>NC_058520.1:226337523-227719398 GCF_904849725.1 Hordeum vulgare subsp. vulgare | reverse complement strand
CGACGAACCTGGGATCTGGAGCCGAGCCACGGACTCGCCCAGGACACGCAGGAGGGCTCTGAGGCCCACCCCGATCTCCTCCACGCTCCAGCCGGAGGTAGCGTCTACCTCCTGCCCGGCCGCGCGACGCTCCTCGCGGCTCACCTCGACGGTCGTGTCGGTCGCGTCCCGTGTCTCAGGGAAGAGGCCTGAGATAGGGGAGGGGGCACAAAAAAGAGTAAGAAGAGGAGACGGCAAAGAATGTTCAAGACAAAACAAAAGAAGACTCACGGTCGAAGTCACTATTAGTCTCATGGGCGCTCTCCACGGCCTCGAGCTCCCGCACCTTGCTCGCTTGAGTGAGGCGGGCGACTTCGTCCTGAAGGCTCTCCGCGTCCAGGGCCTTGGCCAGCTGCGCTTGCTTCTGGACCAGGGCGTCCTCCTTCTCCTTCAAGGCAGCGACCTTGAGCTTCATCTCCCCGAGATGAAGCGTCTCAAGACGTTCCATGTCGGCAGTATCGGAGGCGTCCTTCTCTTGCAGGGAGGCGCGCAGCTGCTCCAGCTCGGCTTGGTGGGCCGCCTCGAGCTCCTTCTTCTCCATCTGGAGAAGAGTCAGCTAATCCTGGAGCCGGCCATCCGCGTCACGTAGGGCGTCCTGCTCCACGACAACCTCGTCTAGCCGGGCTTGAAGCTCGGCAACCTGGCCATCAGCCGCCTGGTTCTGAGACCGCGCCGTGTTGTAGGCTTGCACGTGGGCATCATAAAGATCCTTCGAAGCAAGGAAGAAGCAGAAGTAAGATTCGGCCTGGTTAAATCATAACAAGCCCGATTCTTGGGGGCTACACCCAGTGGGTGCGCTAGCGCGCCCCTCACTAAAGAAGCAAAGCAAGAGAAGAAGATCAAAGAGATTCGGCTCGATCGATGTTCGGCCGGCCCGACTCTCGGGGGCTACACCCAGTGGGTGCGCTGGCGTGCCCCCACTGATTCAAGAAGAAGAAAAGAAAAAAAATCGAAGACAGAGATGAGGCACTTACCCTAGTGCGCTCCTCCAAGCGCTCGAGATCGCCGCTCACCATGCAGGCCGCCTGGTCCACCTTGAACCGGCTGCTGGCAAATATCGACACCAGCCCTGGGACGCCGTGGAGCACGGTGCCTGCGGGCATCTTTGAGCATTCCAGGTTAGCCGCTCGCTAGGGCTTCATGAGCCGGCTCCCGACTCTGGCGCCGGCTCCTGGAGCAACCGGACCGCGGTGGGAGACGACGATGGTGCCATCTCCAGGTACTCGCATGGTGGCCGGCTCCGCCGACGTCCCGGCCGGCGGTGCCTCCTCAGCAGGAGGTGGATGGGCCGCGTCCGACGCATCCACATTCAATCCTGGCGCATCTGGAGCCACGTCTTGCACGTCCAGGATTAGTTCCAGCGCGTTGGGCGCCGCTTCGCCCCTAGGTGAATCAGGGATCACCTAAAGACCCACCGGTGCAGAGGCGTCCGGCTCGGAGGGATGGGCCTCCTCGGTCCTCGGGGCACGCCTCGGGTCCGGCTCGCTAGCTAGCTCCTCTACGCGAGCACGTGTGGAGGGGTCATGTCTAGCCTTCATACACTTCTCCGCCGGCTTCTCGGCCCGGCTGGGGAGAGACTGACCCTCGACCGTCTTCCCCGCGGCCGCGTCCCACCGGCGGGTGGACTGCTCCTCGAGCTCCTTCAGGGCAGCGTCAGCCGCTACCTAGCCGGCTCGCTCGGTTGCGGAGGCGGTGCCTTCCTCCACGTATTCTGCCTCCCTGTCAGGCGACATTTTGAGGAACGAAGCCTCACACAAGACAAAATAAAAAGAAGGGAGGGGAACCCTTACCCTGCAACGATGAGCACCTGCCTCCTGCCGCCACTAGCACGGCGCTTCTTAGCGTCGCCTGCCCGTGCTCTGGCTGGAGGACCCGTTGTCGGGCGCTTAGGAGCCGGCCTGGAAGCTGTGGCCCCCTTGCCCTTCTTCCTGGCCGCCTCGGCCCTATAACGCTGTCCGCGCGTCAGAGGTAGGCTGGTGACATCCTCGACCTTGTTGAAGTCTTCCTCGAAGGCTGCATCAGATAGGGAGGAAGTTGTCTCGTCATCGTCCGTCCAATATGAGATGGAGGGCCGCAGATGCTCACCATACTGCTCCGTCCGTTCCGACTCCAGCGCATTCTCCGAGCCTTCGGAGGAGGCAGAGTCGGACGCGATCATGCCCTCGTCCTCGATCTCCGAGGCGTCAGACGCTGCCACATCAGGGGCAGGCGGGTTGAGTGCTGCCTACAGCTTCTCGAACACCTGCGCGAAGGAGTTGACGGCCGGCTCAACAAGACGGTCGGTCACGAGACAAACAGCAAGAACAGAGCAACGAACAATGCTTACCACCGGAGGCGGACGGGACCTGCAGTAAGGGGTCATCCCCAATGACCAGCTCCCACTTTCGTCCATACGGGCGGTGGAAATCTGGTTCACCCCCGCGCGCCACTGCGCTAGGGGTGAATCTCTTGGTGGAGGTCTGGTAAGGGTCGTGCCGGCCACTCATCTGGCAGACCAGGTGGGGTCGTCTCTGCAGCGGCAGAATCTTGTGGGTGACCATGGTGGTAAGAAGGTCGCGGCCAAGGAAGCCGCGATGCTGCAAGATGTCGAGGTGGGCGCTGATCTGCGCCACCTCGGGAATCTACTTCGGGAACTTCGCCCCCCAGTTCAACTTCGTCGGAGGGTTAATCTTGAACGGGGGCATGTTGAGGGCGTCGTGAGCAGGGTCGGCATTCTTCACATAGAAGAAGCCCCTCTACCACTGCTTGATGGACTCCTGCAGCGGCATCTGGGGGAAGCCGGACTTCGAACGATGATGCACCAGTGCGGTTCCGCACGGCGTCATCGGGCGCGGCCCGGAGAGCTTCTCCTGCTCGGCCTTGTCCATCACAATGGACTGCTGCTTGAAGAAAAACAAGCTTCGCCAGAGGTCGAGGCGAGGCTCGATCCCCAGGAAGCCCTCGCACAAGACTACGAAGGCCGACAGCTGCAAGATGGCGTTCGGCGCCAGGTGGTGCGGCTGTAGGCCGAAGAAGTGGAGCCATTCAGAGAAGAAGGGGCTCTCCGGGAGCCCAAAGCCCCTGTAGAAGTGCTCATCGAAAACGATGATCTCTCCCTCTACCAATGTTGGGGCTTTCTCGGCGCCAGGGATCCGCACCAGCACCTGGGAAGCCGGGGGCAGCATCCGGCGGTGGCGAAGCGCCTCGATGCGGCCTTCGCAGATCTCGCTGACAAGCCAGGCTCCCTGAGAAGAAGTCTTCTTCGAGGAAGAGCCGCCGACCATGGCTGCGGGCGGCGGATCTCGGGAAGGTTGGAGGCTCGACAGCGACGCAGAAGAAGAAGACGAAGTGGACGGGCTCTTTCTCTCTAGGCTCAGGGAGGAAGAGGGCGTCGATGCGGGGCGAGAAGGGGGCGAGTGGCCTCCTCGGAACCCCCGCATCCCAATTAAACCCCACGAAGCATCGTGGGGAGGGGATCCGGTGCGCGCTGAGCCCCACTAACCCCGTGTATTACGGGCAGTAACGCTTCCCGAAACCCAACCGTCGCGGAGTAAATCCGCAGAGGATCTTCCGCGCGGAGGCCGAGGGGGCGTCGTGGCGGGATCCAGGGCCCAGGCCCGGTCCCGTCACAAGTAATAACCATCATTACGTCAGGCCGGGCCTGGCACGTGGAGCAATCTGCGTAGTCTACGACGAAGCCGAGGCGTCGCCTCGGAGCCAAACGGCTCCAGAACTGGCAAACCCTGCCGCAGGTGCGGCAGGAATACAATAACAACAAACAAGTCGGTGAGGCCACCCGCAAGCATGCGGGAAGCCTCTCCAGCTTCGGGGACTACTGTCGGGAGGATAACCCCGGGGTAGGCTCAATGGGCCTGCTCCTTTATCTCCGGCCCTGAAGGAATGACCAGAAACCATTCTGCAAGGCCCAAGTCCTCTGGTCGGCTAGGCCACACCTACCGGCTAGGGGGCGAGACGGCTAACCCTGTGGTCGGCCAAGCAACACCTACCGGCTAGAGGTGAGACGACTACCTTTTCCTGACCGCCTAGGCCAAGCCAGCCGGCTAGGGACGAGGCGGCCATGCCCAAGCCGGCCGGGGATCTCAAGTCACATCAGATCGTAGGTCATGACGAGACCCTACGATTAAAGGTGGCTACGCGTCAGCAAAGGTACTGGATTGGAGTGCACGTCAGGTACCAGCATCAGCGGCCACGCCGTTGACCTACCCCGGCTCAGATCCATCACCCAGCATAGTATCGGACCATCAAACTCCCACTCCATTACTGCACTTGGCGTGGGAACTGTGGAGGCGGCCGTACCGTCTACCCATGAAGAATCTCGCTGGATGAGCCGGACGTACCGCGTGTGCCCTGCGTCAACCTTACGCGAGAGCTCCACTGGCTAGCCGGCGGGTCCCACAGCCAGACGGGACCTCGCAGCGAGAGGGCCCCTCAAGAGACAAGACGAGACCCTCGTGGGCCCCCTGGCTAGCCGGCGAGGCTGCCAGCCGGGTCCCACTCTTGTACCCATTATCCATATTGTAAGCCAGTGGGTTCGTCTATAAAAACCCCCCGGTCCCCCACCATGCATAGGGTCGGTCAACAGATTACACACACACTCACGAACCACATAGGAGAGGCAGAGACGAGTCGGCTACTCCCCTCTTCCTACTCCGCAACACAGCTCCGGTAGCAACTTTGTAATCCATCCATATATATCATACACTCCGGCAGGACTAGGGGTATTATCTCTACTGAGAGCCTTGAACCTGGGTACATCGTGCGTTCCATGCTTGTACCAACACCGCCCCCAGCACCCTCCGTTGCCACTTCGGTTCTCACCGACTTTAGCCTACCTATGGCATATGGTGTGAGTATTCACCGATAATCATGATGGATTCGGTGACCGAACAATGGAGGAGGAAGGACATTATCATGATGGCTTCGGTGACTACCGAATCCCGGACGAAGGAGACCATGATAATGGCTCCGGGGACCGAACGGAGGAGGGAGCTATTGAAAAGTCCGGATCGAGCCAAACTTCGGTAACGAGACGAGGCCCGAGGAGAAGGTTGGGCAAGGATCAAATGATAATGATCACAGAACTATCAAATATTGGCCTACCGATTGAACCCAAGCGGACCAGGTACGCATTTTCTCCTCAGTGCGGAGCTCTTGTTAGGGACAACATCCCGATCGGCATCAAGCAATGGAATAAGCCTAAGGGAGACAACGTCACTGAAGGTGATTATGTCACCGATAGGCTGAAAGATGATCTTTGGACCGTGTTGAAGGAAAATTTCACCCTACCGCCAGAGGAGGATCCAAATAAGCCAGTTATAGAGCCACTGGTCAAGGCATGTGCTCTTAAGAAGATGACAGAACTATTAAGGCAAACGTCGTCGCCTCTCTGTCGAAAATTACACAAGTAAGAAAGATGTTGCCTCCTCCTCCTTCTCTCAAGCAGAAGACAGACTCCGCCACCACGCTGGTGGATAGCAGTGATGCAATGTTAGCAAAACGAAGAAGTGGGAATACAATTCCCCAGCTCGACCAACAGAAGAAGCAATCGTGCATCCCACTCAAGGTGTCTAGCGAAATCATCGTCGCTAATGATTCGGGGTTGCTGCCCGGTACCAATCCTGGTGATAGCTGAGGTAACAAATGAAGAAACATATAAATACGTGTTCGGGAATCCTCTCGTCAAACCTGGTCATCCTCCTCTAACACCGAGGATGCACGAATTGCATGAGTGGTACATGAACATCTTCAGGGAGAAAACATCTATGTATATGAGAGTGAAAAAAGATCACAAATTCATTGGATCTAGAGTGTTGTTGTTGAATATGAGGAGTTATTTCAATTCTACAATGAACTCGCCCTCGACAAACAACTCCTGACTTCCTACTGTTTGTAAGTATTACTTCTATAGTTAACTATCTAGCTCAGCTCATTCATTGCATGTATCCATAATTATCCTCACTATATATATTATGCTGTTTGAAGATCATCGAACTAAAAAAGCAGGAATCTTCGATGTTGGGTTCATTTGCCCTGAATCAATAAATGTATTTTCGGTACAAAATGAAACCAAAGAGACCGAGGTTAAGTTGCTCAATTTGTTGCTTGTAAATCAAAACAAAAGGGAAATACTATTTCCTTACAACTTCAAGTGAGTGTTGTTGTCTTCTCTGTATAATCGGTTTCGCTTACTCGAGGTTAATTAGTAAATGTAATTGATGAGTTATATATGCATGCGCAGTTACCACTTTATTCTGCTATCCATTAAGCTTTACGCGGCAAAAGTAATTGTCTTAGACTCGAGACGTAAAGATCCCGAGGATTATGCGGACATGACTGCAATGCTCAAGAAGTAAGTTTGCTCAATACCGGAACCATACCGGCATGAAACTTTTGTTATTTTCCTGATATCAAGCAATCATTTTCTTTGCCTGGCAGGGTTTGGAAGAAGTTCACGAATAAGGTTCGTGGTATACCCAAGGAGTTGCAATTTACGCACCCCTAGTAGGTAGTATTAGCTAGTTCCGCGCATCTCTAATTGATTCAAATTTTCATCGATATATCATTACCATGCTTGCTTATCAGTTTGATTGAACTCTATATATTCTCGTAAAGTGCTTGTACTAGGTAGTTGGGACTGAAAAATGTGCATACTACGTATGCGAGTTCATCCGCCTCTCGACCTCTGGGCAGGGCATCTCTAACCAACAATTTGAAGTACGTAAATAATATTCATAATTTTATTTTATATATTACCATCAATTGTGTTGAGTTTTATTGATATATATTTATATATTAACCCCCTTCTTTAAATTAGATCTGGAAGAAACAGGGTGAAACCCTATGAGATGATGGCACACGAGCAATTCAAGAGGAATTTGCGGGATTATTTCTTGACCACGTCATACCTAGAGACGGAGAATACCATGTGAGCTATTTGTGATTGGATCTTAGGTAGATGATGTTAGGCATTGTAAAAGATGTTATATTGTAAAAGATGTTAAGTATTGTAAATGGTTTCCTTCATTTTCTTATTAGCTAGCGTCATGTTCTCTCTATATGTATAGTAGCTAGCATCGACCAAACACGGAGAAAGAGAGGACACTTCTCTCTATTAGCTAGCTAACACAATGTTAAAAAAAAATAGCTCCGGCCAGATGATGACGCATGGATGCCATGTTGTCCCGGTTGGTGTGACCATCCGGGACTAAAGGCCCTCCTACCCGGGCTCCCCGCAGCGGCCACGGGGAGACGATTTCGTCCCGGTTCGTAAACAAACCGGGACTAAAGATTTTGGGCTTTAGTCCCGACCATTTAGTCCCGGTTCAAGAACCAGGGCTAATGGGCCTCTGGAACCGGTACAAATGGTCCATTTTCTACTAGTGTATCATTCATACGTGGCATGACCCCGTCACGAGAGTGACCACACATCACTCCCGCCACCAGTAATGTGGCTCTTTGCTAGCACAGGCCAGAGTAATCAACAAAGCCCCGTCCCATAAAGGGGGTAACATGGTCGCACATGTAAGGTTGGGACGGTCGACACATCATAAATCTATTCCCATTTCTGAAACCACTCACACCAAAATACCAGTGCACCACTTCAGCAAAAGTGGCCACCCATCTCATCATCACCCTCGGGCATTACTGGCACCCGACGGGTTTTTTATAAACCTTTGATATATACCATCATCATGCTGATGCTTCTACTATGCTTAGCTCTACTTGTCAACATGATTTTAGCGTGATCCTCATCAGTGGTAGAATCATGCTCAAGATGCAAGTGCTATAGAGGAGCCATTGGTAACATCACTTCAATGATTTACCGAATACTTATGATCACATACAACGGAAATATTTTCTCTACTAGCATGCAATATAACATATGCTCAAACATGGTCGAAGGGCTGCTTCCCTTGATCAGCTAAGTATCCGGGGTCTTCAGGGTATTCAAGTCCAACTCCTTCGTCAAACGTGGTTTCTATCGTCATAATAAATAAAAAGAAATAAGTAGCTCACTCAAAAATAGATCACAAAGTCACTTTAAAAATGTTGTTTAATTTTGACAAATCCATATTGTTATTTTCAAAATATTTGTCTCTAGCTTTAGTGAAAGGATTATTTTTGAAAGTATTTTAACAGAAACAAAACTATTCCAAATTAGCCTTTTTAATTATATAAAACAGAAAGGTTGTCTCAAAATTGTTCAAAAGGTTCTGTTAAATACTACTCATTTTTAGAGGAATTATGGTGGAAGAATAATAAAAATATATTGGATAATTATTTTTATAAAAATCATTTGAAACCAGAGCAAACAAAAAAAGAGAAGGGGCTGGGGCTCAGGCCTGGCTCGGCCTATGGCTTGGGCCGGCCCAGCTGGCCAGCCAGCCAACCACACCAAGCGCGCGAGCGACCAAATTCAAACCTGATGCACGGCCTCCTGCGATCAGCGGTAGAGAGGAGACAGAGGGCGAGACAGGAGCCACCGACAGGTGAGCCCCACCTGTCGGCGTTGTCTTCCACCTTGGGACAGAGAGGAGGAGGAACACGCCAGCGTGGCTACCGACATCCTCAGGACCTAACAACGGCGGAAATGGGTCCGGCTCGTCGTCGCCTACCTGCTGGTGGTCGAGTCGACGACGGGGGGTCCTGGTTCACCGGCGACAAGGTGGCCGTGGCGGAGTGGTTTCGGTTGACGATGGGGGTGGCGGCTACGGGCCCGAAATCGATCGAGGAAGTGAAGGGAAAGGTTCCTGGGGTCAAGGTGAGTGTGTAGGAGGGCAGAGGGGCACGCAAGCCGCCGTGTAATCAGAGATCGACCGGAGCTCCAAGGCGGAAGGGCCTCGATCGATCTCGAGCATCGGGCTCTTCTTGCTCGAGGGGGTGGCAAGGTAGACGATTGGGGCCTACATGGAGTGGAATGAGGGGTGCTGGAGCAAGGGCGTGGCTTATTTATAGGTCCGCGACAGTGCACCGGGCAGGAAGCGCTGGTGGTTTCACAGTGGCGCGTCGGGGGGAATAGAGTGAGGTTGGGGTCGAAACCACGGTCTTAGGACGTAGTTTTGGACCTCCGAGCTCACTGCGAGAGAGGGGGAGTGAGGAATGGCATGCCTGCGTGGCGGGGCTCCTCTGGCCGAACCTGGTGCGTGTGCGCACTTGTCCCACCGGCCCTCAGCGTGGGAAGGAGGGGCCCTAGGGGCTGCCTGATGCAGTGGATATGTCGGGGGAGAGGAGGGACACCGTGGGGATCTGGAACTGGCCGTGGGAGGTCACCCCGACCTTGGTTGCTCCTTGTAGCGCATCCAGAGCGCAGCTTTGGCATGCCACGGCATGCTAGCACGCTCTGGGTGCCTTGGACGCGTCTAGCGTGTCCTGGGCCCTTGCTTGGAGATGCCTAGCCGTTTGAATATCGTGGGAGCATCTGCTAGTTAAAGGAGGGGTGGTAAACAGCTGTTGTCAACCTTGGGTTGAAGCTTAGATTGGGTTTTTTGGCTTTTGTACTTAACCAGAGAAGGGCCACTCCTGTGGAGTTGGGCATTGATGTTGGTCACGTAATCTAGGAGTTTGAGAGAAAGGGAATGGGTGTATCTGGGGTTAAGTGGGGTTTTGCCATATTATCAGAAGGTGCTCGACAGTGGTTTGGGATGGTTATAATCCACCACTCGCTATGAAACTTAACACGACTAGGTTTGGTGCAAAAACATGAGGCTACACCAAGTTTGGGCTCCATTGGACAAGTTCAGCAATGTAAACTTGAAATCACTCCTAAATGGTCAGTTATGTCCCTTCTAAAGGGAGTGTTGGCAAACCAAGTCCCACAAATACCATTTGTGTGAGGGAGTCCTCATTTGAGGTATTAGGCACTCATGCAAAGTTTCAGCTCCATTGAATAAACTTTGCTATGTAGAGTTGCTCTAACTTCATACTGGACATAAAGGGTTTTGGAATTATTTGGCGACCCTAACCACCTTGTATCAAGGTGACACTTTATATGGGCACCAAATATGGCTTAGGGAGGTCACTGGAATTTTCTAGGAATTTATTGAGAATATTTCCTTTGTAAATATTTCAAAAGGTCAAAACAGGCACAATAGGTTTTTAGGGTTTTACTCAATTATTTATAATATAAATAGGGGTAGAAAATCTTATGTATGGAAAATATATGTCCTCTGAGTATCTCCAAATTTTTTCAAATTTTTCGAAGGCAGGAAAGTTATTTTCCAACTAGGAATATCATTCCTGGCCTGAGAAATGGACATGCAAATAAAATAGGAAAATGATTCCTAAAATAATTATTTTATGGTTTTGGTAAGCTAAAATAGTTTTAAAACCAGATCACCATCTTTCGGTGAAAGCACTCCGTGCTATCCAGGACTAGTAGTGCAACCCAAAGCAGGGTTTGAAGTAATCAGAAATAAGAAAAAGGGTTTTTGAGAATATTTAGGTTATGAAAAACATGGTTTTGATAATACACAATCAAGCATACAAGCATACAACGACAACCATCGCACTTACTTCATTGATTTTGGAAAAGTTTTAATAAACTCAGATTTTTGAATTATAGTAAAGGTGAAGTGAAAACAGGGTGTGATAGACCTATCCCCCTTACAAGAATCTCGTCCCCGAGATTCCTAAGCTAGGTGCTAAAAAGGTACGGAAATTCAGGTCGGAGATAGTCTTCACGCTCCCATGTTGCTTTTGCTTCGGTGTGGTTGCTCCACTAAACCTTGAAATACTTGATGGTGCGGATTCTGGTGCAGCCCTTGGATTCATCCAAGATGTGGATCAGCCTCTCACGCTAAGTGAGATCTGGCTGGAGATCGATGGCCTGATGGTCAATGTCCTTATAAAGATCTGGGCGGTTTGGCGCTTGGAGACATTTACGGAGTTGTGACACGTGGAAGATGTTGTGCACACGCGAAAGTTCCAGAGGTAGCTCCAACTGGTAAGCAACTTCTCCACGCCTTGCCCTGTTCTTAAAAGGACTAATGAACCTTGGAGCAAGTTTCCCCTTGAAGTGGAGACGTTTGGTTCCCTTGAGTGGTGTGACATGGAGGTACACCTGGTCCTCGAGGTTGAACTCCAATTCTCTACGGTGAGAATCCACATGGCTCTTTTGTTGTGACTTGGTTACCTTCAAATTTTGTCGGACAAGCTGCACCTTATCTTCTGCCTCTTGCAGAACTTCCGGCCCGAAAATCAATCCTTCGCCGGTTTTGAACCAGTTGAGTGGGGTGCCGCACTTTCGTACGAACAACACTTCAAATGGGGCCATTTAGAGACTGGACTGGTAGTTGTTGTTGTATGAAAACTCAGTGAACGGCAGACAGTCTTCCCATTTGGCACCATGTGCGAAGACACAAGAGCGGGGCATATCTTCGAGTATCTGATTCACTCTCTCCGTCTGTCCACCCGTCTGCAGGTGGAAAGCGGTGCTGAAAGTGAGCGTGGTTTCGAGTCCTTCTTGGAACTTCTTCGAGAACCTTGAGGTGAACTACTTGCCTCGGTCAGATACAGTCTCCTTGGGGACTCCGTGGAGACTCACTATACGATGGATATACAGGCTAGCCAACTGGCTACCATCATAAGTGGTGTTGAATGGAATGGAACGGGCCACCTTGGTCACGTGGTCGACAATAACCCATATGGAGTTGTGCCCTTTGCTTGATCTAGGCAACCCAGTGATGAAGTCCATGCCGACTTTGTCCCACTTCCATTCAGACACTTTGGCACACGTCGCACTTGGTGACATAAGATGCTATTTCCATCTTCATGCCATGCCACCAGAATCTTTCTCGGAGGTCTTGATACATCTTGGTGCCACCGGGGTGAATAGAGTAGGGTGTGTTATGAGCTTCTTGTAGGATCTGGTCCTTGAGTTCTGCCTTGTTGGGTACGCATAAATGTTTCCCAAAACAACACTACTCCTTGCTCATCCACCGAGAATTCTCGGGCCTTGCCTTCCTGGATCTTCTTCTTGATGCCTTCAATGCTCTGGTGACCCTTCGGGGCCTCCTTGATGTTGTCTGCCAGAGTTGGTTTGACTTTGAGGTTAGCGAAGAACCCTGGTTCAACTAGCTCAAACCCGAAGCTTTCCATTTCTTCATACAAGGCGGGTAGCCTTTCCTTGAGCATAACATTCAAGGTGCTAGCCTTCCGGCTTAAGGCATCGGCCACCACATTGGCCTTACTAGGGTGGTATTGAATGTTGAGGTTGTAGTCTTTGATTAACTCCAACCATCTTCGCTGCCTCATATTCACTTCCCTTTGAGTAAAGATATACTTCAGACTTTTGTGGTTAGTGTATATTTCATATCGCTTCCCCAGAAGGTAATGTTGCCATGTCTTCAGGGAATGCACTACTGCTGCCAACTCAAGATCATGGGTGGCATAGTTGTCCTCATGCGGGCGCAGTTCCGTGACAAATATGCCATGACCCTGCCATTTTTCATTAGGACTCCCTCGAGCCCGGTTATGGAGTCATCACAATATATCACAAACTCCTTGCTGATATCTAGAGTAGCCAATACCGGGGCAGTAGTCAGCCTCTTCTGCAACTCATGGAAGCTTGCTTCACACTCCGGCGTCCATTCGAACTTCTTGCCTTTCTTCAAGAGTTGCATCATGGGTCGAGTGATGTGGGAGAATCCTTCTACGAACTTGCAGTAATATCCCGCGAGTTCGAGGAAGCTCCTGACTTCCTTCACATCGATTGGCGACTCCTAGTTGGTTACCGTAGTAATCTTGAAAGGATCGACTGCCAATCCGTTTGCCATCATGGTATGACCCAAGAATCCAACTTCGTGCAGCCAGAATTGGCATTTGCTGAATTTGGCATAAAGTTGGTGCTCTCGAAGCTTCTCCAACACTAACCTCAAGTGTTGCTCATGCTCTTCTTAGGATTCGGGGAAGATTAATATGTCATCGATGAAAACGACAACAAACTTGTCCAGGTATTCCATGAAGACCTTGTTCATGAGGTACATGAAGTATGCTTAGGCATTCGTCAACCCGAATGACATGACACTACACTCGTATAGACCGTGTCGGGTCACGCATGCAGTCTTGGGTATGTCTTCGGGTCGGATCTTCAGTTGGTAATATCCAGATCGTAGATCGATCTTGGAAAATACCTTGGCTCCATTTAACTGGTCAAACAAGTCTTCAATCTTGGGTTGTGACTTCATTGAGAGATTGGTAATCGACACAGAGTCTGATAGTCCCATCCTTCTTAGACACGAACAGAACAGGCGATCCCAAAGGTGATGCACTCGGACGAATGAATCCTTTCCTAAGTTGCTCATCCAGCTGCTTCTTCAGCTCTGCTAGCTCTTCGGATCCCATCCTATAAGGCTTCTTATAGGTAGGCGTTGACCCGGGAGCTCAATGATGAACTCGATGTATCGGTCGGGAGGCACCCCTAGTAGCTCATCAGGAAAGACGTCCAGGTATTCACGGACTATCGGCACTAGCTCCAGCTCTTCTCCCGATAGGCTATTAGCCTACGGGACTCGAGTGGATACAGGCTCAGGGACATACTTTAATTTGACCCCTTGGTCGCTTGTCATGGTAATAGTCCTGTTGGCATAGTCCAATATGCTCTGGTGTTTGGCCAACCAATCCATTCCAAGGATTACTTCTAAGCCTTGCGACTTAATGACAATGAGATCTGTTGAGAAGCTTATCCCATTAATATTGATCCCGACTCCTCTACATCCTAGGTTGGTCCTTAGCACTGCTCCTGGGGTATGTATTGACATTTGCCCATTAAGTAGGGTAGGCGTCAAACGACATTTTCCTCACACTTCTGAGTAACAAAATAATGCGAAGCGCCAAAATCAAACAATACTGTTGCTGGGGTGGACTTGACGAGGAACGTACCCAGAATGCAGTCTGGGTCTTCCTGTGCCTCATCTATGGAGATGTGATTGATACGTCCCCTGCTGTGATACTGCTGATTGCAGGGAGCCTAGTTCCTACGTGGCGCTCCTTGACCTTATCCCTGATTTGGCGCATTGGGGCGCGGTGCGTCGGGCTTCTTGTTGGGGCATTGCCAGGAATAATGCTCAGCTTATCCAGATCCAAAACAGGTAATATGTCTCGGAGTGTTGGTCTTGACTCCACTGTTGTTCGGTGGGTTGAATGCTAGCTTGGTGTTGACTTGCTGCTCAGGCTGGTAGTTCTGGCGGAATGTTGGTGCCTTGTACTACTGTTGTTGATAACTGGGTCTTGCTGGTGCTGACTGCCATGGGCGTGGTTTCGGGTTACTAGGTCCTACTACCCATCAGCTTGCACTTACGAGTGTCCTCCATTGCACGACGCTTATCCTCCAACATGAGGGCCTTGTTAACCAGATCGCAGAAGGTCTGGCATTCACAAACAACCTGTTGATACGGGAGTGACTGTTGCAGTCCTTCCATAAAGCGTTCCACTTTTGTGGCCTCAGTGTTGACGTCCTCTGGTGCATATCTTGATAGGGGGTTAAACTTCTGCAGATACTCCTTGACGGTTCCACTGCCTTGCCTTAAGGCTCAGAATTCCCGCTTCTTAATGGTCATCATTCCGGGAGGAATGTGAGCAGCACGAAATCCTTCCTTCAACATTGTCCTAGTGATAGCTTATCCTTCTCGCATGATCTAGAACCCGTCCCACCAAGCTCTGGTCATGCCCCCGAGACAGTGAGAAGCATAAAGGACTTTATCGTGATCATTTGTGCACATGACCAGCGCGAGGAGGTCTTCGATTGTACGGATCCAGTCATTGGCATCCAATGGTACAACCGTCTCCGTGAATATAGGAGGCGTAGTCGGCATAAACTCAGATAGAGTAGAGCGACCTTTGCCATTTCCGTTCTGCAGCGGATTGTTCACCATGACTTGAGCCAGCTGTTGGATGGCGGCATTATTGGTTGACGTTCCTCTCGGAGAGCTTGGAGGAATTGAGCCACGGTGAAGCTTTCCGGTGGAGGCGGTGGTGGAGGAATATCGCCTTGCTGGTGCTCGTGATGATCTCCAGCTTGAGCGTTCCCACCGGTTCCCTGTTGATGGCCTCAAGAGGCAGAGCCGGGGGTGCCGAAGGTGCTGGTGCAAGTTGAAATCACCATCCTGTCAGGGGAGTAGACATGTCAATATGCCGAATTGGCCGGGAATCATAAGGGATGATGCTCTAATAAGGGGTTTGGTACTGTGCTAGTGTGAGGGTTTTAAACAAAGTTTTTGGGAAATCTAATGCATTAATTTGTAACAAGTGATGTAGTTGCTTACAAGATGCCTAAGGTAGAAATGCGGCTTGCATCATACACAACACTCATGGTTCACATGAACCGATACATGGACTCAACTACGCTTGGGGAAGACTCCTAATTGCCTAAGTCGTACTTCTAAGTGGCGGACTGCTCGGTCTCGTAGGCAGGTTTTGCAGGGTCTTCATCTTCGTCTTCATTGGTACTTTCCTCCTTTAGAGGTTTGGGAGATGGAAGTGGTCCGTGATGGTGTATCTTAGTTGACGAAGCAGTGAGGAGCTCATTGTACTCTTCCACGGTCAGGCGACGACTCTGAATAGGAGTGGCCTGGAGCGATGGAATTCCTTCTCGGAAGGCAATAGCTGGCTGCCCTCCGGGTGCTCCTTCCTTCTTGACCTTGCGGCTATTCATCTTCTCCACGCGAAGTAGGTCCTTAACTTGGTGCAGTTCTTGGCGAAGCGTCATCGACTCCTTGATCAAAAGGTGAGTCAAGGTTTCGGAGGAGAGGCTGAAGTAGGTCTCAAACCTTAGTGGCATCCCCTCCTCTGAAAATGGGTTGAGTGTCCAACTCCCGTCAATCCCACCCTTAATAAAAGGCAGGTGACGAGTAGCTGGCTCATTAGCCATCTCGGGAAGGATGTCGCGGAGATGCATGAGCGCCTCTCGTGCGGCTGTCTCCGTTGCCAATATCAAATTCTCCATTTGTGGTCCTTCAAAGAACCAACTAGTTGGGGAGTCGTTAGCCTTCCCTGTCACTTCCACGTGATATTCCTTGGTGTCGACATTGACCCAATGCTCGTGGGAGAGAAATATGGGCGTGCGGCGTACTTGACATTTCTCGAGGCTATCTACCAAAAGTAGGGGAAAGCCCGTCTCCAGAAGCATCTCAGGTACGGTGGCCATCTACAAGGTTGTAGGAAAGGGTTAGAAATTTTTGGTGGGTGAGAAAATCTTAAGTGTAAGGGCTAAGTGCACTAATCGTCTTGGCTATCGTCCATACTACCTAAGGCTTCCTACAGTCAGGATGCCTTTGATACCAGCTCTTCGGGGACCCCGACTTACGAGCCGAGATCGCCGAATGAACATGCTCAGTGATCCCAGAGATCAATGCTCACCGAACACACAGATACTGAATATTAAGAGTCTTATATCCAAGTACCAAAATAATACAACACATGACCATCAAGGTCAAGTTTACAAGGTAGGGCCTATAAGGCCAAAACACACCGATGCAACTAGTAGCAGAAATCTCGGGGCTTAGCTGGTGCCCATGCCATCAGCCTACACCAACAGGCATCCCGACTAGGAAGTGTCCTATTTCGCAGGGTCATCTCCGTCGACGCACTCTTCTCCAAACTCCGATCCTTCCATGTCTGGTAAATAATATAACCAGTGGCAAGCCAATGAGTACTTTGAATGTACTCACAAACAGCCCATGATATAAACAATGCATTTGGTAGAATAGCAAGTACTATGCAGTTTCGGTGGATAACAGCTTAACTGTAAATAAACATGTTCATGGATGTGCAACTTAAGATAGATGGTATTTAGAAGAAAAAGTTACACATATCAATATATCTGTTATGGGATGAACGGGTTCACCTAATATGCCAAGTCACCAAACTTGGTCATATCCACTCTTTCTCAGAATACACCTTTAAACACACACACACTTGGTTTATGCGGAAACGACTGGACGTAGTTTAAGCAGCACCACCCAACTGTCCTTAACCGTGGAACGACTATTCGAATAGTTTTACACTCTGCAGAGGTTGTACGCTATACACACGAGATCCGGGAAACTTCCGTGTCATCCACGACTCGCGGTATATAACATACCCGAGGTAAGTACCCCATCAATGCCTTTCCCCTCACGATACTAGACAAAGAGGTCCACTCGTTTGGTACCTAGCCCACATGATGTACGTCTTATGAGCACCGACTCTGGACAGTGTCATCCATGCGGGGACCAACGGTGTGCCCGGAACACGTAAAAACGGCATAGTCGCCCTACGTGGTAGGACCCCGTCACGAGAGTGACCACACATCACTCCCGCCACTAGTAATGTGGCTCTTTGCTAGCACCGACCAGAATAATAAACAAAGCCCCATCCCATAAAGGGGGTAACATGGTCGCACATGTAAGGTTGGGACGGTCGACACATCATAAATCTATTCCCATTTCTGAAACCACTCACACCAAAATACCCGGTGCACCACTTCACCAAAAGTGGCCACCCATCTAATCATCACCCTCGAGCATTAGTGGCACCCGACGTGGTTTTTATAAACCTTTGATATATACCATCATCATGCTCATGCTTCTACTATGCTTACTCTACTTGTCAACATGATATTAGCGTGATCCTCATAGGTGGTAGGATAATGCTCAAAATGCAACTACTCCAGAGGAGCCATTGGTAACATCACTTCAATGATTTACCGAGTACTTATGATCACATGTAACGGAATTATTTTCTCGACTAGCATGCAATATAACATATGCTCAAACATGGCCAAAGGGATGCTTGCCTTGATCAGCTAAGTATCCGGGGTCTTCAGAGTCTTCAGGTCCAACTCCTTCGTTAAATGTGGTTTCTATCGTCGTAATAAATAAAAAGCAATTAGTAGCTCACTCAAAAATAGATCACAAAGTCACTTTATAAATGTTGTTTAATTTTGATAAATCCATATTGTTATTTTAAAAATATTTGTCTTTGGCCTTACTGAAAGGATTATTTTTAAAAGTATTTTAACAGAAGCAAAACTATTCCAAATTAGCCTTTTTTAATTATATAAAACAGAAAGGTTGTCTCAATATTGTTCAAAAGGTTGTGTTAAATACTACTCATTTTTAGAAGAATTATGGTGGAAGAATAATAAAAATATACTGGATAATTATTTTTATAAAAATCATTCGAAACCAAAATAAACAGAAAAAGAAAAGGGGCTGGGGCTCAGGCCTGGCTCGGCCTGTGGCTTGGGCTGGCCCAGCTGGCCAGCCAACCAACCAACCAGGCGCGCGCGCGGCCAGGTTCAAACCTGATGCGCGGGCCCGTGCGGTCAGCAACAAAGAGGAGAGAGAGGGGGAGACAAGAGCCACCCACAGGTGAGCCCCACCTATCGGGGTCGTCTGCCACCTTGGGACGGAGCGGAAGAGGAGCACGCCAACGTGGCTTCCGACGTCCTTAGCCCTAACAACGGTGGAAATGGGTCTAGCTCGTCATCGCCTACCTGATGGTGGTCTAGTCGACGACAGGGGGGTCCTGGTTCACTGGCGATGAGGTGGCCGCGGCGAAATGGTTTCGGTCGATGATGGTAATCGGGGAAGTGGGGGGAAAGGTTCCTGGGGTTACCGTGAGTGTGTAGGAGAGTAGAGGGGCCCGAGAACCATCGTGTAGCTGGAGATCGACCGAAGCTCCAAGGTAGAGGGGCCTCGATCGATCTCGAGCACCAGGGCTCTTCTTGCTCGAGGGGGTGGCTAGGGAGACGATTGGGGCCTAGGTGGAGTGGAGTGACGGGTGCTAGAGCGAGGGGCTGGCCTATTTATAGGCCCGCGACGGTGCATCGGGCGGGAAGCACACAAGGTTTATGCGGAAAATACTACACGTAGTGTAAGCAGCACCACCTAACTGTCCTTGACCGTGGACACGGCTATTCCAATAGTTTGACACTCTGCAGAGGTTGTAAGTTGTACCCACGTGATCTGGGAAACTTCCGTGTCATCCACTACTCGCGGTATATAACATACCTGAGGTAAGAACCGATTAATGTCTTTCCCCTGACGACACTAGACAAAGAGTCCACTCGATTGGTACCCAGCCCACATGATGTAAGTCTTACGAGCACCAACTCTAGACCGTATCATCCATGCAGGGACCAACGGTGTGCCCGAAACACGTAAAAACGGCAGAGTCATCCTACCTGGCACGACCATGTCACGAGGGTGACCATATCACTCCCGCCACTAGTAATGCGGGCTCCTTGCAAGCACGACCAGAGAAATCAACACAACCCCGTCCCGTAAAGGGGTATAGCTGTCGCACATGTAAGGTTGGGACGGTCGACAAATCTTAAATATAATCCCATTTCCAAAAGCACTCACACAAAACCTTTCTGGTACACCACTTCTTTCTCAAGTGGTCATCCATCTCAACACCATCACCCTCGGGCATTAGTGGCACCCGACGGGGTTTTCATAGAACTTTTGTAACCCCCTTGTGTTCCATTACCATGCATATGCTCATCCTATGCGTAGAACTACTAACTACTTGTCAACTTTTATTTGCGTGACCTTCAGAGATGGTAAGGTCATGTTCAATGCAAGTGCTGTAGTGGAGCCATCAGTAACACCATACGGGGGTGTACCGATTAATCAAGACTATATGCACCGGAATAAAGCAATCAATATGGCATGCATAAATATTTTCTCACACATGGTCAAAGGGGTGCTTGCCTTGCTCTAATAGGTCTCCCTGGTCTTCAAGGTCTTCCGGTCCAACTCCGAGTACTCCGTCTATTCCGTCAACTATCGTCGGAAACGACCACAGTAAGGTACACAACAACCAGAAACAAAAGTACTCTAAAAATAGAATTTTATTTTTCTTGGACTTATCTTGTCATAAGAAAAATATGTGAAGCCTATTCTAGGAGATCTGGATCATCAAAGATTTGTAAATGGAGGGAAGGAGGAAAATGTGATCCTATAAGTGGTCTACAGAAAACATTCCGCTACAAAGGAGTGGAGGCACTCACTTAAGAGAGCATGAATTTAGAAACATTTAGGAACTGGATTCACTGGAATTAGAGTTCGTATGAATTTCCTATGGATTGTCTAATATGGAAAAACAGCAAAAATGACTATTTATTTGATGCAACAGAAACATTGCAGATAAAAAAATGTTTACCTAGGCTAGGAAATTAGAGAATGATTTAATATGTCTTTGGAAATTGGAGTCACTCCATTTGGAGCTGATTTGAGTCTTCTAGGATTTTCGCAAGGTGGGGCTAGAAATATTCCAATCTGCATTTGAATATAAATAATATACAAAAGTTATTCGCAAAATGTGCCAAATTTGGATCATCAATTTTGGAGTAAAAATGAATTAGTTATGGGTTTTTGAAGTTTCTGATAAAAGAAAAATGAAAAGAGGTTTTCACATGAGCTAACCTACGCCCAATGGCGCTGGGGAGGAAGTGGGTCGGCCCATTGGCTCGGCCTGGCGAGCAAAGAGGCCACGCAGGAGGCGTATTCCACCATTGACGCTTCTTCTGCAAGGACACGGTTTCTTCAAAACCCGCCTCCACTTAAAAACTGTCGGACCCGGCCATTAAAAGGAGGCCCAAGGCAACCTAGCATTGGATTCAGACCCTAGGGGATTTAGGACCGTAGAGCATTTGTATGCACAGTAACTCTCCGCGGCAACCCTTGCGGAGGCAGAACGTTGTGTAAACTTCGTCTTCCCCAAATCAATCCATCAAATTAGGAGTAGGATTTTACGTTTCTCAGCGGCCCGAACCTAGGTAAACGCCATGAGTCTCATCATCGTGATGCCTCTTAGTTTATGCTCTTCGGGCCACGTGATCTCCCCACCGAACCACGAAGGGACCAATGATCCCATATGTGATTGACTGCACATCCGCCCCGACAATATCCATCCATATAAGCGATGAAAATTCTAGGATAAGTAGATAACAAAACTATGACAGTAATCTGTCCAAACGGAACAGTTTGTTGGAATATATTGAAAAAATGTACTTATTTATCCTTAAAAATTATGAAAATTTATGATATGGTAAAGTTTTTTTATAAAAGTACGGTGTAAAAATTTCAAAAACTTTCCGTGTTCCAGCAAAATATCATAATTCAAATACTATATCAAAAGTTTCTTCTTTTCCACACCACACATCACACATGCAATTCAAGCACTCTAAAGGCAATTCTTCTTTTTATTGGAAAATAATGCTCCAAGCAAAACACTTATCATGTGACAAATAAAAATATAGCTTTAAATAAGATATACCTATAATGTTGAAGAAGAAGAAGAAGAAGAAGAAGAACGACAATCAGAAGCAGGAGGAAAATCGGGAGGAACTGTACTGGGATAACCTAGCAGTATTGGGTTAGACACCGTCGATGCCGAAGAAATCTTTGCTACTTGTTTGTATGCAATATAAATGTTCTCTGTTCATACACTGTAGGTGGTAAATATATGTGGTCTCTCCAATAACATGCAGCAATGCAGCTATAGGCAACCAATAACTAAATATTGAAATAAAAACTATGGAAATCGTTGTCCCATATGATATATTTAGGAAAGAAAGACAACACATTACTGCATAATCCTATAGCTTTCAACTCTAGACAATTCTGAACATAGGACGATTAATCTAAAATTTCATGATTCCCAATAAGAATTTATATTACCTAATTTTTTTATGCGACAAAGGTTAGCCGGGAGGCAAAACGGAGATTTAAATATTAATTCTGTGCAGAAACATTTGTTAGGACAAAGGTACAAGAGTAGGTGCCAATTCTCGACAAAATGGGGAAGATAGTAGAGAATCGCTAATATTGCCATCCGGTGACCATCTAGTGGGAATTCATCACTTATATGTACGTGTGCCCATGCTTAAATAATGCAGAGTGGATAAGTGTGGATGGACTTAGCTTGTTGATGGAATTAGATATTGTATATACATAGGCACCTATAAAACATCATCAATTAATATACAAAAAATATGCAATGGGAGTGATAAAGTGTCGCACCCTGTGTTTGACTCTCCTGGCTAAATTAACTTATTACAAAAATTAGGACTAATTAAAAAATTTATGACTGATTGTGATGCTTGATGTTATTGCTGCTTGCTTGCTTGTTTGCTTGCTTATGTTTAAATCCGAATGTTTCTTCTACTCTCTAGACTCACCTTCTTGACCCAATACCCTTTCCTAATGATCATGCCATGTGTATAGGACCAGATACTATTTTTGTCAAACTTTATTTTGATCAAGAATCACTTCCTTGATTTAAGGTTTCAAAACCCCTGAGTTGGGATTTGTACTACAAGTCCTCAAATTAGGGGAGTTATTTTGCACTAAATATTTTATTTAAATCCCATTATCAAAATCGCTTTTTAAAAACATAATATAATTATATTTAAAAGTTATTTTACTATTTTATTTAAATACCTTTCTCTGAGATCAGAAATGGTCCCTTATGAAGAAAAGTTATTTTTATTTGCTTTCAAAATATTTGAAAAAAATTAGGGAAACTCACTCGACATATACATTCCACATATATGAGTTTCAACACACGGTAATGTTCAAAATATTAGGCAAAACCCTTCCTGCCTATTTCAAACTTTTGAAATGTTTCTATAAGAAATATTCTCAATAAATACCAGTAAAATTCTAGCATGTCACACATGATATATGTGATTATCTTGCCAAGTTTCATCTCAATCCAAGTTGATTTGATTCACCTAATTATCCCAAAACCCTATATGTTCATATCCAAATTTGAGCAACTCTACATTGCCAAGTGTCTCCAGTTGTGCTCAAATTTGGTGGACATGTTCTGATACTCTAATAATGCATCCACACCAAGTGGTGCATCAAGGAGAATAGAAGAACTTGTCCCAACCCTCTTAAAACCGTCTTTGTTGATTTCTAGCTTTCGGAAACTTTACATTATAAAGTTTCTCCAATTGATCCCAAACTTTTTTAGCATGCCTTAATGCTTAAATAATGCCACTAAACCAACTTCTAGATTTGTGGGAATTGATTTGCATGGTTTTATATGCAGAAAGCCATTTCTGCCCATTTCATGGGTTGTTGAAGTCTACATTGGAAACTTTCTCCACCGAATCCCAAATTTGATGTCCAAGCATATTTTCACCTATTATGTGATCCTATTAAGTTTCATAGCAAATGGAGTCCATTTGCTAGCCCTAGCATCCATCAAATACCTTCTGTCCAATTACCAAAACTGCTACTTTGGCCCCTTCCACTAATCTCCTTGAGCTTAAATATTTGCCACAACTCTCTCTAGTTACCTTTTACTTCGAATAACCTTCCATGGCCTCTAGACAATTATTGGAGGGTGACTCCATGTATCTACCTCTTATTTTTACCATGGCAGCACTATTTGGCCCCTCTTGCTATACTTCTCCTCATGCCAATGCCCCCACATCCTTCGAGAACATCTATAGCATGCTAATGCATCATTCCAAACCAATAAATGGCATGCTCATCTGGGAAATATGAGTGGCCCATATGAAACTTGATTTCTGGCTGAATTATAGCTTTGAACTTCAAGTACTAGCTAAACACCTCCTCTTGATCTAAAACTTTGCAGTAGTATAGTACTTCCATAACAAATACTACTATACAAGGTTTTGTCTCGCAAGACCTCCAGTTAGTTCCCTCGTTATTAGCCCTAAGTCTGCTGCTGCAAACTAAGCTGCAGTCAAAACCAATTCAAATCAGCTCCTGACGAGGCCAAACTCCTCCATCAGCTTCCTCCATGCATGTCGTGGGTTAAGAACACCTTTGACTGGTCGTAAGGCCACTTTAGGCATGAGTGGCCATGGTGACCACACCACTGGCATGCAGAAACGGTGCTCTGCACCTTGGATTTGCCCTGCAGCTCGGGTCAGGCCACAACCATGTGGCCCACCTAATCGCAGAGCCCCCTTTGACCGACCACGCCCCTCCCCGATGCTAGCTCGCCTCCAAAACGCCCATCGCACGCGTGCTCCCCGTGCCAGAGCGCATCCAATGCGCTTCCGAGCTCACCCTGCCATTCCCCCTCACATATCTCTTTCCCCCGAGCCTCTGCTACCTCCTACCTCTCTACCTCTCTCCCTGGAGCCCCCAGAGAGCTCCCCACTCTCCCTCTCGTGCCCCCATCCGTCCCCATGGCCGAAGCCCTCCCGTCGGACTTTGTTCCAATGTGGGCGCGCTAAGCAGTCCCTCCCCATCTAAACCCCACCAAGGAACCCCCTGCATCACCACGGGTTCACCCCGCGCTTGCCACTCTTGTCTTGGTGGCTGGTGCGTCATAGCCTCTCGTGCCATTGCCGTCCTTCGCCGAGGCCAACACCACGGCCAGCTCCAGCCTCCTCGAGGGCTGGTACCCCTCCAAGGAGGTGGAGCTCCCTTCCCCGAGCTCACGGCGGCTCAGAGCACCACGAAATGTGGCCGGAACTGCCAGAGCAAGCTCTGGCATGCTCGCCCAGCCTCTCCAGCCATCACGGGCGCGAGGAAGGAGACGGGCCTGTCGATGGGGCTGGCGACCCCACTTGTCAGACTCCGAGGGGTCGTCCGACTGGGCCCGTATGGATAAGTGGAGGTGTCACCCCTCTATTCCGCCGACCCTCGTGGAAGACGCACTCGTTTGAGTGCGCCATCGCCGTGGCCTTCTCAAGCGCGCAGAGGTTGGTGGGCCGGCCCATGGCGCCCAACCACTATCTGACGCCCGGTGCGCCTTCTTATATAAATCCTTTCCTTTCTCTTTCTTTCATCAGAAACTTCTAAAATCCATTAACAATTCATTTGAGCCCCAAATCTAATGATTCAGATTCCTACAGGTTCCTAAAATCAAGATCTACCGAATATGTGCTTTGCACATTTTTTCAAAGATAATTTTTGCACGGATCTAATGCAAACATGAATCTGATTATTTCAAACTCCACCTTTGTAAATTCTTGCAGCACTCCAATCAACTCCAAATGGAGTTATTCCAACTCCTAGAGACTTCTAAAATCATGTCCTAATTTTCTAGCCTTGGTCAACATTTTTATCTGCTATATTTCTATTGCATCAACTAAATAGCCCCTTTTGCTATTTGTTCCATAGTAGAAAATCCGTAGGAAATTCTAACCAACTCCAAATCTAGTGAAACCACTTCCTAAATGTTTCTAAATTCATGCTCTGTTAAATGAGTGCCTCCACTCATTTTCAACAGAATGTTTTCTGTAGACTTATTAAAGGATCACCTATTCATCTTTCCTCCCTTCAAAAATCTCTGATGATCCAAATCTCCTAGAACAAGCTTCGGGTATTTTTCTTATGACTAGAGAGGTCCAAGAAAAATAAAATTCCTATTTTTAAAGCATTTTTGTTACTGCTTGCTGCGTGGCTTACTGTGGTTGTTTCCGACGATAGTTGACGGAATAGATGGAGTACTCGGAGTTGGTCCGGAAGACCTCGAAGACCTATTAGAGCA
Source organism: Hordeum vulgare subsp. vulgare (assembly GCF_904849725.1). NCBI lineage: Eukaryota > Viridiplantae > Streptophyta > Magnoliopsida > Poales > Poaceae > Hordeum > Hordeum vulgare. The sequence continues at coordinate 227,693,892 of NC_058520.1, read as the reverse complement.
TGGCAAGCAGCCGTTTGACCATGTATGAGAAAAATGTTTTATGCATGACATGCCGATTACTTTATTCCGATGAATATAGTCATGATTAATTGGTACACCCTAGTATGATGTTAGCGATGGCTCCTTTGGAGCACTTGCATTTGAGGTTGATCCTGCCATCTATGAGGGTCACGCTAATAAAAGTTGACAAGTAATAGTAGTGATACGCATAGGATGAGCATAGCATGATGATGGTAACACAATGATGAAATCAAAAGTTTTTCGAAAACCCCGTCGGGTGCCACTAATGCCCGAGGGTGATGTGTTAAGCTGGATGACCACTTGACAAAGAAGTGGGTACCGGAAATGTTTTGTGTGAGTGGTTTCGGAAATGGATTAGATTTATGATGTGTCAACTGTCCCAACCTTACATGTGCGACCACGATACCCCTTTATGGGACGGGGCTTTGTTGGTTACTTTGGTCGGTGCTAACAAAGAGCATGCATTAGTAGTGGCATGAGTGATATGATCACTCTCGTGACTGGGTCGTACCAGGTAGGTCGACTATGTCGTTTTTACGTGTTCCGGGCACACCGTTGGTCCCCGCATGGATGATATGGTCTAGAGTTGGTGCTCGTAAGACGTACATCATGTGGGCTAGGTACCAATCGAGTTGACTTTTTGTCTAGTGTCGTCAGGGAAAGGCATTGATCGGGTACTTATCTCGGGTATGTTATATATCGCGAGTCGTGGATGACACGGAAGTTTCCCGGATCTCGTGGGTACAACATACAATCTTTGCAGAGTGTCAAACTATTCAAATAGTCGTGACCACGGTCAAGGACAGTTGGGTAATCCTATTTAAACTACGTTGAGTCGTTTCCGCATAAACCATGTGTATGTGTATAAAGTTGTTATCTGAGTAAGCTGATACGACAAGTCTTGTGACTTGGCATATAGGGTGAACATGAGGTGTTTAGCCCTCAGGATATTTATGTTGGTATATGTGACCTGTTCTTACGGTTACCATTTACCTAGTGATGCATGACCATCTAAATACTTGACCATGTTTTTGCACTAGTAAAACCTGCTTTTTGTAAATGCTGCATACTCGAGATATATCATGTTTAATTATTTCCTTGTTCCATATGATGGGTTGCTTGCGAGTACATTCAAAGTACTCATTGGCTTGCCATTGGTTATTTCATTGACCAGGTAAGAGAGATTAGAAGATGGTGAAGAGTACTTTGGTGACGTTCATGCGAGATAGGACACTTCCCAGTCAGAATGTATGTAGGTTAAGGCTGATGGCATGGGTTCATGCTTTCAACGAATATTTCCGCTATTGGTCAAGTTTGTTGTATTGGCCTCCAAGGGCTTATCTATGTAAGACTTGACCGCAAGGTCATTAATTGTATTGGACGTTATGTATGAATGTAAGACTCTCGTTATTCAATTTCTATGTGTTCGATGAGCATTAATCTCTGGGATCCCTGAGCACGATCATTTGGCGATCTCGACTCGTAAGTCGGGGTCCCCACATAAAGAAGAGAAGTCCATACCATAAATTGATTTGCTTGTCTCTTCAGATCGAGTCTCAAGATGATTACTAGCCTCTTTGAGATTTTTTTCCGCACGTAAATAATCACTATCTTGTCCTACCTGAAAAATGAGGATTAGAAGGTATGAACATGAGTAGGGATGGAGCAGTGTAGCATATGTTCTGGCTGAATGTCCTTGAGGCCATGAGCGGCGAATCCGATCTGGTCGAGGTTGTAGGTCTTCTTGCAAAGCCCGACGCATGTGACGTCATCTTGATGGTGGAGACTAACTGTGAGGCATGCGACAGGCCGCAGGGCTGAAGTAGATCTATGTGTTTTCTACTCCCTCTGTTCCTAAATATAAGTCTTTGTAAAGATTTCACTAGTGGACTACATACGGATGTATATAGACATACTTTAGAGTATAGATTCAATCATTTTGCTTCGTATGTAGACCCTTAGTGAAATCGCTTAAAAGACTTATATTTAGGAACGAAGGGAGTAACAGACAATTAACAAACAGATGGTATGCATGACCAGATCACCAAAATATTTTTATAGACCAACAATGAGAAAAGGTAAATTTGTTCAAACACATAATTTATTGCTATGTATTAAGAACTTAAGATCTGAGTATAATAACAGTGGATTGTTGTTTACTACTTTCTCCGTTCCTAAATATAAGTCTTTTAAACGATTTCAATAGGTGACTACATACGGAGCAAAATGATTGAATGTACGCTCTAAAGTATGTCTATATACATCCGCATGTACTCCACTAGTGAAATCTCTATAAAGACTTATATTTAGGAATGAAGGAGTAATAGCCAGAGAAATCAGAAGCTAACACAGATTAGCTAGCGAAAAGGCAATAAGAAAAAAGAAGATGCATTTATCATATTCACGTTCTAAACGCATTCACGGTCGTTGCAGGTTCAAGCGGTCATGCATGTCAAAGTGGACTGATTGCGTACATTTCTTGTGCCAATGTCTGCTAGGCCGTACTTGAGTTAAAAGGTAGAAATACATTTTGTATTGTTTCATGTGATGTATTTCAACAGTGGTTCTTGACCGATTGATGGGATCTAGCCGGCGAAATACATCAGATTTACCGTAGCTAGATAGCACAATAATCGATCCACTGGCTTCTACTCCCTCCGTTCCGAATTATAAGTCGTTAAAGAGATTCACGTACAAACTTTTTTACGAAGAGGAACTTGTCAACTTTCCAAAAATGCCCTCCCACGGCTCCACTCGCTCTCACTGTCGTTCCTCTCACTCCACTCGCTCGGGCTGTCGTTCCCCACCACCGCGCCTCTCCGTCGTCGCCGGCCAGATCTCGTCCTCTCACCCGCCTCTCCGTCGTTGGCTTCTCCTCTCCCCACCACCGCGCCACCTCCCTTTCCTACCAAGGTCAAAAGATCGAATCTTTAGGCACCGGCAACAAGCTTCTGGGCGGCGGACGCACTGGATCCGCGTGCGCCGATGCGGACAACGAACTGGGGCATCCACGGCCTGCTACACAGGGCAGCCCCGCATCGCCGGAGCTCATCCAGGATGCCGACAACGGCAGGGCCTCGCGGGTCCGCCTCTGCCTCAACCACCACCCCCAGTACGAATCTGCGTGAGTCCGCACGCTCACCGTGCTGCAGCAGCTGCTCTTCCGGCTCGTCGGCTGCAGCGGAAGCTCGTTGTCGTCGTCGAGCTCGCGGTGACAACAAAGCGCAGCGTCCGGGTGCGGCTTCCTCACGCTCTCGCTCCGCCTCGTGCCCTCCGTCGACGGCTTCCTCCTCATCCTGCTCCACGCGCTCACTGTGGCAGCCGCTGTGGCCGGCTGCGCCATCATCGCTGCGCCCGACCCGCCGCGCGGCCGCGTCTACACCGCCCACATGTCCGGCACCGTCGTCGTATCCATCCTGCAGGGCGCCGCCGCCGTGCTCGCCTTCTGGGAGCTTCTTACTGGTGAAGTTCAGTTCATTGTCATTTTCCACTACTGTACATTTTGCGCATACAGTTTTCTGCAAATATTGGTGCCCAAATTCCGCTCCAGCCCGAGGGAACAAAATTCGTGCCCAAATTAGTGCTTATGAGCCTACAATGTTTCTCAGTTTCTCAGTTTCAGTTACAAAATGCTTCTCAGTTTATTGTTCAAAATGACACAGTTTCAGTTACCACTGAAACTAACAAAATGACACCTACTCCCTCAGGCTGCAGCTAACAAAATGCTTCTCAGTTTCAGTTACCACTGAAACTAACAAAATGTCACTGAATTCAAATTTCAATTTTCCCAAAGGGCTGACGTTTGGTCAGAGTTTGCCACACCTACAATGACACAGTAACGAGATAGGTCTTGATAGCTACTCCTGTAGTCATGGAGTGCTCAATCTAATGGTTGCATTTTTTTCCTGGATATATCAGTTTATTGTTCTTGCAACAAGTTTAAGAAAGTGCATCAAAGAACAAACCATATCTTACATTTATTTTACTGCTTACCTCAATGATCTTGTGGTGGTTACTACCATAATACCACTTGGAAGTTGTGTTTAAGCTTACATCTTTGGTTTGTTTTCAGTTGCAGACACTCGGAAAAATCCAGTTTATTTTACTGGTGCAATAATTTTTCAGTTAATTAATTGCTAGTACTTGAAAACCCAAATCACTTCGGTCTGCCTAGTTCAGCTTCGCAGAAAAATTAACTGTTCCGAGTAGCGTGTCGACAAAATTCAACTTGTTTTGAGGTTCAGCTTGACAGAAAAATGCAACTTGCCAAAACCCAGCAGTTGCTGCATTTGAAATATGGTTTCACTGAGACGAAATTTTGTGCTCTTGGCTGGCCCTTAGGCAGACAGAATTTTGTGCTCTTGGCTGGCCCTTAGGCAGATGGGCAACATTGAGTGCAAAGTAATTCATATCATCCAATTTTTAGCCACAAATTAATCATCTTGTATATGAAACTTGATTAGAAAAATAGCGAAGTTTGACCATTAGGCAGATGGACATGAACCTATGTGGAATACTCTGTATTCTTTTGTTCTTCCGACACGTTTGCTAGTAATCCATAAAACAAGTATACCAAGAGAGGGACAAACGAGACAAATTCACAAAAGTTATGCTTGTAGATTTGATGACCTAGTAGATGTTGGTTACTTGGTTCCATTTTTCTCATGTCCTTGCCGCCCATCTGTTTCATCAGGGCCTGCAGGCCGCCCATGCCGCCCATCTGCTTCAGCACTTGCGGCGGGAGGGAAACATTTTCAGGATGATATGCATATCATTACTCCCCACAAGCATATCAACATATTAACAAGCCTCATCTCTAGGGTTTACACATACTCCACACAAACATACTCCATACAAACAAGGAGTTACACATACTCCACACAAGCCTCATCTCAACAACAAGCATCTCTAGCATCTCTAGCATCTCGACGACAAACCTCACAGCAACAACAAGCATCATCTCAGCAACAAGCATCTCTAGCATCTCGACAACAAGCCTCATCACAGGCATCTCTAGCATCTCTAGCATCTCAAGCATCTCTAGCATCTCGACGACAAACCTCATTGCAACAACAAGCCTCATCTCAGCAACAAGCATCTCTAGCATCTCAAGCATCTCGAGCATCTCTAGCATCTCTAGCATCTCGACGACAAACCTCATCGCAACAACAAGCCTCATCTCAGCAACAAGCATCTCTAGCATCTCTAGCATCTCAAGAATCTCGAGCATCTCTAGCATCTCGACGACAAACCTCATCGCAACAACAAGCCTCATCTCAGCAACAAGCCTCATCTCAGCAACAAGCATCTCTAGCATCTCAAGCGTCTCTAGCATCTCTAACATCTCGACGACAAACCTCATCTCAGCAACAACAAGCATCCATTAGTTGTAGGTTGTGTAAGGCATTTGCGTAAACCTCTTGAGGGCATGTAAGTCTTAGCGGTAGCAACCCAAGAGACTCGAGCCTTTCCTTGTTCACATGAGGTATTTTATAGCCATTGCCCCCTGCATGGTTCAAAATTTCTATCATGCAAGCCTGTAGGGATAAGAAAACTCTCTTCAGCTTGTAAACCTCATAGTTTTCAAATTCTTCCAACACACCCTTAATAAGGTCTTGAAGGGTTCTTGGGCTTAGACAATCTGTCATCGATTCCAACGAACTGAAAAATCCAAGGTCAAGCCTATTCAAATCAGGGCTATTGGCGGGCTGCTGAATTAGTCTGATGTCTAGTCCTGTGCTTTCGACTACTGCTAAAAATTCTGGGTCATTGGGTAAGATATGAGGCTTTGTGTTGTCCTGTTGTATGAAGATGGTTTGCCCAGCATCATTCTCAGGCCAAGATGATTGTATTGCTGGCAGTAGATTATCTATCATGAACTCTCTCATCACTTGCCTGCTAACTTTTATGGACTTCGTCTCCATTGTTCCTCTAGGCCTATTGTCGCTTTTTCTTTGAGCAGGAACTTCTTTCACAAACGGCCAAATTCCAATTTTCCCAGAGAAGGTCACATTTCCTTCACTATCCCACTTTGGCCTAGCAACGGCAGTCAAGAACATGACCTTTCCAATACTAGCGCCGCTTTGTATAGTTCTTGTAGGCTCTTCCTCCTCATCGAGCAGATAATAATTCCTGTTTTTTTTGTCATATAGAACCATTTCTCGTCAATATGCACAATGTTGTGCATGGTCTTGAATTTAGGCCTTCCAGTTTCTATTGTTGTCTCATCGAGCATTGACAAGCAAAATTTCATTTTATCCTTCATGTTCTTTTCCTTCAAAATTGGTTTCACACAATTTGAATGCCTCTTTATCAACTTCAACATGAACTTCCTGTGGAGTGTGGTGGGGCTGCATCCGAGTTGCCAAGCAAGTGATAGGATGGTAGACCTTTTGTTCAGAGGGATTGTAGGGATTTGGTCTAGGTTGATGTCCTTTGCCTTTCTTCCACAGTTTCCTTTTCTCTGACTGGAAACGTCAACCTCCAAACCTTGTGCAATTTGCCTCATCGCTTTCTTCCAAACTCTTTGAATATTCCAAACACCTACTCCAAAAAAGTGGCCACCTTTTTCTTATCATCTCTGTTAAATTTTCCTCCTCTACTCATACATAATGTATGCAATGCAACATAAGCAGCATACTTCTGCTTGTCATCAAGGCTTTCCCTTTTCCGAACTGCTTGCTCAACACCTGCACGAAGGAATACAACAAAGGAAAAATAGTCAGAAATGCTACAGTTAACTGAAAGTAGTCTGAAATGCTACTGTAATTGTACCTTCATCTTCATCCATTTGAAGTATTGCATCTTCATCCATTTCAACTACTGGATCTTCATCCATTTCATCTGCAGGTGGAGTGCAGTTGAGGTCCGGCACGACCATGTTCTCCATCTTACTCCTGCTTCTTACTCCTGCTGCAAATTAACCATCTTATGTGCAGAGAACAACATTCCCATCGAGCAAATTAGCAACATTAATTAATTGCTAGTACTTGAAAACCACCTGCTAATGGAGTAGTTATTCACAGAAGGTGATCTGGTGCAGTAATTTTTTAGTTAATTAATTGCTAGTACTTGAAAACCCAAATCACTTCGGTCTGCCTAGTTCAGCTTCACAGAAAAATAACTGTTTCGAGCAGCGTGTCGACAAAATTCAACTTGTTTTGAGGTTTTGCACATTAGCGTTCTTTTTTATCTTGTTATTTCAACTTGTTCCAGTACCTGTGACACATGATACCTGTTTTAGGAAAACCCAGCAGTTGATGTGTTTCTGTTGGCTAAACTTTGTAAAACTTCATTATGCTGTGTACCTGTGATTTATACCACAAATTATGTTGTGTATCTGTGACACTGTGATTTACACCACACATTATGATGTGTAGATGTGACACATGATACCTGTTTCACTGAGACCGAAGTTCCTACATTTGAAATATGGTTTCACTGAGACCAAATTTTGTGCTCTTGGCTGGCCCTTAGGCGCCTCTTAAATCTGCTTTTGCTCTTTTCTGTTAAGTTTGGGTGTGATTGTCTGAACTTGTTCGTCAGTCTCCGGTAGCCCGCAAGGGGCCTGCTCAAGGATACATGGAAGATCTTCCTAACCGCAAGCCGGTCCAGTTAAGCTGAATTATCCAGACCGAAGTGATTCTGGAACAGTTAAAATTTCAGTTAATTCTCTCTTATCTCTTCTTCTCTCTTAGTGTACTGCTAGTGTACTGCTGCTGTTAAATTTCAGTTAATTGTTTAGAATTGTTATTGGTCTTGTGCTATTGGCAGTTGTGAACACCTTCTTATCTTTCTTTGTGCTTGTTTAGAATTGTTGGCTAGAAATAGAACATTCATTTTGGAGTACTTCAGTAGCAGTAGTAAATATCACCATTTCGCTTCAAATTCAGTTGACAATCACTTGTTCACATTACTGCCAAATATTGATAGAGTTGTTGCCAAATTCAGGTTGATGAGATGAATGTGGGCATCAACCGACCTCAGCAGCAGCTCCAGAAATAGCCTCCAGCTGGGTGTGCCGTGTGCAGCAGCACCACCACCAGTAGTAGCAGCAACTCTAGGATAAGGCCTAGAGGTGGAGTGGAGGAGTGCGTTGTGCAGCAGCAGCACCACCAGTAGTAGCAGCAGCTCGGGAGAGGAGGATCACCTGAGCCTGGAAGTTGAGGCTCTCGGACCTGGGTGCGGTCTTGGAGGTGGAGGCGCCAGGATCAGGGTGGAGGTGGACGTGGACGTGGAGGTTGAGGGCGGGGCCGGAGGTGGAGGTCGAGGGCGAGGGCGGACCGCCGGAGGTGGGAGGTGGAGGGCGGGGCCGGAGGCGGAGGTGGAGGGAGAGGCCGGACCGTCGGAGGTGGGAGGTGTAGGTGGAGGTCGAGGGCGGGGCCGGAGATGGAGGTCGAGGGGGAGGTCGGACCGCTGGAGGTGGGAGGTGGAGGTGAAGGTGGAGGTGGAGGGCGGGTGTGGAGGTGGAGGGCGAGGACGGGAGCGGAGGTGGAAGACGCTGAGGAAGAAGACGGGCAGATTTAGAATTTGAACTGGGGGCATAAATGTCTATTTACCCTTTTTCACCTGGTCGGAACAAAGTCCCCAGCGACTTATAATTCGGAACAGAGGGAGTAGCTTGCATGTTCCTAGGCCTAGCCCAATAATCGATCCACCTCCTTGCTTGGTTGGTTGCTGCGCTTGCACGCATTGCCAGAGCTTGGTGGGGGCCAACCTGGAACATCCCTCAGTTCAAATGAAAACAAGCCTATATCTATCTATAATAGGCCTATTTTCGCTATAAATCAGTTAAAAATAATAAGGTTTGGCCCCTATTAAGCCCATGGCCCCTCACGTTTTTGGCTCAAGCTCCATCACTGCTTGCACGCATTTTTTGTTCTCGTTCCTACTTGTTGTAATACCCTAATTTTCAGAGTTCAAGAATGCCATATGGTTTAAAGTTCAGCAATGTACAAACATGCATCACGCAGCAGTACAAAAAGGATAACTCAGGAGGAGACAATGCTTATTTATTGGAGAACACGAGTCTTGTGCGGAGATCTACATCAACGGACCGCTGGCTTCGGGAGGGGCGCAGCGGGATGGCGAGCTCGTGGATGGATCTATACCGGCCACGACGGGGACAGGGAGCATGGATGGAGATCGCATGGCAAGGACGGGGACTGGAGGACGGGGATGGGGTGGGGGAGGATCCCTGAGCACGAGGAGAGCGGCTGGATCTCGGGCGGAGCGCGAGGACGGCGGCTGGATGTCGGGCGGAGCGCGAGGACGACGACCGGATGTCGGGATAAGCGCGAGGACCGTGGCTGGATCGTGTGCAGAGCGTGAGGACGGCGGCGATGGTAGTAGTAGTAGGACCGTGGGTGGAGCACGAGTACAACGACGACGGTGGCAGGGCCGTGGAGCGTGAGGACCAGGGGATTGGGATGAGGTGCGAGGGCAGCGGCACGCACGGGTACAAGCATCTCTATTACACCCGGTATAATGCCTCGACCTATAAAATAACCGTTAAAATACTGATCGGACGGAAAATGATTCCACACCAGACCCGCAAATGGGTCCGACCCGTGGCACGACAAATGTTCGTCCTTAACCTTCAGATTCAGGCTGGCCATAGTGGGAGTATTTAGGTGGTAACATATACTTGGGACTAGCAAACATGTTGATGTGGAAGATAATTAAAGAAGAGAGAGAGGGTTAGAGTAACATAGGTAGATACCATAACATGTTAGAGCATGGTTAATAGTATAGCCAACTGTTGGCTATAAGCCATCTTATAGTCTATCTTATAGCTAGCTCGTAAAAAAGTTAGCTATAAAAAAGTACTACTTTTATCATATATGACCCACCATTCATTCTTACAAAGCACCTAGGAGCACGTGCTAGAGCTGGCTCTTCACGAAGAGTCCGTTTCCCTTCTCTCTCATCCAACTCATCAAAAATATAATATTTTAATCCTTGCAGCCTGCTGACTGTACCTTATTGTACTTGCTCTTAAATGTTATGCTACTATGTATCATGCATGCCAATAAATAAGGTCATTTATGATACTAGTTTATGATACTATGCATTATAAAGATAGTATCATACAATGGTATCATATGCATGATACTACTATATGAACTTCCCACTATGGCCAGCCTCATAGGTGGGAGGCCGACCCTAGCTCGCCCCTTATCTGCAACGAGATTTGGCGCGAGGAAAATTTTCACGTGGCCGGTCCCCACTCCCTCCTTAGTAGTCGTTGCCCCCATCCACCATGCGCTTCGGACCTTCTTCCCTGCCATTCTTGGTCGCCATAGAAGCCTTTCGGTCGGCGGATCTCGTCAATGTGGAGGTTGAGCACGCGCAATCCCGTCGGACAGATCTCGTCGGCGGCCATGCCACCCCCGCCGTCGCCCTACTCACTAACGCGTCATCCCGCAAGCGGCAAGGCAACATTGTTGTGCAGGGCGGAATTCCGGATATCCTGGCTGGAACAGAAGTCGCATCGGGCACCCCCGGTGCGGCGCGATCGGCCCAGCCGCCGACGGGGAAGATGAGCAAGGTTTCGGAAGTGAGGCGGAAGAAGGTTCCTACGAAAAAACCTTCGTCCACTCCATCCGTCCCGGCGAGACGTTCCCCGACGGTGACTTTCTACGGCGTTGCTTCCACCGCAGGCAAGGTGTTCGACGAAAGGGTCGGAAGGTATACATCTTCGCTCACTTTTTTTGCTTTGATTTTTCTCCAGTCTGGTAGGTCGTGTTGTGCTTTCACTCAATGTAGAAGTGGTTTGAACAATGTTGTTGCCGAGTTCGTGAACTAGTTGGCCACGAACGTCGTCGACATCGATCAAGCCCCGATCGCTGGTTTTGATTACAATGAATAGGAGGGTGGCGTTAATGACCACGGTTGTGAAGATGAGGTGGAGGAGGTAGATGAGGGGACGTATCAGCAATCGCAAGCAAAAAACGTGAGATCGAAGAACTACACGATCTTGGAAGATAAAATCCAGATCAAGGCTTGGAGTATGGTGTCTATGGATCCTTGCATGGCTGTGTCCCAAACCGCCAAGACGTATTGGAAAATAATTGAAGATAAATATCTCCAATTCATGGCCAAGTATCCCAACAGGACAGCACGACCGTTTCGCTCACTCCAAGGTCGTTGGGACGTGATCAAGTCGACTTGTAGCCGTTGGACAGCTTGCTTGGAACAAGTTCGCAATGCTCCTCCAAGTGGAACCGTGGAATCCGACTATGTGAGTTGGTTCATGTGAAATGGTTCCATCAGTTTGCATAATGTGCAATTATTCCATCTGTTTGACTTTATTTTAATTGTGTAGAAAAAAATTGCCCAACAATAGTACAAAGACATGGAAGCTTCCGAAGGCAACAAATTTAAACTAGAGCATTGTTGGGAATTTCTCAAAAACTGTGACAAGTGGAAATTGATTGACAGGGAATCCCCATCGAAGAGAGGTTCATTTACTAACATGGACAAAGATGAAGATGACGATCGCCCAAGAAACTTGAACAAGCCCGATGGTGACAAAAAGAAAAAGGAGAAGATCAAAAGGGAACACGAAGCATCGACCTTGCGGGACAAGATAGATGCCATGTTGCAATCAAATGAGGTATTCCTAGCGAAGTCTTTGGAGGCAAATATAGAGTTGGCCGAGAAGAAGGCACGAGAGAAGCAAGAGAGGTGGGAATTGCTCAAGAAAGTTGAGGAGATAAAAGCACGTGCCGCTGAGAACAAAACCATGGCCAATCTTCTTGTCGAAGAGAATAGGATCATGACTTTGAACTGCAATGAAATGGACGACATCGGCAAAGAATGGCATGATATGACAAGGAGAGAAATCTTGAAGAGGAGGATGGTTGCGTGTTACAATGGCGGAGATGGTTTCTTGTCTGGAATCGGAACCGATGATTTCGATACCCGAGTAAGGACAAGTGCCTGAGTAGGAACAAATGCAGGCGATGGATTCAGGGGAGTCGATGGATTCGGGGGCAGCGATGACCTCGATGGAGCACACTGAAGAGCGACCAGGATGCATGAAGTCCTTTTGTGTTTGTCTTTAAAACTATGCTTTCATTTCGCGCGCGAACTATGTTTTATTGCTTAAATTCGAACTCATTTGCCGGAATCACTGTCAAAATCCAACTATGTTTTATTTAGAGGTTTTTCGGATTGCGGGTCGACACGGTGGCGCCCGAGCACACCCCGCATTGACGACCTGTATAATAGCATCTTCTGCGAATATCCTTTTATACGGGTCCATTTTGGGGGGTCTCCTTGTGTCTGCACCCGTGCCGTCCCACAAAAAGCGTTTTTCGTGAACTGTAAACCACTTTTGTGGGTCGGCTTTATACAGGGTGTGCTAGAGATGCTCTATGTTATGCACTTGGTCCGATTTTGGGGTAGTTTGGACGGGCTATCTGAAATTTTTTCCCTCTCGCGCCTAAATGGCGCGACAACTTTCCAAAATTCATGATTATCCAATAATAATAAAATAAGCTTCGATCGTGTGTATACATACGCCGACACTTATTATGTGTCCATACATCCTACATCCGCCGACATATTGGATGTCACTAAGCACGTACCTATGTCGACAAATAAATTGTTAGGGCCCACTCATGTGCCGACACATAACACGTTGTTAGCGAGTTATCGACACCTAAGTCGTTGCTTCGTGGTTGCCCACACATTATCGTTGTTTTCTTAGGACAGATGTCATGGGGTGGCTAATCGTACGTGGTTTGGACCGTAAGAATGTCGGCGGGCTTCGGAAACGGGATTGGGGACAAGCGATGCGAGACACACGATGTACCCAGGTTCGGGGCCTTCCGTGGGAGGTAACACCCCTAGTCATGCTTGTGTTGGTTGATAATCTGGATGGGGCTACCATATGCTCCTTGAGTTGTATGATGGAGGAGGAAGAAGGAGTTGGGAGCTCTCTTTGCCTCTCCTGTGTGGTGTGAGTGTGAGATCGGCTGACCCCTTGCATGGGGCAGTACGAGGGGGTTTTATAAGCCAACCCCATGCTTAAGATAGGTATAAAAGGTACCGGGTGGGACCCGGCTGGCATCCCCTCAAGCCGGCAAGGGGCCCCACCGGCTGGGGAAGTCTTGTCGCAAGTGGGGGCCCGCCGGCTGCTGGGTCCCGTTTGGACGTGGGTCCCGCCCGCCGGGCGTCGTCGTTGGTGCGTGCTTGTTACGCAGCGGCGCGCGCCGCATTGTGCGCGTCTCTTGTGTAGCCGGCTTCGGTTAGCGGTATAGTCGGCTACACTTTTGCCACGCCGGAGTAGGTAATGGAGTGGATGGGGGCGTGCTTGTCACTGTGCCGCCTCGGCTGGTCACGGTCGGCAACGGCCAGTGGTACAACCCCCTCCACTGTAGCCATGCGTGGTCACGTCAGCGATACTTGAAACGCTGTAGCCATGCCTTTGGTGATGATGCCCCTCGCGTGGTTTGTCAGGGTGATGTAACTGGGGCTGACCCGCCGGCTAGCGAGGTGCAGCCGACCCGGAGGGAGAGTGGCCTTGCTGGAGTCGGCACGACCGTGCAGCCGGCCAGGAGCAACCGGCCCCTTGTGGGGAAGCGGTCGTCCTGTGTATGTTTTCTATGACGGAAAGGAGAAGTCCTTGCTTTTAGCCTACCATGGGATTATCTCCCCGTCTGTAGTCCGAGAAGCAAGGGACGCCCACCGGCTTGGATTTCGTCTCGCGCGTTGCGGGGCTACGATCGGATCGCCTGCTCACTAGAGACGTCTCAAACCGTAGTCGGACGGAGCACGAGTCGCCTCGGGCTCTCCACACGCAGAGGGACTGCGCCACATGTGGCATCCCGCAGGTGGAGGCCTGAGAGGCGACGTGTGTGACAAGACCGGGCCACGAGGCGGGCCCCGCTCGACAACAACCTCGGCCCACACGTCTGGATCTTTTGTGGATTTGGGGGCGACGGTTGGCGCTCCCGATGCACAATTACACCCCCTGCACGGTGCAGAGGTAGTGGTGGACGTGCGCATTGGATCCCCTTCCCCACTACGCCACCTTGGGTTTAAATTGGCAGGAGGAGAGGCCGAGGGAGCCATTTTGTCTCCCGTCCTCATCCCATGCCTTCTCCGACGCCTCCCCTTCCCACTAGAGAGAGACACGTCGGCAGCGAGCCCTTTATCGCCGTTCGCCGTTGTTGCCCGACGTGACTCATCGTACCTCCTCGTCTTCAGTCCCGCGTCCCAATCCACCTCCGAGCCTATCGTCGACCCGCGGCGCCTCGGACGGCAACGATGTCAATGAGGAGCATATCGAAGTCCTCCTCTTTCGTCGCAAGTTGTCGCTCTCGTCGCTGCACGTGTCCCGGGGGCGGAGAACTCTCCGACCTCGAGAGACGGTGAGGTGGTGGTGTTCACCGAGCATTTCACCCGAGGGGTTGGGATGTCGGCGAGCCGTTTCTTCTTCCGTTTCATGGCGTATTACGGCGTGCAGCCGCATCATCTCACCGTCAACGCCGTCATGCAACTGGCCGCGTTCGTCACCATATGCGATGGTTTTCTGGGGATCAAGACATGCCTGGATCTCTGGCGCCGGCTCTTCTTCTTCAAGGAGGTGTCGGTGACGGACAAGGCCACCGGCGAGAAGCGGATGAACCCCTGCGCAGCAGCGCTCGTTTATCACCGCCCCGGATCCAGCTTCCCGAAGCTTCCCCTGCAAGATTCAGTGAAGAACTAGCAGAGGGGTTTTTCTATGTGAAGAACGTCAACCCGGCGAACGACCACATCAACTTTCCCACCTTCTTCGATGTGCCACTGGTTGAGAAGCTGAACTGGAAGTCCGAGCTGCCGCATCCGCCTGTGGAGGTGGAACCGATCTGCACCCGGCTTGCGTAAATGGTCGAGGTGGAAGGTCTCACGGCCAAGGATCTCTTGGCCAGAATGGTGTCACACCGGCTCCAACCGCTGCAGTGCCACCCGCTCCTCATCTTCTAGATGGGCGGCCCGCACGACCCTTGTCGGCTCTCGACGAAGGAGCTGCGGGCGCACCATGTGGCGAGGCGAGTGAATCTGATCTCTACCACCCTGATGGACGAAGACGACTTGAGTTGGGGCAGGGGCCCCTACGACCGGGACCATCCGACCCCGATGGTAAGCGACGCATCGGCTTTTCTTTCCTTTATTGTCCATGTCGCTCTCTTGTGTTTGACGCCGAATGCCGGTTGTGACGGTAGTTGTTTCTCTGACTGCAGATCTATGATGCGCCAGCGGATGACGTGCCGGAGTCGTACCCCGAGGATATTGAGGACACCGATGAGCTGGAGACGAGGCTGACGGCCCACGCCGGAGACGAGGCGTGAGGAGACGACGTGGCGGAGTCGGGTTGATCCGAGCCGGCTGGTGGGTCTCTCGAGTTTGTGTTGCTGGGTTTGCCGGACGATGATGCTGAGTCACCAAAATCGCGCAATGTAGCCACCACGGAGGATTAGGAGGTGCCGGAGGACGCCACCAGCGTGCCTAGGAGACGGATGTGTCGAGCCAACCACGACTTCGTCAAAGACGAGGCAAAGGCGAAGAGGTGGGGCAAGCTGTCAGTGGGTACCCGCGCGGCTCCTAAGAGAGGAGTCGGTGGGCCCCCGACTGGGGGCCGCGGAGGTGGCACGAAGAAGCACCGGGTAAGCTCTCCAACCGGCATGTTCCCCATTCCTTGTTTTCCTTTGTGAGGCTTCGCGCTCATCGGAGGATGACGAGCAGGGCCCCTCGTACCTTGGCAAAGTCGACTCGGGCGGCGACGACGGAGGGCAAAGGGATCTCCTAGAAGGAGCGCACTGGCTCGGTAGAGATAGAATCGGTGCAGTAGGCACTGATTGAGCAGGAGCGTCATTCGTAGGAGCAGGTGGCCCAAAAGATGACGGTCGGGGGGAGCCGCGCAGAGCCGCAATCGGACGACTCCACCACAGAGCCGCCGGCCAGGGAGAAGCAGTCCAAGCGGTCGCACGACCCCGCGCGGCAGCGGGAGGCGAACGCGCGGGCCGGCGAGGTGGAGCGCATGAATGTGAACGCGACGGATGCCGCCAAGGGGCCCGAGCAAGGGCCTCACAATGCACCGGAGGAGCCCGAGGTGGCCCGCATCGCAGGGGGGTTAGGTGGTGCTACAGGGGTCTGAGGTTGCGTCGGAGGCTCCCGAAGTCATATCGGACGTTACACCGGAGGCCCCGAAGCCATGCAGGAGATCGAGGTTCCGTAACCAAGGACGGAGTCTCTGAGCGGCGAGGCGGACGCCGCCAATGATCTAGCGGCAAAGGCGGGAGGCGGGGCCCGAGGAGGTGAGTCCCCATCGCGAAGGAGACCCGCTAGCCCGACTCATCGAAGGAGCAGGCGAGGGGTACATCTTCGGGAGCCGCACCATGGTCGTGTCGGCAGGAGGTCCGGCTGCACCCGGAGGCGGCTCCAGCACCGGGAGCCGGCCGATGGAGACCTGGGTTGCAGCCGTCGAGAACCTTGGAGGAGGATCCCCTTCCGTACCAGTGAGCGGGGTCCCCGCGCTGATCGCGAAGTTCGCTCAATGCCGCAACCATGTGGCACAGGTGGCCCAGGCGAGGCGGGATCAACTGCTGCACCTCGAGTAGTTGGTCGGGGTACGCTTTTTTCCTCTTTGTTTTTTCTTCTTTGAAAATTTTCTTCTTCCTTCAATGGGGGCGCGCGAGCGCACCAACTCGATGTAGCCCCCGAGACTCGGGCCGGATGGGAATTTGTCGGATCGAGTTTTACTAGCAGCAAAATCTTTTTTTTTCTTTCACTGGGAGCGTGCGAGCGCACCCACTAGGTGTAGCCCGTGAGAGTCGGGTCGGTTAGGAAAAAACCAAGTCGAGTCTTACTCGCAACGAAATCTTTCTTTTTCTTTGCAAGACTATCACGACTGTCGTGTGATCGCCCACAACGCCCCGCTGGGCCGGTACAAGGAGGCGGGGCGGTAGTTGGCCGACCTCCGGAGCCGGTTGGACCAAGCCGGCCAGTAGCGTGATGCCCTGCAGGAGGAGTGCGTCCGGCTGCGCCAAGAGGCGGACCATCTCCAGGCGGAGAAGAAAGACCACGAGACGGCCCAACGCAAGGAGCAAGAGCAGCGAGACGCAGCCCATCGCAAGGCGCTCGGGCAGAAGGACATGACCCATAGAGTAGAGCTGGAGAGACTACACAAGGTCCACCGCGAGGAGTTGAAGCAGCTGTAGACGGCTCATAGTGCGGCCCTGAAGGCCAAGGACGATCGGCTGGTGGAGGAGTCAAGGCAATGCGAGTTGCGCGGGCCGAGCTCGCCCGCCAGGTTAAGGCGTTTGCGAGCAGGGAGCGTGAGCTGGAGGAGGAGGCGCATGAGGTGGACACGCTCCTCTCTAGTAAGTCTTCTTCATCTTGGTTTGTTCTTCTTCTGTTGATTTGGTCCTCTCCCCTCTTCTCCTCTTTTCTTACACTGTGTACCCTCTTTCCTCCCCATACCTCTTCCCGGGGAAGCACGATGCGGCAGATGCAACTGTAGTGGTCCATCGCAAGGAGCAGCGGGATGCGGGCGTCCAAATTGCGGAGTTCACCGGCTGGACTCTCGAGGAGCTTGGGATTGCCGCCAAGGCCCACCTCAAGGAGCTAGAGTGAGCCCGGGCGAGGCTCCAGGAGGCCGGGCTGGCCGGGTCCACACACTCTGTCCGGGTGCGGTGGAGCCGGATTCCATGAGCCGGCTATCAAGGTGGCTAGAGGCTGGGAGCGCCCAAATGGGCGACAGGCATGCCTTCGCGGTGCGAGCCGGGGCGTACATGGCGCTCTGAGTTGCCAAGTCGTGGTACTTAGGCCTTGACTTGGTCCTGCTTGCGGCCCAGCGCACCGGCACACAGGCGGAGCTGGCGGCGGTCGAGGGCAAGCTGCTCCTGCGGGTCAGCGACCTTGCGTCGTTTGCCCCGTGGGACGAGTACCTCCCCGAGCGAAGAGCCGGCAGCAGTGCGGTTTCAGAGGCTCGGTAACGGTTG
Organism: Hordeum vulgare subsp. vulgare; assembly: GCF_904849725.1. Lineage (NCBI taxonomy): Eukaryota > Viridiplantae > Streptophyta > Magnoliopsida > Poales > Poaceae > Hordeum > Hordeum vulgare. The sequence continues at coordinate 227,675,878 of NC_058520.1, read as the reverse complement.
GCACTTTACGACCCCAAAGTTAGCACCGACGAGACGAATCTCGAGGGCACCGACTCCGGCAATGATGCATATTCCGACCCCGTGATGGAGGAGGACACAAGCGCGATGGACGATGCGGGAGGCATCGGAGCTGGAGACGGAGCGTCCACCTCGGCTGATGTGAGGCGTGGCGGAGCCGACGATGGGGCATCTGCCTCGACTGCGGCGGGCGACGCTGGAGCCAAGGTTTGGAGCCGCCACCGACTAGAGTTTTTCCTTTTCCTGCATTTTTGTTAGTCCGTGGTTCCACCCACCAGAGGTGTGATGTACTGAACTTGTGGCTGTGGGCCGTTTATGCTTTTGTGTAATATATGGATGCTTCGAACGTTTGTTCAAAAAAATCATGCTTGCCAACTCATTTTCTGTTTTCTGTTCCTTTGGTTTCCAGCCACCCAAAACCTTGCCCACTTCCGGCTTTCGCCCCGCCAGCGTGACAGTCGAGAGCCGATGTGTGACTGGGACATGGCATCTGCGTTTGGGGGGGGGGTTGGCCGTGGATTTCTAGAACCGCGGGAACATTTAGACTTACGAAGAGTGTGATAGAGGCCTGCTAAAAATAACCGCAGAGGGTTCGACTAGCCCGAGCCGACATCTCCTTCGTAGTCGGTGTTGGCGTGCGGCAAGCTTTTCCATCCCAGAGTCCCGCTAGCCGGACAGCGGGGAGCTGGTCTGTACCTAGGTAGGGTGGGTAAGGGTTTTTTGCTTGGCCCATAGTACTTGACTGGCTACGAATAGACTGAGGGCTCGGGCCGGCCAGCGAGCCCCCGGGTCCGAGGAGTCGGACGGGGGAGCTTGCTCAAGGAACAACATGATTGAGGGAATTGAAAAGGTATGCCCCAAACGCCGGCTTGGGGCACCCGCTGAATTCATTAAGCCCAAAAGGGTAGGGGATACATATGTACACTAATTCTTTGTTTCTTAGCAGTAGAGCGGGCGAAGGAGTGTCGCGTTCCATGGATGCTCCGACTCCTTGCCAGAGGCGTCTCTCTTGCGCTTCTGCGGCTTCTAGGCATCTATCACATAGTATGCATTGGTGTGCAGCGCCTTGCTGATGATGAAAGACCCCTCCCATGGGTGGATAGCTTGTGCTGGCCGGCGGTTCGTTGGATTCGCCTGAGTACCAGGACCCCTTGGTGGAAGGAAAGGGGTCGAATATGCTTGTTGTGGTAGTGGCGAAGCTTCTGTCGGTACATGGTCATCCGGCTCAGAGCCAGCTCGCGTGTGTGCTCGAGCAGGTCAACGCCATCTTCTCTTGCTTCTTTTGCGTCCGTCTCCGTGTACAAGGTGACACGAGGTGAGTCAAACTCGATGTCCGTGGGGATGGCCATCTCGGACCCGTACACAAGGAAGAACAGAGTGAAACCGGTTGACCGGTTGGGCGTGTTGCAAAGGCTCCACAAGACGCATGACAGCTCTTCGATCTAGCAGCCGACCGACCGGACCACAGGCATCATGAGCCATGGCTTGATGCCATCTAGGATCAAGCCGTTTGCCCTTTCCGCCTGGCAGTTCAACTGCGGGTGGGCCACCGATGCAAGGTCGTGCCGGATGCCTTCCTTGGAGCAGGAAAGTGTCATCACCCTTGGTGAAGTTGGTGTCGTTGTCGGTGATGATGTTGTGGGGGACGCCGTAGCGTATGGTGATATCTTTGATGAACCGGACGACCGTGGCGCCGTCGAGCTTCTTGATGGGTCTTGCCTCGATCCACTTCGTGAACTTGTCGACGGCTACTAGGAGGTGCATCATGCCGTCTCGAGTGGTCTTGATTGGCCCCACCATGTCGAGCACCCACACGGAGAAAGGCCATGAGAGGGGATAGTCTTGAGGGTCGTAGCCGGCAGGTGGCTCTGTGTCCTGAAGCGCTGGCAGCCCTCGCACTCGTTGACGGGCTGCTTTGCTTCTTCCAAGGCTGTTGGCCAATAGAACCCGTGGCAAAAGTCCTTGGCAACGAGGGTTCTCGAGGTGGCGTGGTGTCCGCACTCGCCCTGGTGGATGTCTGTCAGGATCTCTTGTCCTCCTACTTCTTGAGCTTGCGTTGGTTTTCTCTTGAAGAGGAAAGGGTGATGCAGCAAAGTAGATAACTATTTCCCTCAGTTCGTTGAGAACAAAGGTATCAATCCAGTAGGAGGAACAAGCAAGGCCCCAATCTTAGCACCTACACAAACAATCAAACAGTAGCACCCAACGCTAAAAAGGGGTTGTCAATCCCTTCACGGTTATTTGCAAGGATGAGATCCGGTAGAGACAAATATAAAAGATTGCTAGAGCTAAAGTAAAACAAAAGTAAATAAATGGCAGCAATATATTTTTGGTATTTTTGGTTTATAGATTTGCAAGTATAATATGGAAAATAGACCTGGGGGCCATAGGTTTCACTAGAGGTTTCTCTCATGGAGGAGAATAATACGGTGGGTGAACAAATTGCTCTCGAGCAATTGATAGAGAAGTGAATAATTATGAAGATCTTTAAGGCAATGATTATGCATATAGGCATCACGTCCGTGTAAAGTAGACCGAAACGATTCTGCATCTACTACTATTACTCCACACATCGACCGACTCCTGCCTCCATCTAGAGTATTAAGTTCATGAAGAACAGAGTAACGCATTAGGTAAGATGACATGATGTAGAGGGATAAACTCAAGCAATATGATGAAAACCCCCATCCTTTTCTCCTCGATGGCAACAATGCAATACGTGCCTCGCTACCCCTACTTTGTCACTGGGTGAGGACACCGCAAGATTGAACCCAAAACTAAGCACTTCTACCATTGCAAGAATTACCAATCTAGTTGGCCAAACCAAACCAATAACTCGAAGATACTTGCTAAGATATGAAATCATGCATATAAGAATTCAGAGAAGATTAAAACAATATTCATAGATAATCTGAACATAAACCCACAATTCATCGGATCTCCACAAACACACCGCAAAAGAGTATTACATCGCATAGATCTCCATCAAGATCATGAAGAACATGGTATTGAAGAACAAAGAGAGAGAATAAGCCATCTAGCTACTAGATATGCACCCGCAGATGCCCTCCGTGAGCGTTTCCCCCTTCGGTAGATTACCGAAAAAGGCTCCCAGATTGGATCTCACGGGAACACAGGCTCCCGGCGGCGGAAAAGTATTTTTTTGGTGTCGTTTTCATATTGGGGAATATTTTAGAATTTATAGGACAAATATTAGGGTTAGGAGGCCTCCACAAGGCCCACAACCAGGGGGTGCCCCCTGCGGGCTTGTCGTCTCCCGAGAGGTCCCCTGCCCCCTTCTCCAAGTCTGACACGTTTCTTCTGGTCCAAGAAAAATCATTCCGGAGATTTTATTCCGTTTGGACTCCATTTAATATTCCTTATGTGCAATACTCAAAAACATGGAAAAACAGAAACTGGCACTAGACTCAAGGTTAATAGGTTAGTCCCAAAAATAATATAAAATAGCATATTAATGCATATAAAACATCCAAAACAGATAATATAATAACATGGAAATATCAAAAATTATAGATACGTTGGAGACGTATCAAGCATCCCCAAGCTTAATTCTTGCTCGTCCTCGAGTAGGTAAATGATAAAAACAGAATTTTTTATGTGGAATGCTACCTGACATATTTATACATGTAATATTCTTTATTGTGGCATGAATATTCAGATCCATAAGATTCAAAACAAAAGTCTAATATTGACATAAAAACAATAATACTTCAAGCATACTAACAAGGCAATTGCGTCCTTTTGAAATAACATGGCCTTAGAAAGTTATCCCTACAAAATCATGTGGTCTAGCTATGCTCCATCTTCCCCACACAAAGTATCTAAATCATGCACAACCCCGATGAAAGTCAAGCAATTGTTTCACACTTTTTATGTTCTCAAACCTTTTCAACTCTCACGCAATACATGAGCATGAGCCATGGATATAGCACTATAGCTGAAATATAAAGTGGTGGAGGTTGCAAGATAAAACAGGAGAATATAGTCTCACATAAACTAGGTGTATCAACGGGATATAGAGATGCCCATCAATAGATATCAATGTGAGTGAGTAGGGATTTCCATGCAACAAATGCACTAGAGCTATAAGTGTATGAAACCTTAAACAGAAAACTATGTCGTTGTGCAAAAGATGAAATTCCACTAGTTAAATGGAAGTGACAAAATAGGAGACTCTCTATGAAGAACATGGTGATACTTTGAAGCACAAGTGTGGAAAAAGATAGTAACATTGTCCCTTCTCTCTTTATCTCATTTTTTCCTTTTTTATTTTTTGGTGGGCATCTTTGGCCTCTTTTTTTATGGGCTTCGCTGCCCTATTTTATTTTTTGTAAAGTCTGGGGACTCATCCCAACTTGTGAGGGAATCATAGATTCCATCATGCTTTTCTCACACGGGACAATGCTCTAATAATGCAAATCATCACACTTTTATTTACTTACAACTCAAAGATTACAACTCGATATCTAGAACAAAATACGAGTCTATAAGCAATATGGAAGTGATGGTGCGTGTCATAAAAAACGGGACGGTGGTGTTGCATGGCAATATATCTCGGAATGGCTATGAAAAATGCCCGAGTGGCTTCATCTTCAGAATGATTTGACCACTGCACTTTAAGGAACTTGGTGACTTTGCGATGAGTCTGCCATTCACCCCAGTCAAGAATGCGGACCGGATGTTCTGTATAATAGAGATCTAGTTGCAGTTGAAGCATATCATGATCCACTGCTCGAATAGGATCTTTGAAGCAGCCGCGGAGCCAAGACAAATGGGAGACATCGTGAACCTAGGAAAGGTTTGACGGCAGTTCCAATTGATAAGCCACTTTTCACGCCTTTCGAGAACAATGAAAGGACCAATATAGCGAGGAGTTAGCTTGCCCTTGATCCCAAAATGGCGTGCACCTCTCATTGGTGTGACACGAAGATAAGCCTTTTCGCTAGGTTGATAGACCATAACTTGATGATGATGGTCATAGTGACTCTTCTCACGAGACTGAGCGGCCTTCAGATTCACATGAATAATGTGGACTTGACCTTCAACATGTTGGAAGGCATACAGACCGGAGAGTGATCGGTCCATTGAACGGTGGATCTGGAATTCCATACGAAGCCAAGTGTAAACGATACCATGGAGTCAAGGATATACAGGAGAGTCAGGTTCAATCCTGTGGAACTTTGGGTTATGGGTCCACCATGTGGGCCGGGAGTAGGCAGAGGGGTGACATGTTATATGGTCTTGGTAGTAAGACATGTCAGAGGATAGCTTGTCAGTTATGTTGGCAACAACGTCGGTACTGATACGTCTCCGTCGTATGTACTTTTCCAAACTCTTTTGCCATTGTTTTGGACTCTAATTTGCATGATTTGAATGGAACTAACCCGAACAAACGCTGTTTTTAGCAGAATTGCCATGGTGTTGTTTTTGCGCAGAAATAAAAGTTCTCGGAATGACCTGGAAATTTACGAGGATTTTTTGTGGAATATATAAAAAATACTGGCGCAAGAATCATCCGAAGGAATGGAGCGAGGAGCCCACAAGCCCACCATGCGCGGCCCCCCTGGCCGCGCCTAGCAGGCTTGTGGGGCCCTAAGGGCTCCGCCGCCTCCAACTCCAGCTCTATTTAGTCACTTTCGTCCGGAAAAAAAATCAAGGAGAGGAGTTCATCGCGTTTTACGATACGGAGGCGCCGCCAACACCTGTTCTGCTCTATTTAGTCGCCATCGTCATCACCAACCTTCCTTCATCGCCAATTCCAAGATTCTCTTCACCGTTCGTGAGTAATATCATCGTAGGCTTGCTGGACGGTGATGGGTTGGATGAGATCTATCATGTAATCGAGTTAGTTTTGACGGGGATTGATCCCTACTATCCACTATGTTCTGAGATTGATGTTGCTACTACTTTGCCATGCTTAATGCTTGTCACTAGGGCCCGATTACCATGATTTCAGATCTGAATCTATTATGTTCTCGTCAATATATGTGTGTTCTTGATCCTATCTTGCAAGTTGTAGTCACCTACTATGTGTTATGACCCGGCAACCCCGGAGTGACAATAGCCGGAACCACTCCCGGAGATGACCATAGTATGAGGAGTTCATGTATTCACTAAATGCTAATGCGTTCTTCCGGTTCTCTATTAAAAGGAGAACCTTAATACCCGTAGTTTCCATCAGGACCCCGCTGCCACGGGAGGGATGGACAATAGATGTCATGCAAGTTCTTTTCCCTAAGCACGTATGACTACATACGGAATACATGCCTACATTACCTTCACGAATTGGAGCTAGTTACATATCTCTCCGTATTATAATTGTTGCATGATGAATATCATCCGACATAATTATCCATCACCGATCCAATGCCTACGAGTTTTTCCTATTGGTCCTTGCTACGTTACTTTGTTGCTACTGCTGTCATTGCTGCTACTGTTACTCTGTCGCTACTGCTGTCACTTCTCCTACTGTTACCACTACTGTTGTCACTATTTCTACTGGTTACTGTTGCTACTATTGCTGTCACACTACTTTGTTGCAGATACTAAGTCTTTCAGGTGTGGTTGAATTGACAACTCAACTGCTAATACTCAAAAATATTCTTTGGCTTCCCCTTGTGTCAAATCAACAAATTTGGGTTATCAAGACTATTATCTGGCGCCGTGGGGAGGCATAGCTCTATTCTCTAAGTCACTTGTGATTTACGTCTGCTGATCACTATGAGGAATCCGAAAGATCCAAAAACTAAAGTCTTGCCCTCAACTACGAGGACAGGTAAGGAACTGCCATCTAGCTCTGCACTTGATTCACCTTCAGTTTTGAGTAAGTTTGCGACACCACCTCCTGCTAGAAATTTTGATATGTCGCTTGTGCTTGATGATGCTACTTCTGCTGTCCATGATGCTTGTGATGATGCTATGCTTGATATTGCTTTGCCACTAGGTACATTCCTAGATGCACAAATTTCTAGAGTTGCTGCTAGATGTGATGATACTTCTGAAACTGCTGAGATTATTTAAGTAGAACCTGCTATTTCACCTGTTAGAACTAGCCCTCCTAGATATGAATTTCCTGATATGCCTGAGGGTTATGTTATGGAGGGAGAGGTAGCTGAGGACTTTCTTGCTTGTAAGGATAGCTATGATCTTGAGAAATTACTGCGCAAGTGGAAAGAAAAAATCTTTGAACGCTAGGATGAAATACGACCCGAAGTTTGCTACTTCGCCTATCTTTGTGACCGATAAGGATTATGAATTCTTTGTCGACCCTGAGATAATCACTATGGTCGAATCTGATCGTTTTCACGGTTATGAGTCTGAAACGGTTGTAGCACATCTTACCAAACTGCACGATATAGCCACCCTATTCACGAGTGAGGAAAAGATCTGCCACTACTATCCTTAAGCTGTTTCCTTTCTCGCTAAAGGATGATGCTAAGACTTGGTTCACTTCTCTTGCTCCTGGTTGTGCGCGTAGCCCTCGGGATATGATCTACTACTTCTCTGAAAAATATTTCCCTGCCCATAAGAAGCAAGCTGCCTTGCAGGAAATATACAACTTTGCGCAAGTTGAAGAAGAGAGTCTCCCACAAGCTTGGGGGAGGCTCGTGCAACTACTGAATGCTTTGCCTGATCACCCTTTTGAAAAGAATGAAATACTTGATATCATCTATAATATACTAACCGATGCTTCTAAGGACCACCTAGATAGTTGTGTCAGTTGTGTTTTTAGGGAACGAACCGTAGAACAAGCTGAGATCCTATTGAATAATATCGTGTGCAATGAGAATGCTTGGACTATTCCCGAAGCACCTCCAAAGCCAACTCCCAAGAAAGGAGGTATTCTATTCCTCAGTCCTGAAGATATGCAAGAAGCTAAGATATATATGAAAGAGAAAGGCATTAAATATGAAGATGTCAAAAATCTACCACCTATCGAAGATATCCATGGTCTTGATAACCCGACACAGGTAGTAGAGGTAAATTATCTTCGTAGATTCAATGAGAGTGATATTCCTTTTGATAAACCTGCTAGCGTATGCGTGGATGAATTTGATAACTTTGTTGCCAAACAACAAAGTTTCAATGATTATGTTTGCAGACAATTGGAACATAATGCTCGTATGCTTAGTCATTTAAGTGCTTGTGTGTACAGATATGTCAATAATCTCAAGCTCTTGAGTAAACATGCCTCTATGGTTACTACTCAAGTAGAACAAGTACTTAAGGCTCAAAATGACTTGCTCAATGAGTTGAATGACAATTCTGTCAGAGTCGTCACTAGAGGTGGTAGAATGACCCAGGAACCTCTGTATCCTGAGGGTCATCCTAAGAGAATTGAACAAGATTCTCAAGGAGTTAGCACTGATGCACCTAGTCATCCTAGGAAGAAGAAGAAATATGATAGGAACTTGCACGCTAGCAACCCTATTGCTGCTACACGCGAGAATCCAAATGATATCTCTGTTTCTGATGCCGAAACGCAATCAGGTGATGAACATGAGCCTAATGATAATATCGATAGTGGTGCTCATGATGATGCTCAACCTAGCAATTGTAACGATGTGGAGATTGAATCTAGTGTTGATCTTAATAACCCACAGCCTAAGAATAGGAGATACGATAATAACGACTTCATTGCTAGGAAGCATGGTAAAGAAAGGGAACCATGGGAACCCATGCCCTTTCCTCCCAAACCATTCAGGAAAAAGGATGATGAGGATTTTGAGAGATTTGTTGAAATGATTAGACTTGTCTTTCTGCAAATGCGTTTGACATATATGCTCAAAATGGCTCCGTATGCTAAGTATATGAAAGATATTGTGACTAATAAGAGGAGGATACCTGAGGTTGAGATTTCCACCATGGTCGCTAATTATACCTTCAAGGGTGAAACTCCTAAGAAACTAGGTGATCCCGGAGTGCCCACTATACCTTGCTCTATTAAAGGCAACTATGTTAGAACTTCTTTATGCGACCTTGGAACCGGAGTTAGTGTTATGCCTCTCTCTCTTTATCGTAGGCTTGAACTGGATAAGTTGACACCCACTGAAATCTCTCTGCAAATGGCTGACAAATCAACTGCTTTCCCTATCGGCATTTGCGAGGATGTGCATGTCATGGTTGCTAACGTCACTATCTTAACAGACTTTGTTATTCTGGATATTCCCGAGGATGATGCCATGGCGGTCATCCTTGGAAGACCCTTTTTGAACACTGCAGGGGCTGTTATTGATTGCAACAAAGGCAATGTCACTTTCCCTATCAATGGTAATGAGCATACGGTGCACTTTCCGAAGAAACAATTTCGAGTACATTGCATCAATGCTATTGAGAAAACTTCATCGATTCTTATTGGGAGCTTTGAATGCCCTATACGTACTGTTAAGATGAAGTATGGTTTGCTTGTTGGGGATATGCACATCCCCATTGAGGTAACCTAGTGACTATTTGAAAATTCTCCATTTTCTTTTGCGATTTGAAAAAGTTTGTCAAGGAGACTTGATCAACCTCATTGATGGATTTCTTTTGATGACCATGAGACGGATGAATCGAGGAGTCGCAACCCTCTGTTCCAAGCTTTTACCTTCAGTTGCTTAGAAGAAAAATGATAGATATAGCTTTAGTTTTCCCTATTTTCTGCTTTTTGCATCCCGTAGAAAAGTGTCCCGAAAATAAAAGTTCTCCGAATGCCGTGAAAATCAAGTATGATTTTTTATGGAATTTTTGAAAAATTCGGAGACGGAGAGCTAGTCACGGGGATGCACCAGTGGGCCACAAGCCCTGGAGGCGCGGGCACCCCCTGGTCGCGCCTACGAGGCTTGTGGGGCCCATGTGTCCCCCCACCACTTATTCCAGTTCCCATCTCCTTCTCCTACCTCCAGAAAAAATCGTTTCGCAGCTCACACCCGTGTTCTTGCTCTTCTTGCTGCGATTTTCGATCTCCTTGTGCAAAGCCCCATTCACCATACTATTTCGGGGAAATTGTTCCTTGGTATGTGACTCCTCCATTGGTCCAATTAGTTTTTGCTCTAGTGCCTTATACGTCGCGTATTTTTGCTGCCTTGGTGACCATGTTCTTGAGCTTTGCATGCTAATTTTAGCTGGTCCTAAGTAGTTTTGATATGTGATATGACCTCTAGGCAATTGTCGGAGTAGTTGCTATGAGTTTAGTGTAGCCTTGTTCACTTTTCCTTTGAGTCACTGAAAATTTCAAAAAAGGAAGTTGTTCAGGAGAAACTATCATGCTGGTTCCTCAAGCAAGAGGGGTCCCCGTCTCGCGATTCGGGAACCCGATCCTTACCAACCGAGGAACGCACAGGTACAACCATGTGAATGGCCTTCTGATGAATTCATGATTGATGCAGGTTTCAAAGACGAGTTTGATACACTTGTTCACAATGTTGGACTTGAAGAATTCATCTCCAATAAATGTGAACAGTGTACTACTCTCACTGCCTCTTTTGTTCGTAGATTCAAATTTTCAGCTGGGCGTGACACATCCGTACTGTTTGATCTCTATGACAAATCGTATACCATGGATTTAGAGGATTTCAATAGAATTTGCAAGATACCTGATTGGGTAGTTTCAATGATCCTCCTAAATCTTCGGTTAGAGATTTTTTTTCTCTAGTATAACTGTCGGAGAAACTAGAGATATTACGCAGGCTACCATGGGGAGCATTCATTTTCCTGCCTTGCATTACTTTGCCCTCTTCATAGGTAGATGCATTAACGTCAAGATCGAGCATTGTCACCTCTGCGCACCCGACCTTAGCATTCTTAAGAGCGCAGTAACGGGTGATAGAAGTTTCAACATGGGAGGTATAATAGCAAGTAGGCTGAATAATAATGCTAATGAAGGGGATTTCTTTGGTGGGATCTATGCCACTCGCATAGCAAATCTTCTTGGAGTACCCATCTGCGAAGGAGATCCCCCACTCCATACAACTTTCCTTGATCGCGCCGCTATGACACGTTATCAGTTCCTTGAGAGGGATAATGAATCCCTCCTATATCGGTTAATATTTAACCGACAGAGTGTTTTCCATATTACCCTTCCTGCTCCTACCTTCTTTGACTTTCAGGTAAAACAAAGATATTACATAACCAGAGGAGAGGCAGAGGAGTATGAGAGGGAGGCAAAGGCTGCTCGCCTCCGTGAGGTAGCTATTCAGGCAGTAGCTGCAGCGCTCCCGTACAACCCCCATTATGATTTTGGGTATCACCCGGACCATCCACGGGAGTAGACCAACTTAGGCCAAAAGCCTAAGCTTGGGGTGTACGTGTTTCTCACCGACTTTATATTCATGCTCACACTTTCACTTTGATAGTCGGTGTTCACACTTTGCCACTGTATCATCCATGCTAGTTTATTTCTTTTTCTCGCTTTCTTCTCGTGTGTTTGTCTAGTTTGAGAAAACCCAAAAATATTTATTGTTCTCCTTTTGCTTGTTGGGAGCTTTCCCGTGTAAATAGTTTTCTTTTTCTTTGGGTCAAGGTAGAAGACCATGGTTACAATGTTTAGTGGCTCTCGCATGCATATTTGTTTATCTGTCAAAGAGCCATATTACTTGGTCTTCTCCTTTGTGTTTGCTTGCAGATTCCAGCTTAGTCCAATGCACGAGCACTCTTATTATTGTTCACATCGCTCGGTCGTGCAAGTGAAAGGTAATAATGACGATATATGATGAAGTGACTGAGCCTGGAAAAGCTGGTATGAACTCGATCTATTTTGTTTTTGTAAATATGACTAGCTCATCGTTCCTGATTCAGCTTCGTTGTGAGAGAGACATGTTTGCAAATCACAACTTAGAGATCATAGTTTCTGATGCCATGCTTAATTAGCTAGGAGCTTATAATGGTTTGTCTTGGATGCCAACATGAGTTTTGAGATGATTATGATGTAGTATGATAGGATGGTATCCTCCTTTGAATGATTCAAGTGGCTTGACTTGGCACATGTTCACGCATGTAGTTGAAACAAAATCAACATAGCCTCTATGATATTCATGTTCATGGTGATTTATGTCCTACTCATGCTTGCACTCAATGTTGGTTAATCTCAATGTATCTTGATCACTGTTGTCGCTCTCTAGTTGGTCGCTTCCCACTCTTTTGCTAGCCTTCACTTGTACTAAGCGGGAATACTACTAGGCATCCACTTCCATAAACCCAAAGTTGTTCCATATGTGTCCACCATACCTACCTATATGCGGTATCTACCTGCCGTTCCAAGTAAATTTGCATGTGCCACTCTCTAAACCTTCAAGAAATAATCTGTTTTGCATGCTCAAACCACTCATGTGGTGACAAGGGGCAATCAATATCTTCCATGCTAGGCGTGTTATCCTCGATATGTGTTTATTCACTATCACTCACGAGAAAGGGGCCGGTAATTGGAATGCCCAGTTCCATGCTCAAATCGAAAATATAATTGCAAACAAAACTCCCCCTGGATTGTTGTTGGTATGGACGGCACCCGAGTATTCGGCTAGTCGTGGAATGTGATTGATCGGTGGTAGGGGAGTCAAAACTTTACTTTTCTGTTTGGGAACCGTCTATAGTATGTGTAGCATCGAAGATGGTGAAAACTCTTGGTCATTGCGTTGACAATGAAAGCATGCCACCCAAAATTATTTATCTCTGTCTTAAAAGCTTGAGCTCTAGCACCTCTGCAAATCAATGCTTCCCTCTGCGAAGGGCCTATCTATTTATGTTTCTGTTGAGTCATCCTATTCTTATAAAAGCACCAATTAGAGAGCACCTCTGTCATTTTTATGCTTTGCTTTTAATTGAGATTGAGTAAGACTATGACTGGATCTTCTTTGCCATGAATTACAATGTTCATTCAGCCCTTGGTCTTTGAAGGTGCTCTACATTTATGTTTTGCGGTCTCAGAAAGAGCTAGCGAGATACCATCTGTTCACACTTCTTCATGATTGTTTTGATTGAAGTGTTGACGTTTGAAACTTATTATTATTTCTCGCTAGTTGTTTATGCCATTGATATGAGTTCCTCATGAGACCTAAATGTCATTGCTCATGTGGTTAGCTTATGATCTTGCTGAGAGTCTAAATATGAGTTAGACATAATTGCAACCACAAGATCAAACAGAGTTCATAAAAGTTTTTCTTTTGTCTCTTTCAGTTTGTCAACTGAATTGCTTGAGGACAAGCAAGGCTTTAAGCTTGGGGGAGTTGATACGTCTCCGTCGTATCTACTTTTCCAAACTCTTTTGCCCTTATTTTGGACTCTAATTTGCATGATTTCAATGGAACTAACCCGGACTAACGCTGTTTTCAGCAGAATTGCCATGGTGTTGTTTTTGCGCAGAAATAAAAGTTCTCGGAATGACCTGGAAATTTACGATGATTTTTTGTGGAATATATAAAAAATATTGGCGCAAGAATCAACCGGAGGAGTGCAGCGAGGAGCCCACAAGCCCACCAGGCGCGGGCCCCCTTGGCCGCGCCTAGCAGGCTTGTGGGGCCCTCAGGGCTCCGCCGCCTCCAACTCCAGCTCTATTTAGTCCCTTTCGTGTGGAAAAATTTCAAGGAGAGGAGTTCATCGCGTTTTACGATACGGAGGCGCCGCCACCAACTGTTCTTCCTCTGGAGGGCAGATCCGGAGTCCGTTCTGGGCTCCGGAGAGGGGAGATCGTCGCCATCGTCATCACCAACCTTCCTTCATCGCCAATTCCATGAAGCTCTTCACCGTTCGTGAGTAATCTCATCGTAGGCTTGCTGGACGGTGATGGGTTGGATGAGATCTATCATGTAATCGAGTTAATTTTGACCGGGATTGATCCCTAGTATCCACTATGTTCTCAGATTGATGTTGCTACTACTTTGCCATGCTTAATGCTTGTCACTAGGGCCCGAGTGCCATGATTTCAGATCTGAACCTATTATGTTCTCGCCAATATATGTGTGTTCTTGATCCTATCTTGCAAGTTGTAGTCACCTACTATGTGTTATGACCCGACAACCCTGGAGTGACAATAGTCGGAACCACTCCTGGGGACCATAGTATGAGGAGTTCATGTATTCACTAAATGCTAATGCGTTGTTCAAGTTCTCTATTAAAAGGAGAACCTTAATATCCCGTAGTTTCGATTAGGACCCCGCTGCCACAGGTGGGATGGAGAATAGATGTCATGCAAGTTCTTTTCCCTAAGCACGTATGACTACATACAAAATACATGCCTACATTACATTGACGAGGTGGAGCTAGTTACATATCTCTCCGTGTTATAACTGTTGCATGATGAATATCATCCGGCATAATTATCCATCACCGATCCAATGCCTACGTGTTTTTCCTACTGGTCCTTGCTACGTTACTTTGCTGCTACTGCTATCACTGTTGCTACTGTTATTCTGTCACTACTGTCGTCACTTCTGCTACTCTTACCGCTACTACTGTCACTATTGCTATTGGTTACTGTTTCTGTCACACTACTTTGCTACTGATACTTTGCTGCAGATACTAAGTCTTTCAGGTGTGGTTGAATTGACAACTCAACCGCTAATACTCGAGAATATTCTTTGGCTTCCCCTTGTGTCGAATCACCAAATTTGGGTTGAATACTCTACCCTCAAAAACTGTTGCGATCCCCTATACTTGTGGGTTATCAGGTACCAAGGGCAGGGAACGAATAGAACCATTTTTGCTGCTCGTTGAAACGAGGCAGACCAATAGGCAAGGTTCTCGTCCACCGGCGGCTACCAGAATGTTATCCACAATAGTAACAGGGTCTTGCCGACAGAGTTGTACACTGAGAATTCTACCTAAGCAGGGAATTAACACTGATTAGATAAGTTATGCCACAAGAAAGGTCAAACAAACCAATGGGAAGGAAAATGTGTTCACACACACAAGTATTAGAGTATACCATTGCCGGGAAAAACATAGAGTATGGTATACATGATAGGTCATCATGTGCATAACCATGTTGATAAAAGGGCAAGGAGAATCATGATGTTTACCCATACCATACGGTTTGGATAATTGATCAAGAACAATTTAGCGTGACGCTTCCAATGTTCTTGTTGAAATTTGAAGTACCACATCCGTGCTTCGGGGTAGCATTGACATGGTCATGTGATAAAGGTTGGACTTTGGGTACACAAAGAATTCATCAAAACAACTTATAAGATAAGCCATATAGTTTCCGCATGGAAGATGGCGAATCTTACATATGGAAGAATCTATAACAATAGGTCCTTCGGCCCAGTGTGTTGGAAAGACATCACCGTATTGATTTACCTAAAGAACAAAGTTATAATTATTGGAAAATGTTCCAACCATCATATTTGCTTGAGGTTCAGATCTGATTGGTGTCGGGACACCTCAGACTCAAGATGCTTGAGAAGAAAGATGAAGATGCAAGATTATCAGGATTTGAACTACATAAGCAATTCTTGAATCATGAATTCGATTGTAAGAAACATGAACACCATGTCAAGACATTCGTGCCCACGTGGAATTCTTATGTCAATATGCGACTGAGTTCTCATTTGGGGACCATCATCGAGCATATCAAAGTTCCATGTGTATGTCTGGATTAGCTCTTATGAAGGAACTTATTTTCCTTGATCAAATCACTCAATGGCTTGGGATGCTAACAGAAGTTATATGAAGTGAAGATAGCTAATCTTCAAAACTTATAACACCTCGCACATGTGTGAATGATTTTGTATTTCCCGAGAGGAAGTAAAACAAAACTTTCACATATTCACGGCGGAAAGAGTGCACGTGAACTTTGGGAAAATACACTCCTTCTATCAACATATCCTTCATGAGCTAGGCACAAGGCTAATTCTTTCGAGAGCTTCATCGTCGCACCATGAATAAGTTGAGGGTGTGGCTGATGGGCTCAACAACAATCCCTCGAGGTTTTGATAGGGTTGAATTTCAAAAATCATAACATCAGGAGATAGCATTTGTCAAGTCAAATGGTATAATGTCGTATGCTCGAGGGAACAACAACAATTAGACACTGGTTGAATGGTGCGCTCGGAAATACGGATGGAGTAGCACAACCAATGTAAAAAATGATGAGTCAACACCCAACACACTAAGAATGAAACAATCAGTTGTTAACCTCAAGGCAATAGGGTTGCCAGAAGTATTGGAATCACACATCAGATTTCACTTGTTGGTATTCCGGTTTGAAACAACACGGGACCAAGAAATGGATGGTTATGTCTAGAAGTATCACTATATCAAGAATTCTTAAGAGGTGCAATGATGCTCACAACATTCTTGACAGAAAATATAGTAATACTCCAAGGTAGAAGATAACATGAGCTGGATAGTGAGGAACAGAAAGGACAATACAAAACATGATCAAGTTTGCGTTGGAGGGAAGGCAACAAGGATGTCGATGATAATATAATCATCGAGTGGCAAGGATGGTATTTCTCATTATGTATTCCATTGATACCCTGTAAGAGCTCGGGATGCTGATGATGATCACGACACATTTGTCAAGAAGCTTCACGAAGATGTAATCGTTCAGCGACGACACCAAGCAAGGAAATGATGAAGCAAGAGGTTGTTGGAATCACAGATAAGAATGCTAGCTTAGAATTGAGATTGCCTTTCAGGACAACCAACATGATGTCGAAAGCTCGATGCAAGCTTAACGCACAGTTGGAATTGTGTTCCACGGATGAAGGACATATTTAGCATGGTCAAGCTTCAGCATGACGATGATGTTGTAGCTTAACAGTGAGGAATGACATGATCGAGTACGAACTTGTAAACAAGGAAGATTACTAAAAGTTGTTGAATCGTAATGCGTACTCGATTCAGTTATCTATGTACTCGCTTGTCGAACAACTCAAACACCAGGAAACTGGAATTAATGAAAATATCATAGTTTGATGAGGAGCTCACAAGACGTTATGTAACTCCGTGATATTTCTCGGGATACGAGGGACAATACTCGAAGGTAGTTCAACATTAAGTCTTGGGCCGATGTATTGATCTGAAGAAGATAAGTACTTTAACTCGTCTGAGAAAGAAATCAAGGTAGGACAACATGGTCGGAACCACGATTGCAAAGGACAAGATCACAGATACCAGATTTAAACCACAGAATGAATGATTATCGATACAAGAAGTTTCTATGATAGGATCAACGTCGTTTCCATGGGCATGAACACAAAGTTCAAGGTCGACTCCCACTTCATCAATGCATCACCCTGCCATTTACTCGTCGTCTCTGATCAGGTTGTAGCTTTGAAAGAATATTCGGCAAAGCACCAGAAGAGTAAGACTCATGAAAACCTTTCAAGTCATATTGATTTAGGAAGGCATAGGTTCAACCCATCGGGGCATCTTAGGAACATATACCATACACTCCAAGAGTAATTAACACATGCTTCACAAACAGAGCATGGACAACAAAGGCATATGATACAACTCATCAGAAGGAGAAGACACAATTTACCAATGGCATTATGCATCAGGGGAACAGTACCACAAGAATTTTGGATGTAAGGGATGTCGTCGGATAATAACCCAACAATGGGTCTCGCAGTACCACAAATGACCTAATGTGAGTATCGATAATCAATCAAAGGAAGATAGAATCCAAGGCATCAGATTTTAGAATATCTGAAAAATATCGATACTTAATTACCAAAGGAATTAGGATCCGCAGGTTGGTGTATCATAATGAGATGCTCCGATCAAATACAAGTAAGTTGAATGAACTTAGATGGACAACCAATCAAAGTTGATTTGCCGAGAACCAGCTCCGTCTGGAAGGACGTCTGAGCCAGAAAGATAATCTATGAGTGTCAACACATGATTGTGCGCATTCACACAAAGGTAGAATCAATAAGATCACAGGAAAATCACAAAGGATTTTAATGAATGCTGCTACACATATGGATTTAACCATAACACAAGCACGTGAGAAAGGTCAAAAGCAATAGGCTACATGGATTCCGAAAGATCGTATAGTAATTCGAAGAACCTTCGATACCCATGACAACTGATGATGGAAGAATCCCCGATAAGATAATTCGTTGCCTCTCGTAAAACAAAAGCAATTTGAAAAGAAAGTATGGATGACATTTGTATCTAGTCGTCCATAGTGGTTGATGGAGGAAGGGAAATCGCAAGAGCGATGGGCACAAGTTCTCGAGAGAAACATCGGAGAGTATCATCGGGGTCTTTTGACGGATCAAGCCATCGGCTGGAATACGGGGCTCTCCGGGAGGAAGTATTTAAGAGCACCTAATGTTAGAGTTAGTAAAATCTTTAACCCAAAAGAGAAGAGAGAATAGAGTCCAGAGTATAGAAAAGGAGTAAAAGATACTAATACCACCCAATTGAGATGTGGGCCCATAAGCCACAACATCAGTGTTAGTAAAGTTTTTCAAACACTAGACTTGACTTCGGCCAAGGAGTTGGAAAGGGGGCTACCTACAAGTAGTCGGCTCTGATACCAACTTGTGACGCCCTCGATTTAATCGTACGCTAATCATACACGCAAATGCGTACGATCAAACTCAAGGACTCATGGGAAAATATCACAACACAACTCTAGACACAAATAAAATAATACAAGCTTCATATTACAAGCCAGGGGCCTCGAGGGCTAGAATACAGAAGCTTGATAAACACACGAGTCAACGGAAGCAACAATATCTGAGTACACACATAAAACATGAGGTGCCTTAGAGAAGGCTAGCAAAAAAGAAACACGATCGAACGAGGCGAGGCCTCCTACCTCGGAACCTCCTAACTACTCCAATTCTTCAGCGGTCTCCACGAAGAAGTCACCAACGGGGTGGCAGGCGTCGACAGGAAACTCCACTCCTGGGCTCCATCATCCGGTCGCAGCAACGGATCAATGGAATAAAGGGGGAGCAAAGCAACGGTGAGTACTCATCCTAAGTACTCGCAAGACTTATATCAGAACTATGCTAAGTATGCACCAGTATCAAAGAAGGAGTTTTATATGTGGATTGACTGCAGCAATGCGAGAATGGAGAGAAGGCCTAGTCCTATCGAAGACTAGCATCTTCAGGGTCTTGCAGTAATAGACGAGAGTAGAACAGGGAACACAACTAATAGTCATATTGTTGCAGCAATATTAATATGAGCTCATGCCCAGAGATCCTCCCTCGACTCCCTGCAAGGAAGCTATCCCGGGGCTACTAAATCCAGTTAAGTAACATTTGTAGTTGTATAAGATCACGGAACAACTCCAAGTCGTCTTGTAACCGCGGACACGACTATTCGAATAGATAAGTTCTTCCCAGCAGGGGTGCACAACATATTCCTCGACGCGCTCGATAACACTCTGGCCGGACACACTTTTCTGGGTCCTACCCGGCCTTGGAATATCGACACGTCGCAGCCCCACCTAAGCTCAGCAGAGAGGCCAGCCCGCCGGTCTAACTCCTAAGCACAGAGGGGTCGTGGGCCCACTTGCCCTCCGCGCTCCTGCACGATGCGAGGGCGGTCGATGTCAGTCCTAGCACCCCTTAATACAAGAGCGATGCATCTCGGGACCACTCGGGCGCGCGCCGCTACATCGCTGACGTCTGAAGAGCTTCGGCTGATACCGCGACGTCGAGTACCCATAATTCTTCCCACGCAAACGGTTAGTGCGTAATAAGGCCTTCCGACCAACCCAGATCAAATGCCCAAATCCATTATCATTTTAATTAAGCCATCGACACACAAACACGCGGGAATCCACGCACCTAACATATATTCATCAACGATCCCACTAACATGGTCAATTAACTGTGTGGTCGTAACATCGGGGGGAATCCGACGTATCATCCTCGTTGGATTTCGAACGATGTATCCGTCAAGGTGGACTTAGAGGAATCACCCTCGGGGGTCCCACAGTTGAGGGGTTGCACGACAGAGGCATCGTCGGAAATGGTGGAAGAGGAATCACCCTCGATAACCACGACCGACTAGCTATACTACAGAGATATCATCAGGAGTACATAGCGAGGTGTCACCCTCGGTACCCGATAGTATCTATGTAGCGTCGTACAACTAAGGGAGGTGTATGTGCCATGTCGGGTCTAGATTGTCGATCAGGGATCGAGATTTGAAAACAAAACGGGGCAACTAGACTACGGGGTCAAAAGGGATGACTGCTCGACCTATACTAAGCAGGTTAAAAGTACAGTACTGAAAGTAGCAGTTCATCAAAAATAGGCTATGCATCAGATATAGGAGCTAACTACAACAGTAGCAAATTACTAATGCAAGCAGGAGGAAGAAAGACATAAGCGATATAGGGATGATCAAGGAGGGTTTGCTTGCCTTGTTGCTCTGCAGCAAAGGGCTGGGATCAGGGTCGTAGATGTACCCAGCAGCAGCGTCAGTCTCGGGGTCTACCGGTAAGAAGAGGGGGGGAAACAATAAATAATAGCAACATGTGCAACACTAATCATGACAAGGCAATATGGAGGCTAGGCATGAGCTAACGCAGTAACATCCGTCATAGACAGGTCGGAAGAATATCTGACGATACTTTCCGGGTCTCGGGCTACTACCGGTGAGAGTGAAAACGATGGAAAAGTTCCACGTTTGCTATGCTAGGGACGCGTGACAAACGAATGGACCGTGTATCCGGGTTCGTCTCGTTCTGCTGATGAACTTTAATGTTGAAAATATTTTGATCTCACTTACGGATTATTTTATATTAATATTTTAAGTTTTATTCAATATTTAGGAATTAAAAACAGATTTAATTAATTTGATTAAATGCCATTATGAAATCAGCATGATGTCACGCTGACATGAGTAGTTGACTGGTCAACTGACCAGTGGGTCCCATGCGTCATAGACAGACATTTTTAATTAGGTTTAATTATTAATTAAAGATTAATTTAGGTGGGGGACCCACGTGTCATACTCTAATTATTCTAATTAATCTATTCAATTAATTAACTAATTAATTAAATAATATATCTATTTATTTATTTATTTAATGAAAACATATATTTATTTTAATATTTTATTTTTATTATCATTTTTATTTAACAGCGTGTGGGGCCTCCTTGTAAGTGGGAGTGGGGTTTGGCCCCACCGGTAAGTGGCATTGGCCACATACGCACAAAACACACATACACATAATGGTACATAATGTATTTTATTAAATACATGCATACATACATGATAATACATACATACATGCTTCATACATATATTATTTTTTTGTTTTTCTTTCTAGCTCTTTCCCTAACCTCTGTGCTAACACACATCCTCTCACAGGAACCTTTTCATCTCAACACAGAGAGGAAGGAGGCAACCTCCACCTCCATGAACCCAATGGCGCCGGAACGCGGCGGTGATCGTCGGAATGGAACCGGGAGAGGGAGGAGGAGAGGGTGGCCGGGGCCCGGAGCTCACTGACGTTGACGGGAAGGCCCGGTGAAGCCGGAGTGCACGGGGAGTCGACGCGGTTCCGGCGAGGAGGAGCCTTCCGGTGGTGGTGACGACGTGGAGGAGGCTCCGATGACGCTGGGGGGCGGGGCCGGCTGGATCCGGTCCGCAGGAGAGGAGGCGGCCGCCGGGAGAGAGAGCTTCCGCCGGTGGTGATGATGGCCGACGGGGGGGGGGGGGGACTCAGCCGCCGGGAGAGAGAGCTTCGGCCGGTGGTGATATTGGCCGACGGGGGGGGGGATTCGATCGCCGGGAGAGAGAGCTCCGACCGGTGGTGGGGATCGTCAGCGGGAGGCAGGGGTGGCGCTGGTAGATGGGGAAGGCGGTGCTAGCAGTCCCCGGCAACGACACTAGAAAAATGTTGTTGACGTGTTCTTGACTTGATGCCTCCACGGCAATGGAGCCAGAAAAGAACTGCTCCGAGTTACTCAACAATTAGCAATTGTCTTGCAATGGCCCACCAGCGTGTGGGATCGCGACAGTTTTCGAGGGTAGAGTATTCAACCCAAATTTGTTGGTTCGCTCGACAGGAAGTGAAAGAATATTCCCAAGTATTAGCAGCTGAATGTGTCAGATTCAACCACACCTAAAAGATTAGTATCTGCAAGCAAACTATCAGTAGCAAAGTAGTATGATAACAAAGGTGCCAGAAACGATCTGTTGACGACAGACTATTCCTAACGGTTGTACCAATGGCGCTAGTAAGTTGCCCGCGGACGGGAAATAGTCTTTCCCGGCAACGGTGCGAGAAAAAGTATTGTAGCAGGTAGCAGCAGTGTAACGAGTAACAAGAGTGGCAAGGAAAAGCAGTAGTGACAGCAATAGCAAGTAGCAGCAGAGCAAAACAAGTAACAGCAACAGAGCAAAGCAAGTAACAGCAGTGGCAAGGAACAATAGTAGTGACAACAGTAGCAAGTAGCAGCAGTAGAGAGTTACAGCAGTAGCAAGTAACAACAGCAACAACAGTGGTAACAGCAACAGAGCAAAGCAAGTAACAGTAGCAGAGCAAAACAAGTAATAGCAGCAGTGGGACAAACTCGTAGGCAATGGGTCGGTGATTCATTTGGATGACATTCATCATGCAACAGTTATAACACGGAGAGATATGTGGCTAGCTCCCGTTCGTCAATGTGATGTAGGCATGCATTCCGTGTGTAGTCATACGTGCTTAGGGAAAAGAACTTGCATGACATCTATTGTCCATCCCTCCTGTCGCAGCGGGGTCCAAAAGGATAATACTGGATATTAAGGTTCTCCTTTTAATAAAGAACCGGAACAACACATTAGCACTTGGTGAACACATGAACTCCTCAAACTATGGTCATCACCGGGAGTGGTTCCGGTTATTGTCACTCCAGGGTTGCCGGGTCATAACACATAGTAGGTAACTACAACTTGCAAGACCGGACCTAAAACACACATATATTGGTGACAACATAATAATTTCAGATCTGAAATCATCGCACTCGGGCCCTAGTGACAAGCATTAAGCATGGCAAAGTAGTAGCAACATCAATCTCAGAACATAGTGGATACTAGGGATCAATCCCCGTCAAAACTAACTCGATTACATGATAGATCTCATCCTACTCATCACCGCCCAGCGAGCCTACGAATAGATTACTCACGAACGATGAAGAGCTTCATGGAATTGGAGAGGGAAGAAGGTTGATGATGACGATGACGACGATTTCCCCTCTCCGGAGCCCAAAACGGACTCCAGATCTGCCCTCCAGATGAAGAACAGGATGTGGCGGCGCCTCCGTATCGCGAACGCGATGAAATCTTCTCTCCTGATTTTTTTTCGGGACGAAAGTGAATTTATAGAGCTGGAGTTGGGGGCGGCAGACCCACGTGGGCGCCACAAGCTTGGTTGCCGCGACCAGGGGGCCGCGGCAATAGGGCTTGTGGCCCACTAGCTCATCCCCTCCGGTGGATCTTTGCGCAGGTATTTTTCATATTTTCCAAAAATATTCTCCGTAAATTTTCAGGACGTTTCGAGAACTTTCATTTCTGCACAAAAACAACAACATGGCAATTCTGCTGAAAACAACGTCAGTCCGGGTTAGTTCCATTCAAATCATGCAATTTAGAGTCCAAAACAAGGGCAAAAGAGTTTGGAAAAGTAGATACGATGGAGACGTATCAGGCGGCGACGCTGGGGCGAGGGGCAGCCCTGCCGCGGTCGCACGGGGCAGGCGAGGGGGCGGTCGCTAGGACCTGACGAGGGAAGGGAGGGAACCGGCAAGGCAGGGCGGTGGAGGGGCCGAGCGGGAGGATGGGGGGGTCGAGCGAGACAGGCTGATAGGAGCGGGGGCGAGGGGGACTGTGGGGCGCTGGTGTAGGAAATATGCCCTAGAGGCAATAATAAATTAGTTACTATTATATTTCTTTGTTCATGATAATCATTTATTATCCATGCTATAATTGTATTTATTGGAAACACGATACTTGTGTGGATACATAGACAAAACACTGTCCCTATTAAGCCTCTAGTTGACTAGCTCGTTGATCAAAGATGGTCAAGGTTTTCTGACCATAGGCACGTGTTGTTACTTGATAACGGGATGACATCATTAGGAGAATCATGTGATGGACTAGACCCAAACTAATGAATGTAGCATGTTGATCGTGTCATTTTGTAGCTACTGTTTCTGTGCGTGTCAAGTATTTATTCCTATGACCATGAGATCATATAACTCACTGGCACCAGAGGAATACCTTGTGTGTATCAAACGTCACAACATAACTGGGTGACCAAAGATGCTCTACAGGTATCTCCGAAGGTGTCCGTTGAGTTAGTATGGATCAAGACTGGGATTTGTCACTCCGTGTGACAGAGAGGTATCTCGGGCCCCACTCGGTAATACAACATCACACACAAGCCTTGCAAGCAATGTGACTTAGTATAAGTCACGGGATCTTGTATGACAGAACGAGTAAGGGATCTTGTATCGCAAACACGATGAAATCTTCTCTCCTGATTTTTTCGGGACGAAAGTGAATTTAAAGAGCTGGAGTTGGGGGCGGCAGACCCACGTGGGCCCCACAAGCTTGGTTGCCGCGACCAGGGGGGCCGCGGGAACAGGGCTTGTGGCCCACTGGCCCATCCCCTCCGGTGGATCTTTGCACAGGTATTTTTCATATTTTCCGGAAATATTCTCCGTAAATTTTTAGGATGTTCTGAGAACTTTCATTTCTACACAAAAACAACACCATGGCAATACTGCTGAAAACAGCATTAGTCCGGGTTAGTTCCATTCAAATCATGCAATTCAGAGTCCAAAACAAGGGCAAAAGAGTTTAGAAAACTAGATACGATGGAAAAGCTAAACAGGTATGCATGCAAAAGCCACTAAACATTGTAACCAATATCTTGTACCTTGACCCAAAGAAAAAGAAAACTATTTACACGGGAAAGCTCCCAACAAGCAAAAACAAGAAAGGAAAATCTTTTTGGGTTTTCTCAAAAGGACACAAAACAAGAAAACAAGAAAACGAAAATAAACTAGCGTGGATAATACAATGGCAAAGTGTAAACACCGGCTAACAAGGTGAAAGCATAAGCATGAATGTAAAGTCGGTGAGAATACGTACTCCCCCAAGCTTAGGCTTTTGGCCTAGCTTGGTCTACTCCCAAGGCGGGAAATAACCAGCTCCGGGATACTCCGGAGTGGACTGTGGATGCCACTGCTGCGTGAGCTCCTCTGGCTCCCACTGATAAACTGGCGTCTCGTACTCGACTGGCGGCTCGGGCACGGGAACCTGTGGTTGGGCCAAGCCCCAATACGCGTAGATGTACGAGGGCATAATAATGTACCTGCCTGCATAAAGGTTGAACAAGGAAGGAGCAGGCAAAGTAATAGTCTCTCGAGTACCCTGACTAAATACCAGGTTATAAATCATCCATCTACTAGCATCCCTATCCAGACAATCATGGTGAACCATGATGTCATAATCCAGATATTTCTCAGGGAGAAGCATCTCTTCTTCCTCGCAAAGTCTAATAAGTATCTCAAAGTGTGTAGCAAGACGAGTAGCATAGATACCTCCATAGACGACACCTTTGGAACAGTTTGTGTTCAACTGCTGTGCTACTATTGCACCTAAGCTATAAGTCTAATCGCTATAAAGGCCTTCACGCAAAACCGCAAGGTCTGGAGAGCTAAGTGATCCAGCCTCCCCACGGCCAATCCAACATTTTCCAACAAATAATGAGAAGTACCGAAGCACAGGAAAATGTATGCTAGCAATTCTAGCATGAGACACTCCTCTCTCCTCTCCAACTGCAATAGTGCCTATGAAATCTTCCAAATCCCATGTACGAGGATCATGAATATCCCCAACATAAGGTAATTTGCATGCATTGCAAAAATCATGTAGTGTCATGCACTGGGGGATATCGTATAACATGAACTCAACCATGGAGGATTCCTCCTCGGATAAAAGTTGAAGCTTTGAACGAAAATATTGGTGAGAAGGAGGTATTGTGGGCACTTATCTTCAACGAACGCGGTAAGACCTGCGCTCTCCACCAAGTAATAAAAGTCTTCATAAAGCCCAGCGACGCGCAAAAATTCATCACTTGGCCACTCGCATGCTCGAACTTCTGTGACTCGAGGGACCAAGTACTTGGGGAGGTTCTTCTCATCCACCTTGGGGTTACGGCTTGAAGAGCCTCTCAAGAACCTCCTCATCTTTTTCCTTTTCTAGCTCTGAAAAATTCTGAAATTTTTAGAGACTTCGAAAGAAAAGTGAATAGAGATTAACCAAACTCGTAGCAACTACTCCTACTAGCGCCTAGAGACCGTATCACGTGCTAAAACTACATGGGACAAGCTAAAATCAACATTTCAAGGTCAAGAACAGGGTCACCAAGGTAGCAAGAATACGAGAAGGATAAAGCACTAGAGCAAAAACTAATTGGACCAATGGAGGAGTCACTTACCAAGGACTAATTTCCCCCAAATGGTTCGGAGAATGGTGCTTTGAGCAAGGAGATCGAAAATCACAGCCAAATGAGCAAGAACACAAGTTTGAGCTGCGAAACGATTTTTTCTGGAGGTAGAGGAAGAGGATGGGAGCTGGAATGAGTGGAGGGGGTCCCTGTGGGCCCCACAAGCTTGCTTGCCGCGGCCAGGGGGGTGGCCGCTGTGACAGAGCTTGTGGCCCACTAGTGTGGCCCCCAGGCCAACTCTCAGTCCCAGTATTTTTCAAATATTCTAGAAAAATCATACTAGATTTTCAGGACCATCGGAGAACTTTTATTTTCGGGGTACTTTTCTCCGGAACGCTAAAATAGAAAACAGGGAAAACTAAACTAAATCTATCATTTTTCTTCTAAGCAACAGAAAGTGAACGCTTAAAACAGAGGTATGTGACTCTTTGATTCATCCATTTCATGGTCATCGAAAGAAATCCGTCAATGGGGTTGATCAAATCCTTATGACAAAATTGTTCCGAATCGCAAAAGGGAACGAAGACTTTTCGAATAATCACGAAGTTACCTCAATGGGGATATGTATCTCCCCAACAAGCAAATCATACTTCATCTTAACACGAGGAATAGGGCATTCAAAGCTCCCAATAAGAATCGATGAAGTTTTTTCGATAGCATTGATGCAATGTACTTGATATCGTTTCTTCAGAAAGTGCACGGTATGCTCATTACCGTTTACATGGAAAGTGACATTGCCTTTGTTGCAGTCTAAAACAGCCCTTGCAGTGTTTAAAAAGGGTCTTCCGAGGATGACAGCCATGGCATCGTCGTCAGGGATATCCAAGATAACAAAGTCTGTTAAGATAGTGGTGTTAGCAACCACAACAGGCACATCCTCGCAAATGCCGACAGGGAAATCAGTTGATTTTTCAG
Source organism: Hordeum vulgare subsp. vulgare (assembly GCF_904849725.1). Lineage (NCBI taxonomy): Eukaryota > Viridiplantae > Streptophyta > Magnoliopsida > Poales > Poaceae > Hordeum > Hordeum vulgare. The sequence continues at coordinate 227,648,529 of NC_058520.1, read as the reverse complement.
CCATTTGCAGAAATATTTCAGTGGGTGTCAACTTATCGAGGTCAAGTCTATGATAAAGAGAGAGAGGCATAATACTAACTCTGGCTCCAAGGTCACATAAGGCAGTTCTTACGTAGTTTCCTTTAATAGAGCAAGGTATAGGGGGCACACCGGGATCACCAAGTTTCTTAGGAGTTCCACCTTTGAAAGTGTAATTGGCAAGCATGGTGGAGATCTTAAGATCTGGTATCTTCCGTTTATTGGTCACGATATCTTTCATGTACTTGGCATATGGAGACATTTTGAGCATATCAACTAACCGCATCTGCAGAAATAAGGGTCTTATCATTTCAATAAAGTGCTCAAAATCCTCATCATCCTTTTTCTTGGATGGCTTAGGAGGAAAGGGCATAGGTCTCTGAACCCATGGCTCTCTTTCTTTACCATGGTTCCTAGCAGTGAAGTCATTCTTATCGTATCTCTTAGGTTGTGGGTTATCAGGATTAACCGTAGGTTCAATCTCCACATCCTTATCATTGCTAGGTTGAGCATTATTATGAACATCGTTGTCCATATTGTCACCAGGTTCATGTTCATCACCAGATTGTGTTTCTGCATCACACGCAGAAATATCATTTGGTTCTTCAGGTGTGACAGTATTTGGTGAACTGACATGTAGGTTTATATCATGCTTCTTCTTCTCCTTAGGATGACTGGGTGTATCCGCATTAATTCCTTGAGAATCTGGATCAATTCTCTTAGGATGGCCTTCAGGATACAAAGGTTCCCGAGTCATTTTGCCTCCTCTAGTAATGACTCTGACAGAGTTGTCCTTCAATTCATTGAGCAAGTCATTCTGAGCTTTAAGTACTTGTTCTACTTGAGTAGTAATTATAGAGGCATGTTTACTCAGAAGCTTCACATCATTGACATTTTTGTCTACACAAGCACTTAAATGACTAAGCATACGAGTACTTTGTTCCAAATGTCTGCTAACATAATCATTGAAACTCTATTGTTTGGCAACATAGTTGTCAAATTCATCAAAGCATAGGCTAGCAAGTTTATCAAAAGGAATATCACTCTCATCAAACCTACGTAGAGAATTTACTTCTACTACCTGTATCGGGTTATCGAGACTATGGATCTCTTCGATAGGTGGTAGATTTTTGACATCTTCAGATCTAATGCCTTTCTCTTGCATAGATTTCTTGGCTTCTTGCATATCTTCGGGACTGAGGAATAGAATACCTCTTTTCTTTGGAGTTGTCTTAGGAGGTGGTTTGGGAATAGTCCAAGCATTATCGTTGATCAAGATGTTATTCAGTAGAGTCTCAGCTTGTTCTATAGCTCGTTCCCTAAAAACACAACCGGCACAACTATGTAGGTGGTCTCTACAAGCATCGGCAAGTCCGTTATAGAAGATATCAAGTATCTCATTCTTCTTAAGACGGTGATCAGGCAAAGCATTCTGTAGCTGGATGAACCTCCCCCAAGCTTGTGGGAGACTCTTCTTTGAGTTGAGCAAAGTTGTATATTTCCTACAAGGCAGCTTTCTTCTTATGGGCAGGGAAATATTTCTCACAGAAGTAGTAGACCATATAATGGGGACTACTCACACATCCAGGAGCAAGACAAGTGAAGCAGGCTTTAGCGTCATCCTTTAGAGAGAAAGGAAACAACTTAAGGATATAGTAGTAGCAGATCTTCTCCTCACTAGTGAGAAGGGTGGCTATATTGTGTAGTTTGGTAAGATGGGCTACGACCGTCTTAGACTCATAACCGTGGAAAGGATCAGATTCGACTAGAGAGATTATCTCAGGGTCGACAGGGAATTCATAATCCTTATCGGTGATAAAGATAGGTGAAGTGGCAAACTTCGGGTCGTATTTCATCCTAGCTTTTAGAGATTTTCCCTTCCACTTGAGAAGTAATTTCTCAGCGTCATAGGCATCCTTACATGCAAGAAAATCCTCACCTATCTCTCCCTCCATAACATAACCCTCAGGTATATCAGGCAATTCATATCTAGGAGAGCTAGATCTAGCAGGAGCAAAAGCAGGTTCTATCTCAATAGTATCAGCAGTTTCAGAAGCATCACGAGCATTGGAAGTAACTCTAGCAATATGAGCATCAAGGAATACCCCTAGTGGGACATCAGGCAAAGCAGTATCTCTAGCAGTATCAAGCATAGCATCATCAGGCAAAATAGCATCTCTAGCATCATCAGGCAAAGCAGTATCAAGCATAGCATCATCAGGCAAAATAGCATCTCTAGCATCATCAGGCATAATATCATTAATCATAGTAGCATCAGACAAAATAGCATCTCTAGCATCATCAGGCAAAGCACTATCAAGCATAGCATCTCTAGCAGTATCAGGCATAACATCTCTAGAAGTATCAGGCATAGTAGCTGCATAAGCATTATCAAGCACAGGCGACATACCAAGATTTCTAGCAGGAGGTGATGTCGCAAACTTACTAATAACTGAAGGTGAATCAAGTGTAGAGCTAGATGGTAGTTCCATACACCCCCTCGTAGTTGAGGGCAAGACTTTGGTTTTTGGATCTTTCGTATTCTTCATAGTGATCAACTGATATAAATCCCAAGTGACTCACAGAATATAGAAATACCTTCCCCGGCAACGGCGCTAGAAAAATGCTGCTAGCAGTCCCCGACAACGACACTAGAAAAATGTTGTTGACGTGTTATTGACATGATGCCTCCACGGCAACGGAGCCAGAAAAGAACTACTCCCAGTTGCTCAACAATTAGCAATTTTCTTGCAATGGCCCACCAGCGCGTGGGATCGCGGAAGTTTTCGATGGTAGAGTATTCAACCCAAATTTGTTGGTTCGCTCGACGGGAAGTGAAAGAATATTCTCAAGTATTAGCAGCTGAATGTGTCAGATTCAACCACACTTGAAAGATTAGTATGTGCAAGCAAAGTATCAGTAGCAAAGTAGTATGATAACAACGGTGCCACAAACGATCTGTTGACGGCAAACTATTCCTAACGGTTGTATCAATGGCGCCAGTAAGTTGCCCGTGGACGGGAAATAGTCTTTCTCGGCAACGGTGCGAGAAAAAGTATTGTAGCAGGTAGCAGTAGTGTAACGAGTAACAACAGTGGCAAGGAACAGCAGTAGTGACAGTAGTAGCAAGTAGCAGCAGAGCAAAACAAGTAACAGCAGCAGAGCAAAGCAGGTAACAGCAGTGGCAAGGAACATCAGTAGTGACAGCAGTAGCAAGTAGCAGCAGTAGCGAGTAACAACAGTAGCAAGTAACAGCAGCAGCAACAGTGGTAACAGCAGTAGTGCAAAGCAAGTAACAGGAGCAGAGCAAAACAAGGAACAACAGCAGTGGGACAAACTCGTAGGCAATGGGTTGGTGATTCATTTGGATGACATTCATCATGCAACAGTTATAACACGGAGAGATATGTGGCCAGCTCCCGTTCCTCAATGTGATGTAGGCATGCATTACGTGTGTAGTCATACGTGCTTAGGGAAAAGAACTTGCATGACATCTATTGTCCATCCCTCCCGTGGAAGCGGGGTCCAAAATGATACTACGGGATATTAAGGTTCTCCTTTTAATAAAGAACCGGAACAACGCATTATCACTTGGTGAACACATGAACTCCTCAAACTATGGTCATCACCGGGAGTGGTTCCGGTTATTGTCACTCCGGGGTTGCCGGGTCATAACACATAGTAGGTAACTACAACTTGCAAGATCGGATCTAAAACACACATATATTGGTGACAACATAATAATTTCAGATCTGAAATCATGGCACTCGGGCCCTAGTGACAAGCATTAAGCATGGCAAAGTAGTAGCAACACCAATCTCAGAACATAGTGGATACTAGGGATCAATCCCCGTCAAAACTAACTCGATTACATGATAGATCTCATCCTACTCATCCTCGCCCAGCGAGCCTATGAATAGATTACTCACGAAAGGATGAAGAGCTTCATGGAATTGGAGAGGGAAGAAGGTTGATGATGACGATGGCGACGATTTCCCCTCTCCAGAGCCCAAAACGGACTCCAGATCTGCCCCCCAGATGAAGAACAGGATATGGCGGCGCCTTCGTATCGCAAACACGATGAAATCTTCTCTCTTGATTTTTTTTCGGGACGAAAGTGCATTTATAGAGCTGGAGTTGGGGGCGGCAGAACCACGTGGGTGCCACAAGCTTGGTTGCCGCGACCAGGGGGGCCGCAGCAACAGGGCTTGTGGCCCACTGGCCCCACCCCTCCGGTGGATCTTTGCGCAGGTATTTTTCATATTTTCCAAAAATATTCTCCGTAAATTTTTAGGACGTTCCGAGAACTTTCATTTCTGCACAAAAACAACACCATGGCAATTCTACTGAAAACAACGTCAGTCCGGGTTAGTTCCATTGAAATCATGCAATTTAGAGTCCAAAACAAGGGCAAAAGAGTTTGGATAAGTATATACGATGGAGACGTATCAGGCGGCGGCGCTCGGGCGAGGGGCAGCCCTGCCGCGGTCGCAGGGGGGCGGCGAGGGGGCGGTCGCTGGGACCTGACGAGGGAAGGGAGGGAACCGGCAAGGCAGGGCGGTGGAGGGGCCGAGCGGGAGGATGGGGGGCGGGCGAGACGGGCTGAGAGGAGCGGGGGCGAGGGGGACTGTGGGGCACTGGTGTTGGAAATATGCCCTAGAGGCAATAATAAATTAGTTATTATTATATTTCTTTGTTCATGATAATCATTTATTATCCATGCTATAATTGTATTTATTTGAAACACGATACTTGTGTGGATACATAGACAAAACACTGTCCCTAGTAAGCCTCTAGTTGACTAGCTCGTTGATCAAAGATGGTCAAGGTTTCCTGACCATAGGCAAGTGTTGTTACTTGATAACGAGATGACATCATTAGGAGAATCATGTGATGGACTAGACCCAAACTAATGAACGTAGCATGTTGATCGTGTCATTTTGTAGCTACTGTTTTTCTGCGTGTCAAGTATTTATTCCTATGACCATGAGATCATATAACTCACTGGCACCGGAGGAATACCTTGTGTGTATCAAACGTCACAACATAACTGGGTGACAATAAAGATGCTCTACAGGTATCTCCGAAGGTGTCCGTTGAGTTAGTATGGATCAAGACTGGGATTTGTCACTCCGTTTGACGGAGAGGTATCTCGGGGCCCACTCGGTAATACAACATCACACACAAGCCTTGCAAGCAATGTGACTTAGTATAAGTCACGGGATCTTGTATGACAGAACGAGTAAGGAGATTTGCCGGTAATGAGATGGAAATAGGTATGGGGATACCGACGATCGCATCTCGGGCAAGTAACATACCGAAGGACAAAGGGAATGACATATGGGGTTATATGAATCCTTGGCACTGAGGTTCAACCGATAAGATCTTCGGAGATTATGTAGGATCCAATATGGGCATCCAGGTCCCGCTATTGGATATTGACCGAGGAGTGTCTCGGGTCATGTCTACATAGTTCTCGAACCCGCAGTGTGTGCACACTTAAGGTTCCGTGACGTTTCGGTATAGTTGAGTTATATGTGTTGGTAACCGAAAGTTTTTCAGAGTCTCGGATGAGATCCAGGACGTCACGAGGAGCTCCGGAATGGTCCGGAGGTAAAGATTGATATATAGGAAGTCATGTTTTGGTCACCGGAAAAGTTTCGGGCTTATCAGTAATGTACCGGGAGTGTCGGGATGGGTGCCGGGGACCATCGGGAGGGGTGTCACGCCCCAAGGGGTCTCATGGGCTAGGGGAAGAGATAAACCAGCCCCTAGTGGGCTGGAATAAGTTCCCACTAAGGCCCATAAGGTTTGAAAAGGAAAAAACACAAGGTGGAAAGAGTTTCCAAGTGGGAAGGTGGAATCCTACACCAAGTAGGATTGGAGTAGGACTCCTCCACCTCCAATTTCGGCCAAACCTTGAGGGTTTGAGGCTGCCTCCTCCCCTCCCTCCCTCCTATATACACTAGAGGTATTGGGGTTTTTTGAGACACAACTTTGCCACGTGCTGCTCGACTCTATACCACGCAGTTTTTCCTTTAGATCGTATTTCTGTGGAGCTTAGGCGAAGCCCTGCCGGAGTAGATCATCACCACCACTGGCGCGCCGTCACGCTGTCGGAGAACTCTTCTAACTCTCCGCCCCCTCTTGCTGGATCAAGAAGGGGGAGATCGTCATCGAGCTGTACGTGTGCTGAGCGCGGAGGTGCCGTCCGTTCGGCACTAGATCGGGAAGGATCATGATGAGATCGCGGGACGGATCGTGATGAAGTTTGCGGGACGGATCGTGATGAGATCGTGGGATGGAGTGTACGACTACGGTGATTTGAATCACGCAAGCTGTTCCACTACATCGTCCGCGTTTCTTAACGCTTACCTTTGTGCGATCTACAAGGGTACGAAGATCGAAAATCTCCTCTGTAGATGAACATCACCATGATAGGTATTGCGTGTGCGTAGGATTTTTTTTGTTTCCCATGCAACGTTCCCCAACAGTGGCATCATGAGCTAGGTTCATGCATAGATGTTATCTCGAGTAGAACACGAAAGTTTTTGTGGGCGGTGATGTGCGATTTTCTGCCCTCCGTAGTCTTTTCTTGATTCCGCGGTATTTTTGGATCGAAGCGGCTCGGACCGACATTACTCGTACGCTTACGAGAGACTGGTTTCATCGCTATGAGCAACCCCGTTGCTCAAAGACGACTGGCGAGTGTCGGTTTCTCCAACTTTAGTTGAATTGGATTTGACCGAGGAGGTCCTTGGAGAGAGGTTAAATAGAAATTCATACATCTCCATTGTGGTGTTTGTGTAAGTAAGATGCGATCCTACTAGATACCCATGGCAACCACGTAAAACATGCAATAACAATTAGAGGACGTCTAACTTGTCTTTGCAGGGTATGCTTGTGATGTGATATGGCCAACGACGTGATGTGATATATTGGATGTATGAGATGATCATGTTGTAATAGTTAATATCGACTTGCACGTCGATGCTACGGCAACCGGCGGGAGCCATAGGGTTGTCTTTAAACTAACGTTTGTGTCTGTAGATGCGTTTACTATATCGCTAGGACGTAGCTTTAGTAGTAATAGCATAGCATACACGACAACCTTGATGGCGGCACGATGATGGACATCATGATGATGGGGATCATGGTGTGGCGCTGGTGACAAGAAGATCATACCGGTGCTTTGGTGATGGAGATCAAGGAGCACTTGATGATGGCCATATCATGTCACTTATGAATTGCATGTGATGTTAATCCTTTTTGCACCTTATCTTGCTTAGAACGACGGTAACATTATGAGGTGATCTCTCACTAAAATTTCAAGCTCAAATTGTGTTCTCCCCGACTGTGCACCGTTCTGACAGTTCGTCGTTTCGAGACACCACGTGATGATCGGGTGTGATAGACTCAACGTTCACATACAACGGGAGCAAAACAGTTGCACGCGCGGAACACTCGGGTTAAACATGACGAGCCTAGCATGTACAGACATGGCCTCAGAACACATGAGACCGAAAGGTCGAGCATGAGTCATATAGTTGATATGATTAGCATAGAGATGCTTACCACTGAAGCTACTCTCAACTCACGTGATGATCGGACTTGAGATAGTGGATTTGGATCATGTACCACTCAAATGACTAGAGAGATGTAGTTTTTGAGTGGGAGTTTAAAATTAATTTGATTAGTTAAACTGTAATTATCTTGAACATAGTCAAAAGGTCTTTACGAATTATGATGTGCCTTGCGCTATAGCTCTACAACTTTTATATGTTCCTAGAGAAAATTTAGTTGAAAGTTGATAGTAGCAACTTTGCGGACTGAGTCTGTAAAACTGAGGATTTTCCTCGTTGCTGCGTAGAAGGCTTATGTCCTTAATGCACCACTCGGTGTGCTGTACCTCGAGCGTTGTCTATGGATGTTGTGAACATCCGACATACACGTTTCTGATGAATACGCGATAGTTCAGTGCAAAATACTTAATGGCTAAGAAGCAAGGCGCCGAAGACGTTTTGAAACGTCATGGAACATAAGAGATGTTCTAAAGAGATGAAATTGTGATTTCATGCTCGTGCCCTTGTTAAGAGGTATGAGACCTCCGACGGGATTCTTTGTCCATGAAGTAAAGGAGAAAATCTCAATCGTTGAGCGTGTGCTCAGATTGTCTGAGTACGACAATCGCTTGAATCAAGTGGGAGTTAATCTTCCAGATGAGATAGTGATGGTTCTCCAAACTCACTGCCACCAAGCTGTGAGAGATTCGTGATGAACTATAACCTATCAATGATAGATACAATGATCCTTGAGCGATTTGCGATGTTTGACACTGCGAAAATAGAAATCAAGAAAGAGCATCAATAGTTGATGGTTAGTAAAACCACTAAGTTTCAAGAAAGGCAAGGGCTAGAAGGGATACTTTGTGAAACGACAAAACAGTTGCTGCACTAATGAAGAGACCCAAGATTAAACCCAAACCCGAGACTAAGTGCTTCTGTTATGAGGGGAACGTTCACTGAGGCGGAGCTACCCTAGATGCTTGGTAGATAAGAAGGCCGGCAAAGTCGACAGAAGTATATTTGATATACATGATGTTGATGTGTACTTTACTAGTACTCCTAGTAGCGCGAGGGTATTGGATACCGGTTCGGTTGCTAAGTGATTAGTAACACGAAATGAAACCTACGGAATAAACGGAGATTAGCTAAAGGCGAGGTGACGATACGTGTTGGAAGTGTTTCCAAGGTTGATATGATCAAACATCGCACGCTCCCTCTACCATCGGGATTGGTGTTAAACCTAAATAATTGTTATTTGGTGCTTGCGTTAAGCATGAACATGATTGGATCGTGTTTATTGCAATACGGTTATTCATTTAAAGAGAATAATGGTTACTCTATTTGCTTGAATAATCACCTTCAATGGTTTATTGAATCTCGATCGTAGTGTTACACATGTTCATGATATTGGTGCCAAAAGATACAAGGTAATGATGATAGTACCACTTACTTGTGGCACTGCCGCTTGAGTCATGTTGGTATAAATTGCATGAAGAGGCTCCATGCTGATGGATCTGTATACTCACTTGATTTTGAATCACTTGTGACATGCAAATCATAGCACATGAGCAAGGGCTTGTTTTCATTGAGATGAAACAAGATAGTAACTTGTTGGAAGTAATACATTTTGATGTATGCAGTCCAATGGGTGCTGAGGCACGCAGTGGATATCATTATGTTCTTACTTCAATGACGAATTGAGTAGATACAGGAGTATTTACTTAATGAATCACAAGTCTGAAATATTGAAAAAGTTCAATTATGTTTTAGAGTGAAGTTCGTCGTAACAAGAGGATAAACTGTCTACGATATGATCATAGAGATGAATATCTGAGTTGCGAGTTTTGATACACAGTTAAGACAATGTGGAAGTTGTTTCACAATTCATGCCACCAAGAACACCATGGTGTGATGGTGTGATAGCCGCGACCTATTTGATATGGTGCATACTATGATGTCTGTTATCGAATTACCACTATCATTTATGGGTTATGCATTAGAGACAACCGCATTCACTTTAAATAGGGCACCGCGTAATTCCGTTGAGATGACACAGTATAGACCGAGGTTTAGAGAAATCTAAGTTGTCGTTTCTTGAAAGTTTGGGGTTGCAACGCTTATAAGAAAAAATTTCAGTCTGATAAGCTCGAACCCAAAGCGGATGAATGCATCTTCATAGGATATCCAAAACAGTTGGGAGCATCTCCTATCTCATATCCGGAAGCAAAGTGTTTGTTTCTAGAAAACGGGTCCTTTCTCGAGGAAAGGTTTATCTCGAAAGAATTGAGTGGGAGGGTGGTAGAACTTCATGAGGTTATTGAACCATCACTTCAACCAGTGTGTAGCAGGGCGCAGGAAGTTGTTGCTGTGGCGCCTACACCAATTGAAGTGGAAGCTGATGATGGTGATCATTAAGCATTGGATCAAGTTACTACAAACCTCGTAGGTCGACAAGGTCGCATACTACTATAGAGTGGTACGGTAACCCTGTCTTGGAGGTCATGTTGTTGAACAACAATGAACCTACAAGTTATGGAGAAGCAATGGTGGGCCCGGATTCGGACAAATGGCTGGAGGCCATGAAATCCGAGAGAGAATCCATGTGTCATAATGAAGTGTAGACCTTGGAAGAACTACTTGATGGTCGTAGGACTATTAAGTAAAGATGGATATTTATAAGGAAGACAGACGATGATGGTGAAACGTCACCATTAAGAAAAGCTCGACTTGTCGCAAGGACGTGTTTCGACAAGTTCAAAGAGTTGAGTATGATGAGACTTTCTCACTCATAGTGATGCTAAAGGTCTGTTGGAATTATGTTAGCAGTTGCTGCATTATTGATGAAATATTGCAAATAGGATGTCAAAACATTGTTTTCCTCGACGGAAAGGTTGTATGTGATACAACCGGAAAGTTTTGTCGATCCTAAGGATGCTAACAAGTATGCAAGCTCCATCGATCCTTCTATGGACTAGTGCAAGCATCTCGGTGTTGGAATATATGCTTTGATGAGTTGATCGAAGCTTTTGGGTTTATACAAGGTTTGTGAGAAACTTGTATTTCCAAAGAAGTGAGTGGGAGCACTATAGAATTTCTGATAAGTATATGTGGTTGACATATTGTGGATCAGAAGTAATGTAGAATTTCTGTAAAGCATAAAAGGTTGTTTGAAACGAGTTTTTCAAAGGAATACCTGAATTGCGCTACTTGAATGTTGAGCATCAAGATCTATGGAGATAGATCGAAACGCTTAATAGAAGTTTCAACAAGATGCATGCCTTGACAAGTTTTTGAAGGAGTTCAAAATAGATCAGCAAAGAAAGAGTTCTTGGTTGTGTAGTAAGGTGTGAATTTGAGTAAGACTCAAAACCCGACCCCGGCAGGATAAAGAGAATAAGTGAAGGTCGTCTTCTATACCTTAGCCGTAGACTCTAAAGTATGCCATGCTGAGTACCGCACCTGATGTGTGCCTTGCTACAAGTCTGTTAAGAGGTACACAAAGTGATCCAGGATTGAATCACTGATCAACGGTCAAAATTATCCTTACTAACTAATGGACTAAGGAATTTTTCTCGATTATGGAGGTGGTTAAAGAGTTCGTCGTAAAGGGTTACGTCGATGCAAGCTTTGACACTAATCCGAATAACTATGAGTAGTGAAACGGATCCGTATGGTAGAGTAGATATTTGGAATATTTCCGAATAGCATATAATAGCAGCATCTATAAGATGACATAAAGATTTGAAAAGCTCACTCGGATCTGAAAGGGTTCAGAACCGTCGACTAAAACCTCTCTCACAAGCAAGACATGATCAAACCCCAGAACTGTAAGGGTGTTGGATTCGTTAGAATCACATAGTGATGTGGACTAGATTATTGACTCTAATGCAAGTGGGAGACTGCTGGAAATATGTCCTAGAGGCAATAATAAATTAGTTATAATTATATTTCTTTGTTCATGATAATCATTTATTATCCATGCTATAATTGTATTGATTGGGAACACAATACTTGTGTGGATACATAGACAAAACACTGTCCCTAGTAAGCCTCTAGTTGACTAGCTCGTTGATCAAAGATGGTCAAGGTTTCCTGACCATAGGCAAGTGTTGTTACTTGATAACAGGATGACATCATTAGGAGAATCATGTGATGGACTAGACCCAAACTAATGAACGTAGCATGTTGATCGTGTCGTTTTGTTGCTATTGTTTTTCTTTGTGTCAAGTATTTATTCCTATGACCATGAGATCATATAACTCACTGGCACCGGAGGAATACCTTGTGTGTACCAAATGTCACAATGTAACTGGGTGACTATAAAGATGCTCTACAGGTATCTCCGAAGGTGTCCGTTGAGTTAGTATGGATCAAGACTGGGATTTGTCACTCCGTGTGACGAGAGGTATCACGGGGCCTACTCGGTACTACAACATCACACACAAGCCTTACAAGCAATGTGACTTAGTATAAGTCACGGGATCTTGTATTACAGAACGAGTAAGGAGACTTGCCGGTAACAAGATTGAAATAGGTTTGTGGATACCGACGATCAAATCTCGGGCAAGTAACATACCGAAGGACAAAGGGAATGACATACGGGATTATATGAATCCTTGGCACTAAGGTTCGACTGATAAGATCTTCGGAGAGTATGTAGGAACCAATATGGGCATCCAGGTCCCGCTATTGGATATTGATCGAGGAGTGTCTCGGGTCATGTCTACATAGTTCTCGAACCCGCGGGGTCTGCACACTTAAGTTTCGGTGATGTTTCAGTATAGTTGAGTTATATGTGTTGGTAACCAAAAGTTGCTCGGAGTCCCGGATGAGATCCAGGACGTCACGAGGAGCTCCGGAATGGTCCGGAGGTAAAGATTGATATATAGGAAGTCCTGTTTTGGTCACCGGAAAAGTTTCGGGCTTATCCGTAATGTACCGGGAGTGCTGGGGACCATCGGGAGGGGTGTCACGCCCCAAGGGGTCTCATGGGCTATGGGAAGAGATAAACTAGCCCCTAGTGGGCTGCAATAAGTTCCCACTAAGGCCCATAAGGTTTGAGAAGGAAAAAAACACAAGGTGGAAAGACTTTCCAAGTGGGAAGGTGGAATCCTACTCCAAGTAGGATTGAAGTAGGACTCCTCCAACTCCAATTTCGGCCAAACCTTGAGGGTTTGAGGCTGCCTCCTCCCCTCCCTCCCTCCAATATATACTAGAGGTATTGGGGGTTTTTGAGACACAACTTTGCCACGTGCTGCTCGACCCTATACCACGCAGTTTTTCCTCTAGATCGTATTTCTGTGGAGCTTAGGCGAAGCCTTGCCGGAGTAGATCATCACCACCACCGGTGCCCCGTCATGCTGCCGGAGAACTCTTCTACCTCTCCGACCCCTCTTGCTGGATCAAGAAGGCGGAGATCCTCATCGAGCTGTACGTGTGCTGAGTGCGGAGGTGTCGTCCGTTCGGCACTAGATCGGGAAGGATCATGATGAGATCACGGGATGGATCATGATGAAGTTCGCGGGACGGATCGTGATGAGATTGTGGGATGGAGTGTACGACTATGGTGATTTGAATCACGCAAGCTGTTCCTCTACATCGTCCGCGTTTCTTAACGCTTACCGTTGTGCGATCTACAAGGGTACGTAGATCGAAAATCTCCTCTCGTAGATGAACATCACCATGATAGGTATTGCGTGTGCGTAGGATTTTTTTTTGTTTACCATGCAACGTTCCCCAACAGCTGGGGAACTGGGACCTGACGAGGGGAGCGAGAGGTGCTGAGGGAGAGGGAGGGCGACGGGATCAAGAGAGAGAGGCCCACGAGCGCCTGGGGTTGGTGGGAGCGGTAGGTGGGGGAGCTCGCGCCAGGGGGCTGATGAGGTGGGAGGTTCGGTCCCCTGGCGGCGCGTGGGAGGACAGGGGGAGTGGGGTGCGGTTGGGCTTAGGTTTGGGGGGGGGGTTTATACCCCCCTCCGGTTATAGTGGGCTAGTTAGATGGGCCGGTTGGGGGCCGGTCCAGTAGGTGGGGAGGGTCTTTTTTTCAGATTTTGTTTTTATTTATTTATTTATCTTTTGACAGTTTGACTTTCTTTACTTTAGCAAAACTAAATCCCCTCAAATTTAATGATTCTTTAATGGAAAATTTCATAAGTAATATTTGGCAAACATCGAACATTATTATTTCTGCATTCGAAAACCTTCACCCATTGACTTTAATTTAAATATGATAATTGCTTTGATTTTTATTAAGTGACAATTTAGTTTAGATAAACTTGATGACATGGAAGAATTAGTGTGTGGTTACTGTAGCTTAATTTACCGGGGCGTCAAAACTCTCCCCTACTTACAAGAATTCTCGTCCCGAGAATTAAGAGGTAGGAGTAAAGAGCTCTCGATATTCATCACGAAGATGATCCTTGCGTTCCCAAGTGGCTTAATCTTCAGAATGATTTGACCACTGCACTTTAAGTAACTTGGTGACTTTGCGACGAGTATGCCGTTCACCCCAGTCGAGAATGCGGACCGGATGTTCTGTATAATAGAGATCTAGTTGCAGTTGAAGCATATCATGATCCACTGCTCGAATAGGATCCTTGAAGCAGCGGTGGAGCCGAGACACATGGGAGACATCGTAAACCTGGGAATGGTTTGACGACAGTTCCAATTGATAAGCCACTTTTTCACGCCTTTCGAGAACAGTGGAAGGACCAATATAGCAAGGAGTTAGCTTGTCCTTGATCCCAAAATGGCGTGCACCTCTCATTGGTGTGACACGAAGATAAGCCTTTTCGCTAGGTTGATAGACCATAACTTGATGATGATGGTCATACTGACTCTTCTGACGAGACTGAGCGGCCTTCAGATTCGCATGAATAATGTGGACTTGACCTTCAACATGTTGGAAATCATACGGACCGAAGAGTGATCGGTCCATTGAACGGTGGCTCTGGAATTCCATACGAAACAAGTGTAAATGATACCATGGAGTCAAGGATATACACGAGAGTCAGGTTTCAATCCTATGGAACTTTGGGTTATGGTTCCACCATGTGGGCCGGGAGTAGGCAGATGGGTGACCTGTTATACGGTCTTGGTATTAAGACATGTCAGAGGATAGCCTATCAGTTATGTTGGCAACAACGTTGGTACCAAGGGCGGGGAACGAATAGAACCATTTTTCATGCTCGTTAAAACGAGGCGGACCAATAGGCAAGGTTCTCGTCCACCGGCGGCTACCGAAATGTTATCCACAATAGTAACAGGGTCTTGCTGACAGAGTTGTACACCGAGAATTTTACCTAAGCAGGGAATTAACACTGCTTAGATAAGTTATGCCACAAGAAAGGTCAAACAAACCAATGGGAAGGAAAATGTGTTCACACACACAAGTATTAGAGTATACCATTCACGGCAAAAACATAGAGTATGGTATACATGATAGGTCATCATGTGCATAAGCATATTGATAAAAGGGCAAGGAGAATTATGATGTTTACCCATACCATACCGTTTGGATAATCGATCAAGAACAATTTAGCGTGACGCTTCCAACGTTCCTCTTGAAATTTGAAGTACCACATTCGTGCTTCGGGGTAGCATCGACATGGTCATCACATAAAGGTTGGACTTTGGGTACACAAAGAATTCAAAACAACTTATAAGATAAGCCATATAGTTTCCGCATGGAAGATGGCGAATCTTACATATGGAAGAATCTATAACAATAGGTCCTTCGGCCCAGTGTGTTGGAAAGACAACACCGTACTGATTTACCTAAAGACCAAAGTTATAATTATTGGAATATGTTCCAACAATCATATCTACTCGAGGTTCAGATGTGATTGGTGTCTGGACACCTCAGACTCAAGATGCATGAGAAGAAAGATGAAGATGCAAGATTCTCAGGATATGAACTACACAAGAAATTCTTGAATCATGAGTTCGATTGTAAGACACATGAACACCATGTCAAGACATTTTTGCCCACGTGGAATTCTTATGTGAAAATGCGACTGAGTTCTCATTTGGGGACCATCATCGAGGATATCAAAGTTCCATGTGTAAGTCTGGATTAGCTCTTATGAAGGAACTTCTTTTCCTTGATCAAATCACTCAATGGCTTGGGATGCTAACAGAAGTTATATGAAGTGAAGATAGCAAATCCTCAAAACATATAACCCCTCACACATGCGAGAATGATTTGGTATTTCCGATAGGAAGCGAAACAAAACTTTCACATATTCACGTAGAAAGAGTGCACGTGAACTTTGGGAAAATACACTCCTTCTATCAACATATCCTTCATGAGCTAGGCACAAGGATAATGCTTTCAAGAGCTTCATCGTCACAACATGAATAAGTTGAGGGTGTGGCTGATGGGCTCAACAACAATCCCTCGAGGTTTTGACAGGGTTGAATTTCAAAATCATAACATTAGGAGATAGCATTTGTCAAGTCAAATGGTATAATGTCGTATGCTCGAGGGAACAACAACAATTAGACACTGGTTGAATGGTGCGCTCGGAAATACGGACGGAGTAGCACAACCAATGTCAAAAATGATGAGTCAACACCCAACACACTCAGAATGAAACAATCAGTTGTTAACCTCAAGGCAAAAGGGTTTCCAGAAGTATTGGAATCACACATCAGAGTTCACTTGTTGGTATTCCGGTTTGAAAGAACACGGGACTAAGAAATGGATGGTTATGTCGAGAACTATCACTATATCAAGAATTCTTAAGAGGTGCAATTATGCTCACAACATTCTTGATAGAAAGATAGTAATACTCCAAGGTAGAAGATAACATAAGCTGGATAGTGCGGAACACAAAGGACAACACAAAACATGATCAAGTTTGCGTTGGAGGGAAGGCAACAAGGATGTCGATGATAATATAATCATCGAGGGGCAAGGATGGTATTTCTCATCATGCATTCCATTGATACCCTATAAGAGCTCGGGATGCTGATGATGATGACGACACATTTGTCGAGAAGCTTCACGAAGATGTAATCGTTCAACGACGACACCAAGCAAGGAAATGATGAAGTAAGAGGTTGTCGGAATAACAGATAAGACTGCTAGCTTAGAATTGAGATTGCCTTTCAGGACAACCAACATGGTGTTGAAAGCTCGATGCAAGCTTAACGCATAGTTGGAATTGTGTTCCAGGGATGAAGGACATATTTAGCATGGTCAAGCTTCAGCATGACGATGATGTTGTAGCTTAACAGCGTGGAATGACATGATCGAGTACAAACTCGTAAACAAGGAAGATTACTAAAAGTTGTTTAATCATATTGCATACTCGATTCAGTTATCGATGTACTCGCGTGTCCAACAACTCAAACACGAGGAAACTTGAATTAATGAAAATATCATAGTTTGGTGAGGAGCTCACAAGAAGTTATGTAGCTCCGTGATATTTCTCGGGATACGAGGGACAATACTCGAAGGTAGTTTAACATTAAGGCTTGGCCCAATGTATTGATCAGAAGAAGATGAGTACTTTAACTCGTCTGAGAAATAAATCAAGGTAGGACAACATGGTCGGAACCACGATTGCAAAGGACAAGATCACAGATACCAGATTTAAACCACAGAATGAATGATTATCGATACGAGAAGTTTCTATGATAGGGTCAACGTCATTTCCATGGGCATGAACACAAAGTTCAAGGTTGACTCCCACTTCATCAATGCATCACCTGCCATTTACTCCTCGCCTCTGATCAGGTTGTAGCTTTGAAAGAATATTCGGCAAAGCACGAGAAGAGTAAGACTCATGAAAACCTTTCAATTCATATTGATTTAGGAAGGCATTGGTTCAACCCATCGGGGCATCTTAGGAACATATACCATACACTCCAAGAGTAATTAACACATGCTTCACAACAGAGCATGGCCAACAAAGGCATGTGATACAACTCATTAGAAGGAGAAGACATAATTTACCAATGGCATTATGCATCAGGGGAACAGTACCACAAGATTTTTGGATGTAAGGGATGCCGTCGAATAATAACCCAACAATGGGTCTCGCAGTACCACAAAGGACCTAATGTGAGTATCGATACTAAATGATAGGAAGATAGAATCCAAGGCATGGGATTTTAGAATATCTGAAAAATATTGATACTTAATTACCAAAGGAATTAGGATCCCCAGGTTGGTGTATCATAATTAGATGCTCCGATCAAATACAAGTAAGTTGAATGAACTTAGATGGACAACCAATCAAAGTTGATTTGCCGAGAACCAGCTCCGTCTGGAAGGACGTCTAAGCCGGAAAGATAATTTATGAGTATCAACAGATGATTGTGCGCATTCACACAAAGGTAGAATCAATAAGATCACACGAAAATCACAATGGATTTTAATGAATGTTGCTAGACATATGGATTTAACCATAACACAAGCAGGTGAGAAAGGTCAAAAGTAATAGGCTACAGGGATTCCGAAAGATCAAATAGTAATTCGAAGAACCTTCGATACCCATGACAACTGATGACGGAAGAACCCTCGATAAGATAATTTGTTCCCTCTCATAAAACATGAGCAATTTGAATAGAAAGAATGGATGACATTTGTATGTAGTCATCCATAGTGGTTGACGGAGGAAGGGAAATCGCAAGAGCGATGGGCACAAGTTCTCGAGAGAAACATCGGAGAGTATCATCAGGGTCTTCTGACTGATCAAGCCATCGGCTGGAATACGGGGCTCTCCGGGAGGAAATATTTACGAGAACCTAATGTTAGAGTTAGTAAAATCTTTAACCCGAAAGAGAAGAGAGAGTAGAGTCCAGAGTATAAGAAAGGAGTAAAAGATATTAATACCACCCAATTGAGATGTGGGCCCGTAAGCCACAACATCAGTGTTAGTAAAGTTTTTAAAACACTAGACTCACCTTCGGTCAAGGAGTTGGAAAGGGGGCTACCTACAAGCAGTCGGCTCTGATACCAACTTGTGACGCCTTCGATTTAATCGTACGCTAATCATACATGCAAATGCGTACGATCAAACTCAAGGACTCACGGGAAGATATCACAACACAACTCCAGACACAAACAAAAAAATACAAGCTTCATATTACAAGCCAGGGGCCTCGAGGGCTAGAATACAGAAGCTCGATAAACACACGAGTAAGCGGAAGCAACAATATCTGAGTATAGACATAAAACATGAGGTGCCTTAGAGAAGGCTAGCACAAAATAAACATGATCGAACGAGGCGAGGCCTCCTGCCTGAGAACCTCCTAACTACTCCTATTCTTCGGTGGCCTCCACGAAGAAGTCACCAACGGGGTGGCAGGCGTCGGCAGGAGTCTCCACTCCTGGGCTCCACCATCTAGTCGCACCAACGGATCAATGGAACAAAGGGGGAGCAAAACAACGGTGAGTACTCATCCAAAGTACTCGCAAGACTTATATCAGAAGTATGCTAAGTATGCACCAGTATCAAAGAAGGGGTTTTATATGTGGACTGACTGCAACAATGCGAGAATAGAGAGAAGGCCTATTCCTATCGAAGACTAGCATCTTCAGGGTCTTGCAGCAATAGACGAGAGTAGAACAGGGAACACAATTAATAGTCATATTGTTGCAGCAATATTAATATGAGGTCACGCCCAGAGATCCTCCCTCGACTCCCTGCGAGGAAGCAATCCCGGGGCAACTAAATCCAGTTAAGTAACATTTGTAGTTGTATAAGATAAGGGCACAACTCCAAGTCGTCCTGTAACCGTGGACACGGCTATTTGAATAGATAAGTTCTTCCCTGCAGGGGTGCACAACATATTCCCCGACGCGCTCGATAACACTCTGTACGGACACACTTTTTTGGGTCATGCCCGGCCTCGGAATATCGACATGTTGCAGCCTCACCTATGCTCACTAGAGAGGCCAGCCCGCCGGTCTAACTCCTAAGCACAGAGGGGTCATGGGACCACTTGCCATCTGCGCTCCTGCATGATGCGAGGGCGGCCGATGTCAGTCCTAGCACCCCTTAATACAAGAGGGATGCATCTCGGGACCACTCGGGCGCGCGCCGCTACATCGCTGACGTTTGAAGAGCTTCGACTGATACCGCGACGTCGAGTACCCATAATTCTTCCCACGCACAAGGTTAGTGCGTAATAAGGCCTTCCAACCAACCGAGATCAAATGCCCAAATCCATTATCGTTTTAATTAAGCCATCGAAACACAAACACGCGGGAATCCACCCGCCTAACATATATTCATCAACGATCCCAATAACATGGTCAAGTAACTGTGTGGTCGTAACATCGGGGGGAGTCCGAGGTATCACCCTCGTTGGATTCCGAACGATGTATCCATCAAGGTGGACTTAGAGGAATCACCCTCGGGGGTCCCACACTTGAGGGGTTGCACGATAGAGGCAACGGGAATGGTGGAAGAGGAATCACCATCGATAACCATGACCGACTAGCTATACTACAGAGATATCATCAGGAGTACGTAGCGAGGTGTCACCCTCGGTACCCGATAGTATCCCTGTAGCGTCATACAACTAAGGGGGGTGTATGTGCTGTGTCGGGTCTGGCTCATTGATGAGGGATTGAGATTTGAAAACAAAGCGGTGCAACTAGACTACGGGGTCAGAAGGGATGACTGCTCCACCTATACTAAGCAGGTTAAAAGTACAGTACTGAAAATAGCAGTTCATCAAAAATAGGCTATGCATCAGATATAGGAGCTAACTACAACAGTACCAAATTACTAATGCAAGCAGGAGGAAGAAAGACATAGGCGATATAGGGATGATCAAGGGGGGTTTTCTTGCCTTGTTGCTCTACGGCAAAGGGCTGGTCGTCAGGGTCGTAGATGTACCCGGGAGCAGCATCAGTCCCGGGGTCTACCGATAAGAAGAGGGGGAGAAACAATAAATAATAGCAACAGGTGCAACACTAATCATGACGAGGCAATATGCATGCTAGGTATGAGCTAACGCAGTAACATCCGTCATAGACAGGTCGGAAGAATATCTGATGATATTTTCCGGATTTCGGGCTACTACCGGTTAGACTGAAAACGATCGAAAAGTTCCACGTTTGCTCAGCTAGGGACGCATGACATACGAATGGACCGTGTATCCGGGTTCGTCTCGTTCTCCTCATCAACTTTCATGTTGAAAATATTTTGATCTGACTTACGAATTATTTTATATTAACTTTTAAACTTTTATTCAATATTTAGGAATTAAAAATAGATTTAATTAATTTGATTAAATGCCATTATGACATCAGCATGATGTCAGCTCACATCAGCAGTTGACTGGTCAACTGACCAGTGGGTCCCATGCGTCATAGACACATATTTTTAATTAGGTTTAACTATTAATTAATCAGATTAATTTAGTGGGGGACCCACGTGTCATACTCTAATTATTCTAATTAATCGATTTATTAAGTTAATTAAATAATATATCTTATTAATTAATTATTTATTTATTTAATAAAAACATATTTTTATTTTTTATTTTTATTATCATTTTTATTTAACAGCGTGTGGGGCCTCCGTGTAAGTGGGAGTAGGGGTTTGGCCCCACCTGTAAGTGGCATTGGCCACATACGCACAAAACACACATGCACATAATCATACATAATGTTTTTATTACATACATGCATACATACATAATAATACATACATACATACATGCTTTATACATATACCTTTTTTTCGTTTTTCTTTCTAACTCTTTCCCTAACCTCTGTGCTAAGAGACATCCTCTGACACGAACCATCTCACCTCAACACAGAGACGGATGAGGCAACCTCCACCTCCACGAACCCAGCGGCACCGGAACGCGGCGGTGATCGCCAGAACGGAACCGGGAGAGGGTGGCTGGGGCCCGGAGCTCACCGGCGTTGACGGGAAAGCCCGGTGAAGCCGGAGTGCACGGGGAGTCGACGTGGTTCCGACGAGGAGGAGCCTTCCGGTGGTGGTGATGACGTTGAGGAGGCTCTGGTGACGCTGGGGGGCGGGGCCGTCCAGATCCGGTCCGGAGGACAGGAGGCGGCCGCCGGAGGGCCGCTGGAGGGAGGGAGCTACGGCCAGTGATGGTGATGGCCGACGGGGGCGGGGGGAGGGAGTCAGCCGCTGGGAGAGAGAGCTCCGGCCGGTGGTGATGATGGCCGACGGGGGGGAACTCGGCCGCCGGGAGAGAGAGCTCCGGCCGGTGGTGGGGATCGCCGGCGGGAGGCAGGGGCGGCACTGGTTGATGGGGAAGGCGGCAGCACTTGGGCGAGGGGCGGCCCTGCCGCGGTCGCAGGGGGGCCGACGAGGGGGCGGTCGCTGGGACCTGACGAGGGAACGGAGGGAACCGGTGAGGCAGGGCGGTGGAGGGGCCGAGTGGGAGGATGGGGGGGTCGGGCGAGACGGGCTGAGAGGTGCGGGGGCGAGGGGGATTGTGGGGCGCTGTGTAACGACTAAGATGCGGTCCTTTCCGATTTAGTAACGAGGCCCCAAAATGGAAAGAAGCGCATCTAAGCATTTCGCAAGCACGATAACATAACACATACATAATAAAAGAATGACAAATAGGGAATCGTTTGCCATCTCATAGAGAATATCAGAGTTTACAACACACATTTATTCAGACAAGGTAGTTCCACTACAGACTACATAACATGAGAAAAGGCTATGCTACCCTGCATGCTTGCCCACGATCACGACCATGGCTCAGTCTTCTGGATAGTTCACGTACAGGCGGTCATTCTCCTCGTCGTACTGCCACGCCAGCTGCATGCCATCGGGATCACCTGTGTCGGGCGTACCTGTACATGTTGGGGTGTTGAAGTAATCTGTGAACCACAGGGACACAGCAATCTATGACCTCGGTACTGAAACTAATAAAGTTATTAGGTGAGGAGGGATCAATATTTAGGTTGCAACATCCTAAGCATTTATGGTGGCTAACTTACGAAGAACAAGTCATTGATGTGGTGGTCTACGCTAGCGGTCGAAGACTAGCTGATCACTAAGTGATCCTGATCACCTACCTCCGTCAAACATAACCCCAGCGTGTTCCTGATCGAAGAGAGGTCTTCGAAGGGGCCAGTCACGGTTATGCACACAGTTGGCAAATTTTATTATATTAAGTTCAAGTTATCTATAACCGGATGTTAACAAATATTCCAAGTTGCCACATAACCGCGGGCACGGCTTTCCGAAAAGATTAAACCCTGCAGGGGTGCTCCAACTAGTGCATCACAAACGGTCACGGGCCGCAAAGTAATCCTCTATCATGAATCTCGTGATCTCATCGGATTCCTTAGAGAAAAACCTCAACTCTGGGGAGAACCAAAGCTTCACCGGGATTCCTATACGCAAGATATATCGCTAAGGTAAGACAAGACTAGCAGGACCTCCCATCGTGTTGACGACCCCGATAACAGTCGCGTATCTCAGTCTCAAGACATGACGGATGAGTCACACTACGGGTTATACCAAACCTTAGGTTGCCCTGTGGTGGCCCCATAGTCTGCTCAGTTTGGACCAACACTCATGAGGAGCACCGTCCCGGGTTGTTGATTAATTCCTCGGGGTAGCTATTCCCTATGCAGATTATTATTAAGTGATTAGCAAATTAAAACCAATGTTGGGTCCTGCCGGACAAGTCTTAACACTACACGATTTATCAAGGGGGTCCCCATAACAACCCCGAACGTGTTAGGAGCGATCAGTTATGGAATCAAACGGAAACTATGGCGGCAATAACGGAACCAAACACCCGGCAAGAGGCTAGGCCTTCCATTTTTTACCAAGTATATAGGTGCATTAATTATCTAACAGATTTAACATAATGATATCAAACTCATGTTATCACATGAGACAAATGCACGTGCAACTAGCAACGCTAACATTAGAAGTTGAGCAAGCCTACTTAGCCATTCAATATTAGCTAGGAGGGGAAAGTGTTTGGGTTTCATGGCAATATTAGGAGGCAATTATTTCAGTGGTAGGCAGCGAGCATATGACGAAGGAAACGTGAATCTAGGCACAACGAGACTAGAGATGGTATCAAGGTCATGTCATCTTGCCTGTGATGTCTTCAGCTTGGAACTGCTCTTGTTCGTCCTGCACGTACTCTCCCGGATCCACGTACTCTTTCTCCGATCCCGGTGCTACCCAACATAAAAATATCATCCAATGAACAACAACACCACATGATGCAACAAGCACATGATGCATGAGATGAGATTGTAGCATGCATCTCTATTCTAATCACTTGCACATGCATGAGAAGAAAAGACAACTTCTAGATAGAACTTCACTCTAAGCTATCTTGACATGCATGAAGATGACATGAACAGATTCATCACGCGAAAACAATGTAAAAACATATAAAGAACGTTACGAATGGAGCTACGGTTCAACCGGAAACTACGAAACGAGGTGCGGAGTTCTACGGATCAAACCTACCACAAGCACTCTCCAATGGCATACTTCTGGTATTCCCAGGTTGCCACATCACCAAACAAACAAGTATAGATGGGGTGGTGCAAAGAAACTCACCACACCATCAACTATGCACTCACAAGCATCAAAACAACAAAACTATACAATCTGTCATAAACAGCAACATAGCAGTTTGAGAGCAACATGCAAAGCACCTACAGCCACCCAAATGTGCCAAATAAGATATGTGGCAAAAGCTCTACAAGCATGAGCAAAAATATAATACAAAGGAGTTACACACAAAAAGATCTACAACTGCTAACTTGGCCAAAAATATCAGTTTTCAGGGACTTAGTGAAATTCTCGGAATTTCACCAGCTATTTATGCTCTGAAGCATTTTGACAGCCCCCAAAACAATATCTACAGGAAGTCAAATGGAATGAAAATTGGAGAGAGCTAGACAAACACAAAATCTCTAACTTTCCAGTTGATTGCAAGGGCTGATTCCCAACACATGAACTTTTGCAAGCACAACTACAAGGGAAGAAAATAACACCAGTTTCTTAGAGATTTTCACTAAGCTGAAATTTCAGCCACATGCCTACTTTGACTAAGCACAACTTGCACATATAAACTCCTAAGCATGAAACAAAACCACCATGTTGTAGAGGGGTTCACCCTCTACTGCCACAACAAGCAATCATCCTCTTGGGCTCATCACATCACATGGAACCAAGCTCTAAACATTGAACAAAACAGAAAAATGACATTCCCAGAATGTGTTCCAAAGTGGAATATGATTCCACCATTGGATTCCTGGTATTATTCTACCCCAAAAACATATATAATACCTAGGTACTTTCATAGAACAAATGGGCACAAAGCTAAGATAAAAATCTACATGGAATCACATAGAGGTAAATAGTGCCATATCACATGTGCTTCTCACTAGATCATCACCTACACATGCATTTGCACACTCTCATCACTCCATTGGTGCACATGAGGGGTAGACCTCATGTTCATGAGCCTTAGCACACCACCACACCACCACACACACTCATACCTCAAGCATACATAAACTAGCACCTACACATGCTATTACAAAACACACTCACTTACACTCCCATCAACTACCACTAGCACACACACACATGCTTGCAACACAATAGCTCCTAAGGCAATATCATTCCTTGGGCATGTGGGTGTCACACACACACACTAGCACCACATGGAAATCACACTCACATACACATGGGTGCTTGCTCACTCACAAGCACACCTCTCATGCACATGCACTAGTGCACATATGCACAAGCACACACACATGCTCTTGGGTGCTTGCACCACACAAACACACACACATGAAGCTTGCTCACACCTACACATATATACATCACTAACTCCTACACACACGCACATCACACAAGCTTGCATCACATATACACCCTACACACAAGCACTAGCTCACTAACATAAGCATACACAAACTGCTCATGCACACTAACTAGAGCAAGAGAAAAATACTGGTTGGAGAACCCTAGGCAACAAAGTGGTGCTGCCCAAGCATCTATAGCAACAAAAACTAACAAACAACAAAAGAAAGGAAGTAAAAATAAAAGGGGACTTGCTTGGATTCGAACCCAAGTGCCCCTAGTACTCCTCCAGTGCTAGCACCACTGGGCTAGCAGCCCTTCTTCGACAGAGAGGGGGGAACAGGGCACGCAAGTCTTCTCTGTCGAGCTACTGCCCAAAACCAAGAATTAAAAAGGGTGTCGCCACTGGGTCTCGAACCCACGACGTGCTAGCAGCAAAATCGGCCTGCTGCCACTCTGTTGTTGTGCGGATCTTGGCCAACAGGGGTATCCTACTAGGTAAACAACACACAGACCGCCCTGCTCTGCTGTGCACAGATAGGCCGGCAGCGACGCCCACCGGAGCGTGGCCTCCTACCACTACTTTTGCGCCAGCGGGGATCATCTACGGCTACCTCTCCTGTCATGTTGGAAGCCCATGCCACGAGCGTCGAAACGAGCCCAGGCACACACACACACACATGTTCTGCCGTTCTCCTCTCTCCAATCAGAGAGGCACGACAACGAGCACCTACGCTGCATCTAAAGAGGGGGAAGGGAGGAAGGAGCACGGCTCACCGAGAGGAAGGAGAAGAGTGGGTACCGATCCGAGGGAGACGCTTGAAGACGAACTGAAGACGATATGAAGACGAACTGAAGCAGAACCGAAGCAGGGGTACGGGACCGCCGGGAACACGTCGGAGACGAGGTCCTGCCCGTCGGTGTAGTCGCGCCCCGACCTCACCGACGACGGGAATGGAACGCGGGGACTTCCCCTGAGCTCCCGGACATGCTTGCTGGAGCCGGAGGCGAGGGACGCGCAGTGGAGACGGCTGCGCTCTACTGCTACTCCTCTGCTACCTTCTCCTACAGATCTTACCTTGGGGAAGGGAGAGAGATGGAGGGGAGGTGGCGGCGCTAGGAGGGAGGATGTGGAACCCTGGGCAATAGGGCACACAAGCCGAGGATATATAGGCCGCGGATGGGACGCACGCCGTCAATCTCTCTCTCACTCTCACTGCAGCTGCTCACGGAATGCAGCGCGGGGAAGACGCCGTCACGAGGAAGGAGATGGAGCGCGCGTGGGCTGACGCTGGGGAAAATAGAGAGGGAGAGATGGGCCTCGGCAGGGGAAGGAGGCCCATGCTGGTGCTAGGTAAGGGAGAAAACCCCCTGGGGTTTTCTATTTAAAAACAACACTAGTAAATAAATAAGCTCCCAGGGAAAACCTATGGCACCAAAATTAAAATAAAAAATGCCCCTGGTCATAAGGAATTATGACCTATTTAAATAAAATGAAAAAGGAATTTTTGGAGCATTTAAATATTTACAAAACAGAATTAATTACACTGTTTCGTGAATATTTTCCCCTCTCAAACATGGATTCAAAACACTTTAATACTAGTATCACATCCACCACAAATCACTTTGAAATATGAACATTTTTGAATCACGGATGGAGCAAGTGAAACTTGAGCCTTGAGAAAATGGAGAGGGGTTTTTTAAAACCTATTGCAAACTAACATAGTTGCTCCCTACTTTCAAATGCACCACTCCACATCACTTCACATATCAACACATATAATCACACATCACACAACCATGGAACCACAATATCAACAAACAAAACAATGAAGGCATGGATGAAATGAATGCATGCATGCAAAGGGAAACAAGACATGAGCACATGAAATAACACATGAATTATAACTCTCATGTCAATGACATGATGGACCCACATACAGAAGGTTCCAAATAAGGCAAGATACACTCTCGGCCATTACACGATCGGGCATTAGGACCTGACGAGGGGAGCGAGAGGTGCCGAGGGAGAGGGAGGGCGACGGGACCGAGAGAGAGAGGCCCACGAGCGCCTGGGGTTGGTTGGAGCGGTAGGTGGGGGAGCTCGCACCAGGGGGCTGACGAGGTGGGAGGTTCTGTCCCCTGGCGGCACGTGGGAGGACAGGGGGAGTGGGGTGCGGTTGGGCTTAGGGTTTGGGGGGGGTTATACCCCCCCCCCCCCCCGGTTATAGTGGGCTGGTTAGATGGGCCGGTTGGGGGCCGGCCCAGTAGGTGGGGCGGGTCTTTTTTTAGATTCTGTTTTTTTATCTATTGACAGTTTGACTTTCTTTACTTTAGCAAAACTAAATCCCCTCAGATTTAATAATTCTTTAAAGCAAAATTTCATAAGTAATATTTGAAAAACATCAAACATTATTATTTCTGCATTCGAAAACCTTCACCCATTAACTTTAATTTAAATATGATAATTGCTTTGATTTTTATTAAGTGACAATTTATTTTAGATAAACTTGATGACATGGAAGAATTAGTGTGTGGTTACTGTAGCTTAATTTAACGGGGCACCACAGTCGAGCCGGATGCCTTCCTTGGAGCAGAAAAGTGTCATCACACCCTTGGTGAAGTTGGTGCCGTTGTCGGTGATGATGTCGTGGGGGACGCCGTAGCGGATGGTGATATCTTTGATGAAACGGACGACCATGGCGCCGTCCAACTTCTTGATGGGTCTTGCCTCGATCCACTTCGTGAACTTGTCGACGGCTACCAAGCGGTGCATCATGCCGCCTCGAGTGGTCTTGATTGGCCCCACCATGTCGAGCACCCACACGGAGAAAGGCCATGAGAAGGGGATAGTCTTGAGGGTCGTAGCCAGCAGGTGGCTCTGCGTGCTGAAGCGTTGGCAGCCCTCGCACTCATTGACGGGCTGCTTTGCTTCTTCCAAGGCTGTTGGCCAGTAGAACCCGTGGCGAAAGTCCTTGGCAACCAGGGTTCTCGAGGTGGCGTGGTGACCGCATTCGCCCTGGTGGATGTCTCTCAGGTTCTCTTGTCCTGCTACTTCTTGAGCTTGCGTTGGTTTTCCCTTGAAGAGGAAAGGGTGATGCGGCAAAGTAGATAAGTATTTCCCTCGGTTTGTTGAGAACCAAGGATCCAGTAGGAGGAACAAGCAAGGCCCCAATCTTAGCACCTACACAAACAATCAAACACTAGCACCCAACGCTAAAAAGGGGTTGTCAATCCCTTCACGGTTATTTGCAAGGATGAGAGCCGATAGAGACAAATATAAAAGATTGCTACAGCTAAAAGTAAAACAAAAGTAAATAAATGGCAGCAATATATTTTTGGTATTTTTTGTTTATAGATCTGAAAGTATAATATGGAAAATAGACCTGGGGGGCATAGGTTTCACTAGAGGTTTCTCTTATGAAGGATAATAATACGGCGGGTGAACAAATTACTGTCGAGCAATTAATAGAAAAGTGAATAATTATGAAGATATCTAAGGCAATGATTATGCATATAGGCATCACGTCCGTGTAAAGTAGACTGAAACGATTCTGCATCTACTACTATTACTCCACACATCGACCGACTCCTGCCTCCATCTAGAGTATTAAGTTCATGAAGAACAGAGTAACGCATTAGGTAAGATGACATGACGTAGAGGGATAAACTCAAGCAATATGATGAAACCCCCCATCTTTTTATCCTCGATGGCAACAATGCAATACGTGCCTCGCTACCCCTACTTTGTCACTGGGTGAGGACACCGCAAGATTGAACCCAAAACTAAGCACTTCTACCATTGCAAGAATTACCAATCTAGTTGGCCAAACCAAACCAATAACTCGAAGAGACTTGCTAAGATATGAATTCATGCATATAAGAATTCAGAGAAGATTCAAACAATATTCATAGATAATCTGAACATAAACCCACAATTCATCGGATCTCGACAAACACACCGCAAAAGAGTATTACATCGGATAGATCTCCATCAAGATCATGAAGAACATGGTATTGAAGAACAAAGAGACGGAATAAGCCATCTATATACTAGCTATGGACCCGTAGATCATCGGAGGGGCAATGGAGTTGATGTAGATGCCCTCCATGATCGATTCCCCCTTCGGCAGATTACCGGAAAAGGCTCCCACATTGGATCTCACAGGAACTGAGGCTCTCGGCGGCAGAAAAGTATTTTTTTGGTGTCGTTTTCATATTGGGGAATATTTGGGAATTTATAGGACAAAGATTAGGGTTAGGAGGCCTCCACGGGGCCCACAACCAGGGGGTCCCCCCCTAGGGCGCCCCCTGTAGGCTTGTCGTCTCCCTACAGGTCCCTTGCCCCCTTCTCCAAGTTTGACAGGTTTCTTCTGGTCCAAGAAAAATCATTCCGGAGATTTTATTCCATTTGGACTCCATTTAATATTCCTTATCTGCAATACTCAAAAACATGGAAAAACATAAACTCGCACTAGGCTCTAGGTTAATAGGTTAGTCCCAAAAATAATATAAAATAGCATATTAATGCATATAAAACATCCAAAATAGATAATATAATAGCATGGAAATATCAAAAATTATAGATACGTTGGAGACGTATCAAGCATCCCCAAGCTTAATTCTTGCTAGTCCTCGAGTAGGTAAATGATAAAAACAGAATTTTTTATGTGGAATGCTACCTGACATATTTATACATGTAATATTATTTATTGTGGCATGAATATTCAGATCCATAAGATTCAAAACAAAAGTCTAATATTGACATAAAAACAAAAATACTTCAAGCATACTAACAAGGCAATTGCGTCCTTTTGAAATAACATGGCCTTAGAAAGTTATCCCTACAAAATCATGTGGTCTCGCTATGCTCCATCTTCCCCACACAAAGTATCTAAATCATGCACAACCCCGACGGCAATTGTTTCACACTTTTTATGTTCTCAAACGTTTTCAACTCTCACGCAATACATGAGCATGAGCCATGGATATAGCACTATAGGTGAAATATAATGTGGTGCAGGTTGCAAGATAAAGAAGGAGAAGATAGTCTCACATAAACTAGGCGTATCAACGGGCTATAGAGATGCCCATGAATAGATATCAATGTGAGTGAGTAGGGATTTCCATGCAAAAAATGCACTAGAGCTATAAGTGTATGAAAGCTCAAACAAAAAACTAAGTGGTTGTGCAAAAGATGAAATTCCACTAGTTAAATGGAAGTGACAAACTAGGAGACTCTCTATGAAGAATATGGTGCTACTTTGAAGCACAAGTGTGGAAAAACATAGTAACATTGTCGCTTCTCTCTTTATATCTTTTTTTACTTTTTTTATTTTTTGGTGGGCATCTTTGGCCTCTTTTTTATGGACTTCGCTGCCCTATTTTATTTTTTGTAAAGTCTGGGGACTCATCCCAACTTGTGAGGGAATCATAGATTCCATCATCCTTTTCTCACATGGGGCAATGCTCTAATAATGCAAATCATCACACTTTTATTTACTTACAACTCAAAGATTACAACTCGATATCTAGAACAAAATATGAGTCTATAAGCAATATGGAAGTGATGGTGCGTGTCATAAAAAACGGGACAGTGGTGTTGCATGGCAATATATATCGGAATGGCTATGAAAATGCTATAATAGGTAGATATGGTGGCTGTTTTGAGGAATGTTTATGGTGGCTGTTTTGAGGAAAGTATATGGTGGTTGTTTTGAGGAAGGTGGGTTTAATGTACTCGCGAAAGTTGCGCGGTAATAGAGAGGCTAGCAAAGGTGGAAGGGTGAGAATGTGTATAATCCATGAGCTCAACAATAGTCATAAAGAACTCACATACTTATTAAAAAAAGCCTATTAGTTATCGTAGTAAAGTATTAGACGCATGCTCCTATTGGAAGGGTTGGTAGGAGTTAACCATCGCGCGATCTCGACCTCCACACAAAGGTTGAGAATCATTAAACAAATCATGCTCTAACTTCATTACATAACGGTTCACCATACATGCATGCTACGGGAATCACAAGCTTTAACACAAGTATTTCTTCCAATTCACAATTACTTACTAGCATGGCTCTCATATTACCATCTTCATATCTCAAAACTATATGCAAGGAATCAAACTTCTCATCATATTCAATGCACTTAATATGAAAGTTTTTATTATATCCCTCTTGGATGCCCATTATATTAGGACTAAATTCATAACCTAAACCAATTACCATGTTGTTTAAAGACTCTCAAATGATATAAGTGGGGTACGAGTGTTTAATAATTTCTATAAAATAAAACACCACCGTGCTCTAAAAGATATAAGTGAATCACTAGAGCAACATTGCATAGCTCAAAATATATAAGTGAAGCACATAGAGTATTCTAATAAATTCACGATTCAGCCAGTCTCTCTCAAAAGATGTGTGCATCAAGGATGATTGTGGCAAACTAAAAAGTAAAGACTCATATCATACAAGATGCTCCAAGCAAAACACATATCATGTGGTGAATAAAAGTATAGCCTCAAGTAAATTTACCGATGGATTGAAAACGAAACAGGGGATGCTTCCGGGGCATCCCCAAGCTTAGGCTCTTTGGTATCCTTGAATATGGCTTGGGGTGCCTTGGGCATCCCCAAGCTTAGGCCCTTGCCACTCCTTATTCCATAGTCCATCAAACCATTACACAAAACTTGGAAACTTCACAACACAAAATTCCTGAGATCCGTTAGTATAAGAAAAATAAATCACCACTTTAGGTACTGTTGTGAACTCTATTTATTTATATTGGTGTAATATTTACTGTATTCCAACTTCTCCATGGTTCATACCCCCGATACAACCCATCCATTCATCAAAATAAGCAAACAACATAAAAATAATCTGACAATAAGAGAACAGACTGTAGCAATCTATAAACTTCGAATACTTATGTAACTCAAAAAATTCTGAAAATTTAGGAAAATGAGGGAAATTTGTATGTCAATATTTTTTAAAAAGTTCAGATCAAAAGCAGGTTTCAGTAAATTTACAAAATTCCTCGACTCAGAGCGAAAGTTTCTGTTTTTCAGCAAAATCAACTTGCAAACACCGCAGACCATCCCAAAGGTCTTACTTGGCTCAAACACTAATTAAAAAAAAGAAAACTCAATTATTACAAAGGTAATAATGTGTGTAACACTCAAAAACAGAAGCAAAAAACAAAAACGTAAAAATAAAATTGGTTGCCTCCCAACAAGCGTTATTGTTTAATGCCCCTAGCTAGGCATGATGATTTCAATGATGCTCGCATAAAGGTAAAGAATTGAAACATAAAGAAAGAATAATGAATCACATGGAAATCATATTTAAGTATAATCCACTTCCTATGCATAGTATAATCATGAATCATGAATCACATTTTAAGAATCATGAATCACAAGGTAAAATAGGTATAACTTCAAATTTCCAATACATAGAGATGAAACTTGATATTATTGGAATATGTAAAATGTAACACCCCAAAATTTTGGGCATGATTTTTTTATTTAAAATTTTACCTTGGTGTTTTAGAAATTTTATCCTTCAATTTTCTGCTATCCTCAGACCCTTCTTTGTTTTACTTTATAAAAAGATTTCTTTCTTAATGAGTTTTTGAAAGACATTATTGATTTGAGTGCTCCCTCAAATATTCTTTTTATTATTTACTAATCAAATGAGGCATTTTTATAATATTTCTTTAAGGTTCATTTATTAAAAAATTAACTCTAAATACTTTAAAGGCCTAATTTGAACTACAACCACCTCATAATTTATTTTAAAAATTCCACAAAAACTTGGCACTGACCTAATATGTTTGTGGATCAATTTTATGTAAAAATATAGCAAAGTGTTTTGGAAAATTTGAGCACATTATTTGATTTTACATTCTGGTTCAATTGGAGTTTTGTACTTCAACCCGTGGATATACGTCTTCAAAAATTCTACAAGAAATTGTAGTGGTCAAGGGGTTCATATAAATGAGTTTTATGCAAAAACATATATTGGTATTTTGAAAATTTTGAGCACTGCTTCTTATGTTCTATTCTAGACCAGATTTGCAATTTGCACTGCAACCCTATTATTTTATTTTCCAATGCCTTTGAAAATGTTTGTTCTTGTAGTAGACCCTGCAAAACCCTTAAGTACTAGATATCAGCCCCATCTAACTTTTTTAAGACCGTGTTGCATCATCATTTAGTTTTTGTCTAGAAAGGGACTTTTGCTAGAATTGCATTTGGAAGTTTTTGGGTTGCCAAATCTAGCTATGCCATCATTGGTTGCATCCAAGGAGACCCCTATCTGGAAGTTTGGTGGCTAGAAAACATCTCTAGATACCCTAGTCATTTTGTCAAACACCTGATGTCTCTCACCATATTTGACAAGCCTTTATGTTTGTGTGGTGGAGTTAAACCCAAGACCTAACCAGCATGTCCACTAACCCTTTTCCACCCACATCAATGGATCTGGAGATTTTTACCTGCACCCAGAGTCCCTGGCATGCTCTGGCATTGTATCGAGCACGTGTCAGGCATGCCAAGAGCGCGCTCCACAGCACCGTTTTGCAGCCAAGCACCCGAGCCGGTGCGTACCTTCTAGCATGCATATGTGACCTTAGCTCGTTTGAAGAGGCACCCCCGACGCCTCCCTATTGCAAGATTCGCACGGCAGCCTCCGGGAGCAACGCAGCCGTGCTGGTCGTCGAAGACGAGCAACAACTGCTGCTGCACAGCGCTCCCTCTACCATGGCAGCGCTGCCCGAGCCACCCCCGAGCGCCACCTGCCCTTGGACTTGCCCTTTACGTCGAACCCTTGCCTAACCAGCACTGTAGCCACCCTCAGCCGCCCTTGTGCCATCGTCAAAGCTATCGCCGCCGTCCTTATCCGACACCACCGCGGGTACCGACAGTTTCGGCTATCTAAGGAGCCCCCCGGAGCCGCATAGTATCCAGCAAGCCCCTAGTAGTTGTAGCAAGGTTCCCCTAGCTCCAATCGAGCCGGAAGGCGTCATCTTCCCCAGCTCCGGTGGTTTCAACCGCCGCTGTGCTCCAATCGATTCGGCCGAGCCGAAGCATTCTAGCCCCACCTGAGCCCATCATCGATCCATACTCAACCTCCTGGAGCTACCCACCCCTCAGAATGCGCCTACAGCTCCCCCTTGCTCGTACCTCGTCGGACCCGAAGCTGAGTCCGCCGTGGAGGAATGGCTGCTCGCTCCCGAGCTCCGCCGCGTCCCCAAGTCCCAAAAATGGGTGTGGATCATCCTCCTGAGCAGGTGCATAGCCGAAGCTTCGCCTGAGGTGCACCGTGTCGCCGACAATTGCCGCCGGAGTGAGCTCCCTGCTCACTGTCAATCGTACGTGGGAGGAAGAAGGAGGACCCGACAGATGGGTCCCAACTGTTGGTGAGTGGCCCGATTTCCTCAGCCGCGCACCCGCGTGAGTGTGTTTCCCCCTCGGGAAGGCGTCGTCAGCCTAGTACGTCTTCCATTTGTGAAAATGTATTTCGATCTGAAACGTTTTTTTCTGTTTGGTTTTAAAACAGACTTTTGGCCCAACTTTGATTTGCCATATCTTTTAAGATAATAATCCAATTGAGTTGATTCTTTTTCTCACCTCTTTAAAATTCTATCTAGTTTATTTTAGTATTTATTTGAAAAATTTCTAAGTCAACTTTCTGTGTTGTTTTTTATTGTGTTTTAATTAGAATATTTTTTTAAATAGGTCATGGGGAGAGGAGCAAAAACTTGCAAAAGTTTTAGAGTGAACCCTACGTTTCTACACTTGGAAGGAAAGCATTCTGAAGCTACATCTATCTTGGTTGTGTGTGGGTTGCTTGATGAGAATAACTTTATGGTTATGCTAACCATGTGGTGTTATTTTATGTGACAATCATGCTTGTGGCTTCATGATTTGAAAGTAAAGTTGTTACATTGAGATGCATGGGACAGTAGTCACACCTTCCTATCATAGATGTCTACTGGATGGGATTCGGTAAGAGTAGGTGTCTTGTGGGGACATGAGAGTGGGACTGACATCTCGTGGGACGAGAGTGGTCAGCAAGGCATGTTAGGGTACGGCAGGTAGTGACTCTGTCCGTATTTTGTTGGTGCTAATCATG
The DNA here is from genome assembly GCF_904849725.1 of Hordeum vulgare subsp. vulgare. Lineage (NCBI taxonomy): Eukaryota > Viridiplantae > Streptophyta > Magnoliopsida > Poales > Poaceae > Hordeum > Hordeum vulgare. The sequence goes on along the minus strand of NC_058520.1, from coordinate 227,613,012 downwards.
CAGGTAATACTTAAACCTCTTGAGTCGACCGTAGATAGAGTCTTGTCAGTGTGTCACCTTAACCTATTCGTGCTGCCACGATCTTCCCGAAAGGGGGATATGATTCAGTAGGTCGTAAACCTATTACCAGGTACACACCAAGTAGGGGGGCCGAGATGAAGGTATCCACGACCATGGACTAAATCCAGTCATCCGGTCAGGGGGAATGGGTGTTTCCGGTCTGGGACCGAGAGGGAAGGCCTTTCCCTTGTAGCGTGCGGTATAAATTTGATCGCATGCTAGTCGAGGTTGGAGCCTCCCCGTATTATGGTTTTGCCCTGTAGCATAGTCCGGTTGGAGCTAGGCTTCGTAGGGGTAAAATGGGTGTGTGCTGGTTCTAAGTGTTTACTTCTGAAATACCATACGTGGGATTAGTCCGAGTGACTATTGAAACCCATGGGTTGTGGGTAAAGTGTACACCCTATGCAGAGTTAAAACTATTCGAGTAGCTGTGTCCACGGTCAAGGATGACTGGTTGACTAGTCAAGTGTCCGTCTACGGAGGTAGTTAAAGAAGTATGAGACAAATTAGGAAATATGGTGGATGATTATAAACATTATTTTCTGTGGACTAACCCCTATGGTTATGATTATAAACATTATTTTCTGGAGACACTTATGCATGCAACTCTGGAAGGTGGCGCATGTGTTCTTCAAGCCGAACGACATGTTGACATAGTAGTAGGCTCCGAATGGGGTGATGAAGGAGGTCTTCAGCTGATCGGTCGGATCCAGCTTGATCCTATGGTAGCCGGAATAGGCATCCAGGAAGCATAGCAAGTCGCAGCCGGTCGTGGAGTCGGTCACTTGATCGATCCCGGGCAGGGCGAATGGATCCTTTGGACAAGCCTTGTTCATGGTGTGTAGTCGATACACATGCACCATGTTTTTTTAGCACCAGGACTGGGTTTGCCAGCCAGTCCGGGTGGAAAACTTCCACGATGAAGCCCGCTGCAAGCAGCCGAGGAATCTCTCTCCGATAGTACGTCTCTTCTCCTCGGAGAAACGACACATGGGTTGCTTGACCGCCTACGCATCCGGTTGCACATGAAGCTAGTGCTCGGCCAACTTCCTCGAAACAACTGGCATGTCCTTGGGGGACCATGCAAAGATGTCCAGATTCTCACGGAGGAAGTCGACGAGCTTGCCTTCCTATTTGCGGCTGAGGGTTGCGCTGATGGTGACACACTATTCTGGGTTAGGTGGGTCGAGCGGCACGTACTTGGTGTCTTTGGACGGCTCGAAAGTCGCCTTGCTAGCCGTCTAGGACTGGGGAGTCGGCACGGCCGGCTGCTCGGTGGCCTGGGACACGAGTCGGTCAAGCTAATGTTTTTCCTCCGGGATCACGAGTGCCTCAGCCAGTCGGCTGCCATCGCGCACGCACTCAATTGACTTCTTGTAGTCGCCGGATATGTTGATGATGCCTTTGGGACCCAGCATCTTCATCTTGAGGTAAGCGTATTGAGGTATCGCCATGAACTTGCCAAGCGTCGGCCTCTCCAGGAGCGTGTGACACGGGCTGTCAAGGTCCACCACCTCGAACCACACCGGTTCGCAGCGGAAGTGAGCCTTGTCGCCGAAGAGTACGTCGAGCCAGATCTTCCCGATGGGGGAGCAGGATTGCCCCAACACTATGCCATGGAACACTGTCTGGGTCGGCTGCAGATCTTTCTCCTTGAGCCCTAGCTTGAGCATCATGTCGCGGTAGAGGATGTTGGTGTTGTTGTTGCCGTCGACCATCACCCGTGAGAACCGGCAGGTGAGCCTATTTTAGGCGATGGTGGGGTCGAGGACGAGAGCGCGGGTGCCACGGTTTGGCATCACGACCGGATGGTCAGTCCGAATCCAGGTAACTGGCTTCTCGAACCAGTGCATGTACTGTGGGACCGAGGGAATGGTGGCGTTCACCTCATGGTGGCGCCGACGCTGGTTGTGCTTGTCGCTCTTGATAACCCACAAGTATAGGGGATCGCAACAGTTTTCGACGGTAGAGTATTCAACCCAAATTTGTTGATTCGACACAAGGGGAAACCAAATAATATTCTCAAGTATTAGCAGTTGAGTTGTCAATTCAACCACACCTGAAAGATTTAGTATCTGCAGCAAAGTATCAGTAGCAGAGTAGTCTGATAGAAACACTAGCAACACTAACCAGTAGCAATAGTGACAGCAGTAGCTGCAAATTAACGTAGCAAGGACAAGTAGGAAAAGACTCGTAGGCATTGGATCGGTGATGGATGATTATGCTGGATGTTATTCATCATGCAACAGTTATAACACAGAGAGATATGTAACTAGCTCCAGTTCGTCAATGTAATGTAGGCATGTATTCCGTATGTAGTCATACGTGCTTAGGGAAAAGAACTTTCATAACATCTATTGTCCATCCCTCCCGTGGCAGCGGGGTCCTAATGGAAACTATGGGATATTAAGGTTCTCCTTATAATAAAGAACCGGACCAACGCATTAACACTTGGTGAATACATGAACTCCTCATACTATGGTCATCTCCAGGAGTGGTTCCGGCTATTGTCACTCCGGGGTTGTCGGGTCATAACACATAGTAGGTGACTACAACTTGCAAGATAGGATCAAGAACACACGTATATTGTCAACAACATAATAGGTTCAGATCTGAAATCATGGCACTCGGGCCCTAGTGACAAGCATTAAGCATGGCAAAGCAGTAGCAACATCAATCTCAAAACATAGTGGATATTAGGGATCAATCCCCGTCAAAACTAACTCGATTACATGATAGATCTCATCCAACCCATCACCGTCCAGCAAGCCTACGATGAGATTACTCACGAATGGTGAAGAGCATCATGGAATTGGCGATGAAGGAAGGTTGGTGATGACGATGGCGACGATCTCCCCTCTCCGGAGCCCAGAACGGAATCCAGATCTGCCCTCCAGACGAAGAACAAGAGGTGGCGGCGCCTCCGTTTCGTAAAACGCGATGAACTCTTCTCCTTGATTTTTTTCCGGTCGAAGGAGAATATATAGAGCTGGAATTGGAGGCGGCGGAGCCCCGAGGGGCTCATAAGCGTGTCAGGCCCGGCCAGGGGGGGCGGGCCTGGTGGGCTTGTGAGCTCCTAGATCCATCTCTCCAGGTGATTCTTGCGCCACTATTTTTTATATATTCTACAAAAATTCCTCGTAAATTTCCAGGTCATTCCGAGAACTTTTATTTCTGCGCAAAAACAACACCATCGCATTTCTGCTGTAAACAACGTCAGTCCGGGTTAGTTCCATTCAAATCATGCAAATTAGAGACCAAAACAAGGGTAAAAGAGTTTGGAAAAGTAGATACGATGGAGACGTATCAACTCCCCCAAGCTTAAAACCTTGCTTGTCCTCAAGCAATTCAGTTGACAAACTGAAAGAGACAAAAGAAAAACTTTTACGACTCTGTTTGATCTTGTTGTTGCAATTATGCCTAACTCATATCTAGAATTTCAGCAAGATCATAAGCAAACCACAAAAGCAAATGACATCTAGGTCTCACGGTAAACTCATATCAATGGCATAATCAACTAGCGAGCAATAATAATAAGTTTCAAATGTCAACACTTCAATCAAAACAATCATGAAACAGTACGAACAGATGATATCTCGCTAGCTCTTTCTGAGACCGCAAAACATAAATGCACAACTCCTTCAAAGACCAAGGGCTGACTAAACATGGTAATTCATGGCAAAGAAGATCCAGTCACAGTTATACTCAACATCAGTCAAAAGCAAAGCATAAAAATGACAAAGCTGCTCTCTAATTGGTGCTTTTATAGAAGTGGATGACTCAACAGAAACATAAATAGATAGGCCCTTCGCAGAGGGAAGCATTGATTTGCAGAGGTGCTAGAGCTCAAGCTTTGAAAACAGAGATAATAATTTTGGGTGGCATGCTTTCATTGTCAACGCAATGACCAAGAGTTTTCATCATCTTCCATGCTACACATACTATAGGTGGTTCCCAAACAGAAAAGTAAAGTTTTGACTCCCCCACCACCGATCAATCACACTCCACGGCTAGCCGAATCCTCGGGTGCCGTCCATACCAACAATAATCCATGGGGAGTTTTGTTTGTAATTATCTTTTCGATTTGAGCATGGAACTAGGCATTCCAATTAATGTCCCCTTTCTCGTGAGTGATAATGAATAAACACATATCGAGCATAACACGCCTAGCATGGAAGATACTGATCGTCCCTTGTCACCACATGAGCGGTTCGGGCCAACAAAACAGATTATTGCTTGAAGATTTAGAGAGTGGCACATGCAAATTTACTTGGAACGGCAAGTAGATACCGCGTATAGGTAGGTATGGTGGACTCATATGGAACAACTTTGGGTTTATGGAAGTGGATGCACAAGTTGTATTCCCGCTTAGGACAAGTGAAGGCTAGCAAAAGACTGGGAAGCGACCAACTAGAGAGCGACAACAGTCATCAAAATGCATTGAGATTAACCAACATTGAGTGTAAGCATGAGTAGGACATAAATGACCATGAACATGAATATCATAGAGGCTATGTTGATTTTGTTTCAACTACATGCGTAAACATGCGCCAAGTCAAGCCACTTGAATCATGCAAAGGAGGATACCATCCTATCATACTACATCATAGTCATCTCAAGATTCATGTTGGCATCCAAGACAAACCATTATAAGCTCCTAGGTAATTAATCATGGCATTAGAAACTATGATCTCTAGGTTGTCATTGCAAACATGTTTCTCTCACAACAAAGCTGAATCAGGAACGATAAGCTAGTCATATTTACAAAAACAAAATAGATCGAGTTCATACCAGCTTTTTCAGGCTCAGTCACTTCATCATATATCGTCATTATTGCCTTTCACTTGCATGACCGAATGATGTGAACAATAATAAGAGTGCTTGTGCATTGGACTAAGCTGGAATCTGCAAGCAAACACAAAGGAGAAGGCAAAGTAATATGGCTCTTTGACAAATAAATAGATATTCATGCGAGAGCCACTAAACATTGTAACCATGGTCTTCCACCTTGACCCAAAGAAAAAGAAAACTATTTACACGGGAAAGCTCCCAACAAGCAAAAGAAGAACAGGAAAATCTTTCTGGGTTTTCACAAACTGGACGAACACACGAAAAGAAAACAATAAAAAGAAATAAACTAGCATGGATGATAAAGTGGCAAAGTATGAACACCGACTAACAAAGTGAAAGCGTAAGCAAGAATATAAAGTCGGTGAGAAACACGTACTCCCCCAAGCTTAAGCTTTTGGCCTAAGTTGGTCTACTCCCAAGGATGGTTCGGGCGATACCCAAAATCATAATGGGGGTTGTACGGGACCGTTGCAGCTACCGCCTGAATAGCTGCCTCACGGAGGCGAGCAGCCTTTGCCTCCCTCTCATACTCCTCTGCCTCTCCTCTGGTTATGTAATATCTCAAATTTACCTGAAAGTCAACGAAGGCAGGGGCAGGTAGGGCAATATGGAAAACACTTTGTTGGTTAAATATTAACCGGTATAGGAGGGATTCATTATCCCTCTCAAGGAACTGATAGCGTGTCATAGCGGCGCGATCAAGGAAAGCTGTATGTAGCGGGCGATCCCCTTCGCAGATGGGTACTCCCAAAAAATTTGCTATGCGAGTGGCATAGATCCCACCAAAGAAATCCCCTTCATTAGCATTATTATTTAGCCTCCTTGCTATTATCTCTCCCATGTTGAAGCTTCTATCACCAGTTACTGCGCTCTTAAGGATACTAAGGTCAGGTGCACAGAGGTGACAATAGTCGATCTTGCCGTTAATGCATCTACCTATGAAGAGGGCAAAGTAATGCAAGGCAGGAAAATGAATGCTCCCCATGGTAGCCTGCGTAATATCTCTAGTTTCTCCGACAGTTATACTGGAGAAGAAATCTCTACTCGAAGATTTAGGAGGATCATTGAGACTACCCCAACGAGGTATCTTGCAAATTCTATTGAAATCCTCTAAATCCATGGTGTACGATTTGTCATAGAGATCAAACAGTACGGATGTGTCACGGCCAGCTGAAAGTTTGAATCTACGAACAAAAGAGGCAGTGAGAGTAGTATACTGTTCACATTTATCGGAGATGAATTCTTCGAGTCCGACATTGTGAACAAGTGTATCAAACTCGTCTTTGAAACCTGCCTCAATCATGAATTCATCAGAAGGCCATTCACATGTTTGTACCTGTGCGTTCCTCTGTTGGTAAGGATCGGGCTCGCGAATCACGAGATAGGAACCCTTCTTGCTTGAGGAACCACCATGATAGTTTCTCCTGAAAATCTTCCTTTTCTGAAATTTTCAGTGACTCAAAGGAAAAGTGAACAAGGCTCAACTAAACTCATAGCAACTACTCCCACAAGTGCCTAGAGGCCATATTGCGCATCAAAACTACTTGGGACCAGCTAAAATTAGCATGCAAAGCTCAAGAACAGGGTCACCAAGGCAACAAAAATACGGAACGAATAAGGCACTAGAGCAAAAACTAATTGGACCAATGGAGGAGTCACATACTAAGGAGCAATTTCCCCAAAACAGTTTGGTAAATGGGGCTTTGCACAAGGAGATCGAAAATCGCAGCAAGAAGAGCAAGAACACGGGTTTGAGCTATGAAACGATTTTTTCTGAAGGAAGGAGAAGCAGATGGGAGCTAGAATGAGTGGAGGGAGTACACGTGGGCCCCACAAGCCTGGTAGGCACGGCCAGGGGGGTGCTCGCGCCTCCAAGGCTTGTGGCCCACTGGTGCATCCCCCTGACTAGCTCTCAATCCCAGAATTTTTCAAAAATTCCACAAAAAAATCATACTTGATTTTCACGGCATTCGGAGAACTTTTATTTTTGGGGTACTTTTCTATGGGACGCTAAAAGCAGAAAACGGGGGAAAACTAAAGCTCAATCTATCATTTTTCTTCTAAGCCACCAAAAGTGAAAGCTTGGAACAAAGGTTTATGACTCCTTGATTCATCCATCTCATGGTCATCGAAAGAAATCCGTCAATGAGGTTGATCAAGTCTCCATGAAAAACTTTTTCGAATCACAAAAGAAAACGGAGAATTTTCGAATAGTCACTAGGTTACCTCAATGGGGATGTGCATATCCCCAACAAGAAAATCATACTTCATCATGACAGTAGGTATAGGGCATTCAAAGCTCCCAATAAGAATCGATGAAGTTTTTTCGATAGCATTGATGCAATGTACTCGATATTGTTTCTTCGGAAAGTGCACTGTATGATCATTACCATTGACATGGAAAGTGACATTGCCTTTGTTGCAATCAATAACAGCCCCTGCAGTGTTTAAAAAGGGTCTTCCAAGGATGACCGCCATGGCATCATCCTCGGGAATATCCAGAATAACAAATCTGTTAAGATAGTGACGTTAGGAACCACAACAAGCACATCCTCTCAAATGCCGATAGGGGAAGCAGTTGATTTGTCAGCCATTTGCACGGAGATTTCAGTGGCTGTCAACTTATCCAGTTCAAGCCTATGATAAATAGAGAGAGGCATAACACTAACACCGGCTCCAAGGTCACATAAAGCAGTTCTAACGTAGTTGCCTTTAATGGAGCAAGGTATAGTGGGCACTCCGGGATCACCTAGTTTCTTAGGAGTTCCAACCTTGAAGGTATAATTAGAGAGCATGGTGGAAATCTCAACCTCACGTATCCTCCTCTTATTAGTCACAATATCCTTCATGTACTTAGCATACATAGACATTTTGAGCATATCCGTCAAACGCATTTGCAGAAAGACAGGTCTAATCATTTCAACGAATCTCTCAAAATCCTCATCATCCTTTTTCTTGGATGGTTTGGGAGGAAAGGGCATGGGTTTCTGAACCCATGGTTCCCTTTCTTTACCATGCTTCCTAGCAGTGAAGTCGTCCTTATCGTAACTCTTATTCTTAGGTTGTGGGTTATCAAGATCAACAGGTTCAATCTCCACATCCTTATCATTGCTACGTTGAGCATCATCATGAACATCACTATCGATATTATCATTAGGCTCAAGTTCATGACGAGATTGTGTTTCGGCATCAGAAACAGAGGCATCGTTTGGATTCTCAGGTATAACAGCAACAGGGTTGCTAGCGTGCAAGTTCCTATCATCTTTCCTTTTCTTTCTAGGATGACTAGGTGCCTCGGTGATAACTCCGTGAGAATCTTGTGCAATTCTCTTAGGATGACCCTCAGGATACAAAGGTTCCTAGGTCATTCTACCGCCTCTAGTGACGACTCTGACAGAATTGTCATTCAACACATTGAGCACGTAATTTTGAGCCTTAAGTACTTGTTCTACTTGAGTAGTAACCATAGAGGCATGTTAACTCAGAAGCTTAAGATCATTGACGTTTCTGTCCACACAAGCACTTAAATGACTAAGCATACGAGCATTCTGTTCCAATTGTCTGCTAATATAATCTTTGAAACTTTGTTGTTTGGCAAAAAAGTTATCAAATTCATCCAAGCATAAGCTAGCAGGTCTATCAAAAGGAATATCACTCTCGTTGAATCAACGAAGAGAAGTTACTTGTACTACCTGTATCGGGTTATCAAGACCATGGATCTCTTCGATAGGTGGTAGATTTTTGACATCTTCAGATTTAATGCCTTTCTCTTTCATATATTTCTTAGCTTCTTGCATATATTCGGGACTGAGGAATAGAATACCTCTTTTCTTGGGAGTTGGCTTTGGAGGTGGTTCGGGAATAGTCCAAGCATTCTCATTGCACAAGATATTAGTCAATAGGATCTCAGCTTGTTCTACGGTTCGTTCCCTAAAAACACATTCGGCACAACTATCTAGGTGGTATCTAGAAGCATCTATCAATCCATTGTAGAAGATATCAAGTATTTCATTCTTCTCAAGAGGGTGATCAGGCAAAGCATTCAGTAGTTGTACAAGCCTCCCCCAAGCTTGTGGGAGACTCTCATCTTCAACTTGCATAAAGTTGTATATTTCCTGCAAGGCAGCTTGCTTCTTATGGGCAGGGAAATATTTTTCAAAGAAGTAGTAGATCATATCCTGGGGGCTACGCACACAACCAGGAGCAAGAGAAGTGAACCAAGTCTTAGCATCATTCTTTAGCGAGAAAGGAAACAGCTTAAGGATATAGTAGTGGCGGATCTTTTCCTCACTCGTGAATAGGGTGGCTATATCGTGCAGTTTGGTAAGATGGCCTACAACCGTTTCAGACTCATAACCGTGAAACGGATCAGATTTGACCAAAGTGATTAACTCAGGGTCGACAGAGAATTCATAATCCTTATCGGTCACAAAGATAGGCGAAGTAGCAAACTTCGGGTCGTATTTCATCCTAGCGTTCAAAGATTTTTCTTTCCACTTGCGCAGTAAATTCTCAACATCATAGCTATCCTTACACGCAAGAAAGTCCTCAGCTATCTCTCCCTCCATAACATAACCCTCAAGCATATCACGCAATTCATATCTAGGAGAGCTAGTTCTAACAGGCAAAATAGTAGGTTCTACTTCAATATCTCAGCAGTTTCAGAAACATCATCACATCTAACAGCAACTCTAGCAATTTGTGCCTCAAGGAATGCACCTAGTGGCAAAGTAGTATCAAGCATAGCATTATCACAAGTATCATGGACAGCAGAAGTAGCATCATCAAGCACAGGCGACACATCAAAATTTCTAGCAGGAGGTGGTGTCGCAAACTTACTCATAACTAAAGGTGAATCAAGTGCAGAGCTAGATGGCAGTTCCTTACCTGTCCTCGTAGTTGAGGGCAAGACTTAGATCTTGGATCTTTTGGATTCCTCATAGTGATCAGCAGACGTAAATCCCAAGTGACTCGGAGAATATAGCTATGGCTCCCCAGCAACGGTGCCAGAAAAAGGCCTTGATAACCCACAAGTATAGGGTAGAGTATTCAACCCAAATTTGTATAGGGTACAGTTTTTGAGGGTAGAGTATTCAACCCAAATTTGTTGATTCGACACAATGGGAAACCAGAGAATATTCTCAAGTATTAGTAGTTGAGTTGTCAATTCAACCACACCTGAAAGATTTATTATCTGCAGCAAAGTATCAGTAGCAGAGTAGTGTGATAGCAACAGTAGCAACAATAACCAGTAGCAATAGTGACAGCAGTAGCCGCAAAGTAACGTAGCAAGGACAAGTAGGAAAAGACTCGTAGGTATTGGATCGGTGATGGATGATTATGCAGGATGTTATTCATCATGCAATAGTTATAACACGGAGAGATATGTAACTAGCTCCAGTTCGTCAATGTAATGTAGGCATGTATTCCGTATGTAGTCATACGTGCTTAGGGAAAAGAACTTGCATGACATCTATTGTCCATCCCTCCCGTGGCAGCGGGGTCCTAATGGAAACTACGGGATATTAAGGTTCTCCTTTTAATAAAGAACCGGACCAACACATTAACACTTGGTGAATACATGAACTCCTTATACTATGGTCATCTCCGGGAGTGGTTCCGGCTATTGTCACTCCGGAGTTGCCGGGTAATAACACATAGTAGGTGACTACAACTTGCAAGATAGGATCACGAACACAAATATATTGGCGACAATATAATAGGTTCAGATCTGAAATCATTGTACTCGGGCCCTAGTGACAAGCATTAAGCATGGCAAAGTAGTAGCAACATCAATCTCAGAACATAGTGGATACTAGGGATCAATCCCCATCAAAACTAACTCGATTACATGATAGATCTCATCCAACCCATCACCGTCCAACAAGCCTACGATGAGATTACTCACGAATGGTGAAGGGCATCATGGAATTGGTGATGAAGGAAGGTTGGTGATGACGATGGCGACGATCTCCCCTCTCCGGAGCCCAGAACGGACTCCAGATCTGCCCTCCAGATATCACTTTTTGAGTCCATAGGAAAGCCAATATTGTTAAAAGGGGGTGAGGTAGTTAACTGAACTGATTGCTCAAAGTGCTCAAAGCTAGCCACCAAAATACTCAGTCATTTTTCCCACATATCCACTCAGTCAAATTCCATATACACAAATTCGGTGTCACAAAGTTTCACATTTTGGACTCACCGAGTTTGACCTCAGATAGAAACCCTAGCCATTCCCACCGAATTGGTGCAAGCAAATCCATATCGGTGCTACCGAGTTTGGGTGACCAACTTTTGGGTGCCTCGGTACACAAAATCAAAATTTCTGAGTTTGAGTATCGGTGCCACCGAGTTTTGCCATATGACCATTAGCTACCTTTTCGGTGCCACCGAGTTTCATATATCGGTCTCACCGAGATTCAAAAGTTCACACCTTTGTGCTAATCGGTTCCACCGAGTTTTTCACTTCGGTGTCACCGAGTTTGCCACTTTGTGTGTAACGGTTGGACTTTGGCTGCTGCTTATATATACCCCTTCACCCACCTCTCATTTGTGGGAGAAGCACTCAAAACATATACTTCATATCCAGATCCATTTTCTGATGGAGAAGCACCTACTCATGTGTTGAGACCAAGATATGCCACTCAATTCATTTGAATCTTAATCTCTATCCTCCCCAAACTGTTTTCCACCAAATCAACCTCTCCTACCCATGCATATTCTTTGAGAGAGTGATTTTGTATTGAGGATACTACCTTTATAAGCACAAGAGCAAGGAGTTCATTGATCTACCACATCTACTACCTTTTGGAGGTGGTGCCTCCTAGATTGGTTAGGTGTCGCTTGGGAGACTCCTACTTCGTGTTGTGCAGTTGAAACAAGATGTTTGTAAGGGCAAGGAGATCGCCTACTTCGTGAAGACCTACCGTGAGTAAGGTTAGTCCTCCATGGAGAAAGCCGTGGTGGAATAGACAAGGCCGCTTCTTTGTTGGACCCTTCGTGGGTGGAGCTCTCCGTGGACTCTCGCGGCCATTACCCTTCGTGGGTTGAACTCTCCACTAACATGGACGTATGATAGCACCACCTATCGGAACCATGACAAAAATCACCGTGTCAACCTCATGCGTTTGATCTCCCTACCTTCCTCCTCTACATTACACTTGCATGTTTTACATTCCGCTACTATACTCTTAGAACTGCATGTGTAGGGTGTACTTGACTTGTTATAAGTGCTAGATTTCTGCCTTCCTTGAAATTGGGTTAGGCTAGGAATTTTATCTTGATAAGTAGTCTATTCACCCCCCCCCCTCTAGACACATCTTCTATCGGTCCCTCAATTGGTATTAGAGCAAGGTCTCCAAAACCTTGGTTTAACCACCATTGGAGGAATATGAATGTGACTATTCAGGGATTTTTAGTTGTAGAGTGTCCATTCTCAATGGTGAGTATTTTAGATAATGGAAAGATGAAATGCTTGATATATTTGATGAGTTCCATTTGTGCACGTATTTTGAATATCCGTATGCGCCTCCCATTGATCCTATACATCCTTCTCATGATGATGAAATTGATATGCTTGGTACTCTTAACTCACTCAATCTAATCATTAGAGGATTACCAAGAAATGTGCTTAATGAGTTGCAAAACTTTGAGTGTGCTCATACCTTGTGGAAAGACGTAGAGAAAAGATATCCAGATTATTCCTCGAAAAATCTTGATATCATTGTCCACAAATACATTGCTTTTCACAAAATAAAGTCAACCGATCCTAATTTTGCTAAATGCCTATTTAAGCTTCGTGACCTCATGCGTTCCAAAGGTGATGTCATTACTATTAACAATATCATTGTTGAAGCCATTCGAATGCATAAACATGAACATTGTCATAGTCAAAATTCTAATGAAACTCTTGTCTCTTATGAGGGAACTTCATCTGATGATGGTTGTGCGGAGCATGGCTACTATAATGAAGATGAGGACTTTTACATCGAGTATGAGAAGACCATGAGGAACCTTAGTCTTATGGCGAACCTTAGAGACTACATGGGCGGTGGTAAGGAGTGGGTTCTCAAGAGTGGATGCACCGATCATATGACCGGAGATAAAGACATGTTCCATGAGATCACACCAAACCGTGGACCTCGAAGGTATGTGACTTTTCGAGATAACTCCAATGGTAAGGTACTTGGTCTTGGTAAGGTGGTCGTATCTCATGATAGTTCCATTAAAAATGTCATGCTTGTTGAATCCCTTGGCTACAATCTTCTTTCCTTATCTAGACTAGCACACTTTGGTTTTGATGTGCTATTTACGAAAGTTGAATGCCGAGTGTTTCGCAGCGACAACCATAAAATTGTCCTTACTGGTTTCCATATAGGTGATCTATACATTGTTGACTTCTCTAAAATATCCAAACCCCATACATGTCTTATTGCGAAATCTTCTAAAGGTTGGTTATGGCATAGAAGGTTAGGACATGTAGGTATGTGTAACCTTGACAAACTTATCAAAGGTGATCATATTCTTGGTGTTAAATATGTTATCTTCGACAAAGATAGACTTTGTAGTGCTTGTCAAGCACGAAAGCAAGTTGGTGAAAGTCATCCCGTGAAGAACATCATGACTACTGGAAGACCCCTCGAGCTCCTTCACATTGATCTCCTTGGTCCCAATTCTTACAAGAGCCTCGGTGGAAATTCGTATGGTTTAGTCATTGTTGATGATTTTTCCAGATTTACGTGTGTATTATTTCTTAATGATAAGTCGCAGGTACAGATGATCTTCAAGAACTTTGCTCGACAACCTCAAAATCAGTTTGAAGTGAAGACCAAGAAGGTTCGGAGCGACAACAAAACGGAGTTCAAGAACACTAATGTGGATACTTTTCTTGACGAAGAAGGTATCCCACATGAGTTCTCGGTGACATACACACCTCAACAAAATGGAGTTGTTAGAGGAAGAACCAGAGTCTCATAGAGATGGCGAGAACGATGCTTGACGAATACAAGACTCCAAGACACTTTTGGGCAGAAGCCGTGGAAACAACTTGCCATGCCATAAACCGACTCTACCTGCACAAGCTTCTCTGTAAAACGGCATATGAGCTACTGATCACCCACAAGTATAGGGGATCGCAACAGTTTTCGAGGGTAGAGTATTCAACCCAAATTTATTGATTCGGCACAAGGGGAATCCAAAGAATATTCTCAAGTATTAGCAGTTGGTTTGTCAATTCAACCACACATGAAAGATTTAGTATCTGCAGCAAAGTATGAGTAGCAGAGTAGTGTGATAGCAACAGTAGCAACAGTAACCAGTAGCAATAGTGGCAACAGTAGTGACAGAGTAACAATAGCAGCAGCGACAGCAATAGAGATAGAGTAACAGTAGCAGTAGTGACAGCAATAGCGATAGAGTAAGAGTAGCAGCAATGACACAGTAGCGGCAAAGTAACATAGCAAGGACCAGTAGGAAAAGACTCTTAGGTATTGGATCGGTGATGGATGATTATACCGGATGTTATTCATCATGCAACTGTTATAACACGGAGGGATATGTAACTAGCTCTAGTTCATCAATGTAATGTAGGCATGTATTCCGTATGTAGTCATACGTGCTTAGGGAAAAGAACTTGCATGACATCTATTGTTCATCCCTCCCGTGGCAGTGGGGTCCTAATGGAAACTACAGGATATTAAGGTTCTCCTTTTAATAAAGAACTCGACCAACGCATTAACACTTGGTGAATACATGAACTCCTCATACTATGGTCATCTCCGAGAGTGCTTCCGGCTATTGTCACTCCGGGGTTGCCGGGTCATAACACATAGTAGGTGACTACAACTTGCAAGATAGGATCAAGAACACACAAATATTGGCGACAACATAATAGGTTCAGATCTGAAATCATGGCACTCGGGCCCTAGTGACAAGCATTACGCATAGCAAAGTAGTAGCAACATCAATCTCACAACATAGTGGATAGTAGGGATCAATCCCCATCAAAACTAACTTGATTACATGATAGATCTCATCCAACCCATCACCGTCCAGCAAGCCTATGATGAGATTACTCACGAACGGTGAAGAGCATCTTGGAATTGGCAATGAAGGAAGGTTGGTGATGACGATGGCGACGATCTCCCCTCTCCGGAGCGCAGAACGGACTCCAGATCTGCCCTCTAGAGGAAGAACAGGTGGTGGCGGCGCCTCCGTATTGTAAAACGCGATGAACTCTTCTCTTTGATTTTTTTCCGGTCGAAGGAGAATATAGAGAGCTGGAATTGGAGGCGGCGGAGCCCCGAGGGGCTCACAAGCCTGCCAGGCATGGCCACGGGGGGCGGGCCTGGTGGGCTTGTGTGCTCCTGGCTCCATATCTCCAGGTGATTCTTGCGCCAGTATTTTTTATATATTCCACAAAAATTCCTTGGAAATTTCCAGGTCATTCCGAGAACTTTTATTTCTGCGCAAAAACAACACCATGGCAATTCTGCTGAAAACAGCGTCAGTTCGGGTTAGTCCCATTCAAATCATGCAAATTAGAGACCAAAACAAGGGCAAAAGAGTTTGGAGAAGTAGATACGATGGAGACGTATCAACTCCCCCAAGCTTAAAACCTTGCTTGTCGTCAAGCAATTCAATTGGCAATCTGAAAGAGACAAAATAAAAACTTTTACGAACTCTGTTTGATCTTGTTGTTGCAATTATGCCTAACTCGTACCAGAATTTCCGCAAGATCATAAGCAAACCACAAAAGCAAATGACATCTAGGTCTCATGATAAACTCATATCAATGGCATAATCAACTAGCGAGCAATAATAATAAGTTTCAAATGTCAACACTTCAATCAAAACAATCATGAAGCAGTATGAACATATGATATCTCGCTAGCTCTTTCTGAGACCGCAAAACATAAATGCAGAGCACCTTCAAAGACCAAGGGCTGACTAAACATGGTAATTCATGGCAAAGAAGATCCAGTCACAGTCATACTCAACATCAGTCAAAAGAAAAGCATAAGAATGACAAAGGTGCTCTCTAATTGGTGCTTTTATAAGAAGAGGATGACTCAACAGAAACATAACTAGATAGGCCCTTCGTAGAGGGAAGCATTGATTTGTAGAGGTGCCAGAGCTCAAGCTTTGAAAACAGAGATAATAATTTTGGGTGGCATGCTTTCATTGTCAACGCAATGATCAAGAGTTTTCATCATCTTCCATGCTACACATACTATAGGCGGTTCCCAAACAGAAAAGTAACATTTTGACTCCCCCACCACTGATCAATCACACAGCACGGCTAGCCGAATCCTCGGGTGTCGTCCATACAAGCAACAATCACGGGGGAGTTTTGTCTGCAATTATCTTTTCGATTTGAGCATGGAACTGGGCATTCCAATTACCGGCCCCTTTCTCGTGAGTGATAGTGAGTAAACACATATCGAGGATAACACGCCTAGCATGGAACATACTGATCACCCCTTGTCACCACATGAGCGGTTCGGGCATACAAAACAGATTATTGCTTGAAGATTTAGAGAGTGGCACATGCAAATTTACTTGGAACGACGGGTAGATACCGCATATAGGTAGATACGGTGGACTCATATGAACAACTTTTGGTTTATGGAAGTGGATGCACAAGCAGTATTCCTGCTTAGTACAAGTGAAGGCTAGCAAAAGACTGGGAAGCGACCAACTAGAGAGCGACAACAGTCATTAAAATGCATTGAGATTAACCAACATTGAGTGTAAGCATGAGTAGGAGATAAATCACCATGAACATGAATATCATAGAGGCTATGTTGATTTTGTTTCAACTACATGCGTGAACATGTGCCAAGTCAAGCCACTTGAATCATTCAAAGGAGGATATCATCCTATCATACTACATCATAATCATCTCAAAATTCATGTTGGCATCCAAGACAAACCATTATAAGCTCCTATGTAGTTAAGCACGGCATCAGAAACTATGGTCTCTAAGTTGTCATTGCAAACATGTTTCTCTCACAGCAAATTTGAATCTGGAACGATGAGCTAGTCATATTTACAAAAACAAAATAGATCAAGTTCATACCAGCTTTTCCAGGCTCAGTCACTTCATCATATATCATCATTATTGCCTTTCACTTGCACGGCCGAATGATGTGAACAATAATAAGAGTGCTCGTGCATTGGACTAAGCTGGAATCTGCAGGCAAACACATAGGAGAAGACAAAGTAATATGGCTCTTTAATAGATAAACATATATGCATGCGAGAGCCACTAAACATTGTAACCATGGTCTTCTACCTTGACCCAAAGAAAAAGAAAACTATTTACACGGAAAAGCTCCCAACAAGCAAAAGAAGAACGAGATATCGTTTTGGGTTTTCTCTAACTAGACAAACACATGAGAAGAAAACGAGAAAACGAAATAAACTAGCATGGATGATAAAGTGGCAAAGTGTGAACATGGACTATCAAAGTGAAAGTGTAAACAAGAATATAAAGTCGGTGAGAAACACGTACTCCCCCAAGCTTAGGCTTTTGGCCTAAGTTGGTCTACTCCCAAGGAGGGAAATAACCGTCTCCGGGGTACTCGGGAGTGTACTTAGGGTGCCACTGCTGTGTGAGCTCCTCTGGCTCCCACTGATAAACTGGCGTCTGGTACTCGACTGGTAGCTCGGGCATGGGCACATGTGGTGGTGCTATGCCCCAATATGTGTAGATGAAGATTGAACAAAGAAGGAGCAGGCAAGGTAATAGTCTCACGAGTACCCTGACTCAATACCAGGTTATAAATCATCCTCTTATTTATATCTTTATCAAGAAAGTCATGGCGAACCATCCTATGATAATCTAGATATCTCTGAGGAAGAAGAATCTCTTCTTCCTCGTGCAGTCTAATAGGTATCTCCATAAACAACGCCTTTAGAACGGTTCGTGTTCGACCGTTGAGCTACTATAGCGCCCAAGCTATAAGTTTTATCATGATAAAGGGCTTCGCGCAAGACCGCAAGATCTGGGAGCTAAGGGACCCAGCTTTCCCACGGCCAATCAAACATTTTCCCATGAATAATGAGAAGTACCGAAGCACGGAAAAAAGTATGCTAGCAGCTCTAGCACAAGACACTCCTCTCTCCTCTCCTGCAGCAATAGTATCTATGAAAGCCTCCAAGTCCCGTGGACGAGGTTCATGAATATCCCCAACATAAGGTAATTTGCAAACATTGCAAAAATCCTGAAGTGACATGCGCTGGGGGATATCATATAATTTGAACTCAACCATAGGAGGACTCTTCCTTGGATAGAAATTAAAGCTTTGCACGAAAATATTAGTGAGGAGGAGGTATTGCAGACACTTATCTTCAACGAAGGCGGTAAGGCTTGCGTTCTCCACCAAGTATTAAAAGTCCTCATAAAGTTCGGCGGCGCGTAAAAACTCATCACCTGGCCACTCGCACGCTCGAACTTCTACAACTCGGGGGACCGGATACTTGGGTTTCTTCTTCTCATGTTCATCATCCTTGGGATCACGGCTTGAAGAGCCTCTTAAGAACCTCCTCATCTTTTCCTTTTTCTAACTCTGAAATTTTTAGTGACTCTAAGGAAAAGTGAACAAGGCTCAACGAAACTCATAGCAACTACTGCAACAAGTGCCTAGAGGCCATATCACGCATCAAAACTACTTGGGACCAGCTAAAATTAGCATGCAAAGCTCAAGAAGAGGGTCACCAAGGCAGCAAAAATACGCGACGTATAGGGCACTAGAGCAAAAACTAATTCGACCAATGGAGAGTCACATACCAAGGAGCAATTTCCCCAAAACAGTTTGGTAAATGGGGCTTTGCACAAGGACATAAAAAATCGCAGCAAGCAGAGCAAGAACACGGGTTTGAGCTGTGAAACGATTTTTTTCTGGAGGAAGGAGAAGCAGATGGGAGCTAGAATGAGTGGAGGGGGTACACATGGGCCCCACAAGCTTGCTAGGCCCGGTCAGGGGGGGCTGGTGGGCTTGTGACCCACTAGCGCATCCCCTGACTAGCTCTCTATCCCATATTTTTTCAAAAATTCCAGAAAAAAACATAATTTATTTTCACGGCATTCGGAGAACTTTTATTTTCGGGGTACTTTTCTACAGGACGCAAAAAGCAAAAAACAGGAGACACTAAAGCTAAATCTATATTTTTTTCTTCTAAGCAACCGAAGGTGAAAGCTTGGAACAGAGGTTTGTGACTCCTCGATTCATCCATCTCATGGTCATCGAAAGAAATCCATCAATGACGTTGATCAAGTCTCCATGACAAACTTTTTTGAACCGCAAAAGAAAACGGAGAATTTTCGAATAGTCACTAGGTTACCTCAATAGGGATGTGCATATCCCCAACAAGCAAATCATACTTCATCTTGACAGTTGGTATAGGGCATTCAAAGCTCCCAATAAGAATCGATTAAGTTTTTTCGATAGCATTGATGCAATGTACTTGATATTGTTTCTTCAGAAAGTGCACCGTATGCTCAGTATCGTTGACATGGAAAGTGACATTGCCTTTGTTGTAATCAATAACAAATCCATGCGGTGTTTAAAAAGGGTCTTCCAAGGATGACCGCCATGGCATCATCCTCGAGAATATCCAGAATAACAAATTCCGTTAATATAGTAACATTAGCAACCACAACAGGCACATCCTTGCAAACGCCGATAGGGAAAGCAGTTGATTTGTCGGCCATTTGCAGAGAGATTTCAGTGAGTGTCAACTTATCTAGTTCAAGCCTATGATAAAGAGAGAGAGGCATAACACTAACACCGGCTGCAAGGTCGCATAAAACATTTCTAACGTAGTTGCCTTTAATGGAGCAAGGGATAGTGGGCGCTTCGGGATCACCTAGTTTCTTAGGAGTTCCACCCTTGAAGGTATACTTAGCGAGCATGGTGGAAATCTCAACCTCAGGTATCCTCCTCTTATTAGTCACAATATCCTTCATGTACTTAGTTTACGGAGACATTTTGAGCATATCTGTCAAATGCATTTGCAGAAAGACAGGTCTAATCATTTCAACGAATCGCTCAAAATCCTCGTCATCCTTTTTCTTGGATGGTTTGGGAGGAAAGGGCCTGGGTTTCTGAACCCAAGGTTCCCTTTCTCTACCATGCTTCCTAGCAGCGACATTGTCCTTATCGTAACTCTTATTCTTAGGCAGTGAATTATCAAGATCAACACGTTCAATCTCCACATCCTTATCATTGCTAGGTTGAGCATCATCATGAACATCACTATCGATATTATCATTAGGCTCATGTTCATCACCAGATTGTGTTTCGGCATCAGAAACAGAGGATCAATTGGATTCTCAGGTGTAACAGCAACAGGGTTGCTAGCATGCAAGTTCCTATCATCTTTCCTTTTCTTTCTAGGATGACTAGGTGCCTCGATGCTAACTCTTTGAGAATCTTGTTCAATTCTCTTAGGATGACCCTCAGGATACAAAGGTGCCTGGGTCACTCTACCACCTCTACTGACGACTCTGACAGAATTGTCATTCAACTCATTGAGCAAGTCATTTTGAGCCTTAAGTACTTGTTCTACTTGAGTAGTAACCATAGAGGCATGTTTACTCAGAAGCTTAAGATCATTGACATTTCTGTCCACACAAGCACTTAAATGACTAAGCATACGAGCATTCTGTTCCAATTGTCTACTAACATAATCGTTGAAACTTTGTTGTTTGGCAACAAAGTTATCAAATTCATCCAAGCATAAGCTAGGAGGTCTATCAAAAGGAATATCACTCTCATTGAATCTACGAAGAGAATTTACTTCTACTACCTATATTGGGTTATCAAGACCATGGATCTCTTGGATAGGTGGTAGATTTTTGACATCTTCATATTTAATGCCTTTCTCTTTCATAGATTTCTTAGCTTCTTGCATATCTTCAGGACTGAGGAATAGAATACCTCTTTTCTTGGGAGTTGGCTTTGGAGGTGGTTCGGGAATAGTCCAAGCATTCTCATTGCACAAGATATTGTTCAATAGGATCTCAGCTTGTTGTACAATTCATTCCCTAAAAACACAACCAGCACAACTATCTAGGTGGTCCTTAGAAGCATCGGTAAGTCCATTATAGAAGATATCAAGTATTTCATTCTTCTCAAGAGGGTGATCAGGCAAAGCATTCAGTAGCTAGACGAGCCTCCCCCAAGCTTTTGGGAGACTCTCTTCTTCAACTTGCATAAAGTTGTATATTTCCTACAAGGCAGCTTGCTTCTTATGGGCAAGGAAATATTTTTCAGAGAAGTAGTAGATCATATCCTGGGGGCTACACACACAACCAGAAGCAAGAGAAGTGAACCAAGTCTTAGCATCATCCTTTAGCGAGAAAGGAAACAACTTAAGGATATAGTAGTGGCGGATCTTTTCCTCACTCGTGAATAGGGTGGCTATATTGTGTAGTTTGATAAGATTCTACCAAAGTGATTAACTCAGGATCGACACAGAATTCATAATCATTATCGGTCACAAAGATAGGTGAAGTAGCAAACTTCGGGTCGTATTTCATCCTAGCGTTCAAAGATTTTTCTTTCCACTTGCACAGTAAATTCTCAATAGCATAGCTATCCTTACACGCAAGAAAGTCCTCAGCTATCTCTCCCTCCATATCATAACCCTCAGGCATATCAGGCAATTCATATCTAGGAGAGCTAGTTCTAACAGGCAAAATAGCAGGTTCTACTTCAATAATCTCAGCAGTTTCAGAAGCAT
Organism: Hordeum vulgare subsp. vulgare; assembly: GCF_904849725.1. NCBI lineage: Eukaryota > Viridiplantae > Streptophyta > Magnoliopsida > Poales > Poaceae > Hordeum > Hordeum vulgare. Next base: position 227,591,352 of record NC_058520.1, on the reverse strand, counting down.
CGTCACATCTAGGAGCAACTCTAGCAATTTGTGCATCAAGGAATGCACCTAGTGGAAAAGTAGTATCAAGCATAGCATCATCACAAGTATCATGGACAACAGAAGTAGCATCATCAAGCACAGGCGACACATCAAAATTTCTAGCAGGAGGTGGTGTCGCAAACTTACTCATAACTGAAGGTGAATCAAGTGGAGAGCTAGATGGCCCTTCCTTACCTGTCCTCGTAGTTGAGGGAGAGACTTTAGTTCTTGGATCTTTCGGATTCCTCATAGTGATCAGCTGACGTAAATCCTAATTGACTCAGAGAATAGAGTTATGCCTCCCCGGCAACGGTGCCAGAAAATGGTCTTGATAACCCATAAGTATAGGGGGTCGCAACAGTTTTCGAGGGTAGAGTATTCAACCCAAATTTATTGATTCGACACAAGGGGAAGCCAAAGAATATTCTCAAGTATTAGCAGTTGAGTTTTCAATTCAACCACAACTGAAAGATTTAGTATCTGCAGCAAAGTATCAGTAACAGAGTAGTGTGAGAGCAACAGTAGCAATAGTGACAGCTGTAGTGACAGAGTAAGAGTAGCAGCACCGACAACAATAGCGACAAAGTAACAGTAGCAGCAGTGACAACAATAGCGACAGAGTAACAGTAACAGCAGTGACAGCAGTTGCGGCAAAGTAATGTAGCAAGGACTAGTAGGAAAAGACTCGTTGGCATTGGATCGGTGATGGATGATTATGCCGGATGTTATTCATCATGCAACAGTACTAACACGGAGAGATATGTAACTAGCTCTAGTTCGTCAATGTAATGTAGGCATGTATTCCATATGTAGTCATACGTGCTTAGGGAAAAGAACTTGCATGACATCTATTGTCCATCCCTCCCGTGGCAGCAGGGTCCTAATGGAAACTACGGGATATTAAGGTTCTCCTTTTAATAAAGAATCGGAACAACGCATTAACACTTCGTGAATACATGAACTCCTCATACTATGGTCATCTCCGGAAGTGGTTTCGGCTATTGTCACTCCGGGGTTGCCGGGTCATAACACATAGTAGGTGACTACTACTTGCAAGATAGGATCAAGAACACACATATATTGGCGACAACATAATAGGTTCAGATCTGTAATCATGGCACTCGGTCCCTAGTGACAAGCATTAAGCATAGCAAAGTAGTAGCAACATCAATCTCAGAACATAGTGGATACTAGGGATCAATCCCCATCAAAACTAACTCGATTACATGATAGATCTCATCCAACCCATCACCTTCCAGCAAGCCTACGATGAGATTACTCACGAACGGTAAAGAGCATCATGGAATTGGCGATTAAGGAAGGTTGGTATCACGATGGCGACGATCTCCCCTCTCCGGAGCCCAGAACGGACTCCAGATCTACCCTCTAGAGGAAGAACAGGTGTTTGATGATACGTCTCCAACGTATCTATAATTTTTGATGGTTTCATGCTATTATCTTGTCAAACTTTGGATGTTTTGCATGCCTTTTATATATTTTTTGGGACTAACTTATTAACTCAGTGCCAAGTGCCAGTTCGTGTTTTTTCCATGTTTTTGACCCCTTTGAGAGGAGATTTTGAAAGGAGTCCAAACGGAAGAAAATCCCCGAAAAGATTTTTTCTGGAAAATATCAAAAATACCGGAAGAAAAAGATATCGGAGAAGAGTCTCGAGGAAGCCACAAGCCTGTGGGGCGCCCTCATCCCCCTGGCCGCGCCCCAAGGGCTTGTGACTCCCTCGTGGGTCCCCCTAACTTGTTCTCGATGCCATCTGGTCTTATAAATACGGAAACCTCCAAAAGGAAACCTAGTTCGGGAGTTCCGCCGCCGCAAGCCTTTGTAGCCACCAAAAACCAATCTGGAGCCCGTTCCGGCACCCTGCCGGAGGGGGAATCCATCTCCGGTGGCCATCTTCATCATCCCGGCGATCTCCATGACGAGGAGGGAGTAGTTCTCCCTTGGGGCTAAGGGTATGTACCAGTAGCTATGTGTTTGATCTCTCTCTCTCTCTCTCGTGTTCCTGAGATGTCTTGATCTTGATGTACAGTGGGCTTTGCTACTATAGTTGGATCTTATGATGTTCTTCCCCCTCTCCCTTCTTGTAATGAATTGAGTTTCCCCTTTGAAGTCATCTTATCGGATTGAGTCTTTGAGAACACTTGATGTATGTCTTGCATGTGTCTATCTGCTGTGATCAACTTGCGGGTTTGTGACAATTGGGAACCTATGCATATGGGTTGGCACACGCGGATTCATGTGAGTACTTGATGTATGTTTTGGTGATCAACTTGCGGGTTCGTGACATTGGGAACCTATGCATAGGGGTTGGCACACGTTTTGACTCTCCGGTAGAAACTTTGGGGCACTCTTTGAAGTTCTATGTGTTGGTTGAATAAATGATTCTGAGATTGTGTGATGCATATCATATAATCATGCCCACGGATACTTGAGGTGACAATGGAGTATCTAGGTGACATTAGGGCCTTGGTTGATATGTATCTTAAGGTGTTATTCTAGTACGAACTCTTGAATAGATCGATCAGAAAGAATAACTTTATGGTGGTTTCGTACCCGACAATAATCTCTTCGTTTGCTCTCCGCTATTAGTGACTTTGGAGTGACTCTTTGTTGCATGTTGAGGGCTAGTTATATGATCCAATTATGTTATCATTGTTGAGAGAACTTCACTAGTGAAAGTATGAACCCTAGGCCTTGTTTCCACGCATTGCAATACCATTTGTGCTCACTTTTACCATTTGTTACCTTGCCATTTTTGTAATTTCAGATTACAAAAACCTATATCTACCATCCATATTGCACTTGTTTCACCATCTCTTTGTCGAACTAGTGCACCTATACAACTTACCATTGTATTGGGTGTGTTGGGGACACAAGAGACTCTTTGTTATTTGGTTGCAGGGTTGCTTGAGAGAGACCATCTACATCCTACGCCTCCCGCGGATTGATAAACCTTAGGTCACCCACTTGAGGGAAAATGGCTACTGTCCTACAAACCTATGCACTTGGAGGCCCAACAACGTCTACAAGAAGAAGGTTGCGTAGTAGACACCAAGCATTTTTCTGGCGCCGTTGCAGGGGAGGTTAGCGCTTGAAGGTATATCTTTAGATCTTGCATTCGAATATTTTTGTTTCTTGTTCTTCCGCTAGAAAACTACAAAAAATGGAATTGGGGATGCCTCATATGCTCCAACTTGTCAATGTCTTTCATGAGCATGATGGGAAGGAAAATTGTGCTCAAGTGCTGAAAGAAGAATTACATAGAATGCTTGGCATAGAATATGTGAATGATGAGCATGATTACAATGTTCTTAGCATGAATTCTTTGAATACCTTTGATGCTAATGATATGCAAAGCCACGAGCTTGGGGATGCTATATTTGATGAAGATGATATTTTTAGTTCTTCCACTTTGAATGATCAAAATCATTTTGATGAAAGCATGCCCCCTATCTATGATGATTATTGTGAGGGTACTTATGCTTTGAAGAAGAGGGATGATAAAAACTTGTCATACTTTCGAAAACCCCTTTGCTAAACCTTGCTTTTTCATTGTGGACACAATTTGTAGTGCTCATGTCTTTTACGATACTCCCACTACTATGCTTGAGAATAGATTTCCTTATGTGGAGAGTAGTAAAATTTCTATGCTTGTAGATCATGAAAAGAAAGCCTTAGGTGATGGTTATATTGTTGAATTCATTCATGATGCTACTGAAAATTACTATGAGAGAGGATCATATGCTTCTTCTTATTGCAATGGTATCAAACTTCCTCTCCATGTGTTGAATTTTTTGAAGCTATGCTTGTTTTGCCTTCCTATGCTAGTTGATTCTTGCTCCAACAAATTGTTTGTTCACAAAATCCCTATGCATAGGAAGTGGGTTAGACTTAAATGTGCTAGCCATATGCTCCATGATGCTCTCGTTGTGTTTCAATCCTTACCTTTTATGTGAGCATCATTGAAATCAATGCCTATCTAAGGGCGTTAAACAATAGCGCTTGTTGGGAGGCAACCCAATGAATTTATTTTTCCCTTTTTTCTTTCTATTTTGCTTCGTCCACACTTTCATAATTCTGTTTTGATTGTGTTTTTTGTGTTTATTTTTGTGTTTGAGCCAAGCAAAACCTTTATGACTAGTCTCGGTAATGGTTGTTTGATCCTGCTGGAAAAAGACAGAAACTTTTCGCTCACGAGATGATTTTTCATTTTTATTCAGAAACAGATTTTGAGTTGATTCTTTTTTCTGCTGGTAGATATGCTTTTTTCCCAGGCCTTCATACTGTTTCAGATTTTTTGAGGTACCAGAAGTATACGAAGTATACAGATTACTACAGACTGGTCTGTTTTTGACAGATTCTGTTTTTGTTGAGTTGGTTGCTTGTTTTGATGAAACCATGGTTAATATCGGGGGGGGGGGTACTAGCTATGGTTAATATGTGTTTTGCTTGGAGCGTCTTGTATAATAGGAGTCTTTTCTTTTTGTTGTGTCACAATAATCCTTGTTGCACACTTTTTTGAGAGAGAGAGACATGCACTCATCGTGATTTTGCTAGAATGCTCATAGTGCTTCAATTATATCTTTTGAGCTAGATACTTTTGCTCTTGTGCTTCACTTATATATTTTGAGCTAGACACTTCTGCTCTTGTGCTTCACTTATATCTTTAGAGTACGGTGGTCCGTAATTTGGTAGTTGGCTTATGCTATGAAAGTAGTCCCAAATGTAATAGGTACCCAAAGAGGATACAAAAACCTCCATCTTCATGTGCATTGAATAGAAAGAGAAGTTTTGATTCCTCTCAATTAGTTTTGAGACGTCGATTTGGTAATATTAAAAGTTACGTTAGTAGGGTGTTGCGAATCTAGAAATACTTGTGTTGAAGTTAGTGATTCCCGTAGCATGCACGTATGGTGAACTGCTATGTTAGGAAGTCGGAGCATAATTGATCTATTGATTGTCATCCTTTGTGTTGAGGTCGGGATCGCGCGATGGTTAACACCTACCAACCCTTCCCCTCGGAGTATGCGTTTAGCACTTTGTTTTGATTACTAATAAAAAAATCTGCAACAAGTATGTGAGTTCTTCATGACTAATGTGAGTCCATGGTATAGATGCACTTTCACCTTTCACCATTGCTAGCCTCTCTAGTGCCGCGCAATTCTCGCTCGTGCACAAACCCACCATATGCCTTCCTCAAAACAGCCACCATACCTACCTACTATGGCATTTTCAAATCCATTACGAGATATATTGCCATACAACTCCCACCGTTCCGTCTCATGACTTGTGCCGTCACTCTCATATTGCCATTCCATGATCGTAAGATAGCTAGCAAGATGTTTCAACGTCATACGCCATGCTAGATCGTTGCACATCCCGGTACACTACTGGAGGCATTTCCTATAAAGTCATCATTATTTTGAGGTGTGAGTAAATAAAAGTGTGATGATCATCATTACTAGAGCATTGTCCCATGTGAGGAAAAAAAAGAGGCCAAAGAACCCAAAAATAAAAAAAGGAGAAAAGAAAAAAAAAGAGCCCAAAGAGCCCAAATAAAAAAAAGAGAAAAGAGAGAAAAAGAGAGAAGGGACAATGCTTTTATCTTTTTCCACACTTGTGCTTCATGATAGCACCATGTTCTTTATGATTGAGAGCTTCTTGCTTTGTCACTACCACATGCTAGTGGGAATCTTCATTATATAACTTGGCTTGTATATTCCAATGATGGGCTCCCTCAAAATTTCCCTAGGTCTTCGTGAGCAAGCAAGTTGGATGCACACCCACTAGTTCTACTTTTGAGCTTTCACATACTTATAGCTCTAGTGCATATCTTGTATGGCAATCCCTACTCATTCGCATTGATATCTATTAATGGGCATCTCCATAGCCTTTTTGATACGCCGAGTCAATGTGACCATCTCCTCCTTTTTGTCTCACGACCACCACCACACTCTATTCCACCTATAGTGCTATATCCATGGCTCTCGCTCATGTATTGTGTGATAGTTATAAAAGGTTTGAGAAAGTAAGAGTGCAAAAACAATTACTTGGCCAATACCGGGGTTGTGCATGATTAACATTAGTTGTGTGAGGATGATGGAGCATAGTCACACTATATGATTTTGTAGGGATAACTTTCATTGGCCTTGTTATTTCGAAAGTTCATGATTACCTTGCCAGTTTGCTTGAAGTATTATTGTTTTCATGTCACTAGAAAACTATTGTTTTGAATCTTACGGATCTGAACATTCATGTCGCACGAAAGAAGTTACAAAGGACAAGTACGTTAGGTAGCATTCCACATCAAAAATTCGGTCTTTATCACTTCCCTACTCGAGGATGAGCAGGAGTTAAGCTTGGGGATGCTTGATACGTCTCCAACGTATCTATCATTTTTGATGGTTTCATGATATTATCTTGTCAAACTTTGGATGTTTTGCATGCCTTTTATATATTTTTTGGGACTAACTTATTAACTCAGTGCCAAGTGCCAGTTCGTGTTTTTTCCATGTTTTTGACCCCTTTGAGAGGAGATTTTGAAAGGAGTCCAAACGGAAGAAAATCCCCGAAAATATTTTTCTGGAAAATATCAAAAATACCGGAAGAAAAAGATATCGGAGAAGAGTCTCGAGGAAGCCACAAGCCTGTGGGGCGCCCCCACCCCCTTGGCCGCGCCCCAAGGGCTTGTGACTCCCTCGTGGGTCCCCCTAACTTGTTCTCGACGCCATCTTGTCTTATAAATACGGAAACCTCCAAAAAGAAACCTAGATCGGGAGTTCCGCCGCCGCAAGCCTGTGTAGCCACCAAAAACCAATCTAGAGCCCGTTCCGGCACCCTACCGGAGGGGGAATCCATCTCCGGTGGCCATCTTCATCATGCCGGTGATCTCCATGACGAGGAGGGAGTAGTTCTCCCTTGGGGCTGAGGGTATGTACCAGTAGCTATATGTTTGATTTCTCTCTCTCGTGTTCCTGAGATGTCTTGATCTTGATGTACCGTGGGCTTTGCTACTATAGTTGGATCTTATGATGTTCTTCCCCCTCTCCCTTCTTGTAATGAATTGAGTTTCCCCTTTGAACTTATCTTATCGGATTGAGTCTTTGAGAACACTTGATGTATGTCTTGCATGTGTCTATCTGTTGTGATCAACTTGCGGGTTTGTGACAATTGGGAACCTCTGCATATGGGTTGGCACACGTGGATTCATGTGAGTACTCGATGTATGTTTTGGTGATCAACTTGTGGGTTCGTGACATTGGGAACCTATTCATAGGGGTTGGCACACGTTTTGACTCTCCGATAGAAACTTTGGGGCACTCTTTGAAGTTCTATGTGTTTGTTGAATAGATGATTCTGAGATTGTGTGATGCATAGCGTATAATCATGCCCACGGATACTTGAGGTGACAATGGAGTATCTAGGTGACATTAGGGCCTTGGTTGATATGTATCTTAAGGTGTTATTCTAGTACAAACTCTTGAATAGATCGATCAGAAAGAATAACTTTATGGTGGTTTCGTACCCGACAATAATCTCTTCGTTTGTTCTCCGCTATTAGTGACTTTGGAGTGACTCTTTGTTGCATGTTGAGGGCTAGTTATATGACCCAATTAAGTTATCATTGTTGAGAGAACTTCACTAGTGAAAGTATGAACCCTAGGCCTTGTTTCCACGCATTGCAATACCGTTTGTGCTCACTTTTACCATTTGTTACCGTGCTGTTTTTGTAATTTCAGATTACAAAAACCTATATCTACCATCCATATTGCACTTGTTTCACCATCTCTTCGCCGAACTAGTGCACCTATACAACTTACCATTGTATTGGGTGTGTTGGGAACACAAGAGACTCTTTGTTATTTGGTTGCAGGGTTGCTTGAGAGAGACCATCTTCATCATACGCCTCCCGCAGATTGATAAACCTTAGGTCACCCACTTGAGGGAAAATTGCTACTGTCCTACAAACCTCTGCACTTGGAGGCCCAACAACATCTACAAGAATAAGGTTGTGTAGTAGACATCATTGGCGGCACCTCCGTATCGTAAAATGCAATGAACTCTTCTCTTTAATTTTTTCGGTCGAAGGAGGATATATAGAGCTGGAATTGGAGGCGGCGGAGCCCCGAGGGGCTCACAAGCCTGCCAGGCTCGGCCAGGGGGGGCCTGGTGGGCTTGTGAGCTCCTGGCTCCGTCTCTCCATGTGATTCTTGTGCTAGTATTTTTATATATTCCACAAAAATTCCTCGTAAATTTCCAGGTCATTCCGAGAACTTTTATTTCTGCGCAAAAACAACACCATGGCAATTCTGCTGAAAACAACGTCAGTCCGGGTTAGTTCCATTCAAATCATGCAAATTTGAGACCAAAACAAGGGCAAAGGAGTTTGGAAAAGTAGATACGACGGATACGTATCAGCTACTCACCAGTAAAAAACCCCAAGTTGGATACTTTCGGGTATTTGGCTCTGAGTGCTATATTCTTGATAATCATCGTCGATCTAAATTTGCACCTAAATCTTATGAAGGTTTCCTACTCGGTTATGGATCAAACTCTCACACTTACCTTGTCTACAACAACTTCACTCGAAAAGTTGAAGAGACGGTAGATGTGTAGTTTGATGAGACTAACGGTTTGCAAGTCTAAAAATTGCCAATTGATGTAGGAGATAAGGAACCTTTGGAAGCTATCAAAGACTTGTCCGTTGGCAAGATTTGTCTCATGGAGGTGAAAGAAATAACTTCATCAACTCAAGTGGAAGCTACCACTTCACGTCAAGGCAAACCACGAAACAACATGGAAGCATCCACAAGCGGTACACAACATGATGAAGAAGAGGAAGAAGAACATCGTGATGATCCACCTCAACCTTCCTCACCACCACCTCAAGTAGATGATGACGTCAACGACAATGCTCAAGATGGTGATGATGAAGATGAATCTCCCCCATCCAACAAGAAGAATCTCTCAAGAGTTAGAGCAAGACTGGGCAGAGATCATTCGTTGAATCAAATCTACGGTGACATAAAACCGAGAGAATCACTCGCTCTAAATCTCGTTTAGCTAACTTTTGTGAGCATTATTCTTTCATCTCTAGTATTGAACCTTTTAAGGTTGAAGAAGCTCTTCAAGATCTGGATTGGGTGAATGCCATGCATGAAGAGCTATACAACTTCGAGAGAAACGAAGTATGGACACTTGTTGAAAAACCTGAAGGCGAGCAGAATATCATTGGTACAAGATGGGTGTTTCGGAACAAGCAAGATGAACACGGACAAGTTGTACGCAACAAGGAATGTCTCGTAGGCCAAGGATACACGCAAGTCGAATGTATGGACCACGGTGAGACTTATGCTCCCATTGCTAGACTTGAAGCCATTCGCATTCTTCTAGCTTATGCCAATCACCAAGATATAACTCTCTACCAAATGGATATCAAAAGTGCATTTCTCAATGGAGAAATTGAGGGGGGGTTATGTTAAACAACCTCCTAGCTTTGTGAACCCTAAAAAATCTTATCATGTCTACAAACTTTGTAGAGCTTTATATTGACTTAAACAATCCCCTAGAGCTTGGTACAAATGCCTAATGAAGTTTCTCATTGAAAAGGGTTTTGATATTGGTAAAATTGATGCAACCTTATTCACTAAAGGAGTTAATGGAGAACTATTTATTTGCCAAATATATGTGGATGGTATTATGTTCGGTTCTACTAACCCACATTTTAGTGAAAAGTTTGGAAAGTTGATGTCAGAGAAGTATGAGATGTCCATGATGTGTGAACTGAAGTTCTTCCTTGGATTGCAAATCAAACAATCAAGAGAAGGTACGTTTATCTCTAAAACCAAGTGCACCAAGGACGTAATCAAGAAGTTTAGCTTGCTAGAATGCAAAGGTATGAGAACCCCCCCGCCTACGAGTGGACATCTTGACCTCACTAAGGAGGACAAACCAGTTGATCAAAAGGTTTATCGATCAATGACTAGTTCATTGCTATGTTTATTAGCCTCACGTCCTGATATCATGTTGAGTGTTTGCAAGTGTGCCCGATACCAAGCAGCACCAAAAGAGTGTCATCTATTGCTTGTGAGAAGGATAGTGAGATACCTTATACATACACCCAACTTTGGCATATGGTATCCTAAGGGATCTTCTTTTAATCTTGTTGGCTATTTCAACTCGGACTATGCCGGAGACAAGGCTGATAGAAAATCCACCTCGGATACATATCAATTTCTTGGGAGATCTCTTGTGTCTTGGTCATCCAATAAACAAAACTCGGTATCCTTATCAACTGCCAAAGCTGAATACATTTCTGCTGGATCACGTTGTGCACAATTACTTTGGATGGCTCAAACTCTTAAGGATTATGGCATTCATGTTAGAAAAGTTCCATTGTTATGTGACAATGAAAGTGCCATTAAGATTGCTTATAATCTCGTACAACATCCTCGGACAAAACATATTCAAGTGCGACATCATTTCATTCATGATCATGTTGCTAAAGGAGATATAAATCTCAAGCATGTTCGTACTGACAAACAGTTAGCTGATATCTTTACCAAACCACTTGATGAGAAACTGTTTTTTCATTTGAGGTGTAAGTTGAACATCGTATGCATGCAAGGGCATGAGCCCGATTGCCCATTCCTTGATGCCATTGATATGGCTATCTTATATCTTGGAAACTATACTCCATTGTATTGCATTTAATCTTTTGTAGGTACTTTGAAGAAATACACTTCACAAGATTGCAATCAACTCACATCAAAAGCAATCTTGATATGGCCAAGTATTAACAACCTCTTCTTCGAAGATGGAGGAACAAGACAACAAAATCATATCCTTGACAATTATAAGATGATGAAATTCACTCATACCATTTGGATATATTATGGTCTTCCTTGCATGACTAACCATTCTAGGTGAAAAGTGAACCAAAACGACATGGATAGCTCCCAACTCAAGATGATCTCCATCAACTTTTAGCATCCACAAACAAGTTCACCTACATGCCACGTCATCAACATCATTTGAAGGTATGTACTCGTATTCTTGATAAAGCTTTACATAAACACGTGAGGCAAAGCAACTCGAGTGATATGAAGACAATGAAAAGCTTAATAGAGAAATGGTAACCCCATTTGTGTGCTTAACGATGAGTATGACCTACGATCAAGCAATCTTGCTTGACTCCTCAAGTCAAATACTCTAATATAGGTGACCTAGTCACCGCCCCACATCTAGATGGAGTTTCTTGTATGGTTCATATTTGTCATTGCAAACTTCATTAAACCCATTCAACTCTCATCTATATTTATGCATATTTTAAAAAAAATGTGTTTTCTCTTCTTTTCCTTCTTAGTTGGTATCTTTTACATTTGGTATCTTATTTTCTTTCAATCTTTATATATTTATCTTCTCTTTAAAAGGTTTGTGAAAATTATATGTTCTTTTTCTGTTAGGAGTTTATTTTCTTTGCAACTTGGTTTCACCGATATGGGAAACTCAGTCCAACCGATTTGTCCGTGAGGCCCAATTCTCCCTCTCGGTTCTACTGAACTACTTTGCCTTGGTGACTCCGATATTTTCATTGCCTTTGTCTTTCTTCTATTTTTTGGCCATTTGCCTTAGAGGGAGAATGATTATAAACGATCCCTTGTTTCATTGCCCTATATGTTTTTACTGAATCTTTTATAAAACAAAATCAGACTTAGCATTGTTTTCTAGGGGGAGACAACTCCTCTATGGGGAGAAAACCTCAGTGATCCCATGTACAATAAGAGGGAGAAATATCCAGGATTCCTATTCTAGGAGGAGATAGTTCAAGGTACTCTAACTCATAATTAAGGGGGAGAACTTTCAATGAACCCTTACCTACTATGAAGGGGGAGAAAAGTCAAATTCAAGGAACCCTTATCAAGAGAGAAGTATCAAGGATCCCTTTCTCTCAATGAGCCCTTACCCTCTGACCTTTTTGGAAATTGATGTCAAAGGGGGAGAAATATCAAAGCTTCCAATGAACCTACTTATAGAGGAGAAATATCATCAATAAGCTTACTTAAAGAGAGACAAATATCTCTAAGGGGAGATATCCGTTCCTAAGGAAAGTCTACCTAAGGGGATATCTACCTATGGGAGATGTATCAAACCTCACATATTAAGGGGCAAAGAGATAAAATTGTTTCAGATATCTTAAATATCTCTTGACTGAACTTGTCTTGCCCTACCTACTCCCAATATCTACATACTATGATTCACGGGGAGAGGTAATCCTACATATTCATTCTTAGGGGAGAAAGTTCCTATTTCTTTTGGAGACATATCTATCATCAAATTCTATTTGAAATATGTCTTCAATATCTTAGTATTTTTTAAGCTCTTTACATATTTACAATGGAGTACTTTTTTGTTTTCTATCATTTGTTTTTCCATTTGTACTCCTACTACTAAGATGCTCAAGATCCTCAAGGTAAGTATATGCATCATATCCCTGTTCACGATGATGATCAGGACATCAACACCATTGTTACACCCATAGACCCAGCTTCAATACATATTGGACCAGTTACTAGAGCTCGTGCACGCCAATTGAATTACCAGGTACTTTTGTTTCTTGGGAACACTTCTAATGTTCATGAACATATGATGTTGCCTAAGTTAGATACTTTTGTTGTGCTCATGAATGAAGGACCTAGCATGGACAAGAAGGATATCCGTTGGAGCGGGATCAAGCATGGAGAAGAAGGTGCACGTGTGGGAGAGAACAATGGAGCTTCCACTGGTGATTTTCGCACTCTAAAGCCACTATAATGAGAGCATGAAGGCTTTGGACGAATATTCAGGACGCCACTTTATAAATTTCGTCCATAGGCTATTATAGGAGTTGCGCCACTTTATTTTTGGGTCAGGCCCATGTAATTTCGAAATACCATAATATAGGCTAATTTTAGAGTTTGTATGTGTGGGGAAACCGAGATTAGGGCTGTTTTCGGACCCCTCCTCCAAGGGTCATGAAATTGCCTCTCTATTCACTCATATAGACAGCCCTTAGGGCACCGTTTAGACTTGGGTTTTGTTTAGATTACAAGTTTGCCATAGCTGCAACTTCGCATTCTTCATTTGTGTTCTACGACCAGACAAAGGCATCATAGAACCCCACCTCCATCCATAAATCTTTCCCCTTATATTCGCAATATCTTGATTGCATAAGTCTACTCCACCAAAACGATACCCACCATCTCATCGAAAGACAGGGACAACTTCGCCTCTATCAGATGATCTCTTGTTTCTTGCACATATTGTTTGCAAGAGGGAGTCTTGAACATGGAAGCCCTCCATTCACACATGTTTGATGCATATAGCAAAGATCTATATGACTTGTGTTGTCCTTCTACCATGTGTGTCCCCATGCATTTGAAAGCAACTATCCTTTAAAGGAATTGCACACATTTAGGGGGATCTTGCACTAGTCATATTTCTTTCAAAGCTGTAATATTCGTATGCTTATATTTATTTGAAGCTTTGATTGTATGTTGTCATCAATTAACATAAAAGGGGGAGATTTAAAGCACATATGCTCCCTTGGTGATTTTGATAATTCATGACAACATACATTGTCTGATGGGCTAACACTTTTACCAAGATATTTCAGGAATAGTCCATGGAGAGCTTTGTTAAAGGTTTATGAGGAGATGCCCCTTGATGCAATAAAGGAATAATATTGGCTCAAGCTTCAAGCTAGAAGACTCATCATTTTATATTTGCGAGAAATCACTTTTGAGTCCATAGGAAAGCCAATACTATTAAAAGGGGGTGAGGTAGTTAAATGAACTGATTGCTCAATGTTAGCCACCGAAATACTTAGTCATTTTCCCACATATCTACTCTTTCAAATTCCATATACACAAATTCGGTGTCACAATCTTCCACATTTCAGACCCACCGAGTTTGATCTCAGACAGAAACCCTAGCCATTCCCACCAAATCGGTGCAACCGAATCCATATCGCTGCTACCGAGTTTGGTTGAGCAACTTTCGGGTGCCTCGGTAAACAAAATCGGAATTTCCGAGTTTGAGTATCGGTGCCACCGAGTTTGGCCATCTGACCATTAGATAAGTTTTCGGTGCCACCGAGTTTCATATATCGGTCTCAGTGAGATTAAAAAGTTCGCACCTTTGTGCTAATCGGTACCATCGAGTTTTTCACTTTAGTGTCACTGAGTTTGCCACTTTGTGTGTAACGGTTGGATTTTGGCTGCTACCTATATATACCCCTTCACCCACCTCTCATTCATGCGAGAAGCACTTAGAATATACACTTCGTATACAGATCCATTTTTTGAGAGAGAACCACCTACTCCTGTGTTGAGACCAAGATATTCCACTCAATTCATTTGAATCTTGATCTCTAGCCTCCCCAAACTGCTTTCAATTAAATCAACCTCTCCTACCCATGCGTATTTTCTATGACATTGATTTTTTTGTTGAGGAGACTATCTTTAGAAGCACAAGAGCAAGGAGTTCATTGATCTAGGACATCTATTACCTTTTGGAGGGTGGTGCCTCCTAGATTGGTTAGGTGTCGCTTGGGAGCCTCCTACTTCGTGTTGTGGAGTTGAACCAATATGTTTGTAAGGGCAAGGAGATCGCCTACTTCGTGAAGATCTATCGTGAGTAAGGCTAGTCTTCCGTGGATGGAAGCCGTGGTGGAATTGACAAGGACGCTTGCTATCCCAGGCTGTCGGCCTGGAACCCATCCTAGATCGATGAAGAAGAAGAAGAATAAACTACAAATAGAACAATCACCGCGCTCACGTCGAAGTATCGCTTTGCTCGTACCTGCAACTGGTGTTGTAGTAATATGTGAGCCATAGGGACTCAGCAATCTCATTTCAAAAGGTATCAAGACTAGCAAAGCTTAATGGGTGAGTTATGGTTAATAAGTGAGGCTCCAACAAGCGACTAAGCATTTATTTATTAGGTAATGTTGCCTGGGAAAAAAAATCCTACGCACATGAAGACCTATCATGGTGATGATCATCTACGAGAGGGAGATCGTATCCACATAGTCTTGTAGATAGATAAGTGAGAAGCGTTAATAAACTTGGTTGATGTAGCGGAATTTCTTCCGCGATTCAAATCACCGTCGTCCTACGATCCGTCCCGGTCTAGCGTCGAACGGACGACACCTCTGCGTTCAGCACACGTAGAGCTCGATGAAGATCTCCGCCTTCTTGTTCTAGCAAGAGAGACGAAGAGGTAGCTGCATTCTCCGACAGCATGATGGCGTGGCGATGTTGATGGTGGAGCTACTCCGGTAGGGATTCGTCGTGCCATACCGATCTAGCTACGTGGTGTCACGAAATAGTGGAGGGAGAGAGGGCTGCACAAAGGCTTGAGGTACAAAACCCTAAAACCCTCCACAATATATAGGAGGAACCAAGTGGTGGGTGGCTTGCCTCCTACTCCAAGGAGGAGCCTTCAGACGAGGGAAGGAGGGAGGAGTCCTCCTCCAATTCGGTTTGGTGGAGGACCCTTCCTATCTTGTCCACCTCCTTCCTTTTTTTCCTTCTTAATTACTGCCTTGGCCGAAATAACATTATTGGGCTGGCCTCACCAGCCACTAAGGGCTGGTGCGCCACCCATGGGCCTATTTGGTTCTCTCCCGGGTGGGTGGCCCCTCCTGGTAAAACCCCAGAACTGTTAGAAATATGTCCTAGATGCAATAATAAATTATTTATTATTATATTTCCTTGTTCATAATAATCGTTTATTATTCATGCTAGAATTGTATTGATTGGAAACTCAAATACATGTGTGGATACATAGACAACACACTGTCCCTAGTGAGCCTCTAGTTGACTAGTTCGTTGATCAAAGATGGTCAAGGTTTCCTGGCCATAGGCAAGTGTTGTCACTTGATAATGGGATCATATCATTTGGAGAATGATGTGATGAACAAGACCCAAACTATAAACGTAGTATATGATCGTGTCAGTTTATTGCTACTATTTTCTCCATGTCAATGTATCTGTTCCTATGACCATGAGATCATGCAACTCCCGGACACCGCAGGAATGCCTTGTGGGTTATCAAATGTTGCAACATAACTGGGTGACTATAAAGATGCTCTACAGGTATCTTCAAAGGTGTTTGTTGGGTTGGCATGGATGAAGACTGGGATTTGTCACTCCGTGTGTCGGAGAGGTATCTTGGGTCCCACTCTGTAATACAACATCACAACAAGCCTTGCAAGCAATGTGACTAAGGAGTTAGTTACGGGATCTTGTATTACAGAACGAGTAAATAGACTTGCCGGTAACGACATTGAACTAGGTATAGAGATACCGACGATGAATCTCGGGCAAGTAACATACCGAAGGACAAAGGGAATAGTATACGCGATTATATGAATCCTGACATAGAGGTTCAACCGATAAGATATTCGTAGAATATGTAGGATCCAATATGGACATCCAGGTCCCGCTATTGGATATTGACTGAGGAGTGTCTCGGGTCATGTCTACATAGTTCTCTAGCCCGCCGGGTCTGGACACTTAAGGTTCGATGATGTTTTAGTATAGTTGAGTTATATGTGTTGGTGACCAAAGGTTGTTTGGAGTTCCGGATGAGATCACGGACGTCACGAGGGTCTCCAGAATGATCCCGCAATGAAGATTGATATATAGGATGGTTTCATTTGGTCATCGGAAAGTTTTCGGGCATTACCGACAGTGTACCGGGAGTGACGAATGGGTTCCGGGTATTCACCGGGAGGGGCTCACCCACCCGGGAGTGAGCCGAGTAACCCTAGGGTGGCGCACCAACCCTTAGTGGGCTGGTGATGCTAGCCCAAGAGGGCTATGGCGCCACAAGAGAAAAATACCAAAGGAAAGAGGGAGGTGGGAAGGAAGGAGTGGACTCCTTCCCCCAAACCGAATTGGGGTGGGAGTCCACCTCCTCCCAATCGGTCGGCGCCCTTGGGGCTCCCTTGATCCCCAAGGCTAGCCCCTCCCCTCCTCCTATATATATTGGTGGTTTTAGGGCTTCTGAGAAACAACTTTGCCACGTGCAACTCAAACCTATACCATGTAGTTCTTCCTCTAGATCGGATTTCTGCGGAGCTCGGGCGGAGACCTATAGGAGTAGATCATCACCACCACCGGCGCCGTCACGTTGCCGTATAACTCATCTACTTCACTGTCTCTCTTGCTGGATCAAGAAGGCCAAGATCGTCATCGAGCTGTACGTGTGCTGAACGCGGAGGTGCCCTCCTTAGTCTCTTCTTGATTCGAAAGTATTGTTGGATTGAAGCGGCCCGGACCGACATTACTCGTACGCTTACGAGAGACTGGTTTCATCGACCAACATGCAACTCGTTGCATAAAGATGACTGGCGGGTGCCTGTTTCTTCAAGTTTAGTTGAATTGGATTTGATCGAAGCGGTCCTTGGAGAGAGGTTAAATAGAAATTTGCACATCTCCGTTGTGGTTTTTGCGTATGTAAGATGCGATCATACTAGATACCCATAGCAGCCATGTAAAACATGCAACAACAAATTAGAGGATGTCTAACTTGTTTTTGCAGGGTATGCTTGTGATGTGATATGGCTAAAGACATGGTGTGATATATTAGATGTATGAGATGATCATGTTGTAATAGTAAATATCAACTTGCACGTCGATGCTACGGCAACCGGCAGGAGCCATAGGGTTGTCTTTAAACTAACGTTTGTGTTTGCAGATGCGTTTAATATATTGTTAGGTTGTAGAGTTAGTAGTAATAGCATAATAGCATGACAACCTCGATGGAAGAACGATGATGGAGATCATGGTGTGGCGCCGGTAACAAGAAGATCATGCCGGTGCTTTGGTGATGGAGATCAAGAAGCACAAGATCATGGCCATATCATGTCACTTATGAATTGCATGTGATGTTAATCCTTTTATGCACCTTATCTTGCTTAGAATGACGGTAGCATTATAAGGTGATGCCTCACTAAAATTTCAAGATATAATTGTGTTCTCCCCGACTGTTCACCCTCGCGACAGTTTGTCATTTCGAGACACCACGTGATGATCGTGTGTGATAGACTCAACGTTCACATACAACGGGTGCAAAACAGTTGCACACGCGGAACACTCGGGTTAAACTTGACGAGCCTAGCATGTGCATACATGGCCTCGGACCACAAGAGACCGAAAGGTTGAGCATGAATCGTGTAGTTGATGTGTGTGACATCCTCGACTTTTGCTATAGTGATGATTGTAATTAAGCGACAACGGTCCCGCGCTAATGATGCCATGTCACCGTTAATTATATCAATGGTCTCGTGTTAGTTGAAACCGAATCAAAATTCGAAAATTAAAATTAAAGTCGAACGAGAAAGGTTTTATGTTGTTAAAATAGAAACGTGAGGGAGTTATACAAATTCTCTAACGAATTATAAATGTGAATCGGGCACTTTTGGAATTATTGGTAATCTCTATATATTTAATGCAGAAGCTTTAAAAAATAGATAAATGAAATAAAGTAAATAAAATTAAATAATAAAAAGATATAGTAATTAAAAATAGTAATACAAGAATATATAATAAATAAATAAATAAATAAATAAAGACCCCCTCGCCCGAATTGGGCCTACTCGCCCACTCCCATTCGGCCCACCCTTCCCTCGGGTATAAAGCATCCCATGGGGCAACCCTAACAGGTTCCCTGCTCCCTCCCCATCCCACTGCACGCCGCCACCCCGCAACCCTCGCCTCTCCCGCTCGCCAGCTGCCACACCAACCCACGCCCTCCCCTCTCGGCTCCCTCCTCCTACCACCGACAACTCTCCTCACGAGAGCCTCCCCTCTCGCCCGATCCCCTCCAACCGCACCAGATCCCCCCGCTCGTCCTCCCAGAGACCGAGGCCCCTGCCTCCCCACCGACACCCCACCTCCAGCGATCGCCCCCTTCCCTCAGCCCCTCCCCACCGAGAGCGCCAGAACCCTCCCGAGCGCTCCCCATCTTCCCATCCCGTCAGCCCTCCCCATCTCGTCGCCCCCCTCCCCGGCGAGCCCTTCTCCCCCACGGCGGCCCCCACCTCACCTCCCGTCGGCCTCCCTCCCGCTCAATCTAGGAGGGATCGAGCAGGGAGGTCGCCCTCTCCACGCCGGTAGGCCCCTCCGGCAACCCACCTCGCCGGAACCGTCACCACCACCACCGCGTCTTCCTCCACGTCGTCTCCTCCGCGCCTCCCGAGAACTCCGGCTTCACCGGGCCCTCTCGTCAACGTCGGTGAGACCCCTTTTCGGGCTCCTCCCACCGTCTCCTTCCTTGCATCGTCCCGGATCCATTCTGGCAAATGGCGCTCCGTTCCGATGTCGTTAGGATCGAGTAGGAGGAGATGGAGATGATCCTTATTCTCTGTTGCCAGAGAGGTTCTTGTGTGAACACACACAGTTAGCAGAGAGATGAGAATAAGAAAAGGAAAAATAAAATGATGTATTTGTGTATGTATGTATGTATGTATTAGATTCCGTACGTATTTTGTATGTATGAGATGCACGTATGTATGTATTTATGTATGTAGGTATATGGAGAAATACGTTATGTTTATTATATGGGTAAATATGTGTAGGTGGCCTAAGCCACTTACCGGTGGGGCCAACCCACCCCGCTGTCTATGACACGGAGGCCCCACACCCGCTTTGAAGAAAAGTGAAAATTAAAATGTAAAAATAAAAATATGTTTTTAATAAATAAATAAATAGATCTATTAATTAATTAATTAGTTAATTAATTAATTAGGTAATTAGAATAATTAGAGTATGACACGTGGGTCCTCCACTATATTAATTTTGATTAATTACTATTTAATCTTAATTAAAAACTTGTGTCTATGACGCATGGGACCCATTGGTTAGTTGACCAGTCAACTGCTGATGTCAGCATGACCTCATGCTGATGTCATAATTGCTTTTAATCAATTTATTTAAATCTGCTTTTAATTCCTAAATAATTAATAAAACTTTCAAAATTAATATAAAATAATCCGTAAGTCAGATCAAAATATTTTCAACATGAAAGTTGATCAGCAGAACGAGACGAACCCGGATACACGGTCCATTCATGTGGCACGTGTCTCTACCATAGCAAACATGGAACTTTTCCATCGTTTTCCGTCTGACCGGTAGTAGCCCGAGACCCGGAAAATATCGTCAGATATTCTTCTGACCCGTCTATGACGGGAGTTGCTGCATTACCTCATTTCTAGCCTGCATCTTGCCATGTCATGCATTGTGTTGCACCGTTGCTATTATTTGTTGTTTCTTCCCCCTCTTCTTAGCGGTACACCCCGAGACTGACGCTGCTGCCGGGTACATCTACGACCCTGCCGATCAGTCCTTTGCCGTAGAGCAGCAAGGCAAGCAACACCCCCCTTGATCATTCCTATATCGCCTATGTCTTTCTTCCTACTGCTTGCATTAGTACTTTGCTATTGTTGTAGTTAGTTCCCATGTCTGATGCATAGCCTGTTTTTGATGAACTGCTACTTTCAGCATTGTACCTTTAAATCTTCTTAGTATAGGTGGAGCAGTCATCCCCTCTGACCCCGTAGTCTAGTTGCCCGCTTTGTTTTCAAATCTCGATCCCTGATCGACGAGCCAGACCCGACACAGCACATACACCCCCCTTAGTTGTACGACCCTACAGAGATACTATCGGGTACCGAGGTTGACACCTTCCTAAGTACTCCTGATGATATCTCCATAATATAGCTAGTCGGTCATGGTTACCGAGGGTGATTCCTCTTTCACCATTCCGGCGATGCCTCTGTCGTGCAACCCCTCAAGTGTGGGACCCCCGAGGGTGACTCCTCTAAGCCCACCTTGACGGATACATTGTTCGGAATCCAACGAGGGTGATACCTCGGATTCCCCCCGATGTTACAGCCACACAGTTACTCAACCATGTTACTCGGATCATTGGTGATTACTTGTTAAGACGGGTGGATTCCCGCGAGATTGTGTCGATGGCCTAATTAAAATGTTAATGGATTTGGGTATTTGATCTAGGTTGGTCGAAAGGCCTTATTACGCACCAACCGTCTACGTGGGAAGAATTATGGGTACTCGACGTCGCGGTATCAGCTGAAGTTCTTCAGACGTCAGCGATGTAGCAGCGCGCGCCCGACTGGTCCCGAGATGCATCGCTCTTGTATTAAGGGGTGCTAGGACTGACGTCGGCCGCCCTCACATCATGCAGGAGCGAGGAGGGGAACTGGGCCCACGAACCCTTTGTGCTTAGGATTTAGACCGGCGGGCTGGCCTCTGTGCTGAACTTAGGTGGGGCTGCGACGTGTCCATATTCCAAGGCCGGGCAGGACCCAGAAAAGTGTGTCTGGCCAGAGTGTTATCGAGCGCGTCGGGGAATATGTTGTGCACCCCTGCACGGAAGAACTTATCTATTCGAATAGCCGTGTCCACGGTTACAGGACGACTTGGAGTTGTGCCCTGATCTTATACAACTACAATTGTTACATAACTGGATTTAGTTGCATCGGGATTGCTTCCTCGCAGGGAGTCGAGGGAGGATCTTTGGGCATGACCTCACTTTAATATTGCTGCAACAATATGACTATTAATGGTGTTACCTGTTCTACTCTCATCTATTGCTGCAAGACCCTGAAGATGCTAGTCTTCGATAGGACTAGGCCTTCCCTCTCTATTCTCGCATTGCTGCAGTCAGTCCACATATAACCATCCCCCTTCTTTGATACTGATGCATACTCAGAATAGTTCTGATGTAAGACTTGCGAGTACTTTGGATGAGTACTCACTGTTGCTTTGCTCCCCCTTTGTCCCCTTGATCCGTGCTGCGACCAGATGATGGAGCCCAGGAGATGGAGATCCCCGCCGCCGACGACTACTACCCCGACGGTGCCTACTACTACGTGGAGGCCGTTGAAGACCAGGAGTAGTTAGGAGGTTCCCAGGCAGGAGGCCTCGCCTCGTTCGATCGTTGTATCTTTTGTGATGGCCTTCTCTAAGGCACCCCATGTTTTATGTCTATACTCAGATATTATTGCTTCCGCTGACTCGTCTGCTTATCGAGCTTATGTATTCTAGCCCTCGAGGCCCCTGGCTTGTAATATGAAGCTTGTATTATTTTATTTGTGTCTAGAGTCGTGTTGTGATATCTTCCCGTGAGTCCTTGAGTTTGATCGTACGCATTTGCGTGTATGATTAGCGTACGATTAAACCGAGGGCGTCACAAGTTGGTATCAGAGCCGACTGCCTGTAGGTAGCCCCCTTTACAACTCCTTGGCCGAAGTTGAGTCTAGTGTTTGAAAAACATTACTAACACTGATGTTGTGGCTTACGGGCCCACATCTCAATTGGGTGGTATTAGTATCTTTTACTCCTTTCCTATACTCTTGGTTGTACTCTCTCTTCTTTTTCGGGTTAAATATTTTACTAAATCTAACATTAGGTTCTCGTTATCACATCGACCCGGAGCGCTCGACTATCTACTCTTTTCTCCTCAATATATATTACACACACTGTCATTTGACATCCATCAATCTTATTTTCAGATGCGTCCCGCAAGACAGCACGTGCGCCTAACGCAGGCCACTGAGATGACTGGGTTACCGGCCATTTTGGTCGACCTCCTGACCAGGCTGGGATATCGCTGGTACCCCGAGTACACTGTGTACGAGGACTTCCGCGAGTACAACGAGTACCAGTACTAGGCTGAGGTTCGCATCTTCGACCAGATGGGCGGCGAGACCCTCGAGCGCCACGTCTTCTGTGGTATTGGAGTGTCGGTTGAGATGGCGGTCCATGATGCGGCCTACATCGCTATCACCCGTCTCCGTGGAGCGTACCCTCACCTGGAGGAGAGCCATTTCAGATACATCCCGCATGCTCCTGCTGGGAATCAGACTGGGTCTGATCTCACTGCCTACACTGCTATCGTTTGGGAGCGTAGCGACCGATCCTACGTAGCTGTCTGCGCCCCCTACGTGATGCGTCGCTACGATGCGCGGGTTCTAGTGTAGTACACTGAGGCACTGGATCATGCTTTTCGAGCTCTAACTGTGGAGTTGTACGCTACGCGCGCTCGTCTTTACGACACGTTGACAGAGCTGTAGCCAAGACACCACCCGAGGGTTCCCCCTATGCATATCCGCGAGCCGAGCAGGACAGAGCTACCATCAGGTCTCGAGTGGACTGATGTTGGGGGTAGAACCCCTGCACTTGGACCTCAGCTCCTCGAGTGGATGCGGTACCCTCACCAGAGTCACAACGGGACGCACGGTCTTGTTCCTACCTTCTATCACCGCCAGCTACCAGGATTCGTTCGTCCTCTCCGACGTTGATGTAGCCTTATCGCTATATCTCGTTGTGGTACTCTTCCACCGCATGCCTGTGTGCCGCCTAGTGAGTCCAGGGTATCGTCTAATGCGTCCAGGCTATCGCCAAATTTCGAATTTGTAATCGTTGGTCTGTAATCGAACTTATGTATGTGTCTGTATGTCGAACTCAACTATTATGAAGTATCTATCGCATTTCCCTTTCATCATGCTTGATTACTTCATGAATGCGTGCGATGCCTTTGCAATTACTTTAAGCTAAACTACCCATGTTAAATATTTAACAGGATGGTTAGACCAGCTGGCCGCCCGCGTGGCCCTGCCAACGATGCACCACCCCCGCCTCCTAAGTATATGGCGGGGATGATCCAACAGTTTGAGCTAAACCGCCAGTTTATGCAAGGGCTCATGGATCAGTTCCAAAGGCCGAACATGAACCGACAGCAAGGCGTGACACTTCAAGACTTCTGCCACCTCAACCCTGCGATCTACCGCAGCTGAACTCAGCCTCTTGATGTTGATGACTGGCTCCGTGACATTGCTTACGAGCCGGAGTCTGCAAATGTGCCCCTGGCGAGCTATGTCAACTTTGCCGCCTACTTCCTGAAGGGTCCCGCTGCTCAATGGTGGGACAGCCACAGGCGCTCTCAGCCCAATGGAACTATCATCACTTGGACAGAGTTCAAGGCTGCTTTCCATGCTCGCTACATTCCTCAGGGAATCATGGACCAGAAGAAGCGTGAGTTCCGCAACCTGGTCCAGGGCAACAAGACTGTGGATGCTTATAAGCGGTAATTTATGGACTTATCTCGCTATGCTGAAGAAGACATTACAACTGATGCACGCAGACACGAGAAGTTCCGTGAAGGCCTTCACCCTGATATCAAGCTGGCACTCCTCGTTCAGGACTATGCTGATTTCGCCACCCTGGTGAACAAGGCTATTCAGGTTGAGACTGGTCTGCAGGAATACAAGGATAGCAGCAAGCGCGACCGTGACATGGGCTCATCTTCGTGCTCATCTGCACAGAAGCGGAAGATCTGGATTCCCAACAACATGTACCATGGACCTACTCCTGCTCCGAGGCCGTCCTATGCTGCACCTCGCGTGCCTCCTCCACCACCTAGGCAGCCGAGTCTTCCAACTCCACCGCCTCGAGTTCCTCCTTCCCGTCCTGAGGATGGGCTGTGCTTCAAGTGTGGTCGTCCAGGTCACCGTGCTAGAGACTACAGGCAGAATCCGAATCAGCTAACACTTCCCTCAACTGGAAGTGGCAACAACCAAAACCGCAACTTCAACGCTAAGCCTGCTTATGTTCGTGGTCAGGCCAACAACATTGATATGGGTCAAGCTCAAGACCAGCCTGCTACCTTGATGGGTACACTTCTCGTTAACTCAGTACCTGCTTCTGTATTGTTTGATACAGGAGCATCGCATTCCTTTATGTCGGAAATTTTTGCATTCATGCATGGCATTAAGTACGAAGAGATGGACGTCCCAATAGTGGTAAGCACCCCCTCGGGCCAATGCCGACCCTCCATGGTCTGCCCCAATGTCTCCATTGAAATTGAAGGATTGGAATTCCTTCCCGCTCCCATGTTATTGAGTTCTTCCAACATTGATCTCATACTGCGGATGGACTAGTTGAAAGCTCATACTGCATCGGTCGTTTGTGCCACCAAGACCGTCCACCTCCTACACCCTTCGGATGAATTAATAAGCTACCATGCTCATCTCGTCCGAAATGCTGAAGCGCGGCTGTATGCCTTGAATGCATTAAATGCGTCACCTCTTGAAGGGATTGAAAACATTCCAGTGGTCCGAGAATTCCAAGATGTCTTTCCAGAAGAACTTTCGGGGATTCCCCCTGCTCGAGCTGTCGAGTTTGTCATTGACTTGGTACCCGGTACCACTCCTATTGCCAAGCGTCCTTATAAAATGCCGCCACATGAACTTCTTGAACTTAAGCAAGAAATTGACAACTCGCTTCGTCTGGGTTTCATTCGTCCAAGTTCCTATGCTTGGGGAGCACCTTCTCTCTTTGTTAAGAAGAAGGATGGGACAAATCGATTGGTTCAAGACTATCGTCCTATCAACCAGGCCACTATTCAAAACAAATATCCTCTCCCTCGGATAAATGATTTGTATGATCAACTTGCTGGTTCCACCATCTTCTCTAAGCTCGACTTGGGATACCGCCAGATCCGTGTTCGCAAAGAGGATATTCCAAAAACCGCCTTTGTTACTCGTTATGGATCATACGAGTACACCGTCATGTCCTTCGGCTTAACCAATGCACCGGCAACTTTCTCTCGATTGACGAATTATATATTCATGGACTACCTCGACAAATTCGTCGTGGTATATTTGGATGATATTCTGGTATTTTAGAAGAATAAAGAAGAGCATGCTGAACATCTTCGTCTTGTACTGGATAAGCTTCGGGAGCATAAACTCTATGTGAAGTATTCCAAATGTGAATTCTGGCTAGACGAAGTGACTTACCTTGGTCATGTGATTTCCAAGGATGGTATTGCAGTCAACCCCGAATGAATTCAAGCTATTCTTGACTGGACTCCCCCGAATAATGTCAAGCAAGTCAGAAGTTTTCTCGAACTCGCCAGCTATTGCCGTCGATTCATCGAGAACTTCTCCAAGATTGTGAAGCCCTTAACCAACCTGCTTCACAAAGGTGTTAAGTATGAGTGGACTGATAAACGTCAGGAAAGTTTCCACGCGCTCAAGGACAAACTGACATCCGCTCCAGTACTTTCTCCTCCAGATACGAAAATGGATTTTGTCATATACTGCGACGCTTCTCGTCAAGGAATAGGTTGTGTCCTGATGCAGGATCGCAAGGTGATTGCTTATGCTTCACGTCAACTGCGTGCTCATGAAGAGAACTACCCAGTTCATGATCTCGAGCTTGCCGCAGTTATTCATGCACTGAAAGAATGGCGACAATACCTTGTCGGTAATCGCTGTGAAATCTACATTGACCATCAAAGTCTGAAGTACTTGTTCACTCAACCGAAGCTGAATCTACGTCAACAAAGATGGATGGAGCGTATAGCAGATTTTGACTGTAGTATATCATATACCCCTGGCAAGGCTAACGTAATGGCTGATGCCTTGAGTTGCAAGTCATACTGCAACCACCTCCAGGTTCATAGGGTTCACGATCGTCTGCAAGAGGAATTCCGCAAGCTAAACCTCCATATTGTCCCTCAGGGTTACCTTGTTCCCCCTCCCGAAGAGTGTCAAAAGATGAACCTTCGTGTTGTTAATCAGGGTTCCCTCAGTAACCTGGTTGTTGAACCAGATCTTGTGAGCACCATAAAGAATTTGCAAGGCTTTGACGATGATGTCGACAGGATTAAGAGCTATATTGTGAAGGGTAAACCCTCCTTTTTCACTATTGCTGAAGATGGCGCCTTGTACTTCAAGGGTCGCCTATTCGTCCCAAATAAGAAGGAAAATCTCAGGATGACCTGAGAGGTGATGAAAGAAGCTCACGACACACCATTGTCTATTCACCCGGGTAGTACCAAGATGTACCAAGACATCCGACAAAGATTCTGGTGGCCGAATATGAAACAAGACATTGCATGCTATGTGGCAGAATGTGATATATGCCGGCGTATCAAGGCAGAACATCAAAAGCCTGCTGGAACTCTCCAACCTATCTCTATTCCTGAGTGGAAATGGGACCATGTTGAAATGGACTTTGTCACTGGTTTTCCTAAATCTCAGAAAGGTAATGATGCTATTCTTGTCGTCATTGACCGACTGTCCAAAGTTGCACACTTCCTGGCCGTCAAAGAAATAATTAATGCTAGTCAGCTCGCAGATCTTTATATGTCAAGGGTTGTTTCACTTCACTGTATTCCATTGATAATCAGCTCGGAACGTGGCAGCTTGTTCACTTCAAAATTCTGGGAAAGTTTTCAGAAGGCTATGGGGACTCATCTGTCCTTCAGCACTGCATTTCATCCTCAATCCGAGGGACAAGTGGAACGAGTCAACCAAATACTCGAGGACATGCTTCGAGCTTGTGTCATTTCTTTCTGTAAGAAATGGGAGGAATCTCTCCCGTATGCCGAGTTCTCTTACAACAATAGCTATCAAGCTAGTCTGAAGATGGCCCCTTTCGAAGTATTGTATGGGCGAAGGTGTCGAACTCCTATGAATTGGTCAGTAACTGGGGAACGATCACCCTTCGGTCCGGATATTATTCAACATGCCGAAGATCAAGTCCGCATTATTCATGAGAATCTGAAGGCTGCCCAGTCTCGTCAGAAGAGTCAGTATGACCGTCATCATCAAGATATGGTCTATCAACCTGGCGAAAAGGCTTATCTTCGTGTCACACCAATGAGAGGTGCACAACGTTTCGGGATCAAGGGCAAGTTAGCTCCTCGCTATATTGGTCCTTTCACTGTTCTCAAAAGGCGTGGAAGAGTGGCTTATCAATTGGAACTGTCGGTGAACCTTTCTCACGTTCATGATGTCTTCCATGTTTCTCAGCTCCGCCGCTGCTTCAAGGTTCCTATTCGAGCAGTGGATCAAGATATGCTTGAGCTGCAACAAGACCTCTCTTATAAAGAGCATCCGGTCCGCATTCTCGACCAAGCTGAACATAAGACTCGTCGCAAAGTCACCAAGTTCCTTTAAGTGCAGTGGTCAAATTATTCTGAAGATGAAGCCACTTGGGAACGCGAGGATCATCTTCGTGATGAATACCCCGAGCTCTTTCCTTCTACCTCTTAATTCTCAGGACAAGAATTCTTGTTAGTAGGGGAGAATTGTGACATCGTCGACTTTTGCTACAATGATGATTGTAATTAAGCGACAGTGATCCCGCGCTAATGATGCCACGTCACCATTAATTATATCAATGGTCTCGTGTTAGTTGAAACCGAATCAAAATTCGAAACTTAAAATTAAAGTCGAACGAGAAAGGTTTTATGTTGTTAAAATAAAAATGTCAGGGAGTTATACAAATTCTCTAACGAATTATAAATGTGAATCGGGCATTTTTGGAATTATTGGTAATCTCTATATATTTAAAACAGAAGCTTTAAAAAAATAGATAAATGAAAGAAAGTAAATAAAATTAAATAATAAAAAGATAAGTAATTAAAATAGTAATAAAAGAATATATAATAAATAAATAAATAAATAAGAAAGAAAAAGACCCCCTGGCCCGAATTGGGCCTACCAGCCCATTCCCATTCGGCCTAGGGCTAGGCGTTCGTATAAACCGAAATTTCGGTTTCTACTCTTCGGTATTTTTTGAAATTCGGTTAGGAAAACAAAAAAACGAAAATTATAACTAAAAACAGCTAACCGAAAATTCGGTTAACCGATTATTTCGGTCTTCGGTTTATACCGAAAACACGGCGTCTACGTAATTGTGATCAAACTGCAGCAGCGGCAGGCCTATTATATAGCCCAAAATCCCACCCTTAACTTCTCAACTAGGCGAGGTGGGACTAATGTAGCGAGAAGTCCCTCGTGGCTGTTGCATGCTCCCACGCACGAGCACATAGGGCAAAAACAGCTCACGTGGAGTTGGGCCTTCAATGATTTTGCTGGATTAGGGTCCACATCGTATCACACGCGGAGGCAGCAGCCTGGTAGTTTCCTGGCACTAGCGACACGGGATTTGGTACAGCCTCGCTTTGCACTGCTTGCTTACGTCTATTCGGTGTTCGTTCGGTTAACTGGGATAAACACCGAACCGAACAAATTGTGTTCGGTTAGTGAACTTCAAAACCGAATTTTTCCGTGACTGTATAAAAAACCAAAAATTCGGTTTATTCGGTTTCGGCATCGGTTCGATTTTCGGTTCGTCGGTTTTTATGCCCACCCTGAATTCGGCCCACCCCTCCCTAGGGTATAAAGCACCCCAGGGGGCAACCCTAACCAGTTCCCTGCTCCCTCCCCATCCCACTGGCCATTGCCACCCCGCAACCCTCACCTCTCCCGCTCGCCAGCTACCCCACCAACCCACGCCCTCCCCTCTCGGATCCCTCCTCCTCCCACCGACAACTCTCCTCACGAGAGACTCCCCTCTGGCCCGATCCCCTCCAATCGCACCAGACCCCCCGCTCGTCCTCCCAGAGACCGAGGCCCCTGCCTCCCCACCGACACCCCACTTCCAGCGACCGCCCTTCCCTCGGTCCCTCCCCACTGAGAGTGCCAGAACCATCCCCAGCGCTCCCCATCTTCCCATCCCGCCGGCCCTCCCCATCTTCCCATCCCGCCGGCCCTCCCCATCTCACCCCCCCTCCCCGGCAAGCCCTTCTCCCCCACGGCGGCCCCCACCACACCTCTCGTCGGCCTCCCTCCCCACGAGCACCCTCCCTCCCACTCAATCCAGGAGGGATCGAGCAGGGAGGTCGCCCTGTCCACGCCGGCAGGCCCCTCCGGCGACCCACCTCGCCAGAACCGTCACCACCACCACCGCGTCTTCCTCCATGTCGTCTCCTCCACGCCTCCCGAGAACTCCGGCTTCACCGGGCCCTCTCGTCAACGTCGGTGAGCCCCCTTTTTGTGTTCCTCCCACCGTCTCCTTCCTTGCGCCGTCCCGGTTCCATTCCGGCAAACGACGCTCTGTTCCGATGTCGTTAGGATCAAGTAGGAGGAGATGGAGATGCTCCTTATTCTTTGTTGCCACAGAGGTTCTTTTGTGAACACAAAGAGTTAGCACAGAGATGAGAAAAACAAAAGGAAAAATAAAATGATGTATTTGTGTATGTATGTATGTATTAGATGTCGTACGTATTTTGTATGTATGAGATGCACGTATGTATGTATTTATGTATGTAGGTATATGGAGAAATACATTATGTTTATCATACGGGTAAATATGTGTAGGTGGCCTAAGCCACTTACCGGTGGGGCCAATCCACCTCGCTGTCTATGACACGGAGGCCCCACACCCGCTTTGAAGAAAAGTGAAAATTAAAATGTAAAAATAAAAATATGTTTTTAATAAATAAATAAATAGATATATTAATTAAGTAATTAGTTAATTAATTAATTAAGTAATTAGAATAATTAGAGTATGACACGTGGGTCCCCAACTAAATTAATTTGATTAATTACAATTTAATCTTAATTAAAAACTTGTGTCTATGACGCATGGGACCCACTCGTCAGTTGACCAGTCAACTGCTGATGTCAGCATGACCTCATGCTGATGTCATAATTGCTTTTAATCAATTTATTTAAATCTGCTTTTAATTCCTGAATAATTAATAAAACTTTAAAAATTAATATAAATTAATCCGTAAGTCAAATCAAAATATTTTCAACATGAAAGTTGATCAGCAGAACGAGACGAACCCGGATACATGGTCCATTCGTTTGTCACGTGTCTGTAGCATAGCAAACATGGAACTTTTCCATCGTTTTCCGTCTGACCGGTAGTAGCCCGAGACCCGGAAATATCGTTAGATATTCTTCCGACCCGTTTATGACGGATGTTGCTGCGTTAGCTCATGTCTAGCCTGCATCTTGCCATGTCATGCATAGTGTTGCACCGTTGCTATTATTTATTGTTTATTCCCCCTCTTCTTACTGATACACCCCGAGACTGACGCTGCTGCCAGGTACATCTATGACCCTCCCAATCAGTCCTTTGCCGTAGAGCAGCAAGGCAAGCAAAACCCCCTTGATCATTCATATATCGCCTATGTCTTTCTTCCTACTGCTTGCATTAGTATTTTGCTACTATTTTAGTTAGCTCCTATATCTGATGCATAGCCTGTTTTTGATGAACTGCTACTTTCAGCACTGCACCTTTAAATCTGCTTAGTATAGGTGGAGCAGTCATCCCCTCTGACCCCGTAGTCCAGTTGCCCGCTTTGTTTTCAAATCTCGATTCCTGATCGACGAGCCACACCCGACACAGCACATACACCCCCCCTTAGTTGTACGACGCTACAGAGATACTATCGGGTACCGAGGTTGACACCTCGCTAAGTACTCCTGATGATATTTGTGTAGTATAGGTAGTCGGTCGTGGTTACCGAGGGTGATTCCTCTTTCACCATTCCCGACGATGCCTCTGTCGTGCAACCCCTCAAGTGTGGGACCCCCGAGGGTGATTCCTCTAAGCCCACCTTAACGGATACATCATTCGGAATCCAACGAGGGTGATACCTCAGATTCCCCCCAATGTTACAACCACACAGTTACTCGACCATGTTACTGGGATCATTGGTGATTAGTTGTTAAGACGGGTGGATTCCCGCGAGATTGTGTCGATGGCCTAATTAAAATGTTAATGGATTTGGGTATTTGATCTGGGTTGGTCAAAAGGCCTTATTACGCACTAACCGTCTGCATGGGAAGAATTATGGGTACTCGACATCGCAGTATCAGCCGAAGCTCTTCAGACGTCAGCGATGTAGCGGCGCGCGCCCGAGTGGTCCCGAGATGCATCGCTCTTGTATTAAGGGGTGCTAGGACTGACGCCGGCCGCCCTCGCATCGTGCAAGAGCGCGGAGGAGAACTGGGCCCACGAACCCTCTGTGCTTAGGATTTAGACCGACGGGTTGGCCTCTCTGCTGAACTTAGGTGGGGCTGGGACGTGTCGATATTCCGAGGCCGGGCAGGACCCAGAAAAGTGTGTCCGGCCAGAGTGTTATG
The DNA here is from genome assembly GCF_904849725.1 of Hordeum vulgare subsp. vulgare. NCBI lineage: Eukaryota > Viridiplantae > Streptophyta > Magnoliopsida > Poales > Poaceae > Hordeum > Hordeum vulgare. Next base: position 227,559,284 of record NC_058520.1, on the reverse strand, counting down.
GAGCGCGTCGGGGAATATGTTGTGTACCCCTGCACGGAAGAACTTATCTATTCGAATATCCGTGTCCACGGTTACAGGACGACTTGGAGTTGTGCCCTGATCTTATACAACTACAATTGTTACATAACTGGATTTAGTTGCCTCGGGATTGCTTCCTCGCACGGAGTCGAGGGAGGATCTTTGGGCGTGAGTTCACTTTAATATTGCTGCAACAATATGACTATTAATGGTGTTACCTGTTCTACTCTTATCTATTGCTGCAAGACCCTGAAGATGCTAGTCTTCGATAGGACTAGGCCTTCCCTCTCTATTCTCGCATTGCTGCAGTCAGTCCACATATAACCACCCCCTTCTTTGATACTGATGCATACTTAGAATAGTTCTGATGTAAGACTTGCGAGTACTTTGGATGAGTACTCACCGTTGCTTTGCTCCCCCCTTTGTCCCCTTGATCTGTGTTGCGACCAGATGATGGAGCCCAGAAGATGGAGGTCCCCGCCGACGACGACTGTTACCCCTACGGTGATTACTACTATGTGGAGGCCGCTGAAGACCAGGAGTAGTTAGGAGGTTCCTAGGCAGGAGGCCTCGCCTCGTTCGATCGTTGTATCTTTTGTGCTAGCCTTCTCTAAGGCACCCCATGTTTTATGTTTGTACTCAGATATTATTGCTTCCGCTGACTCGTGTGCTTATCGAGCTTCTGTATTCTAGCCCTCGAGGCCCCTGGCTTATAATATGAAGCTTGTATTATTTTATTTGTGTCTAGAGTTGTGTTGTGATATCTTCCCGTGAGTCCTTGAGTTTGATCATACACATTTGCGTGTGTGATTAGCATGCGATTAAACCAAGGGCGTCACAATATGATTAGCTTAGAGATGTTTACCACTGAAACAATACTCAAATCATGTGATGATCGGACTTGAGTTAGTGGATTTGGATCATGCGCCACTCTAATGACTAAAAGGGATGTATATTTTGAGTGGGAGTTCTTAAGTAATATGATTAATTGAACTAATTTTCATGAACATAGTCAAAAGGTCTTTGCGAATTATGTTGTAGATTGTGCAATAGCTCTACTGTTTTTATATGTTCCTAGAGAAATTTAGTTGAAAGAAGAAAGTAGCAACTTTGCGGACTGAGTCCTTAAACTGAGGGTTGTCCTCATTGCTGCGCATAAGGCTTATGTCCTTAATGCACCACTCGGTGTGCTCCACCTCGAGCGTCATTTGTGGATGTTGCGAACATCTGACATACACGTTTTTTGATGACTACGTGATAGTTCAGTGTGTAATACTTAACGGCTTAGAAGCAAGGCGCTGAAGATGTTTTGAACGTCACGGAACATAAGAGATGTTCCAAGAGATGAAATTGGGATTTCATGCTCATGCCCTTGTTAAGAGGTATGAGGCCTCCGACAAGATTCTTTGTCTACAAAGTAAAGGAGAAAAGCTCAATCGTTGAGCATGTGCTCAGATTATCTGAGTGCAACAATTGCTTGAATCAAGTGGGAGTTAATTTCTCAGATGAGATAGTGATGGTTCTACAAAGTCACCGCCACAAAGCTACTAGAGCTTTGTGATGAACTATAACATATCAAGGATAGATATGATAATCCTTGAAAGATTCGCAATGTTTGACACCGCGAAAGTAGAAATCAAGTAGGAGCATCAATTGTTGATGGTTAGTAAAACCACTAGTTTCAAGAAGGGCAAGGGCTAGAAGAGATACTTCATGGAATGGCAAACCAGTTGCTGCTCTAATGAAGAAACCCAAGGTTGAACCCAAACCCGAGACTAAGTGCTTCTGTTATGAGGGGAGCGGTCACTGAGGCGGAACTACCTTAGATACTTGGTAGATAAGAAGGTTGGCGAAGTCGACAGAAGTATATTTGATATACATGATATTGATGTGTACTTTACTAGTACTCCTAGTAGCACGAGGGTATTAGATACCGGTTCGGTTGCTAAGTGATTAGTAACTCGAAATAAAAGCTACGGAATAAACGGAGACTGGCTAAAGGCGAGGTGACGATATTTGTTGGAAGTGTTTCCAAGATTGATGTGATCAAACATCGCACACTCCCTCTACCATCGGGATTGGTGTTAAACTGAAATAATTGTTATTTGGTGTTTGCGTTGAGCATAAACATGATTGGATCGTGTATATTGCAGTACGATTATTCATTTAAAGAGAATAATGGTTATTCTATTTGCTTGAGTAAATACCTTCAATGGTTTATTGAATCTCGATTGTAGTGATACACATGTTCATAATATTGATGCCAAAAGATACAAAGTACTAATGGTAGTACCACTTACTTGTGGAACTGCCACTTGAGTCATGTTGGTGTAAAATGCATAAAGAAGCTCCATGCTGATGGATCCTTGTACTCACTCATTTTTGAAATGTTTGAGGAGTGCAAACCATAACTATTGTTATAAACGCATGAAGAAACTCCATGCAGATGGATCATTTGGACTCACTTGATTTTGAATCACTTGAGACATGCAAATCATACCACATGGGCAAGATGACTGAAGGCCTCGTTTTCCAGTGAGATGGAACAAGAAAGTAACTTGTTGGAAATAATACATTTTTGATGTGTGCAGTCCAATGAGTGTTGAGGCACGCAGTGGATATTGTTATGTTCTTACTTCACTAACGATTTGAGTAGATACAGGAGTATTTACTTGATGAGTCACAAGTCTGAAATGTTGAAAAGTTCGAAGCTATTTCAGAGTGAAGATCGTCGTGACAACAGGATATATTGTCTACGATATGATCATAGAGATGAATATCTGAGTTGCGAGTTTTGGTACACAATTAAGACAATGTGGAATTTGTTTCGCAATTCATGCCACCTAGAACACCATAGTGTGATGGTGTGTCCGAACGTCATAGTTGCGCCCTATTGGATATATCGCATACTATGATGTCTCTTATCGAAATACCACTATCATTTTTATTTAGGCATTAGAGACAACCGTATTCACTTTGAATAGGGCACCGCAGATTTCCGTTGAGATGACACAGTATGAACTATGGTTTGGAGAAACCTGAGCTGTCGTTTCTTGAAAGTTTGGGGCTACGACGCTTATGTGAAAAAGTTTCAGTCTGATAAGCTCGAACCCAAAGCGGATAAATGCATCTTCATAGGATATCCAAAACAGTTGGGTACATCTCCTATCTCAGATCCGGAAGCAAAGTGTTTGTTGCTAGAAACGGGTCCTTTCTCGAGGAAAGGTTTCTCTCGAAAGAATTGAGTGGGAGGGTGGTGGAACTTGATGAGGCTAATTGAACCGTCACTTCAACCAGTGTGTAGCAGGGCGCAAGAAGTTGTTCCTGTGCCGCCTACACCAATTGAAGTAGAAAATGATGATGGTGATCATTAAGCTTCTGATCAAGTTACTACAAACCTCATAGGTCGACAAGGTCACATAATACTACAAAGTGGTATGGTAACCCTGTCTTGGAGGTCATGTTGTTGAACAACGATGAACCTACGAGCTATGGAGAAGTGATGGTGGGCCCGGATTCCGACAAATGGCTGGAGGCCATAAAATCCGAGAGAGGATCCATGTATGAAAACAAAGTGTGGACTTTGGAAGAACTACTTGATGGTCGTAAGACTATTAAGTACAATTGGATATTTAAAAGGAAGACAGACGATGATGGTGAAAAGTCACCATTAAGAAAAGCTCGACTTGTCGCAAAGATGTTTCTGACAAGATCAAGGAGTTGACTATGATGAGACTTTCTCAATCGTAGAGATGTTAAAAGTGTGTTGGAATTATGTTATCAGTTGTTGCATAATTTATGAGATATTGCACATAGGATGTCAAAACATTGTTTCCTCGACGGTTTCCTTGAGGAAAGGTTGTATGTGATACAACTAGAAGGTTTTGTCGATCCTAAAGGATGTTAACAAGTATGCAAGCTCCAGCGATCCTTCTATGGACTGGTGCAAGCATCTCGGAGTTGGAATATACGCTTTGATAAGATGATCAAAGCTTTTGGGTTTATACAAGGTTTATGAGAAACTTGTATTTCCAAAAGGGTGAGTGGGAGCACTATAGAATTTCTGATAAGTATATGTGGTTGACATATTGTTGATCAGAAGTAATTTAGAACTTATGTAAAGCGTAAAGGGTTGTTTGAAAGAAGTTTTTCAAAGGAAGACCTGGATAGAGCTACTTGAACATTGAGCATCAAGATCTATAGAGATGGATCAAAACGCTAAATAGAACTTTCAATGAAGTGCATGCCTTGACAGGTTTTTGAAAGAGTTCAAAATAGATCAGCAAAGAAGAAGTTCTTGGCTGTGTTGTAAGGTGTGAATTTGAGTAAGACTCAAAGCCCGACCACGGCAGAAGAAAGAGAAAGGACGAAAGTCGTCCCCTATGCCTTAGCCGTAGGCTCTAAAGTATGACATGCTGTGTACCGCACCTGATGTCTGCCTTGCCATGAGTCTGTCAAGGGGTACAAAGAGTAATCCAGGATTGAATCACTATATAGCGGTCAAAGTTATCCTTAGTAACTAGTGGACTAAGGATTTTTTTTCTTGATTATGGAGGTGATTAAAGAGTTCGTCGTAAAGGGTTACGTCGATGCAAGCTTTGACACTAATCCGAATAACTCTAAGTAGTAAAATGGATTCGTACAGTAGAGTGGATGTTTGGAATATTTCCGAATAGCACGTAGTAGCAGCATCTATAAGATGACATAAAGATTTGTAAAGCACACATGGATCTGAAAGGTTTAAAACCGTTGACTAAAACCTCTCTCACAAGCAAGACATGATCGAACCCCAGAACTGTATGGGTGTTAGATTCATTACAATCACATAGTGATGTGAACTAGATTATTGACTCTAGTGCAAGTGGGAGACTCTTGGAAACATGCCCTAGAGGCAATAATAAATTAGTTATTATTATATTTCCTTGTTCATAATAATCGTTTATTATTCATTCTAGAATTGTATTGATTGGAAACTCAAATACATGTGTGGATACATAGACAACACACTGTCCCTAGTGAGGCTCTAGTTGACTAGTTCGTTGATCAAAGATGGTCAAGGTTTCCTGGCCATAGGCAAGTGTTGTCACTTGATAACGGGATCACATCATTAGGAGAATGATGTGATGGACAAGACCCAAATTATAAACGTAGTATATGATCGTGTCAATTTATAGCAACTGTTTTCTGCATGTCAATGTATCTGTTCCTATGACCATGAGATCATGCAACTCCCGGACACCGGAGGAATGCCTTGTGGGTTATCAAACTTCGCAACGTAACTAGGTGTCTATAAATATGCTTTACAGGTATCTCCAAAGGTGTCTGTTGGGTTGGCATGGATCACGACTGGGATTTGTCACTCTGTGTGACGGAGAGGTATCTCGGGGCCCACTCGGTAATACAACATCACAACAAGCGTTGCAAGCAATGTGACTAAGGAGTTAGTTACGGGATCTTGTATTACAAAACGAGGAAAGAGACTTGCCGGTAACGAGATTGAACTAGGTATAGAGATACCGACGATCAAATCTCGGGTAAGTAACATACCGAAGGACAAAGGGAAAAGTATACGGGATTATATGAATCCTTGACATAGAAGTTCAACCGATAAGATCTTCATAGAATGTGTAGGATCCAATATGGACATCCAGGTCTCGCTATTGGATATTGACCGAGGAGTATCTCGGGTCATGTCTACATAGTTCTCGAACCCGCAGGGTCTGCACACTTAAGGTTTGATGATGTTTTAGTATAGTTGAGTTATATGTGTTCGCGACCGAAGATTGTTCGGAGTGCCGGATGAGATCTCGGATGTCACGAGGGTTTCTGGAATGGTCCGGAAATGAAGATTGATATATAGGATGGTTTCATTTGGTCACCGAAAAGTTTTCTGGCATTACCGATAGTGTACCGGGAGCGACGAATGGGTTTCGGGTATTCATCGGGAGGGGCCCACCCACCCGGGAGTGAGCCCAGTAACCCTAGGGTGGCGCACCAGCCCTTAGTGGGCTGGTGAGGCCAGCCTAAGAGGGCTATGGTGCCACAAGAGAAAAATACCAGAGGAAAGAAAAAAAGGAAAGAGGGAGGTGGGGAGGAGGGAGTGGACTCCTTCCCCCAAACCGAATTGGGGTGGGAGTCAACCTCCTCCCAGTCGGTCGGCTCCCTTGGGGATCCCTTGATCCACAAGGCTATCCCCTCCCCTCCTCCTATATATATTGGTGGTTTTAGGGCTTTTGAGACACAACTTTTCCACGTGCAACTCAAACCTATACCACGTAGTTCTTCCTCTAGATCGGATTTCTGCAGAGCTCGGGCGGAGCCATGTACGAGTAGATCATCACCACCACCGGCGTGCCGTCACGCTGCCGGAGAACTCATCTACTTCTCCATCTGTCTCGATGGATCCAGAAGGCCGAGATCGTCATCGATTTGTACGTGTGCTAAACACGGAGGTGTCGTCCGTTCGGCGCTAGATCGGAATGGATCGTGGGACGAAGGTGATTTGAATCACGAAGTTGTACCACTACATCAACTGCGTTTCTTAACACTTCCCACTTAGCAATCTACAAGGGTATGTGGATCCAATCTCCCTCTCGTAGGTGAACATCACCATGATAGGTCTTCATGTGTGTAGGAAATTTTTTGTTTCCCATGCAACGTTTCCCAACAAGAACCCATTCATCACTCCCGATACTTTACTGGTAATGCCCGAAATCTTTCCGGAAGCCAAATGCAACAACCATATATATCAATCTTCGTTTCCGGACCATTCCAGAGACACTCGTGACGTCCAGGATCGCATCCGCGACTCCGAACAACATTCGGTTACCAACATCAGTAATTCAACTATACCTAAAATGTCACTGATCCTTAAGTGTGCAAACCCTGCGAGTTCGATAACTATGTAGACATGACCGAGACACTCTCTGGTCAACATCCAATATCGGGACCTGGACATCCATATTGGATCCTACATATTCTACGAAGATCTTATCGGCTGAACCTCTATGTCAAGGATTCATATAATCCTGTATATCATTCCCTTTGTCCTTCGATATGTTACTTGCCCGAGATTCGATCGTCGGTATAGACATACCTATTTCAATCTCGTTACCATCAAGTCTCTTTACTCATTCTGTAATACAAGATCTCGTGGCTAACTCTTTAGTCACATTGCTTGCAAGGCTTATTTGTGATATTGTATTACCGAGTGGGCCCCGAGATACCTCTCCATCACACGGAGTGACAAATCCCAGTCTTGATCCATGCTATCTCAATGGACACCTTCGGAGATACCTGTAGAGCACCTTTATAGTCACCCAATAACGTTGCGATGTTTGATACACACAAGGCATTCCTCCTGTGTGAGTGAGTTACATGATCTCATGGTCATAGGAATGTATACTTGACATGCAGAAAATAATAGCAATAAAATGACACGATCATCTGCTACGTTTATAGTTTGGGTCTTGTCCATCACATCATTCCCCTAATGATTTGATCTCGTTATCTCGTGACAACACTTGTCTATGTCTAGTAAACCTTAACCATCCTTGATCAACGAGCTAGTCAACTAGAGGCTCACTAGGGACATTGTTTTGTCTATATATCCACACATGCATTTATGTTTCCATTCAATACAATTATAGCATGGATAATAAACGATTATCTTGAAATAGGAAATATAACAATAACTATTTTATTATTGCCTCTAGAGCATATTTCAATATTATTTGAGGTGGTGATACGTCTCCAACGTATCTATAATTTTTTCTGGTTCCATGCAATTATCTTGTCAAACTTTGGATGTTTTGTATGCCTTTTATATCTTTTTTGGGACTAACTTATTAACTCAGTGCCAAGTGCCAGTTCCTTTTTTTCGTGTTTTTGACCCTTCTCAGAGCAGAATTTTGAACGGAGTCCAAATGGAATAAAACCTGCGGAATGATTTTTTCCATAACAGAAGACACGCAGGAGACTTGAGAACCAAGGCAGGGGACCTCGGAGGAGGTCACAAGCCCACCAGGCCCGGCCTAGGGGGCGGGCCTAGCAGGCTTGTGAGCTCCCCGTGGCTCCCCTGTCCTACTTCTTCCGCCTATATATTCCCTAAAATCTGAAACCACGGGAGAGATCCACGTAAATACTTTTCCGCCGCCGCAAGCTTCTATCTCCGCAAGATCCCATCTGGGGCACGTTCTGGTGCCCTACAGGAGGGGGGATTCGGATACGGAGGGCTTCTTCATCAACACCATGACCTCTCCGATGATGCGTGAGTAGTTCACCATAGACCTACGGGTCCATAGCTACTAGCTAGATGGCTTCTTCTCTCTCTTGGATCTTCAATACAAAGTTCTCCATGATCTTCATGGAGATCTATCCGATGTAATCTTCTTTTGCGGTGTGTTTGTTGAGATCTGATGAATTGTGGATTTATGATCAGATTATCTATGAATCTTATTTGAGTCTCCTCTGATCTCTTATATGCATGATTTCGTATCCTTGTAATTCTCTTCGAGTTGTGGGTTTTGTTTGGCCAACTTGAACTATGATTCTTGCAATGGGAGAAGTGCTTGGTTTTGGGTTCATACCGTGCGGTGACCTCACCCAGTGATAGAAGGGGTAGCGAGGCACGCATCGTGTTGTTGCCATCAAGGGTAAAAAAGATGGGGTTTACATCATTGGTGTGAGTTTATCCCTCTACATCATGTCATATTGCTTAAGGCGTTACTCTGTTCGTCATGAACTCAATACACTAGATGCATGATGTATAGCGGTCAATGTGTGGAGTAATAGTAGTAGATGCAGAAAGTATCAGTCTACTTGTCTCGGACGTGATGCCTATATGTATGATCATTGCCTTAGATATCGTCATGACTTTGCGTGGTTCTATCAATTGCTCGACAGTAATTTGTTCACCAACCGTAATATTTGCTATTTTGAGAGAAGCCTCTAGTGAACACTATGGCCCGGGGGTCTACTTCACTTCATATTTTCAACCTTACACTTTTACTTCGTTGCACTTTCCGCCTTCAGATCTCACTTTGCAATCAATCTTGAAGGGATTGACAACCCCTTTATAGCGTTGGGTGCAAGCTCGTTTGTGTTTGCGCAGGTACTCTGGACATTTGGCTTGATTCTCCTACTGGATTCATACCTTGGTTCTCAACTGAGGAAAATACTTACTGCTCCTGTGCCGCATCACCCTTTCCTCTTCAAGGGAAAAATCAACGCAAGCTCAAGAGGCCGTCGGGGATTTTTGGCGTCGTTGCCGGGGAGTATCGAGTCAAGAATAGTCTCCCTTCAACGTGCCGATTTCTGGCTCCGTAGCAGGTGGCTACCTTACGGGTACAAGAATAAAAGGGGGCTGATCTATGCATAATGGGACGGGAACTAATGATGATCAAATGAATGATCCTGAACACCTACTTACGTCAGACATAACCCCACCGTGTCCTGTGTCGGAGAAGGAGCTCACAAAAGAGATGGTCACACTTACGCGCACAGTTGGCATATTTTCATTAAGTTTACTTCGATTTTTCTAGAACCAGATGTTAAACAAAGTTTCCAAGTTGCCACATAACCGCGGGCACGACTTTCCGAAAGATTTAACCCTAGAGGTGTGCTCCAACTAGTCCACCATAAATTACCACAAGCCGCATAGAAAGCCTCGATCACGAAACTCATGATCTCCTCGGATTCCTTAATGGAAAACCTCAACTCTGAGATAACCCAAAGCACCACCGAAACCCCGATGCATAAGATATTTCGTCGAAGTTAAAACTAATCCAGCGAGGCCACCCGGCGTGCCGACAGACCTGATAGCAACCGATAGAAGTCCCTATGCAATTTTATTAGGTTATTACACAAATGTAGTACCAAAGTTGGACCTTTCCAGACTAGTTTAAACTAAGGAGAATTATCAAGGGAGTCCCCAAAACAACCCCGATCGTGTTAGGCACGCTCAATTATGGAATATAACACTAGTAGCCGAAACTAGGACGGAAAATATGGAAGAAAACACCAGGCTAGAAAGCCGAGCCTTCCACCTTTTACCAAGTATATAGATCCATTATATTAATTAGCGATTATATGGTGATATAACAAGGAACCCATGTTATCACATGGAAGCAACAACACCTGCAACTAGCAAAGCTAACACATGGTTAAGCAAGCAGTAACATAGCCAATCAGTGGTTTGCTAGGTTGTAGAAGGTTGAAGGTTTCATGGCAATGTTGAGAGGCTGACATTTAATAGCTGGTAGGCAACGAGACATAACGAAAGAAACGAGACAACTAGCATGGCATTGATAGTAATGGTATCTAGGGAAATGGTCATCTTGCTTGAGATCCCGCTTGGAAGAAGAACGACTCCGTGAAACAGACAAGCCGACGTAGTCGAACAGATCCTTACATTCCGACATGCTTGTGGAACTCTATCGAGAAAAAGCAAACTAGCAACAAGAATCAACACGCAATATTCACCACGGAACATGCATGATATGATGCACAACGTAATATGATGCATGTCAATTTTAATTATACAAGGCATGGCATAGCAATTCACAACAATCAAACACTACACCTTAAGTGAATCTCAATATGCAATGAGTTGCATATTGACGAAACTCCGCATAATTATTTAGTTCACTCTCGTTTAGGTACACGTCAATATTAAATATTGTTTAAACATGGCACGTGGTCAAGCATGTGATTTACACATCATACTACTCGGTTACACAAATAGAACAATTGAACGAAGCTACGGTTAAAAGATACGTGCACCACAAGATATTATGCCAGGAATTCAACATGCATGCAATTTTATGAAAACACTAGCAATAAGGATATGAAGCATGTGTCGCCACGGTGAATGAAAGGGAACCATGGCGATAAAACTGAAACGATGCCACAACAACATTCCGGTCTCCGTAACTCGATGAGGTACCGGTGCCAACGAATTGGGAGCGTGTGCGTGTCATGCCAAGAATGATGGCGTGATCCCAGTTACTGGCTTCCCATGTGTTGGGGGCACGGAAAAAGGGGACAACGTGCAGCTAACATGGCATCTATGAAACGGACAACATAGCCTCTCATACAACAATGTATTCGGTCCACGGGTGATTGTCTTGGTGATTATACCTTCGAAGCGTGCAATTCAGAACGGATCGAGTCGTTGCGGTGTAGATGTACATGGGTCATCATGGACGTATTGGAAATAGTCATTCCCGCTACGGTAGTTGGAGTAGTGGTACATGGGTCTTCGACGATGGTAGTCGTACACGGTTCGGCGAAGAACTTGACGAATCTAATGTCCTTTTGAATCGTAGTGGAAGTAGTTGTACTTGCAACCGTAGTCGTACACCGGAAGTAGTCGTCCAAGGCGTCGATATTGGAGGTTTCAAGTGCGGTCGAACTCAAGGTGGTCTTGGACTTGGGTCTTGGGTCTCCACGATTTAGACGCGTTCGGGGACATCATGGTCAACGGAGGAGCCGAACGAGGCACGCGGCCCAGGCGCACGACATGGCACCAGTCCATGATGGCGAAGGATCGGGTCAACACAACGCTGGATCGACCCAAATGCTCCTGGGTCAATGCAGCGTTGGGGGGGCTCGATGCGGTCGGCAGCCATGGGCAGCAGCGAGCTGTGACAATGCTGGAGTGCATATGGCGATGGAGATAGACATATCCGGCCGGTAGGTGCTGGACCTAGACAAGGAAGGTAGGCGGCGCAGCGGGGCGAGGGCGGAGGACCCTATGGTGGCGCTACACGGACGGCTTCGGCGCGGGGCCGCGAGCAGAGGCAGCTAAGCACCGACAGCGGAGGCTGAGGTGCTCGGGGAGCTGCAGAGATGGCCGGAACAGCGACATATCCAAAGAGGGGAGGTCAGATCCCCTCGACCTCGTGGAGGAGGCGGCTGGCACGGGCCACCGGTGGATAGTCGCGTGCACGTGGAGCAACGGCCCTCGGACGGGTCATGGCGGGGGGAGCACGAGGCACGGGTGTAGCTCGAGTGGGCGCGCGGGGCAGGTGACTGGGCAGCGCGGGGCGGCTAACTGGGTGCGACGGGCTGGCTCTGGTGGTTTCCGGCACGGGGAGGACAGAGGGGTTCCTTCTCTGGTAGCACACGAGGAGGGATCGGGCTAGATCCCGTGGCACTCGCTCGTGCATGGGGATGGGTGCGCGGTGAGTGAGTGCAGGTGGCGGCGGGTCGGGAGGAAACGAGGATGGTTGGGAGCAGGCTAGGGTTAGGGTAGGATTTGACCCGCATTCGTATATAAATAGCCACTATTTTTTCTAAATGGGGTCTAATTGGCCCTCCGATCTAAATCGAACTGTCATGGTAAAAATAGGTTAGGGGGCTGATTGAAAAACCGATGACGGTTGAGGGTATTACGGGGTTGATCCGAACCCAACGGTCATGACCACCCGGTTCGGGTCCGGGAGGATTTTCGGACTAGGTTGCGGGTAGGTCGGTGCATTGTGGAGAGAGGCTAGGCGGAGATGAGAGTGAAAACGGGCAGCCCCGCGACAGAGTTTTTAAATACCGAAAAACGTTAGATAAATAAACCGATGATGGTGCCGCTACACTCGACCGTTCGGGTATCAAACGGACTCCGATTGCGACGTAATTTGGCAGGCGGCCTACCTACATTAAAATAAGACCGCACGCCTAGTTTAAACCCAAACCGAGAATATTTTATATGCACTTTTAAAACAACATTTTAATGATGCTGCGGGCGCGGGCATGTGTGGTTGGTCTTGAAATGGTCAGTGCTAATAACAAAGAGAACCGACAACTAATACGGATGCAAGTTTTGAAAACTGGAGGCAACAGAGTGCCGATGCAATGTAGATGATGTGAATGATGCGATCATGAATGCGACAACCAAATAAAACACATGGCGACAGTGGAAGAAAAGGGGAATCTTCTCGTGTGTCGGTCTCGGGTTGTGACAACTCTCCTACACTAACAACAGATCTCGCCCCGAGATCTAAGAATGAAAAGGGGAAGAGCAAGAGAAAGAGCAATAGGTAAACTTAGTTTCTTCTTGACAAATGAGTGAAACTAATGAATCTTGAAGGTTGCGTAGATATGAATAATGACATGAGGAACAATCATTAATTCAAACAAAATTTTGGCAGCACTTTGGTATGAAATTGAGGCAAAATTGATAAGATGGAAAGATCTTGAAAACAAAACACAACAAACCAACTAAAATGATAAGCAAGGAAAGAACAAGATCTTGAAACCCGAGATGATTGATATAAAAAGAGCAACATCCCAACATCTCTGAACAAAAGAATAGAAACTTGAGCATTGGAAAGAAAAGAATGGAGAAGAAAATGACACATTCTACCACAACTGAACTAGAAAGAGCACCCTGAGAATGAATTGAATCTTGATGGGGCCACCATGAAGAACCTCTTGGAGAACACCGGAGTGAAAGGATGATAGAAAATAATTAAGGTTGAAAAGAATAAGATTAAATCCTTGCAAAGATTTAGATGAAGCTTCACAAAGAGATACTTGAGAAAACTTGGAACTCCGGAAAAGAAAGATGAAGCACTTGAGATAATAATTTGATATCATGAGCCACTCCGGAAGAAGAATTAAAATCACCTTAATGAACAAGAATAAGAATTGTGTTATGTTTATCCTTCATCAAGTTAAATTGTTGACAAGCAACGGATTTAGCATAGCTCATATTCTTCTTAAAATATTGAGGAGAGATACGATCACAAACTTGAAGAAGTCTTGGAAGCAACCCTGGTAAGAATTTGGAATGAAAGAGGATAGCACAAATGAACTAGGCTACGAGGACAAAGAGAGCACGATTCAATTAGAGCATGCTTGAACAAGGCACCGATAAGAATTCACAAATAAATAACGATACCAAGAATGAATGACGATACCAAGAGTGGATGAAGATACATGAGAATGAAGAGATCATGATCAACCTGAAGAATTTATAACACATGGGGATATTAGGAATGGATGGAATACATGAGAATGAAGAGATCTTGAGTCGCCTAACAGAAAACTTTGAATGGGGCACCAAAATACTTGAGAGACGAATGAAGAGACAACAGTTGAGAAGAATTTCAGAAAGAAAGCTCGAAGCTGAGAATGAAGAAATCTTCTGAAATTATGGCCTTTGAAGGATCAAGAAATAAAAACAACTCTGAAATGCACCGGTTAGATATGGAGGAATTACTCATGAACGAAACCAATTGAGAGAGACACACAAGCTGCGATGAAAATCTTCAAAAGAATGGAGAAAGATTTAAGAGAACCACTTCTTCGGTCTTCCAAGCTCAGAATGAAGACGAGAACACCATCAAGAATTGCCGAGACACTCCCGAATAATGAGCAAGGAAAGGTTGAGCCAACAAATAAAATTGATTTAGCGATCTTGGAGAGGGAATATGAATGATGGAATTCATACTTGCATCACAATTGAAAAGATTTAGAGATCTCCGGAATAGGTCAGAAGAGCCACGTAAGATCCTCGGAAAGAACCTGTGGGTTATGGGCCCACTCGAAGAAGCCATCGTTGAAACAATTGATTAGACAAGAGAGATTGCACCGGTACAAAAGAAAACTTGATGAGGCGAGTACCTCGAAATAACTGAAAGGATTGAAAACAAGAAACTTCTGAGATATCATTAGCACTTTGGATAGAAGAGAGAGAGATGAAAAACAAGAAAGACTTGATAGAATTTCCAACATGGGAAAGAATTTAAATGATGAAAAGGATATGATGAACACCTACTTGAATTGAATCCACCGGAGAAGAAAACAAGAATGAAGAATGATGAACTCTTACTCCTTAGAAACTTGACAATGAAACACCGGATACCATACACAAGAGAAGATAGCGGAAGAAACAATGAAAAAAGGCACTTGGATGACAATTTAATAGCTGAAGAAAAAAAGGGCGGGAGGGTGGGGAAAAACAAAGATAACTTCGGACTGATGAGATGAACTCTGGAAAGAAATGAGGGATTTCTCTTGCAAATATTGGGGAAGATTGATTTAACTTCAAGAGAAGCACTTCGGTAGGAAAAAATTGACATGACGACTCCGATTTAAAAGAATTGATAAGACAACTTGAATGAGCAAAATAATTTGCATTCCCATAAAAATATGAGAACACCTCTTGGAAAGATATGAATTCACCACTTGACATCGAAGCAACTCGAATTACCATATTTCAACAGAATAAAGGATGAGGCTTCCGAAACAAGCCAGAACAAATATATGACAAAGATTTCGCTCGATATTTTTGTGGATAGGATCGCATGGGCTCGATCGTACATTGGATTTTCATATTGAAATGATGCTCGAATATGCTCCCTAGGCATAGCAAAATATAAGGCTTGTCGAAGTATACCAATGACATATATCGAGACTATCCTCTATAAAAACGACTGCGAACAAATGAATCCACTCAATGTCGAACCCCAACCTCACATCATGCATCTTTTGGAAGATTGTCCTATAATGACTACTTGAATTCCCACCTAAGAACTCCCAAAATTTTCTGGTCATGCAATCGGGTCCATGGATACAAGGAGTAAAATACATCACCCAACTCCTAGCAATAACACTAACCCTTCCAATGTATCACATCCATCAACACACAACCAGAGATCTTGGAAACTCATCTACCTCAGATCCTCGAAAACACAATGATACTAAGTATGGCAGTACATCTGAATGGTCTCCACCAGTACTGGGGATGCCGGACTCCACTCGCCACTACTAGTATTGAAGAAATTTCAAACATCCTTCGTCCTGCGATACTAAGAAATCTGAATGATAACTATGTGCTCAAGAATCCCCTCAAGCTCAACTCCCCGGAAGAAATCAAGTCAGACGGGAGGCACCAAGACAGAACTCTGTCACATCGACATCATATAGATTCCAAAAATATATGCGTGATCCTAAAAAAATATTTGAGTGAGAAGAGGAGCAGAATTAAAATTCTTACGCCGGGATTCCTCACCAAAGCATAGAAGAGGAGTAAAAAAGAATCCTACTCTCCGATATATAACTAGACTCAAAGCAGTTTTTCACTAGACTCGACTCGGCCAAGTTCGATTAATCAAGGGGGCTCCTAGGTCGGTACTACTCTCATACCAACTTGTAACACCCAAGATGTGATCCTATCCTTATTTTGGCATGAGGGCCTCACCAGGGATAGAAGCGCATCTCATCATTTTGCAAGAATGGATATCGTTACAAGTACATGTACTGAAGAGATGAGTATATGGAATTGGCTTACACTCGCCACAAGCTACATCAAGTTCACATCAGTACAACAACATAATCAATCATCATGAAGAAGATCAGGGTCTGACTATGGACGAAAACAAATGATAAAAGAACGACGTCCATCCTTGCTATCCCAGGTCGTCGGCTCGGGACCCATCCTAGATTGATGAAGAAGAAAAAGAATAAAATCCAAATAGAACAATCACCGCACTCACATCAAAGTATCCCTTTACCTGTACCTGCAACTGGTGTTGTGGTAATCTGTGAGCCACAGGGACTCGACAATCTCATTTCCAAAGGTATCAAGACTAGCAAAGATTAATGGGTGAGGTATGGTTAAGTGGTGAGGCTGCAGCAAGCAACTAAGCATTTATTTGAGGTGGCTGCCGTATGAGTACAAGAATAAAAGGGGGTGATCTAAGTATAATCGGACGGGAACTAATGATGATCAAATGAATGATCCTGAACACCTACTCACGTCATACATAACCCCACCGTGTACTCTGCAAAAGAAGGAGCTCACAAAAGAGACGGTCAGGGTTACACACACAATTGTCATATTTTAATTAAGTTTACTTTGAGTTTTCTAGAAGCGGATGTTAAACAAAGTTTCCAAGTTGCCACATAACCACGGGCACGACTTTCCGAAAGATTTAACACTGCAGGGGTGCTCCAACTAGTCCATCGCAAATTACCACAAGCCGCATAGAAAGCCTCGATCACGAAACTCGTGATCTCCTCAATTTCCTTAGTGGAAAACTTCAACTATGAGATAACCCAAAGCATCACCGGAATCCCGATGCACAAGATATTTCGTCGAAGGTAAATCTAATCCAGCAAGGGTGCCCGACGTGCCGACAGACCCGATAGGAGCCACGTATCTCGTTCTCAGGGCACGACCGGATGGGCAAGACGTTAGGTTGGCTGAAACCTCGGGTGACCAGGGGGTGTCGTACATCGCTCGGTTTGTACCAACACTCATGCGGAGCACTGGCCCGGCGGTTCAATTATCCACGGGGTCCGGAAAGTCCTATGCAATTTTTTAGGTTGTTGGGCAAATGCAGTACCAAAGTTGGGCCTTGCCAGACCAGTTTTAAACTAAGGTGAATTATCAAGGGGGCCCCCATAACAACCTCGATCGTGTTAGGAGCGCTCGATAATGGAATATAACACCGGTAGCCGAAACTAGGGCGACAAAGATGGAACAAAACACCAGGATAGAAAGTTGAGCCTTCCACCTTTTACCAAGTATATAGATCCATTAAATTAATTAGCAATTATACGGTGATATAACAAGGAACCTGCAACTAGCAATGCTAACACATGGTTAAGCAAGCAGTAACATTGCCAATCAGTGGTTTGCTAGGTTGTAGAAGGTTGAAGGTTTCATGGCAATGTTGACAGGCTGACATTTAACACATGGTAGGCAACGAGACATAATGAAAGAAACAAGAAAACTAGCATGCATTGATAGTAATGGTATCAAGGGAAATGGTCATCTTGACTGAGGTCCCGCTTGGAAGAAGAATGACTCCGTGAAGCAGACGAGCCAACGTAGTCGAACGGATCCTCACATTCCGACACGCTTGCGGAACTCTATCAAGAAGAACTAAACCGGCAACAAGAATCAACATGCAATATTCACCACAGCACATGCACGATATGATGCACAACCTAATATGATGCATGTCCATTTTGATTATGCAAGGCATGTCATGTCAATTCACAACAATCAAACACTACACCTTAAGTGAAGCTCAATATGCAACGAGTTGCATATTGACGAAACTCCACATACGATTTATTTAGTTCACTCTCGTTTAGGCACACGACAATATTAAATGTTGTTTAAACATGGCACGAGGTGAATCATGTGATTTACATGTCATACTACTCGGTTACACAAATAGAACATTTGAACGGAGCTACGGTTAAAAGATACGTGCAACACAAGATGTTATGCCATGAATGCAACATGCATGCAATTTTATGAGAACACTGGCAAGAAGGATATGAAGCATGTGTAGCCACGGCGAACAAAAGGAACCATGGCAGCAAAAGGGAAACGATGCCACGGCAACGTTCAGGTCTCGATAACTCAATGAGGTACCGGTGCCAAAGAATTGGGAGCGCGTGCGTGTCATGCCAAGAATGATGGGGTGATCCTGGTTACTGGGTTCCCATGTGTCGGGGCACGACAAAAGGGGGACAACGTGCAGCTAATATGACATCTACGAAACGGACAACATCGCCTCTCATACAACAATGCATTCGGTCCACGGGTGATTGATACGTCTCCAACATATCTATAATTTTTTATGGTTCCTTGCTATTATCTTGACAACTTTGGATGTTTTATATGCATGAATATGCTATTTTATATCTTTTTGGGACTAACCTATTAACTCAGTGCCAAGTGCCAGTTTCTGTTTTTTCCGTGTTTTTGGCCCATTTTCAGACGAAGTCCAAATGGAATGAAACTTTACGATGATTTTTTGGACCAAAAGATACCCCCAAAGCTTTGGAAGAAGGCCAGATGGGCCACTAGGGAGTCACAAGCCCTGACGCCGCCACCCCCCCCTGGTGGTGGCGAGCAGGCTTGTGACCTCCTCGTGGGCCCAACTGACGCAATTCCATCGCCATAAATTCCTATAAATTCAGAAACCCCCCAAAAGAAACCTAGATCGGGAGTTCCGCCGCCGCAAGCCTCTGTAGCCACCAAAAACCAATCTGGAGCCCGTTCTCGCACCCTGCCGGAGGGGGAATCCATCTCCGGTGGCCATCTTAATCATCTCGACGATCTCCATGACGAGGATGGAGTAGTTCTCCCTCGGGGCTGAGGGTATGTACCAGTAGCTATGTGTTTGATCTCTCTCTCTCGTGTTCTTGAGATGTCTTGATCTCGATGTACCATGGGCTTTGCTACTATAGTTGGATCTTATGATGTTCTTCCCCCTCTCCCTCTTGTAATGAATTGAGTTTCCCCTTTATGGTTATCTTATCGGATTGAGTCTTTGAGAACACTTGATGTATGTCTTGCACGTGTCTATCTGTTGTGATCAACTTGCGGGTTTGTGACAATTGGGAACCTATGCATATGGGTTGGCACACATGGATTCATTTGAGTACTTGATGTATGTTTTGGTGATCAACTTGCGAGTTCGTGACATTGGGAACCTATGCACAGGGGTTGGCACACGTTTTGACTCTCTGGTAGAAACTTTGGGGCACTCTTTGAAGTTTTATGTGTTGGTTGAATAGATGATTCTGAGATTGTGTGATGCATGTCGTATAATCATACCCACGGATACTTGAGGTGACAATGGAGTATCTAGGTGACATTAGTGTCTTGGTTTATATGTATCTTAAGGTGTTATTCTAGTACGAACTCTATGATAGATCGATCAGAAAGAATAACTTTGTGGTGGTTTCGTACCCGACAATAATATCTTCGTTTGTTCCCCGCTGTTAGTGACTTTGGAGTGACTCTTTGTTGCATGTTGAGGGCTAGTTATATGATCCAATTATGTTATCATTGTTGAGAGAACTTCACTAGTGAAATTATGAACCCTAGGCCTTGTTTCCACGCATTGCAATACCGTTCGTGCTCACTTTTACCTTTTGTTACCTTGCTGTTTTTTTAATTCAGATTACAAAAACCTATATCTACCATCCTTATTGCACTTGTTTCACCTTCTCTTCGCCGAACTAGTGCACCTATACAACTTACCATTGTATTGGGTGTGTTGGGGACACAAGAGACTCTTTGTTATTTGGTTGCAGGGTTGCTTGAGAGAGACCATCTTCATCCTGCGCCTCATGCGGATTGATAAACCTTAGGTCACCCACTTGAGGGAAAATTGCTACTGTCCTACAAACCTCTGCACTTGGAGGCCCAACAACGTCTACAAGGAGAAGGTTGCGTAGTAGAAATCAAGCTCTTTTCTGGCGCCGTTGCCGGGGAGGTTAGCGCTTGAAGGTATATCTTTAGATCTTGCAATCGAATCTTTTTGTTTCTTGTTCTTTTGCTAGAAAACTACAAAAAAATGGAATTGAGGATGCCTCATATGCTCCATCTTTTCAATGTCTTTCGTGAGCATGATGGGAAGGAAAATTGTGCTCAAGTGCTGAAAGAAGAATTACATAGAATGCTTGGCATAGAATATGTGAATGATGATCATGATTGCAATGTTGTTAGCATGAATTCTATGAATACCCATGATGCTAATGATATGCAAAGCCACAAGCTTGGGGATGCTATATTTGATGAAGATGATCTTTTTAGTTCTTCCACTTTGAATGATCAAAATTATTTTGATGAAAGCATGCCCCCTATCTATGATGATTATTGTGAGGATACTTATGCTTTGAAGAAGAGGGATGATAAAGTTTGTCATACTTTCTAAAACCCCTTTGCTAAACCTTGCTTTTTCATTGTCGACACAATTTGTAGTGCTCAAGTCTTTTACGATACTCCCACTACTATTCTTAAGAATATATTTCCTTATGTGGAGAGTAGTAAAATTTCTATGCTTGTAGATCATGAAAAGAAAGCTTTAGGTGCTGGTTATATTGTTGAATTCATTCATGATGCTACTGAAAATTACTATGAGAGAGGATCATATGCTTTTACTTATTGCAATAGTATCAAGCTTCCTCTCCATATGTTGAAATTTTTGAAGCTATGCTTGTTTTGCCTTCCTATGCTAGTTGATTCTTGCTCCAATAAATTGTTCGATCACAAAATCCCTATTCATAGGAAGTGGGTTAGACTCAAATGTGCTAGCCATTTCCTCCATGATGCTCTCGTTGTGTTTCAATCCTTACCTTTTATGTGAGCATCATTGAAATCAATGCCTAGCTAAGGGCGTTAAACGATAGCGCTTGTTGGGAGGCAACCCAATGAATAAATTTTTCTTTGCTTTTTGCTTCCTGTTTTGTTTTCTCCACACCATCATAGTTCTGTTATGATTGTGTCTTTTGTGTTTATTTTTGTGTTTGTGCCAAGCAAAACCGTTATGATTAGTCTTGGTGATGATTGTTTGATCATGATAGAAAAAGACAGAAACTTTCTGCTCACGAAAATAATTTTCATTTCTTTTTCTGTAAGAGCTTTTGAGTTGATTCTTTTTTCTGCTGATTGCTACGCAAATTACACAGACTGTCGTAATTTTTCAGAATTTTTGAAGTAGCAGAGGTATACGAAATATACAGATTGCTACAGACTGGTCTGCTGTTAACAGATTCTGTTTTTGTTGTGTTGGTAGCTTATTTTGATGAAACTATGGATAGTATCGGGGGGTATTAGCCATGGAAGATTGAAAATACAATAACCCAACATCAGCATAAGTAGAATTTAAGTTTGCTACAGTACCTAAGGAAGTGGTGGTTTGCTTTCTCATACTAATGTTATCACGAGTTTCTGTTTAAGTTTCGTGTTGTGAAGTTATCAAGTTTTGGGTAAAGTTCTTATGGACAAAGAGATAAAGAGTGGCAAGAGCACAAGCTTGGGGATGCCCAAGGCACCCCAAGAGATTCAAGGATGCCGTAAAAGCCTAAGCTTGGGGATGCCCCGGGAAGGCATCCCCTCTTTCGTCTTCAATCCATCGGTAACGTTACTTGGGGCTATGTTTTTATTCACCACTTGTTATGTGTTTTGCTTGGAGCGTCTTGTATCGTAGGAGTCTTTTTTTTTTTGTGTCACAATCATCCTTGCTGCACACCTAGAGAGAGACACATGCACTCACCGTGATTTTGTCGAGCTTCACTTATATCCTTTGGTAGACAATTCAGCTCACATGTGCTTCACTTATATCTTTTGAGCTAGATACTTTTGCTCTATGTGCTTCACTTATATCTTTTAGAGCGCAGCGGTGCGTGGCTTGGTAGTTGATCTATGCTTTGAAAGTAGTCTCAAAAGGGGTAGTTATCCAAAGGGATACGAAAACTTCCACCTTCATGTGCATTGAATAGTTAGAGAAGTTTGATTCATCTCAATTAGTTTTGAGTTGTGGTTATGGTAATACTGAAGTTATGCTAGTAAGGTGTTGTGGATCTAGAAATACTTGTGTTGAAGTTAGTGATTCCCGTAGCATGCACGTATGGTGAACCGCTATGTGATGAAGTCTGAGCATGATTAGTCTTTTGATTGTCATCCTTTGCGTGGCGGTCGGGATCGCGTGATGGTTTATACCTACCAACCCTTCCCCTAGGAGCATGCGTTGAATGCTTTGTTTCGATTACTAATAAAACTTTTGCAACAAGTATATGAGTTCTTCATGACTAATGTTGAGTCCACGGTTTAGATGCACTTTCACCTTCCACCATCACTATCTTCTTAGTGCCGTGCAACTTCCGCCGGTGCACAAAACCCACCATTAGCCTCCCTCAAAACAGCCACCATACCTACCTATTATGGCTTTTTCAAAGTTATTCTGTGATATATTGCCATGCAACTACACCATGACATGTGCCACCACGTCTACATTGCCATTGCATGATCGTAAGATAGCTAGCATGATGTTTCCATTAATGTCTATGACATGCTAGATCATTGTCACGGTACACTATCGAAGGCATTCCATATAGAGTCATCATTGCTCTAAGTTTTGAGTTGTAAGTATGATGATCATCATTGATGGAGCATTGTCCCATGTGAGGAAATAAAAGAGGCCAGCGAAGCCCATTTACAAAAGGAGGCCAAAGATGCCCACCAAAAAAAGAGGCCAAAGAGCCCACCAAAAAATGAGAGAAAAAGAGAGAAGGGACAATGCTACTATCTCCTTTCCACACTTGTGCTTCATATTAAGCACCATGATATTCATGATTGACAATCTCTCGTTTTGTCTACACCATATAGCTAGTGGGAAATTTTCATTATATAACTTGGCTTGTATATTCCAATGATGGGCTTCCTCAAAATTGCCTTAGGTCTTCGTGAGCAAGCAAGTTGGATACACACCCACTAGTTTTCTTTAAGAGCTTTCACATACTCCTAGATCTAGTGCATCATTTGTATGGCAATCCCTACTCATTCACATTGATATCTATTGATGAGAATCTCCATAGCTCATTGATATGCCTAGTCAATGTGACCATTTTCTCCTCGTTTGCCTTGCAACCTCCACCACACTCCATTCCACTTATACTGCTAAAACCATGGCTCACACTCATGTATTGCGTGAGAGTTGAAAAAGTTTGAGAAAGTAAAGGTGTGAAAACAATTACTTGGCCAATACCGAGGTTGTGCATGATTTAAATTCGTTGTGCAAGGATGATAGAGCATAGCCAGACTATATGATTTTGTAGGGATAACTTTCTTTTGGCCTTGTTATTTTGAAAGTTCATGATTACCTTGCTAGTTTGCTGGAAGTATTATTGTCTCCACATCAATAGAAAACTATTGTTTTGAATCTAACGGATCTGAACATTCATGTCACGTGAGAGAAGTTACAAAGGACAACTATGCTAGGTAGCATGCAACATCAAAAATTCATTCTTTACCACTTCCCTACTGGAGGACGAGCAGGAGTTAAGCTTGGGGATGCTTGATACGTCTCCAACGTATCTATAATTTTTGATGGTTCCATGCTATTATCTTGTCAACTTTGGATGTTTTATATGCATGAATATGCTATTTTATATCTTTTTTGGGACTAACCTATTAACTCAGTGCCAAGTGCCAGTTTCTGTTTTTTCCGTGTTTTTGGCCCATTTTCAGACGGAGTCCAAATGAATGAAACTTTACGATGATTTTTTTGGACCAAAAGAGACCCCTGAAGCTTTGGAAGAAGGCCAGATGGGCCACTAGGGAGTCACAAGCCCTGACGCCGCCCCCCCCCCCGTGGTGGCGAGCAGGCTTCTGACCTCCTCGTGGGCCCAACTGACGCAATTCCACCACCATAAATTCCTATAAATTCAGAAACCCCCCAAAAGAAACCTAGATCGGGAGTTCCGCCGCCGCAAGCCTCTGTAGCCACCAAAAACCAATCTGGAGCCCGTTCTCGCACCCTGCCGGAGGGGGAATCCATCTCCGGTGGCCATCTTAATCATCTCGACGATCTCCATGACGAGGATGGAGTAGTTCTCCCTCGGGGCTGAGGGTATGTACCAGTAGCTATGTGTTTGATCTCTCTCTCTCGTGTTCTTGAGATGTCTTGATCTCGATGTACCATGGGCTTTGCTACTATAGTTGGATCTTATGATGTTCTTCCCCCTCTCCCTCTTGTAATGAATTGAGTTTCCCCTTTATGGTTATCTTATCGGATTGAGTCTTTGAGAACACTTGATGTATGTCTTGCACGTGTCTATCTGTTGTGATGAACTTGCGGGTTTGTGACAATTGGGAACCTATGCATATGGGTTGGCACACGTGGATTCATTTGAGTACTTGATGTATATTTTGGTGATCAACTTGCGAGTTCGTGACATTGGGAACCTATGCACAGGGGTTGGCACACGTTTTGACTCTCTGGTAGAAACTTTGGGGCACTCTTTGAAGTTTTATGTGTTGGTTGAATAGATGATTCTGAGATTGTGTGATGCATGTCGTATAATCATACCCACGGATACTTGAGGTGACAATGGAGTATCTAGGTGACATTAGTGTCTTGGTTGATATGTATCTTAAGGTGTTATTCTAGTACGAACTCTATGATAGATCGATCAGAAAGAATAACTTTGTGGTGGTTTCGTACCCGACAATAATCTCTTCGTTTGTTCCCCGCTGTTAGTGACTTTGGAGTGACTCTTTGTTGCATGTTGAGGGATAGTTATATGATCCAATTATGTTATCATTGTTGAGAGAACTTCACTAGTGAAGTATGAACCCTAGGCCTTGT
This sequence comes from Hordeum vulgare subsp. vulgare, assembly GCF_904849725.1. Lineage (NCBI taxonomy): Eukaryota > Viridiplantae > Streptophyta > Magnoliopsida > Poales > Poaceae > Hordeum > Hordeum vulgare. The sequence continues at coordinate 227,534,145 of NC_058520.1, read as the reverse complement.
TTCCACGCATTGCAATACCGTTCGTGCTCACTTTTACCTTTTGTTACCTTGCTGTTTTTGTAATTTCAGATTACAAAAACCTATATCTACCATCCTTATTGCACTTGTTTCACCTTCTCTTCGCCGAACTAGTGCACCTATACAACTTACCATTGTATTGGGTGTGTTGGGTACACAAGAGACTCTTTGTTATTTGGTTGCAGGGTTGCTTGAGAGAGACCATCTTCATCGTACGCCTCCTGCGGATTGATAAACCTTAGGTCACCCACTTGAGGGAAAATTGCTACTGTCCTACAAACCTCTGCACTTGGAGGCCCAACAACGTCTACAAGGAGAAGGTTGCGTAGTAAATATCAGTGATTGTCTCGGTGGTTATACATTCGAAGCGTGTAATTCAGAGCGGATCGCGTTGTTGCGGTGTAGATGTACATGTGTCATTGTGGACGTAGTGGAAGTAGTCGTTCCCGCGACGGTAATTGGAGTAGTGGTACACGGGTCTTCGGCGACGGTAGTCGTACATGGTTCGGCGAAGAACTTGATGAATATGATGTCCTTTCGAGTCGTAGTGGAAGTAGTTGTACTCGCACCTATAGTCGTACACCAGAAGTAGTCGTCCAAGGCATCCGTCTTGGAGGTTACTAGTGCGGTCCAACTCAAGGTGACCTTGGACCTTGGTCTTGGGTCTCCACGGTTTAGACGCGTTCGGGACATCATTGTCAATAGAGAGGTTGAACGAGGCAGGCGGCCCAGGCGCACGACATGGCACCGGTCCATGCTGGCGAAGGATCGGGTCAACACAACACTCGATCAGCCCAAAGGCGCCTGGGTCAACACAGCGCTAGGGGGCTCGATGCGGTCAGCAACCATGGGCAGCAGCGAGCTCTAGCAACGCTGGAGCGCACATGGTGATGGAGACGGGCGGTTCTGGCTGGTAGGTGGTGGACCTAGACATAGGAGGTCGGCGACGCAGCGGGGCGAGGGCGGAGAACCCTATGGCGGCGCTACGCGGACGGCTCTGACGTGGGGCCACGAGCAGAGGCAGCTATGCATCGGCGGTGGAGGCTGAGGCGCTTGGAGAGTTGCGAAGATGATCAGAACGGCGACACATCCGAAGAGGGGAGGCCGGATCCCCTCGACCTCGAGGAGGAGGAGGCCGGCACGGGCCACCGATGGACGGTCACGCGCTGGTGGAGCAACGGCCCTCAGACGGGTCATGGCAGAGGGAGCATGGGGCACAGCTGCAAATCGAGTGGGCTCGCGGGGAAGGTGACTGCACGGTGCGAGGTGGCTGACTCGGCACGACGGGCTGGCTCTGGTGGTTATCGGCTTGGGGAGGTCGGAGGGGTTCCTTCCCTGGCGGCACATGAACGAGGGATCGGGCCAGATCCCGTGGCACTCACTCCTGCATGGAGATGGGTGCACGGTGAGTGAGTGCAGGTGGCGGCGGGTCCGGAGGAAATGAGGATGTTCGGGAGCAGGCTAGGGTTAGGGTAGGATTTGATCCGCATTCGTATATAAATAGCCACTTTTTTCTTAAATGGGGTCTAATTGTCCCTCCAATCTAAATCGAATGGTTGCGGTTAAAATAGGTTAGGGGGCTGATTGAAAAATGGATGACGGTTTAGGGTATTACGGGGTTGATCCGGACCCAACGGTCATGACCACCCTGTTCGGGTCCGAGGGGACTGTCGGATTTCGAGCTCCGCAAAACCCTAAAGATTCAAACTCAGGGGCATGTGCGAAGATCTCTCGCGGGCTCGCCTCACCTAACTTGCTACTCGTTGGGGATGGCACAGAACTCACACGATGGTGAGGAAGACATAGAACACGGCAATTTACCTAGGTTCGGGCCGCTAAGAAGCGTAATACCCTACTCCTGCTTTGGTGGATTGCCTATCGTGGAGGTTGGTGGATGAACTAGTACAGTGTTCGAGGGCCTCCGGAGGCTGGGTGGCCTTTGTGTGGTGCCAGTGGGCGAGTGAATGAATCCGCTCCCTATGAAGTAACATACTCTCTATATATATAGTGGCGGCCCCGGTCCACTTCCCTTATCATTTCAACGGGGAGGGATCCCACAATGGCCAATTTTGAAGGGGAACAGGGGAACATGCTTCCCCTGTCCAAAGGTAGTCTTCGCCTACAAAGTGGCTGTCAGCGCAGCAGGGACGGGGCCAAGGATGACATGCGTCCTTCTGGCGGGCGGCGATGGCCATGTTGCACCAAAAAGGAAACCTTTGTATGCCTTGGGAAGCCCGGTTCGTCCTTGCCCCCATTTGCACTAAAGGGGAAACTGCTTCGTCCTGTTGTCTGCTGCTCACCTGTCCTTCCTCTGTGTCATTCTTGACTCCTGAGGTCGGGTCTCGCCTCGGAATATCCGCCACTCCAGAGGGGTCCTGATGAGGCTCCCTGCGGGTCTTGATGCTACTCCTCCTTGCTAGGGCCTTGCCTTGAGTGGTGTCGGGCCTGTTGGTTTTTGGTCGATGAATTGGACCAACCCTGGGCCACGGGCACGCAGGTCTGGGTACCCCCATTCCCAGAACACCAACATAGATTTTCGGACTAAGTTGCGGGCAGGTTGGTGCATTGTGTAGAGAGTCTAGGTGGAGATGAGAGGGAAAACGGGCAGCCCAGTGATGACCCACAAGTATAGGGGATCTATCTTAGTCCTTTTGATAAGTAAGAGTGTCGAACCCAACGAGGAGCAGAAGGATCTGACAAGTGGTTTTCAGCAAGGTAATATCTGCAAGCACTGAAATTATCGGTAACAAGTAGTTGTGTGGTGAGATGATTCGTAGCAAGTAGCAAGTAACAAAAGTAGCAACGGTGCAGCAAAGTGGCCCAATCCCTTTTGTATCAAGGGACAGGCCTGGACAAAGTCTTACAAGAGGTAAAACGCTCCCGAGGACACATGGGAATTTCTGTCAAGCTAGTTTTCATCATGTTCATAGGATTCGCGTTCGTTACTTTGATAGTTTCATATGTGGGTGGACCGGCGCTTGGGTACTGCCCTTACTTGAACAAGCATCCCACTTATGATTAACCCCTCTCGCAGGCATCCGCAACTACGGAAGAAGAATTAAGACAAAGTCTAACCATAGCATTAAACTAGTGGATCCAAATCAGCCCCTTACGAAGCAACGCATAAACTAGGGTTTAAGCTTCTGTCACTCTAGCAACCCATCATCTACTTACTACTTCCCAATGCCTTCCTATAGGCCCAAATAATGGTGAAGTGTTATGTAGTCGACGTTCACATAACACCACTAGAGGAAAAACAACATACAACACATAAAAATATCGAACGAATACCAAATTCACATGACTACTTATAACAAAACTTATCCCATGTCTTCAGGAACAAAAGTAACTACTCACAGAGCATAATAATATTCATGACCAGAGAGGTAATGAGTAGCATCAAGGATCTGAACATAAACTCTTCCACCAAGTAATCCAACTAACATCAACTACAAAGAGTAATTAACACTACTAGCAACCTTACAAGTAACAATCGGAGTCGTGAGACGGAGATTGGTTACAAGAGATGAACTAGGGTTTGGAGATGAGATGGTGCTGATGAAGATGTTGATGGTGATGAGTCCCCTCCGATGAGAGGAGTGTTGGTGATGATGATGGCGACGATTTCCCCCTCCGGGAGGGAAGTTTCCCCGGCAGGATCGTCCTGCCGGAGCTCTAGATTGGTTCTGCTCAAGTTCCGCCTCGTGGCGGCGGCAAATCCTCCGAAAAGCCTCCTCTTATTTTTTCTAGACCAAAACCCTTCTTGTAGAAAAAGGGGGAGCCAGAGGGCCAGCTGGGAGCCCACAAGCCCCCTAGGCGCGGCCAGGGGGGTGGCCGCGCCTAGTAGGCTTGTGGCCCCCTGCTGGCGCCCCTCCGACACTTCTTAGGCCCAGTATTTTTTATAAATCCCAAAAAAATCCACGTTGATTTTCACGGCTTTTGGAGTTGCGCAGAATGGTATCTCAAACTTCCTCCCTTTTCAGGCCAGAATTCCAGCTGTCGGCATTCTCCCTCTTCATGTAAACCTTGCAAAATAAGAGAGAAAAGGCATAAGTATTGTACCGTGAAGTGTAATAACAGCCCAAAAAGCGATAAATATCAACATGAAAGCATGATGCAAAATGGACGTATCAACTCCCCCAAGCTTAGACCTCGTTTGTCCTCAAGCGAAAGCCGAGCTCAATAAATATGCCCACATGTTTAGGGAGAGAGGTGTCGACAAAACAAGATACGAACATGCAGGCATCATGATCATGATCAGAACAGCAATACCATCATATGAACTCTTATGCTAAAGTGACAATTCCTTCACAAAGTAAAGCATGGATCAAGAACTCTACCGAGAAATAACAACCGATAGCCTTTAGTCATTGAAGCAATTGTAATTTATCACAACATCGGAAAGAGTCAAATAAGAGCTTGGAATGCAAATCCACATACTCAATCATCTTTTCGTTCTCTACAATTGCTACAACTCACGTGGTACTCATGAGATCAAAGTTTCAGTCGGACACAGAGAAAGATAGGGGCTTATAGTTTCGCCTCCCAACCATTTACCTCAAGGGTAATGTCAACAATAATAATTCATGAACACTTACTTCCAAGTTGACATATGAATATAGATCTTTCCCTAGCATATGACGTTAGCCAAGATAAAGGCGAAATAAGGAATTGGTGAAGATCACCATGACTCTTTCAGGGAAAAAAAGTAAAGGTACAAGATAGGCCCTTCGCAGAGGGAAGCAGAGGTTGTCATGCGCTTTTGAGGTTTGGATGCGTTCGTACAAAGCTTATTTTCCACACACTAATAGATCATACATATTAGGGAGCAATTTTTATTGCTTGCACCGATGACAACTTACTTGAGGGATCTTATTCAATCCATTGGTAGGTATGATGGACTCTCATGGCAAAACTGGGTTGAAGGTTTGTGGATGCACAAGTAGTATCTCTACTTGGTGCCGAAGTTTTGGCTAATATGAGGTGGAAGCAATCGTCACATGCTAAGGGATCTCTAGTCATATAACATTGTTCGGAACCAGGCAAACACAATTCATTATGTTGTCTTCCTTGTCCAACATCTACTTCTAAGCATGTAATAGTGTAGTGAGTGTTCACAATCATAGATGGTGTCAAAGATGATATATTTATATGTGAACCTCTCCTTCTTTATTACTTTCTATTAATTGCAACAATGACCAAGGTCTACGTTTGTCTATCCTCAACAAGTTTCAATCAACATTCTTTTTATATGTGAAGCCATCACTTCCCATAAGATCATTACATGATCTTTCATGCTTTTGTTCTTTTCTCAATCTCTTGATCATGGCAAGAGGCAAAGCCCTCAACTAAGACACTCTTTATTATATGGATCACAATATCGAATACATCAGGGGTGACACAAAGCAAAACTCAAGACTAAAACACTAAGACTTTTATTCTAATAGAGAAAGAGAAAACTGAAAAGGAACAAACTAAAACAAAGGTAAAGGCAAAATATGTGATGGTGATACGATACCGGGGCAACTCCCCCAAGCTTGGCACAAGCCAAGGGGATTTCCCATACCCATGCTTAGTTGTCTTCCTTTGGCGGTGATGGTGGTGGAGTTGTTTTGTCATTTGATTCCAAGAGGGCCATCAATCTTTGATTTATACCTTGGAGATTTGTGATATGTTTATCCAGAAAAAAAACTTCACGAGTGAGATAAGTATTGTGAGCACGAGTTGTTTCACAAAACCTCAAGAGTTCAATCAAGGATGGAGACAGTAGGTGGAGGTAGGGTTGGAGGAAATCCACTTCTTCAACTTCTTCCTTGTTGAGCACAGATTGTACCTCGTCCCACGCCTGATTCTTCTCCTTAGTTTTGCCCTTGGTTTCTTTAGGTAGCCTTTCCCTGACCTCAATGACCTCCATTCTTTTAAGATCATCATTTACTTCTCCATAGACTTGAGGGAGATTGTTCTCCCCCACAGATTCCTGAGACGACATCTTGCTCTAAATCTGCGGCAGAAAACAAGCTCGAAACGAAAACAAAGGAAATTTGCGTGATACGAGGGTCAGACCTTACGGGAGAATACATAATGATTTTTTAAGACCAGAAGGAGTACTCCGCAAGAAAACGGAGTCCGGGAGGCACACGAGGTGGCCACAAGCCCCCCAGGCGCGGAAAGGGGGTGGCCCGCGCCTGGCAGGCTTATCGCCTCCTCGTGCGCTTTCCGGACTACTTTAATTTTTTTATTTTTCTAAATATTCCAAAACGGAGAAAAATTCCTACTCGAAAAGTTTTGGAGTCTGTTTACTTATCGGAACACATACCTCTTCGTTTTCGGAGTCTGAAACAGGCTGATAAATATCCCTTAGGTATTCCTCTGGAGTTATGGTATTGATAATATTGCTTTCAACATTTATGGGAGTACTTGAGATATAATTCTTGATTCTTTGCCCATTTACAACTCTCGGACAATTACCTTCCATTTTGTTGATCTTGATAGCACCGGAACGATATACTTCCTCAACAATATAGGGACCTTCCCATTTAGAGAGAAGCTTGCCTGCAAAAAATCTTAAACGAGAATTATATAGCAAGACATAATCACCTACATTGAACTCATGATTCTGTATCCTTTTATCATGCCACCTCTTAACCTTTTCTTTGAACAACTTGGCATTTTCATATGCCTGATTTCTCCATTCATCAAGAGAGCTAATATCAAATAACCTCTTCTCACCAGCATGTTTGAAATCAAAGTTGAGCTCTTTGATTGCCCAATAAGATTTATGCTCTAGCTCAAGAGGTAAATGACATGCTTTACCGTACACCATTTTGTACGGGGACATGCCCATGGGATTCTTATAGGCAGTTCTGTAAGCCCACAGTGCATCATCGAGCTTCTTAGACCAATTCTTACTAGACTTGTTGACAATCTTTTGCAAAATTAGTTTAATCTCTCTATTGCTTAGCTCTACTTGACCACTGGACTGAGGGTGATAGGGAGACGCAATTCTATGGTTGACATCGTACTTAGCAAGCATTTTACGGAAAGCACCATGAATGAAATGTGAACCACCGTCGGTCATTAGATATCTGGGGACTCCAAATCTAGGGAAAATAACTTCTTTAAGCATCCTGATAGAGGTGTTGTGATCAGCACTACTAGTGGGGATAGCTTCTACCCACTTAGTGACATAATCAACAACAACTAGGATATGAGTATACGCGTTGGATTTTGGAAAAGGTCCCATATAATCAAAGCCCCAAACATCAAATGGTTCAATGACAAGTGAATAGTTCATAGGCATTTCTTGACGTTTACCGATATTACCTATTCTTTGACATTCATCACAAGACAAGACAAACTTATGGGCATCCTTGAAGAGAGTGGGCCAATAGAAACCTGATTGCAATACCTTGTGTGCAGTTCTATCTCCTGCATGGTGTTCTCCGTAGGCCTCGGAGTGACACTTCTGTAGGATCTATACCTGTTCATGTTCAGGTACACAACGTCTAATAACACCATCTACTCCTTCCTTATAAAGGTGAGGATCATCCCAGAAGTAATGTCTCAAGTCAAAGAAGAATTTCTTCTTTTGCTGGTATGTGAAACTAGGTGGTATATATTTGGCAACGATATAGTTTGCATAATCAGCATACCACGGTGCACTACATGAAGTAATGATGACATTCAATTGCCCATCAAGAAAGCTATCATCAATAGGTCGTGGGTCATCAAGAACATTCTCCAACCTAGACAAGTTATCTGCTACTGGGTTATCAACACCCTTCCTGTCAACATCATGCAAATCAAATTCTTGTAGCAAGAGAACCCATCTAATAAGTCTAGGTTTAGCGTCTTTCTTCTCCATCAGGTACTTAATAGCAGCGTGATCAGTGTGAATAGTGACTTTGTAATCAACTATGTAAGATCTGAACTTTTGACATGCAAACACTACTGCTAAAAATTCCTTTTTCGTAGTGGCATAGTTTCTTTGGACAATGTCTAGAGTTTTACTAGCATAGTGAATAACATTCAACTTATTATCAACTCTTTTCCCTAGAACAGCACCAACAGCATAATGACTAGCATCACACATGATTTCAAAAGGTAAGTTCCAATCAGGTGGTTGAACAATAGGTGCAGTTATCAAAGCCTTCTTAAGTATTTCGAAGGCTTCCTCACAATCATCATCAAAAACAAAAGGAATATCCTTTTTCAAGAGATTGGTAAGAGGCCTAGAAATCTTAGAGAAGTCTTTAATGAACCTTCTATAGAAACCAGCATGACCAAGGAAACTTCTTATACCTTTTATATACGTGGGGTATGGCATTTTCTCGATTGCATCAACCTTAGCCTTATCGACTTCAATACCTCTTTCAGAAATTTTATGTCCTAAGACGATGCCTTCATTAACCATAAAGTGGCACTTCTCCCAATTCAAGACAAGATTGGTGTGTTTACATCTCTGCAAGACTCGATCAAGGTTGCTGAGGCAATCATCAAAAGAAGACCCGTAAACGGAGAAGTCATCCATGAAAACCTCAACAATCTTTTCATATTGCAAACACACATATTCCCATTATTGAAATGCACAACTATTTTACTCACCTATATCCCGAGAGAGATCGTGCACGGCTAAATAAATAGCTAGATCTAGCTAACTAGTGGAGAGGGAGAGAGATGATCTAGGTAGATCTATATGTATGGAAGGAGGGAAAGCCAAATAAATATGAAAGATAGAGTTAGAAGAGGTCATTTATGGAGGAGAATTAGGATGGAGGAGGCATTAATGGGGAGAAAAAAGAGGTAGAAGGAAGAGAGAAGAATGACAACAATGTTGAACAAGTAAGGGGAGAGGGCAAATGGGGGGAGGAAGGGGGAGAGAGGGGGTGTGTGGGTGAAAAGCTGCCAGCAGCCACGCGTAGCAGTAGCTCTGTTTTCCAAGGGGCACTACTGCTATTAGTCTTAGTAGTAGCGCTTTTCTGGAGCATCGCTACTGCTAAGTGGGGCCCAGTAGCATTAGCGTTGATTCTCACCGAGCGCTACTGCTATTCTACTTAGCAATACCGCTTTTTACAAGGGCGCGCTGCTACTACGGCTACCGTCGGTGGACTCGTTGGGTCTCGTTTAGCAATAACGTTTTTTACATTTCTAGCGCTACTGCTAAGGCCTTATCAGTAACGCTTGACATATCGACAGCGCTGTCGGGACCCCGATCCTAAGTCATAAGAACCCAACCTGTAACACATCACATCACTTTGCAGCCTCACGGACGGTGAACTCCACGGCTTCCACCTTACCTTGGCCGGGACCGTTTGCGTCTTTTGGCTCACGTATATGAATATGTTGCTAGTGTTCAAACGACAAAGAACCCGGGTCGACATGACTAGTTATAAACCCAAGCGGTACATCCATACAGGGACAGACATACATAACCCAGCAAGGCAGGTGTCGATCAACAGCGTGTGTAGACGAGTCGTAGCAAGCTACAAGGACTCAATTACACCGCGTGACATTTCCCCGAGGGGACGGACACAACAGCAAAGAAGGATACACGCCGGTCAATCAATGTCTCTAGAGCAGTAGCAAGCTACCAAGGCTCGATAGAAGCACAAAGAGGCATTTCCCTGTAAAGAGTACTACTAAAGGCACACAACTAGGTGTAGAATCCCACACATATAATGCATTTCATAACATACACACAATATGCATGATATGTGTAGATACAACATGGCATCACAACATAACTCTATGACCCAAGCTTTTATTAAGGACTCATAAGAATCAACATAGTGTGTTATTACAAACAGGAGTCCCGTGACCCGACACTCAAGTCATACAAACAACAAGCGGAAGCAAAACATGTCTGGGTACAGACATCTACTAAAAGTGGTTGGAAGAGCCTGAAAGCTACTACAACCCTACCAAAGGAGCCAGACCTCTGTCTGGGATTCCCAAGCTATTCCGGTCAACATCGAACACATCGCGTAGAACCTTTTAATGAGTCTAAGTCTTCTCTGCAAAAACATAAATAAAGCAACCGTGAGTACAAAGGTACTGAGCAAGACTTACATCAGAACTATCTACATATGCATCATGTTTCAATGAAAGATTTGTGGGGTTTGATTGCAGCAAGCCAGCTTTGACTCTTGGCTAACCTGTACTACGACTACAAGTTCTTTCTTTGAGGTGGGATAGCGCACACGAGTCCACATATTCACCAATGCAATACACCACTATGGATCCACTCTCGTCTCCCTATTAGAAAGCCTTCCATAGCACTCACACTTATCTTGCATGTTTTAGAGTATCCATTTAAATTGTCTATGTACCACGTAATGCTTCCAAGTAGTCCATATCCGAGGACGCAGCTATTCAAACAGATTGATTCACCTTGGAGGGGTATACTTCTTCACACATGCTCTCACCACTTAGCACCATATGCACGTCATGCATCTCGGCAACCTTCAAGCGGAAGCACTGGCGTGGGTGTCGGCCACGACCGTTAACCACACAAGACCCTAGTCCAGGTTTATCGCCTATTTGAGACTGAACCCGCAAGGAAGTCCGGCTGAGGTTTCCTCTACGACCCCAAACGATGTGCGCAGGGTTCCCAAGCCCACCATCCGGGTGCACTTGGTACACCGTGCCACTATGTATCTACCGTAGAGAAGCCTACCCCGTCGGGCAGAGCTAAACACGGCCACAAACACTTTTCCTACAAACACCAGAAACTAATTGCAACTCCTGGACAGGGATCTAGGCAATTAATAAGCCGAGCGGGGTCATATTTCAGGGCCCAATGCATGGTAGTATCTTGTCTTGGATAACATACACAGAACTCAGTTCTTAAGGACGGTCCCAATGAGACAACCCACCATGTACTCCTACATGGCCTCTCATCGCTACCTTTACCAAATCGGATTCACATCTTTACTCTCACGTTGTAGGACATGAACACAACCATTTCGATTCATCATCCAGATGGATCAGACCCGACACGACTCTAAGCATAGCAGGCATTGTAAGCAAGCATGGATGAGTAAGCACAACAAGGCTCAAGCAGTTGCTACTCATGCTAAGTGGTTTCAACTATTGACTGTGACAAAAATCAGGTCATGCACAGGAATGGGTTCAACTACCGATAACAGGTACAGTTGAATCGTGATTGTCCTAATGCAGTAAAAGAGAGCAGGAGCGAGCGAGTGGGTTTATATCAATATGCTCAAGGGGGTTTGCTTGCCTGACACGTCTGAAGATAGCAATGAGTCTTCATCAATGTCAACGATCACATCATCGGAACCATCGTCTACCGAGAGGGAACATCACCGGCAAACAAGAAAGGAACAACAATTACTTCACGGAAATGCAACACTATGATGCATGATCAAGAAATGGAGATGAAATGTGACAGGGCCAATATAGCTACCATTTCTTAGGTTGAAGCTGGATTTGAATCAGGATTCAAATACCACTTCAAGAAAGGTATTTTCCGGATACCCTTTTAATTGATTCGACCTGATGCTCAGGTATAACTTGTTTTTAACATGCATGAAGATGGCAATTTGAGGTACTTGTTTTGCTAGCTCAATGTTTGAACATAGTAATTGAAGTGGAATTCAAATAGGAATCAAATTCCAACTCCAAACTATTTATTAAATTTACCCTATTCATCATTTTGCCTATTTGGTGTTGTTAACTTTCTCAAACCAGCATGATAATGCCATGATCAGATTCTTTGGATTTTTCTGATCATTTTTCATATATAAATTATTTTCATTGGACTTACAGATTGTTTTCTATGATTTTTAGAAGTTTTAGGCATTTTCTACAATTAAATTAAATCAAAAAAGCTATTACTGCGTCACTGTGATGTCATCACTGCGTCAGCAGTCAACAGCGCCTGGGCCAAGTCAAACCTGACCAGTGGGGTCCACTGGTCAGTGACCAGGGGCTAATCCCCGAGTTGACCAGCCCCTAAGTGGGGTTTGACCCACCCTGGGGCCCACTGGCAGTGACTGGGGGGGGGCTAATTAGGCTCTAATCACCAGGCCACGTCAACGCTCACCAGAATATGGCCAGCGACGACCAAAACCGCGACGGAGGGTCGCCGGAGACGACCTAAACGGCGCTACAGAGGGCCATTTGCCGCGCGCTTTGCGTCTACGGTTTGCTGGGGAAGTGGCCGATCTGGTAGGGGTGACAGGAGAGAGTGGAGTCGCCGGAGAAGGTGCCGGCGACGAGCTCTAGCGGCGGTGGGGTTCGGCCGATGCGGGGAGCGGGCTACGGGGCACGGTAGAGCATGGGAGGAGAGGGGAAAGAGTCAGCGGCTCACGGGGGTTTCATTTTTGGCCTCGGGGAGGTTGGAGGGGCTCTCTGGCAGCGGATCGACGGCGGCGGATCTCGGTGATCGGAGGTGAAGACGACGACGGTGGCAGCGCCAGGGGGGCTCCGGCTTCGATTCCTGAGGCGGGGAGGACCGGAACGTCGCAGCTGATCTCCTGAGCTTCTCGGAGAGGCGAGGGGAGGTCGGGGCTGCGTGGACAGCGGCAGCCTGCTCGAGCCAAGCTCGGCCATGGCGAGGGGGAGACGATGCTGCGCGAGGGAAGAAGAGAGAGGGGGGGGGGAATGGTCCAGGGGCTCATCCATATCGTCTTCATACGCGGATAGGGACGGAGGAGGTGCCTCCAGCGCGAAGCAGGAGGTGGAGCGCATGCCACGCCTCTCCTCCCGGCGAGAGGAAGAGGACGACTCGCACTTGGGCCACATGGGCTCCAAGTGCTGGGCCACGGGGTGGGCGACAGGTAACAGGTTCGCTCTCTCTCTTTTCCTCCTCTGTTTCATTTCTTATTCTATTTTGTTTTATATTACCGACATTTGTTTTATTTTATATTTGGCTTCAGGCATAAGTAAAAATATTGAAATTGTTTTTAGGGTTTTGTTTGGAATATTTCCAACCCCATATAAAGTTTTCAACATTTTATAAAACTAGGAAGTATTTGAAATCAATTAATTGATTGATTTCAGTGGCTTTTGAGTTTAAAAATAAAATGCCAAAAGTATTTTTAAAAGAAAACTAACCCTGGATTGTGTTTTCCAAGATTTATCAGAAATGATGGACTTTTATGAAGGCCATTTTGGGTTCATTGATTTGTCACAAGTTTGAATTGTTTTTTTATTATAGAGTTATTGGAGTTTTGCTTTGATTTCACTTCTTTCTTAAGTTCAAATCATTTACTTAGAATGCAAAGAAAGAAAACATGAGCTCACACTTGCTAGGCTCTACTAGAGATTTCAGGGATGTGACAAGCGCGTGCTCTATTCGGGCGCTACTAATAGGGTCCTACCTATAAGATTTTTTTCTACTAGTGTGTGAGCATGTGTGCAACTCACATATGACAACTAACTTGTAAAATAAAAAAGACAACAATTCACTCAAGTTGTTGATTCACTTGAAGTTTGCCGAAAACATCAGGAGACTTCAAGTTCAACCTGGGCATTTTTTGAGCCGTGCCGGGTCAAAAAAAGCCCGGTGTTAAAAACCGAGGCCCGAGCCCAGCTCGGCCCGACCGCCAGGCCTGAATTTTGGGTCCAAACCCGGCCCGAGACGAAAAAACCCGACTGGTCCGGCCCGACTACGATTTTATTTTATTTTTTGATAGGCCCGAGCCCGGTCCGATGTGACCATCGGGCTCAACTTTTCGACCCGAACCCGGCCCGATGGGACAAATAGGCCCGGCTCGGTCCGAGATTTTCGGGCCGGCCGGACCGAGCTGCCCATGCCCACGTATACTTCAAGTCTTTGATGAACTTGCTAATCAGATTTGTATTGAATGCATTGGCTCGGATAGGGCATGAGCTTATTCGCTCATCAACAACAACCGCATCCAAATAGAGGATCTGTCACACATGCGAGCAATGCATTATTAAAAATCACTGGGAAGAATTTAAAACAACAAGAAAATGGCTCAGGAAAAACTCTTACATCAAGTTAGCAATTACGTTTACCTACCATAAGATGGTACATGCGGTAGCAGACTGTTTGCTTGTCCTCACGCATGTTGTGAAATGCTTCATTTATATCCTCAGCAACGAGCAAACAGATGTCGCTCTTCATAAGCATTTCAGGTTCAAGCACAACCGCGTAGCAGCGAGGGCTCAGGCCATCTAATAAAGAACATGTCGTCAATTGCTCCCTTCACTGTTTTCATCATTTTGTAGGATGCAGTGACATTGGGGTGTTTTGACCCAGTGTGGTTGAATAGCTCGTTGAATCTCCTGACTGACACCTCAACATTGTAATTGAGACGTTGGCCTCTGTCCGGTAAACCGAAAACCCTGTGCACACTAGCAACATCGATTGGAATTGTGCCCCTCTTCCAGACTGAGGCAGACTATCTGGGTCATATCTCCATCCAAACACATGATGCCTGGGCAGGCAGACAATCTTTCAACTTTCAGGCAGGGTACATGCGTTACTTTTTGCCCGGCAACTTGGCAAGCAAGCAGGTGCGCGGCGCTCGAATCGCGACGCAGTCCGTCCAGGTAACACCTGGCAACCTTCGACCGCACAATCTGGAGAGGTCGGACGGACGAGGCGCGGCCGCTCGCAACGGGGCGCGGGTTTTTCTAGCATTTGGGAAAGAAATATACGGAGTATGTGCTCGGGCTAGAGATGGGCTTTGTCCGACTCCTTATCCTCGTTGTTCTTTCACCGACCTCGTTCCATCATCCACGGCCACAACAACCTATCGCCCATAGCACGCGGCGCCGTGCATGCCATACTGCACTAGACCACAAGCGAAGCGGAGGAGCTGAAGCCGGCACCAAGCTCGCGGCGTGATGGCGATGGCACCTTCGTCCACCGCCACCTGCGCCACATCCCTCCACTTTCCCCACCCGTCTCCGCCCTGGAGTATCAGCAGTGGCGTCGGCCACGTCCAGTTCTCCCGCCGGCGCTGTCGCGGGCTGCAGAGGCGGGGATGCGGTGAGGCACAGCGCGCGGCGCTGGGGGGATTGCTGGGCGGCATGTTCGGCGGCGGCGGCGGTGACGACGGGGAGGTAGCGAGGAGGAGGTACAACGACAACGTCGCGCTAGTTAACAAGCTGGAGCCCGAGGTCTCCGCGCTCTCGGACGCTGACCTCCGCGCCCGCACCTCCGTGCTGCAGGAGCGCGCGCGCGCCGGGGAATCACTCGACTCCCTCCTCCCCGTACGTATTGGACAACATCCAGAATCACTTACAATCTCTTAATCACTCCAGATTTCTGTTCAGCTACGATTCGAGGCAGAGGAAATGGAAACAGAGTTTATAATTAAATTGCGCCTTTTTTTTCGAAATAAATACGTAGATCAACCTAAAGACACATTTCTGGCTAAAACTGTCGCCCTATCTATAAGATCTAAAATTGTCGTCCTGTCTACTCCCTCCGTTTCAAAATATAAGACCTTTTAGTGATTTCACTAGAAGACTACATACGGAACAAAATAAGTGAATCTATATTCTAAAATATGTCTATATACATCCGTATGTACTTTACAGTGCAATCTCTAAAAGTTTTTATATTTAGGAACGGAGGGAGTACAAGATTGATGATGTGCCTTGGCCTCGTGCCACGCACACCAAAGAAATCCAGTGACCATACCTAGCTGCCCGCCGGCTAGCCAGGAGCACCAACCGGTCTAGCAGACCCTTAATATGCACCGCATCACCGCATGCTGTAGAATCCGTCGCCGCCTTCTTCCGCAGTCCCATCTTCAGAAGCAAACAATGCAGTGATCTTGCCAGACGCCGGACAGCGCCAGCCTCCTATGTGCGCCTATCTAACAGTATCCAGCCCCGAGACCTCGCTGCACCTAGCCGCCAAGACTCGCCGACATTGATATTGTAGATGGCACACCGTTCCACCTTGGTCACCGCAAGAGAAGCATACAGAGACCTACGTCCAGCCACCAAGCCAAACACTCGTCCCTCCAACTGATCTACAAACCCAAAGATGGTTCCCCAATGAAGGGTGATGAAGCAGGAACCTCGCCATCATCCGATCCGGAAAAGCCCGAATCTGGGGTTTCCCCGTGGCATACAGGGAACGGAATCGCCCCACAACCAAGGCAAAAAGATAGGGGCTCAAAGCTGACCCCTGGTGCAGTCCTATTTTAATCAAGAAGTCATCAGTGTCGCCATCGCTTGTTCGAACACTTGTCACAACATTATCATACATATCCTTGTTGAGGGCAATGTACTTTGCTGGGACTTTGTGTTTCTCCAAGGCCCACCACATGACATTCCGTAGTATCTTATCATATGCCTTCTCCAAGTTGATGAACATCATATGCAGGTCCTTCTTTTGCTCCATATATCTCTTCATAAGTTGTCGTACCAAGAAAATGGCTTCCATGGTTGACCTCCCAGCCATGAAACCAAAATTGATTTTTGGTCACGCTTGTCATTATTCTTAAGCGATGTTCAATGACTCTCTCCCATAGCTTCATTCTATGGCTCATCAGCTTAATTCCACGCTAATTACCCCCCCCCCCCTTGTTCTTGAAGATTGGTACTAATACTAATATACTTCGTCTCCATTCTTCCGGCATCTTGTTTGCCCGAAAAAATGAGGTTAAAAAGTTTGGTTAGTCATACTATCGCTATGTCCCTGAGGCCTCTCCACACCTCAATGGGGATACAATTAGGGCCCATCGCCTTGCCTGCTTTCATCCTTTTTAAAATCTCCTTCACCTCCAACTCCTGGATTCACCGCACAAAACGCCTGCTAGTATCATTAAAGGAGTCGTCCAGTTTAATGACAGAGTTCCCACTCTCCCCATTGAACAACCTGTCAAAGTACTCCTGCCATCTATGCTTAATCTCCTCGTTCTTCACCAGGAGCTGATCTGCTTCGTCCTTGATGCATTTGATTTGGTCAACGTCCCTCGTCTTCCTCTCTCGGATCTTGGCCATCTTATAGATATCCCTGTTTCCTTCCTTCGTATCTAACCACTGGTAGAGGTCCTCATACGCCCGGCCCCTTGCTTCACTCACAGCTCGCTTTGCGGCCTTCTTTGCCATCTTGTATTTTTCTATGTTGTCCGCACTCCTATCCAGGTATAGGCGTTTGAAACAATCTTTCTTCCCCTTAATTGCCTTCTGGACATCATCGTTTCACCACCAGGTATCTTTAGTTTCGTTTCTACTTCCGTTGGAAACTCCAAACTCCTCTGGGCCACCTTACGAATGCAAGTTGCCATCTTCATCCACATGTTGTCTACATCACCTACTTCCTCCCAAGGGCTCTCCTTAATGACCCTCTCCTTGAACGCCTGAGCTACCTCCCCCTTGAGCTTCCACCACTTCGTTCTAGCGACTTTGGCATGCTTGTCGCGCTGGATACGGATCCAAAAGCGGAAGCCAGAACCACAAGCTTATGCTGATGGACAACACTCTCCAGGTATCACCTTACAATCTAGGCATGCACGCCTGTCTTCTCTTCTCGAGAGAATGAAATCAATCTGGCTAGAGTGTTGACCACTACTAAAAGTCACTAGATGTGATTCTCTCTTTTTATAGAGGGTGTTAGCTACAATCACGTCGTAGGCTAGCACAAAGCGTAAGACATCTTCTCATTCTTGATTCCTGATGCCATAGCCATAGCCTCCATGCACCCCTTCAAAACCTGCGTTAGATGTGCCCACATGGCCATTGAGATCTCCTCCTATGAAGAGCCTCTCGCCAATCGGTACACTCCTAACCATGTCCTCCATGCCTTTCCAGAACTCCCTCTTGGTGTTCTCATTTTGGCCTACTTGCAGGGCATATGCGCTGATAATGTTGAGAACTAAGTCCCCAACTACCAGCTTGACCAGGATAATCCGGTCCTCACGTCTCTTGACGTCTATCACTCCATACTTGAGGCTATTGTTGATCAAGATGCCTACTCCATTTTTGTTTGCCGTCGTCCCCGTGTACCACAGCTTGAAGCCGGTACCCTCCACCTCCTTCGCCTTCTTTCCCTGCCATTTGGTCTCTTGGACGCAAAGGATATCAATACCTCTCCTCACCGTTGTATCAACTACCTCCCGGAGCTTACCTGTCATTGACCTGACGTTCTAGCTACCTAAGCGGATCCTCCTTGGCTCGGCTAGCTTCCTTACACTTCGCACTAGTCGAGTCAAATGCGAAGACCCTTGCTCATTTTCATCTACACCCGGGTGCTGATGTAGCGCGCCACTAAGCACGCGACGACCCGATCCTTGCTCACTTGCCACCGTATCCAGATCACGATACGACGCACCACCAGGGGGTGACGGCCCGGCCCTTGCCTATTTGATGCCACACCCGGGCTCCGATGTGGCGCGTCGCTGAGAGGGTTACGCCCAACGAAAATCTTTTGGGTTTCATCTCCATAAGAGTGGCTGAGTTTTGACGTTGTCTCGCCAAGCCTATCACAACCCTCCTCCTTTACCCGGGCTTGGGACCGGCTATGTTGAGACAAGATAGGCGGAGTTATGTGCTACACAGAAAATCATTAGTAAAATATCTTGTAGGCACATTTAAAAATGTTCTTCAACAGTTGTAAACTAATTATTCATGTTATAATAAATCCGAGGTACACCGTCGATCATCCGAGGACCAAGCAATCACACGAGCACGACACCGAGATTTGTTAACGAGGTTCGGCGAACTCGCCTACATCCCCGGGGCATGACTACGGGCGCTCCTCCCCGTGACACCGTCACAATACCGCACCCCGGCCGCCTGGGCGCCGGCACACACCACCGGCTCCCCCTGCACGCCTGTGCTATTATGTTGGCATAGGTTACATCGTGTGTCTACCCCCGTTATATATAAGAGGCCTAGGATACAAGTGTCCTATTAGGACACGACTCCATATCCTGTCTAAACACAATACTACTACAAGTCCAACTGTAACCTACCTTGTATAATAATATTCGACACAACTCTAACAAACTCCACCTTGGCGAATATTCTCCACCACCTTGAATTCGTCCATGCGTCAAACTTCCATGTACTTTGGACTTGAGATTATCCCATGAGCACCGCTGCTACTCCAAAAAACTCCATGTGACTTCACCTGCAACTTGTAGTTCCTTCTTTTCCTGACCATAGTCAACGCTCGAACGAAATTAAGCTCAACATTACTCTACCTGCGCTCCCAACTTTCAGAGTATCCAACACCATCACACACCGATCACTGGCCTGCGTGAAAGTGAACAACTCATATTGAGTGTCGCACATAAGAGTTACCTGAACTCAACATCACCGCTCTTCCTTGACCGCCCGTCTGAAACTTGAAGAAATTTCATCATTGCTTGTAGTCATCCCGAGTCAAATTCGCAGTTGTCTCACCACATGTATGACCACCAGAGCCCTGGCCCGTCTCCATGCCCCGTGCGTGCCGCACGCCTCGCCGCTATTACCGCGTCGACCTCCGCTATCCCGGTCGAGTCTCAAGGGTCGCGAACCCACACCACTCAACCCCCACTGCAGAGTACCACCGGTCATCACCGACCGATGACGAGTATCACGTTTCCATCAGACCACCGAGCTCCAGTCCGAACCACGTGTCACTTGCTTTTTTCCCGAGTGAAGTCCTCCAGACTCCAGCTCCATCTTCAACATGACTCCATGGTAGATGATCAGTCCACCCCTGTGCCCCGTCGACTTCAAGCTCTCATGTGCACCATCCTGAATCAACCCCGCGCCATAGTCTTGTCGAAGCCACACAACCCCTTTGGGCCTGCGCCACGTGTTTTCACGCTCAGAAGTCGGTTACCATCAACATGACGCTCCTATGTCGTCGTCGCCGATCCAACCACCGTCTTTTGTATCAACCGACTTGCGTCGATCCGTCAGACTCTCCAGTCCGACCCAGTCGAATTTGTCGACTGTATGACACGCTCGAGGCTCCCAAATCGTTTTCCACGAATTTTCACCCATCACATGATAATTCCATCTTAGCTGACATGACTTTCTGCAACAACGCCTTCAAGCATCCCTGTCGTACCAACAAATCCTTCACCCCTGTCTGCCATAACCCAAGGTTCCAGTTCCATCGAACATCTTCACCTAAACCCTAATACGCGTTGGCGCTGTGGTTCTTTATATGCCCGACGTTGTAAAAGATTTATTCAAGCCTACAACACGTGGTCAAGTACACCTTGTACTCACGTGTAGTAGCTCTCGCACACTCAACCCTGATGCTGGCTAATGCTTTGTCAAATCCTTGCTTTCCTGATGAATGCTTCAACCAATGGATTTTTTTCCTTCCGCGGTATCGATCCACTGCTACCTCTCCGCATCGAACACACCTCTCCGCATCGAACACGAGGACCCAATCCTCTTTTGGTCCAAAACAAATCTACTTGGACTCGCCGCCTGCAGCCTTGCGGCTTCCGCCGGCTGGGCCGCTGCCTACGCACACCGGTAGCCGGTGCTGCCTTTAATTGCTTCGGTCGCCCTCTGCCGCTTCCCGATTAAACCGATCACGTTTCTTCTGTAGCAGCGTCTCGCCACGTTTTCCTCTAGATCAACTTCTTCCCGACCTTCGAACAACCTAGCTCATGATACCACTTGTTATAATAAATCCGAGGCACATCGTCGATCATCCGAGGACCAAGCAATCACACGAGCACGACACCGAGATTTGTTAACGAGGTTCGGCGAACTCGCCTACATCCCTGGGGAATGACTATGGGCGCTCCTCCCCGTGACACCGTCACAATACCGCACCCCGGCCGCCCGGGCGCCGGCACACACCACCGGCTCCCCCTGCATGCCTGTGCTATTATGTTGGCATAGGTTACATCGTGTGTCTACCCCCGTTATATATAAGAGGCCTAGGATACAAGTGTCCTATTAGGACACGACTCCATATCCTGTCTAAACACAATACTACTACAAGTCCAACTGTAACCTACCTTGTATAATAATATTCGACACAACTCTAACAATTCAACACATATGTAATACAGGTAAAAGTTAGAATCCAATGTTAAGTTGCATATTTGATTATTCATTTGTTCTGGCATCATTGATTATTTTAGTATTTTGTGCAACTCAAGACTTTGATCATGAAGTTTCATACATTATTTTTTTCTGTCAAATCTGCTTGGAAGGCAGTGTAGAATAAATAACACATCTAAATCTGAACACAAATATCATGGCTGCATAGTGCTTTAGAAGCTGGTAAACGTATGTTTAGATGTCTAGATAGATGGAAGCTTCTGGTGCTGATAGTGGGAACAGCATCCTAGAGTGATTTTGTAAATATCAGATTATTCCATAATGTGACATGCCATGATTCGGTCAAGGAAGTTGAACGTAAGGTGCAACAAACGGACATTGAAATAACCAACAGCAACAAATGAATATAGAAATAACCTAAAAAGTAGAGTCTGCTACTGGTAATATTCTTGTCGCACGAGCCCACAGAGCATATTTAGGATTGTGGGCAACCATCTCTAGCCTCAACCTCTTCACTTGCTTGCAGCTCCACCAAAAGAAGAGTGGCTGCCTGCCCCATGCCACTGCTTGCAGACGCCATTCCCTAGCTAGCAAGGCAGCAAGCAAGTAAGCAACAATAGCAGTCCAGCAGCAACTCAATTACTCGACAGAAACAGCTAGTATATGCAACAAGCCAACAACAGCACAAGGTATACAGTTATACAACAACATCGTGGGAGGTAGCATCAAGCCAGCAACAGCAGCGGCAGGCGGCAGCAAGTCAGCAGACAGCAAGCACTTGAGCATGGGAAGAGAGATGTCGGGAAAATTACCTTGCTTGCCGCTGGGAAATTCAGCGACGAGCAGCGGTGGCGCCGCGATCCCAGGCGGCGGTGGCGCACTCGTGCATGAGATTGCGGGAGTCGGGACTGGATCGACCTGCCCTGGTCGATTGAGGACTGGGACCTGTCTAGGGTTGGGCTTTACTAGGCTGCACTGATACTCGGGGATACACGTATTCCTGCATATCCGGGGATCCCCATATCTTCCACATGTAACAGTACATGTTAGGAAGTATTAGAGTCTAGGAGTCCTTATTAGTCTATTAGTATTAGTCTAGGAGTCCTTATTAGTCTATGTTTACTTTCCTTGCACCTCAAGTCTTGTGTAATATATATATGCCCCTTGGGCCTTTAATAAACATAAGTTGTTTTCCTAACATGGTATTAGAGCTAGGTCAATTTTTTTGCACACAGCGACTCGTGCTTGATTCTCTTCCCGTCACAGCCGCCGGCCGCTCCTCTCTGATCCAATCCCGCCGGATCCATCTCCCGCGGGATCCCGTTGCGCCGGATCCAGTCGCCCCCGTCCTCTGGTTCTTCTCTCTCGTCAGCTGGAGGTTCGCTCGTGGTGGCGTCGTGCAGGTCTAGTGCTGGAGTTTTCCCTCGTGGCTTGTCCTGCTCGCCGCTTGTGACTAGATCTCCTCCCGATCTCGTCCCGCTCGTGGCCTGATCCCTTGTCCCGATCTCATCCCGCTCGTGGCCTGATCCCTCGTCCCGATCTCATCCCGCTCGTGGTGGCGCCGGTTTCCCAGAAGCCCAGATCCCCGCTCGTGGCCTGATACCCGCTCGCCAGAAGCCCAGATCGAGGCGGCCCTAGATCGATCGAGGCGGCCCCAGATCGAGGCAGTCCTAGACGCGGACGCAGGTCCGGTGCTACTCCAGATCGCATCGACGCGGTCTCAGCTCGAGAGGTTGACTGAGATTTAAAAAAAGAAGAAGAAGAAGATGTCTACTGCATCGGGCTATGTTGTTGTCCCTCGTTGTTCGGTGATCTTCGATGGTAGTAACTACACTGAGTTCATTGGCTTTATGCGCATTCACATGCGTGGCATCCGTCTCTGGGGTGTTCTTTCTGGCGAGGTCTGCTGTCCGTCACGTCCGGTTCCTCCTGTGGCTCCCACTCCGCCGATCCCTCCGGCTCTTCCTGCGGATGCTCCTCAGACTACGAAGGATGCAGCTAAGGTTGCTGATGAGGCTGCTATCCGTGCTTATGATGCGAAGGTCTTGGCTTATGAGGAGGCTCTTCAGGTGTATCATGGTGCTCTGTCCGCTTACACCCAGTGGCTTGATGATGATGTTCGTGCTGTAGCTGTTCTCACTGCTAGTGTTCTGCCTCAGTTTGCCTCTGAGTTTTTGGACCTTCCTGCTGCCTTTGAGATGTGGACTCGCCTTCATCAGCACTATGCGCCCTCTGGTGATGCCTTATATCTCTCCGTGGTTCGTCAGGAGCATGCTCTTCAGCAGGGTGACTCTACTGTTGATGACGTCTATGCACAAAGTTCTGCTATCTGGCGCCAGCTTGATTCTCTCCGCACTACTGGTTGTCGTACTTGCCCCTGTTGCCAGGCTGTCCAGACCAACTTGGAGTTTCATCGTGTCTACGAGTTCCCGTCTCGGCTCCGTAAGGAGTTTGAGCCCCGGCGTGCTCAGTTGTTTGTTCGTGGCCGTATTTCTCTCATGGAGGCGCTTTCTGAGATTCGTGCCGGGGAGACTCGCTTACGTGGTGCTGGTTTGCTGGAGGTTCCCTCGGTGCTCGCTGCTCGCTGCTCGGGCTACTTCTACGCCCACTGCTGCACCGACCCCTTCTCACTCGAGTACTCCGCCGCTCTTGCCCACTCCTTCTGGAGGCTCAGGTCGCCCCCGTCCACATTGTGGCTACTGCAACAATGATGGTCATATCGAGTCCCACTGCTACACGAAGAAGAAACACTTGCGCCAGGCGCAATCATCATCTACAGAGACTTCGTCATCTACCTCGACAGCTTCAGCCATCGCTTTGACTGTGCAGGATATTCTGCGACTTAAGCGTCTGCTCGCTACTTCAGGTTCTTCCTCGACGGGTACTGCTGGTATTGTGACTCAGGCTTCCCGCACTGAGCAACCACCTTCTACACAGTTAGGACCATCTCACGCACACTCTGGTTGGAATTGGCCTTCGCCGCCATGATCTTATTTTTTCTCTTCCGCTGCCATCATCCCTAATCTACTGTGTGTTTTCTAGTTTTCTTTGTTTTCCGCTGCGTCCACCAAATCCGTTGATATTTTGTGTTTTCTCATGCCATGCGAGTCCACCATACCTTAGTCTGTCGGCCTTTTCATTGGCCCTGATCCTTTCTATGCAACTTTTGTGGCCTATTTGCCCTTGTTGTTTTCTATAGGATTTTCTGGACTTCTTTTGCATTGTGGATCTACGTCCATCGTGCCTTATCCGCCGAGCTTCTTTCGTCGAAGATCGTCGTGGACTATGATTTTCCGCGCAATGCTTTATTCTCTTGATGTGCCATCTTCTTTTGGCAACCCATCTTCTCTTGATACTTATGTTGTATCTTCAAGTGATGCGGTGTCTTCCTCTGATGTGTCATCTCTTCGGTGTCTTCCTCTTGATGTGCCATCTTCTTTTGACAACCCATCTTCTTTTGATACTTATCTTGTATCTTCAAGTGATGCGGTGTCTACCTCTGATGTGCCATCTCTTCGTTATCTCCTTCGGCGACTCGACAAGTTTTGAAGACTCTTCATGCTACGACGACACTCTCAAGACGCGGATTTGGATTATCATGTTTTTAGTATTACACTTCTTCAAATGCAATGCTATTGCATACGCTTTGCATTTGAAGGGGGGGGGGTAGGAAGTATTAGAGTCTAGGAGTCCTTATTAGTCTATTAGTATTAGTCTAGGAGTCCTTATTAGTCTATATTTACTTTCCTTGCACCTCAAGTCTTGTGTAATATATATATGCCCCTTGGGCCTTCAATAAACATAAGTTGCTTTCCTAACACATGTTATTTGATTTCATAACATACAAATAGTAGAATCTCAATTTAAAAATTGAAAAACTCGAGAACTATATGACTACTTTGCCACTTTATTATTGAAAAATGCGACGACTTGAAACATTTTCAACTTATGTTAGAAGAAAAAGGTAAATAACTTCAAAATAAACCAAATGTTTTTTTTAGCATTGTTGGATTAAAAAAGGTGGAATTGACAAAGATATAAGTTAATAACTAATCTGACAAGCTCACATTTGGAGACGTGGGAGAAGTTACTTTCATTTTAGGACTTGAGCTATTACATATTAGCCACCAACTATTTTCCTCAATAGCTACTAGCCTACTACAATGATTGTCTGAAAACTGCAAAGTAGTTCTGTTCTATGATATATTCAATATGTTAACTGCTGAAAAAGATATTTCAAGGTGGAAATATTTTGATGGTTTCTTGGCTATTGCAGGAAGCATTTGCTGTTGTGAGGGAGGCTTCCAATAGAGTTCTTGGTCTTCGCCCCTTTGATGTACAGCTGATTGGTGGGATGGTTCTGCATAAGGGGGAGATTGCAGAAATGAAGACTGGGGAGGGGAAGACACTCGTGGCTATCCTGCCAGCGTACTTAAATGCATTAAGTGGGAAAGGAGTCCATGTTGTCACCGTAAATGATTATCTTGCCAGACGTGACTGTGAGTGGGTTGGTCAAGTTCCCCGCTTTTTGGGGCTGCAGGTTGGACTAATTCAACGTATGTGATCACTCCACATTATTCATTATTATTTTTTGTGCCATCCCCAAATTGCACACTTTTTTTCAGTATCCACCTTAACACGCCAAACATAATTAAGGTACTAACATACCAACTGAACTCTTCTGAATGAAATGAGTTGCTCATGGAAGTACTTACTGATATGCGTGAGAAAAGAGAAGTACCCAATAATTTTACTTGCCTGGTCCAGGAAACGCATGACAGTTGAGATCGATTTTTACTCTTCTGTTTCAGAAAACGCATGCCAAACAAGATGGATGTTTAGCTGATTGTAGTATTACTCTGAGTTCGTTAGCCTGTCACTGCTGCTATGCAATAAATTCATGTGCCCATCAAGCTCTTACTTTTGAGTTTTCTCTTTTTTTGGCATCATTTATTGTTTTTCTTTATTTGTCATTGATGTTTGTTGAACAGTTGGTCTTTGTTTTGGCAGAGAACATGACACCGGAGCAAAGGAGGGAAAATTACTTGTGCGATATTACCTATGTCACAAATAGTGAGCTTGGATTTGATTATCTAAGAGATAACCTTGCGATGGTAAGTCTCTTCCTTTGCGGACAATGTTTATCAATGTTTGATTGTGCATGCTTGCCTTAAGTTTTCGTAAAATGTACCATAGGTCCTTACAATATTTCCTGTGTCAACTAGGCCGTGTAACTACAAAAATACACATTTGAGCCCTAAAAGAGGATAAATGGTTCACCACAGGTCCTACCCAAGTCTAACCTGCCTGCTTGGCGTGTTGTCGAATATGCTCCTCTCCCCCTTTGAATTGCCGCCTTATGGCTACTCTTTCCCGCCAATATTTCAAGGAAGAGGACCAGGCACTACAAGAGGAAGTATAACATCCGAGACTTTCCTCTCCCTCCCAAGCCTCCCAACCCTAGCCGCCCCCCGGCCTCACTCCCTCCCCCTCCCTTCCTCGCCGCCGCGTGAGGCAGCCGCCGGGCAAGCCAGGGGCGCCAAGGATCATGGCGGCGTGGCCTTGGCTGCCCTGTCGCTGCATGAGGAACCCCTTGGCTTGCTCTTCCTGGCCAGCGATGCGTCTTTGCAAGCACGTACCTCTCAAGTACTGACAGGTCAAGGAGCCAGCTGATGTTCATGGATTACCCCATCGTCACGGTCTGAGGCGCCGGGGAGTGTGGGGGAGGGGGGTGGGGGTGGGGGAGTGAGGAGTTCAATTGGCCTTCACTCTTGTGAGGCGGATTAAAGCGGAGGTACTGATAGTCGTGAGTTGGACGGCCGGAGACGACAACTCTTGGCGTCGTCGCTGTCGGCAGTCAGGGCGAAGCCCACCATGAGCGCCTTCGGGTCGAGCAGCGACATTGGGCTCCGCTCTGACTCGCCAGCATCGTCCAGCGAGCGTGCGTGCCGGTGGTGAGCCTGATGAACAGCCTCTGCACACCGAGCATCACGGCGCCGCTGCAGGGCCTGACCTTTCGATTGCATCTGAAGCTCGGGCCATGGTTAGGTACTATCCTCTGCAGCATCACCGCCCATCAGATCCCGCCAATGGCCTGAAATGGGGATAAAGAACACGAAGAAAGATCACATCCACAACAAGTTCTCGTATTTCAACGTCCATGCAGAGCATGTGCACCACCCACAACAAGTAGGTGACTGTGACATATAGCGATAGCGCACAACATTAGTACGGGACCACGGAATTATAATAGACTATTGTTAGTGCGATTTTGCAAAATATTTGCATCAATCAACACACCACGCGGGCAGGTCAGACCTGAGTAGGACCTGCGATGAATCACCTATCCTTTTCATGCCTTAAATGTGCACTCTCATACTTATAGAACTAAGCTGATACACCCAGAATACTTTTAGGACCTCTGGTGCATTTTACTCTTAAGTTTTAAGGACAACTATTTCATTTCTCCCTGTTCTCTCTATAGGTGAATGGAGACACAGTTTCACAGCTTCTGCACTTAACCGAATCTTTATTTGCAGACTGTGGATGAGCTTGTCTTGAGGAACTTCAATTACTGTGTGATAGATGAAGTTGATTCAATCCTTATTGATGAAGCACGGACACCTCTTATAATATCAGGCCTCGCTGAAAAGCCAAGTGACCGGTATTACAAAGCAGCAAAAATAGCTGAAGCTTTTGAACGAGATATTCATTACAGTGTGAGCACAATCAATTCTTACTCTTTTGTTAGTGCATATTTCTTATCCCCATAGAATCTCAGAATGAATGTTCTGTTCTAGATAGATCATGCAACAGCTCATTTTAACCGAACAATGTAAAATATAACAAGAACAAGAACAACAAAAACAAACAGCAACAGCCTTTTGTCCCAAGCAAGTTGGGGTATGCTATATATATGAAACCCAACAGGAACATATGGAAACCAAAAACCAAAATATAGAAAAAAGTAAATGAAGAATAAGAGAGTAAATTAAGGTTCCGGCACATGGATTGCTGATTGTTGGATATATGAGCAATTTACCATATGACTTTATTAACAGAAATAGTAGATAAATCATGACTATACTAACAGTTATAAGACAAGTCATGCAATCATACTGAGAATATGCAAATAGCATCTTAAGTGGTGAATATGAACAATTTGTGGTAAGAACTCAAAGAAAAAGAACACGAATACGTACTGAGTTGCAGCAGCAGCAACAGTGGGATTGGCGTTGACGTCGTCACCGGCCATGTTGTCGAAGAGATTGTTGATGATGGAGAAGAAGTTGTCGTCAGCGTTCGTGGCGTCCGTGATGAAGCCAGTAGTCGCGCAGGGCGCTCCCCAAAAACCTTATTACCCTTCTCCCTTACAGGACTCAAAGAGGCGGGGTTTCGGAGGCCTACTGTCCCGACCTGCGGTGCACGCCGCAAGCCGGGATGGGGAAGAACCTAGCAGCAGCTCAGAGATTGGAACTCGATGGCGTGAGGAAGATGATGTTTTGGTGTATCTCTCTAGAGAGGAGCGACCTCTCTTATATAGGCACAGGAGAAGGAGGCGAACATGCAACGACGGGAGGCTAAGCAAAAGAGGGAGACGAAACGAATAGGCAGCAACCGTAGGGTGCAGCGTTCATATTCAATCTCCACTACAGCAAAACCTTTCAGCTCCCGAGTGACCTTTTGTATACTAGTCGTGCATGGCAAAAAATTAGACATCAACTCGGCTCATTTCAGCAACCCGCGACGCGTCGTGACGAGGCATGGCGAGGCGGGCGGTGGAGGAGGATCACGTGTATGTCTCTTGTTCTCATGCTCATACATGTGGGAAAAGATCCTCCCTTATAAGGAGGTCCAACTCCTAGCAAACTAGCAATGTGGGACTAAACTTTAGTGCCACCTCTTGCCTTGCACGAATGGGCTTAGTGGGCCTCTAGGATTTATCAGGAATTCCGAAACTTGTTATTTGGCCCATATATGGATCAAATTCCAGCAATCCCCCACCAGATCCCAGAGGCACACATAATTTCCTTTGGTTCCAAAACACTGTTTATATACCAGTACTGCAGTGAAGACTGTTAAGTTGAACTTCCACCTAGAACTCTATGCTACACTAGTAAGCAACTTGAATAGTGGACTTGGTAGAGGCTAGGGTTCTACCAGGTCTCGGACGTAGGTTGTAGGGGTGGAAGTGCGGCCGGCGAGGCTGGGGGCGCAGGCGCCGTCGCTGCGAGAGAGAGAGAGGGAGAGAGGCGGCTAGGGTTTGGGCTCCCGTCTCCTGAGGGAGACGACAACAGAATACTGTTTATTGTCTGATTAATATCGACGGGGTACATGTGTTTATATAGGAGGACAGCCTCCACTAAACCCTAGATAACTTGGGCTAAGCCCCTAATAACTTGGGCTAAGCCCCTAATGCGCCCCACTATTGGGCCTCTTCTGTGCATACTGGAGCCCGACCATAACATCTCTCCCCGCCTTCTCAAACAGCTCGTCCTCGAGCTGAACATCTGGAAACTGTTGGCGGAAATCGTCGAGCTGCTCCCAAGTCGCTTCCTCCTCTGGCAGGCCGGCCCACTGTACCAAAACATGCCAGACGCCGCGACGCTGCTGCGCCTGCAACACCTTCGCCACCTGCGCGGGAGCTGGAAGGAGGCGGGCATCTGAAGTAGGAGGAAGGGCCGGTGTCGCTGCAGGAGGGTCCTCGTGGTAGGCCTTCAGTAAGCCGACATGGAAGATGTCGTGGAGGTGAGAACCAGCTGGTAGCTCCAAGCGGTATGCGAGTGTGCCGACACGCTCCAGCACACGAAAGGGACCGGCGTAGCGAGGTCCCAATTTGCGCTTGGAGCGCGGGTCCAGAGACTGCGTGGTCCTGTGGAGGAGGCGCAGCCACACCCAATCGCCCACCGCGAACTCCGCCTCGCGATGATGAGCATCATAGTACTTCTGGGCCAGTTGCTGTGCTTGGAGAAGACGCTGGCGCGCCTCAGCCAGAATGTCGTCGCGGGTGCGGAGTAAGTCGCCCCCCGTCTCGGACCGAGCCGTCCCAGGCTCGTAAGGGAGCATCGCCGGAGGTGGGCGCCCGGAGGGAGTAATTGCATCATTCCAAGCTTGCGCAGCACTGTGAGTGTCATTATCTTCAGGTACAATGCCATGCTGCACTGTCAGTCCTTGCGAAGCAAGTCATGCTTGATGGTTCATCAAGTATGGGGGAAGCATTGGGGCAGGAGCAGGAGGTTCTGGCCAAGCACCCCAACCAGCATGTACATGAGCATGAGGACCATGGCCAGCGGGCGGAGCATTGGGAGGTGCTGTGTTTCGGACCAGCCAATTATGAACTTGCTGTTGATAGAGCTGTTCTACGGTGAGCTCTGGACCAAATTGGGGATGTGGGTTGCCAGCAGGAGGTGGCTGTTCTTCTCCAGCTGGAGGGACTTCAGGCAGCAAGGCTTTCCAATGATTGCTTCTCAGGATCGTTGCTTGTACAGTCCAACAATCCCTTGCGCCTCCTAACTGCCAGACCACAAAACTTTTGGGAACAAGACGAAGACCAATCACTCTGGCCCGAAGTAGCACAAAGCGTCTGCCTTGTCTAGGATTATACCAAGAAACCAGAGCACCAAAACCTCCAAGAGATTTGCCAATGTAGTATTCAGTCTGATAGTCATACGGGAATCCAAAATACATTAGCCAAATTTCAGGTCCAAAGGTGGTGTTGTGGCGATTCAAAGCCTCATTATGCGGGACAAAAGTGATAAGCAGATCTCCATCTTCTAATTCGAGTGGGGTGGCTACATCAGTGTCTCGGAGAAAAGCGTCGGCAAATCCAAATATCCCAATACCAAATGGATGATCACTAACTTCAGTGGTGAAAAGTTGGGCCTCATGGAGCAAACCTTCGGTTGTGTTGTGGATGTCCGCGCGACGGTGCAAGGGGACGTAGTGGCTCGCCTCCGCAATGGCCAGGAAGTCGTGTCTGAGGGGCGGGAACGGTCCAACCACCATGCCGCTGCGCACCACGCAGTCCGCCAGTCCTGGCTCCATGGCGAAACCAGGCAGCAGGAATGGCACTAGGTTCAGAGGGTAGTTCGCCATGGGGACAAGCTGGAGCGAAGGTGGTGACTGTGATGGAACAGAGATGTGGCAGGGGGGCGACGATTGAGAAGTCGAGGCAGAAGAGGAAACATGAGGGGTAGTATAGGAACTATTGTTTTTCCTCGGGACCCATTTCCACCGCCCCTCCCTGAGTTTCCTAAGGCAGGATCGTGCCAGGTGTCCATAATAGCTACAACATGCACATCGGACGGTCGGCCTTGATTTTCGTTTGGCAACTGCAGGGGAAAAGGCCGCTGCTGTGTATCCGGCAGATTGAATGCACTTTCCAACAATTACAGATTTTATACCAGAGATAGGTTGATGACACAAAGAACGAGGGCAATCAATGGCCTTATGATCAGGAGTGGAGCAATTGATGCATATAATCCGACCCTGGCATGCAATCTTTTTATGGCTCCATTGTAGACAACGTGTACACAAATTTGCCCAATTATCAGCAATGCGATTTATTTCCTCATCTGGGTACTGGGCTTGGGCCAGGTCTACTTTGTGGCGGGCCGAGAGAATTGGCGGCCAATTATCACAATGAGGAGCATATTTGTAAGCCGATGCTAGGAAACCTTGCGGAAGGGAAGGGTAATCAGCTTTAATGGCACATTTGAAAGTGCCCAAAGAAAGATACTCAATTGATTGCTGATCCTCTAATGCCGCCTGGGCAAGATAATGCTCCATTAAAGATAGGTGAGAGACCTGGGGCGTAATCAACGGACTATCATTAATGGAAAAAGATCCAAGTTTAATATGAGTATTAGAATTCCTTATGCAAGGACCAAGAGTAGAACAAGAGGATTCAACCTCATTTTTGTTAGAGAAAGCCATATGATCAATCGGGGTGACTGTGAACTTGCTTAGTTCCCGTAAGGAGTCCATGTTCCCGGTATTGGACAAAGGTTGAAAACCCAATTTAGATTTGATAGCCATGGTGCAATGAGCAGACAAATCAGATAGTTGTTCATCCGCGTGCCAACATGAGTCATGAATAGAAATTCTCGAATAGCGACCACTATAGAGATGAAAATGGCAAACAAAGTCTGGCCAAATACGACCTTTAAGTCCATATATAAAATGTTCCACTTTGTTGTTGGCCACGGAGAAACGAAAAGATCGATCATTGATTTGAAATATGTTGTAAGCCGAGCTAGAACTACCAAGACAACATTGTAGAGCAACCCCAACCGATTCCACCGAAAGAGTAAATGAAGCCGAAGAAAAGGAGACAACTAGAAAGAACTCCTTGTTGTTTTTAGCGTTTGAGAAATTGATCGAAGTACCAAACCTATATCTCACCTGATCGGCCAGGGCAATGCCCGGCGAGAAATCCCAGTGTAGAAGCCCCTCCATTTAGATGAAAGGTGAAGATCGTCAGGGAGTTGGGTGGGGAGGTGAGAGGTGGGAGAGACTCATCATTGTCTCTTCAGCTCTATCCCTTCAGTACTGAGAAGATCTCCACTGGCACACTTAGATCCCTTGAAAACGGTGAAGTTGGGGATTAAGTTCAGCTTGGCTAGCCGCGTCATGCAACCAAAATTAACATGACAGAGACGTGAATGCCAGACAATTGATTCACTATTATTGCAAATATGATTAACAACTTTATTACAAACATCTGACAAGGATAGTCTGAACAAGCCTCCTGACTCATAACCTTTACCAACAAAAATTCCATACTTGGATATTACAAATTTATTGGACTCAAAGATAAGCTTGTAGCCATCTTTACACAGAAGAGATCCGCTAACAAGATTTTTATTGACGGAGGGGACATAATGCACGTTCTTCAGCTGCACGATCTTCCCCGAAGTAAGCTTCAGATCGACCGTGCCAACACCACGAACAGAAGCACTTAAACCGTTGCCCATCAGAACGTAAGTAGTCCCTGCGGCCTGATAAGAAGAAAACATGGAGCAACTTATCTGTTTGCATAGGCCAAGGGGCAAATATATAGTACAAGAGACGTGAGATACACAGAATAAATCTAGACTAACATGAATATGTATGGACACCTAGACCAATACTCCTTAACACTCTGTAAGAAGATCAATACTCCTTAACGCTCTGTAAGCATCCCGTCATCATGGTTCAGCCTCACAACTTTATTCTTTTTTGTTCTCCATGTCGCTTTCCCTGAAAGAAACTTGTATTTCTGTCCCCATCTTTCACCTGTTTCCTTGTTTGATACTATGTTATCGCACAAAATAGAAAATACTGGTACTAATGTTCACTTACTATTGTGTGTTGTTATGGGTGGCACTTGTTGCCTTGGCTCTTAACTCTTGTAACAATTGTGCTTCTCCTCTTAATGAAAAGAAGGGTAATTTTTTTTGTACGTTCTGTAAGAAGTATTCTATTGCGGTTGTCTTCAGAATAGTACATTTTTAAAATATATTGCTCGTACATCTTCTCTTTGACCCAGCCATAAATCTGTTCTTGTATTCATACTTATGTTTATTAGTTTATCAGCTACAATCCAATTCGTTCTCTTATAAATATTATTTTCAGGTTGATGAAAAGCAAAGAAATGTTCTACTAACAGAACAAGGCTACGCTGACGCTGAAGAAATACTGGACATAGATGATTTATATGATCCTCGTGAACAGTGGGCTTCATATGTTTTAAATGCAATCAAAGCCAAGGAGCTCTTCCTTAGAGATGTGAATTATATTGTTCGTAGCAAGGAAGTGCTTATTGTGGATGAGTTCACAGGTCGAGTAATGGCAGTAAGTATTGCATTATTATTCTCAGTGCTAAGATATTTTTTGTATATCCCAAAATTAAGTCAGTGACTAACTACTATGTTATATGTGTATATAATGGATCTACTTCGCATACATTTTTCCAAAGATCCGTGAATCATGTTAGATAAAACGAGATCAACGAGACACGAGAGACATGGATTTTTACGTGGGAACCCTTGCGGGAGAAAATCACGGACGCACGAAGGCGCAATCACTATGAGGGTGGAGTATTACAAGCATGAGACGACAAGCCGTCTTTAGGTGCGACTACATGGAGTATATATGAGTGGCAATACATGAGAGTCCTTGGAGGATAAGTAAACGAGTTGTACTCGTACGCGTCGGTACCAACGCAAAGGCCCACACCCTTTGTACTACGTCTACTCCAATACGGTAGAATTTGGATCACAATTTAACAATCTCCACCATGAGCCAAATTCCCTCCACTAGTCGAAGAAAGTGAATAACTCCATCCAAATCAGCATAAACACCTCGTGCGTCAAAGTCCATAGGACTAGTGAGAAATACCAACTAAGCCTGAGCAAAGCTCAAACTTATTGGTAGGAACTGGCTTTGTCATCATATCAGCAGGATTATCATGTGTACTTATCTTGCATACCTTCAAATCACCTTTAGCAACAACATCTCGAACATAGTGAAATCTGACATCAATGTGTCTCTCATGATATATTGAATTCTTTGTAAGATATATAACACTTTGACTGTCAGAAAATATGGTAGGGCAAGATGAGTCTCCACAAAGCTCAGTGTACAAACCTCTCAACCAGATAACTTTTTTGCATGCCTCAGAAATAACCATATACTCGGCATCAGTAGTGGAACAAGCCACAATAGACTGCAAAGTTGCTCTCCAACTCACAACACAACCACCAATGGTGAAAACATAACTTGTGAGCGATCTTCTCTTATCCAAATCACCAGCAAAATCAGAATCAACAAAACCAACAAGTCCATCTCCAGTTTTCCCAAACTGTAAATAAGCATTAGAAATACCTCACAGGTATCTGAAAATCCACTGAACTGCCTTCCAATGCTCTTTTCCAGGATTAGCCATGTATCTACTAACAACACTCAGTGCATAAGATAAATCCGGACGAGAACAAACCATGGCATACATAAGTGAACCAACTGCACTGGAATAGGGAACTCTAGACATGTACTCAATATCTGCATCTGACTCAGGACATAAGGCTGATGATAATTTGAAGTGTGCAGCTAACGGAGTACTTACTGGCTTGGCATTATGCATATTAAAACGATGAAGAACTTTATATCAATATATCCCTTTTGACTGAGATATAATTTTCTAGACGGTCTATCTCTGGATATTTCCATGCCAAGTATTTTCTTTGCTGCACCCAAATCCTTCATCTCAAATTCATTACTCAATTGCTTCTTTAGTTCATCAATCTCTGACATGCTCTTTGCAGCAATTAACATATCATCAACATAAAGGAGCAAATAAATAGCTGAACCATTGACAGTTTTCAAATAAACACATCTATCATAATTAGACCGATTGAAACCTTGAGAGAGCATAAAGATGTCAAATCTCTTGTACCACTGTCGAGGGGATTGCTTCAATTCATAAAGAGATTTCTTTAACTTACAGACAAGCTTTTCTTTTCCAGAAATAACAAAACCTTCAGGTTGTTCCATATAAATATCCTCTTCTAATTCTCCATGTAAGAATGCAGTTTTAACTGTTAGGAAGTATTAGTATTAGTCTAGGAGACCTTATTAGTCTATGTTTACTTTCCTTGCACCTCAAGTCATGTGTAATATATATATGTGCCCCTTCGGGCTTCAATAAAGATAAGTTGCTTTCCTAACATGGTATTAGAGCCTAGGTTTAGGTCTCCGGACGCTGCAACTCGTCCTTACGATCCAATTTTTTTTCTTCCTCTCGTTCGATCTGTTCTGGGTCGATCTCGTCTTCTCCCGTCGTTCCCAAGCTGTGTGGGCACCTACCGATCGCGCCCTCACATGCCCGCTCGCTGGCTCTAGATCTTGCGGAGGGAGGCGAGAGGCTTCTTCTTCCTGCTCCTGCCGGACCGCTGCAGTCCCTGCCATCGGTCTTCAGGATCCCGCCGCAGGCCCGCTCTCTCCTGGATCCAGCCGCTCCAGTTCGCGCCGCCTCCACTCCAGGTCGCGCTGATCAATTCTTGGATCGGATAGTAAGGAGGCGGATCCACAACATGGCGGCGCCGTTGCAGATCGACACTCTCGCTGACCTGCTCTCTGCCGCCCGTCTCGAGCAGGCAGGTTCACCAACCGCCGTCCCGGATGTCTCACGTCCGAACGCTCGATCGATTTCTTTTTCGATCTTCACCACTCTTTGCCGGATCGCATCCGCCAGATCGAGATGGCACCTTCAACTACTGCTAGCGACTGGTTGCGTTTTGCTGCTGCAGGCATGCTGCTCCGTCTACTGTCGCAAGCTGGCCTGACTACGTGCTGCTGCTAGCTGCTTCCCTGCTACTACGTGGTGCTCATACGTGGTGATGTTCCCTGCTACTACGTGGTGCTCATGTACCCGTTGTTCCTAGTTCTTTTAGTTTCTATAATTCCGCTGCGTTCACCAAATCCGTTCATATTTTGTGTTTTCTCATGCCATGCGAGTCCACCATACCTTAGTCCGTTAGCCTTTCTTTGGTCCTGATCCTTTCTATGCAACTTTTGTGGCCTATTTGCCCTTGTTGTTTTCTACAGGATTTTCTGGACTTCTTTTGCATTGTCGATCTACGTCCATCGTGCCTTATCCGTCGAGTTTCTTTCGCCAACGGTTGTCGTGGACTATGATTTTTCGCGCAATGCTTTATTCTCTTGATGTGCCATCTTCTTTTGACAACCCATCTTCTCTTGATACTTATCTTGTATCTTCAAGTGATGCGGTGTCTACCTCTGATGTGCCATCTCTTCGTTATCTCCTTGGGCGTCTCGACAAGTTTTGAAGACTCTTCATGCTACGACGACACTCTCAAGACGCGGATTTGGATTTTCATTTTTTTAGTATTACACTTCTTCAAATGCAATGCTATTGCATACGCTTTGCATTTGAGGGGGGTGTTAGGAAGTATTAGTATTAGTCTAGGAGTCCTTATTAGTCTATGTTTACTTTCCTTGCACCTCAAGTCATGTGTAATATATATATGCCCCTTGGGCCTTCAATAAAGATAAGTTGCTTTCCTAACATTAACATCCAATTGTTCAAGCTCAAAATCATTCATGGCAACAATACTAAGTAAAGTGCGAATAGAGCTATGCTTCACAACAGGAGAAAAGACTTCGTTATAGTCAATACCTGGAATTTGGCTATAACCTTTAGCAACCAACCTTGCTTTATATCTTGTCTCATCATTGGGAGAAACACCTTCCTTTATTTTGAAAACTCAATTGCAACGAATAGGTTTCTTCTCTCTAGGTAATCTTACTAAATCCTAAGTGCCATTCTTTTCAAGTGATTCCATCTCATCATGCATAGCAGTCATCCACTTATCACTATCACCAGAAATAATAACCTCGGAATACGAAGAAGGCTCAGCATTACCTTCAATTTCTTCTGCAACAGATAAAGCAAAAGAAACAATATTGTACTCCTCAATTAACCTTTCAGGTGCATTAATACCCCGCCTAACTCTGTCACGTGCGAGATTCCAACCGGGTGGAACAATAGGCTGATTTGGAGTGACATGTTCATCATCAAAGACGGGTTCCTCATGTGCATCAACATTTTCCTTATCAGAAGTATCACCTGAATCGATAACAAGCTCCACCTGAACAGTAGGCTGCTGAACAGTAGACTGCTGTTCACTCTCAAGAGGAACATTAGTAGATGGAACATCATGTAACATAGCAGATTCATTAAAGTTAACGTTCCTGCTAATAACAATCTTTTGTGTTTCAGGGTTCCACAATTTAAAACCTTTAACATCAGTTTTATAACCAAGAAAGATGCACTTAACAGCCCTAGGCTCCAACTTTCCATTATCAATATGAGCATAAGCAGTGCAACCAAAAACTCTCAATTGTGAATAATCAGCAAGTGAACCAGACCATACCTCAATTGGAGTTTTTTAATTAAGAGGAATAGATGGTGAACGGTTGATGAGATAATAAGCAGTGGAAGCGGCTTCAACCCAAAAACGCCTATGCAAACCTGCATTGGACAACATGCAACGGGCTCTGGAAATAATTGTCCTGTTCATACGCTCAGCAACACCGTTTTGTTGAGGAGTATAAGGAACGGTGTGGTGTCTGACAATGCCTTCAGAATTGCAATAATTCCCAAATTGCTTAGAAGAGAATTCCATACCATTATCAGTGCGAAGTATTTTTACCTTCTTTTCAGTTTGTCTCTCAATCATAATCTTCTACTCCTTAAAAGCTGAGAAAGCTTGCCATTTATGCTTCAAGAAATAAGGCCAAACCTTTCTCGAATAATCATCAATAATAGTCAACATGTAACTAGCACCACCTAATGACTTTTTGCGAGATGGTCCCCACAAATCAGAATGCACATAATCAAGAATACCTTCAGTTGTATGAGTCGAAGTGTTGAACTTCACCCTCTTGTGCTTGCCGAAGATACAATAATCACAAAATTTCAATTTACCAGTTTGATATCCTTTAAGAAGACCTCTCTTATTTAACTCTGCCAAACCAAGTTCACTCATATGTCCAAGACGCATATGCCAAAGGTTAGAAGCATCACAACCAGAATTCTTTGAAATAACTGGAGTAGCGTTACCTGAAACGGTAGAACCTCGAAGGTAATAACGACCATTGGTCGAACTTAAGTCACCTTTCATCAGAATGAGAGAACCTTTGGTGACCTTCAAAACGTTATCTCCACCTCAATACTTGTATCCGTTTGCATCAAGGCACTCACAGAGATAAGATTTCTCTTCATCTTCAGAATATACTGAACATCTGTCAAAGTTTTGATTGTGCCATCAAACATCTTGATTCGAATGGAACCTATGCCTTCAATCTTGCATGGTGAATTATCAAAACCCAAAACGGAACCAACAACAGTAGTAGAATCAAAAGTAGTAAACCAATCTATATGCGGGCACATATGAAAAGTACACGCAGTGTCAAGTACCCACTCATCATTGGTCTCAGCACATCCAACAATAACAACAAGAGCATCATCGGAACTATCATCACGAGCAACATTAGCAGAATTTTCACCTTGTTTGTTACCTTTCGGTTTATACGTACCATTCCTCTTTCCCTTGTTCTGCAACTTGAAACTTGAAACATTCTGAGATGCCATGCCCGTCTCTCTTGCAATACCTGCAAGACTGCTTCTTGTCTCTGGATTGCGACCGACCCCTTTGGCCGTTCTTACTTTTGCCATGGTTTCCATTATGTGAGTTCTTCTCCTTTATCCTGCCACGAACAGATAATCCCTCGGCTTGGGATGAACTTGAACCATCATGAGGCACCATTAATTTCATCTTCTCCTTAGAGTTCAAAGCTTCATAAACTTCATTAAGCGTGAGAGTATCACGACTGTATAATATGGTGTCTCGAAAATTGGTATAAGAACTTGGCAGCGAACAAAGTAATATTAAAGTAGTATCTTCTTCATCATACGTAACCTCCATTGTAACTAGATTGGATATGATCTCTTTAAATTCTGAAATATGATTCAAAACATTCCTCCCTCGGGTAACCTCTGCATGAATAATTTTTGCTTCAAATGCATCTTGCTGGTGAGATCTTTTGTCATGCAAATCCCTTCCAGCTTTAACTATAGAGCGGCGGCAATTTTCTTGCTCAAAACTTCCTGCAAAATATTATTATGCAAATGGAGTTGAATTTGTGACAAAGCCTTACGGTCCCTTCTTTTCTCCTCAGTGGTCCAATCCTCAATTCTATTCTTCCCAAAACTATCCAGTGCATCATCATAGTCGGCCTGCGCCAACAACGCCCGCATCTTGACTTGTCATAGGGTAAACCTCGTGTCACAGTCCAGCAGCGGAAGGTCGTACTTCATGGATGCCATGAGTAGATAAATCTGATAGTATTGGGCAGTGGATGTAGCAATTGGAGAAAAAAGAAACAAATCTGAAATAGTAGCCTTCACGTGAGAGAGAGAGAGATCAGATCTCAGATTCCTGTGCGTACAAGCACAAGTAGTACCATGGATGGATTTGCTCTTCACGCGGTCAAATCTGCTGTTTACGTGAATGAAGTGGAGGAAGTGGGAAGTGGCTTCACGTGAACGACAGCAGCAGCAGCTCCTGTCGTGGGGTTCTGCAGCGGCAGCAGCAGCAGAAGCTCCTGCGGTGGTTTGTTTGCTCTGTGTTGATCCGGTCTTCACGTCCCGATCGGAAACAGCGGCAGAACTTGGCGGATCGGACGATGCAACGTACAGCAAAACAGCGGCGGCAACTGAGATACCACTTGTTAGATAAAACGAGATCAACGAGACATGAGAGACACGGATTTTTACGTGGAA
This sequence comes from Hordeum vulgare subsp. vulgare, assembly GCF_904849725.1. Lineage (NCBI taxonomy): Eukaryota > Viridiplantae > Streptophyta > Magnoliopsida > Poales > Poaceae > Hordeum > Hordeum vulgare. Next base: position 227,493,806 of record NC_058520.1, on the reverse strand, counting down.
ACCCTTGCGGGAGAAAACCACGGACGCACGAAGGCGCAATCACTATGAGGGTGAAGTATTACAAGCACGAGACGACAAACCGTCTTTAGGTGCGACTACATGGAGTATATAGGAGTGGCAATGCATGAGTCCTTGGAGGACAAGTAAACGAGTTGTACTCGTACGCGTCGGTATCAACACAAAGGCCCACACTGTTTGTACTACGTCTACTCCAATATGGTAGAATTTGGATCACAATTTAACAAATCATCCTAAAGTGTGACAGGCGGGGAGTAGGAAAAATGTTAGGAGAGGGATTTCTGTTTTGTAAGTAAATGTTCTATTTATCAAACATATCCATCCCCAAAATTGATTCTTTCCAATGTCTCCTTGTTAGTGCATTTGCTATGTCAAATCATACTCAACTGATGTCTGGAGCAACTCTTTGACAGCCAAGGGATATATAGTTTTGGTTATTTGTTATATTGTCCCTGATATTGCGAATCCCTGTGCAATTGTGCTACTAGAAAATCGTCTGTTATCAGCATTTCGCTATGCATTTGCACCCTGACTAAGAACATAGTCATGAATATTGTTGTATGTGTGGTCCATCCGTGTTGGCTCATGTGGCCTAGGCCCATATCATTACTGGCCTAAAGAAGGATGAGCTTGTCCTTCTCTAGAGACTGTAAACTTGGCTGTAACGTCGTACCTCTCAGGAGGCGACGGCTTCGTGTTATATAGCAGGGGCATATCCACCTGAGGAGAAAGCACATGATTTTCTTTCTGCAGAACACCACCTTGAGCCGATGCATTATCACCCTCTTCTACTTGGCCCGGTTCCGGATCCAGCAATAGACGCCTGGAATTTTCGTGGATCTTATCGAAGTTTTTTTGCATAGTGATGAAATTCTTGTTTACCGTAGCTTGGAACTGATGGAACTCCTTTCGATCTTCCTCTCGCTCTTGCCTCAGTGTTTTCATGTCCAGCTCGAGCGATTCCAGCTGCAGATCAGCTGTAGTCGCTGACTCTGCTGCTCCTGTCATGGTGTTTTCCACAGAGCACGATCACCCAGGGAGGGAAGGGAGGGATTTGTCAACTTGTCGTTAACTCGCCGCCGCCGCCACCGCCACCGGCGTCCGCCTCCGATGATACACGATCAGATCCCTGGCGCTGGAATTTTACCTCTCAAGCAATGAGCTTGAGCAACCAGACTGGGTTTCTGATTGTACCCGAATAGTGCCACTCCGGACGCCTCCTTGACGCCGCCCCCAACTACCTGCGTGGAGAGGGATTTTACAGCCGAAACTAACCTCTACGCTGCTCCACTCTACGCCAATCTCCGAGGATGGACTGGCTCTGATACCAATTGTCAGGAACTAGCCTAATAATTCAGAGAACAAACAGGAATTTACTCCAATTTCAGAGGGCTTAAACAACCTGAGCTAGGGTTTGTATTGTGAATGGAAGGGGAAAATGAGTTTAGCTCGCCACCGGCGGCTAGGATTTACAACCCGATTACATTACATATATGCCAAAAAAGAGAAAGATCGCTGGCTTTATAGCCATTACAGCGAGGCAGCCAGCTCCAGCTGTGCCTAAAAAGTGAATAGGTGAAGAAGACGCGTATCCACCGTCCGATTAAGGATCGACGCTCACGCGCGACGCTGACTGGCGAACCGGTACTTGTCTGGTGTAGCCGTTGGATGCGCGATCGACGGTCGAAGTCACTAATACAGCTTAACTACAGATACTGAATCATAGGCGGCCTGACACATTCTCCCCACTAAACAGCTTGTCGAAGTATTCTCGCTGTCTATGTCCTTCACTGTGGCTTACAGATATTCATCCGCACAATGTCTCAAGAAAACAAGAGGGCAAAAGACACAAGCTTCAAGTGATGACTTATTTGTGAAAATAATTTTATCATATTATTTTGATGTTTGGCAAATGTCTTTATTTTGATTTGAAGCAGTTATTGTATCTCATTATCTCAGAGATAGGGCCAAAATCTAGTGTAATCGTAAAATCCAAGCCATGGGTGATGGTATAAACATAAATAGTTTGTAGATTAGTTTCTTTGTTTTAGATATTTTTATTTTGGCAGGGCAGAAGATGGAGTGATGGACTCCACCAAGCAATTGAGGCAAAAGAAGGTGTGCAAATACAGAATGAAACCATAACCCTCGCATCTATAAGTTACCAGAACTTCTTTCTTCAGGCAAGTGACAATCCTTTTGTTCTAATCCTTAAATGTTATTGACCTTTGCAAAATGGTAAGTGCCAATAAGCCAATAATCATTGACTGGCTATATCATCTTCGACACTAATTGAGCTTTAACAGCCACTAACATTGTTGAGCATTCATCTAAAAAGCCCATTGTTGAGCATTTCCATTGATGGTGGTAAATTGTAAATGTGAAGAAGAATGTATTTCTCACTGTGCTGGATTGATCACTCTCTTTCTTTTACTTTTGGAGATGTTCACTGGGTTATGTGGCAGGAAACTGATACGTTTTATGACAGTTTCCAAAACTCTGTGGCATGACTGGAACTGCAGCTACAGAAAAACAGGAGTTCGAGAGCATATACAAACTAAAAGTTACAGTTGTTCCAACGAATAAGTCTATGATACGGAAGGTGATTGCCATCCTGTTTTAGTGGAAATTTTGTTTGTAGTAATTGTAGGTCTCTCAATTCAATTTTCCAAGTTCCCCCTTTCTGAGAATGTTCAACTATGCTTCTTCCTTTGCAGGACGATTCAGATGTTGTTTTCAGAACGACAAGTGGAAAATGGCGTGCTGCTGTTGTGGAGATATCAAGAATGAATAAAGCTTCCCGTCCTGTGCTTGTTGGTACAACTAGTGTTGAGCAAAGTGAAACTTTGTCTGAACAACTACGTGAAGCGGGGATTCCTCACGAGGTATGCTTGTTAGCTTCATAAACAGTACCTAGTTTTGTCTTCCCCGTTCAGCGCAACATCGTCACTGCTATGTTAATGGAAACTGCATAGTAGTACAAAATAAAGTTTTTGGCTTTCTGCCTTCTCGCACTACACATAGTTAACTAGTTCTTTTTTTCTTCCAAAATTTAGTTTGTTAGCAACTTTCTGTTAAATAGTCTTTGTAAGTTTATTTAGAATTGGGTCCGGAATGATGATACACGTGATAAGAATTGGGGTAGCACTGATTGAAGAGAAGCTTGTCCAACATTGTCTGAAATGGTTTGGGCATAAATAACGAAGCCCCCCAGAAGCACCGGTGCATAGCGGACGGATAAACCGTGCTTATAATGTCAAGACAGGTCGGGGTAGACTAAACTTGACATGGGAGGAGTCCGTTAAGTTGGAATATCATCAAGGAGATAGCCATGGACAGGGGTGAGTGGAAGTTAGCTATCCACTTGCCAAAACCATGACTTGGTTTTCGAGATCTTATGGGTTTCAACTCTAGGCTTTGCTTTTGTTGTATAGACTTTGTAAGTTTATCAAATGCTCTCCAGTTTACATCTTCTCACCCTCTAGCTTGTGCCAGCTGTTATATTTCCCAAGATCTCTAAAGCAATATGAAGTGTTTTATTTTGAACTTTCTGTTGAAGGTCCTTAATGCTAAACCAGAGAATGTGGAGAGGGAGGCAGAGATTGTAGCTCAGAGTGGACGCCTTGGTGCAGTGACAATTGCCACCAACATGGCAGGACGTGGCACTGATATTATCCTTGGAGGCAATGCAGAATTCATGGCCAGGCTGAAGTTGCGTGAGGTGCTTATGCCAAGGTATTTAATCCTTGTCAGCAGAATTCCCAAATAGTATCAGAGACACTGTATCTGATTATTTCCCTCTGCTGGTGCTCAACATTGCTTATATCTTTTTTTGATTATGAAATCATGTTGCAGAATTGTCAATCCAGTTGATGGTGTCATTGTGTCCAAAAAGCAGCTTCCACCAAGAAAAACATGGAAGGTAAATAATGAACTATATGTTCAGTAGTACTTGAATATACATATGATGACTAGTTATGCAGAGGCCGGGAGTGATCTCAGCAATTGTATCGCAATGATCTGAGTTCAATAAAAGCTTTCTTTATCAAAATAAATAAATGTGATGACTAGTGGCCTTCAAGATTCTGTGAATTATTCTTCAGATGGCTGCATTATGATTTAATATGTGATGAAGTTCAGTTCCCAATGGCTTATTGCACCATCCCCTCTTCCAGACAAATGAAAGCTTGTTCCCTTGTGAACTTTCAGAAGACACACTATCATGTGTCAAGGATGCAGTTGACGTGGCTGTCAAAGAATGGGGAGAAAAGTCATTACCTGAGCTAGAAGCTGAAGAGCGTCTCTCCTACTCATGTGAAAAGGTAGGCCTTTTGAAGTTATCACAAAATTTTGTATGCTCTTTTAGGAGATATTTGGGTTACTTCAGTATCGATCATGAAATGATTATTTCACACATATTTTTAGTTGAGTAAAGTAGAAGTGTTAAAATATGTGTCAAATATGTGTACAAGTTGTGCAACAGAGTTTGGACTTACAATTAGCAGAGGGTTAGGTGGAGGATTAGGTGTTCGAGTCGAACAGGTGTAACCCGGACCTATTATATAAGGGCACCGCGATTGAGAACAACCAGTTTCATGATGGCTCCGCTGCCACCCCCTAGCTCCGCTCCGCGCTGCCTAGCCCTTCCCAAACCAACCGCCGGCGCCGCCCCTTGCCGGCAGCCCCACCTCCCAGCCCCCTCCCCAGCCCGCCCGACCATCGGCCATGGGGACTCCCGACACTGACCTTGTCAATCGCTGAATGATCCTCTCCGGCGAGCGTTGGCTCAGCTCGGGGAGCGAGTCTTCGACGCGCTCGTACAAAGATGTCGCCTGCACCTCCCGCCCCCCGCCACGCCGTCGGCTGTGGCTGCTCCTGGACGCGCCACACCTCCGGCCCACCAGCCTGCAAGGGACCGCCTTGGTCCTCGCTCCAAAGGTTCATCGTGTCTCGGGCGGCGCCGTGCTTGACGCCGACGGCTTCCAACAACCACGGCACATGAATCGACACCACTGCCCGCGGTAGGTCAATACCCCCAGCCCGCCGCCGCACCGCCGTCGTAGCCTGTCGCCTGAGGAGATTGTTCGGTTGTGCTGTCGCTGCTTCGACCATCGCCACCGGGTGCGTGACTGAACCAACGACGTCCGGTGCAGGCGTTGTCTCACCTCTGGCCATGACTTGTGCGACTGCGACACCCGACACGATGACAACGCGCGACTGCCTTGCGACCCCACGGACCGCGTTGGCCAAGCCCGCCACGGCTTCAGCACGCCAACAACCTGCTCCTCCGCCACCCCTGCCCTCCCTCTGATAGCCCATGCTCGGACGCACTTCGACGAGCCCGTGCGGGTCATCATCGCGCAGTCCATGGAGATGGATCAGGATGAGCTTGTTCTGGCCCGCGCGATGGTTGCTTCCATAACCGGCAACAAACCGCAGGTGACCACAGACGAGGTCGCCGAGCTGCTCCTCAGTTCTCTCGACTTGGCCGTGTCGGAATCGGGGCTCTGTAGACCCAAGAAAAGGTTCAAACTCTGGGGTGCGCTCGCTCCCCTACCCTGCTCTACCTCTCAACTTCACGGCGACCCTTCAGAGGCAAGAGCTAAGGAAGACGAACTAGGACACGCCCAACAGTTTACCTAGGTTCAGGTCACCTTGTGGTGTAAAACCCTACTCTTGCTTGAATGGATTGCTCGAGGTTCTTTCCCTAGTTCAACACCTTGAGCCTTGGACCCCCTTCTACAGGGGCTGGGTCTCTCTTTTATGCTGGCCTTGGTCCTCTTCCCCGAAAACACACTTGGCGGGAAGGGCAGCCACAACGACCGTTTTGATAGGGGACAGGACTGCAGCTCGCCCTGACAAAGATGGTCTTAGCCTGCAAAAGCCCTTCTTCATGACGCGTTGGTGGGCTCGGTGGTGACCTCTGTCCTGCCGAGCCCTAGCCTTAGCCCTTTTCCACTGATCGGGAAACCTTTGGGGGGTTGCTTTGGGAACCCACAACTGGCTTGGCTCCCTTAACACCAAAAGAGGGAAGGCCTCTCTGTCCGTACCCGCTGGCACCGTCCCTGGTACCGCGCAGCGTGGCTCACGTCATCCACGTGAGAAGGTTGGACCGCGCGACCCTGGCGGGTCGCCCACGGTAAGTCCGCTCCTCTGGGGGGAGGATCATCAGGAGGCGCCTCCTCCCCATGAGCCTTGCGTGAGACGTCCTGGGAAGAACCACACGATCGGTCCCTCACGAGTAAAGGTCCTCATGAGGGTCGAACCCCTGGGCCTCAGCGGGGGCGTCCCGAGGCCCGCAGCACGCACTGCGCCCTAGGTCGCAGGCAGGCAGGCCTGGGTACCCCCGGTCCCAGAACCCGACAGTAGCCCCTGAGCCCGCGGCGTTTACGGCCCAGCAATCTGGGGCAAGACGGTGTGGGCTCTTACCGCCTGCGGGCCAGGCCCAACGCGTGGCGCGCGGCGGGACGCGGGGCACCCCGCCTTGTCACGGTGCTTTGGTATCCACCCCGGCTGACATAAAGCAGGCACGCGGGGTGGTGTTGTCAGTACTCTCTTCCACGCCATCCCCATCTTTCTGCAACTTCCTCCTCCGCACAAGGACGCACTAGATCTAATTTTTGAGCGAGTTGCCTTATTGCCTCCTTCGCGTCTTCGGTTAACGGATGGTGCCCGCCGGTAAGAAAGGGAAGGCTGCGGCGCCCGTCGTGAGTGCCGTCGCCGCGGGGCCTGCTCTCATGCCTTCCCGCGTCTCCAAGGCGGAGGACCTTGGCCCGACGCTCCCGTTCGTGGCCGGTGACACGAACGAGTGGGGAGCGACTGCCATCTGGCCTGGCTCAGCGGCGCCGAGCAGCCTGGTGAAGACTGCTTACCCCTTCTTCCTCCATAGCATTTACGCCGGGCTGGTCCCGCCGTTCTTCGACCTCTTCTACGCCATCCTCTCCCACTACCAGATTCAGGCTCTGCACTTTCAGCCCAACTCTGTCTTCCTCCTGGCCATCTTCGCTTTTTACTGCGAGGCCTGCGTGGGCGTGAGGCCCTCGGTGGTGCTCGTCGCCACTTCTTCAACCTGCGGTTCACTGCCCAGGGCCAGCACCCACCTGGCTGGGATGAAGGTTGAGGGCTATCGGAACCATTGGGTCTTCATGGACGCGCGCTGGGAGAGCCCGCTCCTGGCGACTCCCTTGAGCCCGCCCAAGCAGATCCCTGAGTGGAGCGACAAGAAGCTCGCCGGCCCGAGGGCGGGTTCCTCCGTCAACTGCCCCTATGGGGCCTGCCGACGTGAGCGAGGGTCTTTCTGCTCCTTTTTTCTAGAGTAAAATTACCCAAGAATCAATTTTCCATTCACCAGTACATTCCGTTTTGTTTCCCATCCTACCAGTTCGAATAGCCGGTTTCCTCCCCTTCCGCTCAAGCTAAAGGTTCTAGGCTACGGCTTCCGGTTCCGTATTTCGATTCGTCTTCGGATAGCATTAGAAAATCCCCGAGCTGTTCCAACCACTGCTGGATGTGATTCCAAGAGCCGAACGAGAATGAATACCACACAGAAGAGTCAAGACCGGGCTCCCTAATGGAATGTTTAACCGATCCATTCCGGATCGATCGAATTGGTACGGAAGTTGTAACATGGTGTGGAAGTTCTGTTTCCTTGCCTTGTCAAGCATTTATCTGACACTCTATCTATACTAGCAAGGTACGACCGCGGTCAGATGTATGAGTGAAAAGTGCAGGGTCATGCTCACTAGAAGAGAAACTAGCAGCTTGAACCACAGAGCTGAACCGCTCAAACCAAGCACGAGGTGGTTGCTTTTTTCCCAAACCAAGCACAGGGTCCTGGAGCGAATCGCCTTCCTCGCGGAGGCCCGTCTGACGGTGGTGATGATTATCAAGGAGTTCTTGGGGCATCGCATCACGCCGCTCCGGGCAAGCTCGCGCCCCTTGTGGGAGCTTGCCGACAGTGGAGATCCGATGCGCCTGCACGTCAGCGGCCTGACGTCAGACGAGCTGGATGGGGTCTTGGGGGCTCTGCTTGGTCCCTGCCTGGAGGACCTCCCGCGGGCCATGCCGCCGCTGTATGCCCGCGACGACATGGAGGGGATGGCCGTGGAAATGCTTGCCTTCGACGAGTGGGGGCTCGTCGGGCTGCACAAGGACTCCCCCCTCACGATCTTGTCCTCAGGCGAAGACAGCAGCCACCAAGACTCGGAGGCGATGGAAGGGGACGAAGACGCCCGCCGGATTCCGCTGCGCAACCTCCATCCGTCCTTACACAACCTTGGGGACGCTGTTGTTGCGGACGAGCGGCGCCGGGCGACCCCCCTAAGCCCGCGGCCTCAAGGGACAGAGCGGGGCTGGGCCCCGCGACGATCAAGGCGTTGGGGGCGTGAGCCCCCGATGACGGTGCTGCGCCTCCCTCGTCGGCGGCCGTGCCTCCCCCGGGGGCCCCTCAGGCTCCCAGGGAGGAGGGAGCCCGGGATGAGCTCGCCGGGGACCGCATCGAACGCCCCTCCGATGGCGACGGGGGGCGCGCGAGGGTGGCAAAGATGCGCCACCCGCCGTCGAGAAGAAAAGGAAGTGGGCCGCCGGGGACAAGAAGTACCTTAGCCCATCGTCATGCCATTTATCCGCGATTAATTTGCTTAGGCCGTCTCTCCTCCTGTCCAGGCTCCTTGGCGGCGGCGAGGAAAAGAGGAAGAAGGCCGCCGCTGGGGCGAAGGTGACGCAGGTCTTAAGGCTGCCTTCATCCCTTGGTAGGGGTATCAGCGGGCGCGGAGGTAGCCCGCACAAGTCGGGTGCCGTGCTCGAGTGCACAGGCGCTGTTGCACCTTCGGGTGTCTCCACCATACGTCGAGGAGACGCGATCGTCGAAGCCGCGGCGGTCCAGCCCCCGGCGCCAACTGTCGGGGCCGCGATCTTCGCCGGGGCCACAAAGGCGGGGGATGTGGTCCTCGCAAGCGCGCCGCGGACACCCGGACCGGGGAGGGACCCAGAGCCCCCAGCGCCCCTTGCGGAGGGTGTCGAGGCCGCTCTAGTTGCTGCAGCGGGTAGCGTCGGGGCGACAACACCTTCGGAGGCCTTCGCCCTGACGGGCCCGGACGCCTTGCTCCGGCGCGGGGCTCTGACCGACGCCTTGGGCCTGCTCCCCCGTCTCGAGGCGGATTTCTGAGACGCCGAGGCGCGTCTAGCCGCGGAGCGCGAGAGGTTGGCCACGGGGTGGCGCCAACTCAATGTCTCTGTGAAGGAAGTCAGAGGTGAGGCCGAGGCCGTGCGCGTAGAGGGCCGGCGGGAGGCCGCCGAGGCAAAGGCTGCCTGCGCGAGCGCCCTTGCTGAGAAGGAAGCGCTCACCAGGCGCTGCGAAGAGGCAGAGGCTGGCTTGAAGGCGTTTCAGGAGGCCACCAAAGCCCGCGAGGCGAAGCTAGCCAACCGCGACTCCGAGCTAGAGAGGGCGACAGCCGAGCAGGTCGTGGAGCGCGGGCGCTTGGAGGTGCTCGAGCGCGAGGTTGCTGAGGCTCGGGACACCCACACGAAGCAAGTCACCGAGGCCAACGCCGAGCTGACCGCCCGGGAAGAGGAGGCCCGGGCTGGGGTCGACGAGAAGGCGGCAGGGGTCTCTGCTGCGCTTTCTTCTCTGGATCTCAGGGCCCGCTAGGCTCTGAGCTCCATCTGTAGGTTGGGGCGGGGCTTGAGGCTCCCCTCGTTCCTCAGGACGCCGGTTATGCCGAGTTTTCTTCCGAGCTCGTGAAGGAGCTCGAGGGCGCGACCAAGAAGGTGGACAACATCCTGGAGGAAGAGTGTCGCGACCTTTTCTCCATGGCCGCGACCCACGTCTTCAGCCATCTCCTCCTTCGCGATCCCCACTTCAAGTTCGAAGGGGTGATGGGCCCTGGCCTGAGGAGTCCCGCGGCGACTTGGTGACCTCCTTGGAGGGCCACGTGCGTATGCTGCTCGAGAAGTTCTCTTGCGACGACGACGAGGAGTCCGGTGAGGAGCCCCCTGCCTTACCCTGAAACAGATTATCCTTGCCTCGAGGAGGCGTCAGGCATCACCCTTTATTGTAGGAACAACTTAAATTCTGTTATAACTGCTGGTGATTTGTAATGTCTTTCTCTGTGCTAGGTTTTTCTCTTACTTGTTTTTGTGCTCTGCGTCGGCAGGGCCCAACCCTGCGTGTATCTCAGCCGCCACTGGATTACCAGGGGGTATGAGGCTACAGGGCCAGTGAAGGATCTCGTGGCCAACTCATGGTTCTGGCACATGGATAGCAAGCTTCCACGCATCCCTATCCATGGCTAGTTCTTTGGTGATGCTCGAATCCTTCAGTTCTCTCTTTACGTACTCTCCCCATGTCAAGTTTGGTCTACCCCGACCTCTTTTGACATTATCAACACGCTTTAGCCGTCCGCTATGCACTGGGGCTTCTGGAGGCCTGCGCTGAATATGCCCAAACCATCTCAGACGATGTTGGACAAGCTTCTCTTCAGTCGACGCTATCCCAATTATCTCGTATATCATCATTCCGGATTCGGTCCTTCCTTGTGTGGCACACATCCATCTCAACATGCGCATCTCCGCCACACCTAATTGTTGCACATGTTGCCTTTTAGTCGGCCAACACTCAGCGCCATACAACATTGCGGGTTGAACAGCCGTCCTATAAAACTTGCTTTTAGCTTTTGTGGCACTCTCTTGTCACAGAGAATGCCAGAAGCTTTGCGCTACTTCATCCATCCGGCTTTAATTCGATGGTTCATATTTTCATCGATATCTCCATCATTCTGCAACATTCACCCCATATATCAAAAGGTGTCCTTCTGAGGCACCACCTGCCCATCAAAGGCTAACATCCTCCTCTTCCTCGTCCTATTAAGTCTAAAACCTTTTGATTCCAAGGTTTGTCTCCATAACTCCAACTTCCTGTTGACCATCGTCCGACTATCATCGATTATAACCACATCGTCCGCAAAGAGCATACACCATGGGATATCTCCTTGTATATCCCTTGTGACCTCATTCATCACCAAGGCAAAAAAGATAAGGGCTCAAAGCTGACCCCTGATGCAGTCCTATCTTAATCGGGAAGTCATCAGTGTTGCCATCACTTGTTCGAACACTTGTCACAACATTATCGTGCATGTCCTTGATGATGGTAATATACTTTGCTGGGACTTTGTATTTCTTCGAGGCCCACCACATAACATTCCGCGGTATCTTATCATAGGCCTTCTCCAAGTCAATGAACACCATATGCAGGTCCTTCTTTTGCTTCCTATATCTCTCCATAAGTTGTCATACCAAGAAAATGGCTTCCATGGTCGACCTCCCAGGCATGAAGCCAAACTGATTATTGGTCACGCTTGTCATTCTTCTTAAGCGGTGCTCGATGACTCTCTTCCATAGCTTCATTGTATGGCTCATCAGTTTAATTCCACGGTAATTAGTACAACTCTAAACATCCCCCTTGTTCTTGAAGATTGGTACTAATATACTTCGTCTCCATTCTTCTGGTATCTTGTTTGCCTCAAAAATGAGGTTGAAAAGTTTGGTTAGCCATACTATCGCTATGTTCCCAAGGTCTCTCCACGCCTCAATGGGGATACAATCAGGGCCCATCGCCTTGCCTCCTTTCATCCTCTTTAAAGCCTCCTTGACCCCCGACTCCTGGATTCGCCGCACAAAACGCCTGCTAGTATCATCAAAGGAGTCTTCCAGTTCAACGGTAGAGCTCTCACTCTACCCATTAAACAACTTGTCAAAGTACTCCCGCCATCTATGCTTAATGTCCTCATTCTTCACCAGGAGTTGATCTGCTTCGTCCTTCATGCACTTGATTTGGTCAACATCCCTCGTCTTCTCTCGGATCTTGGCCATCTTATAGATGTCCCTTTCGCCTTCCTTCGTGTCTAACCGCTGGTAGAGGTCCACATACGCCTGACCCCTTGCTTCACTCACAACTCGCTTTGCGGCCTTCTTTGCCACCTTATACTTTTCTATGTTGTTTGCACTCCTATCCAAATATAGGCGTCTGAAACAATCTTTCTTTTCCTTAATTGCCTTCTGTACATCATCGTTACACCACCAGGTATCTTTAGCTTCTCTTCTACTTCCCCTAGACACTCGAAACTCCTTGAGGCCACCGTACGGATGCAAGTCGCCATCTTCATCCACATGTTGTTTGCATCACCTCCTCCCTCCCAAGGCCCCTCCTTAATGGCCCTCTCCTTGAAAGCCCGAGCTACCTCCTCCTTGAGCTTCCACCACTTTGTTCTAGCGACTTTGGCATGCTTGTCCCACTGGACACGAATCCAAAAGCGGAAGTCATTAACTAGAACCTTAGGCTGAGGAACAACACTCTCTCCAGGTATCACCTTACAGTCTACGCACGCACGTCTGTCTTCTTTTCTCGAGAGGATGAAATCAATCTTTAAAGAGGGTGTTAGCTACGATCATGTCGTCGGCTAGCGCAAAGCTTAAAACATCTTCTCCTTAATTCTTGATGCCATATCCAAATCCCCCATGCACCCCTTTAAAACCTGTGTTAGACGTGCCCACGTGGCCATTGAGGTCTCCACCTATGAAGAGTCTCTCGCCAATCGGTACACTCCTAACTATGTCCTCCAGGCCTTCCCAGACTCCCTCTTGGTGTTCTAATTGTGACCTACTTGCGGGGCATACGCGCTGATAACGTTGAGAACTAAGTCCCTAACTACCAACTTGACCAGGATAATCTGGTCCCCACGTATCTTGACGACTACCACTCAATTCTTGAGGCTTTTGCTGATCAAGATGTCTACTCCATTTCTGTTTGCAACCATCCCCGTGTACCACAGCTTGAAGCCGGTACCCTTCACCTCCTTCGCCTTCTGTCCCCTCCATTTGGTCTCTTGAATGCAAAGGATATCAACTCCTCTTCTCTACCCCCTGAATCTTACTTGTTAGAGACCCTACGTTCCATCTACCTAAGCGAATCCTCCTAGGCTCAGCTAGCTTCCTTACCCTTCGCACTCGTCGAGTCAAATGCGAAGACCCTTGCTCATTTTCCACTACACCCGGACGCTGATGTAGCACGCCACTAAGGATGCGACGACCCGATCCTCGCTCACTTGCCACCGTATCCATATCACGATACGGCGCGCCACCTGGGGGTGACGGCCCGGCCCTTGCCCGTTTGACACCACACCCGGGATCTGATGTGGCGCGTCGCTGAGAGGGTTACGCCCAATGAAAATGTTTTGGGTTTCATCTCCATAAGATTGGCTGAGTTTTGACGTTGGCTCGCCAAGCCTATCACAACCCTCCTTCTTTACCCGAGTTTGGGACCGGCTATGTTGAGACAACATAGGCGGAGTTTGGGAACACAAAACAAAAGCGCCGAAGAACTTAATTTTCATGGGAGCATTGACTATATTGGAGAAAAATATGGAACTACAGTTGCTGGAGGAGTCATGTGAAGTCAAGGGAGTGGTGGCTTCGAGATAGCGAGGTAATATTCGCCATGGTGGAGTGTTAAAATATGTGTCGAATATTATGTGTATGAGTTGTACTACAATTGGATTTGTATTGAGCAGAGGGTTAGATGTTTGAGTTGAACACGTGTAACGCGGGTCTATTATGTAAGGGCACCGCGGGGTAGCTAAATAGACTAGACATAAGTTGATAGGCTAGATAGAGATCACGGGAGGGACGGTCCGACACCCATGGCAGGGGTGGCTGGACCGGCTGTGGCGCATTGGTCGGAGCGCTGTCTGACGGCCTCGGCATGCTTATCATCGACTGTATCATATGATTTGGTACATGGGGAGGAGCGCCTGTAGTCATGCCTCGGGGATGTAGCCATGTTGGTGAATCTTAGTTAACAAATCTTGGTGTCGTGCTCGTGCTTGTGTGATTGCTTGTCCTCGAAGGATCGATGTACGCCTCAAATTACGTATCGCTTGAAAATCTGGCATTATGGGTCAGTTCTTTTGGTGGCTTGTTTGGGCTTCTAGAATAAGCTGCCCCGAGCCAATTTCTTTTTAGAAGCCTGCTAGTCAAATCTTAATTAGTAGGCTTCTAAAAGAATAAATTTGGTTGGGCTTGTAGAATAAGCTGGAATAGGGCCAGCAAAAGAACTGGCCCTATATTATTAATTGGTTGATACATAGCAGTACCGAAGCAGTTCATTCAAATCCAAAAATGTGATAATTGTTTTTTTTTTGTAATTCTATCTTGAGTGCCTTGTGGTTATTACTACATCCGTCCGGAATTACTTGTCGCTCAAACGGATGTATCTTGCACTAATTCCGGACGGAGGGATTAGTTACCAGTACTGTTATAACAAAGCAGTTTGATTCCTCAGTTAGTAGCTGGTTGTTCCCCACAGGCTTACTGGATTTCTTTCTGGGGAATCGATATTCATATGATCAACCAATTTATTATCAGCAAGATGAGTTGATTACTTCAAACTACCCTCATGGTGGATTTAAATCGTGGCTTGGTTAATATTTTATGATATGACTCAGTTTTTTTTCTTACACACTACCTGAAAGCTAGGTACTCCCTCCGTTCCTAAATATAGGTCTTTTTAGAGATTTCACTACGGACTACATACGGATGTATATAGATATACTTTAGAATGAGATTTACTCATTTTACTCCGTAAGTAGTCTGTAGTGGGATCTCTAAAAAGACTTGCATTTAGGAACGGAGGGAGTAGTTTTTTTGTCTTTTTTTCTTAGTTTTTGTTCTTAGAATTTGTGTACCTACCACTAACCATTTGTAACCGCCCACACACTTGCACTGTTTGAGCCTGTAAAGTTGTATATCAGCCTGTAAAGTTGTATATCACCATCAGAAACTGCTATTCTGATCTCTGGATATTCTGTTAAGACCCCCCTCCACAGGCATAGGAATCCAGACTCACCTATGCTTTTTTACATGTCAGGGACCGACACGTGATGAAGTAATTGCAACTCTGAGAACCGCATTCATGAAGATAGTAGATGAATTTAAGATTTACACAGAGGAGGAAAAGAAGAAGGTTTGCACATAGAAAGGACATTTTATTAGTTTATCTTTGCTGTTGAAGACCATCGTGATGAACTGATTATGGCATCATTGTAATTTATTCAGGTCATTGCGACAGGTGGGCTTCATGTGGTAGGAACTGAACGACATGAATCCCGCAGAATTGACAATCAAGTATTCCCTCAGTTTCAGAATAGATGCCTTTTCAGCCTCTCCAGTTTTTTTTTCAAAATACTTGTCATTCTACACTTCCGATGTAGTTTTAGTTATTTATTCCTATTTTTCCTTCATCAGTGACATGATAAAAAATATCTAAATACTCATATGCCGGCTTGCACTTCCCTATTTTTGTAATTCCCCTGCCTGCTGTGACTGTTTGAACTCTTCCATAATTTTTAATGCACTTGCATGGAACATCCATTTCTACTTTAGCAATCAAAGATCTCATACTCCAAAACTGTCAGAACTTTACTGCCTTTGGAGGATAAAGAGATGTGGCAACATTGACATTTTACTCAAACCCTTAATCCTTGAGCCAAACTCTAAAAGAAAACCGATTCTGAAATGGAGGGAGTACTGTTCAAGGTATTTTCATTAGTATGCAAAAGTTGGCTTTCCTCAAAATGAATATATACAAAAGTCGGCTTTCCGCAAAGAAAATCCGAAAATTGACCTTGCAGCCTTCCGCAAATCCGAAATGGAGGGAGTACCCATTCAAGCTATTGTCATCAATACGCAAAATTCGGTTTCCTGCCAAAAGAAATGCATGCCAAAGATCGGCCATATAGTCTTACAAAAATCATATGAGATGGAGTACTATGATTTTTGGAGACTTGTCATGATTTTGGAGTCTTTACGATCGTGATAATTTTTGGGAATGGATGGAGTTCTATGTTTTTTTGGCTTCTCGTCATGATTTTGTAGTCCCATCTGTGCCAAGTTTTGGGTGCAATAAATGTTGGAGTCTCCGTCTGTGCATAGATTGCAATACTATGTTGTCATGTGCAAATGGAGTGATGTAGTGTTTCTTGGGATTACTCTTTTATTTCAAAGATGTGAAGCATCATAACACATGTTTCACATGATGTTGAGTTTCAGAAAAATCGTAGCCATCAAAGAGTTTTGACAAGTAATGCATATTATCCTACATCAACATAAATTTGTCCTTGTTAGGGATATTTTTTCAGAATAAATAGTACTAAAATTATTGGTAGTTGAGCAAGTAGCAGGCCAGCTATTTTCTTGCTTGAATTGCATTAGAGGATTAGTGAGGGAGTAATAATTGTAATAACGAGTTAACTAAGGTAATTCAATATTCTTTTGGCCATCAAATATGGTCAACATGCAATGACGGGCTTGACTCTAGTATGAACCATTAGATTTAGCTAGTACAACAAAAAAAAAGATCATTTGGGGTTAACTTCGCAAAGAACAGATCTGTTAGGAATAAGCTACTTGTATTCCCATGAGGCCATAGGCCGGTATATATACATGTACAGGTGGTGGACTATATGCAGGAAACCCCTTAATATATTGGGATAAATACCAAAGGATTCATGACTTATATTATAACTCTAACACCCCCCTCAAACTCATGGTGGATGAATAACACTGAGTTTGGAGAGATAAAAGCCATGTTGTGCTCTAGTCTGGGCCTTCGTCAGGAAATCCGCCAACTGTAACTCGGAAGGCACATACTGAAGAGCAATAACCTGATCCTGCACAACAGCGCGCACATAGAAAGCATCAACGCCAATATGCTTGGTGAGCTCATGCTTCACAGGGTCGCGCGCAATGCTAATAGCACCTGTACTGTCAGATAAGAGCAGGGTGTAGTGACAGAAACACCAAAATCCTGAAGTAACCACCGTAACCAAGTCACCTCTGCCGTCAAAAGAGCCATCGCTCGCAACTCAGCCTCTGCACTCGAACGGGAAACTGAATTATGTTTCTTCGTCTTCCAGGCAATGAGAGAACCACCAAGAAAACATAGTAAGCAGAAAGTGAATGGCGATATGAAGGATCATTAGCCCACGTAGCATCTGAATAGGCCTGAAGCTGTAAAGAACTGGAGCGAGGAAAGAATAGATGGTGAGAGATCGTGCCCCGAAGATATCGGAGAACACGGAGGAGATGACTATAGTGAACCGATGTGGGAGCAGAGACGAACTGACTCGGAATATGAACCGGATAAGAGATATCCGGACAAGTGACAGCTAGGTAAACAAGACTGCCAACAAGATAATGATAACGCGTCGGGTCAGGCAGAGGATCACCATCAGTAGCACAGAGGTGAACATTGAGCTCCATAGGAGTCTCAACAATGCGCTCATCAGTAAGAGCAGCACGAGCAAGAAGATCCTGGATATACTTTTGCTGGGATATAAAGAAGCCATCAGAGGTAGAAGAAACTTAAATCCCAAGAAAGTAGCGAAGAGGTCCAAGATCAGACATAAGGAACTGCTCACTAAGACGTGCCTTAACAAAGGCAATATACTTGGGGTCATCCCCAGTGATGACCATTTCATCAACATAGAGAAGAAGAAGAATCCGACCACGAGGAGAAAGGTGAATAAACAATGCTGGATCATGAACACTGGCTGAAAAACCAGCGACAGTCACCACAGAGGCAAAACGCTCAAACCAGGCGCGGGGGGCTTGCTTAAGGCCATAGAGAGAGCGACGAAGACGACATACCATGCCATCAGGAACAGAATACCCAGGTGGTGGTTGCATGTACACCTCCTCACGCAACTGACCATTAAGAGAAGCATTCTTAACATCAAGCTGAGAGATAGACCAATAGCGTGTAGAGGCCACGGCAAGAAGTGTACGAACAGTGGTCATATGAGCCACAGGAGCAAAAGTCTCGTCATAATCACGACCATGCTCCTGCTGAAAACCACGAGCCACAAGACGAGCTTTGTGACGCTCAAGAGAACCATCGGAGCGAGTCTTAACCTTGTAGACCCACTTACAAGTGATGGGACGGACTCCGGGAGGAAGGGAAACAAAATCCCACGTACCAGTGCGTTCAAGAGCAGCAATCTCCTCTGCCATCGCAAACTGCCATTGATGATGAACAACAGCCTGATGATAAGTAGTCGGCTCAAGAACAGCAGCACCAGCGGTGGAAAATCCAAAGCGATCAACAGGCGGACGAGGACGAGAACGCAAGCCATAAGTAGGCTGAGACGAGGATGACGACACATCCACAGAGGCATCCACAGAACGTGAACGACGAGTGTAACACTGAGGAAAAGATGAAACAATGGAAGGAGGAATCGCTAATGTAGAATCGGGGAGTGGTGACGAAGAAGTCACCGGAGATGAAGGTGTAGAAGCCGGTGACATGCTAGACGAGGAGACCGTGGAAGATGGTGGCGACAAATCGACTGGAGGTGGAGAAGCAGAGGGAGCGGAACGAATAGGCAAAGGCTCGACGGGTGTGATAGGTGTGTCAGGAAAAGTGAGGAAAGAGATATCCTCCACTGAAAAAGTCGAGGAAGATGGGCGTGGGTAGAAGGGACGAGACTCATTGAAAGTCACATCCCGAGAGATACGCATCCGACGACCGATAAGATCCCAACAACAATAGTCCTTATGCTCATCACTATAGCCTAAGAAGACACACTCAACAGACTGAGCGGTCAGTTTGGTGCGTTCGCGGGGGGCAAGAAGAACATAGCAAACACAACCAAACAAGCGAAGCATCGAATAATCGGGAGAATGATCAAAAAGACGCTCGAAAGGAACACCACCCTGTAGAGCAGCGGAAGGCTGGAAATTGATGAGATAGGTGGAGGTGGAGACGGCCTCAGCCCAAAAATGAGGCAGGAGAGAGGCAGCAATCATCAATGCACGAGCTGTCTCAAGAAGATGACGATGCTTGCGCTCAGCCACGCCATTCTGAGCGTGAGCACCAGGGCAAGAGAATTGAGAGAGAGTCCCTTGCTCAGGAAGAACACCACGCAACATCTTAGAGATATACTCGCCAGCGGAGTCAGCACGGAACACACGAATGGGAGAAGAGAACTGAGCATGAACCATGGCAGCAAAACGATTATAAATGGACAACCCTCACTACGAGAAGTCATGAAATAAAGCCATGTGTAACGAGAGAAGTCATCTATGAAAATAATATAGTATTTATGACCCCCTTTCGAAGCGAAGGGAGCCGGACCCCATACATCGGAATGAACTAAATCAAAAGGACGCTTAGACACTGACTCACTATGTGGATATGGTAACTGAATCTGCTTGCCAAGACGACAACCCTGACACTCTAAAGAGGCATCTCCTGAGACAGACCCCAGAAGACCTCGACGAACAAACGACGACAAACGAGAACCACACAGATGACCAAGTCGATGCTGCCACTGCTGGAAGGAACCAGTAGCCGAGGCAACCAAAGCAGAAGAACTGGCGATAGAGTGGGCAGCGGAAGGAACATAAAGCCAGTCCAACTCCCTAAGACCCTCAGAATCACGGCGGCGAGGACCAGCCCCAACCAGAGTGTGCGTGCGACGGTCCTGAACAAAACAAGAGTCAAGGTCAAGGATGACACGACAACCAGTCAGCAAGTTGACCAGCGAAAAACAGATTGATGGTAACTCGAGGAACATGAGCAACATCAGGAACAGAATAAGGAGTGGTAAGATTGCCTCTACTAATGACAGAAAGGGGAGTACCATCAGCGGTGAGTACATGAACAGGAGAATCAAGCGATCGAAGAGAGGACAGAGTGGAAGAATTAGAAGACATATGAAAGGAAGCTCCCGAGTCCAGAAACCATGGGGATGTACCTCACTGTGTAGAAGGTGGTTGCTCAGTGCGGGACATATGAAAGGACGCTTAAGTCTTAGAATATCCTGCTCAGTCAAAGCGATGGCTGAAGCTGTCGAGGTAGATGACGAGGTCTCTGTAGATGATGATCGCGCCTTGCGCAAGTGTTTCTTCTTCGTGTAGCAGTGGGACTCAATATGACCATCATTGTTGCAGTAGCCACAATGTGGACGGGGGCGACCTGAGCCTCCAGAAGGAGTGGGCAAGAGCGGCGGAGCACTCTCGCGAGAAGGGGTCGGTGCAACAGGTGGCGGAGAAAAAGTCCGAGCAGCGAGCACCGAGGGAACCTCCAGCAAACCAGCACCACGTAAGCGAGTCTCCTCAGCACGAATCTCAGAAAGCGCCTCCATGAGAGAAATACGGCCACGAGCAAACAGCTGAGCACGCCGGGTTCAAACTCCTTACGGAGCCGAGACAGGAACTTGTAGACGCGATGAAACTCCAAGTCGGCCTGGACAACCTGGCAACTGGGGCAAGTACGACAACTAGCACTGCGGAGAGAATCAAGCTGGCGCCAGATAGCAGAACTCTGTGCATAGAAGTCATCGAAGTAGAGTCACCTTGCTGAAGAGCATGCTCCTGACGGACCATAGAGAGGTATAAGGCATCACCAGAGGGCTCATACCGCTGACGAAGGCGAGTCCACATCTCAAACACAGTAGGAAGGCCCAGAAACTCAGAGGTAAACTGAGGCAGAACACTGGCAGTGAGAACAGCTGCAGCACGGGCATCATCATCAAACCACTGGGTGTAAACAGACATAGCACCACGATACACCTGAAGAGCCTCCTCATAAGCCAAAACCTTCTCATCATAAGCACGAATAGCAGCCTCATTAGCAACCTTAGCCGCATCCTTCGTAGCCTGAGGAGCATCCGCGGGAAGAACCGGTGGAGTCGGAGGAGTGAGAGCCATAGGAGGAACCAGACATGGCGGACAGCAGACCTCGCCAGAAAGAAAACCCCAGAGGCGGATGCCACGCATGTGAATGCGCATGAAGCCAATGAACACGGTGTAGTTAGTGTCATCAAAGATCACCGGACAACGAGGAACAACAACGTAGCCGGATATAGCAGACATGTTTTTTTAATATATATATTTTTTGAACTCAGTCAACGAAATGCGTTCGCGTCTGACAACAGGATTGGAGCGTCAGATCTGGCGAGGAATCGTCTGATGGGAGGATATCGATCTGGTCTTCTGGTGGGAGCCGCGTCCAAGTACTGGCTGATGGATCCGTCCACGTACTGATGGGATCCAGGAGAACCACGATGCGATCTGGCTGATGGAGTTGAGCCACGACGCGATTGGAGTTGAGCTGCCAGATGCGAGCCGCCTCGATTGGATCCGAGGCAGAGACCGGCGCGAGCTGCAGCAACGGGTCCTAGACCAGCGACGGGAGGGCGGCAGCGGCAGGATCCGAGGCAGACCAGCGACGGGAGACGAGGCAGCGTGAGACGGCGGGGCAAGGAGGAGCCAACGCGGCCGGGGTGAGGGAGCACGACGGGGGGCTGGAAGATCCGACGGGATTGGGTAGAAGCACGAGTTGCGCGTGCGGAAAAAGAACCTAGGGCTCTAATACCATGTTAGGAATAAGCAACTTGTATTCCATGAGGCCATAGGCCGGTATATATACATGTACAGGTGGTGGACTATATGCAGGAAACCCCTTATATATTGGGATAAATACAAAAGGGTACATGACTTATATTATAACTCTAACAAGATCTACCTATTATATGTTGAATACACCAAAATGTTTACCAACTTCCCAGTAGGGGCATGATCACTTCAAACTTGGCTGGGCATTATACCACCATTGTATCTTTTTATAGATCCATCATTACCTTTGATTGGTTTGCTTTTATCTGGTGTAGCTTCGTGGTCGAAGTGGCAGGCAAGGGGATCCGGGAAGCTCTCGCTTCTTTCTTAGTCTTGAGGATAATATCTTCCGAATCTTCGGAGGTGACCGGATACAGGTATATTTTGTTTTCTTTATTTTATATTTATTTATTCCCTTAGGGTAACATGGCAGTATTAAAGGCTGCACAAAGTGCATTGTTGCATTCAAAACCCTGTCATTTCGCATTTCCCACCTTTTCTGTTGTACTGCACAACTTACTTGATTCCACTTAAAGCTTCTGATGAGGAGAATGTTTGGTCAACTTAAGTCTCTATTATTCGATAATCTGTATATTCCTCGTTCATGAAGGTGGAATGCAACGTATTGGAATCCATTCGCTGCTGAACAAAGCACCTTGTGCCTTTGTAATCTAGTTCACCTACCACTCGCAACCACTAGGTGTCATAAAAAGTTCAGAATAGGCTATCAGAATATTATGGAAGACATTGGTCCATGTGCAGGTCTCCCTCGACGGCTCTTACTCCGCGCGCTCCTACAGCGAGGTCGCCGCCTCCCCGAGCTCCCCGGCCCCAACGGCGCGCAAGCAGGCTTCCACGCCGCCCCGCGCCAACCCACCCGCCCCCCTGCGGCCGGTGTGCGCAGGGTGCCGGCCACGGCTCGCCTTGCGCCGCGGCTAGAGCAGCAGGTGGAGCACGCTGGAGCCGCGGCCAAGGTCGACCAGGAGGGGTTCGAACTCCCTCGACGCCGGGACCGACGCCGCCGCCCTCGACGCGCCGCTGAGCTAGGCCCCGCTCCGTCTCGTCCCCGCAGCCCTTCGGCCGAGGAGGCGGCGGGCCTCTGCTTCCGCTGCCTGGACTCGCGCCACAGGGTGCGCGATTGCACCGGAGACGTCAGCTGCCGTCGATGCCTCGTGTCTGGCCACGAGTCATGGGAATGCTCAGACCGCCACCGCACCAGCACTCGAGCCCACTCCCCGCGCGCGGCTTCGACGAGGACCGCGCCGCCGGGGACGCCGCGTCCCGTGGTGCTCCGAACTCCAGCACCGCTGCCCCCCATGGAGGTCCAGGCACGCCCCGATGCCCCGTCTGTCTCGGTGCGGGTCATCCTCGCCCGCTCCGACGAGATGGAGGAGACGGAGGGCGTCTTGCGTCGGGCCATGGTGGCCACCATCACTGGGACGCGGCCCACCGTCTCCGCGGAGGAGGTGGCCGGGCTGCTGCACACCTCCCTCGCCCTACACCCCGGCGACTTCTCCGTGCACCTCCACCACCCGGAGGACTTCCTCATCGTCCTCGCCTCCCGCGAGCTCAAGGACCGCCTCGCCAGCGATCACTTCATCTCCGGCCCTCGCTTCTCCCTCTCGCTGCGCCAATGGTGCAAGCTCGCGCATGCCAGCTCCGGCAGGTTGGACTACCGTGTCGAGCTCGAGCTCCGCGGTATCCCCGCCCAGGCTTGGCATCTCTCCACGGCGGAGCACATCCTGGGCAGCAACTGCTGGATCGAGAGGCTACACCCGTGCACGCGCTCCCGTGCCGACCTCGCCACGTTCCGGCTCTCCGCTCGCACAGCCGACTCGGCCCGCATCCACCGCCACGCCACCTTGAAGATCGTCGAATCCCTCCCCTCGCGCCACTAGTCGGACGTACCCACCATCACCACCCTCTCATACCCAGTGGCCATCACGCTCGCCTGTGCTGAGCTCGACGCCCCTGCGCCGAGATATCACGCCCCCGCGGATGATCCCGACGACGGCCAGGACGGTGACCAGGAGCGCCGCGATGACGACCCTGCCAGGCGTGCCCGCTAGCGCCGCCGTGGTCGCAAGAGACGCCGCACAGGCTGCACCCCTGCTGGTCGCGCCGACGGCATGCAGATGGACGACCTCCCCTGGCCGCGCAACCCGCGCCCGCAGCGCGCCGACGACATCGCCGGAGTTGCTGGCTGGTCTTCGACCTGCGAAGTCCGGCGCGCAGTCACCCAGCCGGCGGCGCCCCTCCGGTTCCGCATCATCTGCCCTTGGCCTGGCCTACGCGGGGCCCGCGGTACCCGCCGGCCTCGTCAGCCGCCTGGAAAAGCGCCAGACAAAGCAGTCAAACCTTCCCTGCCTCTGATCCCGAGGCCGACAGGATCAGATACCGCAGAGGGGGCACCCACACCTGTGGCTCCGGATCGCTCGCAGACCACCAACTTTGGCGCGGGCCCCAGCTCTGATTCGACCACGCGGCCACCCGACGCGATCGTGGAGGGCATCGGGACACAGCTCCGCGCTGCATCAACCCCCCTGCCCAACCAGATCTGCTGCTTTTGGTGGGGTCCCTATCTCTGGCCGCAGCGATCCCTGCCGAGGCCGATCCCTGCACAGATGGCGAGACCCTGGCCCGGTCGATGGAGGGCGCGATGACGGCGGACCCTGCCAGCCCCGCCCCCACCACCTCGCCAGACGAGGACGCGCCCACCACTACCGCGGCTGATGCGGGTGCGCCCACCACTACCGCGCCCGCCACCACTGCGGCTGCCCCACCCCTTGCTGACGTGCATGGCATCCCCCCGTCTACCCCACCTCCTGCTGACGCGCATGGCACCCCCCCCCCCCCCCGTCTACCCCACCTCCTGCGAACGTGTCGATCAGCCCTGCAGACGTGCCATGCAGCCCCCTCGCCTCTCCCGCAGGCCGTTTCGCCTCCCCGCCAATCACCATGCAGCGTCCGCGTCATCGGCGTCCTACCGAGACATGGACTCTGGGCGAGTTCCTCTCGGCCGCCACAAAGCACATCAGCGCTGTCCTCCCCACCCCAGGGAAGCGCCTGCGTCGGCCGGCACTGAACTTTTCTCCACGGCGGGGCCTATCTGCATCTTCTTCAGCCTCCAAGACCGCTGCTCCTCCCACAGCTGAGCATCGGGCGCAGGTGCAGGTCCTCCGCACCCTCGGCATCCTCGGCGTCAACCAGCAGATCACCGCCGCCGAGATGCGGGCCTACGACGGCATCTTCGCCGCGCCCATCCCCCGGTCCGTGCTCGCTGCGATAGCAGCGCTGGTCGATCGCGAGCTGCCTCCCCCCCAGGGGACGGCACCGACCGCGACCACGATGGACGGCGGCCCCATCGCGATCTAATCGCTGGGTGCTACTCCTGTCGAACATGTTACTATGAATTACGACCTCAAACTTGTAATTTGGAACGCCCGCGGCTTGAATGCGCGCGCTCGTCGCACGGCTATCCGCTCACTGATCTGTACCACCGAGGCATCCATTGTTTGCATCTGAGAAACTAAGATGGAGTTCATTTGCTCGTCGACCGTCCTCGAGACGCTTGGCTCCGAGTTCGACAAATACGTCTTCCTGCCGGCAGCCGGCACCCACGGCGGCATACTCTTGGCCTGGAAGAGCCGGCTCGTCACCCTCTCCAATCAGTCGCTCGCCACGCACTCTCTCTGCCCAAGTAGTCATGACTGGCGCCCCCGCTAGGTGGCTTACCGTGGTATACGGGCCCCAGGCCAACGCGGCAAAGATCGCCTTCCTACAAGAGCTCCGCGACGTGCGAGCTGCCTACCCTGGGCCATGGATGCTCTGCGGGGACTTCAACTTGATCTATCGCGAGGAGGACAAGAACAACCGCAACCTCAACCGCCGCATGATGGGCAAGTTTCGCCGCCTGATCGACGACCTCGCGCTCAAGGAAGTCTACCTCCACGGCCGCCGGTACACGTGGTCAAACGAGCAATCACCGCCGACGCTCGTGCGCCTCGACCGCGTCCTGTGCACCTCCGATTGGGAAGAGCTTCATGCGGAGTGCCACCTACGCTGCCCCGCGTCGGTCATCTCCGACCATTGCCCTCTGCTGCTGGACTGCTGCCCCCTGCCTCGCGCTCACCGACGTTTCCACTTCGAGCAGTTCTGGCTACGCCTAGATGGCTTCCAGGACGTGGTGACCATGGCTTGGGGCTCCGTCACTCACGGCGATCCATTCCAGCACATGGTGCTACGTCTCCAGGCCACCGCCCGCGCGCTCACCAGCTGGAGCGCCCGCTCGGTTGGTGGTGTCCGCCTCAAGCTTGCCGTCGCGTGGGAGTTGATCTCCCGGTTCGACAAGGCGCAAGAGGACCGGGCTCTCACCCCCGACGAGAGCTGGCTGCGCTCCTAGCTGAAGGTCTCCTACCTCGGGCTCGCCTCGCTCGAGCGCACCATCGCCCGCCAGCAAGCGCGGGTTACCTCGCTGAAGGACGGTGACGCCAACACCTCCTTCCACCGCCAGAGCACCTACCGTCGGCAGAAGAACAGAATCTTCAACATCAGCATCGACGGGCACACGATCTCCAGCCACGACGACATGGCGGACGCGGCCTTCGTACACTTCGATGGCCTGCTTGGCACCGCCGTCGACCGCGAGTGCTCGCTCCATCTTGACGAGCTCATCGAGCCCGCCGATGGCCTCCTCGCTCTCGAGGAACCGTTCGCTGCCGAGGAAATCTGGAACGCTATTCAGCGACTCCCCGCGCATAAGGCATCGGGCCCCGACGGCTTCACCGCAGAATAACTTATTCTGCGCGCTTGCTGGCCCACGGTGCGGCAAGACCTCGTGGACGTCTTCCAGCAGCTCTACGACATGCGCGGCCGAGGCTTCGACCGTCTCAACCAGGCGCTGCTCACCTTGCTCCCCAAGCGGGCCGACGCCGCCACCTTCGGGGATTACAGGCCGATCAGCCTCATCCACCTCGTCGCCAAGGTGTTCGCCAAAGTGCTCTCCCTCCGCCTCAGGCCTGAGCTGGATCGTCTCGTCAGCCCGAACCAAAACGCGTTCATCCCTGGGCGCAGCCTCCACGACAATTTCGTCCTCGTCAAGCAATCGGCGCGGCTTCTCCACCAGTTCAAAGCCCCGCGCGCCCTCCTCAAGCTGGACCTGACCAAAGCATTTGATTCGATGTCCTGGCCCTTCATCTTCGAGGTGTTGCACCGCTGCGGTTTCGGCACCCGCTTCCGAGCTTGGCTGGCCATCCTGCTATCCTCGGCGAGCACCCGGGTGCTGCTCAATGGCGACCCAGGCCCCCCGATATGGCATTGCCGAGGATTCCGGCAAGGCGACCCGCTGTCCCCGCAGCTCTTCGTGCTTGCCGTCGACGTGCTTGGCCGGCTCGTCAACCGGGCTACCTCGCTGGGCCTCCTGCAGCGACTACACCCGCGGCATACGGTACCGGCGATCTCGCTGTACGCCGACGATGTCGTGCTGTTTTGCCACCCTTCACCGGGCGAGATCACCGCGGTCAAGGGCATCCTGCGCCTGTTTGGCTGCGCCTCCGGACTTCACGTCAACTATGCCAAGAGCACAGCGACGCTCATCCGCTGTGACCAGGAGGCTGCGACCGCGGCAGTGCAGCTGCTCGGCTGCCCCGTCGCCGAGTTCCCGATCACCTATTTGGGGATCCCGCTCACGATCCGGCGACCGACGGCGGCGCAGCTACAGCCCCTGGTAGACAAGGTCAGGGGCCAATTGCCGTCATGGAAGGCTTGGCTTATGAACAAGGTTGGGCGCCTCGCAATGGTGAAATCTGTCCACTGCGCAGTCCCTATTCACCAGCTGCTTGTCTATGCTCCACCCAAGACGACCATCAAGCAACTAGAGAAGATCGAGCGTGGTTTCCTGTGGGCTGGCCGCGAGGCTGCCAATGGGGGTAACTGCCACGTGAACTGGCGGCGCACATGCCGCCCCATCGAGCTTGGAGGCCTTGGCATCCCAGACCTAGAACGCACCGGGCTGGCTCTCCGCCTGCGATGGCTTTGGCTCAGCCACACCGACCGAGACAGAGCCTGGAGCGGGCTCAACCTGCAATTCACGGCGGACGAACGCGCCCTATTCCTCGCCTGCACCATGATGTCCCTGGGGAACGGCCTCTTGGCCCTCTTCTGGGTCGATTGTTGGATCGGCGGCCGTTCCGTGGGTGAGATAGCTCGGCGGCTCCTCGCCTGCATCCCCATGCGGAGAAGAAAAGTGCGGACAGTTGCGGAAGGGCTCAATGCCAACGCATGGGCTCACGACATCGAGGGCGCTCTCGGTGTCCACGAGATCGGCCAGTACATCCACCTCTGGCACGTCATCAAGCACACTACCCTGCTCAACACGCCTAACCAGCTCTCCTGGAAGTGGACTACGAATGGCTCTTACTCCGCCAAGTCCTGTTACAAGATCACCTTCCAAGGATTCATCCCCAACGCCTCTTGGAAGCTCATCTGGAAGAGTTGGGCTCCACCCCGAGTACGGTTCTTCCACTGGCTCGCCGACCAGGACCGATGCTGGACCTCCGGCCGCCTAGCACGCCGCGGGCTGCAGCACCACGACCCCTGCATCTTGTGCAGCCAGGACCCCGAGACTATGGATCACTTGCTGCTACGCTGCCCCTTCTCCAGGCAGGTCTGGCAAAGCATCATCGTCTGGCTCCGCTTGCCCTGCGCCGCTCCCAGCAACGAGACTTCCCTTCTCGCCTGGTGGCACTGAGCCAAGCGGAGCATGCCACACCCCATGCGCAAAGGCTTCGCCTCCGTGACCCTGCTGACCCCGTGGATGATTTGGAAACACCGTAACAGCTGTGTGTTCGAGGGCATACAACCCTCGTTGCACGACCTGATCGTGAAGATCAAGGAGGAGGCGTCCCTCTGGACCAAGGCAGGAGCGGCCGGTCTCCATATCATCTACCCACAGACCTGGGATGTACACTAGTCTTAAGCTTTTCTATTCCCATCATTACCCCCCCTAGGAGGATTGTAACATAAACTCTTCCTTTTCAATACAAAGAAACGCACGCATCTCACTGCGTTTTCTCGAAAAAAAAAAATCTGAAAGTCCAGTACCTTCCTACAGCTTAGTGAATTAGGAGGGGACAGGTTCTGTTTGTTTAGAAAGAGAAAAGACGGGGCATTCTTTCAACTTGCATCCTTAATATGAAATGTTTATACTGTAAGAGTTTGTCTGGTACACTCGGAGTCTCAGACCACATCATTCAGCACATGTGGCTTTTACAGACTATTGTTTTAGCATTCCATGTGAGTTGAAAATATGTACATTCAATTTTCTGAAAACATTGCGAACTGTGTCATGTAGGGTCTGATGCAAGCTTTCAGAGTTGAAGATCTTCCTATTGAATCAAAGATGCTAACAAGGGCCCTAGATGAAGCTCAACGGAAAGTTGAGAACTACTTTTTTGATATCAGGAAGCAGCTATTTGAGTATGATGAGGTATTAAATAGCCAGCGGGATCGGGTATATGCAGAAAGAAGACGTGCCCTCACATCTGGTAGCCTGGAGTCACTTATTGTGGAGTATGCTGAATTAACAATGGACGACATATTAGAGGTTAGTACTCCCTCCATCCCAAAATAAGTGTCGCTGATTTAGTACAATGAAGTAGGTGCCACCATGTTCATAACAGATTTATTTTGGTAATTTCTTCTAATTATTTATTGCCAAAGTTTAAACTGCATTAGAAAGTTACAAACTAGTTACCCTGAAATGATGCTAGTTTTTGTTGGAGTATATATAGCCTCTGTATTTACCCCATTGTATAAGGGGTCTTCTGCATGTTTCCTGTGTTAAGAATAAGCAACTTGTATTCCCATGAGGCCATAGGCCGGTGGTATATACATGTACAGGTGGTGGACTATATGCAGGAAACCCCTTATATATTGGGATAAATAGAAAAGGTACATGACTTATATTATAACTCTAACACCCCCCCTCAAACTTATGGTGGATGAACAACACTGAGTTTGGAGAGATAAAAGCCATGTTGTGTTCTAGTCTGGGCCTTCGTCAGGAAATCCGTCAACTGTAACTCGGAAGACACATACTGAAGAGCAATGACCCGATCATGCATAGCAGCGCGCACATAGAAAACATCAACACCAATATGCTTGGTGCGCTCATGCTTCACAGGATCGCGCGCAATGCTAATAGCACCTGTACTGTCAGATAAGAGCAGAGTCGGTGTAGTGACAGAAACACCAAAATCCTGAAGTAACCACCGTAACCAAGTCACCTCGGCCGTCAAAAGAGCCATCGCTCGCAACTCAGCCTCTGCACTCGAACGGGAAACTGCAATCTGTTTCTTCGTCTTCCAGGCAATGAGAGAACCATCAAGAAAAACACAGTAAGCAGAAAGTGAACGGCGATCGGAGGGATCACTAGCCCACGTAGCATCCGAATAGGCCTGAAGCTGTAAAGAACTAGAGCGAGGAAAGAATAGACGGTAAGAGATCGTGCCCCGAAGATATCGAAGAAACACGGAGGAGATGACTATAGTGAACCGATGTGGGAGCAGAGACGAACTGACTCAGAATATGAACCGGATAAGAGATATCCGGACGAGTGACAGCTAGATAAACAAGACTGTCAACAAGATGACGATAACGCGTCGGGTCAGGCAGGGGATCACCATCAGTAGCAGAGAGGTGAACATTGAGCTCCATAAGAGTCTCAACAATGCGCTCATCAGTAAGAGCAGCACGAGCAAGAAGATCCTGGATATACTTTTCCTGGGATATAAAAAAGCCATCAGAGGTAGAAGAGACTTCAATCGCAATAAAGTAGCGAAGAGGTCCAAGATCAGACATAAGGAACTACTCACTAAGACGGGCCTTGACAAAGGCAATATATTCGGGGTCATCCCCAGTGATGACCATGTCATCAACATAGTGAAGAAGAAGAGTCCGACCACGAGGAAGGTGAATAAACAATGCTAGATCATGAACACTGGCTGAAAAACCAGCGGCAATCACCACAGAGGCAAAACACTCAAACCAGGCGCGGGGGGCTTGCTTAAGGCCATAGAGAGAGCGACGAAGACGACATACCATGCCATCAGGAACAGAATACATAGGTGGTGGCTGCATGTACACCTCCTCACGCGGCTCATCATTAAGAGAAGCATTCTTAACATCAAGCTGAGAGATAGACCAGTGGCGTGTAGAGGCCACGGCAAGAAGTGTACGAACAGTGATCATATGAGCCACAGGAGCAAAAGTCTCGTCATAATCACGACCATGCTCCTGTTGAAAACCACGAGCCACAAGACGAGCTTTGTGACGCTCAAGAGAACCATCGGAGCGAGTCTTAACCTTGTAGACCCACTTACAAGTGATGGGACGGACTCCGGGAGGAAGGGAAACAAGATCCCATGTACCAATGCGTTCAAGAGCAGCAGTCTCCTCTGCCATCGCAAACTGCCATTCAGGATGAACAACAGCCTGATTATAAGTAGTCAGCTCAAGAACAGCAGCATCAGCGGTGGAATATCCAAAGTGATCAACAGGCGGACGAGGACGAGAACGCAAGCCATAAGTAGGCTGAGACGAGGATGACGACACATCCACAGAGGCATCCACAGAACATGAACGACGAGTGTAACATTGAGGAAAAGATGGAACAATGGAAGGAGGAATCGCCAAGGTAGAATCGGGGAGTGGCGACGAAGAAGTCACCGGAGATGAAGGTGTAGAATCCGGTGACATGCTAGGCGAGGAGACCGTGGAAGATGGTGGCGACAAATCGACTGGAGGTGGAGAAGCTGAGGGAGCGAAACGAATAGGCAAAGGCTCGACGGGTATGATAGGTGTGTCAGGAAAAGTGAGGAAAGAAATATCCTCCACTGAAAAGGTCAAGGAAGATGGGCGTGGGTAGAAGGGACGAGACTCATCAAAAGTCACATCCTGAGAGATACGCATCCGACGACCGATAGGATCCCAACAACGATAGCCCTTATGCTCATCACTATAGCCTAAGAATATACACTCAACAGACTGAGCGGTCAGTTTGGTGCGTTTGCGGGGGACAAGAAGAACATTGCAAACACAGCCAAACAAGCGAGGCATCGAATAATCGGGAGAACGATCGAAAAGACGCTCGAAAGGAACACCACCCTGTAGAGCAGCAGAAGGCTGGAGATTGATGAGATAGGTGGAGGTGAAGACGGCCTCAGCCCAAAACTTAGGCGGGAGAGAGGCGGCAATCATCAATGCACGAGCCGTCTCAAGAAGATGACGATGCTTGCGCTCAGCTGCTGAAGAGTCACCCTGCTGAAGAGCATGCTCCTGACGGGCCATAGAGAGGTATAAGGCATCACCAGAGGGCTCATAGCGCTGACGAAGGCGAGTCCACATCTCAAACACAGTAGGATGGCCCAGAAACTCAGAGGCAAACCGAGGCAGAACGCTAGCAGTGAGAACAGCTGCAGCACGAGCATCATCATCAAGCCATTGGGTGTAAGCAGACAGAGCACCATGATACGTCTGAAGAGCCTCCTCATAAGCCAAAACCTTCTCATCATAAGCACGGATAGCGGCCTCATTAGCAAGCTTAGCCGCATCCTTTGCGGCCTGAGGAGCATCCGCAGGAAGAGCCGGTGGGGTCGGCGGAGTGGGAGCCACGGGAGGAACCGGACATGGCGGACAGCAGACCTCGCTAGAATGAAAACCCCATAGACGGATGCCACGCATGTGAATGCGCATGAAGCCAATGAACTAGGTGTAGTTAGTGCCCTCAAAGATCACCGGACAATGAGGAACAACAACGTAGCCGGATGCAGCAGACATTTTTATTTTATTTTTTTTTACTCGCAGTCACCTAAACGCGTATCGCGTCTGAAACCGCGTCCATGTCTGGGGCCGCCTCGATCTGGAGCAGCATCGGAGCTGCGTCCGCGTCTGGGGCCGCCTCGATCTGGAGCAGCATCGGACCTGCGTCCGCGTCTGGGGCCGCCTCGATCTGGGCTTCTGGCGAGCGGGGATCCGGCCACGAGCGAACCTCCAAGCAGTACCTCCAAGCGGAACTCCACTCCACCACGAGCGGGACGAGATCGGGACGAGATCTGGCCACGAGCGAACCTTCGGCTGGCGAGATCCGGCCACGAGCGGGAGCGGCGAGCAGGACAAGCCACGAGGGAAACTCCAGCACTAGCGAGATCCTGCCACGAGCGGGAGCGGCGAGCAGGACGAGAGAAAAGAACCAGAGGACGGGGGCGGCTGGATCCGGCGGGAGACGGGGCAACTGGATCCGGCGGGATTGGATCAGAGAGGAGCGGCCGACGGCTGTGACGGGAAGAGAATCAAGCACGAGTTGCGCGTGCGAAAAAAGAACCTAGGGCTCTATTACCATGTTAGGAATAAGCAACTTGTATTCCCATGAGGCCATAGGCCGGTATATATACATGTACAGGTGGTGGACTATATGCAGGAAACCCCTTATATATTAGGATGACTACAAAAGGGTACATGACTTATATTATAACTCTAACATCCTGCACCTATACTGGCCTATGGCCTCACTGGAATACAAGTTGCATATTCCTAACATGGCAGTAGAGCCCTAGGGTTTTGTTCCGCACACGCAATTCGTGCTCTTCCGATCCAATTCCTGTGTCGGCTGCCGCTGCTATTTTCTCCAGCCGACTGTTGCTACCAATCCTGCGTCGATGCTCCTCTTCGGCCGACTGCTACTGCTATGTTCATGTTCGTCGATCGGATGAGATAATTGCACGTTTAGTCCTGGTACTTGCTGGCGCTGTCCAATTCAGTCCTTGTACTTGCGAAGTGCTTCAATACGGTTCCGGTACACGAAAATACGTCGTCAATACAGTCCCTAAGGTTGAAACCTTAGTCCCGGCAATACACGACCCGCACGTACCGCGTACTTCCCCCATATTCCACGTCATCCTGGCCCCGCGCGTCAGAGGGGACCCACCCGTCAGCTAGAGTGGCTGTTTTTTGGCATTCGCCCCCCTGTCTCTGCTGTCTCAGTCCTCTCCTCTTCCTCCCACCATTTGTATGTTTATTTGGCGGACGTGACGGTTGCTGCGGCGACTAAGCTTCAGCAGAGGCGCGTGGAGACATCGAGATGCCGGGCGGCCGTGCGATGCGGCGAGCATGGCGGGGTTCGGCTCCTCTGCAGTCATGTTATTACTGCATCGGTACAGTCACTTGTAAAATCTACCGTTCAATCTAATCGGAAGGTTCACATTTTTCCTCATCTGTCCCTGTCAAAACAACGCCTTCTTCCTTTCGCTGACGCGCCTCCGACCTCCACCTCCTCGACCTGCTTGTCGGGCACAAAGGTGCCGCTCCTGCAGGCCGCCATGCTCGCCTTCTTGCCGATAGATATAGCATCCGGTGCTTCTTATCAACGGCGTGCAGCAGATGCATCATGCAGCTCTCGCCGCCCGGTGCAGCAGCTCCCGCACTAATTATTATGACGGAATGGCCAAGTGCAAAGCAGATACAACATTATATAGATCCGGATGTTGAATGTATCTGCATGTGCAGCCTGCAGGCGCACTACATGCATATGTTTACCCCTAGACAATCAGAGGACATACAACATAACAGCAAGGCCGTCGAGTTATTCGATTTGGTCGGTGGTCGCAGGTGAACAGCACGAACGGCCGCACCACAGTGTAACATTGCCCTCCCGCTGGTCGACGACGGAGGCTTGCTCTGCAGCGCCGACGAGAAGGAGCCCGCGACAGCCTGCTACATGAGCAGCAGGGCGACAACATTATTTGCGAGGCCATTGGGCAGCATGCCCTTGTAGACGGCGTCGAAGCCGCCGGCGCCGAGCCGGGCAGAGTAGCTGTTGGTGAAGCCCGATAGCTGCTGCTGGCCGACCTCGAGCTGGCCATCGAGAGCATCGAGCGCCTCGCCGACGCCTCCCCGTCCCCGCGGGACTCCAAGATCCGCTCGCTGCGCAACTCCATCCGCCTCCTCGGCGTCGTCGCCGCGCTCCACATGCCACCAGGCCCCGCCGATTTTGGCAAGGGCGACGCCCGCGGGGTGCCCAGCTCCCACCTCTGGGCCCACGTCTTCCTTCCCCATCTGCTCCATCTCGAGGTCTGGCTCGCCAATGAGTCCGAGCTCGTCGCTACAGTTCTTTACAGCTTCAGGCCTATTCGGATGCTACGTGGGCTAGTGATCCTTCAGATCGCCGTTCACTTTCTGCTTACTGTGTTTTTCTTGTTGGTTCTCTCATTGCCTGGAAGACGAAGAAACAGATTGCAGTTTCCCGTTCGAGTGCAGATGCTGAGTTGCGAGCAATGGCTCTTTTGACGGCAGAGGTGACTTGGTTACGGTGGTTACTTCAGGATTTTGGTGTTCCTGTCACTACACCGACTCTGCTCTTATCTGAAAGTACATGTGCTATTAGCATTGCGCGCGATCCTGTGAAGCATGAGCTCACCAAGCATATTGGTGTTGATGCTTTCTATGTGCGCGCTGGTGTGCAGGATCAGGTTATTGCTCTTCAGTATGTGCTTTCCAAGTTACAGTTGGCGGATTTCCTGACGAAGGCCCAGACTAGAGCACAACATGACTTTTATCTCTCCAAACTCAGTGTTGTTCATCCACCATGAGTTTGAGGGGGGGGGGGGGTGTACCCATTTGTATTTATCCTGTTGTATAAGGGGTTTCTTGCATATGTTCCACACCTGTACATGTATATATATCGGCCTATGGCCTCATGGGAATACAAGTTGCATATTCCTAACAGTTGTCACTCATCCGGATATCTCTTATCCGTTCATATAGCGAGTCAGTTTGTCTGGTTCCACTTCGGTTCACTATAGTTACCTTCTTCGAGTCCTCCGATATCTTCATGGCATGATCTTTCATCGTCTATTCTTTCCTCGCTCTAGTTCTTTAGAACTTCAAGCTTATTCGGATGCTAAGTGGGCTAGTGATCCCTCGGATCGTCGTTCACTTTCTGCTTAATATGTTTTTCTTGATGGTTCTCTCATTGCTTGGAAGACAAAGAAACAAACAGCAGTTTCCCGTTCGAGTGCAGAGGCTAAGTTGCTAGCTACGACTCTTTTGAAGGCAGAGGTGACTTGGTTACGGTGGTTAGTTCAGAACTTTGGTGTTCCGTTCACTACACCTACTCTGCTATTTTCACCTACTCTGCTATTGTCTGACAATACAAGTGCTACTAGCATTGTGCGTGACCCTGTGAAACATGAGCTCACCAAGCATATTGATGTTGATGCTTTTTAGGTGTTCGGTGGTATGCAAATCATGTTATTGCTCTTCAGTATGTGCCTTCTGAGTTACAGTTGACGGACTTCTTTGCGAAAGCCTAGACTAGAGCACAACATGGCTTGTGTCTGGCCAAATTCAATGTTGTTGATCCACCATGAGTTTGATGGTTTTGTTAGAGTATATATATAGCCTTTGTATGGCAACATATCCTGTGAATCCGATGGGTACATGTACCCCTGTATCCCTTTGTTTCTCAGCCTGCCAATCAAAATCCATCGCCCCACGTGCAGCCAAGTGAAAATTTGCAGTCACCCGCCCGCTTCCTAACTTAACAAATATTGTTTTATGGAAACCCCACTAAAGCCTCCGATCCATGATCCCAAACCCAAGCCCCAAGTCGTCCTACGACTCCTGCCCCAAACTCTCGGTTGCCTGATCTCTCGCATCGGCTCCCAAGTCAAGTCCCAATCCCAAGGCCTCCTACGACGACAACCTTCTCTCGAGAAGGCAAGCAAGTAGCGAAAGCAACGGCTCGATGGTCACATAGATCCACCCAGCCGGTCGGTCGTCTCGACGGGGAAGCCATGACAACTGATGACGTTCTGTGGCGGTGAAGACGACTCTGAGGAGGCGCCAATGCCGCCCTGGATAGCCTCCACTGACCGCGACGATTCCTTCATAGGAAGATGCAATCTCTCGTGATCCATAGGAAGCTGTAGTGCTGTAGCCTGTAGCCTGTAGCAGATGTACTATTGCACTCATATGAGTAAACTGTAGTATTTGCCCCTAATGGATGGCATGGTGTAAGATGCTTTCACATGTTTCCATTCATTTCTAAATTGCTTACTAATACGTGATATGCCTTGTTCAGATCAGAGGCTTTGGCTGTTGCCACAAAATTCAGTGACTAGTTCAGTTATGTACTTATGTGTTGACAAAAACCAGTGATTTTTTCAGTCATGTGGTCAAAGCATATATTGTTCAGTATAAAGCATTTGAGTTCCTGAAGGGGACTGGGATGGCTTTCTCCACTTTTGATATGCAAGCTATATAAGCAGCAAGTCAGTATCCAAAAGTTCCTGAACATTCACAAAGTTCAGTGACTAGCTCCCGTATGTGTTGAACAAAATCAGTGACTTATTAACAAAATCTTCTGAACTACCAGAAGTGGCCTGGGATGGCCTCACTAGTTTTGAGGTTAAAAAAAATCTATAAGCAACAAGTCACTATCCAGAAGTGGCCTGGGAGGGCCTTAACCAGTTTTATGGTAAAAAAAGCTATAAGCAAAAAGACACTATCCAAAGTTTCCTGAAACTGTAGTTTTTAATGTAACATTTACTGTAGTTTTTTATGTATCATGTAGCGAAAGCAACAGCTAGAGGTATGTCTGCATTCTCCATGGGTGTGCCAAACTCTTCCTCATTCATATGCCTTTGCAAGTAATTTGTTGGCTTCAGTGACTGCAAACACACGTATAGGATCAAGCTTTCACACATGGCAATGACACATGATGCAATATGCGCAAGGACTGAATTTATTGGGGGGTTGTGTTACCTGAAACATGTGGTGTCGTAGTGTTCCTGATTGCTTCTTGTCCCATGGTTGTCCATTCAAGAAACGACTGATGTAGTGTGTAACAGCTTCTTGGACCATGGATCTGCAGAAGAAAGATACAGGGATCAGGATTTTCTTTCATGCATAGGCCAGCGGCTACCGATGAATGCCAAGATCAAGTCAACTGGAAAAATCAGCACTTGTACGGGGCGTCTGTCTGTAGATGCCGCCGAGAGCAGAGGAGTGCGGACGTTTGGCCTAGGGTTCCACACCACCGCGGGAGAGAGGTATACCGACAGTAGTCAATATCGGCGCACGAGGCAGTCCTACGTCCAGGGTTATTTTTGCAAAGCAAAACTGCTGGTATGGGCTAGAAGCGGGTGTGTAAATGTAAATTTGCTGCAAATTAATCTAGAGCAAAGGATTTTGATCGGGAGGCTGAGAGCAGAGGGATACAGGGATACATGCAGCCATCGGATTCACAAGATATGTTGCCCCTTTGTATTTACCCCATTGTATAAGGGGTTTTCTGCATGTTTCCTGCACCTGTACATGTATATATACTGGCCTATGGCCTCATAGGAATACAAGTTGCATATTCCTAACAGTTTTTTCATCCTGTTTGCAGGCAAACATAGGGCCTGGTACCCCAAGGGAAAGTTGGGATCTTGGCAAGCTGATAGCTAAAGTTCAACAGTGAGTTTTCTGATAATATGCATATTTCAGGCGATCTACCAAGTGATTTACTATCTCCTTCGTTATGTTTCTATCTTTTTTCTAGGTATTGTTACCTATTAAATGACTTGGCACCAGAACTGTTGGAGAGTAAATGCTCAAGCTACGAGGATTTACAGGAGTACCTTCGAACCCGAGGGCGTGAAGCATACTTCCAAAAAGCTGTTAGTTGCTCTTTCTGGTCTCATGTGTAGAGTTTTCTTGCATGATACATACTCAAAAATTATAAAATACTTAGATCAATGCAACAGATGTTTAACCATTGAAAAGAAGAATCGAAGTTTCACCTTGCAAATACTGGTGAATATATTTTACTATTATAATATGGCCAATTGAATCTCAGCAGAAAAATTAAGCAATAGCTTTCTTAGTTCAGACTTAAATTCAGAGATCAAAGGTGCTTTCTTCAAATGACACATGATAAAACAAGATCTTCAAATTAGTTTTGGCCTAATTATATCAGGAACTTTGGCAAAAACAAGCTGTAATTCCACATTTGCATCTTTCCTAACTTATTTATTTATATGGCAGGAAATTGTGGAGAAGCAAGCTCCAGGTTTGATGAAGGAAGCCGAGCGATTCCTAATCCTAAGCAATATTGATAAGCTCTGGAAAGAACACTTGCAAGCTTTAAAGTTTGTGCAACAAGCTGTTGGGTTAAGGGGCTATGCTCAACGAGACCCCCTTATCGAATATAAACTTGAGGGATATAATCTTTTCTTGGATATGATGGCTCAAATCCGGAGAAATGTTATTTATTCAGTATATCAGGTTTGTCCATCCCTAATGTCCAACTCATCCTTCCTTTATTTCCCTTAAATAATATATTAGGTTATCATATTTATTACCTTTTACTAACACTTCAAAAAATAATCTAAGAGTGTTGCGATTGCAATCTGATTAACTCATTTGTTGCTTTGATAATCTCACAAGACTCCTGTGCAGCATTATGCAATTCGGAATGAAAAGTTAGTTTGTCAATAGTGGTATTGTGAGACTAACTACATCTCTACTGTGATATCCTGCTAGTAGTAGGCGTTAAGAAATATGGAACTCGTATTTCCATGAGGCCAAAACCCAGTATATACACATGTGCAGGTGTGGGTTATGCAGAAAGCCCCTTATAGGATACATGACTATATAAGTCTTTGTACTAGGGTCTTTGTGGGGCTGCAGCACATGGTCCTTGTGGCTGTTAGGATAGAATCCTTGACCATCAAGGACTGGCAGTTAGGATAGCATCTTAGACTAGCATCTTAGCATATGCTTGGCTGGCTAGCAGCCTATAAATATGTATCCCCAACCCGTCAGGTTGGCATGACATTGTGTGGGAAATAAACCAACGAAAATTGTCCCAACTCTTCTAGTGTCATCTACAACTATCAATGCTCAGGCTGAAAGGTCTAACAAGTGGTATCAGAGCCTCGTTGTCTTGTACCCTGGGCATTTCCTGCTCACCTCTCTCACCGGGAGTTGAGCAGCCCAAGCCGGTAGCAGCAGTTGCTCCGACTGCCCCTGGTTACCTCCCTCCCTTCGGACTGTCGAGCAGCAGCTCGTCAGAAGAAGCTTCTTCTTCACGCAACAGCCCCCCCTGCAGCAAGCCATGTCTGCAGGTCGCTCTCAGCACGCGGCGCCGGCAGGAGGCCGATCGCGCCGTGGCAGAGGAGCGTGAGCGAGCGGCTACAGCAGCCGCTGCTGCGGCAGCAAGGGCGTCGAGGCTGGCTGCGGCGGAGCTGGCAGCCGCCAGAGCGGAGGTAGAAGCAGCAGCAGCAGCGGAGGCAGCACGTGAGGCTACGACGGATGCCAAGGCACTCCGTGGCGGCTCCGGCAGCTCCAACGGCTCCACGCCTGTGGACGACGGCGCCGACGCGGACTTGCCAATGTAGCGCGAGAGCGGACGACGGAGTGGGCAGCCAAGCACGCTCGCGCACATCGCGAGGCGCTCCAGGTGGAGGTGCGCATGGCGACGGCGGCTGTGACGACCAGGACCACGGCCTCTACGAGGTCCGGACTGTGGTCAGGGATGTTGGTCCCGGTGTTGGGTGGCCTACCCTCACCAAAACAAACTATGTCGAGTGGGCCGCGATCATGAAGATCAGGCTCCAGGTGCGGCACCTGTGGGAGGCAATCCAGGACAACAACGTCGACCACCAAGAGGATCGACGGACGCTGGACGCCCTCATCGCCGCAGTCCCGCCCAAGATGCAGTTCTCGCTTTTCAACAAGCGGACTGCCAAGGAGGCTTGGGACGCCATCGCCGCAGCACGAATCGGCAGCGACCGTGCTCGCAAGTCCACACTACAGGCACTTCGTAAGGAGTGGGAGAGCCTGGCCTTCAAGCCAGGTGAGGACGTTGATGACATTGCTCTCCGTCTCAACACTCTGCTGCAGAAGATGGTGAAGTTCGGCGATGCCACCTACACCGAGGAGAGAGCTGTTGAGAAGCTTTTTCGGTGCATCCCCGAGAAGTACAAGCAGATGGCTCGCTCGATCGAGTCTTTGTTGGACCTCTCCACGATGACGATCGAGGAGGCGATAGGCCGCCTCAAGGTCGTCGACACCAATGAGCCACAGCCTCTCTCGGGGCCCATCACCACCAGCGGAAAGCTGCTCCTATCTCGGGAGCAGTAGGACGCCTGCCTTGGTGACAGGAAGAAGGGGGAGCCTTCTTCCACGATGGCGGCCGCAGGCGCGGCAAGCAGCGCAAGGCGCGAAGAGGCCCCCCGGGCAAGGCACAAGGACGTGTCGAAGGTAACGCTCGCGGAGGCGCCAAGGACGGCACCGCTGGCAAGCCCAAGCCGGCACAGGACAACAGTTGCCACAACTATGGCCGGCTTGGCCATTGGGCCAATGAGTGTCGACAGCCACGACACGGCCAGGCTCACGTCGCACAGGCAGAGGAGGAGGAGACGGCTTTGTTCATGGCGCATGCCAGCATCGAGCTACCTTCAGCGACACCAGCTGCAAAAGCTCTCCTCCACCTTGACGAGCCAAAAGCGCACGCTCTTCTTGGCGATGGCTCCGGGAAGGACAAGACTGTGGGGTGGTGCCTCGATACCGCCGCCACCCACCACATGACCGGTCGAAGGGAATTCTTCGCCGAGCTCGACTCCGACGCGCGAGGCTCCGTCAAGTTTGGGGATGCCTCTGCCGTGGAAATTAAGGGCGTCAACTCTGTCATCTTCACCACCAAGACAGGAGAGCATCGGCTGTTCATCGGTGTCTACTACATCCCCGCGCTAAGGAACTCCATCAGCTTGGTACAGCTGGATGAGAACGGCTCACGCGTGCTGATTGAGCATGGGGTCCTACGCATCTGGGATCGCCAGCGTCGCCTTCTCGCCAAGGTACCCAGAGGTGAAAATCGACTCTGCGTCCTTGATGTGGAGGTGGCAGAACCGGTCTGTCTCGCTGTCCGTCGGGACGACGAGGCGTGGCAATCGCATGAGCGCTTTGGGCACCTTCATTTCGAGGCCCTGAAGCGTCTAAGTGCCAAGGAGATGGTGCGAGGCCTGCCATGCCTCGACCATGTGGAGCAGTTCTGCGACATCTGCGTGTTGACGAAGCAGAGACGACTCCCCTTTCCCCAGCAGGCGAGTTTCCGGGCCAAGGAGAGGCTGGAGCTCGTGCACGGAGATCTATGCGGCCCGGTGACGCCAGCCACACCAGGAGGTCGACGCTACTTCCTGCTGCTCATGGATGACCTCTCTCGCTACATGTGGGTGATGGTCCTCAGCAGCAAGGGAGAGGCGGCGGACGCCATCAGGCGCGCAGGTTGCTGCGCATGCGGAGAGCGGCCGCAAACTGCGCGTGCTGCGCAGTGACAATGGCAGCGAATTCACGGCGGCTGAATTCGCGTCGTACTACGCTGATGAGGGCATCGAGCGCCACTACTACGCGTCGTACAACCCGTAGCAAAACGGCGTCGTCGAGCGGCGCAACCAGACGGTTGTGAGGATGGCTCGGGCTCTCCTCAAGCAGAGAGGGATGCCGGCTGTTTTCTGGGGAGAGGCGGTGCTGACGGCCGTCTACATCCTCAACCGCTCACCTACTAAGGCACTCGACGGCAGGACGCCGTACGAGGCCTGGCATGGGCGGAAGCCGGCGGTCTCCCACTTGCGGGTCTTTGGCTGCCTTGCGTACGCCAAGGAGTTCGGCCACATCGGCAAGCTCGACGACAGGAGTACTCCGGGAGTTTTCATCGGCTACGCGAAGGGCTCAAAGACCTACTGAATCCTCGACCCGAAGACACAGCGTGTGCGCACGACGCGAAACGTCGTGTTCAACGAAGGGCGAGGGTGGAAATGGGACAAGGCGGTGGACGATGGCTCGACGCCGACATATGGGGACTTCATTGTCGAGTACGTCTACCCCCGCCCCCAAACTCCATCGACCCCGGTGCCTGCTACGCCGATGACACCACAACCGGCGACGCCACATACTCCAGCCCCGGCAGTCACCCCTCTGGGCTCGTCTTCATCAGCACCAGCTCATGCTGAGCACAACCCGGTGAAGTTCGCTTCCCCGCTCACTCACGACGAGGAGCGCATCGACGCGTATCAAGGAGGCGAACCGCTGCAGTATCGTACGATGGATAATCTACTCGGCGACCAGCCGGTGTCGGGACTAGTGCCACGCTACCTGGAGGCGCAGCTACAACTCGCGTGTGAGGACGGCGAACCTCGGTCCTTTGCAAAGGCCGAGAGAGACGCGGCATGGCGTGCCGCGATGCAGTTGGAGATGGATGCGGTCGAGCAGAACCGCACCTGGGAGCTCGCTGACCTCCCTCGTGATCACCGCGCAATCACCCTTAAGTGGGTGTTCAAGCTGAAGAGGAATGGAGCCGGCGCCATCATCAAGCACAAGGCTAGCTTGGTGGCCCGAGGCTTCTTGCAACAGGAAGGAGTCGACTTCGACGACGCTTTCGCTCCCGTGGCACGGATGGAGTCCGTGCGACTTC
This sequence comes from Hordeum vulgare subsp. vulgare, assembly GCF_904849725.1. Classification (NCBI taxonomy): domain Eukaryota; kingdom Viridiplantae; phylum Streptophyta; class Magnoliopsida; order Poales; family Poaceae; genus Hordeum; species Hordeum vulgare. The sequence goes on along the minus strand of NC_058520.1, from coordinate 227,450,824 downwards.
TCCTTGCGCTAGCTGCCCAGGAGGACTGGCGTGTCCATCACATGGATGTCAAGTCGGCATTCCTCAAAGGCGACTTGAAGGAGGAAGTACGTGCATCAGCCGCCGGGATTTGCGATCCCCGGCCAGGAGGGCAAGGTACTCCGCCTGCGTAAGGCTCTCTATGGCCTACGGCAAGCACGTAGGGCGTGGAATGCCAAGCTGGACTCCACGCTAAAGAAGATGGGCTTCGAGCAAAGCCCGCATGAGGCGGCCGTCTACCGACGGGGCAGTGGAGGAAATGCCCTGCTAGTGGAAGTTGACGACCGGCATCAAGGATGCAGAGGTGGCAGCGTTCAAGGAAGAAATGAAGGCCACCTTCCAGACGAGTGATCTGGGGCTCCTCTCCTTCTATCTAGGGATCGAGGTGCGGCAGGATCACTCCGGGATCGCGCTTCGACAGTCCGACTACGCCAAGCGCATCGTCGAGCTAGCTGGGCTCACCAAGTGCCACCCAGCCCTCACTCCGATGGAGGGGAGGCTGAAACTGAGCCGCGACAGCACAACGGAAGAAGTGGACGCTACGCAGTACCAGCGCCTTGTGGGGAGCCTTCGCTACCTCGCCCACACACGGTCGGACTTAGCATTCTCCGTCGGCTACGTTAGTCAGCTCTTGGAGCGATCGACGACGGAGCACCAACAGACAGTGAAGAGGATCATCCGCTACGTGGCGGGCCTCGACCACGGCCTCCACTACCCTAGGTGTCCGGGGGGCGGCACACTTCGTCGGGTACAGCGACAGCGACCACGCCGGCGACATCGACACCAGCAAGAGCACGAGCAGGATCCTCTTCTTCCTTGGCAAGTGTCTCGTGAGCTGGCAATCGGTCAAGCAACAGGTGGTGGCCCTGTCCAGCTGTGAGGCCGAGTACATAGCGGCCTCCACCGCCTGCACTCAGGCACTCTGGCTTGCTCGACTGCTTGGTGATCTCGTCTAAGACACCAGAACGGTGCAGCTCCTGGTGGACAACAAGTCCGCCCTGGCCCTGGCAAAGAACCCACGAACGGTGCAAGCACATCCGACTGAGGTATCACTTCATCCAAAGCTGTTTGGATGAAGGGAGCATCAAGGCGAGCTACATCAACACCGCGGACTAGCTCGCAGACCTGCTTACCAAGCCTCTTGGGAGGATCAAGTTCCTCGAACTCTGCTCCAGGATCGGGATGATTCGACTCTCCCACAAGACGGCGTACAAGACTTGGGGGGAGAATGATGGATAAGTCTCTGTACTAGGGTCTTTGTGGGGCTGGAGCACATGGTCCTTGTGACTGTTAGGATAGAATCCTTGAATACTAAGGACTGGCTGTTAGGATAGCTTCTTAGACTAGCATCTTAGCATATGTTTGGCTGGCTAGCAGCCTATAAATATGTATCTCCAACCCCTCAGGTTGGCATGACATTGTGTGAGAAATAAACCAACGAAAATTGTCCCAACTCTCCTAGTGTCATCTACAACTATCAATGCTCAGGCTGAAAGGTCTAACACAACAATCGTCAAGCTAGTCGGCATCTAGAGGAGCACCTTTCCTCGGAGGTCATCCCTTTGGCCAGGAAATGAGACGCTATTTCCACTTGTACGCTTTGAACCAGAAGAGCGGCATGACCGTCCAGGTAGTATGTGGCTATGCTGACCTGGTGGTGCGCCGAGACTATGTACATGTCGCGTTGAAGCGGGGTGAAAATCTTCATCCATCTTCTGCTACCGCATCCATCCTCTCAAAACAAAATTCGTCTATGCCGATGGTTTGCTTGACCTGGATGGCGCGGTTGCGTCTCCTCTGGATTGGTTCCAACTTAGCGGGCGGTTTTGCAACACCCTTCACAGTGGGATTTTACGATCCAGTCTTGAGGATTTGAGCTCAAGTGCAGCAAATCTGTGTGTTGTCTCCGATACCAATTTTTTATATCCCACGAGTAGTCGGGATGATCACAAGAGAGAATCAGGGTAAATTGGCGGCCGGAGGGTAAGGAATTGGAAAGCGAGATGGGAAGTTCAGAGTTCTCATTTCAATGACATGTTTTTACAGAGATGAGCACTTGGCCTTTGACTCTGGTCCATGTTCTTCTCCTTTCTTCTTTGTACTCCCCTTGTACCTAAATAATTGTAGTTGGGGAGAACTACTAGTTCTCCCCAACTAGAATTATTCAGGGACGGAGGGAGTAGAAGCAATGCTCGTACCTCATTTAGCTTTCAACATGTCTGTATTTAGTCTGACTAGCACTTGTATCATCATTTGTGGCTGCTGAATGTGCTTTAGCCCAGTTGTCTAGTGACCTTATGCTTTGTTTTGGAACAGTTCCAACCTGTGATGAAGAAGCAAGAGGAAAATTCTGGAAAGAACGATTCAAAAAAGAATCTGCACAAGGGTGCCAAGAAACTTGGTGCAGCCCAAGCTGCATCTTGAGTTTGATATGAGATTTTGTTTTTCTGTAGCTATGGCTTGCTGATTTTGAGAATTCTCAGGTGTATATGTTCTCTTTACAGTTTACGATGGCTGAAGTGTGGGAGGACAGAAGTACAAATGACGCGGTGACTTTTTGTATAACTATATCATACTCCCTCCGTTTCTAAATATAAGTCTTTTAAGATATTTCATTATGAGTCTACATACAGAGCATAATGAGTGAATCTACACTCTAAAATATGTCTATATACATCCGTATGTAGTCCACTAGTGAAATCTCTTTAAAGACTTATATTTAGGAACGGAGGGAGTACCTCGGTTGCGGCGGAAATTGAAGCAAAACAATCAACATGAAAACGTCATCAATTTAGAAGAGGTCTCTCGTAAATTGATTTACTTGAACATGTCTTTTAGTCCTTGGATGTTGCCTACCCTTTCTTTTGCGTTCCTGATTCCATATAATCTTGAGTGATATCCTATGGTTGTTATCATGACATATAGATACATGTATGTGGTCCTCTTTATGTCTCCTCTCAATACTGTATGACCAATAAGTAACGGGAATTAAAATCGGAAACTACTATGATAATTAGTTATGGGTTGAATTTGGCATTCTGATAACATGAGAAATGTGTAAAATGTCATTGATCATAAAGGGGGCGTAAAATGCATGTATAACAAAGAACAAAGGGAAAAATAAGAACATAATCTGACAGAAATCATGATGTCTGCAAGTACCACTTGTCTTTGAAGCCAATTATCGTTATATTGTTTTGTGCGCACCTATTTCCAAATGCTTGGAGAACAAAACTATCTTAGCACTCAAGAACTAAGACTGAAAGAGGCTCACAAGGCATAAAAATCATAAAGCTCTGCTTTGACGATTGCATGTCCTACTAACTTCCTATGTATAAAACACCTTTATAATGAGAAAGTAGGACATCACTAACATTTTATGAACAACATCTATGGTTACAAAAATCATGCTACCAAAATAAAATTTGGCTTCCTTACGTGATCAATAATAGTCTTTAAATCAGTGATTTAGAAGTAAATCACTAATAAATAACACATGTAGAAACAATATGAAGGACATGCCCGGGGTTATCTTTTGACTATAATACGAAACATTTTTTTTAAAAGGAGGTTAAACCCCCGGCCTCTACATCAATGGACGCATACAACCATCTTTATTAATTATTCAACATAGGTCTAACAAAAACATACATCAAACCATCCGAAGCCACCACTCACATCTACAAAACTCGATAATGTGGAGTGCTCTCACTCCCCATATTTAAAATTGGAGCCGTCACCGATCCATTCACATAATATATCGGCACCCATAGCCGATGCAGCAGACCTAAATCGTACACCACATGCACTCGTTTTAGACGTCGCAATCATCATCGGACCGCTGACCCATCTTCAAGAAAGAGATCTGTATCATCCTTGTCAATCCGTCCATCCGTTGATGCCACCACGGCGCCCAACGGCGCCACTGCCCCGCGCTCATCAGTTCAAACGCAAAGATTCTGAAAAATCTCTCGTGCGTAGCACCTGCCGATCAGGCATGACACAACGTAGCACCTGTCGACCAGGCATGACTTGACATCTTCATCGAAAGCTCCATGCAAGATGAACCCGCTCCATCTCCTGCCTCTGTCTTCCAGCTCTGCTCCACCAAGGTTCACCACAGTTGCAGTTTGACAACATGGCAAAACAAAGATGCACAAACAACATGAGAGTGAGTGTTAATTTTAGCAGGCTAATGTAGTCCAAGATATTTTAATTGCTGCGTCAAATAAGAAATAGTAATAAGAAAGGTAAAAGGACAATCAGTCCAAATGAACTGATAACAACACAAACTATCAAACCAAATTGATATCCAATCAGTAGAGAATTTTACTTTGACAACACCTGCGACTACGAGGACCATGATTTAAATCTTTCATATGGTAAATATGTAGAGAAGAGAATGGTGCCGAGGTTGTGACGAAATGAGAAGGGAAGTCAAGGAGGAGACTACAAAACGAGGGAGTTCGAACCTGCAGAATAATCACATATCATCTGCTTAGTGCAAATTTATTTTATGATTGGCAGATGGCCTCCTTACCATTAATTTAGCAATAGGAAGAGGCTGAATGTCTTGAGCATCTCACAGGAATAGGATCCCTACCAGGTCTAGGTCTTAGGTTATATGGGTGGAAGAAAGGTTGGTGGGGCGAAGCGCGTGGCCGGCGGCGGAGGGGCGTGGTGATCGCGCGCGAGAGAGAGACTCGAGGCGGCTAGGGTTTAGGGTGCCGGCTCCTGTTGGGAGCCGAGCAAATATGATTGCTTCTGCTTAAACAAAATTGAGTCGTTACATGAGTATATACAATTTCCCTAGCGCTAACCAATGATAAACTGGGCTAAGCCTCTAACAACTATAAGATAAGTTGGGTCGGGCCCTTAAGTGGCTGCACCCTTGGGCCCTTTCCTCTTATAATGTATACCGGTCATAACATCTCTCCCCGCCCGCGCAAACAACTCCTCCTCGAGCTGGAAGTCGGGGAAATGCTTTCGGAACTCATCAAGGGGCTTCCAAGTAGCGCCTCCTCCGGAAGGCCTTGCTGCTGGATCAAGAGGCGCCATACACTGCGGCTCTGTTGGGCATGCAACACCTTCGCTGGACCAAGGGGAGACGACCATCGGAGGTTGGTGGAAGATCCGGCGCAACCGCCGGTCCACTGTGGAAGGGCTTCAACAGGCCCACATGAAAGACGTCGTGGATGCGCGCGCCCGGCGGTAGCTGCAGGCGGTAGGCGACGGTGCCGATGTGTTCCAACACCTGAAACGGACCAGCATAGCAAGGACCCATCTTGCGGTTGGCGCGGGGGTCGAGTGACTGCATAGAGCGGTGGAGAAGCCGCAACCACACCCAATCGCCCACTGTAAACTCCGCCTCTCGGGGGTGGGCGTCATAGTATTTCTTAGACAGCTGTTCGGCCTGGAGAAGAAGCTGGTGCACCTCGGCAAGGATCTCATCGCGGCTGCGAAGAGGGCGCTCGTCGCCTCAGTCCGAGCCGTCTCAGGTTGGAACAGTAGCATGGGAGGTGGAGGACGATCGTAGACCACCTCGAAGGGGTGGCACGCAGGGCGGAGTGGTAGGAGGCGTTGTAGCAGTACTCCGCCCAAGAGAGCCAGTCGGCCCAAGCCCGGGGGCGATCACCTGTAACACGACGTAAGTACATAGCAATCACCTTGTTGACCATCTTGGACTGACCGTTGGTCTGCGGATGAAATGTCATGCTGAGGCGTAATTTGACGCCTACCATCCGAAAAAGATCCCGCCAAACATGGCCGGTGAACACCGGGTCACAGTCGCTGACAATCGAGGACGGAAACCCGTGAAGGTGGACGATGTCATCGAAGAAGACAGGCGCGATTGAGGTCGCGGTGTAGGGGCGGACGAGGGTGATGAAGTGCGCGTACTTAGAGAAACGGTCCATCACCGTGAGGATGACGGACTTGCCGCCCACCTTGGGAAGGCCCTCGATGAAGTCCATGGAGATGTCGGCCCAGACCTGGGAAGGCACATCAAGGTGATGTAGCAGGTCCGTCGGTTGTAGTGTCTTCGTCTTGTTGCGTTGGCACGTTACGCAAGACCGCACCCATTCTCTTACGAGCGCACGATCACCCGGGATGTAGAAATCCGCATGTAGGCGGTGGAGAGTCTTTTGCACACCCTCATGGCTGGTCGAGTGTGCCAGCATGATAACCTGGTGACGGAGATCGTTGTGATCCGGCATGAAAAGGCACCGACCATGAAGGAGTAATCCATCGTCCAGGTGCCACGGTGCCGGCAAGTCGCCCTCAGCGAGGCGTTGCCGAAGGAGCTGCGCATCCGCGGCCGTTGAAGTGGCGCGGCTGATGTCGTCGAAGAAGGCGAAAGATGGCCCAGAGTTGATGCAGAGGGCAGCGCCCGCGGTGTCGGCGACGTCCGAGTCATGGTCGGTGTCGTGGCGAGATAGAGCGTCCGCCACGATGTTGAGGTGGCCTGGCCGGTACTTAATCATGAAGTCGAACCCGAAGAGTTTGCTAATCCACTGGTGTTTTGCACGATGGATAAGCGCTGGTTGAGTAGAAACTTCAGGCTGTAGTGACCGGTGCGAATTAGAAAGTGGCGTCCCCAAAGATAAGGCCGCCAATGTCGCACAGCGGCCGCGAGATTGTGATGACGTATGGCGAACGACCGGCTAAAGAATGCAAGCGGCCCGTCGCCCTGGTGAAGGATGTCGCCGAACCCCACTCCCGAGGCATCACAGTCGACCATGAACTGTGATCGAAGTCCGACATCTCGAGGATCGGGCCTGTGGTGAGAGCCTGCTTAAGGGACTGGAAGGCTACGGTCGCCTCACTGATCCAGGCGAAGGCATCGCGGCGCAACAAGCGAGTGGCGCGGCAATAAGACCAAACTCCCGGATGAACTTCCTGTAGTAGCCTGCAAGGCCCAGGAAACCATAGAGGGCCCATGCCGAGTGGGGCGTCGGCCAGGCCGCGGCAGCCGCTACCTTATCGACATCCATGGCGAGACTCCCTTTGCCGAGATGACATGCTCAAGATAGGCGACGGATGGCATGGAAAACGAGCACTTCGAGCGCATGAGGTGCAGCTGGTGCGCCCGAAGCTCGTTGAAGATGATGGCGACGTGTTGCAGGTGCTCTGCCCAAGAGGAACTGTAGATGAGGATGTCGCCGGAGAACACGAGCACAAACCGCCGTAAGTAGGGGTGGAGGACGTCGTTCATCAAGGCCTGAAATATCGCCGGGGCATTGGAGAGGCCGAAAGGCATCGCCAAAAACTCGAAGTGGTCGTGATGGGTACGAAAGGCCGTCTTCACGACGTTGTCCGAGTGCATCCAAAGCTGGTGGTAGCCGGGACGAAGGTCGAGCTTAGTCAAGAAGCGAGCCCCATGTAGCTCGTCCATGAGTTCATCGACCACAGGTATGGGAAATTTTTCCTTGGATGTCTTGGCATTAAGAGCACGATAGTCAATGCAAAAACACCACGTGTCATTTGGCTTGCGAACGAGGAGCACCGGCACCGAGAACGGGAAGGTCAAAATCCGGATGATCCCCAACACAAGCATGAGCACGCACTGCCGCTCCAGCTCATCCTTCTGAAGCTGTGGATAGCAGTACAGCCGCACGGCGACTAGAGCTGTGCCCGGGAGAATATGAATGCGGTGGTCGTAGGCCCGGGCGGGCGGCAGGCCTTGAGGCTCGTCGAAGAGGTCACCGTGTTGTTGCAAGAGATGAGCCAGCAGGGGCGGCTCAGGCTCAGCGGTGGTCGCCGCCAGTTGTGGTTGGGGTGCCTCCAATGCAGCGCCCCCTCGCCCTTCCACCGAACACGGTGACCTAGGCACCAGAAGGTCATCGACATGGCGTAGAAGTCCCAAAGGATGGGACCCAGGGTCTGCAAGAAGTCGATGTCGAGGATGACGTCAAAACCGCCCAAGTGATGCTGACGCACGTGATAGCGAAGTGCTTGTCGCCGATGACGATGGGGACCTATCGCATAATCCCGTGGCAGTGGAGGCGATCACCATTCGCCACGGTAACCCGAAGCTGCTCCACGGCTGTCGGCTGAAATGCCAACCGATGCATGGTCGACTCGGGCAGGAAGTTATGAGTGGAGCCCGTATCCAGGAGTGCTAGGAGATGCTCCCCGTTGATCGTCACTGGCGACAACATAGTCTTTTCCGTTCGTATACCCGCGAGAGCATGGAAGGAAACCACGAGAGCGGTGGCAAGAGCGGGTGCCGGCACGACCGCCGCCTTGATAGGGTCGGGCAGGTCACCGACCCCGGCTACAACAGGATCTTCCTCGATGTAGTTCGCAACTACCAAGTAGAATAGGTGCAGGCAGACGTGACCCGACACGTAGGCCTCGTCGCAGTTATAGCAAAGCCCTTGGCAACGATGCTCAAGTTCCTCTGCCGGGGTGAGCTGGCGAAACGGGCACGCCGTTGTCGTGGCGGGGTCTGGTGCGGGAGCTTTGGGAGGCCGGTCTGATGCGGAGGATGCCGCCCGAGGGGCCGACCGAGGGGCACGGGATGCCGGCACCTGCCGCATGGCCATCGCACGGCGCTCGAATGCGCGGGCGTAATACATGGCTGTCTGGAGGTCATGTGGCCCGCGCATCTCGACGTCCACGTGGATGTGGTCAGGTACGACCCCTACGAAGAGCTCGGCCCGCTGGAAGGTGGAGACGCTGGGAGCATGGCATGCCAGGGCCTGGAAGTGATCGACAAAGTTTTGCACCGTGGATAGGAACAGGAGGCGTCCAAGCTCCGCGAGTCGGTTCCCGCGTATGGGGGGGGTGGGGAAAGCGCAAGAGGCACGAATCGTGGAATCGTTCCCATGATGGTATCATGCCCTCGTCCTGCTCGAGGGTGTAGGACCGCGAAGATGGTATGAAGCGATCCAGGTGCGATCGGACCGGAGGGTGCGCTACACCCTGAAAAATTGGTCACATTGATTGAGACAATTCACGGGGTCCTCGGTGCCGTCGTAGGTTGCTAACTCCAGCTTGGAGAAGCGCGGCAGTGGATAGCCGTAGCCCACGGCCGTCGGTGTCTCATCTGCATGGAGCAACGAAGACGACGGAGCCGGGAAGGAGGGCCGCAGGGTACCGTCGTGGAACAAGGGGCCGTCCACACTGGCGTAGAGGCGCGCAATCCCGGAGGGTCCGTGGAGCGGCTCGGCGGGGTGCGCTGCGGCTGGTGGCGGGAAGGATGGTTGGCCCGGGTGTAACGCCAAAGATGCGATCCTATCCTTATTTTGGCACGAGGGACTCGACACGGATAGAAGCGCATCTCGTCGTTTCAAAAGAATGGATATCATTACAAGTACATGTAGAAAAGAGATGAGTATATGGAATTGGCTTACACTCGCCACAAGCTACATCAAGGTCACTTCAATAAAACATGTTCAATCACCATGTAGAAGAGCAGGGTTTGACTACAGACGGAAACAAACAATAAAAGAACGACGTCCATCCTTGCTATCCCAGGCTGCCAGCTTGGAACCCATCCTAGATCGATGATGAAGAAGAAGAAACTCCAAATAGAACAATCATCACGCTCACTTCAACATATCACTTTACCTGCACCTGCAACTGTTGTTATAGTAATCTGTGAGCCACAGCGACTCAACAATCGAATTTCCAAAGGTATCAAGACTAGCAAAGCTTAATGGGTGAGGTATGGTTAAGTGGTGAGACTGCAGCAAGCGACTAAGCATTTATTTGGGTGGCTAACTTACGAGTACAAGAATAAAAGAGGGGGATGATCTACGCATAGCGGACGTGAACTAACGATGATCAAATGAATGATCCCGAACACCTACTTACGTCAGACATAACCCCATCGTGTGCTCTTCTGAATACAGAACTGACGAGAAGAGACAAACACGGTTACGCACACAGTAGGCATCTTTTAATTAAGATTGCTTCAAGTTATCTAGAACCGGATGTTAAACAAAATTTGCAAGTTTGCCACATAACCGCGGGCACGGCTTTCCAAAATATTTAACCCTCCAGGGGTGCTCCAACTAGTCCATCACAAATTACCACAAGGTGCATAGAAAGCCTCGATCACGAAACTCGTGATCTCCTCAGATTCCTTAGTGGGAAGCCTCAACTTTCAGATAACCCAAAGCATCACCGAAATCCCGACGCACAAGCTATTTCGTAAAAGGTAAAACAAAGTCCAGCAAGACCGCCCGACGTGTCGACAAACTAGATAGGAGCCGCGTATCTTGTTCTCAGGACACGACCATATAAGCTAGTGTACAGGTCCTGATAGACATCGCCCGAGTTGCCCCGGGGTGGCCCAGCACAGTGCTCTAGTTTGGACGAACACTCATGAGGATCACAGTCCCTATATATTTGTATTAGTTATTAGGCAAATGTAGTACCAAAGTTGGGCCTTGCCAGACCTGGTTTAAACTAAGATGAAATATCAAGGAGGTCCCCATAAGAACCCCGAGCGTGTTAGGAGCGCTCATTTATGGAATATAACACCGGTAGCCGAAACTAAGGCGACAAAGATGGAACAAAACACCAGGCTAGAAGGCCAAACCTTCCACCTTTTACCAAGTATATAGGTGAATTAAATTAAATAGCAATTATATGGTGATATAACAAAGAACCCATGTTTTCATATGGAAACAACTACACCTGCAACTAGCAACGCTATCAAATGGTTAAACAAGCGGTAACATAGCTAGATTGTAGTTTGCTAGGTCGTAGAAAGGTTAAAGGTTTTCATGGCAATGTTGGAAGGCTAACATTTAAGTGGTAGGCAGCGAGACATAGCGATAGAAACAAGACAGCTAGCATGATAATGATAGGTATGGTATCTAGGGAAATGATCATCTTGCATGTGACCCCGCTTGTAAGAAGAACACACCCGTGAAGCAGACGAACCAACGTAGTCGAACGTATCCTCACACTCCGAAGCGGTTCGAAAATCTATCGAGAAGAAACAATCCAAAACGACATTAACCACACGATTACACCACAACAAATGCAAGATATCATGCACAATCAAATATGATCCATGTCCATTTCAATTACGCAAGGTATTGCATGGCAATTCACAACATTCAAATACTACACATTAAGTGAAGCTCAATATGCAACGAGTTGTATATTGACGAAACTCCACTTTCGTATTATTTAGTTCACTCCCATTTAGGTACACGACAATTTTAAAATGTTGTTAACATGGCAAGAGGTGAAGCATGTGATTCTACATGTTAATCTAGTCGGTTTACATATATAGATCATTTCTAACGGAGTTACGGTTTAAAAGATATGGTCGCCACACATAATATGCATGCATGAAAAATACTAAATCCGAGAGAAGGAAAAAACATACGTGGGCCGGATTCTAGTACACTAGAGCGGCCTAGGAAGGTGTAGGCCCAAGCAGCCATGTGTGTGTGCAAAAAAATAAAAACAATGCGGCAAAATTCGAACACAAGATCCCCTGGATTGAATCCACAACACTAACAGTTGGGTTGTCTACTGGTATGTGAACAAACAGGGCCTCGATGTCAAGTGAATCGAAGCAAAAGCTGATCCGTTGGAGAGGGAAAACATGCGTCAAAAGAATGCATCTGTGGAGACTCGAACAAACGATATCCAGTGTATTGGCGTGTTGGGTTGACCAGTCAAGCTGGCCAGTGCTTGTGCTATGGGTAACTCAATCACTTCTAAATAAATAGTAACATGTGCATACCAATGAGGCAACAAAATCAAATGAAAAGGTGTGCCCGCTGGGATTTGATCCTAGGTCTCCCGGGTGGAAGGAGAGGTGCTAGCCACGGCGGTAATCATGTGCTCGTGCAAAAATCCATTTGCGAAATAATAAATGACAACTACATGGAAAAACGAATCTAAAAAAAGAACATCGCTAAGGCCCTGTTTGGAACCACACAGATTATATATTCCAGTTTTTATAATCTATTTTGTCTCCAAACATGACAGATTATGGTGTAGATTATAAAAACTAGATGGACAGATTATTAAAAACTTATAATCTACTCTACACCAGCTAAAATCAGATTATGGATTGCTAATGACCCATTACCCTTGTAAAGTTGGAGATAATTACATTCCTACCACCGCCACCCTCCTCTTTTTTAAAAAAAAGAGAGGGCGGACAGGTCATTATGCAATGTAAAACCTGGATTATAGTTTATATAATCTGACATCCAAACATGCCCACGTAGATTATTTTTATAAACCAGATTATATAATCTATCTTCATAATCCAGATTATCATAATCTATTGTGGTTCCAAATAGGGCCTAAGCCACGACGGAAGTTGCTCACAACGTACAAACAAGAAGGCCCACGATGGTTGGCTGGCTTGGGGACACGGTCAACGCGAGTGGGACGACAGGAGGCAGAGAAACGGCTCCACCGTGATGTAAAGGATGCGACCGCTGGGGTGGGCTTTCGGGGGCGACGGTGGTAGCACCTGGCGTCGGAAACAGGACGGGCTATGGAAGATCCGTGCGGGCAAGCAAGGGCAGCGCGAAGCTCGTGGAACCAGCAATCAGAAGTGGCCTACAAACCATCCATGGCGATGCCCTGTTGCGTACCTGCTGTAGAACGAGAGATGAGAGCAGGGCAAGGGAGAGACTTTTAAAGGACGTGGATGTCGCCTAGAGGGGGGGGGTGAATATGCGCTTTAAAATAATTATGTTTTAGGCTTGAACAAATCCAGAATAAAACTAACATTTAATTTGTCAAGCACAAGACCTAAAACAACTAGGCTCACCTATGTGCACCAACAACTTATGCTAAGCAAGATAAACAACTAAGTGATAGCGAGATATATGACAAGAAACAATATGACTATCACAAAGTAAAGTGCATATGTAAAAGGTTCGGGTAAGAGATAACCGAGGCACACAGAGACGACGATGTATCCCGAAGTTCACACCCTTGCGGATGCTAATATCCATTTGGAGCGGTGCGGAGGCACAATGCTCCCCAAGATGCTACTAAGGCCACCGTAATCTCCTCACGCCCTCACACAATGCAAGATGTCGTGATTCTACTAAGGGACCCTTGAGGGCGGTCACTGAACCTGTACAAACAAGGTTGGGGCAATCTCCACAACTTAATTGGAGGCTCCCGACAACACCACGAAGCTTCACCACAATGGCATATGACTTCGAGGTGACCTCAAATGCTTGGGGCACTCTCCTCAACTTAATTGGAGACCTCGACGCTTTCCCGGAGCTTTGCACCGCAATGATTGAGCTCCGAGGCACCACCAAGCTTCTAGGATGCCAAAGCATCCACGAAGAACAATCTCTAGGGGTACCAAGTACCCCAAGGGTAATAAGCTTGTCACTTCCACATATCACCGTGGAAAACTCAAACCGATGCAACTAATGCAATGACAAGAACACACGAAGTGGTCAAGTCACTCACACTCAAATCCCTCCACAATAGCAAAAGCTATGGAGAAATATGAGAGGAAGAACAAGGAGCTCAGAAAGAACTCCAAGATCGAGATCCAAGGGGTACCCCTCACATAGAGGCGAAAGTGATTGGTGGAGATGAGGATCTAGATCTCCTCTCTCTTTTCCCTCAAGAACGAGCAAGAATCATTGGATGGATTGAGAGTTAGCAAGCTCTAAGAAGGTCAACAATGAGGGAAGAACACGAGCTCAATAGATGGATAAGATCCAATGGGGAAGAAGGTCCCGTTTATATAGTGGGGGAAAGAATCCAACCGTTACCCCCACTCACAGCCCGAGCGGAGCGGTACTACCGCACGGTAGTAAGATATTACTACCGTGACTACCATCGTTGAGGCTGTAGATGCAAAAAAAGTACGAGGGAGCGGTACTACCGCCCGAGAGCGGTAGTAAAAAACTACTACCGCTCCAGGAGCGGTACTACCGCTGGATACTGAAACTGCCATAACTTTCGCATACGAACTCCAAATCGAGCAAACTCAAGCTTGTTGAATTCAGGACGACAAGAGCTATCTAACAATGACCTCTATGAATGATATGAAAATGCCAATGATATAGAGATGTGAGACCTCTATGAATGAAGAACCGGCAAAAAACTTCCAACATCGGAAACATCATAGAAGATGCATATGGACTCCGTTGTCGATGAACTCGAGCTTGTCATGAAGATGGCCATAAGCTATAAAATTCACAAAGAGAAACACCAAACAAGAACCAAGAAATATGATGCAAGGATGCATATGGTTTGATCTCTCAACGAACGATACGATCAAGCTACTCACTTGAGAGGCCCCCTTGACAGTAGGACAATCTATCCTAAAATAGAAAACCTATCAAGGGCAAACTTATACCTTGCACCTAGTCCTCTTGAGCTAGATGATGATGATCTTTGCTTCCTCAAGATGGACCACCTTTCTTGATTGCGTTGGTTTGATGAATACCAGTTGATTGCTCCCCCATACTCACTATGGGTGAACCACTCTTTAGCACATCTTCACAAGTCCATTGCCACTACAATGGACGACAAGCTTTAAGCATGATATCTTCGTGATGCTTCACTTGAACTTGCACACCGCAATCTTGATGACGATCACCACTTGATGCCATCCTTCAAAGGTTGAATGAGATCTTCCTCTTGACGCGAACTCATGGAGACACACCTAACCCCACATAGAGCTCTCACGAAGACCATGGGTTAGTACACAAAAGCGTTATGGACAATGCTTACCATACCATGGGATCACTTGATCCCTCTCGGTACATCTTGTACACTTTATGTGTTGATCATCTTGATTTACTCTCTTCTTAATCTTGATAAACCTTGTGTCTTTATGACCAATCTTTGGATAATACTTTGAATACCACCTTGGTCATCATATAAACTCCTTGAAACCAACAGATGGACTTCAAGAAGTGCCTATGGACAAATCCTTCGAATATAACTTAAGGCAACCATTAGTCCATAGGGATTATCATCAATTACCAAAACCATATATGGATAAATATGCTCTAACAAACTTCGTGAGAGAAGAGAGGCATGGAAGGAAA
This sequence comes from Hordeum vulgare subsp. vulgare, assembly GCF_904849725.1. Taxonomy (NCBI): domain Eukaryota; kingdom Viridiplantae; phylum Streptophyta; class Magnoliopsida; order Poales; family Poaceae; genus Hordeum; species Hordeum vulgare. The sequence continues at coordinate 227,435,786 of NC_058520.1, read as the reverse complement.
TGGAAGAGGGAAAGGGGCGACACTCATCTGCAGTGGCACGATGTCGTCCTCGGCGTCATTGGTCGACTTGAGGACGCGACAACGGATGCTCTCTGGATGGGTCGCCGGTGGCGCTTCGTCCGACGTCACCGAAGAGCTCGAGGACGGGGGAAAGAGGACCAGGGACGCGACCTAGCGACCTGGTCCTGGTCGACCGCGACGGATGCGCCGGTGGCTTCGGCGGTTGCCGGACCGAGGAGGCAACGCGGCGAGGCCATGGTTGCATAGGGCAGAGCTCGGTCTCCTCACGATCTAGAGCTGACGGGGCTGCTGGATGCACTCTCGGCCGTCAGATCTCGGAGCCGATGGTCAAGATCGAAGGTGGGCTGGATCAGATCTGGTGGCTCGGTTTGGATGGTTTGGTGGTGGAGGTGGTTGGGTGTGCATGGAAACTGAGGAACGGTGGCAGCTAGGGATGGGACAACTTGCTTAAATTTTAGGGTTTGGATAGGTTTGGCTAGGGTTGCACTGTTATATACAGCAGGTGGGTAATAGGAGGGGGTTTCACACCGTTTTCGAGCCCTACGATCGTGATCGGACGGCTCCGGACACGGGGAAGGTTTAATTGGGCTGCACTGGGCTGTGTAGAGTTGGTTGGGCCAAGGAGAGAGGGAAGTGGCAGCCTGTGGCAAAGTTGTAAAACACCACAAATGTTCGATAATCAACAGACGACGGTGCCGCTACGGTCGACCGTTCGGATATCAAACGGACTCACATAGTGATGAAATTAAGTAGGCGGCCTACCTCCACTATATTAAGACTGCATGCTAACTTTCAAACCAATCCGAGAAAGTTTTACACGCACTTTTGTTAACAAATATTTTAACGATGCTGCGGGCGCGTGCATGTGTGGTTGATCTCGAAACGGCCAGCGACAAAAATCGAGAGAACCGGCAACTAACAACAGATGCAAGTTTTGAAAACTGACGGCAACGGAGTGCCGATGCAATGCGGATTATGCACATGATGCGATGATGAATGCGACAAACAAATAATCACACGGCGACAACGGAATAAAAGGGGAATCTTCTGGAGCGTCGGTTTCGGGCTGTTACAACTCTCCTACACTAACAAGATACCTCGCCCCGAGATCTAAGAATGAAAAGGGAAGATAATGAGAAAAGAAGAGGTAAAACTTAGCTGCTTCTTTGAAAAATGAGTGAAACCAACGATCCTTAGAGGTTGCAAGGAGATGAAGAATGACATGAGAAATAAGCAAGAATTCAAACAAAATTTCGGCAGCACTTCGATTAGAAATTGAGGCAAAATTGATAAGATGGAAACATCTTGACAAGATTCACAACAAACCAACTAAATTGATAGGCAAGGAAAGAACATGTAAGAAGACACAACACTCGGGTAAATGAATAAGAAAGGAAAGCACACGATCTTGACAAAACTAGGTAATGGATAAAAGAGAGCAACATCACAACAACTCCGGAACAAGAGAATAGAAACTAGATCATTGGGAAGAAAGAATGAAGAAGAAAAGGAAACTTCTACCACAATTGAATTTGATGAGCATCCTAACAAGAAGAATTGAACAGAGTTGTTGGCAAACCAACAACGAAAAGAACAAGCTTGTTGTGGGCTTACAGAAACCATTTCAAAATAACGAGGTGACATCCAGCCACTAACAAAAACAAAGATTCCTTGGGAACAACAAGATATGCAAAACTTCTTTCACCAAGAGGAAGCATAGAGAACTTGGATCATGATAACCACCATAGCAATAATCCTTAGGAAATACTTTAGGTGAAATCCAATCCAAGATAACTCCAATGAAGAAATCATGGGTTAAAAATATCTCATGATTGAAGGAATTGGTGGACTTAAATATCTCATTCTTGAAACAAAATTTCTTCGAGACTCCTCCACCAACAAAAATGCTATAATACCACCTCAAAGGGTATAGGAGGAACAATTGCACTTAAAAAAGCAAGACAAAGAACACTTGATGTCTCCAACAAAAATCTTGAAGAACACCTTGAGAAAGAATTATATACTCAGCGAACCACCATGAAGAACCACTTGAAGAACACCGGAATGAAAGGATGATGAAAAGAATGAAGGTTGAAAGAATAATATTAAAGCTTTGCAAGATTTAGATGAAGCTTCACGAAGAGGACATATTGAGAAAACTTGGAACTCCGGAAAAGAAAATATAAGAACACTTAGGATAAAGAATTTGATATCATGAACAACTCTGGAAGAAGGATTGAAATCACCTGAAGAATAGAACAGACGGGGATATTAGAAATGAATGGAATACATGAGAACGGAGAGATCTTGAGGCGCCTAACAGAAAACTTGAATGAGGCATCGGAATAATTGAGATACGAACGAAGAGACAACAATTGAGAAGAATTTGAGAATGAAAGCTGAAAGCTGAGAATGAAGAAATCTTCTGAAATGACGGCCTTCGGAGGATCGAGAAATGAAACAACTGTGAAATGCACCGGATAGATATGGAAGGAGTTACTCATGAGTGGAAACAATTGATACGAAAGCACGAAGCTGAGATAAAAACTTCCAAAAGAATGGACAAGATCTACGAGAAACTCTTTCTCGATCTTCATTGCAGAGAAGGATGGCAAGAATCACCATCGAGAATTACCGAGACACTCCGGAAAATGAAGAATGAAAGGTTGAGACAATGATGAAAATAAATTTGAAATGATCTTGGAGAAGGAATATGACTTATGCAATACATTCTGACGTCATATATGAAAAAGACTATAGATCTCCGACAAAGATTAGAAGAGCCAGGAAAGATCCCGGGGAAACATGTGGGTTATGGGCCCACTCAAAGAGAACACCGTTGAAACAATTGATTACAAAAGAAAGATTGCACCAGTACAAATGAAAACTTGATGAGGTGAGAACCTCAAAATAATTGAAAGGATTTTGAATGAAAACACGAATCTTCTAAGATATTTTCAGCTCTCCGGCTAGAATAGAGAGAGATGAATAAACAAGAGATGCTTGAACAAGAATTTCCACACGGGAAAGCATTTAAGAATGACACAATATGATGAACACTAAAATCTTGAATTGAATCCACCGGATAAGAAAACAAAAATAAGAAATGATGAAATTGAAACTCCTGAGAATCTTCACAAAGAATCAGTAGATACAACATAGAAGAGAAGATAGCGGAAGAAAGAATGAAAAGAAAGGCACTTGGATGGTAATTGAATACCCGAAGAAAAAGGGCGAGAGGGAGGGGGAAAACAAAGACAATTTGGACAAATGATATAAACTCCACAAGTGTGACAGCCCGATGCCGACGTTCCAGAAGATTCCCCTTTTCTTTCCGTTTTCGTCGTGTGTCTATTTTATTTTGTGCATCATCATCGCGTCATGCGCATCATCTGCATTGCATCGGCATCTCCGTTGCCGCTAGTTTTCAAAACTTGCATCCGTTGTTAGCTGCCGGTTCTCGTCGTTGTCCGTCCTGAGCCCGACCGCTCACGCACGCGCGTGCGGCATCATCAAACCCTATTTTAAAAGTGTGCGTAAAACTTTCTCTGATTGGGTTGAGATTTGACGTGCGGTCTTAATTTAATATAGGTAGGCGGTCTGTCAAGTTTTGTCGCAATCGGAGTCCGTCTGGTAATCGAACGGTCGTCCGTAGCGGCACCGTCTCCGGTTATTCGTCGGACGTGTCCCGGTGTTTTAAATCGCGTTGCCGCGCCGCCCGTTTCCCCTCTCTTCCCCGCCTAGCCCCTCTGCACAGTGCGCCGACCCTACGCGTAGCCTAGTCCGGAAACCTCCCGAAACCCGAACCGGGTGCTCGTGACCGTTGGGTCCAGATCAACCCGGTTTTGCTACAAATCATCTTCGGTTTGTCCATTTGGCTCCCTATCCTAATTATGTAGACCACCCGATCTAAATCGAAAGGTCCATATGCCCCTAAAACCTACCACTAGGTAGATTTAGACCAACCCTAGACCTAAAGCTAGCCTAACCCCCACAAACTCGGAACCTTGTCCCATCCATTCCCTCCCCAATTTCCGCACCGCCGCCGTTCCACCAAATCTCCCTCGGGTTCCAACCCAGACCAACCGGCGCTTCCCCTCGTCCATTCTTCCATCCAGCAGCCACGAGGAGCTTTGGCCTCCCGCAGTCGCGCCTCCGAGAGCAGCAGCAGCAGTCCAAGCCCGCCGAGGTGGTGCCTCCTGCCATGGCGCCTCGGCCTCCCCGCGAGGCCCGCGTTTGAGGGCGCCGTCGCACGCGCGCTGCCCTGCCGCATGGAGCTGCCCCGCAGCAGCCTCGTGCCAGGTGCACCTCCTTTTGGGCTCCTGGCTCGACCACGAGGTCGCCCTCGAGCGCCACCCCTCGGCCAGCCTCGACAGGCCACCCTCCTCTCCTCCCGCTAGCTCCTCCATGCCGCTCGTAGGATCTCCAGAGTCAGCATCTCTCGTTGCTTCTCCCCCCTGTTTTCCTCTCTGAATTTTTCCCTTTGTCTCATATCTCTCCCTGAACCAGGAATAGGCAAACGGCCATGGACGCCAATGCCGCTCGAAGCCTCCTCCGCTCTGCCTCGTCCTCCCGCCGGGAACCGACCGTGGCCTTGGTGTCTCCACCAGGAGGAGCTCGTCGGCTGGCCGGATCGGCCCCTCCTCGACCGGATCTGGACTCCGGTGCTTGTCCCGAAGGAGCCCCACAACATCCCCTACCTCTGGCTTCGCCTAAGTGCCTCGCCCCAGTGCGATGTGTTGTTGGCCTGGCAACAGAGATGTTGTTTCAACAGTTTCAAATTCGTCAGGTTCGGCTCAGGATATGGTTCATCTTGCGGAACCCCTTTTTGCATCGCTGTCCGCTTGTAGCCCATTGGTCAGCGCTCGGTAGTAATCAGCAAGTGGACCGGGGTTCAAATCCCACGCGTCCCTATTTTATGTTGTTGTTGTTTTCCTTTTGATCTGTACTTCACCGCGAGCACAGCCAGCCAGTTGTTTTGTTTTTCGTCAGGTTCAGTTTAGCTCGGTTTCAGTTTCTGTGTCGTTTAGGTTCAGATTCAGCATGTGCGTGTGGTCATCTAGCGAAGGGAGCCAGCTTTTAACACTAGCGTGTCTTAGCCCAGCTGGTCATGACTTCGCATCTCCACCCAGTAGACCAGGGTTCAAATCCCATCAGGTCCAATATACTTTTTCTCTCGTTTTTGCTTGTCTTTTATCAGCCTGATTGTTATCTTCAATAACCGAATGCACAAAGCACAAGGGCACTTCGAGCCTTGCTGGTTAACCCAGCGCATTGGCATTGTGGAGATCTGGGGTTCAAATCCCAGTTGTTTCCCATATTATTTTTCCCTTGTCGTTTTTTTATACGCTAGGATTTTTGCTATACCAGGATATAAGTATATTTTAAACGCCCGTAGATTCTATTCCGTGTGTCGGATTTTGACGAGTTAGATTTGTAGCTTGACTAGATTTTCGCATAGGTTAATAATTTCCGACTCTCATGCATAATTAGAACTGTTTAGTGTGTTGTTTGCATCGGTTGCGTGTCGATGTGTTGACAACGGTTTAGGTCGTAACTAATTGTCCGTAGCTCCGTTGGAGTAGTGCCATATATGTAAATGGAGCAAAACGACGAGTAGAATCACGTGAACCACTTTGTTTTTCTGTTTTACAAACCTAAAAAAATGTGATTAGGACAAATCTGGACAGAATTAAGATTTAACACGTGGGGTCATTTCAGAGATGCTATATGTCGTTTCCGGCCTCATTTAAAATGCCTAGATAGGTAGTTTAATTTGTGCTTCACCCCTTGCCATGTTAACAACATTTTAATATTGCTGTGTAAATAAACGGGAGTGAATTAAATAATTAAACGTGGAGTTTCGTCAATATGCAACTCATTGCATATTGAACTTCACTTAATGTGTAGTGTTTGAGTGTTGTGAATTGCCATGTCATGCCTTGCATTAGACCGTTCATGCATCATATGTGTCTTGCACCGTGTGGTGAATTGCGTGTGTTGATTTGTGTTTTCGGTTTGCTTCGTCTCGATAGAGTTCCGCAGCGTGCCGGATTGTGAGGACCCGTTCGACTACGTCGGTTCGTCTGCTTCACGGAGGCATTCTTCTTCTAAGCGGGATCTCAGGCAAGATGACCATTTCCCCAGATACCATTACTATCATTGCCATGCTAGTTTATCGTTTCTATCGATTATGTCTCGTTGCCTACCACATGTTAAATATTAGCCTCTCAACAATGCCATGATAACCTTCAACCTGTTCGACCTAGCAAACCACTGATTGGCTATGTTACTGCTTGCTTATCCTCGTGTTAGCGTTGCTAGTTGCAGGTGCGGATGCTTCCATGTGATAACATGGGTTCCTTGTCATATCACCATATTTAAATGCTATTTAATTTTAGCACCTATATATTTGGTAAAAGGTGGAAGGCTCGGCCTTTCTAGCCTGGTGTTTTGTTCCACCTTTGCCCCCTTAGTTTCGGCTACTGGTGTTATGTTCCATAATTGAGCGCTCCTAACACGATCGGGGTTGTTATGGGGACCCCCTTGATAATTCGTTTTAGATTAAAGCTGGTCTGGCAAGGCCCAACTTTGGTTCTACATTTGCCCAACATAATAATTTTGATAACACTGAAATGCATAGGGACTTAGCGCTACCCGAGGAGTAATTTTACATAAATAGGGGGGGGGGCAGTGCTGATGGTGTTGGTCCCAAAAGGACAGACTGCGGGGCCACCACGGGGCAACTCGAGGTTTGGTACCTGTAGGCTTTTCCATCCGTCGTGTCCTGAGAACGAGATACGCGGCTCCTATCGGGTTCGTCGACACGTCGGGCGGCCTTGCTGGATTAGTTTTACATTTGACAAGATATCTTGTGCATCGGGATTCCGGTGATGCTCTGTGTAATCTCAGAGTTGAGGTTTTCCACTAGGGAATCCGACGAGATCGCGAGCTTCGTGATTGAGGATTTCTATGCGGCTTGTGGTAATTTGTGATGGACTAGTTGGAGCACCCGTGCAGGGTTAAATCTTTTTGGAAAGCCGTGCCCGCGATTATGTGGCAACGTGGAAACTTTTTTTAACACTGGTTCTAGATAACTTGAAGTTAACTTAATTAAAATATGCCAACTGTTGCAGAACGTCGCATGGGAAACAAAAATTTTCCTACGCGCACGAAGACCTATCATGGTGATGTCCATCTACGAGAGGGGATGTGTGATCTACGTACCCTTGTAGACCATATAGCAGAAGCGTTAGTGAACGCGGTTGATGTAGTGGAACGTCCTCATGTCCCTCGATCCGCCCCGCGAACCGTCCCGCGATCAGTCCCACGATCTAGTGCCAAACGGACGGCACCTCCGCGTTTAGCACACGTACAGCTCGACGATGATCTCGGCCTTCTTGATCCAGCAAGAGAGACGGAGAGGTAGAAGAGTTCTCCGGCAGCGTGACGGCGCTCCGGAGGTTGGTGATGATCTTGTCTCAGCAGGGCTCCGCCCAAGCTCCGCAGAAACGCGATCTAGAGGAAAAACCGTGGAGGTATGTGGTCGGGCTGCCGTGGAAAAGTCGTCTCAAATCAGCCCTAAAACCCCACTATATATAGGAGAGGGAGGGGGAGCCTTGCCTTGGGGTCCAAGAACTCTCAAGGAGTTGGCCGAGCCAAGGGGGGAAGGATTCCCCTCCCAAACCGAGTCCTACTTGGTTTGGAAGGTGGAGTCCTTCTTCCCTTTCCCACCTCCTCCTTTTTTCCCTTTCCTCTTTGATTTTCTTCCCAATGCGCATAGGCCTCTCTTGGGCTGTCCCACCAGCCCACTAAGGGCTGGTGCGGCACCCCAAACACCTATGGGCTTCCCCGGGGTGGGTGCCCCCCCGGTGAACTCCTGGAACCCATTCGTCATTCCCGGTAACTCCGAAAAACCTTCCGGTAATCAAATGAGGTCATCCTATATATCAATCATCGTTTCTGGACCATTCCGGAAACCCTCGTGACGTCCGTGATCTCATCCGGGACTCCGAACAACATTCGGTAACCAACCATATAACTCAAATACGCATAAAACAACGTCGAACCTTAAGTGTGCAGACCCTGCGGTTCGAGAACTATGTAGACATGACCCGAGAGACTCATCGGTCAATATCCAATAGCGGGACCTGAATGCCCATATTGGATCCTACATATTCTACGAAGAACTTATCGTTTGAACCTCATTGTCAAGGATTCATATAATCCCTTATGTCATTCCCTTTGTCCTTCGGTATGTTACTTGCCCGAGATTCGATCGTCTGTATCTGCATACCTATTTCAATCTCGTTTACCGGCAAGTCTCTTTACTCTTTCCGTAATACAAGATCCCGCAACTTACACTAAGTCATATTGCTTGCAAGGCTTGTGTGTGATGTTGTATTACCGAGTGGGCCCCGAGATACCTCTCCGTCACACGAGTGACAAATCCCAGTCTTGATCCATACTAACTCAACGAACACCTTCGGAGATACCTGTAGAGCATCTTTATAGTCACCCAGTTACGTTGCGACGTTTGATACACACAAAGTATTCCTCCGGTGTTAGTGAGTTATATGATCTCATGGTCATAGGAACAAATACTTGACACGGAGAAAATAGTAGCAACAAAATGACACGATCAACATGCTACGTCTATTAGTTTGGGTCTAGTCCATCACGTGATTCTCCTAATGACGTGATCCAGTTATCAAGCAACAACACCTTGTTCATAATCAGAAGACACTGACTATCTTTGATCAACCGGCTAGCCAACTAGAGGCTTGCTAGGGACAGTGTTTTGTCTATGTATCCACACATGTAAATGAGTCTTCATTCAATACAATTATAGCATGGACAATAAACGATTATCTTGATACAGGAATTATAATAATAACTATATTCATTATTGCCTCTAGGGCATAATTCCAACAGTCTCCCACTTGCACTAGAGTCAATAATCCAGTCCTCACATCATCATGCGAATTACATTGTAATAAATCTAACACCCATACAGTTCTGGTGTTGATCATGCTTTGCCCGTGGAAGAGGTTTAGTCAGCGGGTTTGCTACATTCAGATCCGTGTGCACTTTGCATATATTTACGTCCTCCCCTTCGACGTAGTCGCGGATGAGGTTGAAGCGTCGTTTGATGTGTCTGGACTTCTTGTGAAATCGTGGTTCCTTTGCTAGGGCAATGGCACCCGTGTTGTCAGAGAACAAGGTTATTGGATTCAGTGCGCTTGGCACCACTCCAAGATCCGTCATGAATTGCTTCATCCAGACACCCTCCTTAGCTGCCTCCGAGGCAGCCATGTACTCCGCTTCACATGTAGAATCTGCTATGACGCTCTGCTTGGAACTGCACCAGCTTACCGCACCCCCATTAAGAATAAATACGTATCCGGTTTGTGACTTAGAGTCGTCCGGATCTGTGTCAAAGCTTGCATCGACGTAACCTTTTACGGCGAGCTCTTCGTCACCTCCATATACGAGAAACATCTCCTTAGTCCTTTTCAGGTACTTCAGGATATTCTTGACCGCCGTCAAGTGATCCACTCCTGGATTACTCTGGAATCTACCTGCCATACTTATGGCCAGGCTAACATCCGGTCTAGTGCACAACATTGCATACATGATAGAACCTATGGCTGAAGCATAGGGGACGGAGCGCATATGCTCTCTACCTTCATCAGTTGCTGGGCACTGAGTCTTACTCAATCTCGTACCTTGTAAAACTGGCAAGAACCCTTTCTTGGACTGTTCCATTTTGAACCTCTTCAAAACTTTATCAAGGTATGTGCTTTGTGAAAGTCCTATCATGCGTTTTGATCTATCCCTATAGATCTTAATGCCTAGAATGTAAGCAGCTTCTCCTAGGTCCTTCATAGAGAAACTTTTATTCAAGTAATCCTTTATGCTCTCCAAAAACTCTACATTGTTTCCAATCAGCAATATGTCATCCACATATAATATTAGAAACGCCACAGAGCTCCCACTCACTTTCTTGTAAATACAAGATTCTCCAACCACTTGTATAAACCCAAATGCTTTGATCACCTCATCAAAGCGTTTGTTCCAACTCCGAGATGCTTGCACCAGTCCATAAATGGATCGCTGGAGCTTGCACACCTTGTTAGCATTCTTAGGATCGACAAAACCTTCGGGTTGCATCATATACAATTCTTCCTTAAGGAAACCGTCAAGGAACGCCGTTTTGACATCCATCTGCCAGATTTCATAATCGAAAAATGCAGCTATTGCTAACATGATTCTGACGGACTTAAGCATCGCTACGGGTGAGAATGTCTCATCGTAGTCAACTCCTTGAACTTGTGAAAAACCCTTTGCCACAAGTCGAGCTTTATAAACGGTCACATTGCCGTCAGCGTCCGTCTTCCTCTTAAAGATCCATTTGTTCTGAATAGCCTTGCGGCCCTCAGGGAGTACCTCCAAAGTCCACACTTTGTTCTCATACATGGATCCTATCTCGGACTTCATGGCTTCTAGCCATTTGTTGGAATCTGGGCCCACCATTGCTTCTTCATAATTTGCAGGTTCATTGTTGTCCAACAACATGATTGATAAGACGGGATTACCGTACCACTCTGGAGCAGCACGTGGTCTCATCGACCTGCGTGGTTCGACAGAAACTTGAACCGGAGTTTCATGATCATCATCATTAACTTACTCCTCAACCGACGTCGCAACGACAGAGGTTTCCCCTTGCCCTGCGCCACCATCCAGAGGGATGAGAGGTTCGACAACCTCGTCAAGTTCTATCTTCCACCCACTCAATTCTCTCGAGAGAAAATCCTTCTCGAGAAAAGCTCCATTTTTAGCAACAAACACTTTGCCCTCGGATTTGAGATAGAAGGTGTACCCAACTGTCTCTTTTGGGTAACCTATGAAGACGCACTTTTCCGCTTTGGGTTCCAGCTTTTCAGGCTGAAGCTTTTTGACATAAGCATCACATCCCCAAACTTTAAGAAACGACAACTTTGGCCTTTTGCCATACCACAGTTCGTATGGTGTCGTCTCAACGGATTTTGATGGTGCCCTATTTAAAGTGAATGCAACTGTTTCTAACGCATAACCCGAAAACGATAACGACAAATCAGTAAGAGACATCATAGATCGCACCATCTCTAATAAAGTACGATTACGATGTTCGGATATACCATTACGCTGTGGTGTTCCAGGCGGTGTCAACTGTGAAACAATTCCACATTGTCTTAAGTGAGCACCAAACTCGAAACTCAGATATTCACCCCCACGATCAGACCGTAGGAACTTGATCTTCTTGTTACGATGTTTTTCAGCTTCACTCTGAAATTGTTTGAACTTTTCAAATGTTTGAGACTTGTGCTTCATTAAGTAGAAATAACCATATCTACTCAAATCGTCAGTGAAGGTGAGAAAATAACGATATCCGCCGCGTGCCTCTACGCTCATCGGACCACACACATCGGTATGTATGATTTCCAACAAGTCACTTGCACGCTCCATTGTTCCGGAGAACGGAGTTTTAGTCATCTTGCCCATGAGGCATGGTTCGCACGTGTCAAGTGAATCAAAGTCAAGTGACTCCAAAAGTCCATCGGCATGGAGTTTCTTCATGCGCTTTACACCAATATGACCTAAGCGGCAGTGCCACAAAAATATGGCGCTATCATTGTTAACTCTAACTCTTTTGGTCTCATTGTTATGTATGTGTGTATCGCTATCAAGATTCAATATGAACAATCCTCTCACATTGGGTGCATGACCATAAAAGATGTTACTCATAGAAATAGAACAACCATTATTCTCTGACTTAAAGGAGTAACCGTCTCGCAATAAACAAGATCCAGATATAATATTCATGCTCAACGCAGTCACTAAATAACAATGATTCAAGTTCATAACTAATCCTGATGGTAACTGAAGTGAAACTGTGCCGACGGCGATTGCATCAACCTTGGAACCATTTCCCACGCGCATCGTCACTTCATCTTTCGCCAGCCTTCGTCTATTCCGCAGTTCCTGTTTCGAGTTGCAAATATGAGCAACAGAACCGGTATCGAATACCCAGGCACTACTACGAGAGCCGGTTAAGTACACATCAATAACATGTATATCAAATATACCTATTTTCTTTGGCCGCCTTCTTATCTGCCAGATACTTGGGGCAATTGCGCTTCCAGTGACCCATACCCTTGCAATAGCACTCTGTTTCAGGCTTAGGTCCAGCTTTGGGTTTCTTCGTCGGATTGGCAACAGGCTTGCTGCTCTTCTTTGAATTTCCCTTCTTGCCTTTGCCGTTTCTCTTGAAACTAGTGGTCTTATTCACCATCAACACTTGATGCTCTTTACGGAGTTCAGACTCTGCGACTTTCAGCATCACAAACAACTCGTCGGGAGACTTGTTCATCCCTTGCATGTTGTAGTTCAACACAAAGCCTTTATAGCTTGGCGGCAGTGATTGAAGGATTCTGTCAGTGATAGCCTCTTGCGGGAGTTCAATCCCCAGCTCAGCTAGACGGTTTGAGTACCCAGACATTTTGAGCACATGTTCACTGACAGACGAGTTCTCCTCCATCTTGCAAGCATAGAATTTATCGGAGGTCTCATACCTCTCGATCCGGGCGTTCTTCTGAAAGATAAACTTCAACTCCTGGAACATCTCAAATGATCCATGACGCTCAAAGCGACGTTGAAGTCCCGGTTCTAAGCCATACAAGACTGCACATTGAACTACTGAGTAGTCCACCTTACGTGCTAACCAAGCGTTCTTAACATCCTGATCAGCCGTAGCGGGTGGTTCATCTCCTAGCGCAGCATTAAGGACATAATCCTTCTTCCCAGCTTGTAATATTAGCTTAAGATTACGAGCCCAGTCTACAAAGTTGCTTCCATCATCTTTCAACTTAGCTTTCTCTAGGAACGTATTAAAATTCAGGGTGACTGTCGCGTGAGCCATGATCTACAACACAAATATATTCAAAGTGGACTTAGACTATGTTCAAGATAATTAGAGTTTAACTTAATCAAATTATTCGCTAAACTCCCACTCAAAAAGTACATCTCTCTAGTCATTTGAGTGGTTCATGATCCACTTACACTAGCTCAAGTCCGATCATCACGTGAGTTGAGCATAGTTTCAGTGGTAAGCATCCCTATGCTAATCATATCATCTATATGATTCATGATCGACCTTTCGGTCTCATGTGTTCTGAGGCCATGTCTGCACATGCTAGGCTCGTAAAGCTTAACCCGAGTGTTCCGCGTGCGCAACTGTTTTGCACCCGTTGTATGTGAACGTTGAGTCTATCACACCCGATCATCACATGGTGTCTCGAAACGATGAACTATAGCAACGGTGCACAGTCGGGGAGAACACAATTTCGTCTTGAAATTTTAGTGAGAGATCACCTCATAATGCTACCGTCGTTCTAAGCAAAATAAGGTGCATAAAAGGATTAACATCACATGCAATTCATAAGTGACATGATATGGCCATCATCACGTGCTCCTTGATCTCCATCACCAAAGCACCGACACAATCTTCTTGTCACCGGCGCCACACCATGATCTCCATCAACGTGTCGCCATCGGGGTTGTCGTGCTACTCATGCTATTACTACTAAAGCTACATCCTAGCAAAATAGTAAACGCATCTGCAAGCACAAACGTTAGTTTAAAGACAACCCTATGGCTCCTGTCGGTTGCCGTACCATCGACGTGCAAGTCGATATTATCTATTACAACATGATCATCTCATACATCCAATATATCACATCACATCGTTGGCCATATCACATCACAAGCATACCGTGCAAAAACAAGTTAGACGTCCTCTAATTTTGTTGTTGCATGTTTTACGTGGTGACCATGGGTATCTAGTAGGATCGCATCTTACTTATGCAAACACCACAACGGAGATATATGAGTTGCTATTTAACCTCATCCAAGGACCTCCTCGGTCAAATCCGATTCAACTAAAGTTGGAGAAACTGACACTTGCCAGTCATCTTTGAGCAACGGGGTTACTCGTAGCGATGAAACCAGTCTCTCGTAAGCGTACGAGTAATGTCGGTCCAAGCCGCTTCAATCCAACAATACCGCAGAATAAAGAAAAGACTAAGGAGGGCAGCAAAACGCACATCACCGCCCACAAAAACTTTTGTGTTCTACTCGAGAAGACATCTACGCATGAACCTAGCTCTGGTACCACTGTTGGAGAACGTCGCATGGGAAACAAAAATTTTCCTACGCGCACGAAGACCTATCATGGTGATGTCCATCTACGAGAGGGGATGTGTGATCTACGTACCCTTGTAGACCGTACAGCAGAAGCGTTAGTGAACGCGGTTGATGTAGTGGAACGTCCTCACGTCCCTCCATCCGCCCCGCGAACCGTCCCGCGATCAGTCCCACGATCTAGTGCCGAACGGACGGCACCTCCGCGTTCAGCACACGTACAGCTCGACGATGATCTCGGCCTTCTTGATCCAGCAAGAGAGACGGAGAGGTAGAAGAGTTCTCCAGCAGCGTGACGGCGCTCCAGAGGTTGGTGATGATCTTGTCTCAGCAGGGCTCCGCCCGAACTCCGCAGAAACGCGATCTAGAGGAAAAACCGTGGAGGTATGTGGTCGGGCTGCCGTGGAAAAGTCGTCTCAAATCAGCCCTAAAACCCCACTATATATAGGAGAGGGAGGGGGGAGCCTTGCCTTGGGGTCCAAGAACCCTCAAGGGGTCGGCCGAGCCAAGGGGGGAAGGATTCCCCTCCCAAACCGAGTCCTACTTGGTTTGGAAGGTGGAGTCCTTCTTCCCTTTCCCACCTCCTCCTTTTTTCCCTTTCCTCTTTGATTTTCTTCCCAATGCGCATAGGCCTCTCTTGGGCTGTCCCACCAGCCCACTAAGGGCTGGTGCGGCACCCCAAACACCTATGGGCTTCCCCGGGGTAGGTGGGCCCCCCCGGTGAACTCCCGGAACCCATTCGTCATTCCCGGTACATTCCCGGTAACTCCGAAAAATCTTCCGGTAATCAAATGAGGTCATCCTATATATCAGTCTTCGTTTCCGGACCATTCCGGAAACCCTCGTGACGTCCGTGATCTCATCCGGGACTCCGAACAACATTCAGTAACCAACCATATAACTCAATTACGCATAAAACAACGTTGAACCTTAAGTGTGCAGACCCTGCGGGTTCGAGAACTATGTAGACATGACCCGAGAGACTCCTCGGTCAATATCCAATAGCGGGACCTGGATGCCCATATTGGATCCTACATATTCTACGAAGAACTTATCGTTTGAACCTCAATGTCAAGGATTCATATAATCCCGTATGTCATTCCCTTTGTCCTTCGGTATGTTACTTGCCCGAGATTCGATCGTCAGTATCTGCGTACCTATTTCAATCTCGTTTACCGGCAAGTCTCTTTACTCGTTCTGTAATACAAGATCCCGCAACTTACACTAAGTCACATTGCTTGCAAGGCTTGTGTGTGATGTTGTATTACCGAGTGGGACCCGAGATACCTCTCCGTCACACGAGTGACAAATCCCAGTCTTGATCCATACAAACTCAACGAACACCTTCGGAGATACCTGTAGAGCATCTTTATAGTCACCCAGTTACGTTGCGACGTTTGATACACACAAAGTATTCCTCCGGTGTTAGTGAGTTATATGATCTCATGGTCATAGGAACAAATACTTGACACGGAGAAAATAGTAGCAACAAAATGACACGATCAACATGCTACCTCTATTAGTTTGGGTCTAGTCCATCACGTGATTCTCCTAATGACGTGATCCAGTTATCAAGCAACAACACCTTGTTCATAATCAGAAGACACTGACTATCTTTGATCAACTGGCTAGCCAACTAGAGGCTTGCTAGGGACAGTGTTTTGTCTATGTATCCACACATGTAAATGAGTCTTCATTCAATACAATTATAGCATGGATAATAAACGATTATCTTGATACAGGAATTATAATAATAACTATATTTATTATTGCCTCTAGGGCATAATTCTAACACCAACTGTGTGCGTAACCGTGACTGTCTCTTTCGTGAGTTGTTTCTCCGATCGAGGACACGGTGGGGTTATGTCTGACGTAGGTAGGTGTTCAGGATCATTCATTTGATCATCAGTAGTCACGTCCGCTATGCGTAGATCTTCCCCCTCTTATTTATTGTACTCGTAAGTTTAGCCACCAAATATATGCTTAGTCGCTGCTGCAACCTCACCACTTAACCATGCCTCACCCATTAAGCTTTGCTAGTCTTGATACCTTTGGAAATGAGATTGCTGAGTCCCTTGTGGCTCACAGATTACTACAACACTAGTTGCAGGTACAGGTAAAGGTTACTTGACGCAAGCGCGTTGATTGTACATTGGAGTTGCTTCTTCTTCTTCTTCTTCATCGATCTAGGATGGGTTCCAGGCCGGCAGCCTGGAATAGCAAGGATGGACGTCGTTCTTCTTTTCTCGTTTGTTTTCGTCCGTAGTCGGACCCTGCTCTTCTTCATGATGATTATATATTGTACTGATGTGACTCTGGTGTTGCTTGTGGCGAGTGTAAGCCAATTCTATATATCTCTTCTTTTCAGTACATGTACTTGTAACGATATCCGTTCTTGCGACACGACGAGATGCGCTTCTATCCCTGACGAGGCCTTCGTGCCAAATTAAGGATAGGGTCGCATCTTGGACGTGACAACAAGACATGAGAGATTGGTCTAGGAAATATAGGAAAATATTGAATTAACTGGAAGGGAAGCACACCAGTTGGAAAATAATTAACATGAAGACTCCGGTTGATAAGAATTGACAAGACAATTTGATTGAGCAAAATGATTAGCACTCTCATAGAAATACGAGAACACCTCTTGGAAAAGACGTGAAATCACCACTTGACATCGAAGCAACTCGAATTACCACACTCCAAGAAAACAAAGGATGATGCTTACGAAACAAGCCAGAAGAAATATATGACAGAGATTTCGTTCGATATTTTCATGGAAAGGTTCGCAAGGGATCGATCGTACATTGGATTGTCATATCGAAATGACGCTCGGATATGCTCCCTAGGCGTAGCGAACTACCATGCTTGATGAAGCATATCTATTGACATATATCGAGACTGTCCTCTATAAAAACGACCATGGACAAACGAATCCACTGGATGTCGAACCCCAACCTCACATCATGCATCTGTTGGAAGATTGTCCTGTAGGTAACTATTTGATTCCCACCTAAGAACCTTTGAAAACTTTCTTAATTGTGCAATCCGGTTGCGGGTCCGGGAACATACTCATCGTAATCAGCTACGTCTTTCCCGCAACTTTCCAAAACACAAGCGGGAAGATCCGCAAGTTCATCAATCTCGGACCCTCGAAACACAACAATACTAAGTATGGAAGTACCCCAAACTCTCTACACCAGTACTGGGGATGGCGAGGTTATCTCGCGACTACTAGTATTGAAGAATTTTGAACATCCTCCGTCCTGAGATACTAAGAAATCTGAACGACAACGATTTGCTCGAGAATCCCCTGGAGCTCAACTCCCCGGAAGAAATCAAGTCAGACAGTAGGCACTAACACAGAACTCCGTCACATCGACATCATATAGATTCCAAAATAACCGCGTGATCCGAAAAAAATCTGAGTGAGAAGAGGAATTGAATTAAAATTCCTAAGCTATAAACCTCACGAGATCATAGAAGAGGAGTAAAAATAATCCTACTCTCCGATATAACTAGACTAAAAGAAAATTTTCACTAGACTCGACTCGACGAAGTTCGATTAGTCAAGGGGGCTCCTAGGTCGGTACTGCTCTGATACCAACTTGTAACGCCAAAGATGCGATCCTTATTTTGGCACGAGGGCTTCGATAGGGATATAAGCGCATCTCGTCGTTTCGCAATAACGGATATCGTTACAAGTACATGAACAGAAGAGATGAGTATATGGAATTGACTTACACTTGCCACAAGCTACGTCAAGATCACTTCAATACAACATGTTCAATCACCATGTAGAAGAGCAGGTTCCAACTATGGACGAAAACAAACGGTAAATGTACGACGTGCATCCTTGCTATCATGTGTTGCCGGCCTGGAACCCATCCTAGATCGATGATGAAGAAGAAGAACTCCAAATAGAACAATCATCATGCTCACGTCAACATATCACTTTACCTGCACCTGCAATTGTTGTTGTAGTAATCTGTGAGCCATAGGGACTCAGCAATCCCATTCCAAAGGTATCAAGACTAGCAAAGCTTAATGGGTGAGGTATGGTTAAGTGGTGAGGTTGCAGCAAGCGACTAAACATTTATTTGAGTGGCTAACTTACGAGTACAAGAATAAACCAGGGGGATGATCTACGCATAGCGAACGTGAACTAATGATGATCAAATGAATGATCCTTAACACCTACTTACGTTAGACATAACCCCACCGTGTCCTCTTCCAGATATAGAACTCACGAGAAGAGACAGTCACGGTTACGCACACGGTAGACATATTTTATTTAAGTTTACTTCAAGTTATCTAGAACGGGTGTTAAACAAAGTTTCCAAGTTTGCCACATAACCGTGAGCACGACTTTTCGAAAGATTTAACCCTGCAAGGGTGCTCCAACTATTCCATCACAAATTACCCCAAGCTGCATAGAAAGACTTAATCACGAAACTTGTGATCGATTTAGATTCCTTAAAGGAAAACCTCAACTCTGAGATAGCCCAAAACATCACCTGAATCCCGCTGCACAAGACATTTCGTAAAAGGTAAAACAAGTCCAGCAAGGCTGCCCGACGTGTCGAGGAACCTGATAGGATCCGCGTATTGCGTTGTCAAGACACGACCAGATAAGCTAGTGTACAGAGCCTGATAGACATCGCCCGAGTTGCCCAGGGGTGGCCCCGCATAGTGCACTAGTTTGGAGCAACACTCATGAGGAGCACTGGCCCGGGTTGTTGATTAATTACTCCGCGGGCGCCGGCGGGTCCCTATGCATTTTTATTAGTTATTAGGCAAACGTAGTAACAAAGTTGGGCCTTGCCAGATCAGTTTTCAACTAAGACGAATTATCAAGGGGGTCCCCATAACAACCCCAAACGTGTTAGGAGCGCTCAATTATGGAATATAACACCGGTAGCCGAAACTAAGGCGGCAAAGGTGGAACAAAAACCCCAACTAGAAGGCTTCCACCTTTTACCAACTATATAGGTGCATTAAATTAAATAACAATTATATGGTGATATGACAAAGAACCCATGTTTTCACATGGAAGCAACTGCACGTGCAACTAGCAACGCTATCAAATGGTTAAGCAAGCGGTAACCTAGCCAGATAGTGGTTTGCTAGGTTGTAGAAAGGTTAAATGTTTTCATGGCAATGTTGGGAGGCTGACATTTAAGTGGTAGTCAGCGAGACATAGCGATAGAAACGAGACAGCTACCATGACAATGATAGTAATGGTATCTAGGGAAATGATCGTCTTGTCTGTGATCCCTCTTGGAAGAAGAACGAACCCATGAAGCAGACGAACCAACGTAGTCGAACGGATCCTCACACTCCGAAGCGGTTCGGAACTCTATCGAGAAGGAACAATTCGACACAACAGTCAACACATGATTACACCACAACAAATGCAAGGTACGGTGCACAATCAATTATGATGCATGTCCATTTCAATTATGCAAGGCATGTCATGGCAATTCACAACAATCAAGCACTACACATTAAGTGAAGCTCAGTATGCAACGAGTTGTATATTGATGAAACTCCACATTCGTATTACTTAGTTCACTCCTGTTTAGATACACGACAATTTTAAAATCTTGTTAACATGGCAAGAGGTGAAGCATGTGGTTCTACGCGTCAATCTAGTCGGTTTGCATATATAGCTCATCTCTAAGGGAATTACGGTTTAAAAAATATGATCGCCACACATAATACGCATGCATGGAAAAATATTAAATCCGAGAGAAGGAAAAAAACATACGCAGGCCGGATTCCAGTACACTAGAGTGGCCTAGGAAGTTGCAGGCCCAAGCAGCCATGTGTGTGTGCAAAAAAATAAAAAAAACATGGCAAAATTAGAGTGTGTTGGGTTCGAACACAAGATCCCCTGGATTGAATCCAAAACACTAACCAGCTAGGATCGCTACTGGTGTGTGAACAAACAGGGCCTCGATGCCAAGTGAACCGAGGCAAAAGCTGATCCGTTGGAGAGGGAAAACATGCGTGAAAATAATGCATCCGTGGAGACTCAAACCCACGATCGCCAGTGTATTGGAGCTGGCCATTGCTTGTGCTATGGGCAACTCAATCACTTCTAAAGAAATAGCAACAGGTGCACACCGACGAGGCAACAAAATGAGATGAAAAGGTGTGCCTGCTGGGATTTGATCCTAGGTTTCCCGGGTGGAAGAAGAGGTGCTAGCCACTTCGGAAATCATGTGCTCGTGCAAAAATCCATTTACAAAAGAATAGATGACAACTACTACATGGCAAAACGAATTAAAAAAAGAATAGAGCTTCAGGCATGACGGAAGTTGCTCACAACATACAAACAAGAAGGCCCACGACGGCTTGGCTGGCTTCGGGTCGCGGTCAATGCGAGCGGGACGACAAGATGCAGAGAAACAGCTCCACCATGATGCAGAGGATGCAGCTGCTCGGGTGGACTTTTGGGGGCAACGACGGCGACACCTAGCGACGGAAACGGGCCGGACGACGGCGGATGTGCGCGAGCAAGTGAGCGCGGCGCAGAGCTCGCGGAAACCGGCAATCAGAAGCGGCCTACAGGGCGTCCACGGCCATGCCCTGCTGCGTACCTGCTGTAGAACGAGAGATGGGAGAGGGGCAAGGGAGAGTCTTCGTAAGAGAAGAGAGGAATGTAAGGAAATGGAAGAGAGGGAAAGGGGCGACACTCATCTGCAGCGACGCGAGGTCGGTATGGGTGGCGCTGGTCGACTTGAGGCCACGACGGCGGATGCTATCTGGATGGGTCGCCGGTGGCGCTCCGACCGACGTCTCCGACGAGCTAAAGGACGGAGGAAGGAAGAGCAGGTCGACGGTGGTCCTGGTTGACAGCGGCGGATGCGCTGGTAGCTTCGGAGGTTGCCGGCCCGAGGAGGCAATGCGGCGAGGCCATGACTGCATAGGTCACAACTCGGGCTCCTCACGATCTGGGACTGACGGGGATTCTGGATGCACTCTCGGCCGTCGGATCTCGAAACCGATGGTCATGATCAAAGGTGGGCTAGATCAGATCTGGTCGCTCGGGTTGGATGGTTCGGTGGTGGAATTTGGTTGGGTGTGCACGGAAACTGAGGAGCGGTGGCGGCTAGGGATGGGACAACTTGCCTAAATTTTAGGGTTTGGATATGTTTGACTTGGGTTGGAGTGTTATATATAAGGTGGGTAATAGGAGGGGGTTTCACACCGTTTTCGAGCCCGTCGATCGTGATCCGACGGCTCCAGATGTGGGGAAGGTTTAATTGTGCTGGAGTGGGCTATGTAGAGTTGGTTGGACCAAGGAGAGAGCGAAGTGGCAGCCTGTGGCAAAGTTTTAAAACCCAATCCGAGAAAGTTTTACACACACTTTTAAAAACAGATATTTTAACGATGCCGCGAGCGCGTGCATGTGTGGTTGATCTCGAAACGGTCAACGAAAAAAACGGAGAGAACCAGCAACTAGCAACTAAAAACGGATGCAACTAACAATGTCAATGCAATGCGGATGATGCGCATGATGCGATTATGAATACGACAAACAAATAATCACACGACGACAACATAATAAAAGGGGAATCTCCTGGAGCATCGGTTCTGGGTTGTTACAACTGTCCTTCACTAACAAGAGATCTCGCCCCGAGATCTAAGAATGAAAAGGGAAGAGAACGAGAAAGAAGAGGTATAGCTTAGTTGCTTCTTTGACAAAGAAGTGAAACCAACAATCCTTAGAGGTTGCAAGGAGATGAAGAATGACATGAGAAACAAGCAATAATTCGAATAAAATTTCGGCAGCACTTCGGTAGGAAATTGAGGCAAAATTGATAAGATGGAAAGATCTTGACAAGATTCACAACAAACCAACTAAATTGATAGGCAAGGAAAGAACATGTAAGAAGTCACAACACTCCGGTTAAATGAATAAGAAAGGAAAGAACACGATCTTGACAAAACTAGGTAATGGATAAAAGAGAGCAACATCACAACAACTCTGGAACCAGAGAATAGAAAGTAGATCATTGGGAAGAAAGAATGAAGAAGAAAATGGAAAGTTCAACCACAATTTAATTTGATGAGCATCCTAACAAGAAGAATTGAACAGAGTTGTTGGCAAACTAATAACGAAAAGAACTAGCTTGTTGTGGTCTTACGGAAACCATTTCAAAATAATGAGGTGAGAACCAGCCACTAACAGAAACAAAGATTGCTTGGGAACAACAAGATTTGCAAAACTTCTTTCACCAAGAGGAAACATAGAGAACTTGGATCTGATAACCACCATAGCAACAATCCTTAGGAAATACTTGAGGTGAAATCCAATCGAAGATGACTCCAATGAAGAAATGATGGGTTAAAAATATCTCATGATTGAAGGAATTGGTGGGTTTAAATATCTCATTCTTGAAACAAACTCTCTTCGAGACTCCTCCACTAACAAGAATGCTATAATACCACCTCAAAGAATATAGGTGGAACGATTGGACTTGAAAAAGCAAGACAAAGAACACTTGAGGTCTCCTACAAAAATCTTGAAGAACACCTTGAGAAAGGATTACATACACAACGAACCACCGTGAAGAACCACTTGAAGAACACCAGAATGAAAGGATGATGAAAAGAATGAAGGTTGAAAGAATAATATTGAAGCCTTGTAAGATTCAGATGAAGCTTCACGAACAGGACATGTTGAGAAAACTTGGAACTCCGGAAAAGAAAAGATAAGAACACTTGTGATAAAGAATTTGATATCATGAACAACTCTGTATGAAGGATTGAAATCACCTGAAGAATAGAACAGACGGGACATTAGAAATGAATGGAATACATGAGAACGAAGAGATCTTGAGCCGCCCAACAGAAAACTTGAATGAGGCACCAGAATAATTGAGATACGAACGAAGAGACGACAATTGAAAGAATTTGAGAATGGAAGCTGAAAGCTGAGAACGAAGAAATCTTATGAATTGAAGGCCTTCGGAGGATCGAGAAATGAAACAACTCTGAAATGCAGCAGATAGATATGGAAGGAATTACTCATGAGTGGAATCAATTGAAACAAAAGCACGAAGCTGAGATGTCAATATTCAAAAGAATGGACAAGATCTACGAGAAACTCTTCTTCGGTCTTGAGTGCAAAGAATAATGACAAGAATCACCATCGAGAATTACCAAGACACTCCGCAAAATGAAGAATAGAAGGTTGAGCCAATGATGAAAATAAATTTGAAACGATCTTGGAGAAGGAATATGACTTATGCAATACATTCTTACCTCATATATCAAAAGAACTATAGATCTCCGAAAAAGATTAGAAGAGCCAAGAAAGATCCTAGGAAAACATGTGGGTTATGTGCCCACTCAACGAAAACACGGTTGAAACAATTGATTACAAAAGAGAGATTGCACTAGTACAAATGAAAACTTGACGAGGTGAGAACCTCGAAATAATTGGAAGGATTTTGAATGAAAACACGAATCTTCTGAGATATTTTCAGCACTCCGACTAGAATAGAGAGATATGAATAAACAAGAGATGCTACATCTTTCCCGCAACTTTTCAAAACAGAACCGAGAAGATCCGCAAGTTCATCTATCTAGGACCCTCAAAACACAACATTACTAAGTATGACAGTACCCACGAACTCTCTACACGAGTACTGGGATGCTGGGCTTATCTCGCCACTACTAGTATTGAACTAATTTCGAACATCCTCCGTCTTGAGATACTAAGAAACTTGAACGATAACGATGTGCTCGAGAATCCCCTGGAGCTCAACTCCCTGGAAGAAATCAAGTCAGACAGGAGGCAGCTAGACAGAACTCTGTCACATCAACACCATATAGATTCCAAAATAACCGTGTGAAACGAAAAAAAGTTGAGTGAGAAGAGGAGTAGAATTAAAATTCCTAAGTTGTGAACCTCACCAAAGTATAGAAGAGGAGTAAAAAGAATCCTACTCTCCATTATAACTAGACTAAAAGAAGTTTTTCACCAGACTCGACTCGGCCATGTTCTATCAATCAAGGAGGCTCCTAAGTCGGTACTGCTCTGATACCAGCTTGTAACGCCAAACATGCGATCCTACACTTATTTTGGCATGAGGGCCTTGATAGGGGATAAAATCTATAACGACTAAGATGCGATACTTTCCTTATTTGGGGGCGAGGCCTCAAAAGGGGAAATAGGCACATCTGAGCGTTTTGCAAGCATGATAAACATCACAATACATAACATATGGAAGAGTAATAAGATTTATCTTATACTTGCCACAAGCTACATTATAGAGTCACACAGTCATACATTATTCAAATGGAAAGCAGGGTCCGACTACGGATAAGATAAACGACAAAAGCCAATGCTATCTCGCGTTGCTAGGCCCACTATCACGACCAAGTGCCTCTAATCCTCGGGATATGTCACGTATAGCCCACCACTAGCCTCGTCGAACTCCCACTTTAGTTGGGTATCCTCAGGAACATCTGCATCTGGGGTACCTATACATATGGGTGGTTATAGTAATCTGTGAGCCACGGGGACTCAGCAATCACATGACCTTGGTATCGAGTCTAACTAAGTTAATAGGTGAGTTTGGGGTAAGTGTTTGAGTTTGCAGCATCCTAAGCATATATGGTGGCTAACTTACGAAGAACAAGAATAAGTTATGGTGGTCTACGTAAGAGGGTCGAGGTCTAAGAATGATCACTAAGTGAACCTGAACACTTACTTACGTCATTGATAACCCCACCGTATTCTCGAATAGAGAAGGAACTCCAAAAGAAACAATCACGGTTACGCACACAGTGGGCACGTTTTAGTTAAGTTACTTTAAGTTTTCTAGAACCGGAAGTTAACAAAATGTCCATGATCGCCACATAACCGCTTTCCGAAAGATTTAACCCTGCACGGGTGCTCCAACTAATCCATCACAAATTACTACGGGCCGCAAAGCAATCCTCGACCATGAAACTCGCGATCTCGTTGGACTCCTTAGAGGAAAACCTCAACTCTGAGAAGACCCAAAGTCTCACCGGGATCCCAATGCACAAGATATATTGTTAAGGTAACGCAAGTCCAGCAAGACCTCCTGACGTGTCGATGACCCCGATAGGAGCCCTGTATCTCATTCTCCGGACACGACGGATGGGAAAGCCTATGGGGAAAAACCAGTCCTCCAGTTTCCTCGCGGTGGCCCCACAGTCTATCCGTTTGGACCAACACTCACGAGGAGCACTGGCTGGGGGGGGGGGGGTTGATATGTCTCAAACGTATCTATAATTTTTAATGGTTTCACGTTGTTATCTTGTCAAATTTGGATGTTTTGTTTACCTTTTATATCTTTTTTGGGACTAACTTATTAATTCAGTGCCAAGTGCCAGTTCCTGTTTTTTCTGTGTTTTTGACTCTTTTCAGATCTGATTTTGGAACGGAGTCCAAACGGAATAAAATCCCCGAAATAAATTTTTCCAGAACGGAAGAAGATCGAGAGGCTTGAGGGCCAAGGCAGTGGGCCCACAGGGGGCCCACAAGCCTGTTGCCACGGCTAGGGGGGAGGCCGCAGCAACCAAGCTTGTGCCACCCCTGGCGCTCCTCTGCCCTAGGTCTTTGGCCTATAAATTCCCTAAAAATCCAGAAAAAATCAGGGCATCCACGAAAACACTTTTCCGCCGCCGCAAGCTTTCGTTTCCGCAAGATGTCATCTGGAGACCCTTCCCGGTGCCCTGCCGGAGGGGACTTTGGAGTTGGAGGGCTTCTACATCAACATCATCTCCTCTCCAATGACTCGTGAGTAGTCCACTTCATACCTACGGGTCCGTAGTTAGTAGCTAGATGGCTTCTTCTCTCTCTTGGATCTTCAATACAAAGTTCTTCATGATCTTTATGGAGATCTATCGGATGTAATCCTCTTTGGCTGTGTGTTTGTCGAGATCCGATGAATTATGGATTTGTGATCAGATTATCTATGAATTATATTTGAGTCTTTGCTGATTTCTTATATGCATGATTTGATATCCTTGTAAGTCTCTCCGAGTCTTGGGTTTTGTTTTGCCAACTAGATCTATGATTCTTGTAATGGGATAAGTGCTTGGTTTTGGGTTCATACCGTGTGGTGACCTTTCCTAGTGACAGAAGGGACAACAAGGCACGCATCGTGTTGTTGCCATCAAGGGTAACAAGATGGGCTTTTATCATAGATATGAGATTGTCCATCTACATCATGTCATCTTGCTTAAGGCGTTACTCTTTTCTTTTGGACTTAATACACTAGATGCATGCTGGATAGCAGTCGACGTGTGGAGTAATAGTAGTAGATGCAGAAAGTATCGGTCTACTTGTTTTGGACGTGATGCCTATAGATACAATCATTGCCTTAGGTAACGTCACGACTTTGCGCGGTTCTATCAATTGCTCGACGGTAATTCATTCCCCACCGTCTACTTGCTTTCATGAGATAAGCCACTAGTGAACACTACGACCCCCGGGTCTATTCGCAACTATCGTTTCCACTTTCACCTTTACTTTGCTTGTTTACTTTGTTGCTTTCAGTTCTCACTTTGCAAACAATCTATAAGGGATTGACAACCCCTTCAAAGCGTTGGGTGCAAGCTCTTTGTGTTTGTGCAGGTACTTGAGACTTGACGAGATCTTCCATTGGTTCGATACCTTGGTTCTCAAAACTGAGGGAAATACTTACCGCCGCTGTGCTACATCACCCTTTCCTCTTCAAGGGAACACCAACGCAATGCTCCAAGGCCGTGGGGAGAGCCTTTGCATATTTGCCAACGAAGTCCCTGAAGGCGTAGCCGTAGCAGCAGGATTCGTGGCGCCGTACCAGGGAAGGTCTGTTGTCGCAGTAGCAGAAGGATTTCTGGTGCCGTTGCCGGGGAGATCAAGTCGAGAATAGTCTCTCTTCAACGTGCTGATTTCTGGCGCAAGGAGGAGAGATCAAGTCATCTATCCAAGTAGGTGTCACAAACTCATCTCTTGCATTTACTTTTTTGCCAGTTGCCTCTTGAATTCCTCTCCCCCACTTCACATTTGCCGTTTTCATTTGCCTTTCTCCTTTGCCTTTTTCTTTTGCTTTTTTTGCCGTTTTCCTTTGTCGCTTCCTTTTTCCCTTTGCCATTTTCCTTTGCCGGTTTTCTTGCTTGCTTGTGTGTTTGTTTGTTTTTTGAAGTCATCATGGCTGAAAACACCAAACTTTGCGACTTCTCGAGTACCAATAATAATGATTTTAGTGGTACTCCGATTGGTCCCGCCACTAGTGCGGAATCGTATGAAATCAACACAGCTTTGCTGAATCTTGTTATGAAAGAGCAATTCTCCGGCCTTCCTAGTGAAGATGCCGCATCCCATCTCAATACCTTCATTGAGCTTTGCGATATGCAAAAGAAAAGCGATGTGGATAATGACGTGATTAAGTTGAAGCCTTTTCCTTTCTCGTTGCGAGATCGCGCAAAAAGTTGGTTTTCTTCTTTGCCTAAAAATAGTATCGATTCTTGGGATAAGTGCAAAGATGCTTACATATCCAAGTATTTTCCGCTCGCTAAGATTATCTCCTTACATAAAGATATCATGAATTTCAAGCAACTTGATCATGAACACGTTGCACAATCTTGGGAGAGAATGAAGTTAATGATTAGAAATTGTCCCTCTCATGGCTTGAGTTTGTGGATGATTATACAAATCTTTTACGCTGGTTTGAATTTCGCTTCTCGCAATATCTTGGACTCCGCCTCAGGTGGAACGTTCATGGAAATCATGTTAGGAGACGCTACAAAACTCCTAGACAATATCATGACCAACTACTCTCAGTGGCACACTGAAAGGTCACCTAGTAGCAAAAAGGTACACGCTATAGAAGAAATTAACTGGCTTAGTGCTAAGATGGACGAGTTGATGAATTTGGTTGCTAGTATAAATTCTCCTTTAGATCCTAATGACATGCCACTATCTTCCTTGATTGAGAGTAGCAACGCTAGTTTGGACGTTAATTTTGTTGGTAGGAACAATTTTGGCAACAACAATGCTTTTAGAGGAAACTATGTTCCTAGGCCTTTTCCTAGTAACTCCTCTAACAATTATGGCAATTCCAACAACAATACTTATGGAAATCATAACAAATTACCCTCCGATTTAGAGAGTAATATCAAAGATTTCATCAACTCTCAAAAGATTTTCAATGCGTCCATAGAGGAAAAATTACTCAAAATTGGCGATTTGGCTAAGAGCGTTGATAGGATGTCTTGTGATATTGATGCTTTAAAAGTTAGATGTGCTCCTCCCAAGGTCAACTTGGATGAAACTTTAACAGAAGCGACTAGTCACCTCCTTTCCTCCGCCGAAAGATGCTTAAAGCTACGCGTGTCTCCATGAATGAGAGCAAAGAAAGAACCGCCCAAATTTGCGCTAGGCATGAATGGTTTAAAAGGGTGCGTTCTAGTGATGCAAATCACAAAGATCTTAAAGTACTTGGTGTGACTCCTCTTGAATCTTTGTTTTCACGTGTCAAACCTATGATGAAGGGGCTGGATATGAATCCACTTTGGTTGAAAAACGCCCCAATGATTCGGAGCCCACCTATCTTGATGATAAAGGTGTGGAGAGTGGAGTAGAAGAAATCAAAATTTTGGGTAGTAATGAAACTCCCACTTTGGATTTCAAGGAATTCAATTATTATAGTTGCTCCTTGTTTGATTGCATTTCTTTGATGCAATCCATTGTAAACTCTCCACATGCTTATAGCCAAAGCAAAGCTTTACCTCACATATCGTAGATGCTATGATGAAATCTCTTGAAGAGAAGCTCGAATTAGAAGTCTCTATACCTAGAAAACTTCATGATGAGTGGGAACCTACTATCAAAATCAAAATCAAAAACTATGAATGCAATGCTTTGTGTGATTTTGGTGCTAGTGTTTCCGCGATTCCAAAGTCTTTATGTGATATTCTTGGTTTTCATGAGATTGAAGAGTGTTGTCTTAATTTGCATCCTGCGGATTCTACTGTCAAGAAACCCATGGGAAGGATCGATGATGTTCTTATTGTTGCAAATAAGAACTATGTACCCGTGGATTTCATTGTACTTGACATAGATTGCAATCCTTCATGCCCCATTATTCTTGGTAGACCTTTCCTAAGGACTATTGGTGCTATCATTGATATGAAGGAAGGGAATATTAGATTTCAATTTCCCCTAAAGAAGGGCATGGAGCATTTTCCTAGAAAGAAAATAAGATTGCCTTATGAATCTATGATGAGGTCTACTTATGGTTTGAGCACCAAGGATGACTATACGTGATTCCATCACCTTATGCCTAGCTAAGGGCGTTAAACAATAACGCTTGCTGGGAGGCAACCCAACGAATCTATCCTTTTTATTTATTTTTTGTGTTTTCCACACTTTCATAATTCTGTTATGATTGTGTTTTTTGTGTTTCTTTTTGCGTTTGTGCCAAGCAAAACCGTTATGATTAGTCTTGGGGATGATCGTTTGGTCATGCTGGAAAAGACACGAATTTTTTGCTCACGAAAAGAATTTTCATTTTTTTTCTGTAAGAGCTTTTGAGTTGATTCTTTTTGCTTCTGATTGCTAGGCAAATTCGTCAGACTGTCGTAATGTTTCATAGTTTTTGAAGTACAAGAAGTATACAAAGTATACAGATTGCTACACACTGGTCTGCTGTTAACAGATTCTGTTTTTGTTGAGTTGGTTGCTTATTTTGATGAAACTATGGATAGCATCAGGGGGTATTAGCCATGGAAGATTGAAAATACAGTAACCCAACATCAACATAAGTAGAATTTAAGTTTGCTACAGTACCTAAGGAAGTGGTGGTTTGCTTTCTTATACTAATGTTATCACGAGTTTCTGTTTAAGTTTCGTGTTGTGAAGTTTTCAAGTTTTGGGTGAAGTTCTTATGGACAAAAAGATAAAGAGTGGCAAGAGCTCAAGCTTGGGGATGCCCAAGGCACGCCAAGTTAATTCAAGGATGCTGTAAAAGTCTAAGCTTGGGGATGCCCCGGGAAGGCATCCCCTCTTTCGTCTTCAATCCATCGGTAACGTTACTTGGGGCTATATTTTTATTCACCACATGTTATGTGTTTTGCTTGGAGCATCTTGTATCGTAGGAGTCTTTCATTTTTTTTGTGCCACAATCATCCTTGCTTCACACCTAGAGAGAGAGACATGCACTCATCGTGATTTTGTCGAGCTTCACTTATATCCTTTGGTTAGACAATTCAGCTCATATGTGCTTCACTTATATCTTTTGAGCTAGTTGCTTTTGCTCTATGTGCTTCACTTATATCTTTTAGAGCACGGCGGTGCGTGGCTTGGTAGTTGATCTATGCTTTGATAGTAGTCTCAAAAGTGGTAGTTATCCAAAGGGATATGAAAACTTCCACCTTCATGTGCATTGAATAGTTAGATAAGTTTGATTCTTCTCAATTAGTTTTCAGTTGTGGTTATGGTAATATTGAAGTTATATTAGTAAGGTGTTGTGGATCTAGAAATATTTGTGTTGAAGTTAGTGATTCCCATAGCATGCTCGTATGGTGAACCGCTATGTGATGAAGTCTGAGCATGATTAGTCTATTGATTGTCATCCTTTGTGTGGTGGTCGGGATCGCGCGATGGTTTATACCTACCAACCCTTCCCCTAGGAGTATGCGTTGAATTCTTTGTTTCGATTACTACTAAAACTTTTTCAACAAGTATATGAGTTCTTCATGACTAATGTTGAGTCCATGTTTTAGATGCACTTTCACCTTCCGCCATCACTATCTTCTTTTGTGCCGTGCAATTTTTGTCGGTTCACAAAACCCACCATTAGCCTCCCTCAAAACAGCCACCATACCTACCTACTATGGCTTTTTCAAAGTCATTCTGAGATATATTGCCATGCAACTACCACCATGACATGTGCCACCACGTCTACATTGCCATTGCATGACCGTAAGATAGCCAGCATGATGTTTCCATTGATGTCCATGTCATGCTAGATCATTATCACGGTACACTACCGAAGGCATTTCATATAGAGTCATCATTGTTCTAAGTTTTGAGTTGTAAGTGTGATGATCATCATTGATGGAGCATTGTCCCATGTGAGCAAATAAAAGAGGCCAGAGAAGCCCATATACAAAAAGAGGCCAAAGATGCCCACCAAAATTAAAAAATTAAAAAAAAGAGGCCAAAGAGCCCACCAAAAAAATGAGAGAAAAATAGAGAAGGGACAATGCTACCACCTTCCCACACTTGTGCATATTAAGCACCATGATCTTCATGATTGAGAGTCTCTCGTTTTGTCACAACCATATAGCTAGTGGGAAATTTTAATTATATAACTTGGCTTGTATATTCCAATGATAGGCTTCCTCAAATTTGCCTTCGTGAGCAAGCAAGTTGGATGCACACCCACTAGTTTTCTTTAAGAGCTTTCTCATACTCTTAGCTCTTGTGCATCATTTGTATGGCAATCCCTACTCATTCACGTTGATATCTATTGCTGAGCATCTCCATAGCTCATTGATATGCCTAGTCAATGTGACCATCTTCTCCTTGTTTGTCTTGCAACCTCCACCACACTCCACACCACTTATAGTGCTAAAACCATGGCTCATGCTCATGTATTGCGTGAGAGTTGAAAAAGTTTGAGAAAGTAAAGGTGTGAAAACAATTACTTGGCCAATACCGGGGTTGTGCATGATTTAAATTCATTGTGCAATGATGATAGAGCATAGCCAGACTATATGATTTTGTAGGGATAACTTTCTTTTGGCCTTGTTATTTTGAAAGTTCATGATCACCTTGTTGTTTGCTTGAATTATTATTGTCTCCACGTCAATAGCAAACTATTGTTTTGAATCTAATGGATCTGAACATTCACGTCACATAAGAAGAGTTACAAAGGACATTATGCTAGGTAGCATGAAAGCTTCAAAAATTCATTCTTTATCACTTCCCTACTCGAGGACGAGCGGGAGTTAAGCTTGGGGATGCTTGATATGTCTCAAACGTATCTATAATTTTTAATGGTTTCACGATGTTATCTTGTCAACTTTGGATGTTTTGTTTACCTTTTATATTTTTTTGGGACTAACTTATTAATTCAGTGCCAAGTGCCAGTTCCTGTTTTTGTGTGTGTTTTTGACTCTTTTCAGATATGATTTTGGAACAGAGTCCAAACGAAATAAAATCACCAAAATAATTTTTTCCAGAACGGAAGAAGACCGGGAGGCTAGAGGACCAAGGTAGTGGGCCCACAGGGGCCCCACAAGCCCTGTTGTCGCGGCCATGGGGGAGGCCGCGGCAACCAAGCTTGTGGCCCCCCTCGCGCTCCCCTGCCCTAGGTCTTTGGCCTATAAATGCCCTAAAAATCCAAAAAAAATTATGGCATCCACGAAAACACTTTTCCGCCGCCGCAAGCTTCCGTTTCCGTGAGATCTCATCTGGAGACCCTTCCTAGTGCCCTGTCGGAGGGGACTTTGGAGTTGGAGGGCTTCTACATCAACATCATCGCCTCTCTAATGACTCGTGAGTAGTCCACTTCAGACCTACGGGTCCGTAGTTAGTAGTTAGATGGCTTCTTCTCTCTCTTGGATCTTCAATACAAAGTTCTTCATGATCTTCATGGAGATCTATCCGATGTAATCCTCTTTGGCGGTGTGTTTGTCGAGATCCGATGAATTGTGGATTTGTGATCAGATTATCTATGAATTATATTTGAGTCTTTGCTGATTTCTTATATGCATGATTTGATATCCTTGTAAGTCTCTCCGAGTCTTGGGTTTTGTTTGGCCAACTAGATCTATGATTCTTGCAATGGGAGAAGTGCTTGGTTTTGTGTTCATACCGTGTGGTGACCTTTCCCTGTGACAGAAGGGGCAACAAGGCACGCATCATGTTGTTGCCATCAAGGATAACAAGATGGGCTTTTATCATAGATATGAGATTGTCCATCTACATCATGTCATCTTGCTTAAGGCGTTACTCTGTTCTTTTGGACTTAATACACTAGATGCATGCTGGACAGCGGTCGACGTGTGGAGTAATAGTAGTAGATGTAGAAAGTATCGGTCTACTTGTTTTGGACGTGATGCCTATAGATATAATCATTGCCTTAGATAACGTCACGATTTTGCGCGGTTCTATCAATTGCTCGACAGTAATTCGTTCACCCACCGTCTACTTGCTTTCATGAGAGAAGCCACTAGTGAACACTACGGCCCCCGGGTCTATTCACAACTATGTTTCCACTTGCACTTTTACTTTGCTTGTTTACTTTGTTGCTTTCAGTTCTCACTTTGTAAACAATCTATAAGGGATTGACAACCCCTTCATAGCGTTGGGTGCAAGCTCTTTGTGTTTGTGCAGGTACTTGAGACTCGAGATCTTCCATTGGTTCGATACCTTGGTTCTCAAAACTGAGGGAAATACTTACCGCCGCTGTGCTACATCACCCTTTCCTCTTCAAGGGAACACCAACTCAAGGCTCCAAGGCCGCGGGGAGATCCTTTGCATATTTGCCAAGTAAGTCCCTAAAGGCCTAGCTGTAGCAGCATGATTCCTGGCGCCGTACCAGGGAAGGTCTGCTCTCGCAGTAGCAGGGGTTGATTAAATTCCTCGGGGTAGCTATTCCCTATGCATCTTATTATTAAGTTGTTAGCAAATTAACAACAAAGTTGGGTCTCGCCAGAAAAAACCTTAACACTAAACAATTTACCATGGGGTCCCCATAACAACCCCGAACGTGTTAGGAGTGCTCAATTATGGAATAAAACACCGGTAGCCAAAACTAAGGCGACAAGAACGGAACAAATCACCCGGCAAAAGGCGAGGCCTTCCGCTCTTTACCAAATATATAGGTGCATTAATTTAATAACATTTAAAAAATAGGATGATATCAAATGCCCATGTTATCACATGGACCAGCTGGCACCTGCATTGAGCAACGGTAATATTAATGGTTGAGCAAGCCTTACTTAGCCAAACAATATTTGCTAGGAGGGGAGGTGTTTGAGGTTTCATGGCAAAGTTTGATGGCCTATATATCATGTGGTAGGCAGCCGAAATATAATGATGGAAACAAATCAACTAAGCATAACGAAGCTAGAAACGGTACCAAGGTCATGATCATCTTCCGTGTGATTTCTTCAGAGTGGAACTGTTCGTGATCTTCCTGCACGAACTCACAGGACTCCTTGAGCTCGTCTCCAGACCCAATAGCTACACAAAATAAAAAATCATCCAATAAACACCGACAAGAGATTATGCAACAATCAAAATGATGCATGCATGCACGAACTCTAAATATGCAGAGAAACAATCCTACTCAGATAACCAAGTGCCACCTCATCACAGTGACACTTTTGCAGAACTGCCCAAATCTGTAATCCAGTGCCACCATTGGATTCCTGGGATTTTTCTACCCCGAATCCATATATCATACTGCTATATATGGATGCAGGAAAACACCACAAAACATCAGGGAAAATCTAACCAAAATCAAACTCTACTAATGTCAAGAATAGACCTACGAGATTTGGTATATACCAGATTAGGCAATTCCATTTCTAGACTATTGCAAAAATGGCATAAACACATCAAATAAAAAAATAAAAAAATGAGCACACTAATATGACAGGGGACCAGGGCCCTTAATATATGACATGTGGCCTTGTGGCCCACCTGTCAGATGGCACCTACACATAGAAGGAAAATAAAAGAGTGGTGGGGGTTCGAACCCACCACCTCTACCTCCACGGACGGCTCTATTGCCACTGCACTAGCAGTGAAGAGTCTGCACTAAGCAGGGAAATAATTAGGTTAAACCTGCCCTGCCTCTATGCACCACAATGCGCACAAGATAAAAGGGGGTATTTTTCCACCTCTACCTCCACGCACGGCTCTACTGCCACTGCACTAGCAGTGGAGAGTCTGCACTAAGCAGGGAAATAAGTAGGTTAAACCTGCCCTGCCTCTATGCACCACAATGCGCACAAGATAAAAGGTGGGATTTTTGAGAATGCTAGGGGGGGAGGGGGAATCGCAACAGAAACACGCACGGTGGTGCAACTCCGGCGACGGCACGTGACGATGCGAGCGGCGCGAACGTGCTGCACGGATGGCTGCTACTGGTACTACAGCTGCACGGCTGCTGCTAACCTGCTGTTGCGCGCGGATACTGCGGCTACTACTGCTGCCACTGCAGCACTACTTCTGTTGCGCTAGCTTCACACACCTGCCAATGCAACTCCGGCATGCATCAGCCTCTCGCTCTATGTGGCTAACTGAGAGGGGAAACGAAGGAGGGCGGGGCTACGACTCACCGAGGGTTCAGAGAAGGAGATCCAAGCAACAAGGCGGAGGAAGCGGCGACGAGGAGATGCAGAAGGGTTCGCCGGAGTTGAGGAAGGGACATGCCGTCGTGGAAGCAGCCTCGACGTCAGATCTTTCTGAAAATGGAACCCTCGTCGTGTTATCTTGCTCCTGACAGGGTTGGGGAGGAGGACATTGCTAGATGACCACGGCCCCAAGCTCGTACCCGAGCCAACCATGGTGCGGTGGAGCTCGGGGTCTCGCCCCGGCGACACTAGGAGGGGAGAGGAGGGAACAACGAGGCGCGACTAGGGCAAGGAGAGGTGCTGGTGTGGCTAAATAGCCTCGGGGCTTGCGCTGCTCGTCACCCAATCGAGGGAGGGAGGAATCGGCGACTGTCCCTGGTTCGTACAGGGTGACGTCGTGAGGAGGACGAAGATAAACGCGTTCCTGGGCTCTGGGCCAAAACAAAATAGGCCGGGCCTCGCTCTCTCTCTCTCTCTCTCTCTCTCTCTTTGGAAAACTCTTTTGCAAATAAAAAAATAAAAGAGACTTTGAATAAAAGCTAGAGGCTAAAAGAAAAGGAAATAAACAAAAATGAAAATACTTTTGGGCTACTAAAAACATATAAACTGGGCATTTTGAAGAGTAAAATTTAAATGCCTTTTGTTTAAATAAGACTCTGTTTTAAAACAAAGCCAAAAGGAAACTAATCATAAACCTAGAGGGGTTGTCTCCACAATTACAAGAAGTATTTTTAGAAAAGGAGGAATTTTTTTATTGGGGCGAAACAGAAACTTATAAATCTGCCCCAAAGAAAAATAAGAGAGGAGAGAAGGGGTTTTGATCCTATGGTGCAACTAGTGGTTTTGAAGGAACTCTTGTTGCACCCACTTACATGCACAAGCCCAAACACAACCACAAATTGTACTCACACATCACATCAAGGTGCACCCACATTCACACAAGACAAAACCAAAAGGGAAAAGATGCAATGCATGATGCCATGATGCTCATGGAATGATGCCAACAAAACTCCTACCACTTAACGTAACATCACAAGGTTGCCTTACAAGGAAAGATTACAAGGGGGGGATTACATTGGGGCTGTCACAGAAGCGCATCTCGTCGTTTCGCGAGAATATATATCGTTACAAGTACATGTACATAAGATATGAGTATATGGAATTGGCTTACACTCGCCACAAGCTACATCAAGATCACTTCAATACAACATGTTCAATCACCATGTAGAAGAGCAGGGTCCGAGTATGGACAGAAACAAACGGTAAAAGAACGACATCCATCCTTTCAATCCAAGGCTGTCAGCTTGGAACCCATCCTAGATCGATGAAGAAGAAGAGGAAACTCCAAATAGAATAATCATCACGCTCATGTCAACATATCACTTTACGTGCACCTGCAACGGTTGTTGTACTAATTTGTGAGCCACAGGGACTCAACAATCTCATTTCCAAAGGTATCAAGACTAGCAAAGCTTAATGGGTGAGGTATGGTTAAGTGGTGAGGCTGCAGCAAGCGACTAAGAATTTATTTGAGTGGCTAACGTAGGAGTACAAGAATAAAATAGGGGGATGATCTACGCATAGCGGACGTGAGCTAGTGATGATCAGATGAATGATCCTGAACACCTACTTACGGTAGACATAACCCCATCGTATCCTCTTCCAGATACAGAACCGACGAGAAGAGACAGTCACGGTTACGCACATAGTAGGCATATTTTAATTAAGTTTACTTCAAGTTATCTAGAACCGGATGTTGAACAAAGTTTCCATGTTTGCCAGATAACCGCGGGCACAAGTTTCCAAAAGATTTAACCCAGCAGGGGTGCTCCAGCCAGTCCATCACAAATTACCACAAGCTGCATAGAAATCCTCGATCACGAAACTCGTGACCTCCTTGGATTCCTTAGTGGAAAACCTCAACTCTGAGATAGCTCAAAGCATCACCGGAATCCCGACGCACAAGATATTTCGTAAAAGGTAAAACAATTCCACCAAGGCCGGACGACGTGCCGACGAACCTGATAGGAGCCGCGTATCTCGTTCTCAGGACACGACCGAATAAGCTAGTGTACATGCTGTGATAGACATCGCCCGAGTTGCCCTAGGGTGGCCCCACACAGTGCTCTAGGTTGGACCAACACTCATGAGGAGCACTGGCCTGGGTTGTTAATTAATTACTCCGCGGGTGCGGGCGGGTCCCTATGCAATTTTACTAGTTATTAGGCAAACGTAGTACCAAAGTTGAGCCTTCCAGACCAGTTTTAAACTAAGATGAATTATCAAGGGCGCTCAATTATGGAATATAACACCGGTAGCCGAAACTAAGGCGGAAAAGGTGGAACGAAACACTAGGCTAGAAGTCCAAGCATTCCACCTTTTACCAAGTATAAAGGTGCATTAAATTAAATAACAATTATATGGTGATATAACAAAGAACCCATGTTTTCACATGGAAGCAACTGCACCTGCAACTAGCAACATTATCAAATGGTTAAGCAAGCGGTAACTTGGCTAGACAGTGGTTTGCTATGTTGTAGAAAGGTTAATGGTTTTCAATGCAATGTTGGGAGGCTAACATTTAAGTGCTAGGCAACGAGACATAGCGATAGAAACAAGACAGCTAGCATGGAAATGATAGTAATGGTATAACATCCAAGATGCGATCCTATCCTTATTTTTGCGTGAGGGCCTCGAGAGGGATAAAAACGCATCTCGTCGTTTCGCAAGAATGGATATCGTTACAAGTACATGTACTGAAAAGATGAGTACAAGGAGTTGGCTTACACTCGCCACAAGCTACATCAAGATCACGTCAATACAATATGCAATCATCATGAAGAAGAGCAGGGTCCGACTACAGACGAAAACAAACAATAAAAGAATGACGTCCATACTTGCTATGCCAGGCTGCCAGCCTAGAACCCATTGTAGATCGATGTAGAAGAAGAAGAAGAAACTTCAAATAGATCAATCATCGCGCTCACATGAAAGTAACTCTTTACCTATACATGCAACTGTTGTTGTAGTAATCTGTGAGACATAGGGACTTAGCAATCTCATTTCCGAAGTTATCAAGACTAGCAAAACTTAATGGGTGAGGTATGGTTAAGTGGTGAGGCTGCAGCAAGCGACTAAGCATTTATTTGAGGTGGCTAACTTACGAGTACAAGAATAAAAGAGGGGGATGATCTACGCATAGCGTACATGAACTTCTGATGATCAAATGAATGATCCTGAACACCTACTTACATCAAACATAACCCCGCCGTGTCCTCTTCCGGATACAGAACTCATGAGAAGAGACAGTCATGGTTATGCACATAGTTGGAATATTTTACTTAAGTTTACTTCAAGTTATCTAGAACCGGATGTTAAACAAAGTTTCCAAGTTTGCCACATAACCGCGGGCACGACTTTTTGAAAGATTTAACCCTGCAGGGGTGCTCCAACTAGTCCATCACAAACTACCACATGTTGCGCCAGAATGACCTCGATCAGGGAATACCCGTGATCTCCTCATGTTCCTATTGGAAAACCTCAACCTCGAGATAGCCCAAAGTAACCTCGGAATCCCACGCTCGAGATGCTTGATAAAGGTAAAACAAGTCTAGCAAGGCTGCCCGGCTTGTCGATGATCCGATAGGAGCCGCGTATCTTGTTCTCAGGACACGGCGGATAAGCTAAGCGTACGGTGGCCTCATAGACATCTCCCGAGTTGCCCCGGGTTGGCCCCGCACGATGCTCTGTTCTGGACCAGCACCAGAAGCACTGCCCCCCTGTATTATGTTGAATTACTCCTTGGGTTCATGACGCCCTATGTTTTTCAGTATTATTATGTTGGGCAAATATAGTACCAATGTTGGGCCATGCCAGAGGAGTTTTATCCCAAAACAAAAATCTAGGGTGTCCCCATAACAACCCGAAGCATGTTAGGAGCGCTCATTGACTCTGTGACAACATACCTTCCCCTGCAACGGCACCAGAAGAATGCTGCTAGCACTCTCCGGCAATCGAAACTAGAAGAATGTTGTTGACAGCCCACCAGCGCGTGGGATCGCAACAGTTTTCGAGGGTAGAGTATTCGACCCAAATTTGTTGATACGCCAAAAGGAGGTAACAGGATACTCTCGAGTATCAGCAGCTGAATTTATCCGATTCAACCACACCTGAAAGATTAGTATCTGCAAGCAAAGAGTCAGCAGCAAAGTAGTATGATAACAACGGTGTGAGAAACGATCTGTTGACGGCAGACTATTCCTAACGATTGTAGCAATGGCGCCAGAAGTTGCCCGTTGACGGAAATTGTTTGTTCCCGTCAACGACCAGCGAATCAAAATTGTAGCAGGTAGCAGCAGTGTAACGAGTAATAGCAGTGGCAAGGAACAACATTAGTGACAGCGGTGGCAAGTAGCAACAGTAGCAAGCGACAGTAGTAACAGCAGTAGCAGCAGAGCAAGACAAGTAAAAAAGTAGAAGTGGCACAAACTCGTAGGCAATGGGTCGGTGATTCGTTTGGATGTCATTCATCATGCAACAGTTATAACACGGAGAGATATGTGACTAGCTCCCGTTCGTCAATGTGATGTAGGCATGCAATCCGTGTGTAGTCATACGTGCTTAGGGAAAAGAACTTGCATGACATCTATTGTCCATCCCTCCCGTGGCAGCGGGGTCCAAAAGGATACTACGGGATATTAAGGTTCTCCTTTTTATAAAGAACCGGAACAACGCATTAGCACTTGGTGAACACATGAACTCCTCAAACTATGATCATCACCGGGAGTGGTTCCGGTTATTGTCACTCCGGGGTTGCCGGGTCATAACACATAGTAGGTAACTACAACTTGCAAGATCGGATCTAAAACACACATATATTGGTGGCAACATAATAATTTCAGATCTGAAATCATGGCACTCGGGCCCTAGTGACAAGCATTAAGCATGGCAAAGTAGTAGCAACATCAATCTCAGAACATAGTGGATACTAGGGATCAATCCCCGTCAAAACTAACTCGATTACATGATAGATCTCATCCTACTCATCACCGCCCAGCGAGCCTACAAATAGATTACTCACGAACGATGAAGAGCTTCATGGAATTGGAGAGGGAAGAAGGTTGATGATGACGATGGCGACGATTGCCCCTCTCCGGAGCCTAAAACAGACTACACATCTGTCCTCCACATGAAGAACAGGATGTGGCGGCGCCTCCGTATTGCAAACGTGACAAAATCTTCTCTTCTAATTTTTTTCTGGGGGAAGTGAATTTATAGAGCTGAGATTGGGGGCGGCAGAGCCACGTGGGCACCACAAGCTTGGTTGCCGTGGCCAGGGGGTGGCCGCGGCAACAGGGCTTGTGGCCCACTGGCCCACCCCCTCTGGTGGATCATCGCGCAGGTATTTTTCATATTTTCCAGAAAAATTCTCCGTAAATTTTCAGGACGTTCCGAGAACTTACATTTCTGTTCTGCTGAAAATAGCGTCAGTCCGGGTTAGTTCCATTCAAATCATGCAAATTAGAGTCCAAAACAAGGGCAAAAGAGTTTGGAAAAGTAGATACGACGGAGACGTATCAAACTCCCCAAGCTTAAAACCTTGCTTGTCCTCAAGCAACTCAGTTGACAAACTGAAAGAGAAAGAAAAACTTTGACAAACTCTGTTTGATCTGGTTGTTGCAACTATGTCTAACTCATAACCAGAATTTCAACAAGATCACAAGTTAACCACATAAGAAAGTGACACAAAGGTCTCACGGTAAACTAATATCAATGGCATAATCAGCTAGCGAGCAAATAATAATGACTTTCAGATACCAACAATTCAATCAAAACAAGCATGAAGCAATACGAATAGGTGGTATCTCGCTAGCTCTTTCTGAGACCGCAAAACATAAATGCAGAGCACTTTCAAAGATCAAGGGCTGACTAAAATTGTAATTCATAGCAACAAAGATCCAGTCATAGTCATACTCAATATCAATCAAAAGCAAAGCATAAAAATGACAGAGGTGCTCTCTAATTGGTGCTTATATAGGAGGAGGATGACTCAATAGGAAAATAAATAGACAGACCGTTCGCAGAGGGAAGCATTGATTTGGAGAGGTGCCAGAGCTCAAGCTTTGAAAACAGAGATAATAATTTTGGGTGGCATGCTTTCATTGTCAACGCAATGACCAAGAGTTCTCAATATCTTCCATGCTACTCATGCTATAGGCGGTTCCCAAACACAAAAGTAAAGTTTTAACTCCCCCACCACCAAGTTCTTACGTAGTTTCGTTTAATGGAGCAAGGTATAGTGGGCACTCCGGGATCACCAAGTTTCTTAGGAGTTCCACCTTTGAAAGTGTAATTGGCAACCATGGTGGAGATCTCAAGATCTGGTATCTTCCATTTATTGGTCACGATATCTTTCATTTACTTGGCATATGGAGACATTTTGAGCATATCAACTAACCGCATCAGCAGAAAGACAGGTCTTATCATTTCAATAGAGCGCTCAAAATCCCCATCATCCTTTTTCTTGGATGGCTTAGGAGGAAAGGGCACAGGTCTCTGAACCCATGGCTCTCTTTCTTTACCATGCTTCCTAGCAGTGAAGTCATTCTTATCACATCTCTTAGGTTGTGGGTTATCAGGATTAACCGTAGGTTCAATCTCCACATCCTCACCATTGCTAGGTTGAGCATCATTATGAACATCACTGTCCACATTGTCACTAGGTTCATGTTCATCACCAAATTGTGTTTCTGCATTAGACGCAGAAATATCATTTGGTTCTTCAGGTGTGACAGTATTAGGTGAACTGACATGCAGGTTTCTATCATCCTTCTTCTTCTCCTTAGGATGACTGGGTGCATGTGTATTAATTCCTTGAGAATCTTGATCGATTCTCTTAGGATGACCTTCAGGATACAAAGATTCCTGAGTCATTTTGCCTCCTCTAGTAATGACTCTGACAGAGTTGTCATTTAATTCATTGAGCAGGTCATTCTGAGCTTTAAGTACTTGTTCTACCTGAGTAGTAATCATAGAGGCATGTTTACTTAGAATCTTCAGATCATTGACATTTCTTTCTACACAAGCACTTAAGTGACTAAGCATACGAGTACTTTGTTCCAAATGTCTGCTAACAAAATCATTGAAACTCTGTTGTTTGGCAACAAAATTGTCAAATTCATCAAAGCATAGGCTAGCAGGTTTATCAAAAGGAATATCACTCTCATCAAACCTACGCAAAGAATTTACTTTCACTACCTGTATCGGGTTATCGAGACCATGGATCTCTTTGATAGGTGGTAGATTTTTGACATCTTCAGATCTAATGCCTTTCTCTTGCATAGATTTCTTGGCTTCTTGCATATCTTCAGGACCGAGGAACATAATACCTATTTTCTTCGGGGTTGGCATAGGAGGTGGTTCGGGAATAGTCCAAGCATTATCGTTAATCAAGATGTTATTCAATAGAGTCTCAGCTTGTTCTATAGTTCGTTCCCTAAAAACACAACCAACACAACTATCTAGGTGGTCTCTAGAAGCATTGGTAAGTCCGTTATAGAAGATATCAAGTATCTCGTTCTCCTTAAGAGGGCGATTAGGCAAAGCATTTTGTAGCTGGACGAGCCTCCCCCAAGCTTGTGGGAGACTCTCTTCTTTGAGATGAGCAAAGTTGTATATTTCCTGCAAGGGAGCTTGCTTCTTATGGGGAGGGAAATATTTCTCACAGAAGTACTAGATCATATCCTGGGGACTACTCACACATCCAGGAGCAAGAGAAGTGAACCAGGCTTTAGCATCATCCTTTAGAGAGAAAGGAAACAACATAAGGATATAGTAGTGGTGGATCTTCTCCTCACTAGTGTAAAGGGTGGCTATATCGTGTAGTTTGGTAAGATGGGCTACGACCGTTTCAGACTCATAACCGTGGAAAGGATCAGATTCGACTAGACAAATTATCTCAGGATCGACAGAGAATTCATAATCCTTATCGGTGATAAAGATAGGTGAAGTGGCAAACTTTGGGTCGTATTTCGTCCTAGCTTTCAGAGATTTTTCCTTCCACTTGAGAAGTAATTTCTCAGCGTCATAGGCATCCTTACACGCAAGAAAATCCTCAGCTATCTCTCCCTCCATAACATAACCCTCAGGTATATCAGGCAATGCATATCTAGGAGAGCTAGATCTAGCAGGAGCAAAAGCAGGTTCTATCTCAATAGTATTGGTAGTTTCAGAAGCATCACGAGCATTGGCAGTAACTCTAGCAATATGAGCATCAAGGAACACTCCTAGTGGCACATCAGGCAAAGTAGCATCTCTAGCAGTATCAAGCATAGCATCATCAGGCAAAATAGCATCTCTTGCATCATCAGGCAAAGCAGTATCAAGCATAGCATCTCTAGCAGTATCAGGCATAGTATCTCTAGCATTATCAGGCATAGCATCAAGCATAGTATCAAGGATAGCAACATCAGGCATAGTATCAAGCATAGTATCTCTAGCAGGAGGTGATGTCGCAAACTTAGTCATAACTGAAGGTGAATCAAGTGCAGAGCTAGATGGCAGTTCCTTACCTCCCCTCGTAGTTGAGGGCAAGACTTTGGTTTTTGGATCCTTCAGATTCTTCATAGTGATTGACGCCGTAACAGCAGACCTTCCCCGACAACGGCGCCAAAAAAATGCTGACTCGCACTCTCTGGCAATAGCTAGACGAATGCTGATGACAACAAACCTTCCGTGGCAACGGCGCCAGAAAAATGCTTGATGTCAGCTGTGCTTCCCCTTGCAACGACACCAGAAGAATGCTGCTAGCACTCCTCGGCAATCGAAGCTAGAAGAATGTTGTTGACGGCCCACCAACG
This sequence comes from Hordeum vulgare subsp. vulgare, assembly GCF_904849725.1. Classification (NCBI taxonomy): domain Eukaryota; kingdom Viridiplantae; phylum Streptophyta; class Magnoliopsida; order Poales; family Poaceae; genus Hordeum; species Hordeum vulgare. The sequence goes on along the minus strand of NC_058520.1, from coordinate 227,391,315 downwards.
CGTGGGATCGTAGCAGTTTTCGAGGGTAGAGTATTGAACCCAAATTTGTTGGTTCGCATGACGGGAGGTGAGAGAATACTCTCAAGTATTAGCAGCTGAATATGTTAGATTCAACCACACCTGAAAGATTAGTATTTGCAAGCAAAGTAGTAGTAGCAAAGTAGCGAGTAACGGCAGTGGCAAGGAACAGTAGTAGTGACAGCAGTAGCAAGTAGTAACAGTAGCAGCAGAGCAAGACAAGTAACCGCAGTAGCAACAGTAGTAAGAGCAGCAGAGCAAGGCAAGTAAGAGCAGCAGCAACAGTAGTAACAGCAGCAGAGCAAAACAAGTAACAACAGCAGTAGGACAAACTCGTAGGCAATGGGTCGGTGATTTGTTTGGATGATATTCATCATGCAATAGTTATAACATGGAGAGATATGTGGCTAGCTCCCGTTCGTCAATGTGATGTAGGCATGCATTCCGTGTGTCGTCATACGTGCTTAGGGAAAAGACCTTGCATGACATCTATTGTCCATCCCTCCCGTGGCAGCGGGGTCCAAAAGGAAACTACGGGATATTAAGGTTCCCTTTTAATAAAGAACCGGACCAACGCATTAGCACTTGGTGAACACATGAACTCCTCAAACTATGGTCATCACCGGGAGTGGTTCCGGTTATTGTCACTCCGGGGTTGCCGGATCATAACATATAGTAGGTAACTACAACTTGCAAGATCGGATCTAAAACACACATATATTGGTGAGAACATAATAATTTCAGATCTTAAATCATGGCACTCGGGCCCTAGTGACAAGCATTAAGCACGGCAAAGTAGTAGCAACATCAATCTCAAAACATAGTGGATACTAGGGATCAATCCCCATCAAAACAAACTCGATTACATGATAGATCTCATCCTACTCATCACCGCCCAGCGAGCCTACAAATAGATTACTCACGAACGACGAAGAGCTTCATGGAATTGGAGAGGGAAGAAGGTTGATGATGACGATGACTTCGATTTCCCCTCACCGGAGCCCAAGACGGACTCCAGATCTGCCCTCCAGATGAAGAACAGGTTGTGGCGGCGCCTCCATATCGTAAAAGCAACGAAAACTTCTCTTTTTATTTTTTTCTGGGACGAAAGGGAACTTATAGACCTGAGATTGGGGGCGGCAGAGCTGTGTGGGCCACACAAGCCTGCCCACCACCACCACGGGGGGGGGGGGGTGGCGGAGCCAGGGCTTGTGGCCCACTGGCCCACTCCCTCAGGTGGAACTTGGCGCAGATATTTTTCATATTTTCCAAAAATGACCTCTGTAAATTTTCAGGATATTCGTAGAACTTTGATTTCTGCACAAAAATAACACCGATGCAATTCTGCTGAAAACAGCGTCAGTCCAGGTTAGTTCCATTCAAATCATGCAAATTAGAGTCCAAAACAAGGGCAAAAGAGTTTGGAAAAGTAGAAACGATGGAGACGTATCAACTCCCCGAAGCTTAAAACCTTGCTTGTCCTGAAGCAACTCAGTTGACAAACTGAGAGAGAAAGAAAAACTTTGACAAACTTTGTTTGATCTTGTTGTTGCAACTATGTCTAACTCGTAACCAGAATTTCAGCAAGATCACAAGTTAACCACATAAGCAAATGACACAAAGGTCTCACGGTAAACTAATATCAATGGCATAATCAGCTAACGAGCAAATAATAATGAGTTTCAAATACCAACACTTCAATCAAAACAAGCATGAAGCAATATGAATAGGTGGTATCTCGCTAGATCTTTCTGAGACCGCAAAACATAAATGCAGAGCACTTTCAAAGATCAAGGGCTGACTAAACATTGTAATTCATAGCAACGAAGATCCAGTCATAGTCATACTCAATATCAATCAAAAGCAAAGCATAAAAATGACAAAGGTGCTCTCTAATTGGTGCTTATAAAAGAGGAGGATGACTTGACAGGAAAATGAATGGACAGGCCCTTCGCAGAGGGAAGCATTGATTTGCAGAGGTGCCAAAGCTCAAGCTTTGAAAACAGAGATAATAATTTTGGGTGGCATGCTTTCATTGTCAACGCAATGACCAAGAGTTCTCAATATCTTCCATGCTACTCGTGCTATAGGCGGTTCCCAAACAGAAAAGTAAAGTTTTGACTCCGCCACCACCAATCAATCACACTCCACGGCTAGCCGAATCCTTGGGTACCGTCCATACTAACATCAATCCGGGGGGAGTCTTGTTTTACAGTTATGTTTTCGATTTAAGCGTGGAACTGGGCATTCCAATTACCGGCCCCTTTCTCGTGAATGACAACGAATAAACACATGTCGAGGATAACACTCCTAGCATGGAAGATACCAATAGCCCCCTGTCACCACATGAGCGGTTCGGGCATGCAAAACAGATTATTTCTTGAAGGTTTAGAGAATGGCACATGCAAATTTACATGGAACGGCAGGTAAATACCGCAAATAGGTAGGTATGGTGGACTCTCATGGAATTTTTTTTGGGTTTATGGGAGTGGATGCACAAGCAGTATTCCGCTTAATACAATCTAAGGCTAGCAAAAGAGTGGGAAGCGACCAACTAGAGAGCGACGACAGTCATCAAGATGCAATGAGTTTGACTAACATTGAATGCAAGCATGAACAGGCTATAAATCACCATGAACACGAACATCATAGAGGCCATGTTGATTTTGTTTCAACTACATGCATGAACATGCGCCAAGTCAAGCCACTTGAAACATTCAAAGAAGAATACCATCCTATCATACTACATCATAGTCATCTCAAAATCTATGTTGGCATTCAAGACAAACCATTATAAACTCTCAGCTAAATAAGCCTGGTATCAGAAACTATGATCTCTAAGTTGTCATTGCCAACATGGTTCTCTCACAACAAAGCTAAATCTGGGTCGACAAGCTAGTCATATTTACAAAAACAAAATAGATAGAGTTCATACCAGCTTTTCAGTCTCAGTCACTTCATCATATATCATCATTATTGCCTTTCACTTGCACGACCGAACAATGTGAACAATAATAAGAGTGCTCGTGCATTGGACTAAGCTGAATCTGCAGGCAAACACAAAGTAATATGGCTCTTTGACAGCTAAACAGGTATGCATGCAAGAACCACTAAACATTGTAACCAATATCTTCTATCTTGACCCAAAGAAAAAGAAAACTATTTACACGGGAAAGCTCCCAATAAGCAAAAGAAGAAAGAAAAATCTTTTTTGGGTTTTCTGAAAAGGATACAAAACAAGAAAACAAGAAAACGAAAATAAACTAGCATGGATTATACAATGGCAAAGTCTAAACACGGGCTAAAAAATGGAAATCATAAGCACGAATGTAAAGTCGGTGAGAACACGTACTCCCCCAAGCTTAGGCTTTTGGCCTAGCTTGGTCTACTCCCAAGGTGGGAAATAACCAGCTCCTGGATACTCCGGAGCAGACTGTGGATGCCACTGCTGTGTGAGCTCCTCTGGCTCCCACTGATAAACTGGTGTCTGGTACTCGACTGGCGGCTCGGGCACGGGAACCTCCGGATGGGCCAAGTCCCAATATGCGTAGATGTCCGAGGGCATAATAGTGTACCTGCCTGCATGAAGATCGAACAAAGAAGGAGCAGGCAAAGTAATAGTCTCTCGAGTACCCTGACTAAATTCCCGGTTATAAATCATCCGTCTACTAGCATCTCTATCCAGAAAATCATGGCGAACCATGCTGTCATTATCCAGATATTTCTCACGGAGAAGCATCTCTCCTTCCTCTCCGAGTCTAATGGGTATCTCAAAGTGTCTGGGAAGACGGGTAGCGTAGATACCTCCATAGACGACACCCTTGGAATGGTTGATGTTCAACCGCTCGGCCACTATAGCACCTAGGCTATAAGTCTTATCGTTATAAAGGCCTTCGCGCAAAACCGCAAGGTCTTGAGAACTAAGTGATCCAGCCTCCCCACGGCCAATCAAACATTTCCCACAAATAGTGAGAAGTACCGAAGCACAGGAAAATGTATGCTAGCAATTCTAGCGCGAGACACTCCTCTCTCCTCTCCAACAACAATAGTACCAATGAAATCCTCCAAGTCCCGTGGACGAGGGTCACGGATATCCCCAACATAAGGTAATTAGCATACATTGCAAAAATCCTGTAGTGTCATGCACTGGGGAACATCGTATATCATGAACTCAACCATGGGAAGATTCTTCCTCGGATAAAAGTTGAAGCTTTGAACGAAAATATTGGTGAGGAGGAGGTATTGCGAGCACTTATCTACGACGAACGCAGTAAGACCTGCGTTCTCCACCAAGTAATAAAAGTCTTCATAAAGCCCAGCGGCGCGCAAGAATTCATCACTTGGCCACTTGCACGTTCGAACTTCTGTGACTCGAGGGACTACGCACTTGGGGTGGTTCTTCTCATCCTCCTTGGGGTTACGGCTTGAAGAGCCTCTCAAGAACCTCCTCATCTTTACCTCTTTCTAGCTTTGAAAAATTCTAAAATTTTTAGAGACTTCGAAAGAAAAGTGAAAAAAGATTAATCCAACTTGTAACAACTACTCCTAGTAGTGCCTAGAGACCGTATCACACGCTAAAACTACTTGGAACCAGCTAAAATCAACATTTCTAGCTCAAGAACAGGGTCACCAAGGTAGCAAGAATACGCGAAGGATAAAGCACTAGAGCAAAAACTAATTGGACCAATGGAGGAGTCACTTACCAAGGAGTAATTTCCCCAAAACGGTTCGGAGAATGGTGCTTTGAGCATGGAGATCGAAAATCACAACCAAATGAGCAAGAACACAGGTTTGAGTTGCGAAACAATTTTTTCTGGAGGTGGAAGAAGAGGCTGGGAGATGGATTGAGTGGAGGGGGTCCCTATGGCCCCCACAAGCTTGCACTCCGCCACCAGGGGGGCGGGGGTGGCGGTGGCAGGGCTTTTGGCCCACTGGTCTAGCCCCCAGGCCAGCTCTCAGGCCGAGTAATTTTCAAAAATTCCAGAAAAAATCATACTAGATTTTCAGGACCATCGGAGAACTTTTATTTTCGAGGTATTTTTCTCCGGGACGCTAAAACAGAAAACAGGAAAAACTAAACTAATTCTATCATTTTTCTTTTAAGCAAAAGAAAATGAAAACTTAAAACAGAGGTATGTGACTCTTTGATTCATTCGTTTCATGGTCATCGAAAGAAATCCGTCAATGGGGTTGATCAAGTCCTCATGACAAAACCTTCTCGAATCTCAAGAGAGAACGGAGAATTTTCTGATAGCCACTAAGTCACCTCAATGGGGATATGTATCTCCCCAACAAGCAAATCATACTTCATCTTGACACGAGGAATAGGACATTCAAAGCTCCCAATAAGAATCGATGAAGTTTTTCGATAGCATTGATGCAATGTACTTGATATCGTTTCTTCAGAAAGTGCACGGTATGCTCATTACCGTTAACATGGAAAGTGAAATTGCCTTTGTTGCAATCTATAACAGCCCCTGAAGTGTTTAAAAACGGTCTTCCAAGGATGACCGCCATGGCATCGTCCTCGGGAATATCGAAGATAACAAAGTCTGTTTAAATAGTGGTGTTAGCAACCACAACAGGCACATCCTCGCAAATGCCAACAGGGAAAGCAGTTGATTTGTCGACCATTTGCAGAGAATTTCAGTGGGTGTGAACTTATCCAGTTCAAGTCTACGATACAGAGGGAGAGGCATAACACTAACTCCGGCTCCAAGGTCACATAAGGCAGTTCTTACGTACTTTCCTTTAATGGAGCAAGGTATAGTGGCCACTCCGGGATCACCAAGTTTCTTAGGAGTTCCACCTTTGAAAGTGTAATTGGCAACCATGGTCACATAAGGCATGATTTGAATGGAACTAACCCGGACTAATGCTGTTTTCAGCAGAATTGCCATGGTGTTGTTTTTGTGCAGTAATGAAAGTTCTTGGAACGTTCTGAAAATTTACGGAGATTTTTTCTGGAAAATATGAAAAGTACCTGCACAAAGATCCACCGGAGGGGATGGGCCAGTGGGCCACAAGCCCTGTTGCCGCGGCCACCCCCCCGGCCGCGACAACCAAGCTTGTGGGGCCCACGTGGCTCTGCCGCCCCCAAAATCAGCTCTATAAATTCACTTTCGCCCAGGAAAAAACCAGAAGAGAAGATTTCATCGCGTTTGCGAAACGGAGGCGCCGCCACATCCTGTTCTTCATCTGGAGGACATATCTGGAGTCCGTTTTGGGCTCCGGAGAGGGGAAATCGTCGCCATTGTCATCATCAACCTTCTTCCCTCTCCAATTCCATGAAGCTCTTCATCGTTCGTGAGTAATCTATTCGTAGGCTCGCTGGGCGGTGATGAGTAGGATGAGATCTATCATGTAATCAAGTTAGTTTTGACGGGGATTGATCCCTAGTATCCACTATGTTCTGAGATTGATTTTGCTACTTCTTTGCCATGCTTAATGCTTGTCACTAGGGCCCGAGTGCCATGATTTCAGATCTGAAATTATTATGTTGTCACCAATATATGTGTGTTTTAGATCCGATCTTGCAAGTTGTAGTTACCTACTATGTTTTATGACCCGGCAACCCCAGAGTGACAATAACCGGAACCACTCCCGATGATGACCATAGTTTGAAGAATTCATGTGTTCACCAAGTGCTAATGCGTTGTTCCGGTTCTTTATTAAAAGGAAAACCTTAATATCTCGTAGTATCCTTTTGGACCCCGCTGCCACAGGAGGGATGGACAATAGATGTCATGCAAGTTCTTTTCCCTAGGCACGGATGACGACACACGGAATGCATGCCTACATCACATTGACAAATTGGAGCTAGCCACATATATCTCCGTGTTATAACTGTTGCATGATGAATGCCATCCAAACGAATCACTGACCCATTGCCTACGAGTTTGTCCCACTGCTGCTGTTACTTGCTCTGCTGCTACTGCATTTACTACTATTGCTCCTATTGATACTTGCTACTGCTGTCACTTGCTGCTGTTGCTACTTGCTACTGCTGTCACTACTGCTGTTCCTTGCTACTGCTGTTACTCGTTATACTGCTGCTACCTGCTACAATACTTGTTCGCACGGTGTTGACGGGGATGAATATTTCCCGTCAACGGGCAACTTCTAGCGCCATTGATACAACATTAGGAATAGTGTGCCATCAACAGATCATTTCTGACACCGTTGTTATCGTACTACTTTGCTGCTGATACTTTGCTTGCAGATACTAATTTTTCAGGTGTGGTTGAATCTGACACATTTAGCTGCTAATACTCGAGAGTATCCTCTCACTTCCTGACTGGAGAACCAACAAATTTGGGTTTAATACTCTACCCTCGAAAAAACTGCAGCGAACCCACGCGCTGGTGGGCCATTGCAAGACAATTGCTAATTCTTGAGAAACTAGGAGCAGTTCTGGCTCTGTTGTCGCGAAGGCATCAAGCCAGGGACACGTCAACAACATTCTTCTAGTATCGTTGCCGGGGACTGCCGTTAGCAGCATTTTTCTGGCACCGTTGCCGGGGAGGTATTGCTATATTCTCTCAGTCACTTGGGATTTATATCTGCTGATCACTATGAAGAATCTGAAAGATCCAAAAACTAATGTCTTGCCCTCAACTACGAGGGGAGGTAAGGAACTGCCATCTAGCTCTGCACTTGATTCACCTTCAGTTATGAGTAAGTTTGTGACATCACCTCCTGCTAGAGATGCTATGCCTGATACTGCTAGAGATGCTATGCCTGATACTGCTAGAGATGCTATGACTGCTACTGCTAGAGATGCTACGCCTGATACTGCTAGAGATGCTATGCCTGATACTGCTAGAGATGCTATGCCTGATACTGCTTTGCCTGATGATGCTAGAGATGCCATTTTGCCTGATGATGCTATGCTTGATACTGCTAGAGATACTAGTTTGCTTGATGTGCCACTAGGGGTATTCCTTGATGCTCATATTGCTAGAGTTACTGCCAATGCTCGTGATGCTTCTGAAACTACTGATACTATTGAGATAGAACCTTCTTTTGCTCCTGCTAGATCTAGCTCTCCTAGATATGAATTGCCTGATATACCTGAGGGTTACGTTATGGAGGGAGAGATAGTTGAGGATTTTCTTGCGTGTAAGGATGCCTATGACGCTGAGAAATTACTTCTCAAGTGGAAGGAAAAATCTCTGAAAGCTAGGATGAAATACGACCCAAAGTTTGCCACTTCACCTATCTTTATCAGCGATAAGGATTATGAATTCTCTGTCGATCCTGAGATAATCTCTCTGGGTGAATCTGATCCTTTCCACGGTTATGAGGCTGAGACGGTCGCAGCCCATCTTACCAAACTACACGACATAGCCACCCTTTTCACTAGTGAGGAGAAGATCCGCCACTACTATATCCTTAAGATGTTTCCTTTCTCTCTAAAGGATGACGCTAAAGCCTGGTTCAATTCTCTTGCTCCTGGATGTGTGAGTAGTCCCCGGGATATGGTCTATTACTTCTGTGAGAAATATTTCCCTTCCCATAAGAAGCAAGCTGCCTTGCAGGAAATATACAACCTTGCTCAACTCAAAGAAGAGAGTCTGCCACAAGTTTGGGGGAGGCTCGTCCAGCTACAGAATGCTTTGCCTGATCACCCTCTTAAGAAGAACGAGATACTTGATATCTTCTATAACGGACTTACCGATGCCTCTAGAGACCACCTAGATAGTTGTGCCGGTTGTGTTTTTAGGGAACGAACTGTAGAACAAGCTGAGACTCTACTGAATAACATCTTGATCAACGATAATGCTTGGACTATTCCCGAACCACATCCTAAGCCAACACCGAAGAAAAGAGGTATTCTGTTCCTCAGTCCTGAAGATATGCAAGAAGCCAAGAAATCTATGCAAGAGAAAGGCATTAGATCTGAAGATGTCAAAAATCTACCACCTATCGAAGAGATCCATGGTCTCGATAACCCGATACAAGTAGTGGAAGTGAACTCTCTGCGTAGGTTTGGTGAGAGTGATATTCCTTTTGATAAACCTGCTAGCCTATGCTTTGATGAATTTGACAATTTTGTTGCCAAACAACAGAGTTTCAATGATTATGTTAGCAGACATTTGGAACAAAGTACTCGTATGCTTAGTCACTTAAGTGCTTGTGTAGACAGAAATGTCAATGATCTGAAGATTCTAAGTAAACATGCCTCTATGATTACTACTCAGGTAGAACAAGTACTTAAAGCTGAGAACGACCTGCTCAATGAATTAAATAACAACTCTGTCAGAGTCATTACTAGAGGAGGCAAAATGACTCAGGAATCTTTGTATCCTGAAGGTCATCCTAAGAGAATCGATCAAGATTCTCAAGGAATTAATACACATGCACCCAGTCATCCTAAGGAGAAGAAGAAGGATGAGAGAAACTTGCATGTCAGTTCACCTAATACTGTCACACCTGAAGAACCAAATGATATTTCTGCGTGTGATGCAGAAACACAATGTGGTGATGAACATGAACCTGGTGACAATGTGGACAAAGATGTTCATAATGATGCTCAACCTAGCAATGGTGAGGATGTGGAGATTGAACCTACGGTTAATCCTGATAACCCACAACCTAAGAGATATGATAAGAATGACTTCACTGCTAGGAAGCATGGTAGAGAAAGGGATCCATGGGTTCAGAGACCTATGCCCTTTCCTCCTAAGCCATCTAAGAAAAAGGATGATGAGGATTTTGAGCGCCTTATTGAAATGATAAGACCCGTCTTTCTACAGATGCGGTTAGTTGATATGCTCAAAATGTCTCCATATGCCAAGTACATGAAAGATATCGTGACCAATAAACGGAAGATACGAGATCTTGAGATCTCCACCATGGTTGCCAATTACACTTTCAAAGGTGGAACTCCTAAGAAACTTGGTGATCCCGGAGTTCCCACTATACCTTGCTCCATTAAAGGAAACTACGTAAGAAATGCCTTATGTGACCTTGGAGCCGGAGTTAGTGTTATGCCTCTCCCTCTGTATCGTAGACTTGAACTGGATAAGTTCACACCCACTGAAATTCTCTGCAAATGGTCGACAAATCAACTGCTTTCCCTGTTGGCATTTGCGAGGATGTGCCTATTGTGGTTGCTAACACCACTATTTTAACACACTTGTTATCTTCGATATTCCCGAGGACGATGCCATGGCGGTCATCCTTGGAAGACCGTTTTTAAACACTTCAGGGGCTGTTATAGATTGCAACAAAGGCAATGTCACTTTCCATGTTAACGGTAATGAGCATACCGTGCACTTTCTGAAGAAACGATATCAAGTACATTGCATCAATGCTATCGAAAAAACTTCATCGATTCTTATTGGGAGCTTTGAATTCCTATTCCTCGTGTCAAGATGAAGTATGATTTGCTTGTTGGGGAGATTCATATCCCCATTGAGGTGACTTAGTGGCTATTCGAAAATTCACCGTTCTCTTTTGCGATTCGAGAAAGTTTTGTCAGAAGGATTTGATCAAACCCATTGGCGGACTTCTTTCGATGACCATGAAATGGATGAATCAAAGAGTCACATACCTCTGTTTTAAGCTTTCACTTTCTTTTGCTTAGAAGAAAAATGATAGGTTTATTTTAGTTTTTCCTGTTTTCTGTTTTAGCGTCCCGGAGAAAAATACCTTGAAAATAAAAGTTCTCTGATGGTCCTGAAAATCTAGTATGATTTTTTCTGGAATATATGAAAAATACTGGGACTGAGAGCTGGCCTGGGGGCCACCCCAGTGGGCCACAAGCCCTGTCACCGCGGCCACCCCCTGGCCGCGGCAAGCAAGCTTGAGGGGCCCACAGGGCCCCCCTCGACTCATTCCAGCTCCCATCCTCTTCTTCTTCCTCCAGAAAAAATTGTTTCGCAGATCAAACCTGTGTTCATGCTCATTTGGCTGTGATTTTCGATCTCCTTGCTCAAAGCATCATTCTCCGAACCGTTTTGGGGAAATTAGTCCTTGGTAAGTGACTCCTCCATTGGTCCAATTAGTTTTTGCTCTAGTGCTTTATCCTTCGCGTATTCTTTCTACCTTGGTGACCCTGTTCATGAGCTTGAAATGTTGATTTTAGCTGATCCCAAGTAGTTTTAGCGCGTGATACGGTCTCTAGGCACTAGTAGGAGTAGTTGCTACGAGTTGGGTTAATCTTTATTCACTTTTCTTTCGAAGTCTCTAAAAATTTCAGAATTTTTTAGAGCTGGAAAAGGAAAAAGAGGTTCTTGAGAGGCTCTTCAAGCAGTAACCCCAAGGAGGATGAGAAGAACCACCCCAAGTACGTGGTTCCTTGAGTCACAGAAGTTCGAGCGTGCGAGTGGCCAAGTGATGAATTTTTGCGCGCCGTCGGGCTTTATGAAGACTTTTATTACTTGGTGGAGAACGCAGGTCTTACCGCATTCGTTGAAGATAAGTGCTCACAATACCTCCTCCTCACCAATATTTCGTTCAAAGCTTCAACTTTTATCCGAGGAAGAATCGTCCCATGGTTGAGTTCATGTTGTACGATATCCCCCAGTGCATGACACTACAGGATTTTGGCAATGCATGTAAATTATCTTATGTTGGGGATATTCATGATCCTCATCCATGGGTCCTGGAGGATTTCATAGGTACTATTGCTGTTGGAGAGGAGAGAGGAGTGTCTCGCGCTAGAATTGCTAGCATACATTTTCCTGTGCTTCGGTACTTCTCATTATTTGAGGGAAAATGTTTGATTGGCTGTGGGGAGGCTAGATCACTTAGCTCTCCAGACCTTGCGGTTTTGCACGAAGGCCTTTATAGCACTAAGACTTATAGCCTAGGTGCTATAGTAGCTCAGCGGTTGAACACAAACCGTTCCAAATGTGTCGTCTATGGAGGTATCTATGCTACTCGTCTTGCTAGACACTTTGAGATACCCATTAGACTTCGCGAGGAACAAGTGATGCTTCTTCGTGAGAAATATCTGGATTATGACAACATGGTTTGCCATGATTTTCTGGATAGAGATGCTAGTATACGGATGATTTATAGCTTGGTATTTAGTCAGGGTACTCGAGAGACTATTACTTTGCCTGCTCCTTCTTTGTTCGATCTTCATGCAGGCAGGTACACTATTATGACCTCGGACATCTACGCATAATGGGGCTTTGCCGAACCACAGGTGCCCGTGCCCGAGCCGCCCGTCGAGTACCAGACGCCAGTTTATCAGTGGGAGCCAGAGGAGCTCACACAACAGTGGCATCCATAGTCCGCTTCGGAGTATCCCGGAGCTTGTTATTTCCCGCCATGGGAGTAGACCAAGCTAGGCCAAAAGCCTAAGCTTGGGGGAGTACATGTTCTCACTGACCTTACATTCATGCTTATGCTTTCACTTTGTTCGTCGGTGTTTACACTTTGCCACTGTATTATCCATGCTAGTTTATTTTCGTTTTCTTGTTTTCTTGTTTTGTGTCCTTTTGAGAAAACCCAAAAAGATTTTCCTTTATTCTTTTTGCTTGTTGGGAGCTTTCCCGTGTAAATAGTTTTCTTTTTCTTTGGGTCAAGGTAGAAGATATTGGTTACAATGTTTAGTGGCTCTCGAATGCATACCTGTTTAGCTTTCAAAGAGCCATATTACTTTGTCTTTTCCTTTGTGTTTTCCTGCAGATTCAGCTTAGTCCATTGCACGCGCACGCTTATTATTGTTGACATCGTTCGATCGTGCAAGTGAAAGGCAATAATGATGATATATGATGAAGTGACTGAGACTGGAAAAGCTGGTATGAACTCTATCTATTTTTTTTTTGTAAATATGACTAGCTTGTCGTCCCAGATTAAGCTTTGTTGTGAGAGAACCATGTTTGCAATGACAACTTAGAGATCATAGTTTCTGATGCCATGCTAATTTAGCTAGGAGCTTATAATGGTTTGTCTTGAATGCCAACATAGATTTTGAAATGATTATGATGTAGTATGGTAGGATGGTATTCTCCTTTGAATGATTCAAGTGGCTTGACTTGGCGCATTTTCATGCATGTAGTTGAAACAAAATCAACATAGCCTCTATGATGTTCGTGTTCATGGTGATTTATATCCTCTTCATGCTTGCACTCCATGTTAGTCAAACTCATTGCATCTTGATGACCGTTGTCGCTCTCTAGTTGGTCGCTTCCCAGTCTTTTGCTAGCCTTCACTTGTACTGAGCGGAATACTGCTTGTGCATCCACTTCTATAAACCCAAAAGTTTTTCCATGAGAGTCCACCATACCTACCTATTTGCGGTATTTACCTGCCGTTCCATGTAAATTTGCATGTGCCATTCTCCAAACCTTCAAGAAATAATCTATTTTGCATGCCCGAACCGCTCATCTGGTGACATGGGGCTATTGGTATCTTCCATGTTGGGCGTTTTATCCTCGACATGTGTTTATTCACTGTCATTCACGAGAAAGGGGCCGGTAATTGGAATTCCCAGTTCCACGCTTAAATCGAAAACATAACTGTAAAACAAGATTCCCCCCGGATTGATGTTAGTATGGACGGTAATCGAGGATTCAGCTAGCCGTGGAGTGTGATTGATTGGTGGTGGGGGAGTTAAAACTTTACTTTTCAGTTTGGGAACCGCCTATAGCATGAGTAGCGTGGAAGATATTGAGAACTCTTGGTCATTGCGTTGACAATGAAAGCATGGCACCCAAAATTATTATCTCTGTTTTCAAAGCTTGAGCTCTGGCACCTCTCCAAATCAATGCTTCCCTCTACGAAGGTCCTGTCTATTTATTTTCCTGTTGAGTCATCCTCTTCTTATATAAGCACCAATTAGAGAGCACCTCTATCATTTTTATGCTTTGCTTTTGATTGATATTGAGTATGACTATGACTGGATCTTCGTTGCTACGAATTATAATGTTTAGTTAGCCCTTGATCTTTGAAAGTGCTCTGCATTTATGTTTTGCGGTCTCAGAAAGAGCTGGCGAGATACCACCTATTAATATTGCTTCATGCTTGTTTTGATTGAATTGTTGGTACTTGAAACTCATTATTATTTGCTCGCTAGCTGATCATGCCATTGATATTAGTTTACCGTGAGACCTTTGTGTCACTTGCTTATGTGGTTAACTTGTGATCTTGCTGAAATTCTGGTTACGAGTTAGACATAGTTGCAACAACAAGATCAAACAGAGTTTGTCAAAGTTTTTCTTTCTCTTTCAGTTTGTCAACTAACTTGCTTGAGGACAAGCAAGGTTTTAAGCTTGGGGGAGTTGATATGTCTCCATCGTATCTAATTTTCCAAACTCTTTTGCCCTTGTTTTGGACTCTAATTTGCATGATTTGAATGGAACTAACCTGGAGTAACGCTGTTTTCAGCAGAATTGCCATGGTGTTGTTTTTGTGCAGAAATGAATGTTCTCGGAACGTCTTGAAAATTTACGGAGAATTTTTCTGGAAAATATGAAAAATACCTGCGCAAAGATCCACCGGTTGGGATGGGCCAGTGGGCCAAAAGCCCTTTGCCGCGGCCACCCCCTGGCCGCGGCAACCAAGCTTGTGGGGCCCACGTGGCTCTGCTGCCCCCAAACTCAGCTTTATAAATTCACTTTTGCCTAGGAAAAAAATCAGAAGAGAAGATTTCATCGCGTTTGCGATACGGAGGCGCCGACAAATCCCGTTCTTCATCTCGAGGACATATCTGGAGTCCGTTTTGGGCTCCGGAGAGGGGAAATCGTCGCCATCGTCATCATCAACCTTCTTCCCTCTCTAATTCCATGAAGCTCTTCATCGTTCGTGAGTAATCTATTCGTAGGCTCGCTGGGCGGTGATGATTAGGACGAGATCTATCATGTAATCGAGTTAGTTTTGACGGGGATTGATCCCTAGTATCCACTATGTTCCGAGATTGATGTTGCTACTACTTTGCCATGCATAATGCTTGACACTAGGGCCCAAGTGCCATGATTTCAGATCTGAAATTATTATGTTATCACCAATATATGTGTGTTTTAGATCCGATCTTGCAAGTTGTAGTTACCTACTATGTGTTATGACCCGGCAACCCCGGAGTGACAATAACTGGAACCACACCCGGTGATGACCATAGTTTGAGGAGTTCATGTGTTCACCAAGTGCTAATGCGTTGTTCCGGTTCTTTATTAAAAGGAGAACCTTAATATCCCGCAGTATCCTTTTGGACCCCGCTTCCACGGGAGGGATGGATAATAGATGTCATGCAAGTTCTTTTCCCTAAGCACGTATGACGACACACGGAATGCATGCCTACATCACATTGACGAACTCGAGCTTGCCACATATCTCTCCGTGTTATAACAGTTGCATGATGAATGTCATACAAACGAATCACCGACCCACTGCCTATGATTTTGTCCCACTTTTGCTGTTAGTTGCTCTGCTGCTACTGCTGTTACTACTGTTGCTGCTATTGATACTTGCTACTGCTGTCACTTGCTAGTGTTGCTACTTGCTACTGCTGTCACTACTACTATTCCTTGCTACTGCTGTTACTCGTTACACTGCTGCTACCTGCTACAATACTTGTTCGCACGGCGTTGACGGGGAAGAATATTTCCCGTCAACGGGCAACTTCTGGCGCCATTGATACAACAGTTAGGAATAGTCCGCCGTCAACAGATCGTTTCTGACACCGTTGTTATCATACTACTTTGCTGCTGATACTTTGCTTGCAGATACTAATCTTTCAGGTGTGGTTGAATCTGACACATTCAGCTGCTAATACTCGAGAGTATCCTCTCACTTCCTGACTGGCGAACCAACAAATTTGGGTTGAATACTCTACCCTAGAAAACTGCCACGAACCGACGCGCTGGTGGCCATTGCAAGACAATTGCTAATTGTTGAACAACTGAGAGCAGTTCTGGCTCTGTTGTCGCGAAGGCATCAAGCCAGGGACACGTCAATAACATTCTTCTAGTGTCGTTGCTGGGGACTGCCGTTAGCAGTTGCTTATAGGGTTCGAAACCTTCTTCCTCTCATTTATCTCAAACCCAAGATTTACTTGCTCCATTCCTGATTCAAAAATTCCCATGATTTGGTATGTTTTGTGCTGGAGGTGAAGATATGATTTTGCTGTTTTGAAACTATGTTTTAAAGGTGCAAATATTCACAAAACAGCTCAACTAAATTCTGTATTGTAAATATTTAGTTGCTCCAAATATTCCTTTTTCTTTTTATTCAAATAGGTCACAATTTCCTATGACCACAGGTGTTTTTGCTTTAATTTTAGCATCAACAGTTTAGCCTGTGATTTTTTTCCTTGTCTGGTGTTGGTTTAAATAAGAAACCCCAGTGGGTTCCTTTCCTATTGTCTATCGCCAACCTGGGCCTGCTTCTCCCTCCCGAGGCCCATCTTTCTCTCTGCTTTCCAGTGGCAGCCCAAGCGCATTCCTTCATCTTCTCCTGACGGCGTCGACCATGTGTGCTACCTTTCCGTAAGAGCATCAGTGAGAGAGAGCGAGGGCATTGACGGCACCGTCCCATCCTCGGCTCATATAGCATTGGCGTTCGTGCTCCTGTGCCTAGGGTTCCGCGTTTCCCCCTCCTAGCGCCGCCACGCCTCCCTCCATCTCCTTCTTCCTCCCCAGGTAATCTATGTGTAGATTAGGTAGCAGAGAATAGAGAAGTGCGCCGTCGTCGTCCACTGTGCGTCCCTCGCCTCCGGCGCCGGCCAACATGTCCAGGAGCTCGGGGAAGGCGCCCGCATTCCATTCCCGTCCTCGGTAAGGCCGGGGAGCGACCACACCGACGGGCAGCTCCTCTCCGGCGTGTTCCTGGTGGACTCCTTCCCTGCTTCGGTTCTGCAACAGCGCGTCGTCAGGCTTCTTCAGATTGTCGACAGATCTTCTTCAGGCTTCTTCACCGATCGGTGTCCTCTTCTCCTTTCCCTAGGTGAGCCTAGATCTTCCTCCCTTCCCCCTTGTTAGATCCGGCCGATGCTCGTTGCCGTGCTGCTCTGATCAGAGAAGAGAACGGCCGACCATGGTTGTTCTTGTGTGTGTGTAGGTGCTCGGGCTCATCGTGGCTCAGGGCCTCCAACTGCGCAGTAGTGGTAGAGTAGGAGATCCCCACGTAGAGCAGCGGTAGTGGTAGTAGGTATGCTCCGGTGGCTTGCTGTCGTCGTCGTCTGTGTGTGCAGGCAGAGCAGGGCGGCTCTGGTAGTTTACCTTGTAGAATACCTCTGTTTTGTCAAGTCCCTGATCGTGGCGTAGTGGTTGCAGGGTGTTGTGGAGATGCAGCCAGTCGTGGGTTCGAGTCCCCGCGCGCCACCTCTTTTTCTGAATTGTTTCGACACAGTAGCGCAGGTAGGATGGCTTACCTTGCAAGCATCCCCTGTTCTGTCGAGCAAGTGGCAAGTAGCAGAGTGGTGTTAGTTGTTGTTGGAGACCAGGGGTCTAGGGTTCGAATCCCTTCCCCATCCTTTTATTTCTTCTGATTTTTTATTACTCTTTTGCATATGTGTGCTTGTATAGTTGATGCAGCTCCTTGGTTACCATGTGAGGTATTTATTGTTACTCCTCACAACCAGCATGATGCCTAGTTATTTTTATTGCTAGTATGTGTAGTGAAGTTGGTGTAGGCTTTGTGTGCATGAGTGTGTATTAGGTGTGTTTAGCACTAGAGTGATGCATGTGTCTGTGTTATTCTTATGCTTGGAGTTGAGCTCATGCCCTAGTGTGTGCAAGAGTGTGTGTGTGTGTGTGCGTGGGTCCCCCCACATACTTTGTGTTTATTTGTGCTTATGCTTACGACTACTTGTGTTGCAACTCCTATGTTTCACTTGTGTGGTGCAAGCACCCAAGGGTGGTGTGTATGCACATCTCCATGTGCATGTGATTGTGAGTTTTACTTATGATGTGTGCTTGTGTGTGTGTCACACACATGCCCAAGGCATGATGTGCCATGATGAGCACATGAGCTAGCTAGTATGTATGGATGTGTAGGAGTGCATGTTATGTAATGTATGTATGTGAGTGGTGTATGCTTGAGGATGTGTGTGTCAATGGTGATGTATTATGGCACACATACATGATGTCTAAACCCTTATGTCACCATTGGAGTATAGATAGTGTGCATATGGATGTGTAGGTGGTGTTCTAGTGAGAAGCACATGTGATGATGCACTATTCACCTCATGTGATTCCATGCTTATTTTATTCTTAGCTTTGTGCCCAATTGTTCTATGCTAGTGCCTATGTATTATATATGTTTTGGGGGAAGAATCATCCCAGGAATCCAATGGTGGGTTCATATTCCACTTTGGAACACTTTCTGGGAATGTCATATTTCTGTTTTGTTCAACGTTTAGAGCTTGGTTAAATGTGATGTGATGAGCCCAAGAGGTTGATTCCTTGTTGTGGCAGTAGAGGGTGAACCCCTCTACAACATGTTGGTTTTGTTTAATGTTAGTAGTTCATGTGTGCAAGTTGTGCCTAGGTAAAGTAGGCATGTGGCTGAATATTCTAGTTTAGTGAAAATCTATGATCTTCACTAAGTCTGAGAAACTGCTGTTATTTTCTTCCCTTGTAGTTGTGCTTGTAGAAGTTCATGTGTTGGAATCAGCCCCTGCAATCAACTGGGAAGTTGTAGCTTTTGTGTTTGTCTAGCTCTGTGTCAATTTTCATTCCATTTGGCTTCTTGTCGATATTGTTTTGGGTGCTGTCAAAATGCTTCAGAGTATAAACAGCTAGTGAGAATCCGAGATATTCACTAAGTCCCTGAAAACTGATATTTTTGTCCACGTTAGCAGATGTAGAGCTTTTGAATAGCTTCTGCCACATATCCTATTTGGCATATTTGGGTGGCTGTAGGTGCTTTGCATGTAGGTCTCAAACTGCTATGATGATGTTTATGGCAGATTGTATAGTTTTGATGTTTTGATGCTTGTGAGTGCATAGTGGATGGTGTGGTGATATTCTTTGCACCACCCCATCCATACTTGTTTGTTTTGTGATTTGGCAACCTGGGAATACCAGAAGTATGCCACTGGAGTGTGTTGTGATGGATTTGACACGTAGGACTCTATTTCTTGTTTCGTTGTTTCCGATTGATCCGTAGCTCCGTTCGTAACATTCTTTATATGCTTCTGCATCATTTTCGCGTGACGCATCTGTTCATGTCATCCTCATGCATGTCAAGTAGCTTAGAGTGCAGTTCTGCCCAGGAGCTTGTATTTTCTTCTCTAGCTTGTGCTAGTAGCTAGGATACAGATGCATGTTCATTTACATCTCATGCATCATGTGCTTGTTGCATCTTGAGGTTCTGTTGTTCATTGGATGATATTTTTATGTTGGGTAGCACCGGGACGGAGAACGAGTACGTGGACCCGAGAGAGTACGTGCAGGACGAACAAGAGCAGTTCCAAGCTGAGGACATCACATGCAAGATGATATGACCTTGATTCCATCTCTAGACTTGTTATGCTAGATTCACGTTTCCTTCGTCATATGCTCGCTGCCTACCACTAAAATAATTGCCTCTTGAAAATGCCATGAAACCCAAACACTTCCCCTCCTAGAAAATATTGATTGGCTAAGAAGGCTTGCTCAGCTACTAATGTCAGCGTTTCTAGTTGCAGGTGCATTTGTCTCATGTGATAACACGAGTTGATATCATTATGTTAAATCTGCTATCTAATTAATGCACCTATATACTTGGTAAATAACGGAAGTCCTAGCCTTTTGCGGGGTGTTGTTGTTCCGTTATTGCCGCCATAGTTACCGGCTACCGGTGTTTGATTCCATAACTGATCGCTCCTAACACGTTCGGGGTTGTTATGGGACCCCCTTGATAAATCGTATAGTGTTAAGACTTGTCTGGCAGGACCCAACATTGGTGTTAATTTGCTAATCACTTAATAATAATCTGCATAGGGAATGGCCACCCCGAGGAGTTAATCAACAACCCAGGCCAGTGCTCCTCATGAGTGTTGGTCCAAAATGGACAGACTGCGGGGCCACCACAGGGAAACTTGAGGTTTGGTTCATGTAGGCTTTTCCATTCGTCGTGTCCTGAGACTGAGATCCGCGGCTCTTATCGGGGTCGTCGACACGACGGGAGGTCCTGCTAGAGTTATCTTACCCTAGCGATATATCTTGCGTATAGGAATCCCGGTGAAGCTTTGGTTCTCCCCAGAGTTGAGGTTTTCCTCTAAGGAATCCGACGAGATCACGAGATTCGTGATAGAGGATTACTTTGCGGCCCGTGACAGTTTGTGATGGACTAGTTGGAGCACCCCTGCAGGGTTTAATCTTTCGGAAAGCTGTGCCTGTGGTTATGTGGCAACTTGGAATATTTGTTAACATCCGGTTATAGATAACTTGAACCTAATCTAATAAAATTGCCAACTGTGTGCGTAACCGTGACTTAGTGATTAGCTAATCATCGATCACTAGTTTAGACCACCTTCAATTCTTGTTCTACGTAAGATAGCCACCATGAATGCTTAGGATGCTGCAACCTATACACTGAACCTTCCTTACCTAATAACTTGACTAGTTCTGGCACCGAGGTCATAGATTGCTGAGTCCTCGTGGCTCACAGATTACTTCCACACACCAACAGGTACAGGTACGCCCGACACAGGTGATCCCGAGGGCAGGCAACTGGCGTGGCAGTACGCTGAGGAGAAGGACCACCTGTACGTGAACTATCCAGAAGACTGAGGCGTGGTCGTGATCGTGGGCAAGCATGCAGGGTAGCATATCCTTTTTCTAATGTTATGTAGTCCGTAGTGGAACTACCTTGTCTGAATAAATATGTGATGTAAACTCTGATATTATTTATGAGATGACAGTTGAATCCCAAATTGTCATTCTATTATTATGTATGTGCTATGTTACCGACCTATCCTATCGTGAGCATCCAGTTGCAGTTCTCGAGGCCACTGAGTGCAAGACCCGCAACAAGACTGTCAAATTTCTCAAAGTGCAGTGGTCACACCATTCCGATAAAGAGGCTACTTGGGAACGTGAGGATCACCTCCGTTCTGAATTCCCAGAGTTCTTTTAGTCTTAGATCTCGAGTCAAGATCTTTTCGTAGTGTGGGAGAGTTTGTAATGCCCCAAGAGTGTAACTTGCCTTATTTGGAACCTTCTGTATGTGGGTCCATCTTGTCATGCAATGAGAGTTCAATACATGTGTTATTTCATGTGATGTCACCTTGTTTTGTTTTTTTCCTTTGCATGCATGCATTGCATTTATTCCATGTCTTTGTGTTTGTTGCCTTGTGTATGTGGTGTGATGGCATGTGATGATGTGATGTTGATAAGTTATATGTTGGGTAGTGCATTTGCAAGTAGAGAGCACCATGTTGGTTGCTTATAGGGTTCAAAACCTTCTTCCTCTCATTTATCTCAAAACCAATATTTACTTGCTCCATTCCTGATTCAAAAATTCCCTTGATTTAGTATGTTTTGTGGTGGAGGTGAAGATATGATTTTGCTGTCTTGAAAATATGTTTTAAAGGTGCAAATATTCACAAAACAGCTCAACTAAATTCTGTTTTGTAAATATTTAGTTGCTGCAAATATTCCTTTTTTTATTCAAGTAAGTCATAATTCCTTATGACCAGGGGTATTTTTGCTTTATTTTTAGCATCAATAGTTTAGAGTGTGATTTTTTTTCCTTGTGTGGTGTTGGTTTAAATAAGAAACCCCACTGGGTTCCTTTTCTCTTGTCTGTCACGAACCTGGGCCTGCTTCTCCCTCCCGAGGCCCATCTTTCTCTCTACTTTCCAGCGGCAGCCCAAGCACGCTCCTTCTTCTTCTCCCGACGTCGTCGACCATGTGCTCTAGCTTTTCGTTAGAGCATCAGTGAGAGAGAGCGAGGGGATTGACGGCACCGTCCCATCCGCGGCTCATATAGCCTTGGCGTCCAGGCCCCTGTGCCTAGGGTTCCGCGTTTCCCCCTCCTAGTGCCACCACGCCTCCCTCCATCTCCTTCTTCCTGCCCAGGTAATCTCTCTGTAGATTAGGTAGCAGATAACACAGAAGTGCGCCGCTGTCTTCCATCGTGAGTCCCTCGCCTTCGGCGCCGGCCAGCATGTCCGGGAGCTCGGGGAAGGCGCCCGCGTTCCATTCCCGTCCTCGGTGAGGCCGGGGAGCGACCACACCGACGGGAAGCTCCTCCTCTCCGGCGTGTTCCCGGTGGACTCCTTCCCTGCTTCGGTTCTGCAATAGCGCATCGTCAGGCTTCTTCAGATCGTCGACATATCTTCTTCAGGCTTCTTCCCCGATCGGCGTCCTGCTCTCCTTTCCTAGCTCTTCCTCCCTTCCCCCTCGTTAGATCCGGCCGATGCTCGTTGTCGTGCTTCTCTGATCAGAGAAGAGAACGGCCGGCCATGGTTGTTCTTGTGTGTATGTAGGTGCTCGGGCTCGTCGTGGCTCAGGGCCTCCAACAACGCAGTAGTGGTAGAGTAGGACATCTCCATGTAGAGCAGCGGTAGTGGTAGTAGGCATGCTCCGGTGGCTTGCTGCCGTCGTCGTCTCTGTGTGCACGCAGAGCAGGGCGGCTCTGGTAGTTTACCTTGTAGAATACCTCTGTTCTGTCAAGTCCATGATCGTAGCGTAGTGGTTGCAGGGTGTTATGAAGATGCAGGTGTTCGTGGGTTCGAGTCCCCGCGGCGCCACCCCTTTTTGTGAGTTGTTTCGGCACAGTAGCGCAGGTAGGATGGCTTACCTTGCAAGCATCCACTGTTCCGTCGAGCAAGTGGCAAGTAGCAGAGTGGTTTTAGCTGTTGTTGGAGACCAGGGGGTCTAGGGTTCGAATCCCTTCCCCATCCTTTTATTTCTTTTGCTTTTCTGTTACTGTTTTGCATATGTGTGCTTGTATAGTTGCTGCAGCTGCTTGGTTACCATGTGAGGTATTTATTGTTACTCCTCACAACCAGCATGATGCCTAGTTATTTTTATTGCTAGTATGTGTAGTGAAGTTGGTGTAGGCTTTGTGTGCATGAGTGTGTATTAGGTGTGTTTAGCACTAGAGTGATGCATGTGTATGTGTTATTCTTATGCTTGGAGTTGAGCTCATGCCCTAGTGTGTGCAAGAGTGTGTGTGTGTGTGGGTCCCCCCACATACTTTGTGTTTATTTGTGCTTATGCTTATGACTACTTGTGTTGCAACTACTATGCATGTTTCACTTGTGTGGTGCAAGCACCCAAGGGTGGTGTGTATGCACATCTCCATGTGCATGTGATTGTGAGTTTTAATTATGATGTGTGCTTGTCTGTGTGTGTCACACACATGCCCAAGGCATCATGTGCCTTGATGAGCAGATGAGCTAGCTAGTATGTATGGATGTGTAGGAGTGCATGTTATGTAGTGTATGTATGTGAGTGGTGTATGCTTGAGGATGTGTGTGTGAATGGTGATGTGCTATGGCACACATACAGGAGGTCTAAACCCTCATGTCACCATTGGAGTGTTGATAGTGTGCATATGGCTGTGTAGGTGGTTTTCTAGTGAGAAGCACATGTGATGATGCACTATTCACCTCATGTCATTCCATGCTTATTTTGTTCTTAGCTTTGTGCCCAATTGTTCTATGCTAGTTCCTATGTATTATATATGTTTTTGGGGTAGAATCATCCCAGGAATCCAACGGTGGGTCAGATTCCACTTTGGAACATTTTTGGGAATGTCATATTTGTGTTTTGTTCAATGTTTAGAGCTTGGTTCCATGTGATGTGATGAGCCCAAGAGGTTGATTCCTTGTTGTGGCAGTAGAGGCTGAACCCCTCTACAACATGTTGGTTTTGTTTCATGATTAGTAGTTCATGTGTGCAAGTTGTGCCTAGTCAAAGTAGGCATGTGGCTGAAAATTCCAGTTTAGTGTGAGAAACTGCTGTTATTTTCTTCCCTTGTAGTTGTGCTTGTAGAAGTTCATGTGTGGGGAATCAGCCCCTGCAATCAACTGGGAAGTTGTAGCTTTTGTGTTTTTCTAGCTCTCTGTCAATTTTCATTCCATTTGGCTTCTTGGAGATATTGTTTTGGGTGCTGTCAAAATGCTTCAGAGCATAAACAGCTAGTGAGAATCTGAGATTTTCACTAACTCCCGGAAAACTGATATTTTTGTCCAGATTAGCAGGTGTAGAATTTTCTGTGTGAAACTTCTTTGTATTATATTTTTGGTCATGCTTGTAGAGATTTTGAATAGCTTCTGCCACATATCCTATTTGGCATATTTGTGTGGCTGTAGGTGCTTTGCATGTAGCTCTCAAACTGCTATGATGCTGTTTATGGCAGATTGTATAGTTTTGATGTTTTGATGCTTGTGAGTGCATAGTTGATGGTGTGGTGATATTATTTGCACCACCCCATCCATACTTGTTTGTTTTGTGATTTGGCCACCTGGGAATACCAGAAGTATGCCACTGGAGTGTGTTGTGATGGATTTGACATGTTGGACTCTATTTCTTGTTTCGTTGTTTCCGGTTGATTCGTAGCTCCGTTCGTAACGTTCTTTATATGCTTTTGCATCATTTTCGTGTGACACATCTGTTCATGTCATCCTCATGCTTGTCAAGGTAGCTCAGAGTGCAGTTCTGCCCAGGAGCTTGTATTTTCTTCTCATGCTTGTGCTAGTAGCTAGGATAGAGATGCATGTTCATTTACATCTCATGCATCATGTGCTTGTTGCATATTGAGGTGCTGTTTTTCATTGGATGATATTTTTATGTTGGGTAGCACCGGAATGATAGAACGAGTACGTGGATCCGGGAGAGTACGTGCAGGACGAACAAGAGCAGTTCCAAGCTGAGGACATCACACGCAAGATGATATGACCTTGATTCCATCTCTAGACTTGTTATGCTAGATTCACGTTTCCTTCGTCATATGCTCACTGCCTACCACTGAAATAATTGCCTCCTGAAAATGCCATGAAACCCAAACACTTCCCCTCCTAGCAAATATTGATTGGCTAAGTAGGCTTGCTCAGCTACTAATGTTAGCTTTGCTAGTTGCAGGTGCATTTGTCTCATGTGATAACATGAGTTGATATCATTATGTTCAATCTGTTATTTAATTAATGACCTATATACTTGGTAAATAACGGAAGGCCTAGCCTTTTGCCGGGTGTTGTTGTTCCGTTATTGCCGCCATAGTTACCGGCTACCGGTGTTTGATTCCATAACTGATCGCTCCTATCACGTTTGGCGTTGTTATGGGGACCCCCTTGATAAATCGTGTAGTGTTAAGACTTGTCCGGCAGGACCCAACATTGGTGTTAATTTGCTAATCACTTAATAATAATCTGCATAGGGAATGGCCACCCCGAGGAGTTAATCAACAACCCGGGCCAGTGCTCCTCATGAGTGTTGGTCCAAAATGGACAGACTGCGGGGCCACCACATGGAAACTTGAGGTTTGGTTCATGTAGGCTTTTCCATTCGTCGTGTCCTGAGACTGAGATCCGCGGCTCTTATCGGGGTCGTCGACACGACGGGAGGTCCTGCTAGAGTTATCTTACCCTAGCGATATATCTTGCGTATAGGAATCCCGGTGAAGCTTTGGTTCTCCCCAGAGTTGAGGTTTTCCTCTAAGGAATCCGACGAGATCACGAGATTCATGATAGAGGATTACTTTGCGGCCCGTGACAGTTTGTGATGGACTAGTTGGAGCACCCCTGCAGGGTTTAATCTTTCGGAAAGCTGTGCCTGTGGTTATGTGGCAACTTGGAATATTTGTTAACATCCGGTTATAGATAACTTGAACCTAATCTAATAAAATTGCCAACTGTTTGCGTAACCGTGACTGTCCCCGTCGAAGACCTCTCTTCGACTGGGAACACGGTAGGGTTATGATTGACGTAAGTAGGTGTTCAGGATCACTTAGTGATCAGCTAATCATCGATTGCTAGTTTAGACCACCTTCAATTCTTGTTCTATGTAAGATAGCCACCATGAATGCTTAGGATGTTGCAACCTATACACTGAACCTTCCTTACCTAATAACTTTACTAGTTCTGGCACCGAGGTCATATATTGCTGAGTCCTCGTGGCTCACAGATTACTTCAACATACCAACAGGTACAGGTATGCCCGACACACGTGATCCCGAGGGCACGCAGCTGGCGTGGCAGTACGATGAGGAGAACGACCGCCTGTACGTGAACTATCCAGAAGACTGAGGCATGGTCGTGATCGTGGGCAACCATGCAGGGTATCATAGCCTTTTCTCATGTTATGTAGTCCAGAGCGGAACTACCTTGTCTGAATAAATGTGTGATGTAAACTCTGATATTATTTATGAGATGACAGTTGAATCCCAAATTGTCATTCTATTATTATGTATGTGCTATGTTACCGTGCTTGCGAAACGCTTAGATGCACTTCTTTCCATTTTGGGGCCTCGTTCCCTAAATCAGAAAGGACTGCATCTTAGTCGTTACAAGCTGGTAATCAGAGCCTTACGACCATAGGAGCCTTTGTGTGATCGTACTTGGCCGAGTCGAGTCTAGTAAAATGTTTTGAGTCTTAGTTATATCGGAGAGTAGGATTCTTTTTTCTCCTCTTCCATGCTCTGGTGAGGTTCCCGACTTAGGAAATCTTAATTCTACTCCTCTTCTTGCTAAATTTTTTTTGAGGATCACACGGTGTTTTTTTGAAATCTATATGATTTCGATGTGACGGAGTTCTGTCTTGGTGCCTCCTGTCTGCCTTGATTTCTTCCGGGGAGGTTAGCTCCAGGGGATTCTTGTGCACATCTCCATCATTCAGATTTCTGAGTATCTCAGAATGAAGGATGTTCGTAATTGCTTCAATACTAGTAGTGGCGAGATAACCCCGATGTCCCGAGTACTGGTGCAGATTGTTCGGGAGTACTGCCATACTTTGTATCGTTGTGATCACGAGGGTCTGTTGTAGATGATGGTCCGAGATTCTGGTTATGTGTTGACGGATGTGATACAGTGGACGGGTTAGTATAGGAGTTGTGTGAATATTACTCCTTGTATCCGTCTACCAGATTGCATGACCAGATATTTCTGGAATTCATAGGTGGGATATCAAGTAGTAACTTATAGGACAATCTTCCTACAGAAGCATGAAGCGAGGTTGGGATTCGATATTCAGTGGGTATGTTTGCTCACGGTTGTCTTACATCGGTTCTCGTTGTGTCTTAAAGAGTCCTTGTAGCTCGCTACGACTCGAGGATACTTCGTAAGTCGTGTGCACTACCTTGCAAAGGATGGCTACTGTAAATTCGAGCCCGTGCAATCTTATCCACGAAGATATCAGATGAAATCTCGATCATACGTTTGTTCCGAGCAGTTCTAGCTCATACTTGTTGCAAGTGGTCTTAATCAGAATTTTGTCGACCGTCACTTTGAGGAAGCATTCTTACTATTTGTTCGAGTGCAATTTCTATATTCCTGTTCAGATATTCCTCCCATTTTCGATTCAACTTTACCTTCAATTTATTCTGTGGGCTAATGTGTTGTCCGTCTTCAGGATGGCTCCACCAACTCGTCAGAATCCAGGGCGTGAGGATGTGCCGCTGCCACCTCCTCCTCTAGAGAGTCCACCTCTGCTGCCGCCTCCTCCTGCAGAGGCTTGGCAAGCGGTGATGGCTGCTACAAATGCAAACACTCAGATGCTGCTACACTTGTTGCAAGAGAGGGCTAATCAGCAGCAAGGCAATTTCCAGCATGGTGGCAATCAGTTTGCTAATCTGAGTCAGTTCCTGTCAAATCAGCCGAAGACTTTCACTTCCTGTGACCATCCGTTTGATGCCGAGGACAGGGTCCGCGACATGAACAATCACTTTGAATGCAGCAATGTTCGTCCTGAGGATTTCGTCAAGTTTGTAACATTCCAGCTAAAGGGGCAAGCATCTATCTGGTGGCAACAGTTGAAGGATTCTAGGGGCGCTAGAGTGATCACTTGGGATGAGTTCTTCCGTGACTTCAGATCCCACTACATTCCTTCCAGCTTCGTGGAGGAAATGCGTGAGAAGTTCAGGCGCTTGAAGCAAGGTGGTAACTCCGTGTACAAGTACAACATCGAGTTCCACGAGCTAGCCCGTTACGCCTTGTAGGATATCTCTGATCAGAAGAGCAAGATTTATCAGTTCAGAGGTGGATTGAAAGAAGATTTGCAGTTAGCTCTCGCTTTGCACGATCGTGAGGAGTTCGATAAGTTCTAAAACTTAGCTCTCAGGGCTGAGGTAGCCTTGCTCAGGGTGGAGAATTCTAAGAAGCGCTTTAGATATTCCAGCTCGTCTTCTACTCAGGTGGTTCAGAAGCAACATAAGTATTGGGTGTCTCCTCCTCCTCCTCCTCGGCACACGCAGTAGTTTAAGCATTCTGGTGGCCGTGGTTCTTCCCACCCACCCAACCCAACTTTCCAACAGAGATTTCAGCAGCAGAAGCAAGGACCTCCTCAGACATAGTACCTTAGCCAACAGATGTTACTTGTCACAAGTGTGGGCAGAAGGGTCACTATGCCAACAAGTGTACTTCTCAGCTCCGTCTTCCGCCTCCTCCTCCAGGCAAACCTCCAAGCAATGCTATCATGAAGTTCAACCCCAGGTCTGCTCGAGTCAACATGGTGAATGCGGCTGAGGCAGAAAACTCGTCAGATGTGATCATGGGTAACCTCCTCGTCAATGATATTCCTGCTAAAGTGTTGTTTGATTCTGGTGCTTCGCATTGCTTCATGTCATATCCTTTTGCATCCAAGCAAAATATGCGTTAGGAGCAGTTGTCTAAGCCGTTGGCAGTCGTTTCCCCTGCGAAGCATTTGAGTTCTAGTTTGTTCATTCCGGGTGTTTCTGTCAAGATGGGAAGTTATTCTTTTCTGGCGTCTCCTATTGTCTTGGCCAATTCTGACATTGATTTGATCCTTGGTATGGACTGGTTGGCCATGAACAAGGCACCGATTGATTGTGAAGCTAAAGAAGTGAAGCTTACTCACTCATCGGAGGACATTATTATATTCGCGGCGCACGATGATACAATCCGTCTGTTCTATTTGAATGAAAAGGGTGAGATTAATCCTATTTCGCAAGTCCTAGTGGTCTGCGAATATGAAGATGTGTTTCCAGAAGTGCTGCCAGGAATGCCTCCGCACCGAGAAGTTGAATTTGTCATTGAGCTTGAACCAGGTACTGAGCCTGTGTGCAAACGGCCGTACAAATTGGGTCCAGAAGAGTTGAAGGAACTTAAGAGGCAACTCGATGAGCAGGAGCGTTTGGGTCTGATCATACCAAGCTCGTCTCCGTGGGGCTGTGAAGTTCTGTTTGTCAAGAAGAAGGATGGCACGGACCGGTTGTGTGTCGATTACCGTCCATTGAACAAGAAGACAATCAGGAACAAGTATCCACTTCCGAATATAAATGAGTTGTTTGAGCAGTTGAAAGGGGCTAAGATCTTCTTCAAGCTCGATCTCAGAATGGGCTATCATCAAATTCGCATTCGCGAAGAGGATATTCCGAAGACTGTTTTCAGGACTAGTTTTGGCTCGTATGAGTATACGGTCATGTCTTTTGGTCTGGCAAATGCTCCTCCGACATTTTGTCGATTCATGAACTACATATTCTCTCCGTTCAAGAATGAGTTCGTCTTGCTGTATCTCGACGGTATTCTGGTCTTTTCGGAAACTGAGGAAGAACATGAAGAACATCTCAGATTGGTGCTTGATAAGCTGAGAGAGTACAAATTGTATGCCAAGTTTTCCAAGTTTGAGTTCTGGTTGAAAGAAGTCGTCTATCTTGGTCACATCATCTCTGCCGAGGGCATCAAAGTTGATCCGTCCAAGGTGCAGGCCATTGTTGAATGGGAGCCTCCGCAGAATGTGAAGCAGCTTCGAAGCTTTCTCGGGCTTGCAAGCTATTGTAGAATGTTCATTGAGAACTTCTCCATGATTGCTAAGCCTCTCTCAAATTTTCTTCAGAAGGGTGTGAAGTATGCTTGCTCTCTAGAGTGTCAGTTGGCCTTCGACACACTCAAAGAGAAGCTCACCTCTACTCCAGTCTTGGTTCCTCCGGATGATTCCAAACCCTACCAAGTGTTCTGCGACGCCTCTCTTCAAGGTCTTGGTGCAGTTCTGATGCAAGAGAAGAAAGTGGTTGCTTATACCTCCAGGCAGTTGAAGCCAGCGGAGAAGAATTATCCTGTGCATGATCTTGAGCTAGCAGCCGTGGTACATGCTTTGATGACTTGGAGACACCTCTTGTTGGAACGTAAGGTTGAAGTCTTCACTGATCACAAGAGTCTCAAGTACATCTTCACCTAGCCTAACCTGAATCTCCGGCAAACTCGTTGGGTGGAAATGGTCCAATATTTTAATCCGAGTGTTGAGTACACGCCAGACAAAGCTAATGTCGTGGCAGATGCTTTGAGCAGTAAGGCTTACTGCAACAGTCTCATTCTGAAGCCTCTCCAGCCTGACCTTTGCGAGTCTTTCAGAAAGCTCAACCTTCAGTTGGTACCTCAGGGATTTCTCGCAAACTTCAGATCTCTCCTACCTTGGAAGATCAGGTCCGAGCAGCACATCTTCTTGATGCAATGGTGAAGAAAGTCAAGATTGGCGTGGCAAAGGGTCTTCCCAAATATAAGTGCTTCAGTGTTGATGCCAGAGACACGTTGTTCTTTGAGGATCGTCTTGTCGTTCCGAAAGGTGATCTCAGAAAGGTAATCATGGAAGAAGCTCATAACTCCTTGCTCTCTATACATCCTGGAAGCTCCAAGATGTATCAGGACTTGAAACAGACCTTCTGGTGGACTCGCATGAAGCGTGAGATTGCTCAGTTCGTAAATGAATGTGATGTATGTTGAAGGGTGAAAGAAGAGCATCAACGTTCAGTAGGTCTTTTGCATCCTTTGCCCATTCCCGAGTGGAAGTTCGAGCATATTGAGATGGATTTCGTCACCGGGTTTCCGAAGTCCAAGAAGGGTAATGATGCCATCTTCGTTGTCATCGACAAGTTGAGTAAAGTGGATCATTTTCTTCCAGTCAAGGAATCCATCTCCGCAGCTCAGCTTGCAGAGTTGTACACTTCCAGGATAGTGTCTTTGCACGGCGTGCCTATGATGATTTCTTAGGATCACGGAAGTATCTTCACTTCCAAGTTCTAGGACTCTTTTTAGTGTGCGATGTGCACGAAGATATGCTTCAGCACAGCTTTTCATCCTCATACTAGTGGTCAAGTGGAGCGAGTCAATCATGTTCTTGAGGATATGCTCAGAGCCTGTGTTATCTCTTTTGGCATGAAGTGGGAAGACTGCCTGCCTTTCGCTGAGTTCTCGTATAACAACAATTATCAAGCTAGTTCAGGCAAAGCTCCATTTGAGATTCTCTATGGTAGGAAGTGCCGTACCCCGCTCAACTGGTCCGAGACCGGCGAGCGTCAGAGTCTTGGGAATGACTTGATAGAAGAAGCTGAAGAGATGTGTCGGGTCATTCGGGATAACCTCAGAGCAGCGCAGTCCCGTCAGAAGAGCTATTATGATAGCAACCATCGTTACATGTCTTATGAGCTTGATGACTTCGTCTATCTCACGGTGTCCCCTATGAAGGGTACACAACACTTTGGCATCAAAGGCAAGCTTGCGGCTCGCTTCGTTGGTCCTTTCAGAGTTGTTGGCAAGAGAGGCGACCTTGCGTACCAGCTCGAGCTCCCGTCAAACTTTGCAAATGTGCATGACGTGTTCCATGTCTCTCAGCTCCGGAGATGCTTCAAGACTCCCGAGCGCACTGTTCATCTTCAAGACATCGACCTTCAACCCGACATATCCTATCGCGAGCATCCAGTTGCAGTTCTCGAGGCGACTGAGCGCAAGACCCGCAACAAGACTGTCAAATTTCTCGAAGTGCAGTGGTCACACCATTCCGATAAAGAGGCTACTTGGGAACGCGAGTATCACCTCCGTTCTGAATTTCGAGAGTTCTTTCAGTCTTAGATCTCGGATCGAGATCTTTTTGTAGTGTGGGAGAGTTTGTAATGCCCCAAGAGTGTAACTTGCCTTATTTGGAACCTTCTGTATGTGGGTCCATCTTGTCATGCAATGAGAGTTCAATACATGTGTTATTTCATGTGATGTCACCTTGTTTTGTTTTTCCTTTGCATGCATGCATTCCATTCATTCCATGTCTTTGTGTTTGTTGCCTTGTGTATGTGGTGTGATGGCATGTGATGATGTGATGTTGATAAGTTATATGTTGGGTAGTGCATTTGCAAGTAGAGAGCACTATGTTGGTTGCTTATAGGGTTCAAAACCTTCTTCCTCTCATTTATCTCAAACCCAATATTTACTTGCTCGATTCCTGATTCAAAAATTCCCATGATTTAGTATGTTTTGTGGTGGAGGTGAAGATATGATTTTTCTGTTTTGAAACTATATTTTGAAGGTGCAAATATTCACAAAACAGCTCAACTAAATTCTGTTTTGTAAATATTTAGTTGCTCCAAGTATTCCTTTTTCTTTTTATTCAAATAGGTCATAATTCCTTATGACGAGGGGTATTTTTGCTTTATTTTTAGCATCAATAGTTTAGCCTGTGATTTTTTTCCTTGTCTGGTCTTGGTTTAAATAAGAACCCCAGTGGGTTTCGTTTCTCTTGTCTGTCGCCAACATGAGCCTGCTTCTCCCTCTCGAGGCCCATCTTTATCTCTCCTTTCCAACGACAGCCCAAAGCGCGCTCCTTCTTCTTCTCCTGACGGCGTCAACCATGTGCGCTAGCTTTCCGTCAGAGCATCACTGAGAGAGAGCGATTGGATTGACGGCGCCGTCCCATCCACGTCTCATATAGCCTTGGCGTCCGTGCCCCTGTGCCTAGGGTTCCGTGTTTCCCCTCCTAGCGCCGCCACGCCTCCCTCCATCTCCTTCTTCCTCCCCAGGTAATCTCTGTGTAGATTAGGTAGCAGAGAATAGAGAAGGGCTCCGTCGTCGTCCATCGTGCGTCCCTCGCCTCCGGCGCCGACCAGCATGTCCGGGAGCTCAGGGAAGGCGCCCCCGTTCCATTCCTATCCTCGGTGAGGTCGGGGAGGGACCACACCGACGGGCAGCTCCTCCTCTCCGCGTGTTCCCGACGGACTTCTTCCCTGCTTCGGTTCTGCAACAACGCATCGTCAGCCTTCTCCAGATCATCAACACATCTTCTTCAGGCTTCTTCCCCGATCGGCGTCCTCTTCTCCTTTCCCTAGGTGAGCCTAGCTCTTCCTCCCTTCCCCCTCGTTAGATCCGGCCGATGCTCGTTGCCGTGCTTCTCTGATCAGAGAAAAGAACGGCCGGCCATGGTTGTTCTTGTGTGTGTAGGTGCTCGGGCTCGTCGTGGCTGAGGGCCTCCAACAACGCAGTAGTGGTAGAGTAGGAGATCCCCACGTAGAGCAGCGGTAGTGGTAGTAGGCATGCTCCGGTGGCTTGCTGTCGTCGTCATCTCTGTGTGCAGGCAGAGCATGGCGGCTCTGATAGTTTACCTTGTAGAATACCTCTGGTCTGTCAAGTCCCTGATCGTAGCGTAGTGGTTGAAGGGTGTTGTGTAGATGCAGGCGGTCATGGGTTCGAGTCCCCGCGGCGCCACCACTTTTTGTGAATTTTTTCGGCACAGTAGCGCAGGTAGGATGGCTTAACTTGCAAGCATCCCCTGTTCTGTCGAGGAACTGGAAAGTAGCAGAGTGGTGTTAGCTGTTGTTGGAGACCAGGGGGTCTAGGGTTTGAATCCCTTACCCATCCTTTTATTTCTTTTGCTTTTCTGTTACTGTTTTGCATATGTGTGCTTGTATAGTTGCTGCAGCTGCTTGGTTACCATGTGAGGTATTTATTGTTACTCCTCACAACCAGCATGATGCCTAGTTATTTTTATTGCTAGTATGTGTAGTGAAGTTGGTGTAGGCTTTGTGTGCATGAGTGTGTATTAGGTGTGTTTAGCACTAGAGTGATGCATGTGTATGTGCTATTCTTATGTTTGGAGTTGAGCTCATGCCCTAGTGTGTGCAGGAGTGTGTGTGTGTGTGTGTGCCCCCCACATACTTTGTGTTTATTTTTGCTTATGCTTATGACTACTTGTGTTGCAACTCCTGTGCATGTTTCACTTGTGTGGTGCAAGCACCCAAGGGTGGTGTGTATGCACATCTCCATGTGCATGTGATTGTGAGTTTTACTTATGATGTGTGCTTGTGTGTGTGTGTCACACACATGCCCAAGGCATGATGTGCCTTGATGAGAATATGAGCTAGCTAGTATGTATGGATGTGTAGGAGTGCATGTTATGTAGTGTATGTATGTGAGTGGTGTATGCTTGAGGATGTGTGTGTGAATGGTGATGTGCTATGGCACACATACATGAGGTCTAAACCCTCATGTCACCTTTGGAGTGTTGATAGTGTGCATATGGATGTGTAGGTGGTGTTCTAGTGAGAAGCACATGTGATGATGCACTATTCACCTCATGTGATTCCATGCTTATTTTCTTCTTAGCTTTGTGCTCAATTGTTCTATGCTAGTGCCTATGTATTATATATGTTTCTGGGGTAGAATCATCCCAGGAATCCAATGGTGGGTTCAGATTCCACTTTGGAACACTTTCTGGGAATGTCACATTTCTGTTTTGTTCAATGTTTAGAGCTTGGTTCCATGTGATGTCATGAGCCCAAGAGGTTGATTCCTTGTTGTGGAAGTAGAGGGTGAACCCCTCTACAACATGTTGGTTTTGTTTCATGCTTAGTAGCTCATGTGTGCAAGTTGTGCCTAGTCAAAGTAGGCATGTGGCTGAAAATTGCAGTTTAATGAAAATCTGTGATTTTCACCAAGTCTCAGAAACTGTTGTTATTTTCTTCCCTTGTAGTTGTGCTTGTAGAAGTTCATGTGTTGGGAATCATCCCCTGCAATCAACTGAGAAGTTGTAGCTTTTGTGTTTGTCTAGCTCGCTGTCAATTTTCATTCCATTTGGCTTCTTGTAGGTATTGTTTTGGGTGATGTCAAAATGCTTTAGAGCATAAACAGCTAGTGAGAATATGAGATATTCACTAAGTCCGTGAAAACTAATATTTTTGTCCAGGTTAGCAGCTGTAGATCTTTCTATCCGAAACTCCTTTGTAATATCTTTTTGCTCATGCTTGTAGAGCTTTTCAATAGCTTCTGCCACATATCCTATTTGGCACATTTGGGTGGATGTAGGTGCTTTACATGTAGCTCTCAAACTGCTATGATGTTGTTTATGGCAGATTGTATAGTTTTGATGTTTTGATGCTTGTGAGTGCATAGTTGATGGTGTGGTGATATTCTTTTCACCACCCCATCCATACTTGTTTTTTGTGATTTGGCAACTTGGGAATACCAGAAGTATGCCATTGGAGTGTGTTGTGATGGATTTCACACGTAGGACTCTATTTCTAGTTTCGTTGTTTCCGGTTGATCCGTAGGTCCGTTCGTAACGTTCTTTATATGCTTTTGCATCATTTTCGCGTGACGCATCTGTTCATGTCATCCTCATGCATGTCAAGGTAGCTTAGAGTGCAGTTCTGCCCAGGATCTTTTATTTTCTTCTCATGCTTGTGCTAGTAGCTAGGATAGAGATGCATGTTCATTTACATCTCATGCATCATGTGCTTGTTGCATCTTGAGGTGCTGTTGTTCATTGGGTGATATTTTTTATGTTGGGTAGCCCCGGGATCGGAGAACGAGTACGTGGATCCGGGAGAGTACGTGCAGGACGAACAAGAGCAGTTCCAAGGTGAGGACATCACACGCAAGATGATATATGACCTTGATTCCATCTCTAGAGTTGTTATGCTAGATTCACGTTTCCTTCGTCATATGCTCGCTGCCTACCACTGGAATAATTGCCTCCTGATATTGCCATGAAACCCAAATACTTTCCCTTCCTAGCAAATATTGAATGGCTAAGTAGGCTTTGCTCAGCTTCTAATGTTAGTGTTGCTAGTTGCAGGTCTAATTGTCTCATGTGATAACATGAGTTTGATATCATTATGTAAAATATGTTATTTAATCAACGCACCTATATACTTGGGAAATAACAGAAGGCCCAGCCTTTTGCCGGGTGTTTTGTTCCGTTATTGCCGCCATAATTTCCGGCTACCGGTGTTTGATACCATAACTGATCGCTCCTAAGACGTTCGGGGTTGTTATGTGGAACCCCTTGATAAATCGTGTAGTGTTAAGACTTGTCCGGTGATACGCCTCCGTCGTATCTACTTTTCCAAACTCTTTTGCCCTTGTTTTGGACTCTATTTTGCATGATTTGAATGGAACTAACCCGGACTGATGTTGTTTTCAGCATAATTGCCATGGTGTTGTTTTTGTGCAGAAATGAAAATTCTCGGAACGTCCTGAAAATTTACGGAGAATTTTTCTGGAAAATATAGAAAATACCTGCGCAAAGATCCACAGGAGGGGATGGGCCAGTGGGCCACAAGCCCTGTTGCCGCGGTCACCTCCCTGGCCGCGGCAACCAAGCTTGTGGGGCCCACGTGGCTCTGCCGCCACCAAACTCAGCTCTATGAATTCACTTTCGCCCAGAAAAAAATCAGAAGAGAAGATTTCATCGCGTTTGCGATACGGAGGCGCCGCCACATCCTGTTCTTCATCTGGAGGACAGATCTGGAGTCCGTTTTGGGCTCCAGAGAGGGGAAATTGTCACCATCGTCATCATCAACCTTCTTCCCTCTCTAATTCCATGAAGCTCTTCATCGTTCGTGAGTAATCTATTCGTAGGCTCGCTGGGCGGTGATGAGTAGGATTAGATCTATCATGTAATCGAGTTAGTTTTGACGGGGATTGATCCCTAGTATCCACTATGTTCTGAGATTGATGTTGCTAAAACTTTGCCATGCTTAATGCTTGTCACTAGGGCCCGAGTGCCATGATTTCAGATCTGAAATTATTATGTTGTCACCAATATATGTGTGTTTTAGATCCGATCTTGCAAGTTGTAGTTACCTACTATGTGTTATGACCCGGCAACCCCGGAGTGACAATAACCGGAACCACTCCCGGTGATGATCATAGTTTGAGGAGTTCATGTGTTCACCAAGTGCTAATGCGTTGTTCCGATTCTTTATTAAAAGGAGAACCTTAATATCCCGTAGTATCCTTTTGGAACCCGCTGCCACGGGAGGGATGGACAATAGATGTCATGCAAGTTCTTTTCCCTAAGCACGTATGACTACACACGGAATGCATGCCTACATCACATCGACGAATGGGAGCTAGCCACATATCTCTCCGTGTTATAACTGTTGCATGATGAATATCATCCAAACGAATCACCGACCCATTGCCTATGAGTTTGTCCCACTACTGCTGTTACTTGTTTTGCTCTGCTGCAGTTACTACTGTTGCTACTTGCTACTGCTGTCACTACTGCTGTTCCTTGGCACTGTTTTTACTCGTTACACTACTGCTCCCTGCTACAATTTGGATTCGCTGGTCGTTGACGGGAACAGACAATTTCCCTCAACGGGCAACTTCTGGCGCCATTGATACAATCGTTAGGAATAGTCTGCCGTCAACAGATCATTTCCGACACCGTTGTTATCATACTACTTTGCTGCTGACTCTTTGCTTGCAGATACTAATCTTTCTGGTGTGGTTGAATCTGACACATTCAGCTACTAATACTTGAGAGTATCCTCTCACCTCCTTTTGGCGTATCAATAAATTTGGGTCGAATACTCTACCCTCGAAAACTGCTGCGATCCCACGCGCTGGTGGGCCATCAACAACATTCTTCTAGTTTCGTTGCCAGGGAGTGCTAGCAGCATTCTTCTAGTTCCGTTGCAGGGGAAGGTCTGTTGTCATGGAGTCAACATTTTTCTGGCGCCGTTGCCGGGGAGGTATTGCTATATTCTCTGAGTCACTTGGGATTTATATCTGCTGATCACTATGAAGAATCTGAAGGATCCGAATACCAAAGTCTTACCCTCAACTACGAGGGGAGCTAAGGAACTGCCATCTAGCTCTGCACTTGATTCACCTTCAGTTATGAGTAAGTTTGCGACATCACCTCCTGCTAGAAATCTTGATATGTCGTCTGTGCTTGATGATGCTTATGATGCTACTGCTAGAGATACTATGCTTGACACTATGCCTGATGATGCTATCCTTGATACTATGCCTCATGCTATGCCTGATACTGCTAGAGATACTATGCCTGATACTGCTAGAGATGCTATGCTTGATACTGCTTTGCCTGATGATGCTAGAGATGCTATTTTGCCTGATGATGCTATGCTTGTTACTGCTACAGATGCTACTTTGTCTGATGTGCCACTAGGAGTGTTCCTTGATGCT
The DNA here is from genome assembly GCF_904849725.1 of Hordeum vulgare subsp. vulgare. Lineage (NCBI taxonomy): Eukaryota > Viridiplantae > Streptophyta > Magnoliopsida > Poales > Poaceae > Hordeum > Hordeum vulgare. Next base: position 227,353,037 of record NC_058520.1, on the reverse strand, counting down.
CATATTGCTAGAGTTACTGCCAATGCTCGTGATGCTTCTGAAACTGTCGATACTATTGAGATAGAACCTGCTTTTGCTCCTGCTAGATCTAGCTCTCCTAGATATGAATTGCCTGATATACCTGAGGGTTACGTTATGGAGGGAGAGATAGCTGAGGATTTTCTTGCGTGTAAGGATGCCTATGACGCTGAGAAATTACTTCTCAAGTGGAAGGAAAAATATCTGAAAGATAGGATGAAATACGACCCGAAGTTTGCCACTTCACCTATCTTTATCACCGATAAGGATTATGAATTCTCTGTCGATCCTGAGATAATCTCTCTAGTCGAATCTGATCCTTTCCACGGTTATGAATCTGAGACGGTCGTAGCCCATCTTACCAAACTACACGATATAGCCACCCTTTTCACTAGTGAGGAAAAGATCCGCCACTACTATATCCTTAAGCTGTTTCCTTTCTCTCTAAAGGATGACGCTAAAGCCTGGTTCGCTTCTCTTGGTCCTGGATGTGTGAGTAGTCCCCAGGATATGATCTATTACTTGTGTGAGAAATATTTCCTTGCCCATAAGAAGCAAGCTGCCTTGCAGGAAATATACAACCTTGCTGAACTCCAAGAAGAGAGTCTCCCACAAGCTTGGGGGAGGCTCGTCCAGCTACAGAATGCTTTGCCTGATCACCCTCTTAAGAAGAACGAGATACTTGATATCTTCTATAACGGACTTACCAATGCTTCTAGAGACCACCTAGATAGTTGTGCCGGTTGTGTTTTTAGGGAACGAACTGTCGAACAAGCTGAGACTCTACTGAATAACATCTTGATCAACGATAATGCTTGGACTAGTCTCGAACCACCTCCTAAGCCAACCCCGAAGAAAAGAGGTATTCTAGTCCTCAGTCCCGAAGATATGCAAGAAGCCAAGAAATCTATGCAAGAGAAAGGCATTAGATCTGAAGATGTCAAAAATCTACCACCTATCGAAGAGATCCATGGTCTCGATAACCCGATACAGGTAGTAGAAGTAAATTCTCTCCGTAGGTTTGATGAGAGTGATATTCCTTTTGATAAACCTGCTAGCCTATGCTTTGATGAATTTGACAACTTTGTTGCCAAACAACAGAGTCACTTAAGTGCTTGTGTAGACATAAATGTCAATGATCTAAAGCTTCTGAGTAAACATGCTTCTATGATTACTACTCAGGTAGAACAAGTACTTAAAGCTCAGAATGACCTGCTCAATGAATTAAATGACAACTCTGTCAGAGTCATTACTAGAGGAGGAAAAATGACTCAGGAACCTTTGTATCCTGAAGGTCATCCTAAGAGAATCGATCAAGATTCTCAAGGAATTAATGCAGATGCACCTAGTCATCCTAAGGAGAAGAAGAAGGATGATAGAAACCTGCATGTCAGTTCACCTAATACTGTCACACCTGAAGAACCAAATGATATTTCTCCGTCTGATGCAGAAACACAATCTGGTGATGAACATGAACCTGGTGACAATATGGACAGCGATGTTCATAATGATGCTCAACCTAGCAATGATATGGATGTGCAGATTGAACCTACGGTTAATCCTGATAACCCACAACCTAAGAGATACAATAAGAATGACTTCACTGCTAGGAAGCATGGTAAATAAAGAGAGCCATGGGTTCAGAGACCTATGCCCTTTCCTCCTAAGCCATCCAAGAAAAAGGACGATGAGGATTTTGAGCGCTTTATTTAAATGATAAGACCCGTCTTTCTCCAGATGCGGTTAGTTGATATTCTCAAAATGTCTCCATATGCCGAGTACATGAAAGATACCGTGACCAATAAACGGAAGATACTAGATCTTGAGATCTCCACCATGCTTGCCAATTACACTTTCAAAGGTGGAACTCATAAGAAACTTGGTGATCCCGGAGTGCCCACTATACCTTGCTCCATTAAAGGAAACTACGTAAGAACTGCCTTATGTGACCTTGGAGCCGGAGTTAGTGTTATGCTGCTCTCTCTTTATCGTAGACTTGAACTGGATAAGTTGACACCCGCTGATATCTCTCTGCAAATGGCCGACAAATCAACTGCTTTCCCTGTTGGCATTTGCGAGGATGTGCCTGTTGTGGTTGCTAACACCACTATCTTAACAGACTTTGTTATCTTGGATATTCCCGAGGACGTTGCCATGGCTGTCATCCTCGGAAGACCCTTTTTAAACACTTCAAGGGCTGTTATAGATTGCAACAAAGGCAATGTCACTTTCCACGTCAACGGTAATGAGCATACCGTGCACTTCCCGAAGAAACGATATCAAGTACATTGCATCAATGCTATCGAAAAAACTTCATCGATTCTTATTGGGAGCTTTGAATGCCCTATTCCTCGTGTCAAGATGAAGTATGATTTGCTTGTTGGGGAGATTCATATCCCCATTGAGGTGACCTAGTGGCTATTCGAAAATTCTCCGTTTTCTCTTGCGATTCGAGAAAGTTTTGTCATAAGGATTTGATCAATCCCATTGACGGATTTCTTTCAATGACCATGAGATGGATGAATCAAAGAGTCACGTACCTCTATTTTAAGCTTTAATTTTCTTTTGCTTAGAAGAAAAATGATAGGTTTACTTCAGTTTTCCCTGTTTTCTGTTTTTGCATCCCGGAGAAAAATACCTCGGAAATAAAAGTTCTTCGATGGTCGTGAAAATCTAGTATGATTTTTTCTGGAATATTTGAAAAATACTGGGACAGAGAGCTGGCCTGCCCAGTGGGCCACAAGCCCTGTCACCGCGGGCTACCCCCCTGGCCGCGGGGAGCAAGCTTGTGGGGCCTACAGGGGCCCCCTCCACTCATTCCAGCTCCTATCCTCTTCTTCTTCCTTCGGAAAAAATTGTTTCGCAGCTCAAACCCGTGTTCTTGCTCATTTGGCTGTGGTTTTTGATCTGCTTGCTCAAAGCACCATTCTCCGAGCCGTTTTGGGGAAATTACTCCTTGGCAAGTGACTCCTCCATTGGTCCAATTAGTTTTTGCTGCAGTGCTTCATCCTTCGCGTATTCTTGCTACCTTCATGACCGTGTTCTTGAGCTTGAAATGTTGATTTTAGTTGGTCCCAAGTAGTTTTAGCGCGTGATACGGTCTCTAGGCACTAGTAGGAGTAGTTTTTACGAGTTGGGTTAATCTTTATTCACTTTTCTTTCAAAGTCTCTAAAAATTTCAAAAATTTTCAGAGCTAGAAAAGGAAAAGATGAGGAGGTTCTTGAGAGGCTCTTCAAGCCGTAACCCCAAGGAGGATGAGAAGAACCTCCCCAAGTACGTGGTTCCTCGAGCCACGGAAGTTCGAGCGTGCGAGTGGCCAAGTGATGAATTTTTACGCGTTGCCGGGCTTTATGAAGACTTTTATCACTTGGTGGAGAACGGAGGTCTTACCGCGTTCGTTGAAGATAAGTGCTCTCAATACGTCCTCCTCAACAATATTTTCGTTCAAAGCTTCAACTTTTATCTGAGGAAGAATCCTCCCATGGTTGAGTTCATGTTGTACGATATCCCGTAGTGCGTGACACTACAGGATTTTTGCAATGCATGCAAATTACCCTATGTTGGGGATATTCATGATCCTCGTCCACGGGACATGGAGGATTTCATTGGTACTATTGCTGTTGGAGAGGAGAGAGGAGTATCTCGCGCTAGAATTGCTAGCATACATTTTCCTTTGCTTCGGTACTTCTCATTATTTTTGGGAAAATGTCTGATTGGCCGTGGGGAGGCTGGATCACTTAGCTCTCCAGACCTTGTGGTTCTGCACAAAAGCCTTTATAGTACTAAGACCTATAGCCTAGGTGCTATAGTAGCTCAGCGGTTGAACACAAACCGTTCCAAAGGCGTCGTCTATGGAGGTATCTATGCTACTCGTCTTGCTAGACACTTTGAGATACCCATTAGACTTCGTGAGGAAGAAGAGATGCTTCTTCCTGAGAAATATCTGGATTATGACAGCATGGTTCGCCATGATTTTCTGGATAGAGATGCTAGTAGGCGGATGATTTATAACCTGGGATTTAGTCAGGGTACCCGAGAGACTATTACTTTGCCTGCTCCTTCTTTGTTCGATCTTCATACAGGCAGGTACATTACTATGCCCTCGGACATCTACGCATATTGGGGCTTGGCCCAACCACAGGTGCACGTGCCCGAGCCGCCGGTCGAGTACCAGACGCCAGTTTATCAGTGGGAGCCAGAGGAGCTCACACAATAGTGGCATCCACAGTCTGCTCCAGGGTACCCCGGAGCTGGTTATTTCCCGCCTTGGGAGTAGACTAAGCTAGGCCAAAAGCCTAAGCCTAGGGAAGTACGTGTTCTCACCGACCTTACATTCGTGCTTATGCTTTTACTTTGTTAGTCGGTGCTTACACTTTGCCACTATATGATCCATGCTAGTTTATTTTCGTTTACTTGTTTTCTTGTCTTGTGTCCTTTTGAGAAAACCCAAAAAGATTTTCCTTTCTTCTTTTGCTTGTTGGGAGCTTTCCCGTGTAAATAGTTTTCTTTTTCTTTAGGTCAAGGTAGAAGATATTGGTTACAATGTTTAGTGGCTCTTGCATGCACACTTGTTTAGCTTTCAAAGAGCCATATTACTTTGTCTTCTCCTTTGTGTTTGCCTGCAGATTCAGCTTAGTCCATTGCACAAGCACGCTTATTATTGTTCACATCGTTTGATCGTGCAAGTGAAAGGCAATAATGATGATATATGATGAAGTGACTGAGACTGGAAAAGCTGGCATGAACTCTATCTATTTTGTTTTTGTAAATATGACTAGCTTGTCGTCCTAGATTCAGCTTTGTTGTGAGAGAACCATGTTTGCAATGACAACTTAGAGATCATAGTTTCTAATGCCATGCTTATTTAGCTAGGAGATTATAATGGTTTGTCTTGAATACCAACATAGATTTTGAGATGACTATGATGTAGTATGATAGGATGGTATTCTCCTTTGAATGTTTCAAGTGGCTTGACTTGGCGCATGTTCATGCATGTAGTTGAAACAAAATCAACATAGCCTCTATGATGTTCCTGTTCATGGTGATTTATATCTTGTTCATGCTTGCACTCTATGTTAGTCATACTCATTGCATCTTGATGACCGTTGTCGCTCTCTAGTTGGTCGCTTCCCAGTCTTTTGCTATCCTTCACTTGTACTAAGCGGAATACTGCTTGTGCATCCACTTCCATAAACCCAAAAGTTTTTCCATGAGAGTCCACCATACCTACCTATTTGCGGGATTTACCTGCCGTTCCAAGTAAATTTGCATGTGGCATTCTCTAAACCTTCAAGAAATAATCTGTTTTGCATGCTCGAACCGCTCATGTGGTGACACAGGGCTATTGGTATCTTCCATGCTAGGCGTGTTATCCTCGACATGTGTTTATTCACTATCATTGACGAGAAAGGGGCCGGTATTTGGAATGCCCAGTTCCGCGCTTAAATCGAAAACATAACTGTAAAACAAGACTCCCCTCGGATTGATGTTAGTATGGACGGTACCCAAGGATTCGGCTAGCCGTGGAGTGTGTTTGATTGGTGGTGGGGGAGTTAAAACTTTACTTTTCTGTTTGGGAACCTCCTATAGCATGAGTAGCATGGAAGATATTGATAACTCTTGGTCATTGCGTTGACAATGAAAGCATGCCACCCAAAATTATTATCTCTGTATTAAAAGGTTGAGCTCTGGCACCTCTGCAAAAATCAATGCTTCCCTTTGCGAAGGGTGTGTCTATTTATTTTCTTGTTGAGTCATCCTCCTCCTATATATGCACCAATTAGAGAGCACCTCTGTCATTTTTAAGCTTTGCTTTTGATTGATATTGAGTATGACTATGACTGGATCTTCGTTGCTATGAATTACAACGTTTAGTCAGCCCTTGATCATTGAAAGTGCTATGCATTATGTTTTGCGGTCTCAGAAAGAGATAGCGAGATACCACCTATTCATATTGCTTCATGCTTGTTTTGATTGAATTGTTGGTATATGAAATTCATTATTATTTGCTCGCTAGCTGATTATGCCAATGATATTAGTTTACCGTGAGACCTTTGTGTCACTTGCTTTTGTGGTTAACTTGTGATCTTGCTGAAATTCTGGTTATGAGTTAGACATAGTTGCAACAACAAGATCAAACAGAGTTTGTCAAAGTTTTTGTTTCTCTTTTAGTTTGTCAACTGAGTTGCTTGAGGACAAGCAAGGTTTCAAGCTTGGGGGAGTTTGATACGTCTCCATCGTATCTACTTTTCCAAACTCTTTTGCCCTTGTTTTGGACTCTAATTTGCATGATTTGAATGGAACTAACCTGGACTGACGCTGTTTTCAGCAGAATTGCCATGGTGTTGTTTTTGTGCAGAAATGAAAGTTCTTGGAACGTCCTGAAAATTTACGGAGAATGTTTCTGGAAAATATGAAAAATACCTGCGCAAAGATCCACCGGAGGGGATGGGCCAGTGGGCCACAAGCCCTGTTGCCGCGGCCACTCCCCTGGCCGCGGAAACCAAGCTTGTGGGGCCCACGTGGCTCTGCCGCCCCCAAACTCAGGTCTATAAATTCACTTTCGCCCAGAAAAAATCAGAAGAGAAGATTTCATTGCGTTTGCGATACGGAGGCGCCGTCAGATCCTGTTCTTCATATAGTGGACAGATATGGTTTCAGTTTTGGGCTCCGGAGAGGGGAAATCGTCGCCATCGTCATCATCAACCTTATTCCCTCTCCAATTCCATGAAGCTCTTCATCGTTCGTGAGTAATCTATTCATAGGCTCGTTGGGCGGTAATGAGTAGGATGAGATCTATCATGTAATCGAGTTAGTTTTGACTGGGATTGATCCCTAGTATCCACTATGTTTTGAGATTGATGTTGCTACTACTTTGCCATGCTTAATGCTTGTCATTAGGGCCCGAGTGCCATGATTTCAGATCTGAAATTATTATGTTGTCACCAATATATGTGTGTTTTAGATCCGATATTGCAAGTTGTAGTTACCTACTATGTGTCCCAACAACACCGGAGTGACAATAACCGGAACCACTCCCGGTGATGATCATATTTTGAGAAGTTCATGTGTTCACCAAGTGCTAATGCGTTGTTCCGGTTCTTTATTAAAAGGAGAATCTTAATATCCCATAGTATCCTTTTGGACCACGCTGCCGCGGGAGGGATGGACAATAGATGTCATGCAAGTTCTTTTCCCTAAGCACGTATGACTACACACGGGATGCATGCCTACATCACATTGACGAACGGGAGCTAGCCACATATCTCTCCGTGTTATAACTGTTGCATGATGAATATCATCCAAACGAATCACCGACCTATTGCCTACGAGTTTGTCCCAGTGCTGCTGTTACTTGTTTTGCTCTGCTGCTGTTACTACTGTTGCTGCTTTCTACTACTATCACTACTGCTGTTCCTTGCCACTGCCGTTACTCGTTACACTGTTGCTACCTGCTACAATTTGGATTCGCTGGTCGTTGACGGGAATAGACAATTTCCATCAACAGGCAACTTCTGGCGCCATTGATACAATCGTTAGGAATAGTCTGCCATCAACAGATCGTTTCTGACACCGTTGTTATCATACTACTTTGCTGTTGACTCTTTGCTTGCAGATACTAATCTTTCAGGTGTGGTTGAATCTAACACATTCAGCTGCTAATACTTGAGAGTATCCTCTCACCTCCTTTTGGCGTATCAACAAATTTGGGTCGAATACTCTACCCTCGAAAACTGTTGCGATCCCATGCGCTGGTGGGCCGTCAACAACATTCTTCTAGTTTCATTGCCAGGGAGTGCTAGCAGCATTCTTATGGTGCCGTTGCAGGGGAAGGTCTGTTGTCACGGAGTCATCCGGCAGGACCCAACATTGGTTTTAATATGCTAATCACTTAATAATAATCTGCATAGGGAATAGCTACCCCGAGGAATTAATCAACAACCCGGGCCAGTGCTCCTCATGAGTGTTGGTCCCACCTGAGCGATGTCCGGGGCCCCTCTGGTCACCTAGAGGCTTAGCCATCCCGACGTCTATCTCATCCGTCGTGTCCTGAGACTGAGATACGCGGCTCTTATCGGGGTCGTCGACACGACGGGAGGTCCTGCTAGTCTTGTCCTACCTTAGCAATATATCTTGCGTATAGGAATCCCGATGAAGCTTTGGTTCTCCCTAGAGTTGAGGTTTTCCTCTAAGGAATCCGACGAGATCACGAGATTCCTGATAGAGGATTACTTTGTGGCCCGTGACCGTTTGTGATGGACTAGTTGGAGCACCCCTGCAGGGTTTAATCTTTCGGAAAGTCGTGCCCACGGTTATGTGGCAACTTGGAATATTTGTTAACATCCGGTTATAGATAACTTGAACCTTATCTAATAAAATTGCCAACTGTGTGCGTAACCGTGACTGTCCCTGTCGAAGACCTCTCTTCGACCGGAACATGGTGGGGTTATGATTGACGTAAGTAGGTGTTCAGGATCACTTATTGATCAGCTAGTTATCGATCTGTAGTATAGACCACCTTCAATACTTGTTCTACGTTAGTTAGCCACAATATTTGCTTAGGATGCTGCAACCTAAACACTGAACCTTGTACCTAATAACTTGACTAGTTCTGGCACCGAGGTCATAGATTGCTGAGTCCCCGTGGCTCACATATTACTTCAACACACCAACATGTATAGGTACGCCCGACACAGGTGATCCAGATGGCACGCAGCTAGCGTGGCAGTATGATGAGGAGAACGACCACTTGTACATGAACTATCTAGAAGACTGAGGCGTGGTCGTGATCGTGGGCAAGCATGCAGGGTAGCATAACCTTTTCTCATGTTATGTAGTCCATAGTGGAACTACCTTGTTTGAATAAATGCGTGATGTAAACTCTGATATTATTTATAAGATGGCAGTTGAATCCCTAATTGACATTCTATTATTATGTATGTGCTATGTTATCGTGCTTGTGAAACGCTTAGATGCGCTTCTTTCCTTTTTGGGGCCTCGTTCCCTAAATCGGAAAGGACCGTATCATAGTCGTTACAAGTTGGTCTCTGAGCATCCAGTTGTGGTTCTCGAGGCGACTGAGTGCAAGACCCGCAACAAGACTGTCAAATTTCTCAAAGTGCAGTGGTCACACCCGTTCGATAAAGAGGCTACTTGGGAACACGAGGATCACCTCCGTTCTAAATTCCAAGAGTTCTTTCAGACTTAGATCTCGGGTGGAGTTCTTTTTGTAGTGTGTCAGAGTTTGTAATGCCCCAAGAGTGTAACTTGCCTTATTTGGAACCTTCTGTATGTGGGTCCATCTTGTCATGCAATGAGAGTTCAATACATGTGTTATTTCATGTGATGTCACCTTGTTTTGTTTTTTCCTTTGCATGCATGCATTCCATTCATTCCATGTCTTTGTGCTTGTTGCCTTGTGTATGTGGTGTGATGGCATGTGATGATGTGATGTTGATAAGTTATATGTTGGGTAGTGCATTTGCAAGTAGAGAGCACTATGTTGGTTGCTTATATGGTTCAAAACCTTCTTCCTCTCATTTATCTCAAACCTAATATGTACTTGCTCCATTCCCGATTCACAAATTCCCATGATTTAGTATGTTTTGTGGTGGAGGTGAAGATATGATTTTGCTGTTTTGAAACTATGTTTTAAAGGTGCAAATATTCACAAAACAGCTCAACTAAATTCTATTTTGTAAATATTTAGTTGCTCCAAATATTACTTTTTCTATTTATTCAAATAGGTCATAATTCCTTATGACGAGGGGTATTTTTGCTTTATTTTTAGGATCAATAGTCTAGCCTCTGATTTTTTTTCCTTGTCTGGTGTTCGTTTAAATAAGAAACCCCAGTGGGTTTCTTTTCTCTTGTGTGTCACAAACCTGGGCCTGCTTCTCCCTCCTGAGGCCCATCTTGCTCTCTTCTTTCCAGCGGCAGCCCAAGCGCGCTCCTTCTTCTTCTCCTGATGGCGTCGACCATGTGTGCTAGATTTCCGTCAGAGCATTAGTGAGAGAGAGCAAGGGGATTGACGGCTCCGTCCCATCCGCGGCTCATATAGCCTTAGCGTCCATGCCCCTATGCCTAGGGTTCCGCGTTTCCCCCTCCTAGCGTTGCCACACCTCCCTCCATCTCCTTCTTCCTCCCACGGTAATCTCTCTGTAGATTAGGTAGCAGAGAACAGAGAAGTGTGCCGCCGTCGTCCACCGTGCGTCCCTCGCCTCCGGCGCCGGCCAACATGTCCGGGAGCTCGGGGAAGGCGCCCGCGTTCCATTCCCGTCCTCGGTGAGGCCGGGGAGCGACCACACCGACGCGCAGCTCCTCCTCTCCGTGTGTTCCCGGTGGACTCCTCCCCTGCTTCGGTTCTGCAACAGCGCGTCGTCAGGCTTCTTCAGCTCGTCGACAAATCTTCTTCAGGCTTCTTCCCCGATCGGTGTCCTCTTCTCCTTTCCCTAGGTGAGCCTAGCTCTTCCTCCCTCCCCCTCGTGAGATCTCGCCGATGCTCGTTTCCATGCTTCTCTGATCAGAGAAGAGAACGGTCGGCCATGGTTGTTCTTGTGTGTGTGTAGGTGCTTGGGCTCGTCGTGGCTCACGGCCTCCAACAGCGCAGTAGTGGTAGAGTAGGAGATCCCCACGTAGAGCAGCGGTAGTGGTAGTAGGCATGCTCCAGTGGCGTGCTGCCGTCGTTGTCTCTATTTGCAGGCAGAGCAGGGAGGCTCTGGTAGTTTACCTTGTAGAATACCTCTATTCTGTCAAGTCCCTGATCGTAGCGTAGTGGTTACAGGGTGTTGTTTAGATGCAGGCGGTTGTGGGTTCGAGTCCCCGCGACGCCACCCCTTTTTGTGAATTGTTTTGACATAGTAGCGCAGGTAGGATGGCTTAGCTTGCAACCATCCCCTATTCTGTCGAGCAAGTGGCAGGTAGCAGAGTGGTGTTAGCTGTTGTTGGAGGCCACGGGGTCTAGGGTTCAAATCCCTTCCCCATCCTTTTATTTCTTTTGCTTTTCTGTTACTGTTTTGCATATGTGTTCTTGTATAGTTGCTGCAGCTGCTTGGTTAACATGTTAGGTATTTATTGTTACTCCTCACAACCAACATGATGCCTAGTTATTTTTATTGCTAGTATGTGTAGTGAAGTTGGTGTAGGCTTTGTGTGCATGAGTGTGTATTAGGTGTGTTTAGCACTAGAGTGATGCATGTGTATGTGTTATTCTTATGCTTGGAGTTGAGCTCACGCCCTAGTGTGTTTAAGAGTGTGTGTGTGTGTGTGGGTCCCCCCACATACTTTGTGTTTATTTGTGCTTATGCTTATGACTACTTGTGTTGCAACTCCTATGCATGTTTCACTTGTGTGGTGCAAGCACCCAAGGGTGGTGTGTATGCACATCTCCATGTGCATGTGATTGTGAGTTTTACTTATGATGTGTGCTAGTGTGTGTGTGTCACACACATGCCCAAGGCATCATGTGCCTTGATGAGCACATGAGCTAGCTAGTATGTATGGATGTGTAGGAGTGCATGTTATGTAGTGTATGTATGTGAGTGGTGTATGCTTGAGGATGTGTGTGTGAATGGTGATGTGCTATGGCACACATACATGAGGTCTAAACCCTCATGTCACCATTGGACTGTTGATAGTGTGCATATGGATGTGTAGGTGGTGTTCTAGTGAGAAGTGCATGTGATGATGCACTATTCACCTCATGTGATTCCATGCTTATTTTCTTCTTAGCTTTGTGCCCAATTGTTCTATGCTAGTGCCTATGTATTATATATGTTTTTGGGGTAGAATCATCCCAGGAATCCAATGGTGGGTTCAGATTCCACTTTGAAACACTTTCTGGGAATGTCATATTTCTGTTTTGTTCAATGTTTAGAGCTTGGTTCCATGTGATGTGATGAGCCCAAGAGGTTGATTCCTTGTTGTGGCAGTAGAGGGTGAACCCCTCTACAACATGTTGGTTTTGTTTCATGCTTAGTAGTTCATGTGTGCAAGTTGTGCCTAGTAAAAGTAGGCATGTAGCTGAAAATTCCAGTTTAGTGAAAATTTGTGATTTTCACTAAGTTTGAGAAACCGCTGTTATTTTCTTCCCTTGTAATTGTGCTTGTAGAAGTTCATGTGTTGGGAATCAGCTCCTGCAATCAACTAGGAAGTTGTAGCTTTTGTGTTTGTCTAGCTCTTTTGTCAATTTTCATTCCATTTGGCTTCCTGTAGATATTGTTTTGGGTGCTGTCAAAATTCTTCACAGCATAAACATCTAGTGAGAATATGAGATTTTCACTAAGTCCGTGAAAACTGATATTTTGTCCAGGTTAGCAGCTGTAGAAATTTTTGTGTGAAAATCCTTTGTATTATATTTTTGCTCATGCTTGTAGAGCTTTTGAATAGCTTCTGCCGCATATCCTATTTGCCATATTTGGGTGGCTGTAGGTGCTTTGCATGTAGCTCTCAAACTGCTATGAAGCTATTTATGGAATATTGTATAGTTTTGATGTTTTGATGCTTGTGAGTGCATAGTTGAAGGTGTGGTGATATTCTTTGCACCACCCCATCAATAATTGTTTGTTTTGTGATTTGGCAACATGGGAATACCAGAAGTATGCCAGTGGAGTGTGTTGTGATGGATTTGACACGGAGGACTCTATTTCTTGTTTCATTGTTTCCGGTTGATCCGTAGCTCCGTTTGTAACGTTCTTTATATGATTTCGCATCATTTTCGCATGACTCATCTGTTCATGTCATCGTCATGCATGTCAAGGAAGCTTAGAGTGCAGTTCTGCCCAGGAGCTTGTATTTTCTTCTCATGCTTGTGCTAGTAGCTAGGATAGAGATGCATGTTCATTTACATCTCATGCATCATGTGCTTGTTGCATCTTGAGGTGTTGTTGTTCATTGGATGATATTTCTATGTTGGGTAGCACCGGGATCGGAGAACGAGTACGTGGATCCGGGAGAGTACGTGCAGGACGAACAAGAGCAGTTCCAAGCTGAGGACATCATAGGCAAGATGATATGACCTTGATTCCATCTCTAGACTTGTTATGCTAGATTCACGTTTCCTTCGTCGTATGCTCGTGGCCTACCACTGAAATAATTGCCTCCTGAAAATGCCATGAAACCCAAACACTTTCCCCTCCTAGCAAATATTGATTGGCTAAGTAGGCTTGCTCCGCTACTAATGTTAGCGTTGCTAGTTGCAGGTGCATTTGTCTCATGTGATAACATGAGTTGATATCATTATGTTAAATCTGTTATTTAATTAATGCAACTATATACTTGGTAAATAACAGAAGGCCTAGCCTTTTGCCGGGTGTGTTTGTTCCGTTATTGCCGCCATAGTTACCGGCTACCAATGTTTGATTCCATAACTGATCGCTCCTAACACGTTCAGGGTTGTTATGGGGACCCCCTTGATAAATCGTGTAGTGTTAAGACTTGTCCGACATGACCCAACATTGGTGTTAATTTGGTAATCACTTAATAATAATCTGCATAGGGAATGGCCACCCCGAGGAGTTAATCAACAACCCGGGCCAGTGCTCCTCATGAGTGTTGGTCCAAAATGGACAGACTGCGGGGCCACCACAGGGAAACATGAGGTTTGGTTCCTGTAGGCTTTTCCACCCGTCGTGTCTTGAGACTGAAATACGCAGCTCTTATCGGGGTCGTCGAGACGATGGGAGGTCCTGCTAGAGTTGTTTTACCTTAGCGATATATCTTGCGTATAGGAATCCCGGTGAAGCTTTGGTTCTTCCGAGAGTTGAGATTTTCCTCTAAGGAATCCAACGGGATCACGAGATTCGTGATAGAGGATTACTTTGCGGCCCGTGACCGTTTGTGATGGACTAGTTGGAGCACCCCTCCAGGGTTTAATATTTCGGAAAGCCGTGCCCGCGGTTATGTGGCAACTTGGAATATTTGTTTACATCCGGTTATAGATAACTTGAACCTAATGTAATAAAATTGCCAACTATGTGCGTAACTGTGATTGTCCCCGTCGAAGACCTCTCTTCGACCGGGAACACGGTGGGGTTATGATAGACGGAAGTAGGTTTTCAGGATCACTTAGTGATCAGCTAATCATCGATTGCTAGTTTAGACCACCTTCAATTCTTGTTCTTCGTAAGATAGCCACCATCAATGCTTAGGATGCTGCAACCTATACACTAAACCTTCCTTACCTAATAACTTGACTAGTTCTGGCACCGAGGTCATAGATTGCTGAGTCCCTGTGGCTCATAGATTACTTCAACACACCAACAGGTACAGGTACGCCCGACACAGGTGATCCCGAGGGCACGCAACTGGCGTGGCAGTACGATGAGGAGAACGACCGCCCGTACGTGAACTATCCAGAAGACTGATGCATGGTTGTGATCATGGGCAAGCATGCAGGGTAGCATAGCCTTTTTCTCATGTTATGTAGTCCGTAGCGGAACTACCTTATCTAAATAAATGTGTGATGTGAACTCTGATATTATTTATGAGATGACAGTTGAATCCCAAATTGTCATTCTATTATTATGTATGTGCTATGTTACCGTGCTTGTGAAATGCTTAGATGCGCTTCTTTCCATTTTGGGGCCTCATTCCCTAAATTGGAAAGGACCGCATCTTAGTCGTTACATTCACACCTTCCTAATCAAGCTACTCCAAAAGGCGTGGAAGGTGCATAACTTGTTGCGCCCATCACACGAGATACTCATGGCGGGTATTCCAGATTTATGAATCCTACAAGGCTCGGCGCAGCAAATGGGCCGGCCCTCGACGAGCCTGCACATACTGGGTCTGGGCTCCAAATTCCTTCTTCACAAGTGGCCCAGGATAATTTTGATAAAATGTTAAATGATATGGTGACTAGGATTTTGACCTGCATTATTTGCCTCCGCGAGGGTCATCTAGCCTCTAACTTTACATCTCGGGAGATTTGCTCCTCCTGCTGCCGGGTGGGCCACACCAAATCTGGTTGTGTCTCTTTTGCACTTGAAAATAGGCTTATTTGGAAACGGAAGAGCCCCTCCTCTGTTTCGGATTTTTTTGGGAACCTCTACCTGTCTTGGGGAAACTGCGCGAGCTGCAGCGCCACCCTCACCTATCCCATCACATTCAATCTCTCCAAGCACTCCATTGGAGCCACCGCCATTGACACCTCCACCCCCAGCTTCGCATCCTCCGACGGCCAACTTTGAGCTCGACCCGGAGTGTTACGTCCCTCAGGGCCATCACATTATCGACAGAGGTCCTCACCGTCTTCCCCAGACTTATGTCACTCCGGTGGCTCCCATCGCCCGTCGACATGAGCAATATTTGGTGGCTGAAGTGATGCCTCCTTCGCCCGTCAACCAGATTGGTCAGGTACGACAGCAAGTTGTGGAGCTTTTGAACAACAGGTGTTTTCATGTCCACTCAGCCCAACCTTGGATTGCGGGTGTGTGTCTTTTTGAGCTAAGAGATGCTGGGGAGAGATTTTTCGTTGTCCAGATGGTCCCGTAAGCCTTGGGGAATGATTCTTTTGTTCGTTTTGTGAAGTATAATGAAGGAGAGGGTTTTCATGGAGCTACAGGTATTCGTCAGGGCTGCCTCATGTTTCTTGGAGTTCCCCTCGATTTACCCCATACGGAGGACCTGCGTGCTGTTGTCAATACCTTTGGGGAGTTTCATCAGTGGGTCAGTGATGACCCATATCTCGTGTAGCTGTGGTCTTTGCTTCCTTCCCTGAAGATGCTCTGTCGCCCCGTAGTGTCACCTTCTCTGATAATGCTGCATGGGGCGGCGCAAGGGTTTCTTGGACAGCTGCACTTTATATTGTGGGCGCAAATTATCCCGAGCAGATGCCCCAAGATGAAGACCCAATACCCCTCAATGGAAATCCGCATCCTCTGCCGGGGCACCTTGTTCCAGATAACCTAATGTTTGCTCTACCACCATGTCCCACCCTTGGATGGAATAACGCCCCACTGCCGCCGATACCAGGATATCAAGAGCCCCACAACCAGCAAAACCAACATGATGTTAATGGATGGGGCTGGAATGAAGAAGAGCCTGTCGTTCAACATGGTGAACCTGCCCAGGACCAAAATTCCATGGTATTGACCAGCCAGACACTTTAGACTTTGTTCAGATGGTTCAGTCAGTGCTCCATCCGCCTAATCGCAATGAAGTTCCAGCGGATCAGCAACCACCACCGATGTTCAACCCTCTAGCAATTGTACCTTATCAGCAACCCATCATTCAGCCAGTAAATCTGTTGATTGGATCGATACGGGTGGTTTATGGACCACCGTTACCTCCAGTGTTGGCCTGGAGGAGGACATTTGAGTCTCTAATGGATGTTTTCAATGCCCCGACAAGTCCTCGTGCACTTTCTCTTTTTGCTACTGAACCTCTCGTGCTATGCGAGCGGTCCTGGCCCATTGCATTTGATGACGTCAACTGGGTTTTAAAACTAGTTTTCCTTGTGCAAAATGATCATGTTTCCCCTTCTTTGGTTAGGCCTCGGCCTGTTGTCAGAGCACTTTTCAATGATGCCCTTGACACTGAAGCTCCACAACTCACTATAGATGCTGCCTCTAATGCTCAATTATCTTTCTCTGATCCATGTGCTACGAAGAGGGGCCCTCGAAAGAAGTCTACACGAATTGTGGACTCTACGGTTCGTAGGTGCACCCGGGGCTTCGTGATGCGTTATGGCTAAAAGCCAATATTGCAGGTGCTGCCAATGCCATTGCCGAACAAGAGAAAGCCTCGCTCCAAGCCACTTGAATTTCCACAAGCCGATCACAAGGAGAATGGGACATCTGGAGATGAGCAGTAGAATCAAGAGACCCGCGCGCCACGCCCATCAGGGTGATCCAAGTTGTCGGTAAGAGCCTTGGCATTGCACCGGAGAAGCTGACAATCTACCTTCTTATGGAAGATCCGACCAAGTCCCCCCATGCCTTAATGATGATTAGGATAATTACTATAGCTATCCTATGGGGTCTTGATCCCCCATCTTATCGCTATGTTAAACCTTGTTATATCTTGTGTCTCGCTGGTTATTCTGTACTGTTGTCTTTTGAACATTGTCCGTGCAGGTTGTTGTGTGACTGCACTCTTGATGCTACTGAACTATGTTGCTATGTATAATCATTCTATTAGAAGTTGACATGTTCTTTGCTGGAATGTATAGGGACTTAATTCTAACACGGGTCAAAGAGCTGTTAGAAACAAAATTTATGAAAGCTTGGCCTCTGTTGTTTGACTTCAGGAAACAAAAGTGCAGCACACTGATCATCGAAGTATTAGGTGCTTTTGCCCTAAATGTTTTGATCGTTTTGCATATAGCCCATCTCGTGGGGCCTCTAGAGGTTTGATTGTTCTTTGGAATTCCTCGATACTCAATGGAATGTTACTAGACTCGCAAAGTTTTTTGCATGGTCATTTCTTTAACTTCAAACCACAATAGTGAGAAATGGACGTTAGTCAATGTGTACGGGTCATGCCAAGGAGAAGCCAGGGACCAATTTGTAGACCAGTCTGCCAGCCACTAGGAAAGGCCATATCACTGCCATCATAATGGATTAATTTAAGTCTTTGAGACAGACTCTTGAAAAATGGCAAACTGGTCTTTCTAAGATCAAACTCCTGATAGACAATTGCAATCAAGTGATTTTTCTTCTGGACAATCTTGAGGAGTTGAGACCACTCTTTAGGCCCGAGGCTAATTTTAGAGTGATTGTGAAGCTACACTTGGACCACTTATTTCATCTGTAGTTTCTTTAGTTGAAAAAGAGAGCCACTATTCGGAACATCAAAGTAGGGGAGGAGAATACGATTTTTTACCGTGCTATGGCCATAGAAAGATATATAAGGAACTCCATTTCCTCTTTGAGGCTTGATGATGGAACTATCACTGCTGATCATGAGCAAATTACTGGATGCTTTTGGTTAGTTTATAAAGCCAGGATGGGACAGTCACAAGGAATCACTCTTGCTTTTGACCTGCAATCCCTGCTATATAAGGTGGATGGACTGGATGATCTTACCCTTCCTTTTTCCAAGGAGGAGATGGATAAGACTCTCAAGGAAATGCCCATAGACAAAGCACTAGGTCCTGATGGGTTCAATGGATTGTTTTTTAAGAAATGTTGGTATATCATGTGTGAATATTTATATACACTTGCAAATGAGTTTCATGCTAGTACTTCTAGGCTTGAAAATATGAACTCTTCCTATATCACACTTGTCCCTAAAAAGGGCTCCCCTGAGCAAGTCGTGGATTTTAGGCCAATTTCTTTAACTAGGATGGGTACCAAATTTCTTTCCAAGATGACTCCCAACAGGTCCCAGTTGCATATCACGAAATGTATCCACAAGAATCAATATGGGTTCATGAAATCCAGGACAATCCAGGACTGTGTTGGATGGACTTTGGAGTACCTACGTCAGTGTCACCAGTCAAAAAAGCCTATTTCATCCTTAAGCTTGACTTTGAGAAAGCTTTTGATTCCATTGAACATGAATTCATCTTTCAGGTCTTAAAGTACAAGGGTTTCAATGATACATGGATTCTTTGGGTCAAGCAATTGCTCTCCTCTGGGTCCTCATCAGTGCTGCTCAATGGAGTCCCTGGCAGAAAATTCTTGTGCAAAAAGGGTGTAAGACACAGGACCCTATGTCTCCTCTACTCTTTGCAATTGTTGTAGATTTTCTTTAGACTCTTGTTAATGACTTGTTGTTCAGTGGAAAAATTGAGCTACCAATACCCTGTCATGATAAAGACTTCCCAATTGTGCAATATGCAGATGACACCCTTATTATCATGCTTGTTGTGGAATCATAATTGCTGGAATTAAAAAGAATGCTCCTCATGTTCTCACAGTCTACTGGGCTACATATTAACTACCATAAGTCTGCTATGTTTCCTCTTAATGTAAATCAGGATGAATTGTAGAGGCTGGCTGATTCGGTAGGTTGCAAAGTGGGATCTCTACCCTTTACATACCTAGGTCTGCCTGTTGGAACCACCAAGCCAAGGATAGTGTATTTAATGCCCCTGGTGGATAATATGGAAAGGATACTATCTGCAAGCTCTTCTTTTTTGGCTCAGGGTGGTAGATTGCAATATCTGAACTCTCCTCTGTCTTTAGTTCCCATCTTGTTTCTCTGCAGCTTGGACATACCCCCAGGTATCCTCAAACTGCTGGAAAGGATACAAAGGCAGTGTCTTTGGTAAAGGAATGGTCAAGACCAAGCTCCTGCACTTGCTGCCTCGGACTTGGTATGCAGACCTAAGAACAAGGGTGGTCTTGGAATTATGAATCTGGCTGTCCGAAATGATGCTTTACTGCTTAAGAATGTGATAAATTCTTTAACAAGGCTGATGTGCCTTGGGTTAACTTGATCTGGAACACATATTATCATGACAGAGTACCATAAGCCACATCTCGATGTGGATATTTTTGGTGGAAGGATATCTCAAGAGCATGGATAGTTTGAGAGCTGTGACTTACATACAACCAAATAAAGGCAATACCTTTCTCTTCTTGCCAGACTCCTGGATGTTAGGTGATTCAAAGATGCCTTTAGCTCACAGGTTTCAAAGGTTGTTTTCTTTTGCAATCGATACTTGATACATCTCCGTCGTATCTACTTTTCCGAACTCTTTTGCCCTTGTTTTGGACTCTAATTTGCATGATTTGAATGGAACTAACCCGGACTAACGCTGTTTTCAGCAGAATTGCCATGGTGTTGTTTTTGTGTAGAAATAAAAGTTGTCGGAACATCCTGAAAATTTACGGATATTTTTTCTGGAATAAAAGAAAAATACCTGCGCAAAGATCCACCAGAGGGGGCGTGCCAGTGGGCCACAAGCCCACAGGACGCGACCAACCCCTATGGCCGCGCCGTGCAGGCTTGTGGGGCCCACGTGGCACCACCGCCCCCAATCTCAGCTCTATATCTTCTGTTTCGCCTGGAAAAAAAATCAAAGAGAAGGTTTCATCGCGTTTTGCGATACGGAGGCGCCGCCACATCTTGTTCTTCGTCTGGAGGGCAGATCTGGAGTCTGTTTCGGGCTCCGGAGAGGGGAAATGGTCGCCATCGTCATCATCAACCTTTCTCCATCGACAATTCCATGATGCTCTTCATCGTTCCTGAGTAATCTCATCGTAGGCTTGCTGGACGATGATGAGTTGGATGAGATCTATCATGTAATCGAGTTAGTTCTTGACGGGGATTGATCGCTAGTATCCACGATGTTCTAGATTGATGTTGCTACTACTTGGCTACGCTTAATGCTTGTCACTAGGGACCGAGTGCCATGATTTCAGATCTGAACCTGTTATGTTGTCGCCAATATATGTGTGTTTTAGATCCTATCTTGCAAGTTGTAGTCACCTACTATGTGTTATGACCTGGAAACCCCGGAGTGACAATAGCCGGAACCACTCCCAGAGATGGGCATAGTATGAGGAGTTCATGTATTCACCACATGTTAATGCGTTGGTCCAGTTCTTTATTAAAAGGAGAAACTTAATATCCCGTAGTTTCCATTAGGACCCCGCTGCCACGGGAGGGGTGGACAATAGATGTCATGCAAGTTCTTTTCCCTAAGCAGTATGACTACATACGGAATACATGCCTACATTAGATTGACGAACGTGAGCTAGTTACATATCTCTCTGTGTTATAGCTGTTACATGATGAATCACATCCGTCACACTCATCCATCACCGATCCATTGCCTACGAGTCTTTTACTACTGGTTCTTGCTACGTTACTTTGCCTAGGCTTGTCCCTTGCTACAAAAGGGATTGGGCCACTTTGCTGCTGCTGTCACTACTGCTGTTACTTCTTACTTTGCTGCTGCTGTCACTACTGCTGTTACTTGTTACTTTGTTGCTGCTGTCACTACTGCAGTTACTTATTACTCCGTTGTTACTTGTTGCAAGACTTTGTTGGCGCTAACATCCCGTCAACAAGGCTTTTTCTGGCGCCGTTGCCGGGGATTGTCAAAGCTTTTTCTGACACTATTGCTATCGTACTACCTTGCTACTGATACTTTGCTTGCAGACACTAATCTTTCAGGTGTGGTTGAATTGACAACTCAGTTGCTAATACTTGAGAATATTCTTCAGCTTCCCCTTGTGAGCGAATCAATAAATTTGGGTTGAATACTCTACCCTCAAAAACTGCTGCGATCCCATACGCTTGTGGGACATTCAAGGCTTTTTCTGGTGGCGTTGCCGGGGAGGCACAACTATATTCTCTGAGTCACTTGGGATTGACATCTGCTGATCACTATGAGGAATCCGAAAGATCCAAGAACCAAAATCCTACCTTCCACTACGAGAAGAGGTAAGGAACTGCCATCTAGCTCTGCACTTGATTAACCTTCAGTTTTGAGTAAGTTTGCGACTTCGCCTCCTGCTAGAAATCTTGATATGTCGCCTGTGTTTGATGATGCTACTTCTGCTGCCCATGATGCTTATGATGCTATGCTGGATACTATGCCTGATGATGCTATGCTTGATACTATGCCTGATGATGCTATGCTTGATACTATGCCTGATGATGCTATGCTTGATACTATGCCTGCTATGCCTGATACTGCTTTGCCACTAGGTGCATTCCTTGATGCACAAATTGCTAGAGTTGCTGCTAGATGTGATGATGCTTCTGAAACTGCTGATACTATTGAAGTAGAACCTGCTACTATGCCTGAATTGCCTGTTATGCCTGATACGCGCTATGTTATGGAAGGAGAGATAGCTGAGGACTTTCCTGCGTGTAAGGATAGCTATGATGTTGAGAAACTTCTACACAAGTGGAAAGAACAATCTTTGAATGCTAGGATGAAATATGACCCGAAGTTTGCCACTTCACCTATCTTTGTGACCGATAAGGATTACGAATTCTCTATCGACCCTGAGTTAATCACTCTGGTCGAATCTGATCCTTTTCACGGTTATGAGTGTGAAACGGTTGTAGCCCATCTTACCAAACTGCACGATATAGCCACCCTATTCACCAGTGAGGAAAAGATCCACCACTACTACATGCTCAATCTGTTTCCTTTCTTGCTAAAGGATGATGCTAAGACTTGGTTGACTTCTCTTGCTCCTGGATGTGTACGTAGCCCCCAGGATATGGTTTACTACTTCTCTGAAAAATATTTCCCTGCCCATAAGAAGCAAGCTGCCTTGCCGGAAATATACAACTTTGCTCAACTTGAAGAAGAGAGTCTCCCACAAGCTTGGGGGAGGCTCATCCAGCTACTGAATGCTTTGCATGATCACCCTCTTGAGAAGAATGAGATACTTGATATCTTCTATAATGGACTTACCGATGCTTCCAAAGACCACTTAGATAGTTGTGCCGGTAGTGTATTTAGGGAACGAACCATAGAACAAGCTGAGATTCTGTTGAACAACATCTTGTGCAATTTGAATGCTTGGACTATTCCCGAACCACCTCCTAAGCCAACTCCGAAGAAAAGAGGTATTCTAATACTCAGTCCTGAAGATATGCAAGAAGCCAAGAAATCTATGCGAGAAAAAGGCATTAAAACTGAAGATGTCAAAAATCTGCCACCTATCAAAGAGATCCATGGTCTCGATAACCCGATACAGGTAGTAGAAGTAAATTCTGTGCGTAGGTTTGATGAGAGTGATATTCCTTTTGATAAACCTGCTAGCTTATGCCTCGATGAATTTGATAACTTCGTTGCCAAACACTAGAGTTTCAATGATTATGTTAGCAGACAATTGGAACAGAATGCTCGTATGCTTAGTCATTTAAGTGCTTGTGTGGACAGAAACGTCAATGATCTTAAACTTCTGAGTAAACATGCCTCTATGGTTACTACTCAGGTAGAACAAGTACTTAAAGCTCAAAATGACTTGCTCAATGAGTTGAATGACAATGCCGTCAGAGTCGTCACTAGAGGCGGTAGAATGACCCAGGAACCATTGTGTCCTGAGGGTGCTCCGAAGAGAATTCAACAAGATTCTCAAGGAGTTAGCACTAGCAACCCTGTTGCTGCTACACCTGAGAGTCCAAACGATGTCTCTGTCTCTGATGCTAAAACACAATCTGGTGATGAACATGAGCCTAATGATAATATCAATAGGGATGTTCATGATGATGCTCAGCCTAGCAATGAAAAGGATGTGGAGATTGAACCTAGTGTTGATCTTGATAACCCACATCCTAAGACTAGGAGATACGATAAGAATGACTTCACTGCTAGGAAGCATGGTAAAGAAAGGGAACCATGGGTTCAGAAACTTATGCCCTTTCCTCCTAAACCATCCAAGAAAAAGGATGATGAGGATTTTGAGCAATTCGTTGAGATGATCAGACCTGTCTTTCTGCAGATGCATTTGACGGATCTGCTCAAGATGTCTCAGTATACTAAGTACATGAAAGATATTGTGACTAATAAGAGGAGGATACTTGAGGTTGAGATTTCTGCCATGCTTGCTAATTGCACTTTCAAGGGTGGAACTCTGAAGAAACTAGGTGATCCTGGTGTGCCCACTATACCTTGCTCCATTAAAGGCAACTACGTTAGAACTGCATTATGTGACATTGTAGCCGGTGTTAGTGTTATGCCCCTCTCTATTTATCGTAGACTTGAAATGGATAAGTTGACACCCACTGAAATCTCTCTGCAAATGGCCGACAAATCAACTGCTTTTCCTATCGGCATTTGCGAGGATGTGCCTTTTGTGGTTGCTAACACCACCATCTTAATAGACTTTGTTATCTTGGATATTCCTGAGGACGATGCCAAGGCTGTCATCCTCGGAAGACCCTTTTTAAACACTGCAGGGGCTGTTATGGATTGCAACAAAGGCAATGACACTTTTCATGTCAAAGATAATGAGCATATGGTGCACTTTCCGAAGAAACAATATCGAGTACATTGCATCAATGCTATCGAAAAAACTTCATCGATTCTTATTGGGAGCTTTGAATGCCCTATTCCACGTGTCAAGATGAAGTATGATTTTCTTGTTGGGGAGATACATATCCCCATTGAGGTAACCTAGTGACTATTCGAAAATTCTCCGTTCTCTTTTGCGATTCGGGAAGGTTTGTCAAGGAGACTTGGTCAACCTCATTGACGGATTTCTTTCGATGACCATGAGATGGATGAATCGAGGAGTGACAAACCTCTGTTCCAAGCTTTCACCTTAGGTTGCTTAGAAGAAAAATGATAGGTTTAGTTTAGTTTTCCCTGTTTTCTGTCTTAGCGTCCGGTGGAAAAGTACCCTAAAAATAAAAGTTCTCCGAACGCTGTGAAAATCTAGTATGATTTTTTCTGGAATATTTGAAAAATACTGGGACAAAGAGTTTGTCTCGGGGCCACACCAGTAGGCCACAAGCCCTAGGGGCGCGGGCACCTCCCTAGCCGCGCCACCCAGGCTTGTGGGGCACACAGTCACCCCCTCCACTCATTCTTGCTCTCATCTGGTTCTCCTACCTCCAGAAAAAATCGTTTCATAGCTCAAGCCCGTGTTCTTGCTCCTCTTGGTTGGATTTTCGATCTCTTTGCTCAAAGCACCGTTCTCCGAACTGTTTTGGGGAAATTACTCCTTGGTAAATTGGATATATTACGTAACCAGAGGAGAGGCAGAGGAGTATGAGAGGGAGTCAAAGGCTGCTCGTCTTCGTGAGGCAGCTCTTCAGGCAGTGGGTGCAGCGCTCCCGTATAACCCCCATTATGATTTTGGGTTTCGCCAGGACCATCCTTGGGAATAGACCAACTTAGGCCAAAAGCCTAAGCTTGGAGGAGTACGTGTTCTCACCGACTTTACATTTTTGCTTATGCTTTCACTTTGTTAGCCGGTGTTCACACTATGCCACTGTATCATCCATGCTAGTTTATTTTCTTTTTCTGTCGTTTGCTTTTTGTGTGTCTGTCTTGTTTGAGAAAAACCAAAAAGATTTTATTTTCTTCTTTTTCTTGTTGGGAGCTTTCCCGTGTAAATAGTTTTCTTTTTCTTTGGGTCAAAGTAGAAGACCAAGGTTACAATGTTTAGTGGCTCTTGCAAGCATACCTGTTTAGCTTTCAAAGAGCCATATTACTTTGTCTTCTCCTTTGTGTTTGCGTGCAGATTCCAGCATAGTCCAATGCACGAGCACTCTTATTAGTGTTCCCTCGCTCGGTCGTGCAAGTGAAAGGAAATAATGACGATATATGATGAAGTGATTGAGCTTGGAAAAGCTGGTATGAACTCGATCTATTTTGTTTTTGTAAATATGACTAGCTCATCATGCCTGATTCAGCTTTGTTGTGAGAGAAACATGTTTGCAATGACAACTTAGAGATCATAGTTGCTTATGCCATGCTTACTTAACTAGGAGCTTATAATGGTATGCCTTGGTTGCCAACATGAATGTTGAGATGACTATGATGTAGTATGATAGGATGGTATCCTCCTTTGAATGTTTCAAGTGGCTTGACTTGGCGCATGTTCATGCATGTAGTTGAAACAAAATCAACAAAGCCTGTATGATGTTCAAGTTCATGGTGATTTATGTCCTACTCATGCTTGCACTCAATGTTAGTTAATCTCAATGCATTTTGATGACTGTTGTCACTCTCTAGTTGGTCGCTTCCCAGTCTTTTGCTAGCCTTCACTTGTACTAAGCAGGAATACTGCTTGTGCATCCACCTCCATAAACCCAAAGTTGTTCCATATGAGTCCACCATACCTACCCATGTGCGGTATGTATCTGCCGTTCCAAGTAAATTTGCATGTGCCACTGTCTAAATCTTCAAGAAATAATCTGTTTTGCAAGCCCGTACCGCTCATGTGGTGACAGGGGGCTATTGGTATCTTCCATGCTAGGTGTGTTATCCTCGATATGTGTTTATTCACTATCATTCACGAGAAAGGGGCCGGTAATTGGAATTCCCAGTTCCATGGTCAAATCGAAAAGATAATTGGAAACAAAACTCCCCCAGGATTGCTGTTGGTATGGACGGTACCCGAGGATTCGGCTAGCGGTGGAGTGTGATTTATTGGTGGTGGGGGAGTCAAAACTTTACTTTTCTGTTTGGGAACCGCCTATAGCATGTGTAGCATGGAAGATATTGAGCACTCTTAGTCATTGCGTTGACAATGAAAGCATGCCACACAAAATTATTATCTCTGTTTTCAAAGCTTGAGCTCTGGCACCTCTGCAAATCCATGCTTCCCTCCGCGAAGGGCGTGTCTATTTATGTTCCTGTTGAGTCATCCCCCTCTTACAAAAGCACCAATTAGAGAGCACCTCTGTCATTTTTATGCTTTGCTTTTAACTGTGTTGAGTATGACTATGACTGGATCTTCATTGCCTTGAATTACAATGTTTAGTCAACCATTGGTCTTTGAAGGTGCTCTGCATTTATGTTTTGTGGTCTCAGAAAGAGCTAGCGAGATACCATCTATTCGTACTGCTTCATGTTGTTTTGATTGAAGTGTTGAAATTTGAGGCTTATTATTATTTGCTTGCTAGTTGATTATGCCATTCATATGAGTTTACCGTGAGACCTAGATGTCATTTGCTTATGTGGTTTGCTTGTGATCTTGCTGAAACTCTGGATATGAGTTAGACATAGTTGCAACAACAAGATCAAACAGAGTTCGTCAAAGTTTTTCTTTTGTCTCTTTCAGTTTGTCAACTGAATTTCTTGAGGACAAGCAAGAAATTAAGCTTGGGGGAGTTGATACGTCGCCGTTGTGTCTACTTTTCCGAACTCATTTGCCCTTGTTTTGGACTCTAATTTGCATGATTTGAATGGAACTAACCCGGACTGACACTGTTTTCAGGAGAATTGCCATGGTGTTGTTTTTGTGCAGAAATAAAAGTTCTCGGAACGTCCGCAAAATTTACGGAGATTTTTTCTGCAATAAAAGAAAAATACCTGCGCAAAGATCCACCGGAGGGGGCGTGCCAGTGGGCCACAAGCCCACAGGCCGCGGCCAACCCCTAGTGCCGTGCCATGCAGCCTTGTGGGGCCCACGTGGCACCACCGCCCCCAATCTCAGCTCTATATCTTATGTTTCGCCTGGAAAATATCAAAGAGAAGGTTTCATCACGTTTTGTGATACAGAGGCGCCGCCACATCTTGTTCTTCATCTAGAGGGCAGATCTGGAGTCCGCTTAGGGCTCCGGAGAGGGGAAATCGTCGCCATCGTCATCATCAACCTTTCTCCATCGACAATTCCATGATGCTCTTCATCGTTCGTGAGTAATCTCATCGTAGGCTTGCTAGACGGTGACGAGTTGGATGAGATCTATCATGTAATCGAGTTAGTTCTTGATGGGGATTGATCCCTAGTATCCACTATGTTCTAGATTGATGTTGCTACTACTTGGCTATGCTTAATGCTTGTCACTAGGGCCCGAGTGCCATGATGTCAGATCCGAACCTATTATGTTGTCGCCAATATATGTGTGTTTTAGATCCTATCTTGCAAGTTGTAGTCACCTACTATGTGTTATGACGGTGACTACGACTTGCAAGATAGGATCCAAAACACTCTTATATTCATGAAAACATAATAGGTTCAGATCTGAAATCATGGCATTCGGGCCCTAGTGATAAGCATTAAGCATAGCAAAGTCATAGCAACATCAATCTCCGAACATAATGCACACTAGGGATCAAGCCTTATCAAACTTAACTCGATTACATCATCAATCTCATCTATTATCACCACTATCCAGCAATCCTACAGAGGAATTACTCACTCCCGGTGGTGAGCATCATGGTGGTGTTGATGGAGGAGGGTTGGTGATGACGACAACAATGAATCCCCCTCTCCGGAGCCCAAAACAGACTCCAAATCAGCCCTCCGGGGGAAGAACAGGAGGTGGTGACGGCTCCGTATAGTGAAACACGATGAAATCTTCCCTCCTATTTTTTCCTCCATGAATAGGAATTTATAGGACTGGAAATAGTGTCGGAGGAGCCATGGGGGCCCCACAAGCCATCAGGGCGCGTCAAAGGCCTGGGTCGTGCCCCGTTGGCTTGTGCCCCTCTGGCACACCTCCTCTAGCAGGTCTTCTCTCCATAATTCATTATAATTCCAAGAAAAAATCACAAAAAGTTTCGTCCAATTCCGAGAACTTTTATTTCTGCACAAAAATAACACCAAAGTAGTTCTACTAAAAACAACGTTAGTCCATGTTAGTTTCATTCAAATCATGCAAATTAGAGTCCAAAACAAGAGAAAAAGTGTTTGGAAAAGTAGATACGTTGGAGACGTATGAACTCCCCCAAGTTTAACTCATCGCTTGTCCTCAAGCAATTCAGTTGATAAACGGAAAGTGATAAAGAAAACTTTTACAGACTCTTTTGTTCTTGATGTTGTATATATGCTTAGCTAGTGTTCAGGTTTTCAGCATAAATCATAAGTAACCATATTCATGATAACAATTAAACATCATATGCGCACATGGCAATACATAATCAACTAGTGAGCAATAATAAGATATCTCATATGCCAACAATTTATCAAAACAATCATGCCATAATATGGTGACATGGTATTTCGCCAGCCCTTTCTGAGACTACAAAACATAAATGCAGAGCACCTCCGATGTTCAAGCAATGACTAAACATTATAATTAAGAGTTGGAAAGATCTAGTCATGCTCAAATCCAACATTAACTAGACTCAATGCATAAGAATGACAATAGTGCTGTCCGGTCTGGTGCAGTAATTAAGAAGGTGATGACTCAGCTTAAAAATAAATGGATAGGCCCTTCGCAGAGGGAAGCATTGATTTGCAGAGGTGCTAGAGCTCAAGGTTCAAAACTGGGATGAAATTGTATTTTGGGGTGGTGTGCTTTTCCTGTCAACGTTACGATGGATTTCTCAATATCTGCATGCTAATCACATTATTGGTGGTTCCCAAACAGAATTGAAATTTTGCTCCCCCTCCACCATTCAAACACACTCCATGGCTAGTCCAATCCACATGTATCATTCGAGCAGTCAACTTTCTAGGGGGAGTTCTTGTTTATTTATTTTTGTATTATGCAGGACTGGACACCCTTTTACCAGCCTCTCTCGTGTAATGACAAGTGAATAAACACTCATATTTGAGAATAACCTGCTTAGCATGGAAGATAATGACCGCCCCATCGCTCCATGAGCGGTACGAGCACAAAAAATAGATATTTATTTGAATATTAGATATGACACATGAAAATTTACTTGGAACGATAGGGTAATACTTCATATGGGTAGGTATGGTGGACTCATGTGGAACAACTTGATTTTAGGAGTTTGGATACACAAGCAGCATTCCCGCTTGGTACAGGTGAATGCTAGCAATAGATTGAGCTGCGACCAACTAGAGAGCGAAAACGGTCATAATCATGCATTGTGAATAATTAACATTGGATATTAGCATGGGTGGGATATGAACACTCTGAATTTAAAAATCATGAAGGTTGCATTGGTTTTGAATCATGTACATGTTTGCACATGGGCCAAGTCAAGCTGCTCGAATTACTCAGAGGGAAATACCATATTACCATACCACATCATAACCATTTTAATGCATGTTGACTCGTAAGATAAATCATTATCCACTCCTATCTATTTACGCATGGCATGAGAAACTATAATATCTAATTGTCATCATAAACATGTTCACTCATAATATACTGAATCAAGATCAAACGAGCTAAACATATTTACAAAAACGGGAAAAAAGAAGAGTCCATACGACCTTCCTTTGCCACGATCACTTCATCAAATATCGTCATTATTGCCTTTCACTTGCATGATCGAATGATATGATAATAATAATAGTGCGAGTTGATGATGGACTAAGCTGGAAACTGCGAGATATTTTAAACAAAGGAGAAGACAAGGTAATTATGACTCTTTTTGCTAGAATCACATTTATGCATAAGAGAGCCCCTCAACATTTTCATTGGTCTTCTTCCTTCAATGACTCAATGAAAAGAAAAGAAGTTTAGAGAAACACACTGAAATATTTTTGGAGTTTTTGATTTTTTCCAGAAGGGAATAAAGAAACAAAGGAAAAATAAAAATGAGAAAAACTATTTACACGGGAAAGCTCCCAACATGCAAAGGAAATCTGTTTGGTTTTTCTATTAATACTGCAGTTAATCAAACGGGAAAGAAAACTGAACATAAGTGAGAAATATTTTTGGATTTTTCAAAGTTTTTCAAACACGCAAGAAGAAAGTAGAAAAATAAAACTAGCATGGATAGACAATGAAAGAGGATGAACACCGACAATTGATGCGAAAGGTGCGAACATGAATGTAATGTCGGTGAGAAATACGTACTCCCCCAAGCATAGGCTTTTGCCTAGCTTGGTAATCACCACTCGTGGTTTGGATAATAGTGGGAATGGTAGCTTGTGGTACCGTATCGTGCTGCTTCTTTGGCCAAGTGATGGGCCTCCAGCACATCCTTATATTCTTGCACCTTGTTTTCTAGGATAAAATTTTTCTGTTTGCTCTGAAAATCCAAGAGAGCAGGTGCAAGCAAAGTGAGAGGGACATATCTATATCTATCAAATATTAAGTTATAATTATAATCTCTGGCATTATTTGTAAGAAACTCATGTCTACCCATTGCGTCAAAATCTAAATATTTATCACGCAACACGGGGTCATTAGGTTGATGTGTAACTCTTAATTTTTCAGCTACTCGGGAGGCATAAATCCCTCCATACAAGTCACCAACATGTGAATTGCTATGCAGCCTTCCAGCAACTATTGCAAAGAGATTATAATGTCTCTTGCCTATTAATGCCATATGAATGAGGCTCAAGTCAGGAGTGCATAATGCACTACAGTCCTGGTTACCCACTACGCACTTCCCATTGAATAAAGCAAAATAGCGGATGCACTACTGGAATTCCATTATTTGTCGTCTGCCAAATATTTGCCATCAGCCAGGAGACGACAAAGAACATATTTGCCACCAGCGTCAGGAAAACAGATGACAAAGAGGTGGCTGATGGCAAAATACCTATTTGCCATCAGCCACCTCTTTGCCGTCCGCCCACAGACAGCAAAGGAAGAGAAGGCAGACGACAAAGCTGACGCCATCAGCCACCTCTTTGCCCCACCTCACCCACGCGCACCCCACCGCTTTGCCGTCTGCCTTCTCTTCCTTTGCCATCAGCGGTAGACGGCAAAGTGGATGGACACCTAACGATAACGGTCGCCGCGCCCTCCTCTCTCCCACTCTCTCCACTCTCCCTCACCGCAGCCTCGCCCGCCCCCCAGCGCCGTCGCCGCCCCACCCCAGCGCCGCCGCCCCACCCCGCTGCCACCGCTGATGCCACCCCCACCCCAGTGCCCACCCCACCACCGCCGCCCTCCTCGCGCCCCTCACTGTGCCCCTCTTCCCCCGACGGCCCTCCTCCCTCCGCGGCCTCTCCTCCCCCTGCGGCCCTCCTCCCCCTGGGGGCCCCTCTGGCATTCGGTTAGTTTTTTCTTCTCCTTTTTAATAGTTTTTGTTTAATTAGTTATACGTTTTAGTGAGGTTTTGGCTTAGTTTTAGTTTAGTTTAGGTTCAGTTTTAGTTAGGTTAGTTTCCTGTTTAGTAAAGGAGAAAATGAGAAGAAGAAGAAGGAGAAAGGAGAAGAAGAAGAAGGAGAAAGGAGAAGAAGAAGAAGGAGAAAGGAGAAGAATAAGAAGGAGAAAGGAGAATAAAAAATAAGAAGAAGAAGGAAAAGAAGAAGAAGGAAAAGGAAGGGAAGGAGAAGAAAGAAGAAGAAGAAGAAGAAGAAGAAAAATAGGAGAGGAAGAGAAGAATAAGAGGAAAAAAGAAAATAAGAAGAAGAAGAAGAAAAAGAAGAAGAGAAGAAGAAAACAAGAAGAAGGAGAAGAAGAATAAGAGGAAAAAAGAAAAAAGAAAATAATAATAAGAAGAAGAAGAATAAGAAGAAGAAGAAGAAGAAGAAGAAGAAGAAGAAAAAGAAGAAGATGAGAAGAAGAAAAGAAGAAGAAGGAGAAGAAGAATAAGAGGAAAAAAGAAAAAAACAAAATAAGAATAATAATAATAATAATAATAATAATAATAACAATAAGAAGAAGAAGAAGAAGAAGAGAAGAAAAGAAGAAGAAGGAGAAGAAGAATAAGAGGAAAAAAGAAAAAAAGAAAATAAGAATAAGAAGAAGAAGAAGAAGAATCAGAGGAAAAAAGAAAAAAGAAAATAAGAGTTAGGTCACATATTTTCTGATTATCTTATAAAAACATCATATTTGTGTTGATCGGGTGAATTTCAATGTGTAGTTGTTCGACGACCTCCACGTGCGTTGGACGAGCTCCGCCCGTACATTTGTTGGTGAGCACAAATGACTTCTCCTCCTACCCCTTAATTTGCTCTGCCCCGATCTTCGTGCCAATGAAACTTGCTAGCTATATATAGGTTTCTTCAATCATGAGTATGCGTGACCAGTATGCGTCTCCCGTTCGAAAGGGCGACATCTATAAATATGCATGTCTTTGCATATTTATAACCGCCATCCTTTCGAATTGTCCAACATTATCCATGGACAGCCCGAGTATGTGTAGATTGGGTTCGTTTTCCCGTATGGTGTGCTCTGGATCCGATGCGGAATTTCGTTAGTTCCTCCCTGTTGTTCTCCGGATGCACATCCTCTCTGTTTATTGCGGAGACGTGTATCAGGAGAACAGCGGGGAGGTGCTGCCGAAATTTTGCGTTGGATCCGGAGCAGAGCATGGGAAAACGAACCCAATCTACACATACTCGGGTGGGATTAGGACCTATCTTTACCTATTAGCGTGTAGGTTGCCTGGACGTAATAAAAATGGCAAACCTGATTAACCGATGAATATAAATGCTAAATTATATATAAATATATTTCTTCTATCTTTAGTAGCTACGCAAGATGAGTGATCGTGCGTGGATGTATACCGGTCACCCTAGTCAGAAAGAGATGACGAAAGAATGGTTTGTAAAAACAAAGGAATTTGTGAAAGCCGCATTCGCAAATGGCCAGGAAAGAAACTATTGCCCCTGTCCTGGATGCGACAACTATAAAAAGATGACAGAGGCTGTAATGATTAAACACCTGTAGAGGAGGGGTTTTAAGCCTAATTATACGGTGTGGACATTTCATGGTGAGTCTATACAACGCACAAGAGCTGAGGTGGTCCGTCATCGCACGGACGAGCATGGTACCGGGATCGAAGACATGATGCAAGACTTTCATGATGCTCGGGATTCGGAAGATGAGATGGAGGAATCTGCAAAGGCCTTTTATGAAATGTTGGAGTCTTCAAAACGTCCTATCCATGAGCACACCGAGCTCTGTCAGCTGGATGCAATTGCACAAGTAATGGTTGTGAAGGCTCGGTTCAACTTGGGAAGAGAATGCTACGACGCGATGATGACACTATTTGGACGCTTCCTACCCAAAGGCCATGTCATGCCTGCAAACCTGTACCAGTCGGACAAAATACTTCATGTACTTATGATGCCCTATGAGAAGATAGATGCATGTGAGAAAGGATGTGTCTTATTTAGGAAGGAGTATGCACACTTGGACTATTGTCCCAATTACGAGTCTTTCAGGTATCTTGTGGTAGACAACGGTAACAGTGTTCTTTGGTATATGCCAATCGTACCAAGACTTCAACGTCTTTCATGGTCGAAGAGACAGCCAAACAGATGACATGGCACAAATTGGGCAAAAGAACCGAACTAGATGCGAATGGGAATAAGATGATGGTACACACATCAGATGGGGAAGCGTGGAAACATTTCGATGGATTGCATCAGGATAAAGCGGCAGATCCAAGGAATCCTCGAGTCTGCGCCGCCACGGATGGTTTTAATCCCTTCGGCATGACGGAAACCCAATACAGTTGTTGTTGGCCTGTATTTGTCATTCCACTCAATCTCCCCCCGGGCAGATTATGCAAAGAAAGAACATATTTCCAACGTTGATAATTCGAGGGCCCAATTATCCGAGGAAGAATGTGAATGTGTACCTGCAACCGCTTAAGGATGAATTGGAAGAAGCTTGGGATAATGGGGTCAAGACATAGGATGCCGCTAGAAAAGAAAACTTCAAAATGCATGTGTGGTACATGTACTCTATGCATGACTTGCTAGCGTACGCTCTATTCTCTGGATGGTGTGTGCATGGAAGGTTCCCGTGCCCCCAATGCAAGACAGCTCTTCAGTTTCATTGGTTGCAGGAGGGTTGGAAGTATTCTTGCTTTGACTTGCATAGCCAGTTCCTGGATCCTGATCATCAGTTCAGAAAAGAGAAGAAGAACTTTACCAATGGTAAAGTTGTCAAAAACTTGGCACCACCTGCATTCACAGGCCAACAGATCCTGGATCAGTTAAACGCCCTCGAGCCTGATCCAGAGCGTCCAGGGTATTTCAAGGGGTATAATTCAAAACACGCCTGGACTCACAAGCCATGCTTCTGGGATCTGCCTTACTTCAAAGACCTCCTTCTTCCACACAATATCGACATAATGCACATTGAAAAGAATATCGGAGAGGCTATTTTTGGTACATTGTTCGACATAGATGGGAAGACAAAGGATAATATTAAGGCTAGTGTCGATCAAGAGACACTATGTAAGAGACCGTTACAAAACATGCGAGAAGGCAAAGGAAAGCAGAAGTGGTCGAAGCCAAAGGCGTGGTTCAATCTTGGAAGGCCAACTATGAGGGAAATTATCTTGTGGGTCAAAATGCACTTGATGTTCCCTGATGGGTATGCAACGAATCTAAAGAGGGGAGCGAGTCTTGAAAAATTAAAAATCTTTGGTCTCAAGAGTCATGATTGGCACATATGGCTAGAGCGGGTAATGCCGGTGATGTTACGTGGCTTTATTCCTGAGGATGAATGGCTAGTACTGGCGGAGCTGAGCTATTTCTTCCGTGTTCTTTGTGGGAAAGAATTGTTGCCTGGCGTGGTAGAAGACATGGAGGAGTTTGCACCGGAGTTGTTGTGCAAGTTAGAGAAGATCTTTCCACCGGGCTTCTTTAATCCAATGTAGCATTTTATTTTACATCTACCGACCGAGGCAAGATTGGGTGGGCCCGTGCAAGATTGTTGGTGCCATGCAACTCAGAGGATGCAGAAGACCCTTCGAACTAAATGTAAAAATAAGCGTAGAATTGAAGCATCGATGGCTGAGGCATTCATTACCGAGGAGGTGGCAAACTTTGTGAAAGCACACTACGAAGCCAAAAATCATCATTTGCATAATCCGAAGCCTCGGCACAATGATGTAGACCCTAAAAAAGGAGGGTCCAACCTCAGCCTATTCAAAGGGAAGCTCGCACCAGCCGGTGCTTCGAAACCAATAACGTTGGATGTCGGAGAATGGCGGAACATTTTGTTGTATATCTTCAACAACCTAACAGAAGTGCGGCCGTACATCGAGTGAGTTCTCAGCACATTTTCCCGTAACTTCTAATTCATTTGAACTGCTCTTATTCCCGGATATTTCAAACAGCCGTTACGTCGCCAAATTCTCAGATGGAGCGGTGATCGAAAATGATTCCGTCGAAGAGTATGAGCTTCTGTCAAAGCCATGAGGCGGCTATCCCGGTTTCATCTCTTGGTTCAAACAAACAGTAATTATGAATAATGGACCATTTCATTTCTTGGTCTAAGTTGCGGCTAATGCAACAATCGTTTTGTATTAAACTTGTAGGCTAATTCAGAGTCTATGGACGCTGAATTGAGACAAGTCGCTAATGGTTTTGACTATAAGGTCCGTTCATTTGAGAAATACAACATCAACGGGTATCTCTTTCGTACCTTTGGCAAAGAGCTATCTATGCCCGACCAGAAATCTACAAATTGTGGTGTCTCTGCTATCGGCGAAGGTGTTATCGAGTATTATGGAAGAGTTGGAGCAATTTATGAACTTCAATTCTATGGTGAAAACCCACCTAAGGTCGTAGTCTTCAAATGTTATTGGTTCCAGCCAAAGAAGACTAGAAGGACTCATGAGCATATAGGACTAGTCGAAATCAATCCAAACACCCATTTAGATGTTCCCGATGTCTATATTACGGCTCAACATGCGACCCAAGTTTTCTATCTACCATGGGCATGCCAAACGGATAAGAATCTGGAAGGTTGGTATGTTGTTTATGAAGTGCCACCACATGTCAGACCACCTCTCCCAAATGAATAGGATTATGAACCTCACATTAACCCAGACACATATGATGGAGAATTCTTCCAATAAACACGTCTTTCCAAGAAACATTTCAAGAACCGCCGTGCTTTACCGAAGAACATGGAAGTAGACAAAAACAATGAATCAGACTCCAGTTCTGAGCCGGAACCAGAAGACATGTAACTCGTAGAGGTTACTGATGCGGATGACCTGTCAATTCTTCAACGATTAAAGGAAGGCCTTTCACAACTTCAGGCCGTTGAACCCGACGAGCACGTCATTCATGAAGACATGCGTGATAGTGATGATGATGATGCATTTATTGATGATGATGATTAGTTTGTAAGATTCACAACTTAAATTATATATATTTTAATCTTTATTATTCATGTACATATTAATATTCATGTCAGTTATTCAATTTTTTTATGTTGTACTAATTTCTTTTAATGTTTATCATGGCAGGTCACCAGGTGTGGAAAGATGGTGGGCGCTGGTCCAGATCGCTCGATGGGTTCTTCCGAGGCGCCCCACATGAGGGGTGGTACTTCCCTTCCACCCCTATCTCTCCGTAGAGCGTTGGCAGACAGTCTGTCGACACCACTCGTGGGTTCTTCTCCGTCGGCGGCGTTTCCCACTGGAAGAGGTGTTGGTCGGGTAGGGAAGAAGGGGAAGGGTACAGGGAGAGGTGGTGGCCGCGGAAGATCCAAGAGGACTGTTGAGCTGTCCTCGCCACCACCACCAGCTCATTCACCCGAGCAT
Organism: Hordeum vulgare subsp. vulgare; assembly: GCF_904849725.1. Lineage (NCBI taxonomy): Eukaryota > Viridiplantae > Streptophyta > Magnoliopsida > Poales > Poaceae > Hordeum > Hordeum vulgare. The sequence continues at coordinate 227,316,090 of NC_058520.1, read as the reverse complement.
AGGACTACTATGGTCGACCCGTTTGCGGAGGAGGCTACGGGGACTCCGTTCCAGGAGCCTGGTGTTAATGGACATTCGTCCCATGAGACTCTGGTCTAGGAGCAGCCTCGGGCCGAGGTGCATTCGGCCCACTAGACTACGGTTCCGGAGGCTTCACCCGACGTGGAGAGGCCCGGATGGGAGACCTGGCCAGATCGTACCGAGTTGCCGGATTGGACCGAGGGTCCGGGTGGCTCAGGGGGCGGGGATGGCGGGGATGAGCTTACGGATAGTGAGGGCGATGTACAGGTGGATGGGGCCACCGTGTACAAGCGTGGTAGTACACGTCTCCCGGTCGCACCGGCTACCCGCGAGCAGATGTCGGTGATTAAACCTGAAGGAGATAGGTAAGTACGTTTACTTTTTTTTTTAGCTTTTGCCTTCAAGTTTGTTCAAATATCTAATGCGTTGACCTTCATACTGCAGGGGATGGGTACACCCTCTTGGAATCCGCAGGCGGAACTCTGTCCTTGGTGTGCTTCGCCGGACAAATTTCCCGGGGTTTGTCATGTTGCCTGGTGAGGGTCAGGTTCCTACACTAGGATTTTCCTGGGAGCACTACCAGGCTGCGCAGGCCCCGCCAGAGGAGATTATAGATGGTGTCTTGTGCCTCACGAGGGCCGAGATGGTGATCAAGAGCTTTTGGGTAAATTATCCTTTTACAGAATCTAAAGTTAACAGTATAGCTAATTATTGTACTAATCGGTGTTTTCAAGTTTGATTGTAATCCTTCTATAGGTGTGAGGATGGATATGAGGAGGAGGCGGCCAGGCTTCTCGACGCCGAGTGTAGGCGGTTACTACAGAACTTGCGCCACGAGGCTCGGCCGCACGCTATTCGAGATTACTACGCCACACGTGGTATTAAGAAGTAGAAGAAGGATTGCCGCGGAAAGTTTCTGAAGAAGGAGCAATACATGAAGGTAATTACCTATTCTTAAGTCCTTCTACGTAGTTTTCTTGAATTCATTCATAGGCGTAGCGCTGAAAATTCTTTCTAATAACTTACAGGTGCCCCCGAGATGGTGTGCGGATAAGATGGATTGTTGGGAGGCGTTCGTTGATGAGTGGTGCACAGGCAGCTGGCGAGCCGTCCACGAGAATGCGAAGGATCGGCGTAGCCAAATGGTTGGTGTGCCACACCATCAAGGCAGGGCCAACTTACTTCAGTTCGGACGAAACTGGGTATGTGATTTGCTTCATGATTCATGCAATTCATTCTTGATGCTAATATTTCGTTCCTCTCTTTTAGGCGCATCACAATAAGACGGAGATGCCACACTTGTACGACCTTTATGGCATGGCCCATACTGCCTCGTACAAGAAGGCGAAGGCATTCTCTGAGTCTAACCTGGATGATCCCAATAACTTCACCAACATATCATCCCACCAGAAGCTCGTGGCATACAGGGACGCGGGGAAGGCTATGAAAGGGGATGACTTTAACCCTAGCTAGGAACTATTGGATCTAGAGCTGGTGATGATATCTGGTGGCGGGAGGCCCCATGGCTCGATAGCCATTGGAGATGAGATAATACGTTGTCCACTCACTCTCCCGGAGATCAAGGCGCGTCAGTGGAGCAGCTGTCCTGAGATAATGCGTCGTCCACGACCAGTCGATCTTGCCATCGAGGTTAGTTGTATGGACTAAGAACACTTTCATCCATTTCATTATGTGTGTCACCATAGATCATTATTGTGGTAACGAGGAATGGTGTTTCAGGCTGCTCTTCAGAAAGAGAGATTGGCAAACCAGGCTGCTCTTGAGAAAGAGAGATTGGCAAGCCAGGCTGCTCTTGAGAAAGAGAGATTGGCATGTCAGGCTGCTCTTGATGAGAGGGACCAGACCACGACTAGATTGATTGAGGAGGAGAGGTCCCGGAATGAGGCAGGTCAAAGGGCCATGTATGAGATTTTTGTGGTAAGTTTTTTTTCACATTAGCCAAATCATGTGTGTAATGTATGTTTCATTACTAACTAATATGACCCACTCTTCAGGGTCTGTGCGAGAAGAGCGGTCAAGTCCCTCCGCCGATGCCCGTCTTCTCTTCGATTGGCACGGTGAGTTTCATTATAAACTAGTATTAATAATTGAGTGTCATCATGCTAACTGAGACATTGCAAAATATCTATTCTGCAGAATAACTACCGAGCGGCATCGCACGACCCTTCTCCAGGTGTTTCTCCTCCTTGATGACCACTACTGTAAGTTTCTCTTCTCCTCTTTCATATTCTCCTTGCCTTAATTTCCCCAACAATGACATAGTTAGCCCATTTAGCTTCAAAAAAACATAATTAGCCCATTTAGGTCCAAAATGCCATAATAAGCTCAAAATGGCATAAGAACCTTGTTTAGCTCATTAATATTATATACTTAGCTTGTTTTCCTCTAAAATGAGATAATTAGCCCATTTAGCTCCAAAAAGACATAGTTAGCTAATTTAGCTCCAACAAGAGGAGAAGATGAGAAGAAATAGGAAAAATGAAAAGAAAGAAGAAGAAGAAGAAGAAGAAGAAGAAGAAGAGAAGAAGGAGAAGGAGGAGGAGGAGGAGGAGAAGCAGGAGAAGGCCAAGGACCTTCTAGTCCTTCTCCTCCTCCTTCTCCTCCTTCTCCTCCTTCTTGATTTCTTCTTCTTCTCCTCCTCCTCCTATTTATTCTCCTCTTTCATATTCTCCTTTATTTAATTTCCCCAACAATGACATAATTAGCCCATTTAGCTCCAAAATGCCATAATAAGCTCAAAATGGCATAAGAACCTTGGTTATCCCATGACTATTATATTCTTAACTTGTTTTCCTCTAAAATGGTATAATTAGCCCATATAGCTACAAAAAGACATAATTAGGTAATTTAGCTCCAACAAGAGGAGAGGAGGAGAAGAAATAGGAAAAATGAAAAGAAAGAAGAAGAAGAAGAAGAGAAGAAGGAGAAAGAGGACGGGGAGGAGGAGAAGGCCAAGGACCTTCTAGTCCTTCACCTCCTCCTCCTTCTCCTCCTTCTTGATTTCTACTTATTCTCCTCCTCCTCCTCTTTCTTCTTATCTTTCATATTATCCTTGCTTTAATTTCCCCAAAAATGACATAATTAGCCCATTTAGCTCCAAAATGCCATAATAAGCTCAAAATGGCATAAGAACCTTGGTTAGCTCATGAATATTATATTCTTAGCTTGTTTTCCTCTAAAATGGTATAATTAGCCGATATAGCTACAAAAATACATAATTAGGTAATTTAGCTCCAACAAGAGGAGAAGAGGAGAAGAAATAGGAAAAATGAAAATAAAGAAGAAGAAGAAGAAGAGAAGAAGGAGAAGGAGGAGGAGGAGGAGAAGGCCAAGGACCTTCTAGTCGTTCTCCTCCTCCTCCTTCTCCTCCTTCTCCTCCTTCTTCTTGATTTCTTCTTCTTCTTCTCCTACTCCTCCTCTTTATTCTAATCTTTCATATTCTCCTTTCTTTAATTTCCCCAACAATGACATAATTAGCCCATTCAGCTCCAAAATGCCATAATAAGCTCAAAATGGCATAAGAACCTTGGTTAGCTCTTGAATATTATACTCTTAGCTTGTTTTCCTATAAAATGGTATAATTAGCCCATATAGCTACAAAAAGACATAGTTAGGTAATTTAGCTCCAACAAGAGGAGAAGAGGAGAAGAAATAGATAAAATGAAAAGAAAGAAGAAGAAGAAGAAGAAGAAGAGAAGAAGGAGAAGGAGGAGGAGGAGGAGGAGAAGGCCAATGACCTTCTAGTCCTTCTCTTCCTCCTCCTTCGCCTCCTTCTTATTGATTTCTTATTCTTCTCCTCCTCCTCCTCTTTCTTCTCCTATTTCATATTATCCTTGCTTTAATTTCCCCATCAATGACATAATTAGCCCATTTAGCTCCAAAATTCCATAATAACCTCAAAATGGCATAATAACCTTGGTTAGCTCATGAATATTATATTCTTAGCTTGTTTCCTCTAAAATGGTATAATTAGCCCATAGAGCTACAAAAAGACATAATTAGGTAATTTAGCTCCAACAAGAGGATAAGAGGAGAATAAATAGGAAAAATGAAAAGAAATAATAAGAAGAAGAAGAAGAGAAGTAGGAGAAGGAGGAGGAGGAGGAGGAGAAGGCCAAGGACCTTCTAGTCCTTCTCCTCCTCCTCCTTATCCTCCTTCTCCTCCTTCTTCTTGATTTCTTCTTCTTATCCTCCTCCTCCTCTTTCTTCTCCTCTTTCATATTATCCTTTCTTTAATTTCCCCAACAATGAAATAGTTAGCCCATTTAGCTCGAAAATGCCATAGTAAGCTCAAAATGGCATAAGAACCTTGGTTAGCTCATGAATATTATATTCTTAGCTTATTTTCCTCTAAAATGGTATAATTAGCCCATATAGCTACAAAAAGACATAATTAGGTAATTTAGCTCCAACAATAGGAGAAGAGGAGAAGAAATAGGAAAAATGAAAAGAAAGAAAGAAGAAGAAGAAGAAGAAGAAGAGAAGAAGGAGAAGGAGGACGAGGAGGAGGAGAAGGTCGAGGACCTTGTAGTCCTTCTCCTCCTCCTCCTTCTCCTCCTTCTTAATTTCTTCTTCTTATCCTAATCCTCCTGTTTCTTCTCCTCTTTCATATTATCCTTGCTTTAATTTCCCCAACAATGAAATAATTAGCCCATTTAGCTCCAAAATGCCATAATAAGCTCAAAATGGCATAAGAACCTTGGTTAGCTCATGAATATTATATTCTTAGCTTGTTTTCCTCTAAAATGGTATAATTAGCCCATATAGCTACAAAAAGACATAATTAGGTAATTTAGCTCCAACAAGAGGAGAAGAGGAGAAGAAATAGGAAAATGAAAAGAAAGAAGAAGAAGAAAAGAAGGAGAAGGAGGAGGAGGAGGAGGAGAAGGCCAAGGACCTTCTAGTCCTTCTCCTCCTCCTCCTTCTCCTCCTTCTTCTTGATTTATTCTTATTCTCCTCCTCCTCCTCTTTGTTCTCCTCTTTCATATTATCCTTGATTTAATTTCCCGAACAAGGACATAATTAACCCATTTAGCTCCAAAATGCCATAATAAGCTAAAAATGGCATAAGAACCTTGGTTAGCTCATGAATATTATATTCTCAGCTAGTTTTCCACTAAAATGACATAATTAGCTCAAAAAACATCATATTTTGTTCTTCTTCTGGCTTTCTTATTCACATTTTTGCAGATTGGATATACTACATGCATGGAAGCTGGCATTCATGGAGTTGAACAATGTCGATGGATGAACTTTATATGTATATCATCTAGTTTTCATTTGAGTTGATGAACAATGTCAAACTATATGTATATATATATATATATATGAATAAATAGTGCAATACTTTGTATGTTGGTTCTTTCGATATATGGGGATGTACATTGATTTATATGTATATCATATATGTGTGGTGAATTATATATATGTGTTGGCAAGTATATGTGTGGTGAACTATATATCATATATGTGTGGTGGATTATATAAATGTGCTGTCAAATATATATATATATATGTGCTATCAAATAATATAAAACAAAAAAATAGGTACTATATGGGCTCTTTGCCGTCTGCCAACTGATGGCACACGTATTTGCCATCAGTTGGCAGACGGCAAAGGTGCCACATGGCACCCAGCTGTGTATCCTGGGGTGTCTATATAGGCTCTTTGCCGTCTGCTTCCAGGGCTAGTAGACGGCAAACAAGAGGGCACAGAGGAGGGGGGAGGAGGAGGAGGCAGACGACAAAGAGTGGGGGGGGGAGGAGGAGGAGGCAGACGGCATAGAAGAGGGGGGAGGCAGACGGCAAAGCCTCCGTTAACCCCTAACGGAGGCAATGCCTGTTGGCTGCCGTCTCGAGCACTTTGCCGATTGCTCCTATGAAAAGCTGATGGCAAAGCTCTTTGCCGTCCACTTTGGGGAGACAGACGACAAAGAAGGTACGTTGTCGTCGTAGGCTGACACAGAAATTTTGCCGTCCGTGAGATTCTTTGCCGTCTGTGGTATTCTCTTTGCCGTCTGGGTTTTACTCTTTGCCGTCTGTGATGGCAGACAGCAAAGAAGCTGATTCCTGTAGTGATGGAGGGAAATTGAATACTTTTTACTCTAGCTTGTGTTACTCCTCTATCCTCTCCAACGCAGGGCTACTAAGAAACATATTATAATCAGTTTTCTTTGGCTTATCTAATGAGCCCCATAGTGGAACTTCTCAAGCCTCATTGAATTATTCTAGAGATAAACTATAGGATTTATCATAGCAGTTGAACAATACTCTAGAATTATGAGGGTGATATTGAAATCCTTGCATGAATTTACGGGTAAGATTGTAACGCCGGGCACACTTATCTGCGAGGAAGTCAGAGAGGTCAGTATTATAAATGTACCGATCAAACTCTTCCTTGATGCCTGCACTTCTCATGAATTCTTCGCATGGCCAAAAGCACGACTTGGCATCAGCCATGACTATTAAACTTGACCGAGGTTCGACATAGGCTTGTCGTGCCTAGCCCTCTCTCGATGATTCTCCCGAAGAATGCCTTCACGAAGGATTCCTCCTAAATAAGTTCATCTTTCAAAGAACAAATTTATGAACAAATTTGGAGCCACAAATTTATGCCAATGAAACTTTGTAAGATTGAAAGCAACTACTCTTAGGGATGCCTAGAGTGCATATCAAGCATTCGTACTACTTGGAACTTAAAGAATTTAACATGTAAGCTCATTTTCTGTAGCACCAAGTGCAGAAAAATATGCATAATATAAACCACTAAAACAAAAACTAACTAGAGGAGTGGAGGAGTTACATACCAAGGAACAATTCCTGAAAATAGTTTCAGAAACGGAGTTTCGACCAAAGAGATCGAAAATTTCAGTTTTGGGGGGAAGAACATGGGAAAGAGAGAGCTAGGGAATTTTTGCTGGAGTTAAGAGACGAAGTGGGCTAAAGAGATAAGACAGGGGGGCCTGTGGGCCCTACAAACCATCACGGCGTGGCCAGGGCCTAGGCCGCGCCCTGTTGGCTTGTGGCCCACAAGTGCACCTCCCTCCTAGAAAAAATCATGTTAATTTTTTTTGGCATTCTTAGACTTTTTATTTTTGGGCTATTTTCTAATGCATGGTAAAATCACAAAACAGCATAATCATGGTATTTTATTTTATTCTACTAAGAAAAATAGAAAGTAAACTAATGATATTGAGAAAGGTGCTTACTAAATTCATTATCCTCATGACTTTCAAAAAGGATTTGTTAATAAGGTTGATCAAGTCTTATTAATAACCGTTTCCGATTGACATGAAAACAAAGATTTCACGTATCACACTAAGTTACCTCAATGGGGATTTGCATCTCCCCAACAATAAGATTATAATAATTTTGCTTGACAATAGGAAGAGGTAATGCAAAGCTTCCAATGATAACCATAGCACTAGGATGAATGACATTAACATTATTAACCATAATTTCCTTCCTTGGGAAATAAACGATATGGTGTTTGCCATTGACACGAAATATGAATTTTCTTTTGTTGCAATCAATAACAACCCCTGCAGTGTTTAAAAAGGGTCTACCAAGGATAATTGACATGTTGTCATCCTCGGGCACATCAAGAATAACAAAGTCTGTTAGGATAGTAACATTTGCAACCAGAACAGGAACGTCCTCACAAATTCCAATAGGTAAAGCAATGGATTTATCAGCCATTTGCAAAGATATCTCAGTAGGTGTAAGCTTATTCAATTCAAGTCCTTTATATAGGGAGAAAGGCATAACACTAACAGCAACTCCTAAATCGCATAAAGCAGTTTTAACTTAGTTTTGTTTAATGGAGCAAGGTATTGTGGGTATACCGGTATCTCCCAATTTCTTAGGCACTCCTCCATCAAAAGAATAATTAGCAAGCATAGTAGCAATTTCAGTTTCAGGTATTTTTCTTTTGTTGGTAATAATATCCTTCATATACTTAGCATACGGAGGAATTTTCAAAATATCAATCAAGCGAGTGTGCAAAGTGACATGCCTAATCATATCAGCAAAGTGCTCAAAAACCTCCTCGTCCTTACTATTGGAATGCTTATGAGGGAAAGGCATGGGTTTCTGAACCCATGGTTCTCTTTCCTTCCCATGTTTCCTAGCAACAAAGTCTTTCTTTTCATAACGCTTATTTTTAGGATGTGGGTTATCAAGATCTTTAGCAGGTTCTATTTCCACATCGTTATCTTGCCCTTTATTGTCTCGTTGAACATCTACGTGAGTATCCTCCTTATTATTATCATCATTTTCATTATCACTAGGTTCATGATCACTACCACACCGTGTCTAAGCGTCAGAAATAGAAACATCATTTTTTTTCAGCAGGTTTTTCAATGACAAGTTCATCAGAAGCATGCAAAGTCCTATCCTTTTTCTTCTTATTTTTCTTATTATGTGGACTAGGTGCATCGTTATTAATTCTTTGAGAGTCTTGTTCAATTCTCTTAGGATGACCTTCACGAAAGAGAGGTTCCTGAGTCATTCGACCTCCCCTAGTCATTACTCTAACAACATGATCATTCATATTATTATTTATTTCAGCAAGCAAATCATTTTGTGACTTAGCAACCTGGTCTAGTTGTGTGTGAACCATACAAGCATGTTTACCTAGACCTTTAGTAGCATTAGCAATTCTAAAAATCAAGTCACTCAAGCGATGTATCATCATAGCAATACGTCTTAAATGAGCTTTGACATAATTAATGAAATGCTATTGCTTAACAACATAATTATCAAATTCATCCATGCATTGACTGGGAGTCTTAGTATAAGGTATATCACTTTTATTAAAGGTACAGAGAGAGTTTACCTTTACTACCTGTGTCGCGGTGTCAAGTCCATGTATTTCTTCAATAGGTGGTAATTTCTTGACATCTTCAGTTTTAATACCTTTCTCCTTCATGGATTTCTTAGCTTCTTGCATATCTTCAGGGCTAAGGAATATAATACCTCTCTTCTTTGGAATGGGTTCCGGCAGTGGTTCAGGAAGCACTACTGGAATTCAGTTATTTGCCGTCAGCCTCTTCTTTGCCGTCTGCTGGCTGATGGCAAAGACCCTATTTGCCGTTAATCACCAGAAAACTGACGGCAAAGAGCAGACTGATGGCAAAGATACTCTTTGCCATCAGTCTTGTCTTTGCCGTCTGCAGGCGCACGCCAAAGAGCAGGAGGGCAGACGGCAAAGAAGAGGCTGACGGCCCACCACACACCCCCTCCCACCCCATAACGGGCGCTCCCTTTGTTGTCTGCCCTCCTGCTCTTTGCCGTCGGGGGGCAGACGACAAAGAGAGAACCCCCCTAACGGCCGTCTAGCACCCCACGTCCCCCTATCTCCGACATCTCTCTCTCTCACCCGCTCTCTCTGCTCGTCCCCCGCCCGCCGGTCGCCTCCCCTCCGCTCGTCCGAGCGCCACGGCACCCCTCCTCCCCGCCCACCGGCCGCCTCCCCTCCCGCCGGCCGTCCGATTCCCCTCCCGCCCCTCCTCCCCGCGCCCTCCTCCCCGCACCCCTCCTCCCCGCCCGCCGCCCGCCTCCCCTCCCGCCCCCTCCTTCCCTTTCCCCTCCTCCCCGGCTGCCCACCACCCCTGCTGTCCACCGCCCCGGCTGCCCACTGCCCCGGCTCCTCCTCCTCCCCGGCGGCCCCTCCTCCCTGGCTGCCCACCGCCCCGGGTGTCCACTACCCTCTTCCTAATAGGTGAGTATTTTTATTTGATAAGATTTAGTTAGTTGATTTAGTTATTTGATTTAGTGGTAGTTTAGTTAGTTGTTTTAGTTAAATAGTAGATTCAGTCCTAGGTTTAGTTAATTAGTGCTAGGTTATTTGTTATTTGTTAATTTAGAGGTAGATTCTATTTTGTTAATTAGTGCTAGATTATTTTTTAGTTAATGATTGCTAGATTCTGTTATTGTTATTTTTTTGCTGTTTAGTGTTATATAGGTTTAGTGATAGGTTTAGATTCTACATAGTCATAATTGAAATAAGTAGTAAAAAGATGAAGAATAAAAGAAGAATTAGTAGATTAGAGAAGAAGAATAAGAAGAAGAGGAGGAGGAGGAGGAGGATAAAAAGAAGAAGAAGAAGAAGAGAAAGAGGAGAGAGGAGAAGAATAAAGAAGACGAAAAAGGAAAAGAAGGAAGAAGAAGAAGAAGAAGAGGGAAATGGAAAAGAAGGAAGAAGAAGAGGGAAATGGAAGAAGAAGAAGAAGAAAAGGAAGGAAAGAAGAAGAAGAAGAAGAAAAGGAAGAGGAGGAAAAAAAAGAAGATGAAGAAGAAGAAAATGACACCCTGACACCCCAACACCATGACACGATGCCCGAAACCCCGACACAACATCCTGATGAGACCCTGGCAGAAAACTCCGCGCAGTTGTTAATACACCGCCCCCTACGCCGCTGAACCCCAACCCCCGACCTCCGACACCTCTTGGGCCTCTTGTTGACCGAAAAGTCCCCCGACCACCGACCCCTGACGCCACTGACCCTGGACCCCTGACGAAACTGACCCCCGACCACCGACGCCACTAACCCCCGAACCCCGATGCCACCGACACCCGACACCACCGACCCTCAACGGCACTGACTCCCGATGCCACTAACCCCAGACCCCCGACAACTCTTATGCCTCCGGTTGAACGAGAAGGTGCTTTTCGGCCTTCCACAAACCGACGAGGTCATAGTTTTGTAAATTATGAGTTAGGTCACATATTTTCCGATTATGTTTTAAAAACATCATATCTGTGTTGATCGTGTGAATTTCAATGTGTAGTTGTTCGACGACCTCCACGTGCATTGGACGAGCTACGCCCCTGCGTTTGTTGGTGAGCACAAATGACTTCTCCTCCTACCCCCTTAATTTGCTCTATTCCGGTCTTCGTGCCGATGAAACTTGCTAGATATAGGTTTCTTCAATCATGAGTATGCGTGACCAGTATGCGTCTCCCGTTCGAAAGGGCGACATCTATAAATATGCATGTATTTGCATATAACCACCATCCTTTCGAATTGTCCAACGTTATCCACGGACAGCCTAAGTATGTGTAGATTGGGTTCGTTTTCCCGTATGCTATGCTTCGGATCCGATGCGGAATTTTGTCAGGGCCTCCCTGTTGTTCTCCGGGTACACATCCTCTCTGCTTATTGCACAACGGGGAGGTGCTGCCAAAATTCTGCGTCGCATCTGGACCAGAGCATGGGAAAACGAACCCAATCTACACATACTCGGGTGGGATTAGGACCTATCTTTACCTATTAGCGTGTAGGTTGCATGACCGTAATAAAACTGACATACTTGATTAGTGGATAAATATAGATGATGAATTATATATTTATTTCTTGTGTGCCCATAGGTAGCTAGGCAACATGAGTGATCGTGCTTGGATGTACACTGGTCACCCTAGGCAGAAAGACATGACCAATGAATGGTTAACAAAAACCAGGGTGTTTGTGAGAGCCGCATTTGCAAATGGCCGACAGAAAACATGGTGCCCCTGTCCCAACTGCGACAACTAGAAAAAGCAGAAAAAGTTTGAAATGGGTAAACACCTGCAGAAGTGGGGTTTTACGCCTAATTATACGGTGTGGACTTTTCATGGTGAGTCTGACCAACGTGCCAGAGCTGAGGTGATTCGTCGTCGCGCCGACGAGCATTGTACCGGGATCGAAGACATGGTGCAAGCCTTTGATGATGCTCGGGATTCGGACGATGAGATGGAGGAATCTGCAAAGGCCTTCTACGAAATGTTGGAGTCTTCAAAACTCCCTCTCCACGAGCAGACCGAGCTTTGTCGGCTGGATGCCATCGCGTAAGTAATGGCTCTGAAGGCTCAATTCAAACTAGGCAGAGAATGCTACGACGCGATGATGACGATATTTGGACGCTTTCTACCCAAAGGCCATGTATTGCCTGCAAACATGTACCAGTCAGAGAAAATCCTCCGTGTACTTAAGATGCCCTATGAGAAGATACATGCCTGTGAGAATGGATGTGCCTTATTTAGGCTTGAGTATTAGGCTTTGAACTATTGTCCCATTTGCAATTCTTCCAGGTATATTGTGGTAGACAACGACATGGGTGAGAAGAATCAGACCAAAATCCCCATTAGTGTTCTTCGATATCTGCCAATCATACCAAGACTTCAACGTCTTTTCATGGTCGAAGAGACGGCCACACAGATGACATGGCACAAATTGGGCAAAAGAATTGAACTAGATGCGGATGGGAACAAGATGCTGGTACACACTTCAGATGGTTTTGCGTGGAGGCACTTCGATGCATTACATAAGGTTAAATCGGAAGATCCAAGGCATCCTAGAGTTGCCATCAGCACGGATTGGTTCAATATGTATGGTATGACGGCAGCACAATACAGTTGTTGGCCTGTATTTGTCATTCCACTCAATTTGCCACCCGGAGAGATTATGAAAAGAAAGAACATTTTCTAGACGTTGATAATTCTAGGGCCCAACTATCCGGGGAAGAATATGAATGTGTACATGCAGCCGCTTAAGGATGAGTTGCAAGAAGCCTGGGATAATGGGATCAAGACCTAAGACACGGCTACCAAAACAAATTTCAAAATGCATGTGTTGTACATGTACTCGACGCATGATTATCCGACGTTTGTGCTTTTCGCTGGCTGGTGTGTGCATGGAAGATTCCCGTGCACCACATGCAAGGCAGTTCTTTAGTTCCTTTGGCTGCAAGCTGGTCGCAAGTTTTCTTGCTTCGACATGCATAGACAATTCCTGGATCCTGACCATAAGTTCAGAAAGACAAGAAGAATTTCATCAAAGGTAGAGTTGTCAAAAACACTGCACCAGCTGCGTTGACACGCCAATAGACCCTTGATCATTTAAACGCTCTCGAGCCTGATCCTTTGCATCCAGGATACTTCAAAGGGTATAATACGGAACATGCCTGGACTCACAAGTCATGCTTATGGGATCTGCCTTACTTCAAAGACCTCCTTTGCCCACAGAACATCGACGTGGTGCACACTGAAAAGAATATTGCGGAGGCCATTTTTGGTACATAGTTCGGCAGAGAGGCGAAGTCAAAAGATAATCCTAAGGCTAGAATCGACCTGGAGGCTCTGTGTGATAGACCGTTGCAAAACTTGCGATAACGGAAAGGAAAGCAAAGCATAGCGAAGCCAAAGGCATGGTTCAATCATGAAAGGCCAGCTATGAGGGAAATGCTATTGTGGGTGAAAATGCGGTTGATGTTCCCCGACGGGTATGCTGTGAATCTAAAGAGGGGAGCGAGGCTTGAGAAATTGAAAATATTTGGTCTCAAGAGTCATGATTGGCACATATGGATTGAGAGGGTAATGCCGGTGATGTTGCGTGGCTTTATCACTGAGGATGAATGGCTAGTACTAGCAGAGCTGAGCTATTTCTTCCGTTCTCTTTGTGCGAAAGAACTATCGCCTGGCATGCTAGATGAAATGGAAGAGTTGGCGGCCGAGTTGATCTGCAAATTAGAAAAGATATTTCCATCGGGCTTCTTTAATCCAATGCAGCATTTGATTTTGCATCTCCCGACCGAGGCAAGAATGGGGGGGGGGGCGTTCAAAATCGATGGTGCTACTCAACTGAGAGGATGCAGAAGACGCTTCGAGCTAAGTGTAAAAATAAACGTAGAATTGAAGCATCGATGGCCGAGGCATTCATTACTGAGGAGGCGGCAAACTTTGTGAGAACACACTACAAAGCCAAAAATCATCATTTGCATAACCCGAAGCCTCGGTACAATGATGGCGATCCAAAAAAAGTTCGATCCTACCTCAGCCTATTCAAAGGTAAGCTCGCACCATCCAGTGCTTCGAAAGGGAAATTGTTGGATGTCGAAGAATGGCGGACCATTTCATTGTATATCTTCACCAACATAACAGAAGTGCGGCCGTACATCAAGTAAGTTCTCGGTAAATTATTGTTCCGCAACTTCTAATTCCTTTGAACTAGTATCTTATTCCCGGATATTTGATATAGTTGATACATCGCCGAATTCTCGGATGGAGTGGTCATCGAAAAGGATTCCGTCGAAGAGTATGAGCTTCTCGCAAAGCATGGAGGCGACTATCCCGGTTTCATCTCTTGGTTCAAACAAAGGGTAATTAATTACCATTAAGGGCCCATTTGATTTCTTGGTCTAATTTGCGGCTAATGCATCCATTCTTTCGTATTAAACTTGTAGGCTGATGCAGAATCTATGGACGCCGAGTTGAGACAAATCGCTAATGGTTTTGACTATAAGGTTTGTTCATTTGACAAATACAACATCAACGGGTATCCCTTTCGTACCTTTGGAAAAGAGCTATCTATGCCCGACCTAAAGACTACAAATTGTTTTGTCTCTGCTATCGGCGAAGGAGACACCGAGTATTATGGAAGAGTTGAAGCAATTTATGAACTTCTATTTTATGGTGAAAACCCACCGACCGTCGTAGTCTTCAAATGTTATTGGTTTGAGCCGAGGGAGACTAGAAGGAGTCATGAACATATAGGACTAGTCGAAATCAACCAAAACACCCACTTAGATGTTCCCGATGTCTATATTACGGCTCAACAGGCGACACAAGTTTTCTATCTACCGTGGGCCTGCCAAACTCATCCAAATCTCAAAGGTTGGGATGTCGTTTATGAAGTGCCACCACATTTTAGACCACCTACCCTCAATGAAGAGGATTACGAACCTCACATTAACCCAGACACATATGAAGGAGAATTCTTCCAAGAAACACGTATGTCCAAGAAACGTTTCAAGAACCGCTCTACTTCACCCCAGAACATTGAAGTAGACAGCGACAGTGAATCTGTCTTAACCCCTGAGCCCGAACAAGAAGAGGTGGAAGAAGAAGAGGTTACTGCTGTGGATGACCTGTGACTTCTTGACCGATTACATAATGGTGGCCTTCCACATGTTCTTCCTGATAGTGATCATGATGATGCATTTATTGATGATGGTGATGATCATGATGCATTTATTGACCCCAAAGCATATATAGACGAGCACGATTGTTATTAGTTCATGTCAGGTATTCAACTATTACTATATATAAATTTTGAGTTCATGTTAGGTATTCAATTTTTATTAGTCATGTTGGTATGTATGACGATGATACACTTAAATTATATACATTTCATTACTCATGTTGGAAATTATGTTGTACTAATTTCATTTACTCTTTGTCATGACAGGTGTTGAAAGATGGTGGGAAATGGTCGAAAGAACTCCGCGGCTCCTTCTTCGTCGGTGGGTGGTCGGATGGGTACTTCCATTCCTGCCGCGTTGCTCTGTACTCTTCGGAGAGCGTTGCTCTCTACTCTGCAAGGAGCGCCCCCCGTGAGAGGAGGTCGACCCCCCGCGAAGCCGATAGGTACTAAAGGTACACGTTGTATTCATGTTGGTATTTATGTTGTACTCATGTTGTATGCATGTTGGTATTTATATACATTTTGTTACTCATGTTGGTATTTATGTTGTACTAAAGGTACACGTGGCCGCGGGAGAGGTAGGGCGGTGGCTGCCACACCTTCTGAGGTGGAGGCTACACGGTCTCCGCCACCACCCCAAGCTGATTCACCTGAGCACGGACTTCTAGGGTGGATTCGTCTGAGGTGGAGGCTACACGGTCTCCGGTTCACGAGCCTCAAGTCGACGAGCCTTCGACCCACGAGACTCGTGTCCCAGAGGCTTCGTTCCAGGCGACTCTGGAGCAAAGCAGGGATGAGGGTACGTCCCCACAAACCTAGTGGGATACCTGGGCTGAGCCAAGTGGCCATGCTTATAGCGACGAGGAGCTCGGTGAGGGGGCTACCGTCTACCAACGTGGTAGTTCAGGGCTCCCGCTCGTGCCGGCGACCCGCGAGCAGAGGTGGTCGATTAAGCCAAATGGGGACAAGTAAGTTAATTTACTCTTATTTAACCTTTTGCCTTCACGTTTTCTCAAATAACTAATGTTTTGGCTTTAATTTGTCATATCGCAGGGGTTGGATTGTTGCCAAGGGTGTCCGCAAGCCCAACAACGTCCTTGGTGTGCTTTGCCGTCAAAACTTCCCAGGGTTTGTTACGTTGCCCAGTCGGGAGCGAGAGGTAGGAAGGACCTACGAGCACTACTTGGGTTCCCCGGCCCCGCCGGAGGTGGAGATCGACGGTGTTTTGTGCCACACGAGGGCCGACATGGTGATCCGACAGTTCTGGGTAATTTCTCCTTCACACAATTATAAATCAACCATAGCTAGTTATTGTACTAGGGATGAAAATGGAGTGGAAAATTTTCACTTTTCCAGAGGAAAAATGGAAACGGAGAGGAAATATGAAAGTGGAAATGGAAATATGCAAAACGGAAATGGAAATGGAATTTTTAATACGAAAACGGAAACAAAAACCGAAGAGCGTTTTCCGGTGGAACATAGGTGGAAATGGAACTTTCCGTTTCCGTGAATATGTAATTTCCCATTTTTACTATAGGCCTACAGCTGATTTGTAGCCCAACCACCAAATAACACACAATGACACAATAAGCATAATGGATCACTTGAGGCCCAACTTATACTACCATATATGTACTCAGCTAGACCCTATACACAATTGTCATGTACTTATACAATACTAGGATATGTTGCTAACATAATAAAATTATTTTGTAGACATGTTAGCAATTCATTAATTTTTGTTGTTGTTTGTGTTACTCTATGATTCCAGGGGTTTTAAAGTTCCGGTCAACGCCCACTTCTATTTGTGTATCCGCTTTGTATTCGCCCCGTGTTTGTTTCCGGTAGTATCTGTTTCCGTATTCATTTCCGGGGTTTCTGTATTCGATTCCACTTCTGCAAAACAATATGAAAACAAATGTGATAGCCCTCAGTTCCGTCCGTTTCTGCTCCGTTTTTATCACTATATTGTACTAATCGGTGTTGTCTCGTTTGCAGACCTACTACAGGTGTGAGGAGGGATACGAGGAGGACGCGGCAAAGGTTATCGAAACCGAATGTCGCCGCCTACTTCAAAACTTTCGACATGACGCTCTGGTGCAGGCTGTTCGGGACTACTATGCCACGCGGTGTATTAGGAAGGACAAGGCAAAGTGTCGTGATTCTAAGATGGAGAAGGAGCATTACATGAAGGTAATTACATATTATTAAGGCTTTGTAGTTAGTTTCCTTGATTTGGTTCTTATGCGCGCAAATTTCTCTTTATTAACTTAGGTGCCCCTGAGATGGTGTGTGGATAAGATGGATTGTTGGGAGGCCTTGGTGGATCAGTGGTGCTCCGAAACGTGGGAAGCCAGCCACAACAACGCCAAGGAGAGGCGTGGCAAATTGGTTGGTGTGCCACACCATCTAGCGAGCGTCAACTTAATCCAATTTGGCGAGAACTGGGTATGTAGTTTTCTTCATGCCTCATGCAATTCATTCTTAATGCTATCTTGAGCCCTTTACTAATACAATTTTCCTCTCTCTCTCTTTTAGGCGCGTCACAATAAGGCGGAGGTGCCACAGATGTACGACATGTATGCGATGGCCCATACTGCCTCGTACAAGAAGGTCAAGGCATTCTATGAGTCTGACCTCGAGCATCCAGAAAACTTCACGAACAACTCCTCCCACCACAAGATCATGAAGTACAGAGATCACGGGAAGGCGAGGAAAGGGGAGGACTTTAACCCGAGCGAGGGGCCTATTGATCTAGAGGTGGTGATGATAGCTGGCAACGGGAGGCCCCATGGCTCGATCGCCATTGGAGACGGCCTTATACGTTGTCCTAGCACTCTCTGGCAGATAAAGGCACGCCAAACGAGCTCCTGTCCTGTGATAACACTTCGACCACGGCCAGTCGAGCTCGCCATCGAGGTTAGTTTAATGGACTCAACTATCTTTCCACATTATGTTGTGCGTTGGAACCAATATGATTACAATGCTAACAATGAGTTGTGTTGCAGGCTGCTATTCTGAAAGAGAGAGAGGCAATGCAGGCGGTTATGCAGGAGAAGCATAAGGAGATGAGGGAGCTGGAGGAGAGGACGACTGCATTGGTGGAGGCGGAGAGGGAATGAAATGATGCGTCTAACAAGGCCATATACGAGCTCTTCGTGGTAAGTTTCTTCTTCATATTATTTGAAATCTTGCATTTTAATGTCCGTTTCATTAATAACTAAAAAGTTTGACTTGTCGAAACCAAATGTACAGTATATGTGCGAGAAGACCGGCCAAGTCCCTCCGGCGATGCCAGTCATTAACATGGCAGGGACGGTGAGTTTCATTTTAGTGCAGTGATCTTAAGAGTGTCCTCATGCTAACGACACATTGCAAATGATGTTTGGTGCATAATATCTCCCGAAACGCATCGCACGACCCTTCTACAGTGGAGCCTTCTTCAGGGCAGCCTTCTCCAGGTGAAACAAGCCAGATCCACCGTGCTTCACCGCCGTGATGACGATAATGATATGTTATTTCTAGTCTTTTGCTGAACAACCGTATAATGGTCCAATATGGCTTAATAAGCACAGTTATCTCCAAAATGACATATTTAACCCAAGTTAGCTCCAAAACAACATATAGTTAGCTTGGCTTCCACCTAAATGACATAATTACCTTAGTTAGCTCCAAAATGACCTATTTACTAAAAAATGACCTATAGTTAGCTAAGTTCTCTCCTAAATGACATAATAAGGCTTACGTAGCTCCAAGATGACCTATTCCCCCTAAATTAGGTATTAAATGGCCTATAATTAGCTTAGCTAGATCCAAAATGGCTTAATAAGCATAGTTTGCTCCGGTATGACCTATTTTACCCAAGTTAGCTCCGAAATGACCCATAGTTAACTAGGCATCCACCTAAATGACATAATTAGCTTAGTTAGCTCCAAAATGGTCTATTTAATAAAAATGACATATACTTAGCTAATTATCCTCCAAAATGACATAATTACCTCCAAAAAGGCATAATTAGCTAATTTAGCCCAAAGAAGGGGACAAGAGGATTAGAAAGAGGAAAAATGAAAAGAAGGAAGAATAAGAAGAAGAGAAGGAGAAGAGAAGACTCCTTTTACTTCTCCTTTTACTTCTCTTCTTGCTTCTTCTCTTTCTCTTCTTCTACGTAGCTTAGACTCATCCAACAAAGACTAAATTGGCTAATTGTACTACAAAATGACATAATTAGCTTAGTTAGGTGAAAACATCATAATAACCTTGGTTAGCTCATTAAAATGACCAACTTAGCTCAAAAATGAAATAAGAAGCTCAAAATGGCATAAGAACCTTGGTTAGCTCATGAATATTATATACTTAGCTTGGCTTTCACCTAAATGATATAATTAGCCAATTTAGCTCCAATATGGCTTAATAAGCATAGTTAGCTCCAAAATGACATATTTAACCCAAGTTAGCTCCAAAATGACATATAGTTAGCTTGGCTTCCACGTAAATGACATAATGTCATGCCCAAGATGCGACCCTATCCTCAATTTGGCACGAAGGCCTCGTCAGGGATAGAAGCGCATCTCGTCATGTCGCAAGAATGGATATCGTTACAAGTACATGTACTGAAAAGAAGAGATATATAATAGAATTGGCTTACACTCTCCACAAGCTACATCAGAGTCACATCAGTACATTACATAAACACCAAGAGTAAGAGCAGGGTCCGACTACGGACGAAAACAAACGAGAAAAGAAGAACGACGTCCATCCTTGCTATCCCAGGCTGCCGGCCTGGAACCCATCCTAGATCGATGATGAAGAAGAAGAAGAAGCAACTTCAAATGAACAATCAACGCGGTCGCGTCAAGTAACCTTTACCTGTACCTGCAACTTGTGTTGTAGTAATCTGTGAGCCACAGGGGACTCAGCAATCTCATTTCCAAAGGTATCAAGACTAGCAAAGATTAATGGGTGAGGCATGGTTAAGTGGTGAGGTTGCAGCAGCGGCTAAGCATATATTTGGTGGCTAACTTACGAGTGCAAGAAAATAAGAGGGGGAAGATCTACGCATAGCGGATGTGAACTACTGATGATCAAATGAATGATCCTGAACACCTACCTACGTCAGACATAACCCCACCCTGTCCTCGATCGAAGAAGGAACTCATGAAAGAGACAGTCACGGTTAAACACACAGTTGGCAAGTTTTAATTAAGTTAACTTCAAGTTATCTAGAACCAGTGTTAAACAAAGTTTCCACGTTACCACATAACCGCGGGCACGGCTTTCCGAAAGATTTAACCTGCAGGGGTGCTCCAACTAGTCCATCTCAAATTACCACAAGCCGCATAGAAATCCTCGATCACGACACTCGCGATCTCGTTGGATTCCTTAGTGGAAAACCTCAACTCTGAGATTACCCAAAGCATCATTGAAATCCCGATGCACAAGATATCTCGTCAAAGGTAAAATTAATCCAGCAAGGCCGCCCGGCGTGTTGTCGATCCCGATAGGAGCGGCATATCTCGTTCTCAGGGCACGACGGATAAGCTACAAGTACGAGTGCCAAACCTCGAGTTTCCTCGCGGTGGCCCCGCACAGTGCTCTGTTTTGGACCAACACCATCAGCACTGGCCCAACCTGTATTATGTAGAATTACTCCTTGGGTAGCGCTAACTCCCTATGCATTTCATTTTAACAAAATTATTATGTTGGGCAAATGTAGTACCAATGTTGGGCCTTGCCAGACCAGCTTTAATCTAAAACGAGTTATCAAGGGGGTCCCCAGAACAACCCCGATCGTGTTAGGAGCGCTCAATTATGGAACATAACACCTGTAGCCGAAACTAAGTGGGCAAAGGTGGAACAAAACACCAGGCTAGAAAGGCCGAGCCTTCCACCTTTTACCAAGTATATAGGTGCATTAAATTAAATAGTATTTAATAGGGTGTTATAACAAGGAACCCATGTTATCACATGGAATCAAGTGCACCTGCAACTAGCAACGCTAACACAAGGTTAACCAAGCGGTAACATAGCCAATCAGTGGTTTGCTAGGTTGAACAGGTTGAAGGTTTCATGACATTGCTGAGAGGCTGATATATAACATGTGGTAGGCAACGAGACATAAACGATAGAAGCAATAAAACTAGCATGGCAATGATAGTAATGGTATCTGGGGAAATGGTCATCTTGCCTGAGATCCCGCTTGGAAGAAGAATGACTCCGTGAAGCAGACGAACCGACGTAGTCGAACGGGTCCTCACAATCCGGCACGCTGCGGAACTCTATCGAGACGACGTAAACCGGAAACACAAATCAACACACGGAATTCACCACACGATGCACAACACATATGATGCATGAGCAGCTGAATACATGCAAGTCACGGCATGACAATTCACACAATCAAACACTACACATTAAGTGAAGTTCAATATGCAACGAGTTGCATATTGACGAAACTCCAAGTTTATTATTTAGTTCGATCCAGATTGGATACAAGGCAATATTAAATGTTGTTAAACATGGCAAGAGGTGAAGCGCAATTAATCTACCTATCTAGGCATTTTAAATGAGGTCGGAAATGACATATAGCACCTCCGAGACGACCTCACATGTTAATTTATAATTCTGTCCAGATCTGAACTAACACATTTAGTTAGTTGTTAAACAGCAAAACAAATAGGTTCACGTGATTCTACGCGTCGTTACAAGCAATTTACACATAGAGAACATCTCCAACGGAGCTCGGTTCAAAAGATACAAGCACCGCAAGGTATGATGGCATGAATGCAATATGTGTGCAACGACGGCCACGAGCACTTCAAAACATACAACCAGCAAGAGAAAATGAAACTACACGAGTTTCTAAGCAAGTTTCATGTAGGACACGATCAAAACGGAGCTACGGTTCAACAACTACGAGCAAAACAAGAAATCACTACAATCTGCCAAAATCAGCCACATAGCATTATCTACGCCCCACAACTACGGGCTACACAAAACCAAACTACTCAACCAAGGCATGACACGCAAGAGGGCAGGAAGCACTATTACAAACAACTAACAACAACTAGCATGGCAGCAAGGAACACTAGGGAAAGAAGTCACAAAATGGCATCTCACACACTATTTCAGACTTAGTGAAAATAACACTTCATGAAAGTGCAGTTTTCGATCTGAAGCCATATTGACAGCAGCAAAATCATAAGCTACTGGTCTCCAAATGGCATGAAAATTCACAGCATGCTAGAGAAACACAAGGGCTACAACTAACTCCATTGCACCAACCTCAAATAGCTACAGATCACAAGTTACAAGCAAGACAATACAACAACAAAATATAGCAGATTCCAGACTTAGAAATATTTCACCTCCTCCAAATCAGCACTATTTCTAGCAACTTGGGGGCAATCAAACCACACCTAAACATGCATTTCTATTGCAACTAAAAATACCAGGGGCTAGACTAAACATCAAAGAACAACTACCTAGTTGACAACTCCTACAAACGAAACACGAAATAAGTCCTACGAAATAGACAAGAGGGCAACATGACAAAATATCGTGCGAACTAACTTACTCAAAAGCTAAAACTAATTGCACAGAAAAATCCCATGGATTTTTCTACCCCGGAAACATATAAAATATGTGGGGTTGCACAACAAAAATATTGCCACACATAAATGCGAGATAAAGACCTAAACACGGAAAATAATCTAGCAGCAAATCCCTACGCGCAAACATACCATGAGCTACTCTAAAATACATGGGGAAGTGGTTCCTAAAACATGGGCATTTTATCTAAGGCACTCGAGCAATCCGGACTTGCGCGAAAATTAAATACGGGACGTATCCTATTGGAACAGAACGTGTTTCTAGGCATACGACACGCTAAACGACGTCAAACAACTATGCAAGTTGCAAAAACGGATTCTACGTGAGAAACTACACGAAAACCATATCTAATTCATTGCGATCCGACTAACGGTTTAAAAGATACATACGTTTTACTATTTAGCTATTTCCCTCGAAAAAATACCCACAGAAAAACCTAAGCTAAATGGGCCGGATCTACTACTAGGCATGTCTCAACTAGCAAAACAAAATAAAAAAAACAAAGTACTCGCGCGGGGGGAGGATCTCACCGCGGGGCTTCACTTTGGCCGGCCTGGTAGCAGAGGTGGAGGCCTCGGCCTGGCTTGGCCTGGGGCTGCTGCTGCCGCCTCGTGGGGGCGCGCTATGCATCAAACTGGGCCTGCTGCGGGGCCCAGCCGAAGGGGGCGGTTGGTGGCGCTCGCGGCGGGCCAGCTCCTAACGAATCGGCCACCACGGTCAACGGGGCGTGCGGGGACCTGAGGCGCTCCCGATCCCGCTGGATCGAGGAGCAGGGCCGGCGGCGGTTCTTCCCATGGCGGCAGCAGGCGAGGGGGCTTCCCAAGGCGTGCGGTGCTGGACGGAGCTACGACAGGCTGCGGCAGCCACCGAGGAGCCTCCCGGCGAAGCTGGTTCTCGGAGAGTTGAAGGGACGCGGCGGAAGGAACGGGACCGGCGGCGAGGGTGCCAGGAGGCCGGCCGGCAGCGGGGATGCGACGGCGAGGTGCTGCGCTCGGCTCTCTGGTGAGCTGCTGCCGGCAGCGGGGCACGGGGACCTTGGGGCGACGCGACAGGAGGGTGGCGGCTCACCACCAGGGGCACGGGAGCACGGGGGTTGCGGGAGGAACGGGCGAGGCGACGGCGGCGGTTTGGGCCCGGAGGGCCACGGATGGGCTCGTGCGGGCCAGCCGCTCGGGGGGGAGGAGGTGCTGCGGGGAGAGGAGGGAGACCAGGTGGCGGCGGCTGCGTTGGTGTGTGCGGAAATCGAGGCAACCACTAGGGTTTCCCTTAGGGGCAGTTTAGGGGTGTTTAAATAGGGAACAGGGGCTAGGTTAGAGGGTAACTAGGGGTTTTTCGACCCTCCGATCGCGATCGTGCGGTCCGATCGGAGAGGCGGGTTAGGGTTGGCTGTGTAGAGTGGCGTTGGCTAAGAAGAGAGGAAAGACGGGCGACCCGGCAACGAATTTTAAAACACCGACACACGTCCGACGGTAGACCGGATACGGTGCTGCTACGGACGACCGTTCGGGTACCAGACGGACTCTGATCGCGACGAAATTCGACATGCGGCCTAGCAATAACTAATTACGACCGCATGCCAAGTTTCACCCCGATCAGAGAAAGTTTTATGCACACTTTTAAAACAGGGTTTCGACGATGCCGCGGCCGCGTGCGTGTGCGGTCGGGCTCAGAACGGACAACGACGTGAACCGACAACTAACAACGGATGCAAGATTTGAAAATGGGAGGCAACAGAGATGCCGATGCAATGCTGATGATGCGAATGATGCGATTATGATGCGACTAAAGAAAATAGACTCACGACGAAAACAGAATAGAAGGGGAATCTTCTAGAACGTCGGTCTCGGGCTGTCACACATAATTAGCTTAGTTAGCTCCAAAATGACCTATTTACTAAAAAATTACCTATAGTTAGCTAAGTTTTCTCCTAAATGACATAATAAGGCTAACTTAGCTACAAGATGAGCTATTCCTCCTAACTTAGGTATTAAATGGCCTATAATTATCTTAGCTAGATCCAAAATGGCTTAATAAGCATAGTTTGCTCCGGAATGACCTATTTTACCCAAGTTAGCTCCGAAATGACCTATAGTTAGCTAGGCTTCCACCTAAATGACATAATTAGCTTAGTTAGCTCCAAAATGGTCTATTTAATAAAAATAACATATACTTAGCTAATTATCCTCCAAAATGACATAATTACCTCCAAAAAGGCATAATTAGCTAATTTAGCCCGAAGAAGGGGACAAGAGGAGAAGAAAGAGGAAAATTAAAAGAAGGAAGAAGAAGAAGAAGAGAAGGAAAAGAGAAGAAGAAGGAGAAGGACAATGAGGAAGAAGAAGGAGAAGAAGGAGAAGGAGGAGAGAAGCTCCTTCTCCTCCTTCTTCTCCTTCTTCATGTCCTTCTTCTTTTCTTCTTCTCCTCTTCCTTCTTCTTCTCCTCCTCCTCCTCCTTCTTCTTTAACTTCTCCTTCTTCTTCTCTTCTTTCTTATTCTATTTCTCTTCTTCTACGTAGCTTAGACTCATCCAACAAAGACTAAATTGGCTAATTATCCTACAAAATGACATAATTAGCTTAGTTAGGTGAAAACATCATAAGAACCTTGGTTAGCTCATTAGAATGACGAATTTAGCTCAAAAATGAAATAATAAGCTCAAAATGGCATAAGAACCTTGGTTAGCTCGTGAATATTATATACTTAGCTTGGCTTCCACCTAAATGATATAATTAGCCAATTTAGCTCCAATATGGCTTAATAAGCATAGTTAGCTCCAAAATGGCATATTTAACCCAAGTTAGCTCCAAAACGATATATAGTTAGCTTGGCTTCCACCTAAATGACATAATTAGCTTAGTTAGCTCCAAAATGGTCTATTTAATTAAAATGACATATACTTAGCTAATTATCCTCCAAAATGACATATTTAACCCAAGTTAGCTCCAAAACGGCATATAGTTAGCTTGGCTTCCACCTAAATGACATAATTAGCTTAGTTAGCTCCAAAATGACCTATTTAATAAAAAAAATGACCTATACTTAGCTAAGTTCTGCCCTGAATGACATAATAAGGCTGACTTAGCTCCAAGATAACCTATTCCCCCTAACTTAGGTATTAAATAGCCTATAATTAGCTTAGCTAGATCAAAGATGGCTTAATAAGCATTTTTTTCTTCGGAATGACATATTTTACCCAAGTTAGCTCTGAAATGACCTATAGTTTGCTAGGCTTCCACCTAAATGACATAATTAGCTTAGTTAGGTCCAAAATGGTATATTTAATAAAACATGACCTATACTTAGCTAATTATCGTCAAAATGACATAATTAGCTCCAAAAAGGCATAATTAGCTAATTTAGCCTGAAGAAGGGGACAAGAGGAGTAGAAAAAGGAAGAAGAAGAAGAAGAGAAGAAGAAGAGAAGAAGAAGGAGAAGGAGAAGAAGGAGAAGGAGCCCTCCTTCTCTCCTCCTTCTTTTCCTTCTTCTTTTCTTCTTCTTCTCCTCTTCCTTCTCCTAGTCCTCCTCCGCCTCCTTATTCTTCTTTTTATTCTCCTCTTTTGCTCTTTCTTCTTCTACGTAGCTTATTTTCCCCAACATAGACATAGTTAGCTAATTATCCTTCATTACAGGAATCTGAGACTTTGTCGTGTGCCATTTTTCTCCAATTATCCTTCTTCTTTTCTTCTTCTTCTCCTCTTCCTTCTTCTTCTCCTTATCCTCCTCCTCCTTCTTCTTCTTATTTTTCTTCTCCTCTTCTTCTCTTTCTTCTTATACGTAGCTTATTTTTTCCAACATAGACATAATTAGCTAATTATCCTTCACTACAGCAAGTGTGATAGTAGCAACAACAGTAGTAACTTAGCAAGATTCAGTATATGAAAAGCGTAGGCACGTGGATCGATGATGGGTAATGATTGAGATGTCATTGACCATGTAATAGTTACAAACTAGGGCGACACAGAATTAGCTCTAGTTCAGCAATATAATGTAGGCATGTATTCCGTATATAGTCATACGTGCTTGCGATAAGAACTCGCATGACATCTTTTGTCCTACCCTCCCGTGGCAGCGGGGTCCTATTGGAAACTAAGGGATATTAAGGCCTCCTTTTAATAGAGAACCGGAACAAAGCATTAACACATGGTCAATACATGAACTCCTCAAACTACGACAATCACTGGAAAGAGTCCCAATTTTTGTCACCTTGGGGATGCGGATAATGACTCGTAATAGGTGACTACAACTTGCAAGATAGGATCCATAACACTCTTATATTCATGAAAACATAATAGGTTCAGATCTGAAATCATGGCACTCGGGCCCTAGTGACAAGCATTAAACATAGCAAAGTCATAGCAACATCAATCTCCGAACATAGTGGACACTAGGGATCAAGCCCTATCAAACTTAACTCGATTACATCATCAATATCATCTAATCTCACCACCGTCTAGCAAGCCTATAGAGGAATTACACACTCCCGGTGGTGAGTGTCATGGTGGTGTTGCTGGAGGAGGGTTGGTGATGACGACGACGACGAATCCCCCTCTCCGGAGCCTAAAATGGACTCAAGATCAGCCCTCCGGAGGAAGAACAAGGGGTGGCAGCGGCTCTGTCTCGTGAAACACGATGAATTATACTCGACTATTTTTTCCTCCGTGAATAGGAATTTATAGGACTAGAAATAGGGTTGGAGGAGCCACGGGGGCCCACAAGCCTTGAGGGCGCGACGAGGGCTTGGGCCGCACCCTGTTGTCTTGAGCCCCCTTGACACACCTGCTCCAGCAGGTCTTCGCTCCATTATTCATTATAATTCCCAAAAAAATATCACAAAAAGTTTTGTCCAATTCCGATAACTTCTATTTCTGCACACAAATAACACCAAAGTAGTTCTGCTGAATACAACGTCAGCCCAGGTTAGTTTCATTCAAATCATGCAAATTAGAGTCCAAAACAAGACAAAAAGTATTTGGAAAAGTAGATACGTTGGAGACGTATCAATAGCCAAACAGTGGTTTGCTGGGTTGTGGAGAGGTTAGAGGTTTTTCATGGCAATGTTGGGAGGCTGACATTTAACAAGTGGTAGGCAGCAAGACATAGCGAAAGAAACAACACAACTAGCATGACAATGAATGTAATGGTATCTTGGGAAATGATCATATTGGCTGTGATCCCGCTTGCAAGAAGGACGAATTCGTGAAGCAGACAAACCAATGTAGTCGAAAGAATCGTGACATTCTGAAGCGGTTCGGAACTCTATCGAGAGGAAGGAAACCGGAACAAGAATCAACACACGATAACACCACAACAGAAGCACAATATGATGCACAACACGTATGAGTCATGTACAGTTTAATTATGCATGACACGTCATGGTAATTCACAACCATCAAAAACTACATATTAAGCGAAGCTCAATATGCAACGAGTTGCATATTGACGGAACTTCACATCTGAATTACTTGGTTCACCCCCATTTAGGTACACAACAATATGAAATGTTGTTAAAGATGGCAAGAGGTGAAGCACAATAAACTACACCACCCACGCATTTTAAATGAGGTCAGAAACGACATATAACATTTCCGAAATGACCCCACACGTTAACTTCAAAATCTGTTCAGATCTGACCTAATCATATTTTATGTTTTTAAACGGTAAAATAATGCGGTTCACGTGAAACTAAAGGTTATTGTAGTCGGTTTACATATATAGCTCATGTCCAACGGAGCTACGGTTAACTAGCTATGAATTAAACCGATTTTAACACGTTATCATGCAAACCAATGCAAACAACATGTTAAACAGTTTTAAGTATGCATGCAAGTTGGGAAATGTTAATCTACACAAAATTCTACATGTTTTATATTTAGAACTTATATCGATCCGACGCACGGTTTAAAATATATAAGTGTTTCTATATATGCAATGTTTTTCTTGAAATGTTAAATCACAGGTTAAATAAAATAGCTATGGGCCGAATTAGTGAGCGGTGGATAGCAAAACTGCACTCGGGCATTGAATAGGTTGTCACACCCTGTGTTTGACTCTCCTCACTAAATTATCTTATCTCAAAAATTAGGAACAATTAAAAATTTTGTGAGTACTTGTGATGCTTGATGTGATTGTTGCTTGCTTGTTTACTGGTGCTTGAATCACAAGTTCCTACTACTCTCTAGAGTCACCTCCTATACTCAAACCCTTGCCTAATGATCATGCCATGTGTATAGGACCAAAAACTACTTTTAGCAAACACTATTTTGACCAAAAGGCTTTTATTTAATTTAAGCTTTCAAAAACCCTTGAGTTTGGATTTGTACTACGAGTCCTTAAATTAGGGAAGTTGTTTTGCACCAAATATTTTATTCAAATCCTATTATCAGAAATACTTCCTAAAACCACAAGATTATTATTTTAAAAGTTATTTTACTATTTTATATAAATGCCTTTTCCTAAGGCTTGAAATGGTCCCTTATGAAGTAAATTTATTTTTATTTCTTTCAAAATATTTGTGAAAATTTAGGGAAACTCAGTGGGCATATTTATTCCACATATATGAGTTTCAACACATGGTCATGTTCAAATTATTGTAAAAAACCCTTCAAAACCCTTTCTGCCTATTTGAAGCTTTTGGAATATTTCTATAAGAAATATTCTCAATAAATTCCAGTAAACTTCTAGCATGTCACAAATGATATATGTGATGATCTTGCCAAGTTTCACCTCAGTCCAAGTTGATTTGATTCACCTAATTATTCCAAAACCATATCTGTCTAGATCCAAATTTGAGCAACTCTACATTGCCAAGTGTCTCCAATTCTTCTCAAAATCTGTGGGCATGTTCTAATGCTGTAATAATGCATCCACACCAAGTGGTGCATCAAGGAGAATATATGATCTTGTCCCAAACTATTTGGGCACGATCAAATGGTCAAATAATGCCACCACACCAAGTTGTGGATTAGTGGGAATTGATTTGATTAGTTTTGTAAGTAGAAAGCTATTTCTGTCCATTTCTTAGGATTTTCAACTCTACATTGAAAACTTTCTCCATCAAATCCCCAATTTTCTGTACAAGCTCATTTTGACCTATTATGTGATCCTGTTAACTATCATATCAATTGGAATCCATTTGCTAGCCCTAGCACCTATCAAACACCTTCTGTTCATTTACCAAAATTTCTTCTTTGACCCCTTCTACTAATCTTCTTGGTCTCAAATTTTTACCATAGTATTCTCTAACCCTATTTTACCTCCATAAACCTTGCCAAGGCCTTTGGTAAATTCTTGGAGGGTGACTCCCTCTCTTTAAAAATTCTTATTACCATGACAACCCCTCATTTACTCTCTCCCAATAATTCTGCTCAAGCCAATGCCCCCAAATCATTCCAGAGCATCTCTAGTATGCTAATGCATCATTCCAAACCACAATATGGCATGCTCATGTGGGAAAACTGAGCAGCCCTTCTGAAACGTGTTTTTGGCAAGAAATTGACCTTGAAATGCAACTGCTAGCTACACAGCTCTCCTTGATGTGAAAATTTGCAGCCTTGTAGTCCTTATATACCTAATTCTGCTAGATATGGTTTCATCCCGAGATACCACCTGTGGAAACCAATTTCGATAGCCCCAAGTTTGCAGCTACAAACTTGACCCGAGTAGAAACCAATTCAAACCAACGTCATATGGGTCCAAACTCCTGAGTCACTCTCCAAACAGCATGCCTTGAATGCTAGACACCTTGGCCTGACCAAGAGGTGGCTCTGGACAGGTGTTGGCATGGTGACCATGCTGGCATCATGTAATAATCGCGCTCTGAGCCTTATCTCCTTTCTACAACCCGTGTATGGCCTCGACACAACACCAACACGCACCAGGGATTCCCCTTTCACTGTCCACGCACGTCCCCGACGCAATGAAGCGGCCAAGATGGCTCTGCCACGCGTGGTTGCCGTCACGAGAGCGCACCTGAGGCGCTCCCGAGATCCTCCTCATCGCCCACTCATTTTTCTTTTCCCCCGAGTGCCTTGACCCTTTGATCCACTCCCCTTGCTCCTAAGCTACCTTCTAGAGCAGCCCATAGCTCCTCCCAAGCCTCTGTCCACCCACAATGGCTAGCATGGCCGCCGCCATGGCTGCAACTGTGGCGCCTCTCCCCGAGCCCCACCTTCGCCCCTCTCCTCATCCGACCGTCGAGAGGTGCCCAAGATGTCCCTGCAGCCTCCCCACTCTCAATTTTTCCCCTCTGATGGCCAGAGGGTTGGGCACCGCGGCCGCCATCACTGGAGCCGCTGCGGTCGATGGCGCGCTCCATCTGGTCACCTCCGGCAGGGGTGCAGCACCCACGCAGGTGTGGCAGGTTTCCCCCAAGCCAGTGGTGGACGGAGCACCGCCGAGGGATGGTCGGAGCCACAGGAGCGGGCACCAGCACCGGCTTGGTCGACCTCCCTACCTCTCCTCTGTGCGAGCGGGAGGTAGGAGGACAACCCGACCAGCGAACCCCCCTAGTCAGCCTGCCACCGGCCCGGGGCCCCTCGGTTAAGTGGAGGCGGATCCACCCGAGGCGGTTTCCCTGTAGCGAAGGCGGTTTTGGCCAATGCACCTTCAGTGTGGCCAGCGTGTCACGCGGCCAGAGGTGTTGGGCCGTCCCAAACGCTATCCAGTGTCGAGAGAATGGCTTAACCCTCTCGTAATATCCTTTTCCCTCATTTTTATTTCTACATAGAGCTCATTTATTTCATAAGCATTTCATTTGAACTCCAAATTTGGTGATTCAAATTTCTGTAGATTCCTAAAATCATGATCTATCCTAATATGTGCTTTGCACATTTTTTCAAAGATATTTTCTATAGAGATATAATGCAGACGTGAATCTGATTTATTCAAACACCACCTTGCAAAATCTCTAGAGCCTCCAAATCAACTACAAATGGAGTGATTCTAATTTCCAGAGACTTCTAAAATCATTCCCTAATTTTCTAAACTTAGTCAACATTTTTCTTTGTCATATTTCTATTGCATCAAATAAATATCCCTTTTTGTTGTATATTCCATATTATAAAGTCCATAGGTAATTCATACCAACTCCAAATCGAGTGAAACAACTTCCTAAATGTTTCTAAATTCATGCTCTACTAGATGAGAGCCTGTACTCATTTTTAGTAGGACATTTTCTATAGACTTCTTGTGGGGCCATTGGTGCCTCCAGTTCCATCATTCAAAATCTCCGATGATCCAAATCTCCTAGAGCAAACTTTAGGTATTTTTCTTATGACCAGAGATGACCAAGAAAAATAGAACTCCTATTTATAGAATACTTTTTTTCTTCTTGTTGTGTGGCTTACCGTGGAAATTTCCAACGATAGTTGGCGAAATAGACGAAGTACTCGGAGTTGAACCGGAAGACCTCGAAGACCCCAGAAACCTATTTGAGCTACGCAAGCAGCCCTTTGACCATGTGTGAGAAAATATTTTCATGCATGCCATGTTTATTATTTTAGTCCAATGCATTTGATCATGAATGAATCGGTAAACCCTTTCACATGGTGTTTTCGATAGTTCCGTGTTAACTCTTGCATTATGCATGATCCTACCGCTTATGAGGATCATGCAAATGAGAGTAATTAGGTTGCTAGTATGCTAAGAATGAGATGAGCATATGCATGGTCATGGTAACACAATGGTGATTGCAAAGGCTTTCGAAAACCCACTCGGGTGCCACAAATGCCTGAGGGTGATGGTGTTGAGATGGTGACCACTTGAGAAAGAAGTGGTGTACTGGGAAAAGTTTTGTGTGAGTGGTTTCGGAAATGGGATTATATTTAAGATTTATCGATCGTCCCAACATTACATGTGCGACCACATTACCCTTTTATGGGACGGGGCTTTGTTGATTACTTTGGTCGATGCTAGCTGAGAGCCCGCATTACTAGTGGCAGGAGTGGTCTGGTCACTCTCGTGACGGGGTCGTGCAAGGTAGGGCGACTATGCCATTTTTACATGTTTCGGGCACACCGTTGGTCCCCACGTGGATGGTACGATCTACAGTTGGAGCTCGTAAGATGTAGATCATGTGGGATGGGTACCAATCGAGTGGACTCTTTGTTTAGTGTCGCCAGGGGAAAGGAAATGTTCGGTACTAACCTTGGGTATGTTATATACCGCGAGTCGTGGGCAGCTGCCAACGGGTCTGGTCAACGGCGATAGGCGCCGGGTGCGGCCCACCTGGGAGGAGCCGTCCCAGGTTGGCGAGACATGCGCTCGGGCCTTCATGCTCCTCCCACCCGAGGCGAGGTCCGGCGGCGGCTTGGCTGGCCGGCCTACGGAGGTCCTTCCGGTGAGGGATGCTGTGGGGATGGGGTCCCCCGGGCCGGATCTGGCCGGATCTAGTCGGATCGGGGGAGGGGGGCAGTGGAGGATGGCGGCCGGAGGCGAAGGATAGGATGCGGGGGAAAACGGGGCCATGGCCGGCTGCAGCGGCGGCTCATTGGGAGGCTGCGGAGCTCCGACCAGCGACGATAGGTGGCGGGGAGAGGCGAGGTGGCGCGGGACCGGCCTACGGCGAGCTGGAGTGGCGCCCTATGCGGCGGCGCACCAGCGACGGGCGGATTGGGCGCGATGCAGTTGCGGCCATGGCTCGGGTGCGCTGTGCTCGCTCGGACATGTCCGGGTTGGACGATGACATATCTGGTAGGTGTGGAAATGGGCGGATCTAGGCCTTTGGATGGGGATCCAATGGTCCAGATCTGACCTTGGGATGGATTTCGGGAGATAGAGGAGGTGGAGCTAGCAGGTGGGGTTCTTGAGGGGGGTGGCTGCAAATTTAGCTATGGAGAAACCCTATTGGAGTGAGAGAGCTTTCTCCATGGGGTGGTTCTTATATAGGGTTTGGTCTATGGTCGGATGGACCTCGTCCGTTCGATCGCGATCCGACGAACACGAACGGAGGAAGTGGCTAGGTGGGTCTAGTAGGCAGTGTAGTTGGGCTATGTAGGGATGAGAGGGAAATGGTGCGGCCCGTGACAGAGTTTTAAAACGCAAAACGTCCAACAATTAAACCGACTATAGTGCCTCTATATATTTAACGGTTCGGGTATCAAATAAACTCCGATTGCGATGAAATTTTGCACACAGTCTACCTACATTAAAATAAGACCGCACACCAAGTTTCAGCGCAATCCGAGAAAGTTTTATAAACACATTTCAAAACAAGATTTTAACAATGTCGCGTGCGCGTTCGTGTGTGGTTGGTCTCGAAATGGTTAACGACGAAAACGGAGAGAATCGGCAACTAATAACTAATGCTAGTTCTGAAAAATGACAACAACGGAGTGTCGATGCAATGCGGTGATGCGCATGATGAATGTGACAAACATCTAATTAACACGACGACAATGTAATAAAAGAGGAATCTTTTGGAGCGTCTGTCTCGGGCTATTACAAATGATATCTAGGGAAATGATCATCTTTCCTGTCATCCCTCTTGGAATAAGAACAAACCCATGAAGCAGACGAACCAATATAGTCGAACGGATCCTCACACTCCGAATCGGTTCGGAACTCTATCGAGAAGAAACAATCCGACACAACAGTCAACACACGATTACACCACAACAAATGCAAGATATGATGCACAATCAAATATGATGCATGTCCATTTGAATTATGCAAGGCATGTCATGGCAATTCACAACAATCAAACACTACACATTAAGTGAAGCTCAATATGCAACAAGTTGCATATTGACGAAACTCCACATTTGTATTATTTAGTTCACTCCCATTAGGTACACGAAAAGTTTAAAATGTTTTTAAGATGGCAAGTGGTGAACCATGTGATTCTACACGTCAATCTAGTCGGTTTACATATATATCTCATCTCTAATGGAGTTAAGGTTTACAAGATATGGTCGCCACACATAATATGCATGCATGGAAAAATACTAAATCCTAGAGAAGGAAAAAACATATGCGGGCCGGATTCCAGAACAATAGAGCAGCCAAGGAAGGTGCAGGCCCAAGCAGCCATCTGTGTGTGCAAAAAAATAAAAAAAATGTGGCAAAATTAGAGTGTGTTGGGTTTGAACACCAGATCCCCTGGATTGAATCCACAACACTAACCAGGTAGGCTGGCTACTGGTGTGTGAACAAACATGGCCTCGATGTCAAGTGCGTGAAAAGAATGCATCCATGGAGACTCGAACCCACGATCTCCTAAGTATTGGTGTGTTGGGTTAACCAGTCGAGCTGGCCAGTGCTTGTGCTATGGGAAACTCAATCACTTCTAAAGAAATAGCAACATGTGAACACCGTCAAGGCAACAAAATGAAATTAAAAGGTGTTGATAAACCACAAGTGTAGGGGATCGCAACAGTTTCCGCGGGTAAGATAACAGAATTTATTTATTCGACACAAGGGGAGCCAAAGTATATTTATAAGATTTAACAGTTGACTTGTCAATTCAACCACACCTGAAACATACTTGCTTGGTGATGGTGGCAACGAAAATAATAGTGGCAAAGCAACGAAAGTAAAACAGCGAAAGCAAAGCGACTTGTGACCAGCAGGATTAAAAACACTGTAGGCTACGAAGATGGATGATTGATCATGGATGAGAGATATCATGTATTTAACTTGGGGCAAGGCACATAGAAAAGTAATGATCATCTAGGCATATATAAAACATTAGGCATCTATCCCGAGGTAGCCGTGCGTGCTTGCAATAAGAACTTGCACAACATCTTTGTCCTACCATCCCGCTATCAATGGGGCCAAAAGAAAATTATGGATATTAAGGTGCTCCTGTCAAAGAGCACCCGAACAAAGCATTAAAAATCAATGGATACATGGAATCCTCAAACTATAGTCCATCCCCTTTGGTGTCCCAACCTGTCACCATTGGGATCGCCGGTTCCCGACTATAATAGGTGCATACTACTCATAGATAGGATCTAGAATACAAATATATTCATGAAAACATAACGAATTCAGATCTGAAATCATGGCACTCGGGCTCAAAGTGACAAGTATTAAGAGTAACAAGTAGTAGAAAAGATGATAAACACCATAGTAGATGATAGGCAACATGCCTCAACAATCCGACGAACTATTACATGATCTAACTCATCCAATCTCTCCCACCCCCTTCACCTACAACAGGGAATTACTCACACATAATTGGGAAGCCATGGAAGAATGATGGAGCAGTGATGATGATGGCGACGATTTCCACTCTTCGGAGGCCAAAACAACCTCCAGATTAGCTCCCGAAGAAGACCCGAGGGTAGCGGCGGCTCCACGTCGAGAAGTTGCAAAATGACTACTGTTCTGGGATTTCTGTGTTACGGTTAAATATAGGAGCCAAAATAGGGCACAGAGGGGGTGGCCCCCTCTGGCCCATCTTCTGGCCCATGGTTCCTCCCGATGCGTGGATTTTCTCTATTTTTTATGGGAATTTTCTGGGATGTCTAAATATCCATTTTCCTGCATACAAGAAAAACAAACGAACAACTCTGCTAAAAACTATGTCTGTCCGGGTTAGTTTCATTCAAATCATGCAAGAATGAGGCCAAAACAATAGCAAAAGTGTTTGGAAAAGTCGATACGTTTGAGACGTATCAACTCCCCAAGCTTAGCATCTTGCTTGTCCTCTAGCAATTTAGTTCAACGAACTGAACGCGACAAAGAAAACTTTGACAAATCCTTTTGCTTCATCAGATGTATATAAGCATGCACTGTGAACAAGTCCAACAAGTATTGAAGTAACGCTACAAAGACAATGCACGAAGTAATCCTTCGATCATGTGAAGAGTTTCACACAACTAAGAATGAATAATATGTAACTGAAAATCATAACAAGATCACAAAGCACATGACTTTGTTATACTAGAGTGGTATCTCGCTAGCCCCCAAGAGTGAAGCAAAACATAAATGTAGACGCTCCTTCGGAGTATTAAAGGAGACCAGAAATAAATATTTCAGAATAAGCAATATCACAATCATGCAGAAGACAATGTGGTGCTTTGGGACAATGCACATTACACTCAGAATGACAATTATGCTCTCTATAGTTGGTGCTTTTTATAAGAAGTGGACGACTGAACTGAAAAGTAAAATAGATAGGCCCTTCGTAGAGGGAAGCATTGATTTGCAGAGGTGCCAGAGCTTGAGCTTTAAAACGGAGATAAATCAAAATTTTAGGTGGTATGCTTTCATTGTCAACGTAACAACTAAGAGATCTCAATATCTTACATGCTAAATACATTATAGGCGGTTCCCAAGTAGAAAAGTGAAGTTTTAACTCCCTCTCCACCAATGGATCACATTCCACGGCAGGCCAAATCCACGGGTACCGTCCATACAAACAACAATCCTGGGGGAGTTTTGTTTCATTAAATTTTATTTGACACTGAGCATGGAACTGGGCATCCCGGTTACCAACCACTTTCTCGTGAATGATAGTGAATCAACACATATCTTGAGAATAACCTAGTTAGCATGGAAGATACTAATAGCCCCTAGTCGCTACATGAGTGATTCAGGCATACAAAACAAGATATTTATTTGAAAATTTAGAATACGGCATATGAAAATTTACTTAGAACGGCACATAAATACCGCATATAGGTAGGTATGGTGGACTCATATGGGACAACTGGTTTCAAGGATTTTGGATGCACAAGTAGTCAGCCCGCTTAGTATAGGTGAAGCCTAGCAAAAGACGGGGAAGCGACCAACTAGAGTGCAATAATGGTCATAATCATGTAGAGCGACAAAGCAACATTGAATCGGGCATGAAAGCGATATAACTATTCTGAAATAAAAAGATGGTCAAGGCTTGATAGACTTCTAGTCATAAACATGTGTAAGCATGTGCCAAGTCAATTCAAAGACTCTCCGAAGGGAAATACCACTCTAATATGCCAAACCATGAACAATGCAATCCATGCTAAACATTTCAATAACAGATTATGCACTCCAGCTAATTGGGACTAGTCACAAAGAAAGCATGAACTACTCGGAGAGCATTGTAATCATAGCACTATGTCGCTACAAGCTGGTCTCTAGATCATAAGTACATGCATATGTAAAAAAGTAGAAACAAATAGAGTTCATGCCGGCTTTCCTTGTTTCATTCCTCCCTATCGATCTTCGTCAATATTGCATCGTCACTTGTACGATCGAACATAGAAATATATAATCAAGTGCAATTTCAACTCTGCAAACAAAGCAAAGTAAAGAGAGAAAATAAAACTTTTTGGGTTTTCCAAAGGTTAAACGAAAGCAAAAGAAAAGCGAAATATTTTTGTTGTTTTTGCAAAGAAAGAACAAAGAAGAACATGCGAAAACTCTAAAATGACTTAAAAAGGAAACTACGAATGATACAATGAAAGGGGAGAAGGATACATACTCCCCAAGCATAGGTTTTTGGCCTAAGTTGAGCACGGCTACTACGGTCTCCATGAGATTCCTCCGGCTCCGGAGTGGTACTGGTGGCTCCAAGAATCATACGAGGCCTCGGGGGCGTACACTGATGCCCGGCTGGCCTCCCAAGGAGAAGGCTCTTCTTCCTTGGGAACAACCTCCTCCATGGGGTTGTCAAACTGCTGCTGGATCACGAACTTGTTCAGCTCAATCGAGGTGAAAGACCACCCATTCCTGCTAGTGTAATCAAACAAAACTGGTGTAGTGCAGGTAGACGGATCTCGCGAGTAGTAAGCTCGCCAGACCTCATAATATAAACAAGGTTACCAAACTCGGAAGTCCTAGTAACAAACTCATGCCTTTCATAGCGGTAAGATCAAAGCTTATGAATGAAAAAGGCGTATCATCCGTGCGCACAGTGCACCCGAGGTGCTCGAGGATAAGCGTGGCATAAATGCCTCCAAAGTGAGGCCCTTTGCCGCTGTTAGCGACGAGGCGATGAGAAATCAAAGCACAAATGTTATATGTGTTATCTCCTAAGAGGGTGGCTGATGTGGGGAAACAAGATGCTGGAGATCTTCCCCCGGTGAATTTCTCGCGGGTCCTTACTGCAAAGGGAAACGAATAGGGATTTCAGCTCGTAGGGCTGAACGTTCATTTTGGTCATCTTCCCGACATTCCGCACACCTATAACATCACAAAATTCTTCCAAAGAAATGGTAAATACATCCTCATATAATCTGAATTCAATCATGGATATTGTTGCACACGTCGTGCTACATGATGTGTCAAACCTGCAGCTGCACAAAGGTTATCAAACTCATCCTTAATACCTGCCGCCATAAGGAAATATAAACACGCTTATGCCACTGCATGTGCCGTGTCGGTCTCGTGGAAAAACTCCGGTGGCACGATATCATTATTGTAACTTGTCCTCATAGTAGAGGACGAAGCTGTAGCTCTAGTTAGTCTATCAGTAGGCCCGGGTCTCTTCTTCCCAAGCCATCCTTTTGCTTTTCCAAACAAACTCATTTGTGAAATTTTTGGTTCATCACAAAAATGGAGGTTTAAGCAAAAATGAGTTGGAGCAAACTATTCTACTCACTTCCCTCATGCATAAGCTTGCATCAAAACATCAGAAATAAATTTCTAAACATGCATGCAAGCTCATATGAACAGCACCAAAAACTCCTAAATACTAACAAATAAGACCACCAATCAATATTTTAATTGGAGGAGTGGAGGAGTCACATACCACGGAGCAAATGCTCAAATTCTCAATGCAAATGATGGGCTGTAGAGACAGATCGAAATTTTCCGCCAAGAACGGCATGAACTCGAGCTCGAGGTGAAAAATCAGGATTTTTGGAGTGAGAGAGATAAGGGACGAAGAAGTACGTGGAAAGGAGCCCAGGTGGGCCTAGGCGGCTTGTGGGCGCGGCGAGGGGCAGGCCGCGCCAGCTGGCCGCCTGGACCAAGGGTGCCCCCCTCGCTGGCTCCAAGTGCCCCTGCGTCTCTTTTTCGATGGAAATTTTTATTATAAATTTTCTAGAATTTTTTTGACAACTTCACTTTTGAATTATTTTCGAAATACTGAAAGCTGCAGAACTTCCGGAAAATCTTGAAACAATGGTTAAGCATATCAAGCTTCGAAAACATAAAACTTTGGTACAGCAAGGAGGAAGAAAGATAAAAGAAATGAAAACATAACAAGCTTCTCTTTTGACACATATAATACATATTTGTTAGCAAGGTTCATCAAGTCTTACTACCAAATAAGTGTTATATTTGAGCAAAAAGTTCCACGTCTTATAAAGCAACCATGGTACCTTTATTTCAATGGATACTGTCGCCACCATAATGGTTTTGTATTTGTGGTGCACATGTAGAGGACAATCCCACTCTCCAACCTTCACAGTCTCAATATTCTCAATAGAATTAAGGCCATGCCTTTTATCAATCTTCTTCAGAAAATATACCATGTGCTCCTTCTCATTAACATTGAAGGTCACCTTTCCTTTATTGCAATCAATAATAGCACCTGCGGTGTTAAGAAAAGGTCTACCAAGAATAATCGACATGCTCCCATCCTCGAGCATGTCAAGCACAACAAAGTTAGTAAGGATCAAACAATTAGCAACTTTAACGGGAACATCCTCACAGATACCTACAAGAACGACTGTTGACATATCAACCATTTGAAGAAAGATATGTGTAGGGATTAGTTTATCGAGAGAAAGCCTTTTGTAAAGAGAGAAAGGCATAAGACTCACTCTTGCACGAAGATCACATAAAGAAGTTGTGACATATTTACTTTTATGGAGCAAGGGATGGAGGGAATACCTGGATCACCAAGCTTCTCAGGAATCTTGCCACTGAAAGAGTAATTTGCAAGCCTAGTAGATATTGCCTCATTAGGAACTTGTCTTTTATTAGTGACAATATCTTTCATATACCTCGAGTACGGAGGCAACTTAATAGCATTGGTCAAAGGAATTATAAGAAAAAGAGGTTTCATCCATTCACAAAATTTATTGTAACGCTCTTCTTCTTTAGTTTTGAAAGACTTACCTAGGAAGGGCATTGATTTTTGTACCCATGATTCTCTTTCCTTCCCATGTTTTCTTGAAACAAAATCTTATCTAGTATACCTCTTGCTCTTGTCGGGTGGTTCTTCTTCTCGTATCTCACGAGGATCAATCTTCGCATTATCTTTATCAGGTTCAACACCATCTTCAGTTTCAGCACCGGAAATAGATATACTATTAGGATCAACAATAGGTTCTTCATCAATTATGGCATCATTGGACTTGTTAGCTTCCTTATATTTCTTATTCTTCTTTGGGGAGCTCACAATGTCTTCTTCCTGCAATTGAGAATCTTGCTCGATCCTCTTTGGATGCCCCTCCGGATAAAGGGGGTCGTGGGTATGTGTACCTCCTTGGGTCTTTATACCATATGCCTGTGTATCAACTTGTTTGGCATTGTTAGCAAGCAAATCTTTTTGCACATTAGAAATTAGTACAAGCTGAGTTTGAACCATATGAAAATGCTTAACAAGACCATTAACATCATTCACTACTGGAATTGAGAAATTTGCCATCTGCCATGCCTTTGCCGTCTGCTGACGCATGGCAAAGATCCTCTTTGCCGTCAGCTGGCACAAAGCACACGGCAAAGAGGTTGCTGATGGCAAAGGTTTTATTTGCCGTCTACCACCTCTTTCCCGTCTGCTGACGCATGGCAAAGGCCCCAGAGGCAGACGGAAAAGAGCACCTAGACGGCAAAGGGGCGCCACCCTAACGGCCGAAGCCCGCCCCACCCCACCCACCCCTTTGTCGTCTGCCTCCCAGCTTCTCCAGACGGCAAAGGGGTGCTCCCCCTAACGGCACCCAACCCCCACCCCCGCTCCCCTAATGGAACGCTCCACCCCCGCTCCCCTCGATCTCCTGCCTCTCTCGCGCGCGCCCCTGCCCACTGCAGCGCCGCCGCCACCACCCCCTTCACTACTCCGGCCATCGCCGCCGCCCACGACCGGAGCTCGCCGCTCCCCTCCTCCCCGCGTCCCTCCTCCCTGCGGCCCTCCTCCCCGCGGCCCTCCTCCCCGCCGCCCACAACCGGACCTCCCCGCTCCCCTCCTCCCCGCAAAGGGGCGCCACCCCCACGGTCGGAGCTCGCCCTCCCATCCTCCCCGCGCACGTCCTGCCCACGCCCCTCCTCCCCGCCGCTCAGGGCCGGAGCTCGCCCTCCCCTCCTCCCACTGCCCTCCTCCCACTGCAGGTAAGTTTTTTTTTCTTTTTTTCTTTATTTCCTGTTTTTTCTTTTAAACTAGTAGCCTTGCACGTGCACGCACGTCTCTATAAGACACATCTTATGATTCAGTTAAATGACACTTTTGATTTTACATACATAATAGATAGTATATAGTATAGACATATAGTGTGTCATTTATTTAGGCTTCACATGTCATTTTTAGGCTTCACATGATTCTTTTTCTTTTCAAAAATATGCCTGAATGACTATGAACAGACAATGATCGAGCCGCCGTACTCGTAAACGAGCGCTAATCATCATGGAGAGAAAAGTACAAACAGTAATATCACTAAAAAATCGAAACCAAGCTGACCAAAACATTTGGTAATGTGGTGTTCCAATTGTCAGGAGAGAATCTCTGGTGTACTTTTATGTTCAAAAGAATCATTTTCATCATCTACCATCTTACCCTTGTAGACCAAGCACCCGGATTAGCTCATCTCGCGTCAAACAGAATAAACCATTATCATCGTCTAGCATCATAGATGGTAGTTCCAATATATATTTTCCAATGAACTCTAGCCTGGACACGATCAACTACATCAGAATATCCTACTCTTACTAACCAAGATCAGAATATCGTCCAAACCAACATCTTAACTTCTCAATGGTGAAAACAAAAGAGAAATATGGACAAATTCAAGCATGAAGAAACTGGACTACATAATAAAGACCTCCAAGTTAGTAGTACCTATGAACAGATGGCTGAAAATATTAAGAGGTTGTCACAATGAAAAATATGAAAGATAATAAATAAAAAAGAAAGGTTGCAGCAACAGCATTAGTATATAATTACAGCGGTCAATTGTCCATCAGTAGATATGTGGATACCGTATATATAAAAAAGAAAGCTTGCAACATCAGCATTAGTTTCTTAATCTCATCTCAGACCGTTCTCATCTCGTTTTCATGCTAGTATCTTCAGCTCTTCACGCTTGTTTTGAAATCATGGAGCAAAAAAATTGACCACAAACAGAGTGAGATGCATGATAGATTGCACCTCCACACCACTACAATCGTCCGCCTTGTTGATGCCACTGGCTGGGACAGGAGGTTTATCCTGCTCGGCCGATGCCGGCCTGACCAAGTAGGACGTCTGCAA
The DNA here is from genome assembly GCF_904849725.1 of Hordeum vulgare subsp. vulgare. Taxonomy (NCBI): domain Eukaryota; kingdom Viridiplantae; phylum Streptophyta; class Magnoliopsida; order Poales; family Poaceae; genus Hordeum; species Hordeum vulgare. Next base: position 227,273,142 of record NC_058520.1, on the reverse strand, counting down.
CAATGTAATGGCTCCTGGCTGAAGATGGCTCACAATATAACTATTTTGCTACCCACCATGGTATTCGAAGTATTGTTAGTTTATTTTCTATTTTTTCTGTTAAATTGGATAGTTAGTTTTTTCCGTTTTTATGTGAAATTAGATAGTTAGTTTATTAGGTAGACAAAGTAGATAGAGAATAAAAGAATAGATAGAAAAAAACTTAGAACAAAATAAGAGAATAATAAACTAGAAGAAAAAGGAAGAAGAAGAAGAAGAAGAAGAAGAAGAAGAAGAAGAAAGAGGAAAGGAGGAGAAAGATAAAAGGAAGAAGAAGAAGAAGAGGAGGAGGAGGAGGAGGAGGAGGAGGAGAAAGAAGAAGAAGAATAATAATATGATGATCAAGAAGAAGAAGAAGAAGAAGAGGAGAGAGGAGAAGAAGAAAGAAAAGGACCCCGACGCCCGACCCCCGACGCCCGACGCCACCAACCCCCGACCCTCGACCCCCGACCTCCGACGCCACTGAGACCCGACTCCCGACCCCCGACGCCCGACCCCACTGACCCCCGACCCCCGACTCTACTAACCCCCGACCCCCAATGCCCGACGCCATTGACCCTCGACTACAGAAGCCACTGACCCTCGACCCTCGACCCCCGACGCCCGAGGCCACTGACCCTCGACTCCCGACGCCACTGACCCTCGACCCCCGACCCCCGACGCCCCTGAGCCTCGACCCCCGGCCCCCTACCCCCGACCCCCGACACCTCTTTGGCCTATTGTTGACCAAAGAGACCCCAACCCCCGACGCCAGTGATCCTCGACCCCCGACAACAATAACCCCCGACCGTCGACACAACTAACCCCCGACCGCCGACGCCACCGACACCCGACACCACCGACCATCGACGCCACCGACACCCGACACCACCGACCATCGACACCTCTAAGCCGGCGGGGTCATAATTTTGTAAATTACGAGTTAGGTCACATATTTTCCGATTATGCTAATTATAAAAACATCACATTTGTGTTGATCGGGTGAATTTCAATGTGCAGTTGTTCGACGATCTCCACGTGCGTTGGACGAGCTCCGCCCTTGCGTTTGTTGGTGAGCACAAATGACTTCTCCTCCTACCCCCTTAATTTGCTCTGTCCTGGTCTTCGTGCCGATGAAACTTGCTAGCTATAGGTTTCTTCAATCATGAGTATGCGTGACCAGTATGCGTCTCCCGTTCGAAAGGGCGACATCTATAAATATGCATTTCTTTGCATATTTATAACCACCATCCTTTTGAATTGTCCAACATTATCCATGGACAGCCCGAGTATGTGTAGATTGGGTTTGTTTTCCCGTATGCTGTGCTCCGGATCCGATGCGGAATTTCGTCAGTGCCTCCCCTGTTGTTCTTCGGGTACACATCCTCTCTGCTTATTGCCGAGACGTGTATCAGGAGAACAGCGGGGAGGTGCTGTCGAAATTCTGCGTCGCATCTGGAGCAGAGCATGGGAAAACGAACCCAGTCTACACATACTCGGGTGGGATTAGGACCTATCTTTACCTATTAGCGTGTAGGTTGCATGGACGTAATAAAACTGACAAACTTGATTAGCGTATGAATATAGATGATGAATTATATATTTATTTCTTGTGCCCCCATAGGTAGCTAGGCAACATGAGTGATCATGCTTGGATGTACACTGGTCGCCCTAGTCAGAAAGACATGACCCATGAATGGTTAACAAAAACCAGGGGGTTTCTGAGGGACGCATTTGCAAATGGCCAGCATAAAACATGGTGCCCCTATCCCAACTGCGACAACTGGAAAAAGCAAATAGAGTTTGAAATGGGTAAACACCTGCAGAAGTGGGGTTTTACGCCTAATTATACGGTGTGGACTTTTCATTGTGAGTCTGACCAACGTGCCAGAGCTGAGGTGATTCGTCGTCGCACCGACGAGCATGGTACCGGGATTGAAGACATGGTGCAAGCCTTTGATGATGCTCGTGATTCGGACGATGAGATGGAGGAATCTGCAAAGGCCTTCTATGAAATGCTGGAGTCTTCAAAACGTCTTCTCCACGAGCAGACTAAGCTTTGTGAGCTGGATGCCATCACGCAAGTAATGGCTCTGAAGGCTCAATTCAACCTAGGCAGAGAATGCTACGACGCGATGATGATGATATTTGGACGCTTTCTACCCAAAGGCAATGTACTGCCTACAAACCTGTACCAGTCAGAGAAAATCCTCCATGTACTTAAGATGCCCTATGAGAAGATACATGCCTGTGAGAATTGATGTGCCTTATTTAGGCTTGAGTATGCGGCCTTGAACTATTGCCCCATTTGCAATTCTGCCAGGTATATTGTGGTATACAACGGCATGGGTGAGAAGAATCAGACCAAAATCCCCATTAGTGTTCTTCGATATCTGCCAATCGTACCAAGACTTCAACGTCTTTTCATGGTCGAAGAGACGGCCAGACAAATTACATGGCACAAACTGGGCAAAAGAACCAAACTAGATGCGGATGGGAACAAGATGCTGGTACACACTTCAGATGGTTTTGCATGGAGGCACTTCGATGCATTACATAAGGATAAATCGGAAGATCCAAGGCAACCTAGAGTTGCCATCAGCACAGATGGGTTCAATGTCTATGGTATGACGGCAGCACAATACAGTTGTTGGCCTGTATTTGTCATTCCACTAAATTTTCCACCCGGAGAGATTATGAAAAGAAAGAACATTTTCCTGACGTTGATAATTCCAGGGCCCAACTATCCGGGGAAGAATATGAATGTGTACATGCAACCGCTTAAGGATGAGTTGCAAGAAGCCTGGGATAATGGGATCAATACCTATGACGCGGCTACCAAAACAAATTTCAAAATGCATGTGTGGTACATGTACCTATTCGCTGGCTGGTGTGTGCATGGAAGGTTCCCGTGCACCACATGCAAGGCAGCTCTTCAGTTCCTTTGGCTGTAGGCTGGTCGCAAGTATTCTTGCTTGGACATGCATAGACAATTCCTGGATCTTGACCATAAGTTCAGAAAAGACAAGAAGAATTTCATCAAAGGTAGAGTTGTCAAAAACACTACACCAGCTGCGTTGACAGGCCAACAGACCCTTGATCAGTTAAACACTCTCGAGCCTAATCCTTTGCGTCCAGGATACTTCAAAGGGTATAATACGGAACACGCCTGGACTGACAAGTCATGCTTATGGGACCTCCCTTACTTCAAAGACCTCCTTTGCCCACACAACATTGACGTGATGCACACTGAAAAGAATATTGCGGAGGCCATTTTTTGTACATTGTTCGGCATAGAGGGGAAGTCAAAAGATAATCCTAAGGCTAGAATCGACCTAGAGGCTCTATGAGATAGACCGTTGCAAAACTTGCGACAACGGAAAGGAAAGCAAAGCATAGCAAAGCCAAAGGGATGGTTCAATCTTGAAAGGCCAGCTATGAGGGAAATGCTATTGTGGGTGAAAATGCGGTTGATGTTCCCCGATGGGTATGCTGCGAATCTAAAGAGGGGAGCGAGTCTTGAGAAATTGAAAATATTTGGGCTCAAGAGTCATGATTGGCACATATGGATTGAGCGGGTCATGCCGGTGATGTTGCGTGGCCTTATCCCTGAGGATGAATGGCTAGTACTGGCAGAGCTGAGCTATTTCTTCCGTTCTCTTTGTGCGAAAGAACTATCGCCTGGCGTGCTAGATGAAATGGAAGAGTTGGCGCCGGAGTTGATCTGCAAATTAGAAAAGATCTTTCCACCGGGCTTCTTTAATCCAATGCAACATTTGATTTTGCATCTCCCGACCAAGGCAAGAATGGGGGGGCCCGTTCAAAATCGATGGTGCTACTCAACTGAGAGGATGCAGAAGACGCTTCGAGCTAAGTGTAAAATTAAACGTAGAATTAAAGCATTGATGGCCGAGGCATTCATTACTGAGGAGGCGGCAAACTTCGTGACAGCACACTACGAAGCCAAAAATCATCATTTGCATAACCTGAAGCCTCGGTACAATGATGGCGATCGAGAAACAGTTCGATCCAACCTCAGCCTATTCAAAGGTAAGCTCGCACCATCCGGTGCTTCGAAAGAGAAATCGTTGGGTGTCGAAGAATGGCGGACCATTTCATTGTATATCTTCACCAACCTAACAGAAGTGCGGCCCTACATCGACTATGTTCTCGGTAATTTATTGTTCCGCAACTTCTAATTGCTTTGAACTACTCTTATTCCCGGATATTTGATATAGTCGATATGTCGCTGAATTCTCGGATGGAGCGGTCATTGAAAAGGATTCCGTCGAAGAGTATGAGCTTCTCGCAAAGCATGGAGGCGACTATCCTGGTTTCATCTCTTGGTTGAAACAAAGGGTAATTAATAACCATTAAGGGCCCATTTGATTTATTGGTCTAATTTGCGGCTAATGCATCCATTCTTTCGTATTAAACTTGTAGGCTGATGCAGAATCTACGGACGCCGAGTTGAGACAAGTCGCTAATGGTTTTGACTATAAGGTCCGTTCATTTGACAAATACAACATCAACGGGTATCACTTTCATACCTTTGGCAAAGAGCTATCTATGCCCGACCTAAAGACTACAAATTGTTTTGTCTCTGCTATCGACGAAGGAGACACCAAGTATTATGGAAGAGTTGAAGCAATTTATGAACTTCTATTCTATGGTGAAAACCCACCGACCGTCGTAGTCTTCAAATGTTATTGGTTTGAGCCGAGGGAGACTAGAAGGAGTCATGAACATATAGGACTAGTCGAAATCAACCAAAACACCCACTTAGATATTCCCGATGTCTATATTACGGCTCAACAGGCGACACAAGTTTTCTATCTACCGTGGGCCTCCCAAACTGATCCAAATCTCAAAGGTTGGGATGTCGTTTATGAAGTGCCACCACATTTCAGACCACCTACCCTCAATGAAGAGGATTACGAACCTCACATGAACCCAGACACATATGAAGGAGAATTCTTCCAAGAAACACGTATGTCCAAGAAACGTTTCAAGAAGCGCTCTACTTCACCCCAGAACATTGAAGTAGACAACGATAGTGAATCCGTCTTAACCCCTGAGCCCGAACAGGAAGAGCTGGAAGAAGAAGAGGTTACTGCTGTGGATGACCTGTCACTTCTTGACCGATTACATAATGGTGGCCTTCCACATGTTCTTTGTGGTAGTGATGATGATGATGCATTTATTGATGATAATGATGATCATGATGCATTTATTGACCCCGAAGCATATATAGACGAGGACGATTGTTATTAGTTCATGTCAGGTATTCAACTATTATACTATATATAAATTTTGAGTTCATGTTCGGTATTCAATTTTTATTAGTCATGTTGGTATTTATGACGATGATACACTTAAATTATATACATTTTATTACTCCTGTTGGTATTTATGTTGTACTAATTTCATTTACTCTTTGTCATGATAGGTGTTGAAAGATGGTGGGAAAGGGTCGAAAGCACTCCGCGGCTTCTTCTTCGTCGGCGGGTGATGGGATGGGTACTTCCATTCCTGCCTCGCCTCTTCAGAGAGTGTTGCTCTCTACTTTGCAAGGAGCGCCCCCCGTGAGAGCAGGTCGACCCCCCGCGAAAGCCGAGAGGCACTAAAGGTACACGTTGTATTCATGTTGGTATTTATGTTGTACTCATGTTGTATGCATATTGGTATTTATATACATTTTATTACTCATGTTGGTATTTATGTTGTACTAAAGGTACACGTGGCCGCGGGAGAGGTAGGGCTACACGGTCTCCGCCACCACCCCAAGCTGATTCACGTGAGCACATGACTTCTAGGGTGGATTCGTCTGAGGTGGAGGCTACACGTTCTCCGGTTCACGAGCCTCGGGTCGACGAGCCTCAGTTCGACGAGCCTTCGACCCACGTGACTCGTGTCCCAGAGGCTTCCTTCCAGGCGACTCCGGAGCAAAGCAGGGATGAGGGTACGTCCCAAGAGACCCAGTGGGATACCTGGCCTGAGCCAAGTGGCCATGCTGGTAGCGACGAGGAGCTGGGTGAGGGGGCTACCGTCTACCAGCGTGGTAGTTCGGGGCTCCCGCTCGTGCCAGCGACCCCCGAGCAGAGGTGGTCGATTAGGCCAAATGGGGACAAGTAAGTTAATTTACTCTTATTTAACCTTTTGCCGTCGCGTTTTCTCAAATATCTAATGTTTTGGCTTTAATTTGTCATACTGTAGGGGTTGGATTGTTGCCAAGGGTGTCTGCAAGCCCAACAGCGTCCTTGGTGTTCTTTGCCGTCAAAACTTCCCAGGGTTTGTTACGTTGCCCGGTCGGGAGAGAGAGGTAGGAATGACCTGGGAGCACTACTTGGGTGCCCCGGCCCCGCCGGAGGTGGAGATCGACGGTGTTTTGTGTGACACGAGGGCGGACATGGTGATCCGAAAGTTCTGGGTAATTTCTCTTTCACACAATTATAAATCAACCATAGCTATTTATTGTACTAATCGGTGTTGTCTCGTTTGCAGACCTACTACAGGTGTGAGGAGGGATACGAGGAGGACGCGGCAAAGGTTATCGAAACCGAATGTCGCCGCCTACTTCAAAACATTAGGCACGAGGCTCGGGTGTAGGCTATTTGAGACTACTATGCCACGCGGCGTATTAGGCTTGACAAGGCGAAGTGCCGTGATGCTAAGATGGAGAAGGAGCATTACATGAAGGTAATTACATATTATTAAGGCTTTGTAGTTAGTTTCCTTGATTTTGTTCTTACGCGCTCAAATTTCTATTTATTAACTTAGGTGCCCCCGAGATGGTGTGTGGATAAGATGGATTGTTGGGAGGCCTTGGCGGATCAGTGGTGCTCCGAAACGTGTGAGGCCAGCCACAACAACGCCAAGGAGAGGCGTGGCAAAATGGTTAGCGTGCCACACCATCAAGGGAGCGTCAACTTAATCCAATTTGGCGAGAACTGGGTATATGGTTTGCTTCATGCCTCATGCAATTCATTCTTAATGCTATCTTGAGCCCTTTACCAATACAATTTTCCTCTCTCTCCCTCTCTCTTTTAGGCGCGTCAGAATAAGACGGAGGCACCACAGATGTACGACCTGTATGCGATGGCCCATACTGCCTCGTACAAGAAGGTCAAGGCATTCTCTGAGTCTGACCTCGAGCATCCAGAAAACTTCACCAACATCTCCTCCCACGACAAGCTCGTGAAGTACAGAGATCACGGGAAGGCGAGGAAAGGGGAGGACTTTAACCCGAGCGAGGGGCCTATTGATCCAGAGCTGGTGATGATAGCTACCAACGGGAGGTCCCATGGTTCGATCGCCATTGGAGACGGCCTTATACGTTGTCCTAGCTCTCTCCGGCAGATAAAGGCACGCCAAACAAGCTCTTTTCCGGAGATAACACGTCGTCCACGGCCAGTCGAGCTCGCCATCGAGGTTAGTTTAATGGGCTCAACTATCATTCTGCATTATGTTGTGCGTTGGAACCAATATGATTACATTGCTAACAATGAGTTGTGTTGTAGGCTGCTATTCAGAAAGAGAGAGAGGCAATGCAGGCGGCTATGGCGGAAAGGATAAGGAAATTAGGGAGCTGGAGGAGAGGACGACTGCATTGGTGGAGGCGGAGAGGGCACGGAATGATGCGTCTACCAGGGCCATATACGAGTTCTTCGTGGTAAGTTTCTTCTTCATGTTATTTCAGATCTTGCATTTGAATGTCCGTTTCATTAATAAATAAAAAGTTTGACTTGTCGAAACCAAATGTACAGTCTATGTGTGAGAAGAACTGCCAAGTCCCTCCGCCGATGCTAGTCATTAACGTGGCGGGGACGGTGAGTTTCATTTCAGTGGAGTGATCTTAAGAGTGTCCTCATGCTAACTACACATTGCACACGATGTTTGGTGCATAATATGTCCCGAAACGCATCGCACGACCCTTCTACAGTCGAGCCTTCTCCAGGGCAGCCTTCTCCAGGTGAAACACGCCAGAGAAACCGTGCTTGACCCTAACTTAGGTATGTTATTTCTAGTGTTTTAATAAAAGATAGCTAGATGACATAATTAGCTTAGTTAGCTCCAAAATGAACTATTTAATAAAAGATGATCTATACTTAGCTAATTATCCTCGAAATGAACTAATTAGCTCCAAAAGGCATTCTTAGCCAATTTAGCCCGAAGAAGGGGACAAGAGGAGAAGAAAGAGGAAAAATGAAAGGAAGGAAGAAGAAGAAGAGGAGAAGAAGAAGAAGGAGAGGGAGGAGGATAAGAAGAAGGAGAAGGGGGAGAAGAAGGAGAAGGAGCTCCTCCTTCTCCTTCTTCTTCCTCCTACTTCCTCCTCCTTATACTTCTTCTTTTCTTCTTCTTCTCCTCTCCTTCTCCTCCTCCTCCTCCTCCTCCTTCTTTTACTTCTTCTTCTCTTTCTCTTATTCTACATAGCTTAGACTCATCCAAGAAAGCCTAAATTGGCTAATTATCCATCTAAATGACATAATTAGCTTAGTTAGCTCCAAAATGACCTATTTAATAAAAAATGACCTATACTTAGCTAATTATCCTCGAAATGACATAATTAGCTCCAAAAAGGCATTCTTAGCCAATTTAGCCCGAAGAAGGGGACAAGAGGAGAAGAAAGAGGAAAAATGAAAGGAAGGAAGAAGAAGAATAGGAGAATAAGAAGGAGAGGGAGGAGGATAAGAAGAAGGAGAAGAAGCAGGAGAAGAAGGAGAAGGAGCTCCTCCTTCTCATGCTTCTTCCTCCTTCTTCCTCCTTCTCCTTCTCCTTCTTCTTTTCTTCTTCTTCTCCTCTCCTTATCCTTCTCCTCCTACTCCTCCTCCTCCTTCTTTTACTTCTTCATCTCTTTCTCCTCTTCTACATAGCTTAGACTCATACAAGAAATCCTAAATTGGCTAATTATCCATCTAAATGACATAATTAGCTTAGTTAGCTCCAAAATGACCTATTTAATAAAAATGACCTATACTTAGATAATTATCCTCGAAATGACATAATTAGCTCCAAAAAGGCATTCTTAGCCAATTTAGCCCGAAGAAGGGGATAAGAGGAGAAGAAAGAGGAAAAATGAAAGGAAGGAAGAAGAAGAAAAGGAGAAAAAGAAGAAGGAGAGGGAGGAGAATAAGAAGAAGGAGAAGAAGGAGAAGGAGCTCCTCCTTCTCCTTCTTTTTCCTCCTTCTTCCTCCTTCTCCTTCTCTTGCTTCTTTTCTTCTTCTTCTCCTCTTGCTTCTCCTTCTCCTCCTCCTCCTCCTTCTTTTACTTCTTCTTCTCTTTCTCTTCTTCTACGTAGCTTAGACTCATCCACGAAAGCCTAAATTGGCTAATTATCCATCTAAATGACATAATTAGCTTAGTTAGCTCCAAAATGACCTATTTAATAAAAAATGACGTATACTTAGCTAATTATCTTCGAAATGACATAATTAGCTCCAAAAAGGCTTTCTTAGCCAATTTAGCCCGAAGAAGGGGACAAGAGGAGTAGAAAGAGGAAAAATGAAAGGAAGGAAGAAGAAGAATAGGAGAAGAAGAAGAAGGAGAGGGAGGAGGATAAGAAGAAGGAGAAGAAGGAGGAGAATAAGGAGAAGGAGCTCCTCCTTCTCCTGCTTCTTCCTCCTTCTTCCTCCTTCTCCTTCTCCTTCTTCTTTTCTTATTCTTCTCCTCTCCTTCTCCTTCTCCTCCTCCTCCTCCTCCTTATTTTACTTCTTCACCTCTTTCTCTTCTTCTACGTAGCTTAGACTCATCCAAGAAATCCTAAATTGGCTAATTATCCATCTAAATGACATAATTAGCTTAGTTAGCTCCAAAATGACCTATTTAATAAAAATGACCTATACTTAGCTAATTATCCTCGAAATGACATAATTAGCTCCAAAAAGGCATTCTTAGCCAATTTAGCCCGAAGAAGGGGATAAGAGGAGAAGAAAGAGGAAAAATGAAAGGAAGGAAGAAGAAGAAGAGGAGAAAAAGAAGAAGGAGAGGGAGGAGAATAAGAAGAAGGAGAAGAAGGAGAAGAAGGAGAAGGAGCTCCTCCTTCTCCTTCTTTTTCCCCCTTCTTCCTCCTTCTCCTTCTCTCGCTTCTTTTCTTCTTCTTGTCCTCTTGCTTCTCCTTCTCCTCCTCCTCCTCCTTCTTTCACTTCTTCTTCTCTTTCTCTTCTTCTACGTAGCTTAGACTCATCCACGAAAGCCTAAATTGGCTAATTATCCATCTAAATGACATAATTACCTTAGTTAGCTCCAAAATGACCTATTTAATAAAAAATGACGTATACTTAGCTAATTATCCTCGAAATGACATAATTAGCTCCAAAAAGGCTTTCTTAGCCAATTTAGCCCGAAGAAGGGGACAAGAGGAGAAGAAAGAGGAAAAATGAAAGGAAGGAAGAAGAAGAAGAGGACAAGAAGAAGAAGGAGAGGGACGAGGATAAGAAGAAGGAGAATAAGGAGGAGAAGAAGGAGGAGAAGAAGGAGAAGGAGCTCCTCCTTCTCCTTCTTCTTCCTCCTTCTTCCTCCTTCTCCTTCTTGTTTTCATCTCCTTCTCCTCTTCCTTCTCCTCCTCCTCCTCCTCCTCCTCCTTATTTTACTTCTTCTTCTCTTTCTCTTCTTCTACGTAGCTTAGACTCATCCAAGAAAGCCTAAATTGGCTAATTATACATCTAAATTACATAATTAGCTTAGTTAGCTCCAAAATGACCTATTTAATAAAAAATGACGTATACTTAGCTAATTATCCTCGAAATGACATAATTAGCTCCAAAAAGGCTTTCTTAGCCAATTTAGCCCGAAGAAGGGGACAAGAGGAGAAGAAAGAGGAAAAATGAAAGGAAGGAAGAAGAAGAAGAGGAGAAGAATAAGAAGGAGAGGGAGGAGGATCAGAAGAAGGAGAAGGAGGAGAAGAAGTAGAAGGAGCTCCTCCTTCTCCTTCTTCTTCCTCCTACTTCCTCCTTCTCCTTATCCTTCTTCTTTTCTTCTTCTTCTCCTCTCCTTCTCCTCCTCCTCCTCCTCCTCCTTCTTTTACTTCTTCTTCTCTTTCTCTTATTCTACATAGCTTAGACTCATCCAAGAAAGCCTAAATTGGCTAATTATCCATCTAAATGACATAATTAGCTTAGTTAGCTCCAAAATGACCTATTTAATAAAAAATGACCTATACTTAGCTAATTATCCTCGAAATGACATAATTAGCTCCAAAAAGGCATTCTTAGCCAATTTAGCCCGAAGAAGGGGACAAGAGGAGAAGAAAGAGGAAAAATGAAAGGAAGGAAGAAGAAGAATAGGAGAATAAGAAGGAGAGGGAGGAGGATAAGAAGAAGGAGAAGAAGGAGGAGAAGAAGGAGAAGGAGCTCCTCCTTCTCATGCTTCTTCCTCCTTCTTCCTCCTTCTCCTTCTCCTTCTTCTTTTCTTCTTCTTCTCCTCTCCTTCTCCTTCTCTTCCTACTCCTCCTCCTCCTTCTTTTACTTCTTCATCTCTTTCTCTTCTTCTACATAGCTTAGACTCATCCAAGAAATCATAAATTGGCTAATTATCCATCTAAATGACATAATTAGCTTAGTTAGCTCCAAAATGACCTATTTAATAAAAATGACCTATACTTAGCTAATTATCCTCGAAATGACATAATTAGCTCCAAAAAGGTATTCTTAGCCAATTTAGCCCGGAGAAGGGGATAAGAGGAGAAGAAAGAGGAAAAATGAAAGGAAGGAAGAAGAAGAAGAGGAGAAAAAGAAGAAGGAGAGGGAGGAGAATAAGAAGAAGGAGAAGAAGGAGAAGAAGGAGAAGGAGCTCCTCCTTCTCCTTCTTTTTCCTCCTTCTTCCTCCTTCTCCTTCTCTTGCTTCTTTTCTTCTTCTTCTCCTCTTGCTTCTCCTCCTCCTCCTCCTCCTTCTTTTACTTCTTCTTCTCTTTCTCTTCTTCTACGTAGCTTAGACTCATCCACGAAAGCCTAAATTGGCTAATTATCCATCTAAATGACATAATTAGCTTAGTTAGCTCCAAAATGACATATTTAATAAAAAATGACGTATACTTAGCTAATTATCTTCGAAATGACATAATTAGCTCCAAAAAGGCTTTCTTAGCCAATTTAGCCCGAAGAAGGGGACAAGAGGAGTAGAAAGAGGAAAAATGAAAGGAAGGAAGAAGAAGAAGAGGAGAAGAAGAAGAAGAAGAGGGAGGAGGATAAGAAGGAGAAGAAGGAGGAGAAGAAGGAGGAGAAGGAGCTCCTCCTTCTCCTTCTTCTTCCTCCTTCTTCCTCCTTCTTCCTCCTTCTTCCTCCTTCTTTTTCTTCTTTTCTTCTCCTTCTCCTCTTCCTTCTCCTCCTCCTCCTCCTCCTCCTCCTCCTCCTTCTTTTACTTCTTCTTCTCTTTCTCTTCTTCTACGTAGCTTAGACTCATCCAAGAAAGCCTAAATTGGCTAATTATCCATCTAAATGACATAATTAGCTTAGTTAGCTCCGAAATGACCTATTTAATAAAAAATGACCTATACTTAGCTAATTATCCTCGAAATCACATAATTAGCTCCAAAAAGGCATTCTTAGCCAATTTAGCCCGAAGAAGGGGACAAGAGGAGAAGAAGGAGGAAAAATGAAAGGAAGGAAGAAGAAGAATAGGAGAATAAGAAGGAGAGGGAGGAGGATAAGAAGAAGGAGAAGAAGGAGGAGAATAAGGAGAAGGAGCTCCTCCTTCTCCTGCTTCTTCCTCCTTCTTCCTCCTTCTCCTTCTCCTTCTTCTTTTCTTCTTCTTCTCCTCTCCTTCTCCTTCTCCTCCTCCTCCTCCTCCTCCTTCTTTTACTTCTTCATCTCTTTCTCTTCTTCTACGTAGCTTAGACTCATCCAAGAAATCCTAAATTGGCTAATTATCCATCTAAATGACATAATTAGCTTAGTTAGCTCCAAAATGACCTATTTAATAAAAATGACCTATACTTAGCTAATTATCCTCGAAATGACATAATTAGCTCCAAAAAGGCATTCTTAGCCAATTTAGCCCGAAGAAGGGGATAAGAGGAGAAGAAAGAGGAAAAATGAAAGGAAGGAAGAAGAAGAAGAGGAGAAAAAGAAGAAGGAGAGGGAGGAGAATAAGAAGAAGGAGAAGAAGGAGAAGGAGCTCCTCCTTCTCCTTCTTTTTCCCCCTTCTTCCTCCTTCTCCTTCTCTCGCTTCTTTTCTTCTTCTTCTCCTCTTGCTTCTCCTTCTCCTCCTCCTCCTCCTTCTTTTGCTTCTTCTTCTCTTTCTCTTCTTCTACGTAGCTTAGACTCATCCACGAAAGCCTAAATTGGCTAATTATCCATCTAAATGACATAATTACCTTAGTTAGCTCCAAAATGACCTATTTAATAAAAAATGACGTATACTTAGCTAATTATCCTCGAAATGACATAATTAGGTCCAAAAAGGCTTTCTTAGCCAATTTAACCCGAAGAAGGGGACAAGAGGAGAAGAAAGAGGAAAAATGAAAGGAAGGAAGAAGAAGAAGAGGAGAAGAAGAAGAAGGAGAGGGAGGAGGATAAGAAGAAGGAGAAGAAGGAGGAGAAGAAGGAGGAGAAGAAGGAGAAGGAGCTCCTCCTTCTCCTTCTTCTTCCTCCTTCTTCCTCCTTCTCCTTCTTCTTTTCATCTCCTTCTCCTCTTCCTTCTCCTCCTCCTCCTCCTCCTCCTCCTTCTTTTACTTCTTCTTCTCTTTCTCTTCTTCTACGTAGCCTAGACTCATCCAAGAAAGCCTAAATTGGCTAATTATACATCTAAATTACATAATTTGCTTAGTTAGCTCCAAAATGACCTATTTAATAAAAAATGACGTATACTTAGCTAATTATCCTCGAAATGACATAATTAGCTCCAAAAAGGCTTTCTTAGCCAATTTAGCCCGAAGAAGGGGACAAGAGGAGAAGAAAGAGGAAAAATGAAAGGAAGGAAGAAGAAGAAGAGGAGAAGAAGAAGAAGGAGAGGGAGGAGGATAAGAAGAAGGAGAAGAAGGAGGAGAAGAAGGAGAAGGAGCTCCTCCTTCTCCTTCTTCTTCCTCCTTCTTCCTCCTTCTTCCTCCTTCTCCTTCTTCTTTTCTTCTCCTTCTCCTCTTCCTTCTCCTCCTCCTCCTCCTCCTCCTTCTTTTACTTCTTCTTCTCTTTCTCTTCTTCTACGTAGCTTAGACTCATCCAAGAAAGCCTAAATTGGCTAATTATACATCTAAATGACATAATTAGCTTAGTTAGCTCCAAAATGACCTATACTTAGCTAATTATCCTCGAAATGACATAATTAGCTCCAAAAAGGCATTCTTAGCCAATTTAGCCCGAAGAAGGGGACAAGAGGAGAAGAAAGAGGAAAAATGAAAGGAAGGAAGAAGAAGAATAGGAGAATAAGAAGGAGAGGGAGGAGGATAAGAAGAAGGAGAAGAAGAAGGAGAATAAGGAGAAGGAGCTCCTCCTTCTCCTGCTTCTTCCTCCTTCTTCCTCCTTCTCCTTCTCCTTCTTCTTTTCTTCTTCTTCTCCTCTCCTTCTCCTTCTCCTCCTCCTCCTCCTCCTTCTTTTACTTCTTCATCTCTTTCTCTTCTTCTACGTAGCTCAGACTCATCCAAGAAAGCCTAAATTGGCTAATTATCCATCTAAATGACATAATTAGCTTAGTTAGCTCCAAAATGACCTATTTAATAAAAATGACCTATACTTAGCTAATTATCCTCGAAATGACATAATTAGCTCTAAAAAGGCATGCTTAGCCAATTTAGCCCGAAGAAGGGGATAAGAGGAGAAGAAAGAGGAAAAATGAAAGGAAGGAAGAAGAAGAAGAGGAGAAAAAGAAGAAGGAGAGGGAGGAGAATAAGAAGAAGGAGAAGAATGAGAAGAAGGAGAAGGAGCTCCTCCTTCTCCTTCTTTTTCCTCCTTCTTCCTCCTTCTCCTTCTCTCGCTTCTTTTCTTCTTCTTCTCCTCTTGCTTCTCCTTCTCCTCCTCCTCCTCCTCCTTCTTTTACTTCTTCTTCTCTTTCTGTTCTTCTACGTAGCTTAGACTAATCCACGAAAGCCTAAATTGGCTAATTATCCATCTAAATGACATAATTAGCTTAGTTAGCTCCAAAATGACCTATTTAATAAAAAATGACGTATACTTAGCTAATTATCCTCGAAATGACATAATTAGCTCCAAAAAGGCTTTCTTAGCCAATTTAGCCCGAAGGAGGGGACAAGAGGAGAAGAAAGAGGAAAAATGAAAGGAAGGAAGAAGAAGAAGAGGAGAAGAAGAAGAAGGAGAGGGAGGAGGATAAGAAGAAGGAGAAGAAGGAGGAGAAGAACGAGGAGAAGAAGGAGAAGGAGCTCCTCCTTCTCCTTCTTCTTCCTCCTTCTTCCTCCTTCTTCCTCCTTCTCCTTCTTCTTTTCTTCTCCTTCTCCTCTTCCTTCTCCTCCTCCTCCTCCTCCTCCTTCTTTTACTTCTTCTTCTCTTTCTCTTCTTCTACGTAGCTTAGACTCATCCAAGAAAGCCTAAATTGGCTAATTATACATCTAAATGACATAATTAGCTTAGTTAGCTCCAAAATGACCTATTTAATAAAAAATGACCTATACTTAGCTAATTATCCTCGAAATGACATAATTAGTTCCAAAAAGGCATTCTTAGCCAATTTAGCCCGAAGAAGGGGACAAGAGGAGAAGAAAGAGGAAAAATGAAAGGAAGGAAGAAGAAGAAGAGGAGAAGAAGAAGAAGGAGAGGAAGGAGGATAAGAAGAAGGAGAAGAAGGAGGAGAAGAAGGAGAAGGAGCTCCTCCTTCTCCTTCTTCTTCCTCCTTCTTCCTCCTTCTCCTTCTCCTTCTTCTTTTCTTCTTCTTCTCCTCTCCTTCTCCTTCTCCTCCTTCTCCTCCTCCTTCTTTTACTTCTTCTTCTCTTTCTCTTCTTCTACGTAGCTTAGACTCATCCAAGAAAGCCTAAATTGGCTAATTATCCATCTAAATGACATAATTAGCTTAGTTAGCTCCAAAATGACCTATTTAATAAAAAATGACCTATAGTTGGCTAATTATCCTACGAAATGACATAATTAGCTCCAAAAAGGCATTCTTAGCCAATTTAGCCCGAAGAAGGGGACAAGAGGAGAAGAAAGAGGAAAAATGAAAGGAAGGAAGAAGAAGAAGAGGAGAAGAAGAAGAAGGAGATCGAGGAGGATAAGAAGAAGGAGAAGATGGAGTTGAAGAAGGAGAAGGAGCTCCTCCTTCTCCTTCTTCTTCCTCCTTCTTCCTCCTTCTCCTTCTCCTTCTTCTTTTCTTCTTCTTCTCCTCTCCTCTCATTCTCCTCCTGCTCCTCCTCCTCCTCCTTCTTTTACTTCTTCTTCTCTTTCTCTTCTTCTACGTAGCTTACACACATCCAAGACAGGCTAAATTGGCTAATTATCCATCTAAATGACATAATTAGCTTAGTTAGCTCCAAAATGACCTATTTAAAAAAATGACATATGCTTAGCTAATTATCCTCGAAATGACAGAATTAGCTCCAAAAAGGCATTCTTAGCCAATTTAGCCCGAAGAAGGGGACAAGAGGAGAAGAAAGAGGAAAAATGAAACGAAGGAAGAAGAAGAAGAGGAGAAGAAGAAGAAGGAGAGGGAGGAGTATAAGAAGAAGGAGAAGAAGGAGGAGAAGAAGGAGAAGGAGCTCATCCTTCTCCTTCTTCTTCCTCCTTCTTCCTCCTTCTCGTTCTCCTCCTTCTTTTCTTCTTCTTCTCCTCTCCTTCTCCTTCTCATCCTCCTCCTCCTCCTCCTCCTCCTTCTTTTACTTCTTCTTCTCTTTCTCTTCTTCTACGTAGCTTAGACTCATCCAAGACAGGCTAAATTGGCTAATTATCCATCTAAATGACATAATTAGCTTAGTTAGCTCCAAAATGACCTATTTAATAAACCATGACCTATACTTAGCTAATTATCCTTGAAATGACATAATTAGCTCCAAAAAGGCATTCTTAGCCAATTTAGCCCGAAGAAGGGGACAAGAGGAGAAGAAAGAGGAAAAATGAAAGGAAGGATGAAT
The DNA here is from genome assembly GCF_904849725.1 of Hordeum vulgare subsp. vulgare. Lineage (NCBI taxonomy): Eukaryota > Viridiplantae > Streptophyta > Magnoliopsida > Poales > Poaceae > Hordeum > Hordeum vulgare. The sequence continues at coordinate 227,256,122 of NC_058520.1, read as the reverse complement.
AAGAAGAGGAGAAGAAGAAGAAGGAGAGGGATGAGGATAAGAAGAAGGAGAAGAAGGAGGAGAAGAAGGAGAAGGAGCTCCTCCTTCTCCTTCTTCTTCCTCCTTCTTCCTCCTTCTCCTTCTCCTTCTTCTTTTCTTCTTCTTCTCCTCTCCTTCTCCTTCTCCTCCTCCTCCTCCTCCTCCTTCTTTTACTTCTTCTTCTCTTTCTCTTCTTCTACGTAGCTTAGACTGATCCAAGAAACCCTAAGTTGGCTAATTATCCATCTAAATGACATAATTAGCTTAGTTAGCTCCAAAATGACCTATTTAATAAAAAATGATCTATACTTAGCTAATTATCCTCGAAATGACATAATTAGCTCCAAAAAGGCATTCTTAGCCAATTTAGCCTGAAGAAGGGGACAAGAGGAGAAGAAAGAGGAAAAATGAAAGGAATGAAGAAGAAGAAGAGGAGAAGAAGAAGAAGGAGAGGGAGGAGGATAAGAAGAAGGAGAAGAAGGAGGAGAAGAAGGAGAAGGAGCACCTCCTTCTCCTTCTTCTTCCTCCTTCTTCCTCCGTCTCCTTCTCCTTCTTCTTTTCTTCTTCTTCTCCTCTCTTTCTCCTTCTCCTCCTCCTCCTCCTCCTCCTCCTTCTTTTACTTCTTCTTCTCTTTCTCTTCTTCTACGTAGCTTAGACTCATCCAAGAAAGCCTAAATTGGCTAACTATCCATCTAAATGACATAATTAGCTTAGTTAGCTCCAAAATGACCTATTTAATAAAAAATGACCTATACTTAGCTAATTATCCTCGAAATGACATAATTAGCTCCAAAAAGGAATTCTTAGCCAATTTAGCCCGAAGAAGGGGACAAGAGGAGAAGAAAGAGGAAAAATGAAAGGAAGGAAGAAGAAGAAGAGGATAAGAAGAAGAAGGAGAGGGAGGAGGATAAGAAGAAGGAGAAGAAGGGGAGAAGAAGGAGAAGGAGCACCTCCTTCTCCTTCTTCTTCTTCCTTCTTCCTCCTTCTCCTTCTTCTTTTCTTCTTCTTCTCCTCTCCTTCTCCTTCTCCTCCTCCTCCTCCTCCTCCTTCTTTTACTTCTTCTTCTCTTTCTCTTCTTCTACGTAGCTTAGACTCATCCAAGAAAGCCTAAATTGGCTAATTGTCCATCTAAATGACATAATTAACTTAGTTAGCTCCAAAATGACCTATTTAATAAAAAATGACCTATACTTAGTTAGTTATCCTCGAAATGACATAATTAGCTCCAAAAAGGCATTCTTAGCCAATTTAGCCCGAAGAAGGGGACAAGAGGAGAAGAAAGAGGAAAAATGAAAGGAAGGAAGAAGAAGAAGAGGAGAAGAAGAAGAAGGAGAGGGAGGAGGATAAGAAGAAGGAGAAGAAGGAGAAGGAGCTCCTCCTTCTCCTTCTTCTTCCTCCTTCTTCCTCCTTCTCCTTCTCCTTCTCCTTCTTATTTTCTTCTTCTTCTCCTCTTCCTTCTCCTTCTCCTCCTGCTCCTCCTCCTTCTTTTACTTCTTCTTCTCTTTCTCTTCTTCTACGTAGCTTAGACTCATCCAAGAAAGCCTAAATTGGATAATTATCCTTCTAAATGACATAATTAGCTTAGTTAGCTCCAACATGACCTATTTAATAAAAAATGACCTATACTTAGCTAACTATCCTCGAAATGGCATAATTAGCTCCAAAAAGGCATTCTTAGCCAATTTAGCCCGAAGAAGGGGACAAGAGGAGAAGAAAGAGGAAAAATGAAAGGAAGGAAGAAGAAGAAGAGGAGAAGAAGAAGAAGGAGAACGAGGAGGATAAGAAAAAGGAGAAGAAGGAGGAGAAGAAGGAGAAGGAGAGCTCCATCTCCTTCTTGTTCCTCATTCTTCCTCCTTCTCCTTCTCCTTCTTATTTTCTTCTTCTTCTCCTCTTCCTTCTCCTTCTCCTCCTCCTCCTCCTCCTGGTCCTTCTTTTACTTCTTCTTCTATTTCTCTTCTTCTACGTAGCTTAGACTCATCCAAGAAAGCCTAAATTGGCTAATTATCCATCTAAATGACATGATTAGCTTAGATAGCTCCAAAATGACCTATTTAATAAAAAATGACCTATACTTGGCTAATTATCCTACGAAATGACATAATTAGCTCCAAAAAGGCATTCTTAGCCAATTTAGCCCGAAGAAGGGGACAACAGGAGAAGAAAGAGGAAAAATGAAAGGAAGGAAGAATAAGAAGAGGAGAAGAAGAAGAAGGAGAGCGAGGAGGATAAGAAGAAGGAGAAGAAGGAGGAGAAGAAGGAGAAGGACCTCCTCCTTCTCCTTCTTCTTCCTCCTTCTTCCTCCTTCTCCTTCTCCTTCTTCTTTTCTTCTTCTTCTCCTCTCCTCTCCTTCTCCTCCTCCTCCTCCTCCTCCTCCTCCTTCTTTTACTTCTTTTTCTCTTTCTCTTCTTCTACGTAGCTTAGACTCATCCAAGAAAGCCTAAATTGGCTAAGTATCCATCTAAATGACATAATTAGCTTAGTTAGGTCCAAAATGACCTATTTAAAAAAATGACCTATACTTAGCTAATTATCCTCGAAATGACATAATTAGCTCCAAAAAGGCATTCTTAGCCAATTTAGCTCGAAGAAGGGGACAAGAGGAGAAGAAAGAGGAAAAATGAAAGGAAGGAAGAAGAAGAAGAGGATAAGAAGGTGAAGGAGAGGGAGGAGGATAAGAAGGAGAAGAAGGGGGAGAAGAAGGAGAAGGAGCACCTCCTTCTCCTTCTTCTTCCTCCTTCCTCCTTCTCCTTCTCCTTCTTCTTTTCTTCTTCTTCTCCTGTCCTTCTCCTTCTCCTCCTCCTCCTCCTCCTCCTTCTTTTACTTCTTCTTCTCTTTCTCTTCTTCTACGTAGCTTAGACTCATCCAAGAAAGCCTAAATTGGCTAATTATCCATCTAAATGACATAATTAGCTTAGTTAGCTCCAAAATGACGTATTTAATAAAAAAATGATCTATACTTAGCTAATTATCCTCGAAATGACATAATTAGCTCCAAAAAGGCATTCTTAGCCAATTTAGCCCGAAGAAGGGGACAAGAGGAGAAGAAAGAGGAAAAATGAAAGGAAGGAAGAAGAAGAAGAAGAAGGAGAGGGAGGAGGATAAGAAGAAGGAGAAGAAGGAGAAGGAGCTCCTCCTTCTCCTTCTTCTTCCTCCTTCTTCCTCCTTCTCCTTCTCCTTCTCCTTCTTCTTTTCTTCTTCTTCTCCTCTTCCTTCTCCTTCTCCTCCTCCTCCTCCTCCTTCTTTTACTTATTCTTCTCTTTCTCTTCTCCTACGTAGCTTAGACAAATCCAAGAAAGCCTAAATTGGCTAATTATCCTCGAAATGGCATAATTAGCTCCAAAAAAGCATTCTTAGCGAATTTAGCCCGAAGAAGGGGACAAGAGGAGAAGAAAGAGGAAAAATGAAAGGAAGGAAGAAGAAGAAGAGGATAAGAAGAAGAAGGAGAGGGAGGAGGATAAGAAGAAGGAGAAGAAGGGGGAGAAGAAGGAGAAGGAGCACCTCCTTCTCCTTCTTCTTCCTCCTTCCTCCTTCTCCTTCTCCTTCTTCTTTTCTTCTTCTTCTCCTCTCCTTCTCCTTCTCCTCCTCCTCCTCCTCCTCCTTCTTTTACTTCTTCTTCTCTTTCTCTTCTTCTACGTAGCTTAGACTCATCCAAGAAAGCCTAAATTGGCTAAGTATCCATCTAAATGACATAATTAGCTTAGTTAGCTCCAAAATGACCTATTTAATAAAAAATGATCTATACTTAGCTATTTATCCTCGAAATGACATAATTAGCTCCAAAAAGGCATTCTTAGCCAATTTAGCCTGAAGAAGGGGACAAGAGGAGAAGAAAGAGGAAAAATGAAAGGAATGAAGAAGAAGAAGAAGAGGAGAAGAAGAAGAAGGAGAGGGAGGAGGATAAGAAGAAGGAGAAGAAGGAGGAGAAGAAGGAGAAGGAGCACCTCCTTCTCCTTCTTCTTCCTCCTTCTTCCTCCGTCTTCTTCTCCTCTCTTTCTCCTTCTCCTCCTCCTCCTCCTCCTCCTCCTCCTTCTTTTACTTTTTCTTCTCTTTCTCTTCTTCTACGTAGCTTAGACTCATCCAAGAAAGCCTAAATTGGCTAACTATCCATCTAAATGACATAATTAGCTTAGTTAGCTCCAAAATGACCTATTTAATAAAATCTGACCTATACTTAGCTAATTATCCTCGAAATGACATAATTAGCTCCAAAAAGGAATTCTTAGCCAATTTAGCCCGAAGAAGGGGAAAAGAGGAGAAGAAAGAGGAAAAATGAAAGGAAGGAAGAAGAAGAAGAGGATAAGAAGAAGAAGGAGAGGGAGGAGGATAAGAAGAAGGAGAAGAAGGGGGAGAAGAAGGAGAAGGAGCACCTCCTTCTCCTTCTTCTTCCTCCTTCCTCCTTCTCCTTCTCCTTCTTCTTTTATTCTTCTTCTCCTCTCCTTCTCCTTCTCCTCCTCCTCCTCCTCCTCCTTCTTTTACTTCTTCTTCTCTTTCTCTTCTTCTACGTAGCTTAGACTCATCCAAGAAAGCCTAAATTGGCTAAGTATCCATCTAAATGACATAATTAGCTTAGTTAGCTCCAAAATGACCTATTTAATAAAAAATGACCTATACTTAGTTAATTATCATCGAAATGACATAATTAGCTCCAAAAAGGCATTCTTAGCCAATTTAGCCCGAAGAAGGGGACAAGAGGAGAAGAAAGAGGAAAAATGAAAGGAAGGAAGAAGAAGAAGAGGAGAAGAAGAAGAAGGAGAGGGAGGATGATAAGAAGAAGGAGAAGAAGGAGAAGGAGCTCCTCCTTCTCCTTCTTCTTCCTCCTTCTTCCTCCTTCTCCTTCTCCTTCTCCTTCTTATTTTCTTCTTCTTCTCCTCTTCCTTCTCCTTCTCCTCCTGCTCCTCCTCCTTCTTTTACTTCTTCTTCTCTTTCTCTTCTTCTACGTAGCTTAGACTCATCCAAGAAAGCCTAAATTGGATAATTATCCTTCTAAATGACATAATTAGCTTAGTTAGCTCCAACATGACCTGTTTAATAAAAAATGACCTATACTTAGCTAACTATCCTCGAAATGGCATAATTAGCTCCAAAAAGGCATTCTTAGCCAATTTAGCCCGAAGAAGGGGACAAGAGGAGAAGAAAGAGGAAAAATGAAAGGAAGGAAGAAGAAGAAGAGGAGAAGAAGAAGAAGGAGAGCGAGGAGGATAAGAAAAAGGAGAAGAAGGAGGAGAAGAAGGAGAAGGAGAGCTCCATCTCCTTCTTGTTCCTCATTCTTCCTCCTTCTCCTTCTCCTTCTTATTTTCTTCTTCTTCTCCTCTTCCTTCTCCTTCTCCTCCTCCTCCTCCTCCTCGTCCTTCTTTTACTTCTTCTTCTATTTCTCTTCTTCTACGTAGCTTAGACTCATCCAAGAAAGCCTAAATTGGCTAATTATCCATCTAAATGACATGATTAGCTTAGTTAGCTCCAAAATGACCTATTTAATAAAAAATGACCTATACTTGGCTAATTATCCTACGAAATGACATAATTAGCTCCAAAAAGGCATTCTTAGCCAATTTAGCCCGAAGAAGGGGACAACAGGAGAAGAAAGAGGAAAAATGAAAGGAAGGAAGAATAAGAAGAGGAGAAGAAGAAGAAGGAGAGCGAGGAGGATAAGAAGAAGGAGAAGAAGGAGGAGAAGAAGGAGAAGGACCTCCTCCTTCTCCTTCTTCTTCCTCCTTCTTCCTCCTTCTCCTTCTCCTTCTTCTTTTCTTCTTCTTCTCCTCTCCTCTCCTTCTCCTCCTCCTCCTCCTCCTCCTCCTTCTTTTACTTCTTTTTCTCTTTCTCTTCTTCTACGTAGCTTAGACTCATCCAAGAAAGCCTAAATTGGCTAAGTATCCATCTAAATGACATAATTAGCTTAGTTAGGTCCAAAATGACCTATTTAAAAAAAATGACCTATACTTAGCTAATTATCCTCGAAATGACATAATTAGCTCCAAAAAGGCATTCTTAGCCAATTTAGCTCGAAGAAGGGGACAAGAGGAGAAGAAAGAGGAAAAATGAAAGGAAGGAAGAAGAAGAAGAGGATAAGAAGGTGAAGGAGAGGGAGGAGGATAAGAAGGAGAAGAAGGGGGAGAAGAAGGAGAAGGAGCACCTCCTTCTCCTTCTTCTTCCTCCTTCCTCCTTCTCCTTCTCCTTCTTCTTTTCTTCTTCTTCTCCTGTCCTTCTCCTTCTCCTCCTCCTCCTCCTCCTCCTTCTTTTACTTCTTCTTCTCTTTCTCTTCTTCTACGTAGCTTAGACTCATCCAAGAAAGCCTAAATTGGCTAATTATCCATCTAAATGACATAATTAGCTTAGTTAGCTCCAAAATGACGTATTTAATAAAAAAATGATCTATACTTAGCTAATTATCCTCGAAATGACATAATTAGCTCCAAAAAGGCATTCTTAGCCAATTTAGCCCGAAGAAGGGGACAAGAGGAGAAGAAAGAGGAAAAATGAAAGGAAGGAAGAAGAAGAAGAAGAAGGAGAGGGAGGAGGATAAGAAGAAGGAGAAGAAGGAGAAGGAGCTCCTCCTTCTCCTTCTTCTTCCTCCTTCTTCCTCCTTCTCCTTCTCCTTCTCCTTCTTCTTTTCTTCTTCTTCTCCTCTTCCTTCTCCTTCTCCTCCTCCTCCTCCTCCTTCTTTTACTTCTTCTTCTCTTTCTCTTCTCCTACGTAGCTTAGACAAATCCAAGAAAGCCTAAATTGGCTAATTATCCTCGAAATGGCATAATTAGCTCCAAAAAAGCATTCTTAGCGAATTTAGCCCGAAGAAGGGGACAAGAGGAGAAGAAAGAGGAAAAATGAAAGGAAGGAAGAAGAAGAAGAGGATAAGAAGAAGAAGGAGAGGGAGGAGGATAAGAAGAAGGAGAAGAAGGGGGAGAAGAAGGAGAAGGAGCACCTCCTTCTCCTTCTTCTTCCTCCTTCCTCCTTCTCCTTCTCCTTCTTCTTTTCTTCTTCTTCTCCTCTCCTTCTCCTTCTCCTCCTCCTCCTCCTCCTCCTTCTTTTACTTCTTCTTCTCTTTCTCTTCTTCTATGTAGCTTAGACTCATCCAAGAAAGCCTAAATTGGCTAAGTATCCATCTAAATGACATAATTAGCTTAGTTAGCTCCAAAATGACCTATTTAATAAAAAATGACCTATACTTAGTTAATTATCCTCGAAATGACATAATTAGCTCCAAAAAGGCATTCTTAGCCAATTTAGCTCGAAGAAGGGGACAAGAGGAGAAGAAAGAGGAAAAATGAAAGGAAGGAAGAAGAAGAAGAGGAGAAGAAGAAGAAGGAGAGGGAGGAGGATAAGAAGAAGGAGAAGAAGGAGAAGGAACTCCTCCTTCTCCTTCTTCTTCTTCCTCCTTCTTCCTCCTTCTCCTTCTCCTTCTCCTTCTTATTTTCTTCTTCTTCTCCACTTCCTTCTCCTTCTCCTCCTGCTCCTCCTCCTTCTTTTACTTCTTCTTCTCTTTCTCTTCTTCTACGTAGCTTAGACTCATCCAAGAAAGCCTAAATTGGCTAATTATCCTTCTAAATGACATAATTAGCTTAGTTAGCTCCAACATGACCTATTTAATAAAAATGACCTATACTTAGCTAACTATCCTCGAAATGGCATAATTAGCTCCAAAAAGGCATTCTTAGCCAATTTAGCCCGAAGAAGGGGACAAGAGGAGAAGAAAGAGGAAAAATGAAAGGAAGGAAGAAGAAGAAGAGGAGAAGAAGAAGAAGGAGAGCGAGGAGGATAAGAAAAAGGAGAAGAAGGAGGAGAAGAAGGAGAAGGAGAGCTCCTTCTCCTTCTTGTTCCTCCTTCTTCCTCCTTCTCCTTCTCCTTCTTATTTTCTTCTTCTTCTCCTCTTCCTTCTCCTTCTCCTCCTCCTCCTCCTCCTCGTCCTTCTTTTACTTCTTCTTCTATTTCTCTTCTTCTACGTAGCTTAGACTCATCCAAGAAAGCCTAAATTGGCTAATTATCCATCTAAATGACATAATTAGCTTAGTTAGCTCCAAAATGACCTATTTAATAAAAAATGACCTATACTTGGCTAATTATCCTACGAAATGACATAATTAGCTCCAAAAAGGCATTCTTAGCCAATTTAGCCCGAAGAAGGGGACAACAGGAGAAGAAAGAGGAAAAATGAAAGGAAGGAAGAATAAGAAGAGGAGAAGAAGAAGAAGGAGAGCGAGGAGGATAAGAAGAAGGAGAAGAAGGAGGAGAAGAAGGAGAAGGACCTCCTCCTTCTCCTTCTTCTTCCTCCTTCTTCCTCCTTCTCCTTCTCCTTCTTCTTTTCTTCTTCTTCTCCTCTCCTCTCCTTCTCCTCCTCCTCCTCCTCCTCCTCCTTCTTTTACTTCTTTTTCTCTTTCTCTTCTTCTACGTAGCTTAGACTCATCCAAGAAAGCCTAAATTGGCTAAGTATCCATCTAAATGACATAATTAGCTTAGTTAGGTCCAAAATGACCTATTTAAGAAAAAATGACCTATACTTAGCTAATTATCCTCGAAATGACATAATTAGCTCCAAAAAGGCATTCTTAGCCAATTTAGCTCGAAGAAGGGGACAAGAGGAGAAGAAAGAGGAAAAATGAAAGGAAGGAAGAAGAAGAAGAGGATAAGAAGGTGAAGGAGAGGGAGGAGGATAAGAAGGAGAAGAAGGGGGAGAAGAAGGAGAAGGAGCACCTCCTTCTCCTTCTTCTTCCTCCTTCTTCCTCCTTCTCCTTCTCCTTCTTCTTTTCTTCTTCTTCTCCTGTCCTTCTCCTTCTCCTCCTCCTCCTCCTCCTCCTTCTTTTACTTCTTCTTCTCTTTCTCTTCTTCTACGTAGCTTAGACTCATCCAAGAAAGCCTAAATTGGCTAATTATCCATCTAAATGACATAATTAGCTTAGTTAGCTCCAAAATGACCTATTTAATAAAAAATGATCTATACTTAGCTAATTATCCTCGAAATGACATAATTAGCTCCAAAGAGGCATTCTTAGCCAATTTAGCCCGAAGAAGGGGACAAGAGGAGAAGAAAGAGGAAAAATGAAAGGAAGGAAGAAGAAGAAGAAGAAGGAAAGGGAAGAGGATAAGAAGAAGGAGAAGAAGGAGAAGGAGCTCCTCCTTCTCCTTCTTCTTCCTCCTTCTTCCTCCTTCTCCTTCTCCTTCTCCTTCTTCTTTTCTTCTTCTTCTCCTCTTCCTTCTCCTTCTCGTCCTCCTCCTCCTTCTTTTACTTCTTCTTCTCTTTCTCTTCTTCTACGTAGCGTAGACTCATCCAAGAAAGCCTAAATTGGCTAATTATCCTCGAAATGGCATAATTAGCTCCAAAAAAGCATTCTTAGCGAATTTAGCCCGAAGAAGGGGACAAGAGGAGAAGAAAGAGGAAAAATGAAAGGAAGGAAGAAGAAGAAGAGGATAAGAAGAAGAAGGAGAGGGAGGAGGATAAGAAGAAGGAGAAGAAGGGGGAGAAGAAGGAGAAGGAGCACCTCCTTCTCCTTCTTCTTCCTCCTTCCTCCTTCTCCTTCTCCTTCTTCTTTTCTTTTTCTTCTCCTCTCCTTCTCCTTCTCCTCCTCCTCCTCCTCCTCCTTCTTTTACTTCTTCTTCTCTTTCTCTTCTTCTACGTAGCTTAGACTCATCCAAGAAAGCCTAAATTGGCTAAGTATCCATCTAAATGACATAATTAGCTTAGTTAGCTCCAAAATGACCTATTTAATAAAAAATGACCTATACTTAGTTAATTATCCTCGAAATGACATAATTAGCTCCAAAAAGGCATTCTTAGCCAATTTAGCCCGAAGAAGGGGACAAGAGGAGAAGAAAGAGGAAAAATGAAAGGAAGGAAGAAGAAGAAGAGGAGAAGAAGAAGAAGGAGAGGGAGGAGGATAAGAAGAAGGAGAAGAAGGAGAAGGAGCTCCTTCTTCTCCTTCTTCTTCCTCCTTCTTCCTCCTTCTCCTTCTCCTTCTCCTTCTTATTTTCTTCTTCTTCTCCTCTTCCTTCTCCTTCTCCTCCTGCTCCTCCTCCTTCTTTTACTTCTTCTTCTCTTTCTCTTCTTCTACGTAGCTTAGGCTCATCCAAGAAAGCCTAAATTGGCTAATTATCCTTCTAAATGACATAATTAGCTTAGTTAGCTCCAACATGACCTATTTAATAAAAAATGACCTATACTTAGCTAACTATCCTCGAAATGGCATAATTAGCTCCAAAAAGGCATTCTTAGCCAATTTAGCCCGAAGAAGGGGACAAGAGGAGAAGAAAGAGGAAAAATGAAAGGAAGGAAGAAGAAGAAGAGGAGAAGAAGAAGAAGGAGAGCGAGGAGGATAAGAAAAAGGAGAAGAAGGAGGAGAAGAAGGAGAAGGAGAGCTCCTTCTCCTTCTTGTTCCTCCTTCTTCCTCCTTCTCCTTCTCCTTCTTATTTTCTTCTTCTTCTCCTCTTCCTTCTCCTTCTCCTCCTCCTCCTCCTCCTCGTCCTTCTTTTACTTCTTCTTCTATTTCTCTTCTTCTACGTAGCTTAGACTCATCCAAGAAAGCCTAAATTGGCTAATTATCCATCTAAATGACATAATTAGCTTAGTTAGCTCCAAAATGACCTATTTAATAAAAAATGACCTATACTTGGCTAATTATCCTACGAAATGACATAATTAGCTCCAAAAAGGCATTCTTAGCCAATTTAGCCCGAAGAAGGGGACAACAGGAGAAGAAAGAGGAAAAATGAAAGGAAGGAAGAATAAGAAGAGGAGAAGAAGAAGAAGGAGAGCGAGGAGGATAAGAAGAAGGAAAAGAAGGAGGAGAAGAAGGAGAAGGACCTCCTCCTTCTCCTTCTTCTTCCTCCTTCTTCCTCCTTCTCCTTCTCCTTCTTCTTTTCTTCTTCTTCTCCTCTCCTCTCCTTCTCCTCCTCCTCCTCCTCCTCCTCCTTCTTTTACTTCTTTTTCTCTTTCTCTTCTTCTACGTAGCTTAGACTCATCCAAGAAAGCCTAAATTGGCTAAGTATCCATCTAAATGACATAATTAGCTTAGTTAGGTCCAAAATGACCTATTTAAGAAAAAATGACCTATACTTAGCTAATTATCCTCGAAATGACATAATTAGCTCCAAAAAGGCATTCTTAGCCAATTTAGCTCGAAGAAGGGGACAAGAGGAGAAGAAAGAGGAAAAATGAAAGGAAGGAAGAAGAAGAAGAGGATAAGAAGGTGAAGGAGAGGGAGGAGGATAAGAAGGAGAAGAAGGGGGAGAAGAAGGAGAAGGAGCACCTCCTTCTCCTTCTTCTTCCTCCTTCTTCCTCCTTCTCCTTCTCCTTCTTCTTTTCTTCTTCTTCTCCTGTCCTTCTCCTTCTCCTCCTCCTCCTCCTCCTCCTTCTTTTACTTCTTCTTCTCTTTCTCTTCTTCTACGTAGGTTAGACTCATCCAAGAAAGCCTAAATTGGCTAATTATCCATCTAAATGACATAATTAGCTTAGTTAGCTCCAAAATGACCTATTTAATAAAAAATGATCTATACTTAGCTAATTATCCTCGAAATGACATAATTAGCTCCAAAAAGGCATTCTTAGCCAATTTAGCGTGAAGAAGGGGACAAGAGGAGAAGAAAGAGGAAAAATGAAAGGAAGGAAGAAGAAGAAGAGGAGAAGAAGAAGGAGAGGGAGGAGGATAAGAAGAAGGAGAAGAAGGAGAAGGAGCTCCTCCTTCTCCTTCTTCTTCCTCCTTCTTCCTCCTTCTCCTTCTCCTTCTCCTTCTTCTTTTCTTCTTCTTCTCCTCTTCCTTCTCCTTCTCCTCCTCCTCTCCTCCTTCTTTTACTTCTTATTCTCTTTCTCTTCTTCTACGTAGCTTAGACTCATCCAAGAAAGCCTAAATTGGCTAATTATCCTCGAAATGGCATAATTAGCTCCAAAAAAGCATTCTTAGCGAATTTAGCCCGAAGAAGGGGACAAGAGGAGAAGAAAGAGGAAAAATGAAAGGAAGGAATAAGAAGAAGAGGAGAAGAAGAAGAAGGAGAGGGAGGAGGATAAAAAGAAGGAGAAGAAGGAGGAGAGGAAGGAGAAGGAGAGCTCCTTCTCCTTCTTGTTCCTCCTTGTTCCTCCTTCTCCTTCTCCTTCTTCTTTTCTTCTTCTTCTCCTCTTCCTTCTCCTTCTCCTCCTCCTCCTCCTCCTCCTCCTTCTTTTATTTCTTCTTCTTTTCTCTTCTTCTACGTAGCTTAGACTCATCCAAGAAAGCCTAAATTGGCTAATTATCCATCTAAATGACATAATTAGCTTAGTTAGCTCCAAAATGACCTATTTAATAAAAAAAGACCTATACTTGGCTAATTATCCTACGAAATGACAAAATTAGCTCCAAAAAGGCATTCTTAGCCAATTTAGCCCGTAGAAGGGGACAAGAGGAGAAGAAAGAGGAAAAATGAAAGGAAGGAAGAAGAAGAAGAGGAGAAGAAGAAGAAGGAGAGGGAGGAGGATAAGAAGAAGGAGAAGAAGGAGAAGGAGCTCCTCCGTCTCCTTCTTCTTCCTCCTTCTTCCTCCTTCTCCTTCTCCTTCTTCTTTTCTTCTTCTTCTCCTCTCCTTCTCCTTCTCATCCTCCTCCTCCTTCTCCTCCTTCTTTTACTTCTTCTTCTCTTTCTCTTCTTCTACGTAGCTTAGACTCATCCAAGACAGCCTAAATTGGCTAACTATCCATCTAAATGACATAATTAGCTTAGTTAGCTCCAAAATGACCTATTTAATAAAAAATGACCTATACTTAGCTAATTATCCTCGAAATGACATAATTAGCTCCAAAAAGGCATTCTTAGCCAATTTAGCCCGAAGAAGGGGACAAGAGGAGAAGAAAGAGGAAAAATGAAAGGAAGGAAGAAGAAGAAGAGGATAAGAAGAAGAAGGAGAGGGAGGAGGATACGAAGAAGGAGAAGAAGGGGGAGAAGAAGGAGAAGGAGCTCCTCCTTCTCCTTCTTCTTCCTGCTTCTTCCTCCTTCTCCTTCTCCTTCTTATTTTCTTCTTCTTCTCCTCTCCTTCTCCTTCTCCTCCTCCTCCTCCTCCTTCTCCTTCTCCTTCTCCTTCTCCTCCTCCTCCTTGTTCTTTTACTTCTTCTTCTCTTTCTCTTCTTCTACGTAGCTTAGAATCATCCAAGAAAGCCTAAATTGGCTAATTATCCATCTAAATGACATAATTAGCATAGTTAGCTCCCAAATGACCTATTTAATAAAAAATGACCTATACTTAGCTAATTATCCTCGAAATGACATATTTAGCTCCAAAAAGGCATTCTTAGCCAATTTTGCCCGAAGAAGGGGACAAGAGGAGAAGAAAGAGGAAAAATGAAAGGAAGGAAGAAGAAGAAGAGGAGAAGAAGAAGAAGGAGAGGGAGGAGGATAAGAAGAAGGAGAAGAAGGAGGAGAAGAAGGAGAAGGAGAGCTCCTTCTCCTTCTTGTTCCGCCTTCTTCCTCCTTCTCCTTCTCCTTCTTCTTTTCTTCTTCTTCTCCTCTTCCTTCTCCTTCTCCTCCTCCTCCTCCTTCCTTTACTTCTTCTTCTCTTTCTCTTCTTCTACGTAGCTTAGACTCATCCAAGAAAGCCTAAATTGGCTAATTATCCATCTAAATGACATAATTAGCTTAGTTAGATCGAAAATGACCTTTTTAATAAAAATGTCCTATACTTGGCTAATTATCCTACGAAATGACATAATTAGCTCCAAAAAGGCATTCTTAGCCAATTTAGCCTGAAGAAGGGGACAACAGAAGAAGAAAGAGGAAAAATGAAATGAAGGAAGAAGAAGAAGAGGAGAAGAAGAAGAAGGAGAGCGAGGAGGATAAGAAGAAGGAGAAGAAGGAGAAGGAGCTCCTCCTTCTCCTTCTTCTTCCTCCTTCTTCCTCCTCCTTCTCCTTATTCTTTTCTTCTTCTTCTCCTCTCCTCTCCCTCTCCTCCTCCTCCTCCTCCTCCTCCTTCTTTTACTTCTTCTTCTCTTTCTCTTCTTCTACGTAGCTTAGACTCATCCAAGACAGGCTAAATTGGCTAATTATCCATCTAAATGACATAATTAGCTTAGTTAGCTCCAAAATGACTTATTTAAAAAAATCACCTATGCTTAGCTAATTATCCTCGAATTGACATAATTAGCTCCAAAAAGGCATTCTTAGCCAATTTAGCCCGAAGAAGGGGACAAGAGGAGAAGAAAGAGGAAAAATGAAAGGAAGGAAGAAGAAGAAGAGGAGAAGAAGAAGAAGGAGAGGGAGGAGCATAAGACGAAGGAGAAGAAGGAGAAGAAGGAGAAGGAGCTCCTCCTTCTCCTTCTTCTTCCTCCTTATTCCTCCTTCTCCTTCTCCTTCTTCTTTTCTTCTTCTTCTCCTCTCCTTATCCTTCTCATCCTCCTCCTCCTCCTCCTCATCCTTCTTTTACTTCTTCTTCTCTTTCTCTTCTTCTACGTAGCTTAGACTCATCCAAGACAGGCTAAATTGACTAATTATCCATCTAAATGACATAATTAGCTTAGTTAGCTCCAAAATGACCTATTTAATAAACAATGACATATACTCAGCTAATTATCCTCGAAATGACATAATTAGCTCCAAAAAGGCATTCTTAGCCAATTTAGCCCGAAGAAGGGGACAAGAGGAGAAAAAAGAGGAAAAATGAAAGGAAGGAAGAAGAAGAAGAGGAGAAGAAGAAGAAGGAGAGGGAGGAGGATAAGAAGAAGGAGAAGAAGGAGAAGGAGCTCCTCCTTCTCCTTCTTATTCCTCCTTCTTCCTCCTTCTCCTTCTCCTTCTTTTCTTCTTCTTCTCCTCTCCTTCTCCTTCTCCTCCTCCTCCTCCTCCTCCTTCTTTTACTTCTTCTTCTCTTTCTCTTCTTCTACGTAGCTTAGACTCATCCAAGACAGGCTAAATTGACTAATTATCCATCTAAATGACATAATTAGCTTAGTTAGGTCCAAAATGACCTATTTAATAAACAATGACATATACTCAGCTAATTATCCTCGAAATGACATAATTAGCTCCAAAAAGGCATTCTTAGCCAATTTAGCCCGAAGAAGGGGACAAGAGGAGAAAAAAGAGGAAAATGAAAGGAAGGAAGAAGAAGAAGAGGAGAAGAAGAAGAAGGAGAGGGAGGAGGATAAGAAGAAGGAGAAGAAGGAGAAGGAGCTCCTCCTTCTCCTTCTTATTCCTCCTTCTTCCTCCTTCTCCTTCTCCTTCTTTTCTTCTTCTTGTCCTCTCCTTCTCCTTCTCCTCCTCCTCCTCCTCCTCCTTCTTTTACTTCTTCTTCTCTTTCTCTTCTTCTACGTAGCTTAGACTCATCCAAGACACGCTAAATTGGCTAATTATCCATCTAAATGACATAATTAGCTCAGCTAGCTCCAAAATGACCTATTTAATAAAAAATGACCTATACTTAGCTAATTATCCTCGAAATGACATAATTAGCTCCAAAAAGGCATTCTTAGCCAATTTAGCACGAAGAAGGGGACAAGAGGAGAAGAAAGAGGAAAAATGAAAGGAAGGAAGAATAAGAAGAGGAGAAGAAGAAGAAGGAGAGGGAGGAGGATAAGAAGAAGGAGAAGAAGGAGGAGAAGAAGGAGAAGGAGCTCATCCTTCTCCTTCTTCTTCCTCCTTCTTCCTCCTTCTCCTTCTCCTTCTTCTTTTCTTCTTCTTCTCCTCTCCTTCTCCTTCTCCTCCTCCTCCTCCTCCTCCTCCTTCTTTTACTTCTTCTTTTCTTTCTCTTCTTCTACGTAGCTTTGACTCATCCAAGACAGGCTAAATTGGCTAATTATCCATCTAAATGACATAATTAGCTTAGTTAGCTCCAAAATGACCTATTTAATAAAAAATGACCTATACTTAGCTAATTATCCTCGAAATGACATAATTAGCTCCAAAAAGGCATTCTTAGCCAATTTAGCCCGAAGAAGGGGACAAGTGGGGAAGAAAGAGGAAAAATGAAAGGAAGGAAGAAGAAGAAGAGGAGAAGAAGAAGAAGGAGAGGGAGGAGGATAAGAAGAAGGAGGAGAAGAAGGAGAAGGAGCGCTCCTTCTCCTTCTTCTTCCTCCTTCTTCCTCCTTCTCCTTCTCCTTCTTCTTTTCTTCTTCTTCTCCTATCCTTCTCCTTCTCCTCCTCCTACTCCTCCTCCTTCTTATACTTCTTCTTCTCTTTCTCTTCTTCTACGTAGCTTAGACTCATCCAAGACAGGCTAAATTGGCTAATTATCTATCTAAATGACATAATTAGCTTAGTTAGCTCCAAAATGACCTATTTGATAAAAAATGACCTATACTTAGCTAATTATCCTCGAAATGACATAATTAGCTCCAAAAAGGCATTCTTAGCCAATTTAGCCCGAAGAAGGGAACAAGAGGAGAAGAAAGAGGAAAAATGAAATGAAGGAAGAAGAAGAAGAGGAGAAGAAGAAGAAGGAGAGGGAGGAGGATAAGAAGAAGGAGAAGAAGGAGAAGGAGCTCCTCCTTCTCCTTCTTATTCCTCCTTCTTCCTCCTTCTCCTTCTCCTTCTTTTCTTCTTCTTCTCCTCTCCTTCTCCTTCTCCTCCTCCTCCTCCTCGTCCTTCTTTTACTTCTTCTTCTCTTTCTCTTCTTCTACGTAGCTTAGACTCATCCAAGACAGGCTAAATTGGCTAATTATCCATCTAAATGACATAATTAGCTCAGCTAGCTCCAAAATGACCTAATTAATAAAAAATGACCTATACTTAGCTAATTATCCTCGAAATGACATAATTAGCTCCAAAAAGGCATTCTTAGCCAATTTAGCCCGAAGAACGGGACAAGAGGAGAAGAAAGAGGAAAAATGAAAGGAAGGAAGAAGAAGAAGAGGAGAAGAAGAAGAAGGAGAGGGAGGAGGATAAGAAGAAGGAGAAGAAGGAGGAGAAGAAGGAGAAGGAGCTCATCCTTCTCCTTCTTCTTCCTCCTTCTTCCTCCTTCTCCTTCTCCTTCTTCTTTTCTTCTTCTTCTCCTCTCCTTCTCCTTGTCCTCCTCCTCCTTCTTTTACTTCTTCTTCTCTTTCTCTTCTTCTACGTAGCTTTGACTCATCCAAGACAGGCTAAATTGGCTAATTATCCATCTAAATGACATAATTAGCTTAGTTAGCTCCAAAATGACCTATTTAATAAAAAATGACCTATACTTAGCTAATTATCCTCGAAATGACATAATTAGCTCCAAAAAGGCATTCTTAGCCAATTTAGCCCGAAGAAGGGGACAAGTGGGGAAGAAAGAGGAAAAATGAAAGGAAGGAAGAAGAAGAAGAGGAGAAGAAGAAGAAGGAGAGGGAGGAGGATAAGAAGAAGGAGGAGAAGAAGGAGAAGGAGCGCTCCTTCTCCTTCTTCTTCCTCCTTCTTCCTCCTTCTCCTTCTCCTTCTTCTTTTCTTCTTCTTCTCCTATCCTTCTCCTTCTCCTCCTCCTACTCCTCCTCCTTCTTATACTTCTTCTTCTCTTTCTCTTCTTCTACGTAGCTTAGACTCATCCAAGACAGGCTAAATTGGCTAATTATCTATCTAAATGACATAATTAGCTTAGTTAGCTCCAAAATGACCTATTTGATAAAAAATGACCTATACTTAGCTAATTATCCTCGAAATGACATAATTAGCTCCAAAAAGGCATTCTTAGCCAATTTAGCCCGAAGAAGGGGACAAGAGGAGAAGAAAGAGGAAATATGAAATGAAGGAAGAAGAAGAAGAGGAGAAGAAGAAGAAGGAGAGGGAGGAGGATAAGAAGAAGGAGAAGAAGGAGAAGGAGCTCCTCCTTCTCCTTCTTATTCCTCCTTCTTCCTCCTTCTCCTTCTCCTTCTTTTCTTCTTCTTCTCCTCTCCTTCTCCTTCTCCTCCTCCTCCTCCTCGTCCTTCTTTTACTTCTTCTTCTCTTTCTCTTCTTCTACGTAGCTTAGACTCATCCAAGACAGGCTAAATTGGCTAATTATCCATCTAAATGACATAATTAGCTCAGCTAGCTCCAAAATGACCTATTTAATAAAAAATGACCTATACTTAGCTAATTATCCTCGAAATGACATAATTAGCTCCAAAAAGGCATTCTTAGCCAATTTAGCCCGAAGAACGGGACAAGAGGAGAAGAAAGAGGAAAAATGAAAGGAAGGAAGAAGAAGAAGAGGAGAAGAAGAAGAAGGAGAGGGAGGAGGATAAGAAGAAGGAGAAGAAGGAGGAGAAGAAGGAGAAGGAGCTCATCCTTCTCCTTCTTCTTCCTCCTTCTTCCTCCTTCTCCTTCTCCTTCTTCTTTTCTTCTTCTTCTCCTCTCCTTCTCCTTCTCCTCCTCCTCCTCCTCCTCCTCCTTCTTTTACTTCTTCTTCTCTTTCTCTTCTTCTACGTAGCTTTGACTCATCCAAGACAGGCTAAATTGGCTAATTATCCATCTAAATGACATAATTAGCTTAGTTAGCTCCAAAATGACCTATTTAATAAAAAATGACCTATACTTAGCTAATTATCCTCGAAATGACATAATTAGCTCCAAAAAGGCATTCTTAGCCAATTTAGCCCGAAGAAGGGGACAAGTGGGGAAGAAAGAGGAAAAATGAAAGGAAGGAAGAAGAAGAAGAGGAGAAGAAGAAGAAGGAGAGGGAGGAGGATAAGAAGAAGGAGGAGAAGAAGGAGAAGGAGCGCTCCTTCTCCTTCTTCTTCCTCCTTCTTCCTCCTTCTCCTTCTCCTTCTTCTTTTCTTCTTCTTCTCCTATCCTTCTCCTTCTCCTCCTCCTACTCCTCCTCCTTCTTATACTTCTTCTTCTCTTTCTCTTCTTCTACGTAGCTTAGACTCATCCAAGACAGGCTAAATTGGCTAATTATCTATCTAAATGACATAATTAGCTTAGTTAGCTCCAAAATGACCTATTTGATAAAAAATGACCTATACTTAGCTAATTATCCTCGAAATGACATAATTAGCTCCAAAAAGGCATTCTTAGCCAATTTAGCCCGAAGAAGGGGACAAGAGGATAAGAAAGAGGAAAAATGAAATGAAGGAAGAAGAAGAAGAGGAGAAGAAGAAGAAGGAGAGGGAGGAGGAGAAGAAGAAGGAGAAGAAGGAGAAGGAGCTCCTCCTTCTCCTTCTTATTCCTCCTTCTTCCTCCTTCTCCTTCTCCTTCTTTTCTTCTTCTTCTCCTCTCCTTCTCCTACTCCTCCTCCTCCTCCTCGTCCTTCTTTTACTTCTTCTTCTCTTTCTCTTCTTCTACGTAGCTTAGACTCATCCAAGACAGGCTAAATTGGCTAATTATCCATCTAAATGACATATTTAGCTCAGCTAGCTCCAAAATGACCTATTTAATAAAAAATGACCTATACTTAGCTAATTATCCTCGAAATGACATAATTAGCTCCAAAAAGGCATTCTTAGCCAATTTAGCCCGAAGAACGGGACAAGAGGAGAAGAAAGAGGAAAAATGAAAGGAAGGAAGAAGAAGAAGAGGAGAAGAAGAAGAAGGAGAGGGAGGAGGATAAGAAGAAGGAGAAGAAGGAGGAGAAGAAGGAGAAGGAGCTCATCCTTCTCCTTCTTCTTCCTCCTTCTTCCTCCTTCTCCTTCTCCTTCTTCTTTTCTTCTTCTTCTCCTCTCCTTCTCCTTCTCCTCCTCCTCCTTCTTTTACTTCTTCTTCTCTTTCTCTTCTTCTACGTAGCTTTGACTCATCCAAGACAGGCTAAATTGGCTAATTATCCATATAAATGACATAATTAGCTTAGTTAGCTCCAAAATGACCTATTTAATAAAAAATGACCTATACTTAGCTAATTATCCTCGAAATGACATAATTAGCTCCAAAAAGGCATTCTTAGCCAATTTAGCCCGAAGAAGGGGACAAGTGGGGAAGAAAGAGGAAAAATGAAAGGAAGGAAGAAGAAGAAGAGGAGAAGAAGAAGAAGGAGAGGGAGGAGGATAAGAAGAAGGAGGAGAAGAAGGAGAAGGAGCGCTCCTTCTCCTTCTTCTTCCTCCTTCTTCCTCCTTCTCCTTCTCCTTCTTCTTTTCTTCTTCTTCTCCTATCCTTCTCCTTCTCCTCCTCCTACTCCTCCTCCTTCTTATACTTCTTCTTCTCTTTCTCTTCTTCTACGTAGCTTAGACTCATCCAAGACAGGCTAAATTGGCTAATTATCTATCTAAATGACATAATTAGCTTAGTTAGCTCCAAAATGACCTATTTGATAAAAAATGACCTATACTTAGCTAATTATCCTCGAAATGACATAATTAGCTCCAAAAAGGCATTCTTAGCCAATTTAGCCCGAAGAAGGGGACAAGAGGACAAGAAAGAGGAAAAATGAAATGAAGGAAGAAGAAGAAGAGGAGAAGAAGAAGAAGGAGAGGGAGGAGGATAAGAAGAAGGAGAAGAAGGAGAAGGAGCTCCTCCTTCTCCTTCTTATTCCTCCTTCTTCCTCCTTCTCCTTCTCCTTCTTTTCTTCTTCTTCTCCTCTCCTTCTCCTTCTCCTCCTCCTCCTCCTCGTCCTTCTTTTACTTCTTCTTCTCTTTCTCTTCTTCTACGTAGCTTAGACTCATCCGAGACAGGCTAAATTGGCTAATTATCCATCTAAATGACATAATTAGCTCAGCTAGCTCCAAAATGACCTATTTAATAAAAAATGACCTATACTTAGCTAATTATCCTCGAAATGACATAATTAGCTCCAAAAATGCATTCTTAGCCAATTTAGCCCGAAGAACGGGACAAGAGGAGAAGAAAGAGGAAAAATGAAAGGAAGGAAGAAGAAGAAGAGGAGAAGAAGAAGAAGGAGAGGGAGGAGGATAAGAAGAAGGAGAAGAAGGAGGAGAAGAAGGAGAAGGAGCTCATCCTTCTCCTTCTTCTTCCTCCTTCTTCCTCCTTGTCCTTCTCCTTCTTCTTTTCTTCTTCTTCTCCTCTCCTTCTCCTTCTCCTCCTCCTCCTCCTCCTCCTCCTTCTTTTACTTCTTCTTCTCTTTCTCTTCTTCTACGTAGCTTTGACTCATCCAAGACAGGCTAAATTGGCTAATTATCCATCTAAATGACATAATTAGCTTAGTTAGCTCCAAAATGACCTATTTAATAAAAAATGACCTATACTTAGCTAATTATCCTCGAAATGACATAATTAGCTCCAAAATGGCATTCTTAGCCAATTTAGCCCGAAGAAGGGGACAAGAGGATAAGAAAGAGGAAAAATGAAATGAAGGAAGAAGAAGAAGAGGAGAAGAAGAAGAAGGAGAGGGAGGAGGAGAAGAAGAAGGAGAAGAAGGAGAAGGAGCTCCTCCTTCTCCTTCTTATTCCTCCTTCTTCCTCCTTCTCCTTCTCCTTCTTTTCTTCTTCTTCTCCTCTCCTTCTCCTACTCCTCCTCCTCCTCCTCGTCCTTCTTTTACTTCTTCTTCTCTTTCTCTTCTTCTACGTAGCTTAGACTCATCCAAGACAGGCTAAATTGGCTAATTATCCATCTAAATGACATAATTAGCTCAGCTAGCTCCAAAATGACCTATTTAATAAAAAATGACCTATACTTAGCTAATTATCCTCGAAATGACATAATTAGCTCCAAAAAGGCATTCTTAGCCAATTTAGCCCGAAGAACGGGACAAGAGGAGAAGAAAGAGGAAAAATGAAAGGAAGGAAGAAGAAGAAGAGGAGAAGAAGAAGAAGGAGAGGGAGGAGGATAAGAAGAAGGAGAAGAAGGAGGAGAAGAAGGAGAAGGAGCTCATCCTTCTCCTTCTTCTTCCTCCTTCTTCCTCCTTCTCCTTCTCCTTCTTCTTTTCTTCTTCTTCTCCTCTCCTTCTCCTTCTCCTCCTCCTCCTTCTTTTACTTCTTCTTCTCTTTCTCTTCTTCTACGTAGCTTTGACTCATCCAAGACAGGCTAAATTGGCTAATTATCCATATAAATGACATAATTAGCTTAGTTAGCTCCAAAATGACCTATTTAATAAAAAATGACCTATACTTAGCTAATTATCCTCGAAATGACATAATTAGCTCCAAAAAGGCATTCTTAGCCAATTTAGCCCGAAGAAGGGGACAAGTGGGGAAGAAAGAGGAAAAATGAAAGGAAGGAAGAAGAAGAAGAGGAGAAGAAGAAGAAGGAGAGGGAGGAGGATAAGAAGAAGGAGGAGAAGAAGGAGAAGGAGCGCTCCTTCTCCTTCTTCTTCCTCCTTCTTCCTCCTTCTCCTTCTCCTTCTTCTTTTCTTCTTCTTCTCCTATCCTTCTCCTTCTCCTCCTCCTACTCCTCCTCCTTCTTATACTTCTTCTTCTCTTTCTCTTCTTCTACGTAGCTTAGACTCATCCAAGACAGGCTAAATTGGCTAATTATCTATCTAAATGACATAATTAGCTTAGTTAGCTCCAAAATGACCTATTTGATAAAAAATGACCTATACTTAGCTAATTATCCTCGAAATGACACAATTAGGTCCAAAAAGGCATTCTTAGCCAATTTAGCCCGAAGAAGGGGACAAGAGGAGAAGAAAGAGGAAAAATGAAATGAAGGAAGAAGAAGAAGAGGAGAAGAAGAAGAAGGAGAGGGAGGAGGATAAGAAGAAGGAGAAGAAGGAGAAGGAGCTCCTCCTTCTCCTTCTTATTCCTCCTTCTTCCTCCTTCTCCTTCTCCTTCTTTTCTTCTTCTTCTCCTCTCCTTCTCCTTCTCCTCCTCCTCCTCCTCGTCCTTCTTTTACTTCTTCTTCTCTTTCTCTTCTTCTACGTAGCTTAGACTCATCCGAGACAGGCTAAATTGGCTAATTATCCATCTAAATGACATAATTAGCTCAGCTAGCTCCAAAATGACCTATTTAATAAAAAATGACCTATACTTAGCTAATTATCCTCGAAATGACATAATTAGCTCCAAAAATGCATTCTTAGCCAATTTAGCCCGAAGAACGGGACAAGAGGAGAAGAAAGAGGAAAAATGAAAGGAAGGAAGAAGAAGAAGAGGAGAAGAAGAAGAAGGAGAGGGAGGAGGATAAGAAGAAGGAGAAGAAGGAGGAGAAGGAGAAGGAGCTCATCCTTCTCCTTCTTCTTCCTCCTTCTTCCTCCTTCTCCTTCTCCTTCTTCTTTTCTTCTTCTTCTCCTCTCCTTCTCCTTCTCCTCCTCCTCCTCCTCCTCCTTCTTTTACTTCTTCTTCTCTTTCTCTTCTTCTACGTAGCTTTGACTCATCCAAGACAGGCTAAATTGGCTAATTATCCATCTAAATGACATAATTAGGTTAGTTAGCTCCAAAATGACCTATTTAATAAAAAATGACCTATACTTAGCTAATTATCCTCGAAATGACATAATTAGCTCCAAAAAGGCATTCTTAGCCAATTTAGCCCGAAGAAGGGGACAAGTGGGGAAGAAAGAGGAAAAATGAAAGGAAGGAAGAAGAAGAAGAGGAGAAGAAGAAGAAGGAGAGGGAGGAGGATAAGAAGAAGGAGGAGAAGAAGGAGAAGGAGCGCTCCTTCTCCTTCTTCTTCCTCCTTCTTCCTCCTTCTCCTTCTCCTTCTTCTTTTCTTCTTCTTCTCCTATCCTTCTCCTTCTCCTCCTCCTACTCCTCCTCCTTCTTATACTTCTTCTTCTCTTTCTCTTCTTCTACGTAGCTTAGACTCATCCAAGACAGGCTAAATTGGCTAATTATCTATCTAAATGACATAATTAGCTTAGTTAGCTCCAAAATGACCTATTTGATAAAAAATGACCTATACTTAGCTAATTATCCTCGAAATGACATAATTAGCTCCAAAAAGGCATTCTTAGCCAATTTAGCCCGAAGAATGGGACAACAGGAGAAGAAAGAGGAAAAATGAAATGAAGGAAGAAGAAGAAGAGGAGAAGAAGAAGAAGGAGAGGGAGGAGGAGAAGAAGAAGGAGAAGAAGGAGGAGAAGGAGGAGAAGGAGCTCCTCGTTCTCCTTCTTCTTCCTCCTTCTTCCTCCTTCTCCTTCTCCTTCTTCTTTTCTTCTTCTTCTCCTCTCCTTCGCCTTCTCCTCCTCCTCCTCCTCCTCCTCCTCCTTCTTTTACTTCTTCTTCTCTTTCTCTTCTTCTACGTAGCTTAGACTCATCCAAGACAGGCTAAATTGGCTAATTATCCATCTAAATGACATAATTAGCTTAGTTAGCTCCAAAATGACCTATTTAATAAAAAATGACCTATACTTAGCTAATTATCCTCGAAATGACATAATTAGCTCCAAAAACGCATTCTTAGCCAAGTTAGCCCGAAGAAGGGGACAAGAGGGGAAGAAAGAGGAAAAATGAAAGGAAGGAAGAAGAAGAAGAGGAGAAGAAGAAGAAGGAGAGGGAGGAGGATAAGAAGAAGGAGAAGAAGGAGGAGAAGAAGGAGAAGGAGAGCTCCTTCTCCTTCTTCTTCCTCCTTCTTCCTCATTCTCCTTCTCCTTCTTCTTTTCTTCCTCTTCTCCTCTTCCTTCTCCTTCTCCTCCTCCTCGTCCTCCTTCTTTTACTTATTCTTCTCTTTCTCTTCTTCTACGTAGCTTACACTCATCCAAGAAAGCCTAAATTGGCTAATTATCCATCTAAACGACATAATTAGCTTAGTTAGCTCCAAAATTACCTATTTAATGAAAAATGACCTATACTTGGCTAATTATCCTACGAAATGACATAGTTAGCTTAGTTAGCTCCTAAATGGTCTATTTATAAAACATGACCTATGCTTAGCTAAGTTCTCTCCTAAATGACATAACAAAGCTTACGTAGCTGCAACATGACCTACTCCCCCTAACTTAGGTATTAAATGGCCTATAATTAGCCTAGCTAGATCAAAAATGGCTTAATATGCATAGTTTGCTCCGGAATGACCTATTTTACCCAAGTTAGCTCCGAAAGGACCTATAGTTAGCTAGGGTTCCACCTAAATGACATAATTAGCTTAGTTAGCTCTTAAATGGTCTATACTTAGCTAATTTCTCTCCGAAATAACCTATATATACACTACTTCATCTAGCATTATTCTTCTAACTTTCTTATTTGTCATTTTGCAGATTATCTTCACTTCACGGGAAGGTTGGCAAATATTGATGGAATGCTTGAAGATGATTTCTTGTACCATGGGTTGTATTGAAACTATTGTAGTATATGAATATATGAAACTTTGTATGCACGTGGATGAAACTGGTGTAATATATGAAACTTTGTATGCACGTGGATGCAACTTGAAAGCTGGATATAAGAGGTTATTTTAATATGGTTATGAGTACGGAAAGAAATTTATTTATGTAAAATATATATATATATCCTGATTATTGTTAAAAATGTTGGATATAACAAAAAATAAATAAATAAGGGGCTCGTTCCCCTCTTTGCCGTCTGCCCCCACATGGCAAAGGGGGGGAGGCAGACGGCAAAGGGGGGAATCTGCCCCCTCTCTCTCCCCTCTTTGCCGTCTGCCCCCACATGGCAATGGGGGGAGGATGACGGCAAAGGGGGGAATCTGCCCCCTCTCTCTCCCCTCTTTGCCGTCTGCCCCCACATGGCAAAGGGGGGGAGGCAGACGGCAAAGGGGGGAATCTACCCCCTCTCTCTCCCCTCTTTGCCGTCTGCCCCCACATGGCAAAGGGGGGGAGGCAGACGGCAAAGGGGGGAATCTGCCCCCTCTTTCTCCCCTCTTTGCCGTCTGATCCCACATGGAAAAGGGGGGAGGCAGACGGCAAAGGGAGGAGGCCTGCCATTAACACTTAACGGGGACGTTGCAATATATGCCGTCCTAGTTAATTTGCCGTCTGCCCCCTCATGGCAAAGATTATTTGCCATCCGCTTTGGGAAAGCAGACGGCAAAGAACCTCTTCACCAGATTTTTTTTTGCCGTCTACTTTGCCGTCAGCTGACCGACAACAAAGCCTTTGCCGTCCGTGGTTGCACCCTTTGCCGTCCGCTTTGGCAGATGACAAATTTATGAATTTTAGTAGTGATTAACGGTTCTCCTTAAAACATCAAGCAAACTTTTGATAGCAAGGGAATTATCATGCAACTGGCTTTGAATCCGCTCATTAAAGTGATTTTGCTTGACAATGAAATTATCAAGCTCATCTAAACATGGATCTGGAGGCTTACCGTGAGGGACGTCACTTGCATTGAATTCTAACAAAGAGAGTACCTCTACCATAGGTGGGTGAGTGGTAGGCTCACATAATTTCTCAATAGGAGGTAGATTCTTCACATCTTCGGTTTTAATACCTCTCTCTTTCATAGACTTCTTGAATTCTTGCATAACTTCTAGGCTCAAGAAAAGCATATATCTCTTCTTGGGTGATGGAGGTGGTTCAAGAATGGTCCAATCATCATGATTCTTAGCTATCTTGCTCATTAATTCTTTGGCATCGTCCCGTGTTGTTTCCCTGAAAACACAACGAGCATAACTACCCAGATAGGTTATAGATTCATCGGTTAGACCAGCATAAAATATATCAAGCAGTTCATTCCTAGGGATTCCATGTACCGGTCTAGCCTTAAGCAAAGTGCAATACCTCCCCCAAGCTTTAGGGAGGTGCTCATCCTGCAACTGTTTAAAGTTATAAATTATTTGTAAAGCAGCATGTTGCTTATGAGCAGGAAAATATTTAGCAACAAAAGATTGAGCTAAATCTTGAGGACTCTTAATCGAACCACATGGTAGTGCATCATACCATGCTTTAGCATCTTCCTTCCAAGAGAAAGGAAGTAGGTTAGTAACATAATAATTTCTCTTCTTGTCCTCTTTAGTGAATAAGCCACCCAACTCAGTGAGTTTGGTAAGGTGTGCAATAGCATCGTCATCTTCTCTGCCATAAAAGCGGTCAGCTTCAACTATGGATATAAGTGAAAGATCAACAGAGAAATCAAAATCATAATCCTGAAGGCAAATAGGAGATGAAGAAAATTTAGAATCAGGAGTAAATTTGTTCTTCATAGAATGCTTTTAAAGCAACTTCTTAACAGAAGCAGGGTCAGAGTCAGCACACTCTGTAATTTCCATGCATAAATCACCATCAAGTTCAATATAATCATCATTAAGAATTCTTTCCTTGAGACGACTCAAGTCTAGGTAACCAAAAGATCTACCAATGGGGTAGCGTGAAATAGGAAGTTCAATTCTAGACTGCTTAGCAGCCTTAGAAATCTGAGAATAAATAAAATAAGCTTTAACAATTGAGTTGTCAATTCAACCGCACCAGAAAGATACTTTCTTTGCAATGAAATATTAGTGGCAACAGTGATATGGAAGTGATGGTGGCAACGGAAGTAATAGTGGCAAAGCAACGAAAGTAAAACAGCGAAAGCAAAGCGACTTGTGACCAGCAGGATTACAAACACTGTAGGGTAGGGAGATGAATGATTGATCATGGATGAGAGATATCATGTATTTAACTTGGGGCAAGGCACATAGAAAAGTAATGATCATCTAGGCATGTATCCCGAGGTAGTCGTACGTGCTTGCAATAAGAACTTGCACAACATCTTTTGTCCTACCATCCCGCTATCAACGGGGCCAAAAGGAACTTATGGATATTAAGGTACTCCTATCAAAGAGCACCAGAACAAAGCATTAACAATCAATGGATACATGGAATCCTCAAACTATAGTCCATCCCCTTTGGTGTCGCAAGCTGTCACCATTGGGATCGTTGGTTCCCGACTGTAATAGGTGCATACTAGTCATAGATAGGATCTAGAACACAAATATATTCATGAAAAAATAATGAATTCAAATCTGAAATCATGGCACTTGGGCCCAAAGTGGCAAGCATTAAGAGTAACAAGTAGTAGCAAAGATGATAAACACCATATTAGATGATAGGCAACATGCCCCCAACAATCCGACGAACTATTACATGATCTAACTCATCCAATGTCTCCCATCCCCTTCACCTACACCAAGGAATTATTCACACATGATGGGGGAAGCCACGGAAGGATGATGGAGAGGTGATGGTGATGATTATGGCAACGATTTCCCCTCTCCGGAGGCCAAAACAGCCTCCGGATTAGCTCTCCCGAAGAAGAACCGAGAGTTGCAGCGGCTCCGCGTCCAGAACTTGAAAAACGACTTATGTTCTTAGATTTCTGCGTCACGGGTAAAAATAGGAGCCAAAATAGGGCACCAGAGGGGGTGGGCCCCACCCAGGCGGCCCCCGGCGCGGCCAGGGGGCAGGCCGCGCCAGCAGGTCGCCTGGAGGCCCTGTGGCTCCCCTCTGGCCCATCTTTTGGCCTATTGTTTCTCCCGATGCGTGGATTTTCTCTATTTTTATGGGAATTTTCCGGGACGTCTAAATATCCATTTTCCTGCTCACAAGGAAACCAAACAAACAGTTCTGCTGAAAACAACGTTTGTCTCGGTTAGTTTCATTCAAATCATGCAAGAATGTGGCCAAAACAATAGCAAAAGTGTTTGGAAAATTTGATACGTTTGAGACGCATCAGGTGTGCCCGTTAGGATTTGATCCCAGGTGTCCCGCGTGGAAGGAGAGGCGCTAGCCACTGCAGGAATCATGTGCTCGTGCAAAAGTCCATTTGCAAAAGAATAAATGACAACTACATGTCAAAACTAATCAAAAAAAGAATAGAGCTTCAGCAATGACGGAAGTTGCTCACAACATACAAACAAGAAGGCCCATGATGGCTTGGCTGGCTTGGGGACGCGGTCAACACGACCGGGACGACAAGAGGCAGAGAAACGACTCCACCATGATGCAGAGGATGCGACCACTCAGGTGGACTTTCGGGGGCGATGGCGGCAGCACCTAGCAATTGAAACGGGGCGGACGACGACAGATCCACGCGGGCAAGAGAGGGTGGCATGGAGCTCGTGGGAACCGGCACTCAGCAGTGGACTATAGGCCATCCAAGGACATGCCCTGCTGCGTACCTCCTGTAGAACTAGAGATGAGTGCGGGGCAAGGCAAAGACTTCGTGACAGAAGAGAGGCATGGAAGGAAATGGAAGAGAAGGAAAGGGGCGGCACTCATCTGCAGCAGCACGAGGTCGGCCTGGGCAGCGCTGGTCGACTTGATGGCGCGACAGTTGATGCTCTCTGGATGGGTCACCAGTGGCGCTCCGACCGACATCTCCGACGAGCTCGAGGACGGGGGAAGGGGGAGCAGGGACCCGACCCAATAACCTGGTCCTGGTCAAGAGTGGCGGACGCTTCGGTGGCTCCGGCGGTTGCCGGCCCGAGGAGGCAACTCGGCGAGGTCACGGCTGCACAAGACAGAGCTCAGGCTCCTCATGATCTGGGGTGACGGGGCTGCTGGATGCACTCTAGGACGTCGGATCTCGGAGCTGATGGTCATGTTCGAAGGTGGGATGGATCAGATCTGGTGGGTTGGGTTGGATGGTTCCATGGTGGAGGTTGGTTCGGTGTGCACGAAAACTGAGGAGCGGTGGCTCCTAGGGATGGGACATCTTGCCTGAATTTTACGGTTTGGACATGTTTGGCTGGGTTGCACTATTATATATAGTAGGTAGGTAATAGAAGGGGGTTTCACACCATTTTCGAGCCCTCCGATCGTGATCAGACGACCCCGAACATGGGGAAGCTTTAATTGGGCTGCAGTGGGCTGTGTAGAGTTGGTTGCGCCAAGGAGAGAGGGAAGTGGCAGCCCGCGACAAAGTTTTAAAACACCGAAAACATTTGATAATAAACCGACGATGGTGCCGCTACGGTCGACCGTTCGGGTATCAAACAGACTCCAATAATGATGAAATCTGGAGGCGGCCTACCTACACTATATTAAGACAGCACGCCAACTTGCAACCCAATCCGAGAAAGTTTTACACACATTTAAAAACAAATATTTTAACGATGCCGCGGGAGCGTGCGTGTGTGGTTTATCTCGAAACGGTTAACGACAAAAACGGAGAGAACCGACAACTAACAACGGATGCAAGTTTTGAAAACTGACGGCAACGGAGTGCCGCTGCAATGTAGATGATGCCCATGAGGTGATGATGAATGCGACAAACAAATAATCACACGGCTGCAACGGAATAAAAGGGGAATCTTCTGGAGCGTCGGTTCCGGACTGTTACAACGGCCCTACAGTGTAGACCTACCCCGCGAGTGAGGCGGGCAGCAGAGACGGCGACGGGGGAAACCACACCTCATGGATGGGAGCCCCTGGAGTCGGCGATGGCCCGCTCTGCGTCGAGGTCGCCCACTGGTGCGGCGCATCCGAGGTGGGCGGTGGTGGCGCCACGTTAGGGAAGAAAGCAGCGACCGAGTTCGGCGGTGCATTCCGCAACGGCCTGCCCAAGCTCTAGTAGCGCAGCCATCATCTCTGCCAGGGTGAAGACGAGGGCGTCGGAGGCCGGCGTTGGCCAGGCGGGCGCGGGAGGCAGCCCGGTCAAGGCCAGTGAGACTGCCGTGGTGGCCAGCAGCATGGTGGCAGTAGGCAGCGGGAGGTTGGGGGTGGGCGGACGTGAAGACATGATCGAACCGGAGCTATCTGATACCAAGTTGATAGTAACAGGATCCCTACCAGGTCTAGGCCTTAGGTTATATGGGTGTAAGAGAGGTTGGCAGGGGGAGGCGCGCGACCGGCGGCGGCGGGCGCCGTGATCGTGCTCGTGCGCGAGAGAGAGAGACTTGTGGTGGCTAAGGTTTAGGGCGCCGGCTCCTGTTGGCAGCCAAACAAATATGATTGCTTCTACTTAATCAAAACCGAGTCCTTATTGTGCAAACTTCAGAAACGGCTTACCCTTCATGGGGGACATGATACGTGTTGTATAGCAGGGTTGCGAGGCCTGATCAAGCGTACAAGTTGTTGGAGAGGTACATCTTGGAGGAATAGAAATACTAGAGATAAGATACATAGTTACAACCGAAAAACAAAGGATAAGCCACGGTTATCTATCTCTAGATCTATTTCCTAACCGAAGATATTTTTGTTATTTAACACACTCCCATAATCACAACTTCATCAATTTGAGATTATGCTTGAAGTCTTCAAATTGTGTTTTAGCCAGCGCTTTTGTGAATCCATCTGTAATTTGATCGCTAGAATGCACAAACCTTATTTCGAGTTGCTTCTTGGCAACTCTTTCTCTTACAAAGTGAAAATATATTTCCATGTGCTTTGTCCGGGCATGAAAAACTGGATTGGCAGATAAGTAAGTAGCACCAAGATTATCACACCATAAGCATGGGGGCTGAGTAACTTTGACACCAAGTTCTTCCAGCATGGACTGTAACCATATGATCTCAGCTGTGTCATTTGCTAATGCCTTGTGTTCTGCCTCTATGCTGGATCTGGAGATAGTGGCTTGTTTCCTTGCACACCACGATATTAAGTGAGGTCCAAAAATACTTCAAAACCACCTATTGAACGTTTGTCATCCAGGCAGCCTGCCCAATCAAAATCTGAGAAAGGCACTAAGATGTGTGGAAGATGACTTATTGAAGCCGAGTCCAACACTAAGAGTATTTTTGACATATCTTACTATACGTTTTGCGACAGTTCAATGAACTATGGTATGTGTATGAAGAAACTGACAAACTTTGTTAACAACAAAAGAATATTAGGCCGAGTAATCGTCAAATACTAAAGTGCACCTACAAGACTTATGTATTTCGTGTTGTCATCTGAGCTCAAAGGTTGCCCTTCTTAAGAGACAATTTTTCTAAACTTGGTAATGGAGTGGGTGAGGGTTTACAACCTTGTAAGCCAACCTTTTTTTACCAGATCCGTTGCATACTTCTCCTGGGAGAGATGAAGTCCATCTTCATGCTACTTTACTTCAATCCCTAGGAAATATTGCAAATCTCCAAGATCCTTGAGAGAAAACTCTAAACTTAGATCTTTTAAAAGTCATGTAACGACTTCATCAGAAGAACTGGTGAGAATGATCTCATCAACATATATGAGAACAAAGATGCATGTATTGTGTTTATTATAAATAAACAATGAGGTGTCAGACTTAGAAGGAACAAAACCAAGTGCTTGCATCTTGTGACTAAGACGTGAGTACCATGCCCTTGGAGCTTGCTTCAACCCATATAGTGAATTGACAAGTTTACACAGATGAGAAAGTGCTTTTTTGTTTACAAACCCATGAGGTTGCTTCATGTACACCTCCTCTTCCAGAACTCCATCGAGAAACGCATTCTGCACATCTAGCTGTATGAGACTCCAGCCCATGGAAATAGCAATAGACAAAACAAGACGAATCGTGGCAACATTTACAACAGGACTGAAGGTATCCTCATAGTCTACCCCGTACTGTTGTTTAAAACCTTTTGCAACAAGTCTAGCCTTGTAGCGATCAATTTTTCCATCAGATCTTCTTTTGATCTAGTATACCCACTTGCAATCGATGATATTTTTACCTTGCTATGGAGGAATAAGATGTCACGTCTTATTTTTCTGCAATGCCATGAATTCGTCATTCATATCCTTCTTCCACCTTTCATCACCGAGGGCTTCCTCAAGCGTGTGGGGTTCACCAGGTTCACCTCTAGAACATACCATACCATATTTGGTTATGTGTTTGTAATTAAAGGTTGTGTTACCCCTCTGTGTAGCCGTGTACGAGGTGGATGCAGAGAATCTGAAGATGATGGCGCGACAGGGTCCAGGGCAGCATCGGCAATGGGTGCCACCTGAGCCGGACCTTCTACGGTAGTTGATGAAGGCGAGGCCGCGCATGTGGCCACAGAAGATCCCAGACCACCAACCTCATCATTGCGGCATGATGACAAGGCCCGACCGGAATCAGCATGAGACCCTGCGCCTGCGGGGCGGCAAATGTCATGCCGCTTGTAGCAGATCGGTTGAGCCGGAAAATGAGGCGCAACATGATCAACAGCAGGCTGCCGAGTGTCTCCTTCTGATTGGAGAATGGATGGAGAGGCTTGGTCACCAACTACAATGTGTCATGTGACTAGCAGGGACGCGACGGTGATCTCGCGCCCGACAGCACCTGGCGACGTGTGGGGCACAGAATCCGGGGGGATCCTCCTGGCGCACGTGTCATGTGTGCGCATGCAGATCCCGAGGGAGAGCCAGCTGATGCACCTGGCTGCACGGGCTCCGACGGGGATTTGCTCTCCTCGCCGGAACATATCAAATATGGCCCTAATGAGCCCATTGTTCCATGGTTTTGACGACCAGTGTCTTCACGGTCTGTTCATGCGTCATCACGAACCTCATGCACGGTGGTGAGAGGGTTTGTCAACATATGATTATCAAAGTTATGCCCCCCCGATCAATTCCGGATAGATGAGATGGTAAAAGGAGAATTTCTTGGCGAAGGAGTGCTCGTGCATTAGGGTGAAGATCCGAGAAAGGAAATTTGGTTTCATCAAGGACAACATCACGAGAGATGTAGACCGTACCAAAAGAAATATCAAGACATATTACACCCTTGTGTTGAGCACTATACCCGAGAAATACACACTATTTTGAGAGGAGCATGAGTTTGTGATTGTTGTATGGACGGAGGTTGGGCCAAGAGGCACAACCAAAAACTCGTAGAGACTTGTAGTCTGGTTTGATGTGGAGAAGCCTTTCCGTAGGTGTTTCATTGCTTATGACTCGACTGGGGATCATGTTAGTGATGTTGACGGCTGTAAGAAAGGCCTCATCCCACAACTTAGGAGGCATGGAAGCACCAACTAGGAGATCTAGACCAACCTCAACGATGTGTCTATGCTTGCGTTCAGCAGAACCGTTTTGTTGGTGAACATGGGGACATGACACATGAGATATGCCAAGGTTTTGGAAGAAGGAATTTAACTTTTTGTATTCCCCTCCCCAATCAGATTGGATTGCAATAATTTTGAGACAATCATTCTTTCAACAAGTTCTTGGAAGTTTTGAAACATTTGAAATAATTTGGATCTTTTCTTGAGAAGATAGATCCAGGAAAATTTGCTATAGTCATCAATGAAACTTACATAATAGGTGTGTCTACCAATAGAACTAGGGGCAGGACCACAAACATCAGAAAAATTTAATTGCAGTGGTTGAGTAGAAACACTAGTAGAAATAGGATAAGTAAACTGATGACTTCCGGCTCTTTGGCAGGAATCACAAATAGTTTCAACATTAAACTCACCAACAAACGAGAGCTTATTTTTCCTAAGAAAGCGTTCGACTAAAGAAAAAGATGCATGTCCTAAACGATCGTGCCACTGTGTTGAAGAAAGTTTGACAACACCGTAGGCTTGTTTATTGGATACTCGAGTCTCGGGAAGCAACGGGTAAAGCCCTCGAACATATCTACCGCGATAGAGTATTTTCTTCATGGCCCGATCCTTTATCAAAAAGAAAAAGGATGAAACTCAAGGAAGACATGATTGTCAATAGCAATTCTATGAACGGAGAGCGGATTTTTGTGGGCACTAGGGACATGCAAAAAAATTCTATGTTGAATTTATGATGAGGGTTATGAATAACTGAATGACCAATGTGACGTATCCTCATACGTGCACCAATGGCCGTGTGAATCTGATCCTTGTCGTGGTACTTCTCACGAAGGGTCACCTTCTTGAGCTCACTAGTAAGATGATTGGTGGCCCCGCTATCGAGGTACCAGTTTGTGTCAACGTCATAGGAAGCTTCGACGGTAGCTTCCACCTTCTCTTCATCATCAGTGGATGCTTCAACCTCATCGAAGTGGTACCAGCAGTCTTTGGTCGTGTGCCAAGCTTGCCACAGATTTGGCAGCACACGGCATCTGGACCAGACTTGCTGGCCCGGCGTGGCGCCCTGTGTTGTTGGAGGAGGAAGGGCGACCGCGGCAAGGAATGAATCCAGAGGGGGATCGCCTCCCCTAGATTGCCCTTGGAGCGACAACGGTAGCGAGAGGAAGAGCCACCACGGCCACGGGTCACGGCATTGGCAGACGATTGAATCCGCCGGATCCCTAGTACATAGCCATTGCTAATGAGCATGGAAAAAAGTTCATCGAGGGAGACCGGGGTGATGCGAGCGTCGAGGGCCGAGACAAGGGGTTGATACTCCATGTCAAGGCCATGGAGGATGTAGGAGATGAGCTCGTCGTATGGGATGGGTTTGCCGGCATCCGCTAGCTCGCCAGCGAGGCCACGCATGTGGGCGAAGAAGGTAGGCATCGATTGTGTGCCCTTCTGGGCGCCCACCAGAGCCCTTCGGATGTTGTTCACATGACTCATGGACTGGGACGAGAACATGCCAGCGAGCATCGTCCAGAGCGCGTGTGTCATGGTGATCGCTGTCACCTAGACGAGCACCTATTTGGAGAGGTTGTTCAGCAGGTAGACCATTACTTGCTGGTCCTCCCGAATCTAGATTGGGTGGAGAGGGTTGGGCTCATAGAATTCCTTCCCATCTTGATCTTTAATGGTGAGGATAACCGAAGACACCTGCTCCCCTTAGATGCGGCGTGATCTGCACGCGGGAGAGTATGAAGTTGGTACGGGTTAGCCTCTCCATGACTTCACCATTGAGGTTTGGCTGGGAGGCACCATAGGAAGACATGACTGGAGTTGTTTTTCTAGATGGTTTGGAAAAGGATAGCTCTGATTACCATGTGCGAACAGCAGAAACATCTTAGTCTTCGTGGGGGACGTGATGCGTGTTATATAGCAGGGTTGCGAGGCCTGATCACGCGTACAAGTTGTTGGAGAGGTACATCTTGGAGGAGAAGAAATACTAGATATAAGACACTTAGTTACAACCAAAAAACAAAGGATAAGCTGCGGTTATCTATCTCTAGATCTATCTCCTAACCGAAGTGATTTCTGTTGTTTAACACTTACATGAGTATATATAATCTCCCTAGCGCTAACCAATGATAAACTGGACCAAGCCCCTAATAACTATAAGATAAGTTGGGCCAGACCCTTAAGTGGTTGCGCCCTTGTGCCCTCTCTCGTTATAATTTATACCGGTCATAACAGCATCACCTTCTGACTCTCAACTACAAAACATAACATAGTTATTAACAGAACACATTCAACCTAGCTTAGAGGATTTAGTCGCGACGAGGTGATACCCGACCATGGTGGCACTTAAGAATATGAAGAAAAACAAATTTACTATTTTTTGGTATCAAGTATGGAATGTAACTAAATATGGTATGAAATTAGATGTGCGAACTAATTTTCCAGTCTCAAGGTAGATATTAAAAATCAAGAACCATTTTTGGAGTTGTAGGAAATAAGGAACAAACTCATACCTTTTGTTGGCACATCAAGTGTAGTAAATATATAAGACATATTCTTTGCCAAGCATCTATCTCACTTGATGATGCCATCACAGAGATTACACCACTACAATACTATGTGGTACATATAATTAGTGAAGGATCATCCTTTTTGGGGTAAAAAATTGATGGGCTCATGGACATGGGTTTTTCATGCACAGAGTCTCTTTTACCTCCACGTTGCACCCTCAATCACTGATACAAAGCGCTTATGCACACATGGATGTTTTATCTTTCATATGGAAAAAGGATGAGAATAAATCTGAGAAATATAATCAGTTAGATAGTAAAGAACTCTCAATCAACTCCAGTGGTGCATCGAGACAAAACTGATTGTTGGAAGAAGAATCCTTCATGTATGATCTAATACAACCACAATGGAAATAACCCTGACAACCAATTAAGTAAAATTGTTATGGATGTAACAAAGAATGGTACTGATGCAGATAGAATGGAAATAACTAACATAGCCAATTAAGAACAATTGTTAAGAATATAGAAAACAATGGTATG
This sequence comes from Hordeum vulgare subsp. vulgare, assembly GCF_904849725.1. Lineage (NCBI taxonomy): Eukaryota > Viridiplantae > Streptophyta > Magnoliopsida > Poales > Poaceae > Hordeum > Hordeum vulgare. Next base: position 227,219,520 of record NC_058520.1, on the reverse strand, counting down.
ACAGTCAAAGAAAAACTCGATGTGATTCCCAATAGAATTGTTTCATATCAGAAAAGATAAACGTTTGAATTTTTCTAGGGCCTAGGCACCAATTGCATAATCTAAAAATCAATCTATACCTTCCAACCATGTGGAGTATTATATAAGGATTGGAGCGACGCAGGTTATACATAGTTTATTCTAGGTGAATGCAAGAAAAATGGTTGTATTGGATTAGCTTGAACGATGATGACGACGGCGCCGACATCAAGGTATGCTGCAGCTTCTCGGTTTGAATGGCCAGTTCAAGACTTGATGACGACAAGACAATTTCACTCGATACGACTTTCAGGAAGAAGCGAAGCAAGGTGTGTTGTGTGTGATCAGGTTAGTGGAGTGCTGCTGAATTTTGCCAGGGCGCTTCTAAGTGGGATCGACCATGGAGAGGAATCACTGGAGGGCATTCAAATAGAGAACAGTGAGTTGGGAGGACACGCGTTGCAGGTCGGAAGAGGGGAGGTTTGTCTTGGTTCATTTTGTACGTGGGTAACCGAACCTACTTATATTGACGTGGCAGTATTGATGGTTCGTTCTCTAAGCCACTGATCAAAGGCATGGGTGGGATTATGTAGGGCAACAACTATTGACGTGGAGGAAATGCTGATGTGGACAGATATATAGTAAATATTGAATGCTTTAGTGGGAAGTTGAGGTGGACACTTTGCATGACAAGAGAATTGGAACCAACTTCTTAAGAATGTAAGATGATAGATAAATGCCCATGTGTGCATAAGCGTTTTGCATCAAGGATTCCGGGTGCAACCCAAAAGGATGAGAATAAATCTGAGAAATATCATCAGTCGGATAGTAAAGAACTCTCAATCAACTCTAGTGGTACATCAAGACAAAACTGATTGTTGGAAGAAGAATCCTTCATGTATGAGCTAATACAACCAGAACAGAAATAACCCTGACAACTAATTAAGTAAAACTGTTACGGATGTAACAAAGAATGGTACTAATGCGGACATAATGGCAATAACCTGACATAGCCAATTAAGAACAATTGTTATGAATATAGAAAACAATGGTATGTCCGTCAAAGAAAAACTCAATATGATTCCCAATAGAATTGTTTCAGATCACACCAGATAAACGTTTGAATTTTTCTAGTGTCTAGGCACTAATTGCATAATCTAAATATGAATCTATACCTGCCAACCATGTGGAGTACTATCTATGGATTGGAGTGATGCAGGTTGTACGTAGTTTGCTTCTAGGTGAATGCAACAAAAATGGGATGTATTGGTTTAGCTTGATGATGATGACGAGGACGCCGGCATAACAGTATGCTCCAGCTTCTCGGCTTGAACGACGAGGTCGAGACGTGATGACGATAAGACCATTGCACTGGCTACGACTCTTAGGAGGAAGTAAAGCAAGGTGTGTTGTGGGTTATCAGGTCAGTGGAGTGCTGGTGAATTTTGACAGGGCGCTTCTAAGTGGGATCGATCGTGGAGAGGAATCACGAGAGGTCATTCAAATTGAGGAAACTATCAAAGAACAAAGAATTTTTGTAGGGTAATCAAGAACGGTGAGTTGGGAGGACACACTTTACAGGCCGGGAAGGGGAGGTCTGTCTTGGTCTATTTTGTACGTGGGTAATCGAACCAACTTCTTAAGAATGTAAGACGATAAATAAAACACCCATGTGTGCATAAGCGTTTTGCATCAGGGATTCAGGGTGCAACGCAAAAGGATGAAAATAAATCTGACGAAATGTCATCAGTCGGATAGTAAAGAACTCCCAATCAACTCCAGTGGTGCATCGAGACAAAACTGATTGTTGGAAGGATAATCGTTCATGTATGAGCTAATGTTGTAAGATAATATGGAAGCGTCTCAACCCTCCAGGGTAGAGTCTGCAGGTATATATTGATAGGAAGATTGGAGTACAATTTAGGATAGAGATAGAGATCTTAAACTATCCTAACCACACAATATAGTCCTACCAAACTAAGGCGCCGTGGCCCCTAGAGACAGGCGTGATATATCTATAACACCCTCCCTTAGGATTAGATTACGTTTAAAATCTTCAAAGGATCTTGTGGGGAAAGCCTTTGTGAAGCCATGTGCAACTTGATCTTTGGCCACCCTCTCTCTGACAAAATGATAATCAATCTCAATATGTTTTGTTCTAACATGAAACACAGGATTGGCAGAAACATAAGTAGAACCAAGATTGTCACACCAAAGACATGGAGTTTGTGTATTATATATCCCTAGTTCCTTGAGAATATACTTAACCCATATGTTTTCTGCAATTGCATTCGCAAGTGCTTTATATTCTGCTTCAGTACTTGATCTTGATACAGTAGCTTGCCTCTTTGCACACAATGAAATTAAGTTAGGTCCAAAGAAAACTGCAAAGTCACCCCTGCCCAATCAGAGTCTGAGAATGCACTGACTAAAGTAGATGGTGACTTGCTGAAGGTTAGACCCACACCAAGAGTATGCTTTACATTTCTCAAGATACGTTTAGCAACCATCCAATGTACAGAAGTAGGTTCATGAAGATATTGACACGCTTTATTTACAACAAAAGAGGTACCAGGCTGGTGAGTGTCAAATACTGAAGTGCTCGTACCAAGCTTTTGTACTTAGTACCATCCTCTTGACTTAATAGTGCACCATCGGCAAGAGATAATTTTTCACAACTAGAGAGGGGTGTTGGAGAAGGTTTACAACCCTGCATCCCAACCTTGCTCAAAATATCTATTGCATATTTTGCTTGAGAGAGATGAAGACGACCTTCTATGTTTCTTTGTACCTCAATACCAAGGAAGTAGCGAAGATCTCCTAGATATTTTAGAGCAAATTCTGAGTGCAAATCTCTCAAAAGGGCTGTTAGTGCCTCACTACAGGAGCTAGTAACAATGATATCATCAACATAAATAAGCACAAAGATGATAGTATGTAACTTATTGTAAATGAATAGTGATGTATCAGATTTGTAAGGAACAAAACCAAGCAGTTGTAACTTGGAGCTCAAGCGAGAATACCATGCCCTGGGAGCTTGTTTAAATCCATAGAGAGATTTATCAAGTCGGCATATATGAGATGGATGAAGGATATCCTCAAACCGAGGAGGCTGCGGCATATACACTTCCTCTTCCAGAACACCATGAAGAAACGCATTCTGCACATCTAGCTGTCCGAGACTCCACCCTCTAGACAAAACAATGGACAAAACAAGACGAATAGTAGCTGCTTTAACAATAGGGCTAAAGGTGTCCTCATAATCCAGGCCATACCTCTGCTTGAACCCTTTGGCAACAAGTATGGCTTTGTAGCGGTCAATGGTACCATCTAATCTCCTCTTTATTCTGAATACCCATTTACAACCAATCACATTTTTACCTGGTTGGAAAAGAACAAGATGTCAGGTGTGATTTTGCTTAAGAGATTGAAATTCTTCATCCATGTTCTGCTTCCACTTCGGATCAGCCAAAGCATCACTGACACTGCGGGGTTCACCTGTAGGAGTAGTTGAAACCAAGACATATTTAGTTTTACAATTGATTGGTTGAATAAACCGAGCAGGTAGTCGTGTACGAGGAGGCATTGATGCAGACAAAGAAGGTTCAACAATGTCAGCGTGGGGCTGAGCAGGGGGCAACGATCCTGAGCTGCCAGAGCCTCCAAACACACCAAAGGAGGCCAGCTCATCTGTAGTGGAGAGTGGTGGTGAATCTCCAGGCATAGCCATAGAAGATCCAGGACTGAAGGGCGAAACATGCACGGATCCTGTGTGCGAGGTTCACCAGGCACGGAGGCAGAAGCACCTGGGCGACGCCGAGCGTACACCCGACCATATCGCTCTGTCGGCTGATCGCCCACACCAGGTTGTAGCAGAACCGCATCATAACCTGGAGGTGTCGTGGAACTGGGCACGACAGATGGTGAAAGGTGCGGAGTTGGCGAGGCTGGAGGAGCTCGAGCAACCTGGATAGCTGCAGATCCCAAGGTGGAGTCGATGCAGGCCAGCCCGGACAAGAGTTTTGGACCCGAGGAGGATCGCACCTTGTCAGCAGCAGCCCCAACAGAGACATCCAGTTGGCTGCGATCGCCATGTTCAGCGCGTGTGTTTTCTGAAACATCAAGGTCACAACCAACATGAGAAATATTAGTAAAATCTTGGTTAGCACAATTATCATTACCCACACGTGGAACACCAAAAAGGTGTGGAGAAAGAAGAAGGATTTCTTTCCTAAGGAGAGCACCGACATTGGGATGAAGTTTTTCAAAAGGGAATTGAGTTTCATCAAAAACGATATCGTGGGAAATATACACACGACCGTAGAAACATCAAGGCATTTTACACCTTTGTGCTGAGCACTATATCCAAGGAAGACACATTGTTTTGACATAAACATGAGTTTATGAGTGTTGTATGGGTGAAGATTTTCCAACAAGCACAACCAGAGACTGAAAGATTGGTGTTATCTGGCAAGACTTGAAGAAGACGTTCAGTGGGAGTTTCATTGGATATAGTATGACTTGGACACATATTTATAAGATAAACGATAGTCAAGAAAGCTTCATCCCAAAATTTTAGTGGCATGGATGCCACAACTAGAAGAGATGGTCCTACTTCAACAATGTGACGATGTTTACGTTCTGCAGAGCCATTTTGTTGATGAGTATGTGGGCAGGATACGTGGTGAGAGATGCCTATCTTTTGAAATAAGGAATTCCGTCTCTGATATTCACCACCCCAATCTGATTGCATGGCAAGAATTTTTCTATCAAATTGGCGCTCAACAAGTGCTTGAAAATTATGGAACACTTGAAACACATAAAAACATTTCTTAAGGAGGTAGATCCAAGTGTTTTTCTAAAGTCATCAATAAAGCTAACGTAATAAGTATGTCGACCAACAGAAGAGGGTGTTGGACCCCATACATTAGAAAAAATGAGTTGCAAAGGTATTGTAGACACACTAGTAGACACTGGATAAGGCAATTGATGACTTTTAGCCTTTTGACATGCATGACAAATGGTTTCAGAGTTTCTCTCACCAACAACCAAGAGCTTATTTTTACAAAGAATTTGATGAAAAGTAGCAAAGAAGGATGACCTAAGCGATTGTGCCATCTTTCAACAGAAAGCTTGCTGGTCCCATGGACTTGTTTATTGTACTGGCAATACTAGGGAAGCAAAGCATAGAGGCCTTGTACGCAGACACCTCTATGAAGAATTTTCTTCATGACCTTCTCCTTGATCAAAAAGAAGAAAGGGTGATATTCTATAAAGACATTGTTATCAAGGGCAATGCGATGAACAGATAACAAGGTTTTGGAAGCATTAGGTACTTGCAATATGTAATTGAGCTTAAGGTTTTTGTGTGGGGTTTTGATAATTGAACGACCAATATGACTTATCTCTATACCTGCACCATTTGCGGCGGTGTAGACTTGATCATGGCCACGATAAGACATTGTCAGCTTCTCCAGTTCACCGGTGATGTGATTTGTGGCGCCGGTGTGCATATACCAATTTGTATGAACGCCGTACGAGGTATCAGCTGCAGCTGCAATTTTCTTTTTCTGGGCATTGTTGTCATCGACATAGCGTATGAGAAGTTTCAAGAGAGGCGACCTGAACGAGAACCTCCTTGGACAAATTGCGCAGGAGATAGGCAACAATTTGTTGATCCTGGACAAGCCAGGGGGCATAGGCAGGGTTAGAAATAACATGATCCTTGCCACCTTTGTCTTTAATGGTGATCATCTTGGGAGGCTCCTCAGTGGTGTTGTCGATGTAGCCGTACAAACCAGCGCCCAGTATTTCGGATCGGGCTTGAGCTTTCCAGAGAACATAGTTCGTTCGGGAAAGAGGCTCGGAGGTATTTTAGTGGAGGCCGGAGGCGGGTGCAGCGGAGAAGGTGGACATGGCCATGCGGGTTTGGGTAGCGGGCAAAGAAGCTAGGCTTGGGTGGAGGGCGACGATGGTGAGATGGCCGGGGAGATGGAGGATATGAGCTAGATGCAATCGGAAGAGCATGCTCTGTATACCATGTAACATAATATGGAAGCGTGCCAACCCTCGAGGGTAGAGTCTGCATGTATATATTGATAGGAAGATTGGAGTACAAGTTAGGATAGAGATAGAGCTCTTAAACTATACTAACCACACAATAGAGTCCTACAAAACTAAGGCACCGTGGCCCCTAGAGATAGGCATGATATATCTCTAACAAATACAACAAGAACGAAAATTACCCTCACAACCAATTAGGCAAAACTCTTATGGATGTAACAAAGAATGGTACTAATGCAGACAGAACGGAAATAACCTGACATAGCCAATTAAGAACAATTGTGATGAATATAGAAAAGAACAGTATGTCAGTCCAAGAAAAACTCAGTGTGATTCCCACTAGAATTGTTTAAGATCACGGAAGATAAATGTTTGAACTTTTCTAGGGACTAGGCACCAATTGCATAATCTAAAAATCAATCTATACGTGCGAACCATGTGGAGCACTATCTATGGATTGGAGCGACACAGGTTATACGTAGTTGTCTTCTAGGTGAATGCAAGAAAAATGGGATGTATTGGATTAGATTGAATGATGATGACAACGACGCCGACATCACGGTACACTGCAGCTTCTCGGCTTGAACGGCCAGGTCAAGACTTGATGACGGCAAGACTATTGCACAGGCTACGACTCTCAGGAGGAAGCGAAGCAAGGTTGTTGTGGGTGATCAGGTTAGTGGAGTGCTGGTGAATTTTGCTAGGGCTCTTCTAAGTGGGATCGACCATGGAGAAGAATCACGAGAGGGCATTCAAATTGAGGAAACTATCAAAGAACAAAGAATTTTTTATAGGGTAATAAAGAACGGTGAGTTGAGAGGACAGGCATTGCAGGTCGGGAGAGGGGAGGTCTCTCTTGGTCCATTTGGTACGTGGGTGACCGAACCCACTTATATTGATGTGGCAGTATTGATGGTTCGTTCTCTAAGCTGCTAATCAAACGAATGGGTGGCATTGTGTAGGACAACAACTGCTGACGTGGAGGAAATACTGATGTGGACAAATATGTGGTAAATTTTGTATGCTTTAGTGGGATGTTGAGGTGGACACTTTGGATGACAAGGGAATTGGAACCAACATCTTAAGAACGTAAGATGATAGATAAAACGCCCATGTGTGCATAAGCGTTTTGCAACAGTGATTCACGGTGCAATGCAAAAGTATGAGAATAAATGTGAGGAAATATCATCAGTCAGAAAGTAAAGAATTCTCAATCAACTCGAGTGGTGCATTGATACAAAACTGATTTCTGGAAGAAGAATCCTTCATGTATAAGCTAATACAACCAGAACGGAAATAACCCTGACAACCAATTAAGTAAAACTATTATGGATGTAACAAAGAATGGTACGAATGAGGATAGAATAGAAATAATCTGACATAGCCAATTAAGAACGATTGTTATGAGTATAGAAAACAATAGTATGCCAGTCCAAGAAAAACTCGATGTGATTCCCAATAGAATTGTTTCAGGTCACAAAAGATAAATGTTTGAATTTTTCTAGGGTCAAGCCACCAATTGCATATTCTAAAAATCAATCTATACCTGCCAACAATGTGGAGTACTATCTATGTATTGGAGCGACACATGTTATTCATAGTTGGCATCTAGGTGAGTGCAAGAAAAACAAGATGGATTGTATTAGCTTGAATGATGATGACGACGGCGCCGACATCATGATATGCTGCAGCTTCTTGGTTTGAGCCGCCAGGTCGAGACTTGATGACGGAAAGACCATTGCACTAGCTACGACTCTCAAGAGGAAGTGAAGCAAGGTGTGTTGTGTGTGATCAGGTTAGTGGAGTGCTGGTGAATTTTGCCATGGCACTTCTAAGTGGGATCGACCATGGAGAGGAATCACGGGAGGGCATTAAAATTGAGGAAACTTTCAAAGAACAAAGAATTTTTTATAGGGTAATAAAGAACGGTGAGTTCGGAGGACACACGTTGCAGGTCAGGAGAGGTGAGGTCTGTCTTGGTCCACTTTGTACGTGGGTAACCGAACCCAATTATATTGATGTGGCAGAATTGATGGTTTGTTCTCTAAGCCACTGATCAAACGCATGGGTGGCATTATGTAGGGCAACAACTGTTGACGTGGAGGAAATGCTGATGTGGACAGATATGTGGTAAAGTTTGTATGCTTTAGTGGTATGTTGAGGGGGACACTTCGCATGACAAGAGAATTGGAACCAACTTCTTAAGAATGTAAGATGTAAGATGTAATTAGTACATATTTGTTGCAATTACTTGAATCTTGACATGTTTTTGCATGACTTGCTTCAATTTGTCTGTTGGTACATTTTCACCTGCCTTGATATCCATATATATATATTAGCGAAGCTGGTGCTTTGCTATGCTAATAGCTTTGTTTCGTCTTTCTAGTGACTGCAACACACTTCCGCAAACCATAGACAGATAGCAACACAACCACGAAATCACAGTGCATTGCCACAATATGTCACAAACTAAACAGTCCCCATGAATAACACAGGTGGTTTCTGTAAACAAAAAAGATCGAAAATCTGTTTTGCCTCCAGGGACCCGATGATACTGATATCCCTACCAACCATATCCCTGGGGATTTGGGAGTGCAGTTGTATTCCAGTTTGTATTCACCTATTTCAATTTCAATTAGAATAGTTCAGGTGGCCCACTCACACGTACATAGTAAATGATGTGCTCCGTTAGTCTATTGTTGGTATAAACGGATGAGCGTGACTTCTGCCTTTATCCTATACTAGCGGTTGGGACGCGCCTTCGCGCGCCTCTTGATGAGTTCATGTGCGCTCCTATCTTTTCTCAACACATTGGGTTGCCTTGTTTGGTCCTTAATTTCGCTCCAGGATGATATTAGTTAGAAATGTTGGTTTAGATAGTGGACATTCAGAATTGATCATGTAAGTAGGCTAAAGTTAACTTTTTATGAAAAGAGAGAAAATAGCACATCAAAGTAGATCCCTGAATGACCTTGTCCATTCTGGGCAGGTTTAAGAAGTTATGAAAAGAGAGCAAATAGCACATCAAAAGAGATGCATGAATGATCTTGTCCATTCCGGGCAGGTCGAACAACTCGATCAACACGGAGGTGGGCGTCGTCATCGTGGCATCACTATTAGTTGAGTGCCATTCCGGGTAGGCCGAACAACTCAATCAACACGAAGGTGGGCATTGTCATCGTGTCATCACTATTAGTTGCGTGGCGCTGGTTGGACGTCAGTGATGATGGTGGCATTGGTCCCCACTCCCACGGGTTGTGGCTGCATCATAATAGAGGTGGTGTTCGTAGGGAGAGGACCAAGATGTCGCCTCTGGGTTCCTGCGTGGGAGTCACCAGCAAACATGGTTGCGGTGTCGGTCCCTGCGTCTGAGTCTCCAGTGGTGAGGTGGAAGGGTCTGAAGTGGACTTGGAGATATGCATACTCCATTCAATCATCATATGTCACAAACTGCATTAGTTACATGTAGTGAGTTCGATAAATGTTGAGGATGTTGCAAGTTACAACTTCATTCAAGATGAAATAGAATAGATAAATGCACTCTAAAAAGAAGGAGAGATTTCTAACCTTTTAGAGTCTCTGTCCCCATGCTAATAAGAAGATGTAGTGTTAAATGATCACCACTACTACTATTCGTCTGCTTGGTGACTAAGAGAAAAGTTGATAGTAAAACAAAGATTCAGTTGCTACAATAATGCCTAGAGTTCACGAACAATGCTAGTTTCTCCATGTCCTTTCCAACAAGATGCAGTTTGAGGGGCACACCATCACACCAATCCTTCAGACAATTTGAAAGGTTTGGGTCACCACAAAATATAAGTTCTTTTCTTTGTTAATCATCCACAGTAGGGTTTGGACGGTAGATAGGCTCGAGCGTAGGGGGCCACCAAATTGTGAACTATGCCTACTTTGCTACCTGGTTCAGGAATCAACGGCTCATCTTCTCTTCACATCGCTTTTCGCTTGAAGTGTGGAAGTCGGTTAAAGCAAAGTTTGGACTGCCATACATAACAACGACATATTAGGCGAATATGGTCACTGCAGAAGATTGGTGGGGTAATATAACACCCTGTGTTTGTATCACTTTTGCCACATGATGTTTTAATAAAAATGGAGGCAATTAATTTTTTATTGCATGATTGTGATGGTTGATTTTGTTGCAACTTGCTTGTGTGACTGATTGAGTTATGAATCACTATAGTTGTTCACCTCTCTAAAACCCACCTCCTTGACCCCAAACTCTTGCCCAATGATCATGCCATGTGAGTAGAACCAGAAACCCATTTTTGTAAATTATTATTTTAATAAAAGGCATTTATTTATTTTAAGTTTTCCAAAACCCCTAGTTTGAGCTTTGCACTACAAGTCCCCAACTTAGGAGAGATGCCTTACCCCAAAGTTTTTAAATTGGAACCTATTATATAAAATGTTTCCCAAAATCATAAAATAGTTATTTCAAAAGTTATTTTCTATTTTAATTAAAAACATCTTTTTGGAACTAGAAATGGTAATTCATAAGGAAAAAATAGTTTATCACTACGAAAATATTTGAGAAAATTTAGGGAAACTCAGTGGACATATATTTTCCATACATAAGAGTTTCAACACATGGTCATGTTCGAAATATTGGACAAAAACCCTAAAAACCCTTTTTGTTCCTATTTCAAGCTTTTGAAATATTTCCATAGGAAATATTCTCAATATATTGCAGGAAAATTCTAGTAAATCACACATGATACATGTGGTGATCTGCAAAGTTTTCTCTCAATCCAAGTTGATTTGATCCACCCAGTAATCCCAAAACCTTTTGTGTCCAGAACCAAATTTGAGCAACTTTACATTGCCAAGTTTATCCAATTGATCCCAAACTTCACAGAAGTGACCTAACCCTCAAATAAGGATGCTACACCAAGTTGTGCTTTTGTGGGAGTTGATTTGATCACCTAGGTCCATAGAAATATGATTCTGTCCATTTCTAGGGTTTTTCGTGTTTACATTGTCAACTTTCCTCAAATGAGCTTAAACTTGGTGAATCGTACGGATTTTACCCATCAAATGATTCTGTTAAATATCACTGCAAGTGGTGAGTTTTATCTTACTCAAACCACAATCAAACACCTTCTGCTGATTTGGTAAAACTACAACTTTCCTCCCTTCTAGCGTTCCCCTTCACTTCAAGTTCTTACCACAAGCCCGCATGGTTACCTTTCACCTCAAGTAAAAAGATCCAGCTCTCGTTCAACGATAGGGTGGGTAAAAACCCGAATTACCCATCTGATGCACTACCTTTCTCCCACTCTTTCTTTGAGCACTCTTTCTTTGACCACTACCTCTCTCCTCATCTCCAGAGCATCCAAGGAGCATCTCCACTGGCCCGAGGCGCTCGTGGACAAGATGGGGCATGCCACAGCACGCTAACATGCCATGGCATGCCAAAACTATGCTTCGGACGCGCTATAGTGCGCTCTTGCACTAAGGCGCGGCCAACCCTGACCGTCTCGTGCCCCCTCTGGCTATGACCCGAGGTGCCCTCAACGACCGATGTCGTGCGGCTTGTAGGGCCCCTCCTCTCTCTCCCTCTTTCCCCCCTGCAACGCGTGCCCACGACCACCCGATTCGGTCAGTAGGCGCCCACAATCGTGACAAGCCAGGAGTGTGCCCGCGCTCATCCTCGCCTTCTTCCCGACCCGAGACCGCGTCAACAAAGACCACAAATACGTCCCCAAGTCCCCTCTCCCCCTCCCCCGACAGTCGCCACGATCTCACTGGTGCACGAGTTCTCAATGGACCATGCCCCTGCTATAATAGGCCACCCCAAGCCTCCTTCTCCCTCCATTCGACCCCCTACTACTCCTAATCGAGCTCCTAGACCACCCACTCCTCGCAAGAGGCTCCCGAGCTCGAGATGGAGCTCAAGATCCGCTTTATCGGGACTTCGGCAATCCCTAGGTACATGGCCGCTCCGGTCCTCCTTTCTTCCCTGTTGGAACCGCGACAGCGACCTGATGCTTCTCCTCCTCCCCCTGTTCTTTTTCTGATGGAATCAGCCCCGGCGACCACCCTCCCGAAGAACCTCCGCCATCGGACCTCGCCGCCGGCGACTCGCTACACCTCAGCTCCTCCCTCCAGCACCAACCGAACTGTGGGATGACGCTGGTCTCATTCCCGTCATCGTCGAGCCCAGTAGTGCCCCATCTCGTCGTCGTGAGCTCTCACTCTCTCATGCCCGGAGGTTGAAGACGACTCCAGCAGGGCTCGCCTGTCATCCTCCTCCCCCCTCCCTCTTTTGATGACCGCTGGGGCCAAGCGGTCAGGCTTGAACGCGCAGGCGCGCGTGCGCCATGGCGGATGAAGGCATAAAGCACCTTTGCGCCTTGGACGTGGCCTCCTGGTGCCGTCGGGTTTCCCTGTGGGCCAGTCCCGTCGTGCCGGTTTGGCCCACGGGGAACACTAGCCCTTCCTTTTATTCCTTTTCGAGAATCTTTCAAAAATCCCCTAAGTTTAAATATTTCTCCAAATTCAAATATTCCATCACCAAAAATCTTTTAATATTGTGTAGTATTTTTGGGTACCAATTGTGTATTTTTTACTATAGGTTGCATGCACTGTTTTTATTTTAAAACCCTCTTAGGGCATTTTAACACTTTGTTAAAATAGTTATTACAACTTTTTAGAGACCAAAAATAAAACCCAACATCTACAATACCTATACTCACCCTAGTATTTTACAAAAATGGTGTGACATTTTTATGAGTAGATTATTTTCTCTATTTTTGGTTGAGTGCTTATTTTTGCCCGTTGATATTGTGATGATAGATTGCGCTGCTGACGAGGGACTTGGACCAAAAGACTTTGAAGACCCCGGAGACTATGTTGAGCAAGGCAAACAACCCATTGACCATGTCTAAGAGAATACTTTCATGCATGTCACATTTAGCATTTCATTTCGATGCATAAGATCATGTTGAATCGGTAACTACCTCGGTGGGATGTTTTTGATAGTTCCTCGTTGCACTTGCACTTGGGCATAACCCTACCTACCCATGAGGATTGTGCATGTGGGATGTAGTTAGGTTCCTAGTAGTGCTACGCATGGGATTGGGTACATGCATGGTAACGGTAAAGGAAGGTGATTTCAAAGGTTTTACAAAAACCCCGTCGGGTGCCACTAATGGCGGAGGGAGATAGTGTGATCTAGGTAGCCACTTGAGAAATAAGTGGTATACCGAGGCTAGTCAGTGTGTGTGGTTTTCGAAATTGGATTGGTTTAAGTTGCAACCATTATTCCAACCTTACATGCATGACCACGATACCCTTGATGGGTCGGGGCTTTGCTGATTACTATGGTTGGTGCTAGTAGAGAGCCGCATTACTAGTGGCAGGAGTAACTTCGTCCCTCTCGAGATGGGGTTGTGCCAATAAAAAGGGCGGCCATGGGCTGTTTTCACATACATCGGGCACACCGTTGCATGCCCTCGATGGACAATACGTGTGATGTACATCACGAGGGATGGTCACCAAGGAGTGGCCTCTTTGCTAGTATCATCATGGGAAAGGTGATGTTCGGGTACTTCTCTCGGGTGTGAGAAACACCGTGAGTCGTGTCTTCACATGGAAGTTTCCCGACTCTTGTGGGTAAAGCGTGCAACCTCTGTGGAGTGTAAAACTATTGGAATAACCGTGTCCACGGTCATGGACAATTGGATGACCACCCTTGGGCTAGGTTCATGTTTATCAAATAGTGTGTGTGTGAGAGAAAGGTGGTATTTGAGTAAAATGATACGTGGGCTAAGTCGGATGACTTGGCATGATGGGTGAACATGGGTTGTTTAGCCCTTAGTAGATATTGATATTTGTAACCCGTTCACATGGTTATCACTTACCTTATGATGCATTCCCACGCGAGAAGTTGATCATGCAATTGCACCAGAGAAAAATCTGCTTTCCACAAAAAATGCCTACTAGTGTTATATCATGCTTCATTATTGCCTTGTTCCACATCATGGGTTGCTTTCAAGTACATTCAAAGTACTCATTGGCTTACCACCGGTTATTTATTTGGCCAGGCATGGAAGAACATGAAGTTGGAGAAGAGTTCGTCGACGACGAACATGCGAACTAGGACGCTACCTAGTCAGAATGCCTGTAGGTTAAGGCAGATGCCATGGGTTCACGCTTTCGTTCAAGATTTCCGCTGATAGTTATGTTTGGTGTATCGTCCTTCGAGACCCTATATATGTAAGACTTGACCTTAATGGTCCTTATTTGCATCAGATGGTATGTATGTATGTAAGACTCTTGTTATTTAGCTTATGTGTGTTGAGTGAGCTTGATCTTTAAGATCATCGTACACGTGAATTAGATGATCACGACCTATGAGTCAGGGTCCCCACAAAGCTGGTACCAGAGCCATCCTGATTGTAGGAATCCTTAGATAGCATGGACGTCATATAGGACAACCCCCTTTCCAAAAACTATACCTAGCATCTATATAATTAGCAGTTTCTGCATTTCTTACCCCTTCCACTCTATCTTCAAAAGTCTTTATAGACACACTCTCCTTGAACCTCGTAGATGGTTGTCGTACCCAAAAACCTCCTAGCATTCAACTTTCCCCTACTCCTTGAGGATAGCCTGGAGAAGTGCCAGATCCGCTGATCACCCGTTTTCCTCTACCACGAGCATTGGGTCAATGCCACCATGAAGAAGTACCATATTGAAGTGTTAATGAAGGAAAATGACTCCCCGACAAGCTGGTTCTTTGACGGACCACAAATGGAGAATCTCGTGTTAGCACTCGAGTTATCGGTGTGGAAGGCACTCATCCAGCATTGCGACATCCTTTGTGAAATGGCCGACGAACCGGCTACTCGCCACTTCCCTTTCGGAAAAGATGATGTTGGCGGGAGTTGGACGTTGATCACATCCCCGGAGGACGGAACACTGCTCAGGTTCCAGAGCTACTTCAGCCACTCCACCAAGACTCTAGATCACAACCTGATCAAGGAGTCCGTGAAGCTCCGCCAGGAACTTCACCACACCCGTGAGCTACTCCATCAACCTAAGACGAAGACAGTCAAGATCAAGAAGGATGGAGCCCACGAGGGGCGACCCGTTTTCACCTACGGAGGAGGAGTACTGCTACGGCAACAGACAACAGCGCCAGAAATTGGCTCGCTGACAGAGACATGGCTTGCGCTGGTTTTTCCCTTGAAGAGGAAAGGGTGATGCAGCACCTGAGCAGTAAGTATTTCCCTTAGTTTGAGAACCACGGTATCAATCCAGTAGGAGAATCGCGTCAAGTCCAGAGTACCTACGCAAACACAAAAGAGCTTGCACCCAATGCTATAAAGGGGTTGTCAATCCCTTCAAGATTGATTGCAAAGTGAGATCTGAAGGCGGAAAGTGCAACAAAGTAAAAGTGTAACACTGAAAATATGATGTGAAGTAGACCCGAGGGCCATAGTGTTCACTAGAGGCTTCTCTCAAAATAGAAAATATTACGGTGGGTGAACAAATTACCATCGAGCAATTGATAGAACCGCGCAAAGTCATGACAATATCTAAGGCGATGATCATACATATAGGCATCACGTCCGAGACAAGTAGACAGATACTTTCTGCATCTACTACTATTACTCCACACATCGACCGCTATCCAGCATGCATCTAGTGTATTGAGTTCATGACGAATAGAGTAACGCCTTAAGCAAGATGACATGATGTAGAGGGATAAACTCAAAACAACACTACTGAAATTCATAAATTTGCCGTCCGCCAAAGCTGACGGCAAAGGGTGCAACCACGGACGGCAAAGGCTTTGTCGTCGGTCAGCAGACGGCAAAGTAGACGGTAAAAAAAAATCCGGTGAAGAGGTTCTTTGCCATCAGCTTTCCCAAAGCGGACGGAAAAAAATCTTTGCCATGAGTGGGCTGACGGCAAATTAATTGGGACGGCAAAGGGTGCAACGTCCCCGTTAAGTGTTAACGGCAGGCCGTGTGCCTTTACCATCTGCCTCCCCTCCTTTGCCGTGCGTGGGCAGATGGCAAAGAGGGGAGAGAGAGGGGGCAGATTCCCCCTTTGCCGTCAGCCTCCACCCCTTTGCCATGAGGGGGCAGACGGCAAAGAGGGGAGAGAGAGGGGGCAGATTCCCCTCTTTATCGTCTACCTCCCCCCTTTGCCATGTGGGGGCAGACGGCAAAGAGGGGAACCAACCCCTTTTTTATTTATTTTTTGTTATATCCAGCATTTTTAACAATAATCTGGATATATATATATATTTGACATAAATAAATTTCTTTCCGTACTCATAATCATATTAAAATAACCTCTTATATCCAGCTTTCAAGTTGCATCCACGTGCATACAAAGTTTTATATATTACACCAGTTTCATCCACGTGCATACAAAGTTTCATATATTAATATACTACAAAAGTTTCAATACAACCCATGTTACAAGAAATCATCTTCAAGCATTCCATCAATATTTGCCAAGCTTCCCGTGAAGTGAAGGTAATCTGCAAAATGACAAATAAGAAAGTTAGAAGAATAATACTAGATGAAGTAGTGTATATATAGGTTATTTCGGAGAGAAATTAGCTAAGTATAGACCATTTAGGACCTAACTAAGCTAATTATGACATTTAGGTGGAACCCTAGCTAACTATAGGTCGTTTCAGAGCTAACTTGGGTAAAATAGGTCATTCCGGAGCAAACTATGCTTATTAAGCCATTTTTGATCTAGCTAGGCTAATTATAGGCCATTTAATACCTAAGTTGGGGGAATAGGTCATGTTGCAGCTACGTAAGCCTTATTATGTCATTTCGACGATAATTAGCTAAGTATAGGTCATTTTTTATTAAATAGACCAATTAGGAGCTAACTAAGCTAATTATGTCATTTATATGGATAATTAGCCAATTTAGGCTTTGTTGGATGAGTCTAATTAAGCTACGTACAATAAGAGAAAGAGAAGAAGAAGTAAAAGAAGGAGGAGGAGGAGGAGGAGGAGGAGAAGGAGACGGAAGGGAGAAGAAGAAGAAAAGAAGAAGGAGAAGGAGGAAGAAGGAGGAAGAAGAAGGAGAAGGAGGAGCTCCTTCTCCTTCTTCTCCTCCTTCTTCTTATCCTCCTCCCTCTCCTTCTTCTTCTTCTCCTCTTCTTCTTCTTACTTCCTTTCATTTTTCCTCTTTCTTCTCCTCTCGTCGCCTTCTTCGGGCTAAATTGGCTAAGAATGCCTTTTTGGAGCTAATTATGTCATTTCGAGGATAATTAGCTAAGTATAGGTCATTTTTTCATTAAATAGACCATTTAGGAGCTAACTAAGCTAATTATGTCATTTAGATGGATAATTAGCCAATTTAGGCTTTGTTGGATAAGTCTAAGCTACGTAGAATAGGAGAAAGAGAAGAAGAAGTAAAAGAAGGAGGAGGAGGAGGAGAAGGAGACGGTAGAGGAGAAGAAGAAGAAAATAAGAGGGAGAAGGAGAAGGAGGAAGAAGGAGGAAGAAGAAGGAGAAGGAGGAGCTCCTTCTCCTTCTTCTCCTCCTTCTTCTTATCCTCCTCCCTCTCCTTCTTCTTCTTCTCCTCTTCTTCTTCTTCCTTCCTTTCATTTTTCCTCTTTCTTCTCCTCTCGTCTCCTTCTTCGGGCTAAATTGGCTAAGAATGCGTTTTTGGAGCTAATTATGTCATTTCGAGGATCATTAGCTAAGTATAGGTCATTTTTTATTAAATAGACCATTTCGGAGCTAACTAAGCTAATTATGTCATTAAGATGGATAATTAGCCAATTTAGGCTTTGTTGGATGAGTCTAATTAAGCTACGTAGAATAAGAGAAAGAGAAGAAGAAGTAAAAGAAGGAGGAGGACGAGGAGGAGGAGAAGGAGATGGAAGAGGAGAAGAAGAAGAAAAGAAGAAGGAGAAGGAGAAGGAGGAAGAAGGAGGAAGAAGGAGAAGGAGGAGCTCCTTCTCCTTCTTCTCCTCCTTCTCCTCCTTCTTCTTATCCTCCTCCCTCTCCTTCTTCTTCTTCTCCTCTTCTTCTTCTTCCTTCCTTGCATTTTTCCTCTTTCTTCTCCTCTCGTCTCCTTCTTCAGGCTAAATTGGCTAAGAATGCCTTTTTGGAGCTAATTATGTCATTTCGAGGATAATTAGCTAACTATAGGTCATTTTTTATTAAATAGACCATTTAGGAGCTAACTAAGCTAATTATGTCATTTAGATGGATAATTAGCCAATTTAGGCTTTGTTGGATGAATCTAATTAAGCTACGTAGAATAAGAGAAAGAGAAGAAGAAGTAAAAGAAGTCTAATTAAGCTAACTAAGCTACCTAAGCTAATTAAGCTAACTAAGCTAACTAAGCTAACTAAGCTAATTAAGCTAACTAAGCTAACTAAACTAACTAAGCTAACTATGTCATCTAGCTATATTTTATTAAATAGGTCTTTTTGGAGCTAACTAAGCTAATTATGTCATTTAGCTATCTTTTATTAAAACACTAGAAATAACATACCTAAGTTAGGGTCAAGCACGGTGGCTCTGGCTTGTTTCACCTGGAGAAGGCTGCCATGGAGAAGGCTGGCCTGGAGAAGGCTTGATTGTAGAAGGGTCGTGCGATGCGTTTCGGGACATATTCTGCACCAAACATCGTTTGCAATGTGTAGTTAGCATGAGGACACTCTTAAGATCACTCCACTGAAATGAAACTCACCGTCCCCGCCACGTTAACGACTGGCATCGGCGGAGGGACTCGGCCGTTCTTCTCGCACATAGACTGAACATTTGGTTTCGACAAGTCAAACTTTTTATTTATTAATGAAACGGACATTCAAATGCAAGATTTGAAATAACACAAAGAAGAAACTTACCACGAGTAGCTATTATATGGCCCTGGTAGACGCATAATTCCGTGCCCTCTCTGCCTCCACCAATGCAGTCGTCCTTTCCTCCAGCTCCCTAATTCACTTATCCTTCTCCGCCATAGCCGCCTGCATTGCCTCTCTCTCTTTCTGAATAGCAGCCTACAACACAACTCATTGTTAGCATATTGGTTCCAACGCACAACATAATGCGGAAAGATATTTGAGTCCATTAAACTAACCTCGATGGTGAGCTCGACTGGCCGTGCACGACGTGTTATCTCCGGACAAGAGCTCGTTTGGCGTGCCATTATCTACCGGAGATAGCTAGGACAACGTATAAGGTCGTCTCCAATGGCGATCGAGCCATGGGGCCTCCCATTGCCAGCTATCATCACCAGCTCTGGATCAATAGGCCCCTCGCTCGGGTTAAAGTCCTCCCCTTTCCTCGCCTTCCCGTGATCTCTGTACTTCACGAGCTTGTCGTGGGAGGAGATGTTGGTGAAGTTTTCTCGATGCTCGAGGTCAGACTCAGAGAATGCCTTGACCTTCTTGTACGAGGCAGTCTGGGCCATCGCATACAGGTCGTACATCTGTGGCGCCTCCGTCTTATTGTGACGCGCCTAAAAGAGAGAGAGAGGAAAATTGAATTGCATGAGGCATGAAGCAAACCACATACCCAGTTCTCACCAAATTGGATTAAGTTGAAACTCCCTTGATGGTGTGGCACGCCAACCATTTTGCCACGCCTCTCCTTGGCGTTGTTGTGGCTGGCCCACCACGTTTCAGAGCACCACAGATCCACCAAGGCCTCCCAACAATCATTCTTATCCACACACCATCTCGGGGGCACCTAAGTTAAACAAGAGAAATTTGAGCGCGTAAGAACCAAATCAAGGAAACTAACTACAAAGCCTTAATAATATGTAATTACCTTCATGTAATGCTCCTTCTCCATCTTAGCATCACGGCACTTCGCCTTGTCAAGCCTAGTACGCAGCGTAGCATAGTAGTCTCGGACAGCCTGCACCCGAGCCTCGTGCCGAAAGTTTTGAAGTAGGCAGCGACATTCGGTTTCGATAACCTTTGCCGCGTCCTCCTCGTATCCCTCCTCACACCTGTAGTAGGTCTGCAAACGAGACAACACCGATTAGTAGAATAAATAGCTATGGTTGATTTATAATTGTGTGAAAGAGAAATTACCCAGAACTTTCGGATCACCATGTCCGACCTCGTGTCACACAAAACACCGTCGAGCTCCACCTCCGACGGGGCCGGGGCACCCAAGTAGTGCTCCCAGGTCATTCCTACCTCTCGCTCCCGACCGGGCAACGTAACAAACCCTGGGAAGTTTTGACGGCAAAGAACACCAAGGACGCTGTTGGGCTTGCGGACACCCTTGGCAACAATCCAACCCCTACAGTATGACAAATTAAAGCCAAAACATTAGATATTTGAGAAAACCCGAAGGCAAAAGGTTAAATAATAGTAAATTAACTTACTTGTCCCCATTTGGCCTAATCAACCACCTCTGCTCGGGGGTCGCTGGCACAAGCGGGAGCCCCGAACTACCACGCTGGTACACGGTAGGCCCCTGACCCAGCTCCTCGTCGCTACCAGCATGGCCACTTGCCTCAGGCCAGGTATCCCACTGGGTCTCTTGGGACGTACCCTCATCCCTGCCTTGCTCCGGAGTCGCCTGGAAGGAAGCCTCTGGGACAGGAGTCTCGTGCATCGAAGGCTCGTCGACCTGAGGCTGGTCGACCCGACGCTCGTGAACCGGAGACCGTAGCCTCCACCTCAGACGAATCCACCCTAGAAGTCATGTGCTCAGGTGAATCAACTTGGGGTGGTGGCGGAGACCGTGTAGCCCTACCTCTCCCGCGGCCACGTGTACCTTTAGTACAACATCAATACCAACATGAGTAATAAAATGTATATAAATACCAATATGCATACAACATGAGTACAACATAAATACCAACATGAATACAACGTGTACCTTTAGTGCCTCTCGGCTTCGCGGGGGGTAGACCTCCTCTCACGGGGGCCGCTCCTTGCAAAGGATAGAGCAACACTCTCCGAAGAGGCGAGGCACGAATGGAAGTACCCATCCCATCACCCGCTGACGAAGAAGCAGCCGCGGAGTGCTTTCGACCCTTTCCCACCATCTTTCAACACCTGTCATGACAAAGAGTAAATGAAATTAGTACAACATAAATACAAATAGGAGTAATAAAATGTATATAATTTAAGTGTATCATCGTCATAAATACCAACATGACTAATAAAAATTGAATACCTAACATGAACTCAAAATTTATATATAGTATAATAGTTGAATACCTGACATGAACTAATACCAATCGTCCTCGTGTATATATGCTTCGGGGTCAATAAATGCATCATGATCATCACTATCATCAATAAATGCATCATCATTGGCGTGGCGTCGGGCGTCGGGGGTCGGGAGTCATGGGCCGAGGGTCTGGGTCGGGGGTCAGTGGCGTCGGGGGTCGAGGGTTAGTGGCGTCGGGGGTCAGTGGCGTCGGGGGTCAGGGGTCGGGGGTCAGTGGCGTCGGGGGTCGATGGTCGGGGGTCAGTGGCATCGGGCGTCACGGGTCGGGGGTCGAGGCTTAGTTTCGGGGTGCCAGGGTTCCCTTTTCCTCTTCTTTCTTCTTCTCCTCTCTCCTCTTTTTCTTCTTCTTCTTCTTTTCTTCTTCTTCTTCTTCTTCTTCTTCTTCTTCTTCTTCTTTTTCGCCTCCTACTCCCCCTCCTCTTTTTATCCTCCTATTCTTTTTCTTGTTCTTGTTCTTGTTCTTGTTCTTCTTCTTCTTTCTCCTCCTCTTCCTCCTCCTCCTCTTCTTCTTCTTCTTCTTGTTCTTCTTGTTCTTCTTGTTCTTCTTCTTCTTCTTCTTCTTCTTGTTCTTCTTGTTCTTCTTCTTCTTCTTCTTCTTCTTTCTCCTCCTCCTCCTCCTGTTCTTCTTCTTCTTCTTCTTCTTCTTCTCCTTCTTCTTTTCTTTCTTCTTCTAATTATTTTCTTCTTTTCCTTTTTCTTTTTCATATTTTTCCTTCTGCGTTTCCTCTTTTTTCTTCTAACCTAACTAACTAACCTAATTAGCCTAATAATCTAACCAAATAAACTAACTAAATTACCCTATATATAATAAAAACTAACCTAATAAACTAACTAAAGTAATTAACTTTTTTAAAAAGAAAAAGAAGAAGAACTCAACTCACCGTCGTGGACGACGACAGGGGGCGGCGGCGGC
The DNA here is from genome assembly GCF_904849725.1 of Hordeum vulgare subsp. vulgare. Lineage (NCBI taxonomy): Eukaryota > Viridiplantae > Streptophyta > Magnoliopsida > Poales > Poaceae > Hordeum > Hordeum vulgare. The sequence goes on along the minus strand of NC_058520.1, from coordinate 227,197,312 downwards.
GGTGGACGACGGCAGGGGCGCAGGGGGCGCGCGGCAGGCGACCGGCGGGCGGGGTGGAGGGGTGCTGCGGGCGGGAGGGCAGGCGGCCGGCGGGCGGGGAGGAGGTGTGCCGCGGGCGGGAGGGTAGGCGGCCGACGGGTGGGGAGGAGGGGTGCCGCGGGCGGGAGGGGAGGCGGCCGGTGGGCGGAGAGGAGGGGTGCCGCGAGCGAGCGCGGGGAGGAGGCCGCGGGGAGGAGGCGGCGGGAGGGGAGGTGGTCGGCGGGCGCGGGGAGGAGGCCGCGGGGAGGAGGCAGCGGGAGGGGAGGTGGTCGGCGGGCGGGGAGGAGGGGTGCCGCGGGAGGGGAGGAGGGGGCGGGGGAGGAGGTGGCGGACGGGAGGGGAGGCGGCCGGCGGGCGGGGGAGGAGGCGGCGGACGGGAGGGGAGGCGGCCGGCGGGCGGGGGACGAGCGGCTGAGAGTAACTGTCGGAGCGGAGGAGACTGTCGGAGCGGATGAGAGTGAGAGGGAGAGGGAGACGGCCGTTAGGGGGGGCTTGCTTTGTCGTCCCCCCCCCCCCCCCGACGGCAAAGAAAGGAGGGCAGACGGCAAAGGGAGCGCCCGTTATGGGGTGGGAGGGGGTGTACGGTGGCACCCCCTTCGCCGTCTGCCAAACCTTTGCCGTCCGCCTGTGCTTCCTTTGCCGTCTGCTGGCCGATGGCAAAGAATTTTTTTGCCTTATGTGTTCTCTTTGCCGTCTGCTTTGCGCCAGCTGATGGCAAAGAAGATCTTTGGCATGTGTCACCAGACGGCAAAGGAAAGGCAGACGGCAAATTTGTGAATTCCAGTAGTGCAATGATGAAAACCCCATATTGTTACCCTTGATGGCAACAACAGGATGCGTGCCTCGCTACCCCTTCTGTCACTGGGTGAGGTCACCGCACGGTATGAACCCAAAACCAAGCACTTCTCCCATTGCAAGAATCATAGATCAAGTTCGCCAAACAAAACCCACAAATCAAAAAGAATTACGAGGACATGAAATCATGCATATAAGAGATCAGAAGAAACTCAAATAAGATTCATAGATAATCTGATCATAAATGCAAAATTCATCGGATCTCGACAAACAGACCGCAAAATAAGATTACATCGGATAGATGTCCATGAAGATCATGGAGAACTTTGTATTGAAGATCCAAGAGAGAGAAGAAGCCATCTAGCTACTAGCTATGGACCCGTAGGTCTATGGTGAACTACTCACGCATCATCGGAGAGGTGATGGTGTTGATGAAGAAGCCCTCCGTACCTGAATCCCCCTCCGGCAGGGCACCAGAACGTGCCCGAGATGGGATCTTGTGGGGACAAAAGCTTGCGGCGGCGGAAAAGTATTTTCATGGCTCCCGTGACTTTTTTGGGATTTTAGGGAATATATAGGCGAAGGAGCTAGGGCAGAGGAGTCCCAAAAAATCCTCCTCTGAAAAAGGTCAAAAACACGGAAAAAACAGGAACTGGCACTTGGCACTGAGTTAATAGGTTAGTCCCAAAAAAGATATAAAAGGCATACAAAACATCCAAATTTGACAAGATAATAGCATGAAACCATTAAAAATTATAGATACGTTGGGGACGTGTCAAGCATCCCCAAGCTTAACTCCTGCTCATCCTCGAGTAGGGAAGTGATAAAGACTGAATTTTTGATGTGGAATGCTACCTAGCATAGTTGTCCCTTGTAACTTCTTTCATGTGACATGAATGTTCAGATTCGTAAGATTCAAAACAATAGTTTGATATTGACATGAAAACAATAATACTTCAAGCAAACTAGCAAGGTAATCATGAACTTTTGAAATAACAAGGCCAAAGAAAGTTATCCCTACAAAATCGTATAGTCTGGCTATGCTCGATCATCCCCACACAACTAACTTAAATCATGCACAACCCCGGTATTGGCCAAGTAATTGTTTTCGCACTCTTACTTTCTCAAACCTTTTACAACTATCACACAATACATGAGCGTGAGCCATGGATATAGCACTATAGGTGGAATAGAGTCCGGTGGTGGTTGTGAGACAAAAAAAGGAGGAGATGGTCACATTGACTCGACGTATCAAAGGGTTATGCAGATGCCCATTAATAGATATCAATGTGAATGAGTAGGGATTGCCATACAAATGATGCACTAGAGCTATAAGTATCGGAAAGCTCAAAAGGAGAACTAGTGGGTGTGCATCCAACTTGCTTGCTCACGAAGACCTAGGGCAATTTGAGGAAGCCCATCATTGGAATATACAAGCCAAGTTATATAATAAAGATTCCCACTAGCATATGGTGGTGACGAAACGAGAGGCTCTCAATCATGATGAACATGGTGCTATTATGAAGCACAAGTGTGGAAAAAGATAGTAGCATTGTCCCTTCTCTCTTTTTCTCTTTTTTTTGTTTGGCCTCTTTGGCCTCTTTTCATTTTTTTGGTGGGCATCTTTGGCCTCTTTTTTTATTTCCTCACATGGGACTATGCTCTAATAATGATGATCATCACACTTTTATTTACTCACAGCTCAATACTTAGAGCAATGATGACTCTTTATGAAATGCCTCCGGCAGTGTACCGGGATGTGTAATGATCTAGCTTGGCGTATGACGTTAAAACATCTCGCTAGCTATCTTACGATCATGCAATGGCAATATGAGAGTGACGACACAAGTCATGAGACAGAATGGTGGGAGTTGCATGGCAATATATCTCGGAACGGCTATGAAAATGCCATAGTAGGTAGGTATGGTGGATGTCTTGAGGAAGGCATATGGTGGGTCTGTGCACCGGCGAAAATTGCGTGATACTAGAGAGGCTAGCAATGGTGGAAGTTGAAAGTGCATCTATATCATGGACTCACATTAGTCATGAAGAACTCACATACTTGTTGCGAAAGTTTTTATTAGTAATCGGAACAAAGTGCTAAACACATACTCCTACAGGTAGGGTGTTAACCATCACGCGATCCCGACCGCAACACAAAGGATGACAATCAATAGATCAATTATGCTCCGACTTCCTAACATAGCGGTTCGCCATATGTGCATGTTACGGGAATCACTAACTTCAACACAAGTATTTCTAGATTCACAACACCCTACTAACATAACTCTTAATATTACCAAATCCACGTCTCAAAACTAATTGAGAGGAATCAAATTTCTCTTTCTACTCAATGCACATGAAGATGGAGGTTTTTGTATCCTCTTTGGGTACCTATCACCTTTGGGACTACTTTCATAGCACAAGCCAACTAACAAGTTACGCACCGTCGTGCTCTAAAAGATCTAAGTGAAGCACATAGAGCAAAATTATCTAGCTCAAAAGATATAAGTGAAGCACGATGAGCATTCTAGCAAAACCACGATGAGTGCATGTCTCTCTCAAAAGTTGTGCAGCAAGGATGATTGTGACACAACATAAAGAAAAGACTGCTACGATACAAGACACTCCAAGCAAAACACATATCATGCGGTGAATAAAAATATAGCTCCAAGTAATGTTACCGATGGATTGAAGACGAAAGAGGGGATGCCTTCCCGGGGCATCCCCAAGCTTAGGCTTTTTGGTGTCCTTGAATTTGGCTTGGGATGCGTTGGGCATCCCCAAGCTTGATATCTTTCCACTCTTTATCCCTTTGTCCATGAGAACATCACCCAAAACTTGAAAACTTCACAACACAAAACTTAAACAGAAACTCGTGAGATCATTAGCACAAGAAAACAAACTACCTCCTCTTTAGGTACTGTAGCAATCTTGATTTCTATTTATATTGGTGTTAGATTACTGTATTTTCACTTTTCCATGGCTAGTACCCCCCGATACTATCCATACTTTCATCAAAACAAGCAACCAACTCAACAGAAACAGAATCTTTCAAAAAGAGACCAGTCTGTAGCAAACTATATACTTCGTATACTTCTGGTACCTCAAATATTGTGACCAATTACGACTGCCTGGGAAAAAGGCATATCAACCAGCATCAAAAAGAATCAACTCAAAAGCTCTTTCTGAATAAAAATGAAAAATAATCTCGTGAGCAAAAAGTTTCTGTCTTTTTCCAGCAGGATGAAACAACCATCACCAAGACTAGTCATGAAGGTTTTGCTTGGCTCAAACACAAAAAGAAACACAAAAGACACTGTCGTAATAGAATTATGATGGTGTGTATGCAACAAAACAGAAAGAAAAAAAGATAAATTCATTGTTTAGCGCCCTTAGCTAGGCATAAAGCGATAGAATCGCGTATCGTCGTCTTTTGTGCTCAAACCATAAGTACCCCTCATCATGGATTCATAAGGCAATCTTATTTTCTTTCTAGGAAAGTGCTCCATGCCCTTATTTAAAGGAAATTGAAATCTAATATTCCCTTCGTTCATATCGATGATAGCGCCGATAGTCCTTAGGAAAGGTCTACCAAGAATGATAGGGCATGTAGGATTGCAATCAATGTCAAGCACAATGGAATCCATGGGTACATAGTTCCTATTTGCAATAAGAACATCATTGATCCTTCCCATGGGTTTCTTGACAGTAGAATCCGCAGGATGCAAATTAAGAGAACACTTCTCAATCACATTAAAACTCATAACATCACATAAAGACTTTGGAATCGCGGAAACAACACCACACAAATCACACAAAGCATTGCATTCATAGTTTTTGATTTGATTTTGATAGTAGGTTCCCACTCATCATCAAGCTTTCTAGGGATACAAACTTCCAATTCAAGTTTCTCTTCAAGAGATTTTATCATAGCTTCGACGATGTGATCGGTAAAGGCCTTATTTTGGCTATAAGCGTGTGGAGAGTTTAGCATTGATTGCATCAAGGAAATGCATTCAATCAAGGAGAAACTATCATAATTGAATTCCTTGAAATCCAAAGTAGTAATTTCATTATTACTCAAGGTTTTAATATGTCACATCCCTAACCCTTAAGCAAGATAGCATTGTGCTCATGTCTTCTTTGCATTTGCATCTAAGAAGTTTCAACAAAAACAACAAAGTGGCAAAGGAAAAACTCAAAACCCTAGCCACCATTTCAATTAAAGGAAATTTCAACTAGTTCAAAATCAATGAACCCAAAATGGCCTCAAGAAATGTTCAAACTTTCTGATAAATCATGAAAGTAAATGAGCATTGGAGAAAACTATTTTCTTGACACTTTAAGCATTTTAAATAAATGCAAAAGCTACTGGTTTCAAATTTAAAAATTGAAATCAGAAACTATAATTTTCCAAAAATGTTGAAAACCTTGGAAATGAGTGGGGATATTATAACAAATATTTCAGGAGGTCTAAAATAGTTTTTACTTTTTGTTTTGGAGCTAAATTAATTAGCAATACAATAATTAGCAAAACAGAAAAACAAAAACAGAGGAAATGGAAAAAGACTTACCTGTCGCCCAAGCGTGGCCCGGCCCATCTCCCCGCTCGTCCCCTCCCTCGCGCCAGTAGGCAGCAGGAGGTGGCCGCCGCCTCCTCCGACGCGGCCACGCACCTGCGTGCCTGCCTGGCCGCCGGTTCGCGCTGGCGACGACGGGGATAAGCTCCCCAGAGCTTCCCCTATCCATTCCCCGCCTCGGTTCTTCCCCTCCTCCCGGATCCCCTCCTTCTCCCTGCTGCCGCCATTAGAGCCGAGCTCGAGCTCGAGCTGCCCGTGCCCCTGGCCATAGGATCCCCTCCCAGAGCACGCCATTAGCTCCGCCTCGTCGCCCTGGTCGTCTCTGCAGAAGCCGAAGCCCCCTCGAGCCCTGCAACGCCCGCAACGCCGTCGTCTTCCTCCTCCGACCGCCGGACCTCTCCCGTCGATTCGTCGCCCTCAGGCCTTCCCCGAGCCGTCTAAGCTCTGCTCTGCACTCCCTGTGAGCATGCGGTCGTTTCCCCTAAGTTTTCCCCGTCGATCCCCTCCTCTAGCCCTAGTTTCACCGGAGCCCAACGAGGACCGCCGCTGTCGCTCGTCGCCGGTAGCCCTCCGATGTCCAGCTCGTCCTTCCGAGGGCACCAACAGCTCCAGGACGACGCGTAGATGCCGTAGCAGCTAAGAATCGAACGTAGATCCCTCTGATTCAAAGACCCCGATGACGCCCGAGCCTTGGCCGCCGCCAATCTCGTCGCCGACGTCATCTCCGGCCAGATGAGCCACGGCTAGGCGCAGAAATGAAGCTGCGGGAGACGTGTCGTTCCTCTGGTGCTCTCCGCGCAGCATTTGGCCCCCTGTGCGCCATTTCCGAGCCCCTCCGCCGTGCTGGTGGTCGCCGGAGGCTCCCCGCCGGCGAGGACGACCTCGCCGCCGGTGGAGGTCGACGTGGCAAGCTAACCCAGCCGATTAGTGACTTAATCACTCGCTGACAAGTGGGCCCAAGGCCAAGTCAAACCTCAGTTAGGGCTGGTCAGCGCGGGATTAGTCCCAGAGAGGCTGACCAGTGGGGCCCCCTGTCAGGTTTGACCTGAACAGGTCGGCTGACCTGCTGACGTCAGCCTGATGCAATAAATGGAATTTCCAGTTTAAAACTAATTCAGGAAATTGCTAAAAATTGCAAAAATCATAGAAATTAATCTGTAACTCCAATGAAAATAAATTATATATGAAAAAGTATCAGAAAAATTCAAGGATTCTGATTATGCTATTTTCAACTATGTTTGAAAAAGTTACAGGACCCTAAATTGTGAAATAAGGAATAATTCAATTCTTTAATCACTTTATAAATGGAATTTGCAAAAAATATCCAAATTTCATTATAAATGCAATGATCACACACTGCCCTAGATATAAATCAGTACCATAACATGACATTTCATGCATGTTAACATCAAGTTGATCTGAGCATCAGGTCGAATCAATTAAACCGGTATCCGAGAATACCCCGTTTGAATTGCTATTCGAATGTGATTCAAATCAACTCTAAACCTATTACATGCTGAAAATAATAACTTATCACCTTGCATTCTCATGCCATGCTCATGCATCATTTTGAGTGCATATGATTGTTGTTGAATGTTGCCATTCATTTCGGTAATCTCCGCACCCCCGGATTCCACCGAATATCCGTCTGACGGATATCGTTCCTCCTCTGAGCAACAAGGCAAGCAACCCTTTTGATCATCCCGATAACTCCTATGTTCTTGCTCCTGCACCTATTTATTGCATTAGGATCAAATGCTTCAACTGCTTTTGCCACGATAGTTGGACCCACTTCCTTTGCATGACTTAACCTTGTCACAGTAAATAGCCGAACCTTGCAACCTAGCATACCTGGTAGTTGCTTGAGCTATGATGTACCTTATCCTGCTATGCATGCTATGCTTAGAGTTGTGTATGGTCTGTCATCTGGGAGATGAACAGAAATGTGGAATGTGTTCGGTGAGCAAAGGTTGTGTGTTGAACTTGATTTGGTAAGGGTACCGGTGAAAGGCTGTGTAGGAGTACATGGCGGGTTGTTTCATTGGAACCGTCCTTAGGAACTGAGTTCCGTGTATGTAATCCAAGACTAGATACTACCACATGCTGGGCCCTGAAATATGACCCCGCTCGGCATATTAATCGCGTACTACTCGGTCCAGGAGTTGCAAGTAGTTTCTGGTGTTTATGGTAATGCTGGAGGCCGTGCATGGTGCTGACCTAAGAGGTGGGCCGTGATGCGGTAGGCAGTGGCACGGTGTACCAAGTGCCACCCGGATGGTGGGCTTGGGAACCCTGCGCACATTGTTTGAGGCCGTGGCGGAAACCTCGGCCGGACTTCCGTACGGGTTACTCTCAGATAGGCGATAAACCTGGACTAGGTACTAGTGTGGTTAACGGTCGTGGCCGACTCCCTCGCTGGGCTTCCACTTGAAGGTTGCCGAGGTGCATGACGTGCACATGGCGATAAGTGGCGGGAGCGTCTGTGACGAAGTACACCCCTGCAGGGTTATGATCTATTCGAATAGCCGCGTCCGCGGATATTGACTACTTGGAGACATATGTTGTTCATAGATAACTTCAATGGCTACTCATAAAATTGTCAAGATAAGCGTGAGTGTCATGGACGGCATTTCCGTATGGAGACGGAATGATTCCATGATAGTGTATTGTTGTGGTGTTAGTGGACTCGTGTGCGAGAAATCAAGTTGTCAAAATTTAAAAATAATGCAAGTTGTCTAGCCACGAGTCAAATGCTGGCTTCCCGCATGAAACCCCACAATACTCTTTGATACCTTGCATGAGTAGTTAGATCTCCTAAAGTCTTGTTGAGTACCTTCGTACTCATGTTTGCTTAATAAATGTTGCAGAGGTTGCTAATGACCCTAATGGAGGGTTCTTCGTAGACATCGACGACGACGAGTAGCTGGTGTCCCAGCTACGATCTGGCCCTACGTCGGCTCTGTAGTATAGTCAGGCCACGTGCCTACTAGTTGACCTGTCTGTACTCAGACAGTTTATAACTCTTCCGCTGGCTTGTATTGTATGACTGCTATTATGGGTCGTGAGACCCTTAATGTGTAATATTATGTGTGTGGCTCTTCCGAGCCTCTTAAATAAAGCTTGTATGTTTATGGTTATGTTGTGATGCCATCGATGTATCTATACATATCGGTATGCCATGCGTACGTGTGTCGTACTTGATATGTATGGGGTTCGATTACCTAGTCGTGAACTTTAGTAGCACTCCTTACAAGGAAATGCCCCTTTGTGGTCCAACGAGCCTTGGTAGTTCGCTACTGCTCCGGACACATTGGTTGACCGGCATGTGTCCTTCTTAGCTGCTGTGTCTGTCCCCTTTGGGGAAATGTCACGCGATGTAATGGGGTCCTTGTAGCTTGCTACGACTCGTCTACATTCGCCGGTGACCGACACCTGCTTTGTTGGGTCATGTATGCCTGTCCTTGTGCGGTATTGCCACTTTGGTTTATGACTAGACATGTCGATCCGGGTTCTTTGACATTGGATTGCTAGCGATACTATCGCATACGTGAGTCAAAAGACGCAAACGGTCCCGGCTAAGGTAAGGCTGCACCCGTGGAGTTAACCGTGCGTGAGACCACAAAGGGATGGGATGGGTTACAGGCTAGATTCCTATGGCTTAGGATCGGGGTCCCGACATAATAGCTTCTACTCCACTTTCAATGCTTTTAGCATCAAGATAGATGGACTCCGAATCATTGGGGGGTTTTTCAACCGAAGTGGATTCATATCCAGCCCCATCATCATTAGGTTTAACACAAGAAAACAAAGATTCAATGGGAGTCACACCAAGCACTTTAAGATCTTCGTGATTCTTATCACGAGAACACGCCTTTTTAAGCCATTCATGTCTAGCACGAATTTGGGCGGTTCTTTCTTTGCTCTCACTCATGGAAACACGCATAGCTTTCAAAGTTTCATCCATATTGATCTTGGGAGGAGCACATCTAACTTTCAAAGCATAAATATCACTAGACATTCTATCAACGCTCCTAGCCAAATCGTCAATATTGAGTACTTTTTCCTCTATGGATGCATTGAAAATCTTTTGCGAGTTGATAAACTCTTTGATATTACTCTCTAGATCAGAGGGTAAACTATTGTAATTTCCATGAGTATTGTTGTAGGAGTTGCCAAAGTTATTAGAGGGGTTATTAGGAAAAGGCCTAGGAACATAGTTTCCTCTAGAAGCATTGTTCTTACCAAAATTATTCCTACCAACAAAATTAACGTCCAAGCTAGCGTTGCTACTCTCAATAAAGGAAGACAAGGTCATATTATTAGGATCAAAAGGAGCACTTATACTAGCAACCAAATTCATTAACTCATCCATCTTAGCACTTAACGAGTTAATTTCTTCTATAGCGTGTACCTTTTTACTAGTAGGTGATCTTTCAATGTGCCTCTGAGAGTAGTTCATCATGATATTGTCTAGGAGTTTTGTAGCTTCTCCTAACGTGATTTCCATGAACGTTGCACCTAAGGTGGAGTTCAAGATATTTCTAGAAGCGAAATTCAAGCCAGCGTAAAAGATTTGTATAATCATCCAAAGACTCAAGCCATGAGCGGGACAATTTCTAATCATCAATTTCATTCTCTCCCAAGTTTGTGCAACATGTTCATGATCAAGTTGCTTAAAATTCATGATATTATTACGGAGAGAGGTAATCTTAGCCGGCGGAAAATACTTGGATATATAAGCATCTTTGCACTTGTTCCATGAATCAATACTATTTTTGGGCAAAGATGAAAACCGAGTTTTTGCTCGATCTCGCAACGAGAACGGAAAAAAATTCAATTTAATCACATCATTATCCACATCTTTCTTCTTTTTCATATCGCAAAGCTCAATGAAGGTATTAAGATGGGATGTGGCATCTTCACTAGGAAGGCCGAAGAATTGCTCTTTCATAACAAGATTCAGCAAAGCAGCATTGATTTCGTATGATTCCACACTAGTGGCGGGAGCAATCGGAGTACTAATAAAATCATTATTATTAGTATTCGAGAAGTCACAAAGTTTGGTGTTTTCAGTCATGGTGACTTCAGCAAGCAAGCAAGCACACAAGCGAACACAAAGCAAGCGAGAGAAAAGGGCGAACGGAAAAAGGCAAACGAAAAAGGCAAACGAAGAAAAGGGCAAACGAAAAAGGCAAATATTTTTGTAATTTTTTTTCCGAAGTGGGGGAGAGGAAAACGAGAGGCAAAAAAGTAAATGCAAGAGATGAGTTTGCGACACTTACTTGGATGAGTTCTTGACTTGATCCTCCTCGGCAATGGGGCGAGAAATTCTTCTGGTACGGCAACAGACAACAGCGCCAGAAATTGGTACGCTGACGGAGACTTGGCTTGCGCTGGTTTTTCCCTTGAAGAGGAAAGGGTGATGCAGCACAGGAGCAGTAAGTATTTCCCTCAGTTTGAGAACCAAGGTATCAATCCAGTAGAAGAATCGCGTCAAGTCCAGAGTACCTGCACAAATACAAAAGAGCTTGCACCCAACGCTATAAAGGGGTTGTCAATCCCTTCAAGATTGATTGCAAAGTGAGATCTGAAGTTGGAAAGTGCAACAAAGTAAAAGTGTAAGGCTGAAAATATGATGCAAAGTAGACCCGAGGGTCATAGTGTTCACTAGAGGCTTCTCTCAAAATAGCAAATATAACGGTGGGTGAACAAATTACTGTCGAGCAATTGATATAACCGCGCAAAGTCATGACGATATCTAAGGAAATGATCATACATATAGGCATCACGTCCGAGACAAGTAGACCGATACTTTGTGTATCTACTACTATTACTCCACACATTGACCGCTATCCAGCATGCATCTAGTGTATTGAGTTCATGACGAACAGAGTAACGCCTTAAGCAGGATGACATGATGTAGAGGGATAAACTCAAACCAATGATGAAAACCCCATCCTTTTACCCTTGATGGCAACAACACGATGCGTGCCTTGCTATCCCTTCTGTCACTGGGTGAGGTCACCGCATGGTATGAATCCAAAACCAAGCAATTCTCCCATTGCAAGAATCATAGATCAAGTTGGCCAAACAAAACCCACAACTCGAAGAGAATTACAAGGATATGAAATCATGCATATAAGAGATCAGAATAAACTCAAATAAGATTCATAGATAATCTGATCATAAATCCACAATTCATCGTATCTCGACAAACACACCGCAAAAGAAGATTACATCGGATAGATCTCCATGAAGATCATGGAGAACTTTGTCTTGAAGATCCAAGAGAGAGAAGAAGCCATCTAGCTACTAGCTATTGACCCGTAGCTCTATGGTGAACTACTCACACATCATCGGAGAGGTCAGGGTGTTGATGAAGAAGCCCTCTGTATCCGAATCCCCCCTCTGGCAGGGCACCAGAACGTGCCCAGATGGGATCTTGCGGAGACAGAAGCTTGCGGCGGCGGAAAAGTATTTTCATGGCTCTCCTGATTTTTTCTGGGATTTTAGGGAATATATAGGCGAAGGAGCTAGGGCAGAGGAGGCCTAGGGAGCCCACAAGCCTGGGAGGCGCGGGCCCCCCTAGCCGCGCCATGAGGGCTTGTGGGGTCCCTCGTGACCCTCTGCCTTGGTTCTCAAGTCTCCCGATCGTCTTCTGTTTCGGAAAAATCTTTTTGGAAGTTTTATTCCATTTGGACTCTGTTTAAAATCCTCTTCTGAAAAGGGTCAAAAACACGAAAAAATAGGAACTGGCACTTGGCACTTAGTTAATAGGTTAGTCCCAAAAAAGATATAAAAGGCATACAAAACATCCAAAGTTTGACAAGAGAATAGCATGAAACCATCAAAAATTATAGATACGTTGGAGACGTATCAAGTACCCCCAGCTAGAGATGCACCCACACAACGCCATCGCATGAGTGCGAAGGAGTATCGTGAGCTCTTCACTGCTCCACCGGCGAAGCATCATCGGGATGGACCTTCCCGTTCCCCGACACCCTCGACAGGAGACGATGGCCGTACATATGATGACCAGGAGAAGACCCAAAGGAGCGTGAGTATGAGACTAAGCACTCCACTACTTGAGTCCGAGAACCCCGAGGGCAGGATATGCTATGAATCCCTCATGTGAAGTTGAGTTCGTGTAATGGTTCATATGAAACCATGTGTGCTTGTTGTTTGTTTTTCTATTGGTGTTTCAATGCAAGTTGCGCTTTTGCCGTAGGAAACATGTAAGTGACTACATCCAATATTGATACGTCTTCGTCGTATCTACCATTTTCTATTGTTTGGTGCCAATATTCTACAACTTTGATATACTTTTGGCAACTTTTTATACTATTTTTGGGACTAACATATTGATCAAGTGCCTAGAGCGAGTTCCAGTCTGTTGCAGGTTTTTTGTTTTGCAGAAAATCCATATCAAACGAAGTCCAAAGGGATAAAAACTTACGAGATTTTTTTGGAATATATGTGAATTTTGGAAATTCGAAGCAACAGAAGGTAGTGAAGGAGGGGCCCACAAGCCAGAGGGGCGCGACCTAGGTTGTAGGGCGCGCCAGGGTGGCTTGTGGTCACTCCGTAAGGCGGTTGATGCCCTTCTTCTGCCGCAATGAATCTAATATCTGGATAAAAATGATGTTAAAATTTCAGCCCACTCGGAGTTACGGATCTCCAGGAATATAAGAAACGGTAAAATGCGAGAATCTGGAACGCAAAAGAATGCAGAAAAAGAAAAAACAGAGAGAGAGATCCAATCTCAGAGGGGCTCTCGCCCCTCCGCCGCCATGGAGGCCATGGACCAGAGGGGAAACCTTTCTCCCATCTTGGCGGAAGGACAAGGAAGAAGAAGGAGGAGGGGGCTCTCTCCCCTCTCTCCTGGTGGCATCGGAACACCGCCGGGGCCATCATCGTGACGACGATCTACACCAACAACTTCTCCATCATCATCACCAACTCTCTCCCCCTCTATGCAGCGGCATAACACCCCTTCTCCCCGCTATAATATCTACTTAAACATGGTGCTCAATGCTATTTATTATTTCCAATGATGTATGGCTATCATATGATGTTTGAGTACATCCGTTTTGTCCTACGGGTTGGTTGATGATCATGATTGGTTTGAGTTGCATGTTTTATTATTGGTGTTGTCCTATGGTGCTCTCCATGTCGCGGAAGCATGAGGTATACCCTTTGTAGGGTTTGCAATATGTTTATGATTTGCTTATGGTGGATGGCGTGAGTGACACAAGCACAGACCCGAGTAAGTAGGTTGTTTGTGTATGGGAATAAAGAGGACTTGATACCTTATAATGCTATGGTTGGGTGTTACCTTAATGATATTTAGTAGTTGTGGACGCTTGCTAGAGTTCCAATCATAAGTGCATATGATACAAGTATAGAAAGTATGTTAGCTTATGCGTCTCCCTCATATAAAATTGCAATAATGATTACCGGACTAGTTATCGATTGCCTAGGGAAAAATAACCTTCTTGTAACAAAAAGATCTCTACTAAGACCAACTTAGTTGTTTCTTTATCTTAGAAGCCCTTAGTTTTTATTTACGTGTCAAACCTATCCTATCACGCCTACAAAGTACTTCTAGTTTTGTACTTGTTCTAGGTAAATCGAACATTAAGCGTGCGTACAGTTGTATCGGTGGTCGATAGAACTTGAGGGAATATTTTTTCTACCTTTAGCTCCTCGTTGGGTTCGACACTTTTACTTATCAAGAAAGGCTACAATTGATCCCCTATACTTGTGGGTTATCATCTATATTATCTTAATGTTATGTGATGAGTCTTTGACCCTTGTTCGACACACTTGCACTGTATCAACCCCCTTCGGCGCGATTCCCTCTTGTTGCTATTCCTTTCGTCTATTACAATTATTTGACTTGGCTGCTCCAAATAGGATGGTGACTACTAGTCACACTAGTACTTTTGTCAACCCCAGCACCGACGACTCTAGCGAGCAACTAGGAACCAGCGGGTCTGCTAAGGCTGGAGGTCACCGGGAGGAGACACAAGGCAATCTTCCACCACCACTGCCTTGTTGGGGAACATCGCATGGGAAACAAAAAATTTCCTATGCGCACGAAGACCTATCATGGTGATGTCCATCTACAAGAGGATATTTGGATCTACGTACCCTTGTAGATCGCACAGCAGGAAGCGTTAAGAAACGCAGTTGATGTAGTGGAACGTCTTCACATGCCTCGATCCGCCCTGCGAACCGTCCAATAAACCGTCCCGCAATCCATCCCACGATCCGCTCCGATCTAGTGCCGAACGGACGACACCTCCGCATTCGGCACATGTACAGCTCGACGATGATCTCGGAATTCTTGATCCAGCAAGAAAGACAGAGAAGTAGCTGAGTTCTCCAGCAGCGTGACGACGCTCCGGTGGTGGTGAAGTATCTACTCATGCAGGGCTCCGCCCGAGCTCCGCAGAAATACGATCTAGAGGGAAAACCGTGATGTTTTGTGGTCGGGCTGCCATGGCAAAGTTGTCTCAAATCAGCCCTAGACCTTCACTATATATAGGAGGAGGGGTGGGGAGACTTGCCTTGGTGTCCAAGACCCCAAGAGCCCACCGGCCAAGGAGGTGGAGGAGTCCACCTCCAATTCTAGTCCAACTAGAATTGGAAGGTGGAGTCCTTCCATTCCTTCCCACCTCTTTTTTCTTTTCTTTTTCCTTTGATTTCCTATCTCCTGCGCATAGGGCCTCTTGGGTTGTCCCACCAGCCCACTAAGGGCTGGTGCGGCACCCCTAAGGCCTATGGGCTTCCCCCGGGTGGGCTGCTCCCCCCCCCCCCCCCCCCCGCGGTGAACATCCGGAACCCATTCGTCACTCTCGGTACATTCCCGGTAATGCCCGAAAACTTTCCGGTAATCAAATGAGGTCATCCTATCTATCAATATTCGTCTCCGGACCATTCCAGAAATCCTCGTGACATCCGTGATCTCATCCGGGGATCCTAACAACATTCGGTAACCACACATATAACTCAACTATACTAAAACATCGTCAAACCTTAAGTGTGCAGACCCTGCGGGTTCGAGAACTATGCAGACATGCCCCGAGGTACTCCTCGGTTAATATCCAATAGCGGGACCTGGATGCCCGTATTGGATCGTACATATTCTCCGAGTAGCTTATCGGTTGAACCTTAGTGTCAAGGATTCAGGCAATCTCGTATGTCATTCCCTTTGTCCTTCGGTATGTTACTTGCCCGAGATTCGATCATCGGTATCCGTACACCTATTTCAATCTCGTTACCGGCAAGTCTCTTTTCTCGTTCCGTAATACAAGATCCCGTGACTTACACTTAGTCACATTGCTTGCAAGGCTTGTGTGTGATGTTGTATTACCGAGCGGGCCCCGAGATACCTCTCCGTCACACGGAGTGACAAATCCCAGTCTTGATCCATACTAACCCAAAGAACACCTTCGGAGATACCTGTAGAGCACCTTTATAGTCACACATTTATGTTGTGACGTTTGATACACACAAGGCATCCCTCCGATGCCAGTGGGTTATATGATCTCATGGTCATAGGAACAAATACTTGACACGCAGAAAACAATTGAAATAAAATGACACGATCAATATGCTACGTTCAGGGTTTGGGTCTAGTCCATCACATGATTCTCCTAATGATGTAATCCACTTATCAAGCAAAAACTCTTTGCACATAGTCAGAAAACCTTGACTATCCTTGATCAACTGGCTAGCCAACTAAAGGCTTGCTAGGGACATTGTTGTGTCTATTTATCCACACATGTATCTATGTTTTCATTCAATACAATTATAGCATGGATAATGAACAATGATATTTAAACAGGAAATATAATAATAACTATTTATCATTGCCTCTAGGGCATATTTCCAATAGTCTCCCACTTGCACTAGAGTCAATAATCTAGTCCTCACATCGCCATACGATTTACATTGTAATAAATCGAACACCCATATAGATATGGTGTTGATCATGTTTTGCACGTGGAAGAGGCTTAGTCAGCGGGTCTGCTACATTCAGATCCGTGTGCACTTTGCAAATATGTACGTCCTCTCCCTCGACGTAGTCGCGGATGAGGTTGAAGCATCATTTGATGTGGCTGGTCTTCTTGTGAAACCTTGGTTCCTTTGCTAAGGCAATGGCACCAGTGTTGTCACATAAGAGAGTCAATGGATCTGTCAAGTCCAAGATCTGTCAAGAACTGCTTCATCCAGACACCCTCTTTTGCGGCCTCTGAGGCAGCCATGTACTCCTCTTCACATGAAAAATCTGCTACGACGCTCTTCTTGGAACTGCACCAGCTTACCGCACCCCCATTAAGAATAAATACGTATTCGGTTTGAGACTTAGAGTCATCCGGATCGGTGTCAAAACTTGCGTCGATGTAACATTTTACGACGAGCTCCTTGTCTTCTCCATACACGAGAAACATTTCCATAGTCCTTTTCAGGTACTTCAGAATATTCTTGACCGCCGTCCAGTGATCCACTCCTGGATTACCTGAAACCTTTCTTCCATACTTATGGCAAAGCTGACGTCTGGTCTAGTGTACAGCATTGCATACATGATAGAACCTACGGCTGAAGCGTAGGGGGCGGAACTCATTGTCTCTCTATCTTCCGCAGTTGCGGGGCACTGAGTCTTACTCAATTTTATACCTTGTAATACTGGCAAGAACCCTTTCTTGGACTAATCCATTATGAACTTCTTCAAAACTTTATCAAGGTATGTGCTTTGTGAAAGTCCTATCAGGCGTTTCGATCTATCCCTGTAGATCTTAATGCCTAGAATGTAAGCAGCTTCTCCTAGGTCCTTCATAGAGAAACTTTTATTCAAGTAACCTTTTATGCTCTCCGAAAGATCCACGTTGTTTGCAATCAGCAATATGTCTTCCACATATAATATTAGAAACGCCACACAGCTCCCACTCACTTTCTTGTAAATACAAGATTCTCCAACCACTTGTATAAACCCAAATGCTTTGATCACCTCAAAAAAGCGCTTATTCCAACTCCGAGATGCTTGCACCACTCCATAAATGGATCGCTGGAGCTTGCACACTTTGTTAGCATTTTTAGGATCGACAAAACATTCGGGTTGCATCATATACAACTCTTCCTTAAGAAAACCGTTAAGGAACGCCGTTTTGACATCCTTCTGGGAGATTTCATAATCGTAAAAGGCAGCTATTGCTAACATGATTCTGACAAAATTAAGCATCGCTATCAGTGAGAAAGTCTCATCGTAGTCTATTCCTTGAACTTGGGGAAAACCCTTTGCCACAAGTCGAGCTTTATAAACGGTCACATTACCGTCGGCGTATGTCTTCTTCTTATAGATCCATTTGTTCTGAATAGCCTTGCGGCCTTCAGGTAGTACTTCTAAAGTCCACACTTTGTTCTCGTACATGGAACATATCTCGGACTTCATGGCCTCTAGCCATTTGTTGGAATCCAGGCCCACCATTGCTTCTTCATAATTCACAGGTTCATTGTTGTCCAACAACATAATCGATAAAACAGGATTACCGTACCACTCAGGAGTAGTACGTGATCTTGTCGATCTGCGAGGTCCGACAGTAACTTGATCCGAAGTTTCATGATTATCATTTTCAACTTGTTCCTCAACCGGTGCCACAGCAACAGGGGTTTCCCCTTGCCCTGCTCCACCATCAAGATGCATTAGAGGTTCGAGAACCTCATCAAGTTCTATCTTCCTCCCACTCAATTCTTTCGAGAGAAACTCCTTCTCAAGAAAAGCTCCATTTTTAGCAACAAACACTTTGCCCTCGGATTTGAGATAGAAGGTACACCCAACTGTCTCCTTTGGGTAACTTATGAAGACGCACTTTTCCGCTTTGGGTTCCAGCTTTTCACGCGGAAGCTTTTTGACATAAGCATCACATCCCCAAAATTTAAGAAACGACAATTTTGGTCTTTTGCCATACCACAGTTCGTATGGTGTCATCTCCACGGATTTTGATGGTGCCCTATTTAAAGTGAATGCAGCTGTTTCTAATGCATAAACCCAAAACGATAACGGCAAATCGGTAAGAGACACCATAGATCGCACCATCTCTAATAAAGTAAGATTACGACGTTTGGACATACCATTACGCTGTGGTGTTCCAGGCGGTGTCAACTATGAAACAATTCCACATTGTCTTAAGTGAGCACCAAACTCGAAACTCAGATATTCACCCCCACGATCAGACCGTATGAACTTGATCTTCTTGGTACTATGATTTTCGGCATCACTCTGAAATTGTTTGAACTTTTCAAATGTTTCAGACTTGTTGCTTCATCAAGTAGACATAACCATATCTACTCAAATCGTCAGTGAAGGTGAGAAAATAACGATATCTGCCGCGTGCCTCCACACTCATCGGACCACACACATCGGTATGTATGATTTCCAACAAGTCACTTGCATGCTCCATTGTTCCAGAGAACAGAGTTTTAGTCATCTTGCCCATGAGGCATGGTTCGCACGTGTCAAGTGAATCAAAGTCAAGTGACTCCAAAAGTCCATCGGTATGGAGTTTCTTCACGTGCTTTACACCAATATGACCTAAGCAGCAGTGCCATAAAAACATGGCGCTATCATTGTTAACTCTAACTCTTTTGGTCTCAATGTTATGTATATGTGTATTATGACTATCAAGATTCAATATGAACAATCCTCTCACATTGGGTGCATGACCATAAAAAATATTATTCATAGAAACAGAACAACAATTATTCTCTGGTTTAAACGAGTAACCGTCTCGCAATAAACAAGATCCAGATATAATGTTCATGCTTAACGCAGGCACTAAATAACATTTATTTAAGTTAATAACTAATCATGATGGTAACTGAAGTGAAACTGTGCCGACGGCGATTTCATCAACCTTGGAACCATTTCCCACGCGCATCGTCACTTCATCCTTCGCCAGCCTTCACTTATTCCGTAGTTCCTGTTTCGAGTAGCAAATATGAGCAACAGAACCGGTATCGAATACCCAAGCACTACTACGAGAGCTGGTTAAGTACACATCAATAACATGTATATCGAATATACCTGATTTTTCCTTGGCCGCCTTCTTATCAGCTAGATACCTGGGGCAGTTGCGCTTCCGGTGAACCATGCCCTTGCAATAATAGCACTCCGTTTCAGGCTTAGGTCCAACTTTGGGTTTCTTCGTCGGATTGGCAACAGGCTTGCCGCTCTTCTTTGAATTACCCTTCTTTCCTTTGCCGTTTCTCTTGAAACTAGTGGTCTTATTCACCCTCAACACTTGATGTTCATTACGGAGTTCTGACTCTGCGACTTTCAGCATCGCGAATAACTCGCCGGGTGACTTGTTCATCTCTTGCATGTTATAGTTCAAAAAAAAGCCCTTATAGCTTGGTGGCAGTGATTGAAGAATTCTGTCAGTGATAGCCTCTTGCGGGAGTTCAATCCCCAGCTCAGCTAGACGGTTTGAGTACCCAGACATTTTGAGCATATGTTCACTAACAGACGAATGCTACTCCATCTTGAAAGCATAGAATTTATCGGAGGTCTCATACCTCTCGATCCGGGCGTTCTTCTGAAAGATAAACTTCAACTCCTGAAACATCTCATATGCTCCGTGATGGTCACAGCGACGTTGAAGTCCCGGATCTAAGCCATACAAGACTGCACATTGAACTACTGAGTAGTCCTCCTTGCGTGTTAACCAAGCGTTCTTAACATCTTGCTCAGCCGCGGCGGGTGGTTCATCTCCTAGCGCAGCATTAAGGACATAATCCTTCTTCCGAGCTTGCAGGAGCAACTTAAGATTATGAGCCCAGTCTACAAAGTTGCTTCCATCATCTTTCAACTTAGGTTTCTCTAGGAACTTATTAAAATTCAGGGTGACTGTCGCGTGTGCCATTGATCTACAACACAAATATTTTCAAAGTGGACTTAGACTATGTTCAAGATAATTAGAGTTTAACTAATCAAATTACTTCCTAAACTCCCACTCAAAAAGTACATCTCTCTAGTCATTTGAGTGGTTCATGATCCAATTCCACTAGCTCAAGTCCGATCATCACGTGAGTTGAGGATAGTTTCAGCGGTAAGCATCCCTATGCTAATCATATCAACTATATGATTCATGATCAACATTTCGGTCTCATGTGTTCCGAGGCCATGTCTGCACATGCTAGGCTCGTCAAGCTTAACCCGAGTGTTCCGCGTGTGCAACTGTTTTGCACCCGTTGTATGTGAACGTTGAGTCTATCACACCCGATCATCACGTGGTGTCTCGAAACGACGAACTGTAGCAATGGTGCACAGTCGGGGAGAACACAATTTCGTCTTGAAATTTTAGTGAGAGATGACCTCATAATGCTACCGTCGTTCTAAGGAAAATAAGGTGCATAAGAGGATTAACATCACATGCAATTCATAAGTGACATGATATGGCCATCATCATGTGCTTCTTGATCTCCATCACCAAAGCACTGGCACGATCTTCTTGTCACCGGCGCCACACCATGATCTCCATCAACGTGTCGCCATCGGGGTTGTCGTGCTACTCATGCTATTACTACTAAAGCTAGGTCCTAGCAATATAGTAAACGCATCTGCAAGCACAAACGTTAGTTTAAAGACAACCCTATGGCTCGTGCCGGTTGCCGTACCATCGACGTGCAAGTTGATATTAACTATTACAACATGACCATCTCATACATCCAATATATCACATCACGTCATTGGCCATATCATATCACAAGTATACCCTGCAAAAACAAGTTAGACGTCCTCTAATTGTTGTTGCATGTTTTACGTGGTTGCCATGGGTATCTAGTAGATCGCATCTTACTTGCGCAAAAACCACAACGAAGATGTGCAAATTGCTATTTAACCTCTCCAAGGACCTCCTCGGTCAAAACCAATGCAACTAAAGTTGAAGAAACAGACACCCGCCAGTCATCTTTATGCAACGAGGTTGCATGTCAATCGATGAAACCAGTCTTTCATAAGCGTACGAATAATGTCGGACCGGGCCGCTTCAATCCAACAATACCGCTGAATCGAGAAAAGATTAAGGAGGGTAGCAAATCGAACATCACCGTCCACAAAACCCTTTGTGTTCTACTCGAGATAACATCTACGAATGAACCTAGCTCATGATGCCACTGTTGGAGAACGTCGCATGGGAAACAAAAAAATTCCTACGCGCACGAAGACCTATCATGGTGATGTCCATCTACGAGAGGAGATTTGGATCTACGTACCCTTGTAGATCGCACAACAGGAAGCGTTAAGAAACGCGGTTGATGCAGTGGATCGTCCTCACGTCCCTCGATCCTCCCCGTGAACCGTCGCATGAACCATCCCGCGATTCGTCCCACGATCCATTCCGATCTAGTGCCAAACGGACGGCACCTCCGCGTTCAGCACACGTACAGCTCGACGATGATCTCGGCCTTCTTGATCCAGCAAGCAAGACGTATAAGTAGATGAGTTCTCCAACAGCGTGATGACACTCCGGTGGTGGTGAAGGATCTACTCCTGCAGGGCTCCGCTCGAGCTCCTTAGAAATACGATCTAGAGGGAAAACCGTGATGTTTTGTGGTCGGGTTGTCGTGGCAAAGTTGTCTCAAATCAGCCCTAGACCTTAACTATATATAGGAGCAGGGGTGGGGAGATTTGCCTTGGGGTCCAAGTACCCGAGAGCCCGTCGGCCACGGAGGTGGAGGAGTCCACCTACAATCCTAGTCCAACTAGGATTGGAAGGTCGAGTCCTTCCCTTCCTTCCCACTTCTTTTTTTTCTTTTTCCTTTGATTTCCTATCTCCTGCGCATAGGGCCTCTTGGGCTGTCCCACCAGGCCACTAAGGGCTGGTGCGGCACCCCTAAGGCCTATGGGCTTCCCCCGGGTGGGCTGCCCCCCCCCCCCCGGTGAACATCCGGAACCCATTCGTCACTCCCAGTACATTCCCGGTAATGCCCGAAAACTTTACGGTAATCAAATGAGGTCATCCTATATATCAATCTTCGTCTCCGGACCATTCCGGAAACCCTCGTGACGTCTGTGATCTCATCCGGGGCTCCAAACAACATTCGGTAACCGCACATATAACTCAACTATACTAAAACATCGCCGAACATTAAGTGTGCAGACCCTATGGGTTCGAGAACTATGCAGACATGCCCCGAGGTACTCCTCGGTCAATATCCAATAGCGGGACCTAGATGCCGATATTGTATCCTACATATTCTCCAAATAACTTATCGGTTGAACCTCAGTGTCAAGGATTCAGGCAATCCCGTATGTCATTCGCTTTGTCCTTCGGTATGTTACTTGCCCAAGATTCGATCGTCGGTATCCGTATACCTATTTGAATCTCGTTACTGGCAAGTCTCTTTTCTCGTTCCGTAATACAAGATCCCATGACTTACACTTAGTCACATTGCTTGCAAGGCTTGTGTGTGATGTTGTATTACAGAGAGGGCCCGAGATACCTCTCCGTCAGATAGAGTGACAAATCCCAGTCTTGATCCATACTAACCCAGTGAACACCTTCGGAGATACCTGTAGAGCACCTTTATAGTCACCCAGTTACGTTGTGACGTTTGATACACACAAGGCATCCCTCCGGTGCCAGTGGGTTATATGATTTGATGGTGATAGGAACAAATACTTGACATGCAGAAAACAATAGCAATAAAATGACACGATCAATATGCTATGTTCATATTTAGGGTGTAGTCCATCACATGATTCTCCTAATGATGTGATCCAGTTATCAAGCAACAACTCTTTGCACATAGTCAGAAAACCTTGACTATCCTTGATCAACTGGCTAGCCAACTAGAGGCTTGTTAGGGACATTGTTGTGTCTATTTATCCACACATGTATCTATGTTTTCATTCAATACAATTATAGCATGGATAATAAACGATTATCTTTAAACAGGAAATATAATAATAACTATTTATCATTGCCTCTAGGGCGTATTTCCAACATTCCTCCATAGGAGAACATAATTTTGGATCAGTTTCTCCGAGCTCTTCGGGAGGAACGCCAAGCCAACACTGTCGCTCCAGCAGATGGTTCAGGTTCTCGTGAACAACCTACAGCAGGGCGGGAACGACAACGGTTGTTCCACTCTGTTAGAGTTCATGAAGACTTGGCTCCCGACCTTCACCGAGACAAATGAACCTTTGGATGCTGATAAATAGATCCGCAATGAGGACCTCCTTGCATTGGTCAGCTACAATGAGGACCATGAGAAGGTTCTATATGCCTCTCACTACCTCAAAGGTACCGCTAGAGCTTGGTGGGATGGATTGAAGGTCATGCAAGGCGAGCATGTAATCACCTGGGATGATATCAAGCAACAATTTCATATTGCCCATATTCCTTTTGGGATTATGGCCATCAAGAAGCAGGAATTTCGAGCGCTGAAGCAAGGAAGTGACTTTGTCAAGGAGTACCTGCAGAAGTTCAGACTCTTGTCAAGGTATACACCTCATGATGTCAGCATTGTGGCAGCCAAGATAGAACGCTTCATGGAAGGACTTCAGCAATCACTGCAGTACCAACTTGTTGTCTGTGACTGCCGAACCTTCTTCGAGCTGGTAAACAAGGCACGCATGCTTGAACATAAGCATCATACCATGGAAGACACACGCAAACGCAACATGACCAACATTGGTGGTCTCCACAACAAGAGGACTCGCCCCTGGCAATCAGCCCCAACGAAACCAAACCATCAGCATCAGCAATCGAGGATTCCTGCACCTTGTTTGAGCTACCAGCCTCAGCAGTATGCCAACCCGAGGATGGCATACAACAATCCCAATAACAACACTAGCAGCAATACCAACAACTTCTTGTAGGTCACATGCTTTGGGTGTAGTCAGCCTGGTCACATCTCGAGGCAGTGCCCCAACAAGAAGTTAGATGAACTACTCCCTAATGCGCCAAACCAGGGACAAGGCCGTGGAGCGCCACCCTGGAACCAAGCTCCCCACTACTTTCCCAACAATGGCAAAGGTTGGGTGAATCACATCTCCGCCGAGGATGCCCAGGAGGACCCGGATGTCATAGTGGGTACATTCCTTGTCAAGTCAACCCCAGCAACAGTTCTGTTTGATTATGGTGCTTCACATTCTTTTGTCACCAAAAAGTTTACACTCGAGAGTGGAATGGAGCCTATGCCTTTGATTAGTCACGTGATGGTACAAACCCCGGGTTCAGTAATGAGGACCAAGATAGGGTGTAGATGAGTTAGGATCAACATCAACGAGATAGACTTCTTAGCAGATCTCATCGTTCTAAGATCGCAAGACTTGGACGCGATCCTTGGCATGGATTAGTTAACCGAGCACCAAGGCTTGTTGGATTGTGCCAAGAGGACTGTTATGATAACCAATATCCAAGGATTCAAAGTCAAGTACGTTCCCAACCCTACCTCCAATCAAGCCCCCAGGTTAATTGCTTTTCGAGAATTGAGATGGATCAAGTGCTAGTGGTATGTGAATACCCAGATGTCTTTCCTAAAGAGTTGCCCGGAATGCCACCTGATCGTGATATTGAGTTCATTATTGAGCTAATGCCCAGAGCAGGACCCATCTATAAGAAGACCTATAGAATGGGATCCAAAGAGTTGGCTGAATCGAAGAAGCAACTGGCCGATTAGCTCAGGAAAGGATTCATTCGTCCTAGTGCCTCTTCTTGGGGATCGCATGTTTTATTTGTGTCCAAGAAGGACAGAACTATCAGGCTCTGTATCGATTACCGTTCTGTCAATGAAGTCACAATAAAGAACGAGCATGCACTCCCCAAGATTGAAGACATGTTCAATCAGCTGAATGGTGCCAAGGTGTTCTCCAGGATTGACCTCAGGTCTGGGTATTACCAGTTCATGATCAGACCCGAGGATATCCCGAAGACGGTGTTTGTGACAATGTATGGCCCGTATGAATACACGGTCATGTCATTTGGGTTAACAAATGCTCCAGACTACTTCATGTCGTTCATGAGCACAATCTTCATGGAGTAGATGGACAAGTTTGTCGTTGTCTTCATCAATGACATACTCGTCTTCTCCAAGTCTAAAGAAGAACATGAGCAACACTTGAGGATGGTGCTGGAAAAGCTTCGAGAGCACTAGCTTTATGCCAAGTTCAGCAAGTGTGAATTCTGGCTATATGAAGTTGGGTTTTTGGGACATGTGTTGACACCAGATGGATTGTTAGTTGACCCTGTCAAGATCGAGGCCGTGATGGAGTGGCAATGGCCGACCAACGTGAAGGAAGTGGGAAGCTTCCTCAGACTCGCGGGATACTACCGCAAGTTTGTCGAAGGATTCTCAAACATCGCCCGACCTATGACTCAACTCTTGAAGAAGTACACGAAGTTCGAGTGGACGCCGAAGTGCAAGGAAAGTTTTCAGGAGCTCAGGAAGAGCTTGACAACAACCCGAGTATTGGCCACCCATGATATTCACAAGGAGTTTGTGATATATTGTGATGCATCAAGGACCGGACTTGGTGGTGTCCAGATGCAAGAAGGCAGAGTCGTGGCATATCTTTACAGATAGCTATGTCCTCATGCAGAGAACTATGCCACTCACGATCTTGAGCTGGCAGCAGTGGTCCATGCCTTGAAGACATGGCGATATTACCTTCTGGGGAAGCGATGTGAGATATACACAGACCACAAGAGTTTGAAGTACATTTTCACTCAGAAGTAATTGAACATGAGGCAGCGAAGATGGTTGGAGTTGTTCAAAGATTCCAACCTTAGTGTTTAATAACACCCTGGAAAGGCGAATGTGGTAGCAGATGCCTTGAGCGGAAAGGCTTGCTCCTTGAATGTTATCATCAAGGAAATGTTACCTGCCTTGTATGAGGAACTTGAAAGGTTCGGATTGGAGTTAGTCGCACCGTGATTTCCAGCCAACCTCGAAGCGAAGAATACATTGATGCACGATATCAAGGAGGCTTAAAAGGGACACGAGACCATCAAACGTATCTAGAAGAAGATCAGGGATGACAAGGCCCTGGATTCTCAATAGATGAGCAAGGAGTTGTATGGTTTGGGGACCGCATTTGTGTACCCAACAAAGCTGAGCTCAAGAACCTGATCTTGCAAGAAGCACATGACACTCCATATTCCATCCATTCTGGAGGAACCAAGATGTACCAAGACCTCAAGGCAAGATTCTGGTGGCATGGCATGAAGAGATAGATAGCCTCTTATGCCGCAAAGTATGACGTGTGCCAGAGGGTCAAGGCTGAGCATCAACGAACCGCTGGACTCCTAAAATCTCTCCAAGTGCTTGAATGGAAGTGGGACACATTCCGGATGGACTTCATCATCGGTCTGCCCAGATCAAGCAAGGGACATGATTCCATTTGGGTTATTGTCGATCACCTAACCAAGGTGGCCCACTTCATTCTCATCAAGACGACCTACACTGGAAACTAGTTGGCAAGACTCTACATCAACTGGATTGTAAGCCTCCATGGAGTCCCTAAGGATATCGTGTCAGATCGTGGTACTCAGTTCACCTCGAGGTTCTGCAACAGATTCCACGAGGCCTTGGGAACCAAGCTATCCTTCAGCACTGCTTTTCACCCTCAAACATGCGGACAAACGGAACGAGTAAACCAGATACTCAAGGACATGCTCCGTGCCTATGTCTGGCATATGTTTCCAAGTGGGAAGACTGCTTGCCCTTTGCCGAGTTCTCCTACAACAACAACTATCGGTCTGGCCTACAAATGGTACCATTTGAGGTGTTGTATGGTCGCAAGTGCTGCACTCCCCAAATTTTGTCAGAAACTGGGGAAGGGCTGGTCTTCGGACCAGATGTTCGCCATCAAGCGGAGAAGCAAGTTCAACTCGGGAGAGAGCATCTAGAGGCCCCCAAGTCAAGAAAAAAGAGCTACACAGACTCCCATCGTCGATACATGAGTTTATGTATTGGGGACTATGTCTATGTTTGAGTCATGCCTCTCAAGGGAACAAAGCATTTCCACGTCAAGGGAAAGCTTGCACCAAGATACATTGGCCCCTTGATGATCACCAACAGGCGAGGAGAAGTTGCTTACCAGCTGGAGCTACACTCCGAACTTTTAGATGTGCACAACGTTTTCCACGTGTCGCAACTCTGGAAGTGCCTCCAAGTTCCCAATTGCCTTGGGCTCTACAAGGATATCGATCATCAAGCCATCGATCTTAAGCCAGACCTCACATATCGTGAGATACCAGTCCGTGACCTAGATGAATTCGAGCGCTGCACTAGAAGCCGCATCATCAAGTACTTCAAGGTCTAGTGGAGCAAGCACACTGAAGCAGAAGCAACATGGGAGCCTGAAGACTACTTCAGATCAGAGTTTCCTACTCTTTTTAATGCCTAGCCGAGGAATCTCTCGGACGAGATTCTTGTAAGGGGGTAGTTTTGTCACACACTCTATTGTATCACTTTTGCCACATGATGTTTTTATAAAAATTAGAGTCACTTTAAAACTTTTTGCATGTTTGTGATGGTTAATTTTGTTGCAACTTGCTTGCGTGACTGATTGAGTTTTGAATCACTATAGTTGTTCTCCTCTCTAAAACCAACCTCCTTTACCCCAAACCCTTGCCCAATGACCATGCCATGTCAGTAGAACTAGAAAACCATTTTTGTAAATTATTATTTTAAAAAAGTCATTTATTTATTTTAAGTTTTCCAACCCCCTGATTTGAGCTTTGCACTACAAGTCCCCAACTTAGGAGAGATGCCTTACCCTAACGTTTTTATTTCCAACCTATTATCAAAAAGGTTTCCCAAAATCATGAAATAATTATTTTCCTATTTTATTAAAGCACATCTTTCTGGAGCCAGAAATGGTATTTCATAAGGAAAAAAATAGTTTATCACTTCAAAAATATTTGAGAAAATTAAGGGAAACTCGGTTGACATATAGTTTCCATACATAAGAGTTTCAACACATGGGCATGTTCAAAATATTGGACAAAACCCCTCAAAATCCTTTCTCCCTATTTCAAGCTTTTGAAATATTTCCATAGGAAATATTCTCAATAAATTGTAGGAAAATTCTAGAAAATCATACATGATAAATGTGGTGATCCTATAAAATGGATTTGCGCCTTCGACGTGGCCGCGTAGCGCGGGATGGTTTCCCTCTAGGGCGGCTATGCTAAGCCGTTTTGGCCCATGGGGAACATTGGCACTTCCTTTTCTTCCTTTTCCAGAATATTTCAAAAATCCCATAAGTTTAAATATTTGTCCAAATTTAAATATTTCTCCACCAAATATCTTGTAATATTGTGTACTATTTTAGGGTGCCACTTGTGTAATTTTTACTATTAAAAGTTTAGGGCATTTTAGGGCATTTTAACACTCTATTAAAATAGTTTTCACAACTTTTTATAGTCCAAAAATAAAACCCAACAAATTTACAATACCTATACTCACCATAGTATTATAGGAAATGGTATCTGAGTAGATTATTTTTTGTGTTTTTGGTTGAGTGCTTATTTTTGCCCGTTGATATTGCGATGAGAGATTGCGTTGTTGACGATGGACTTGGACCAGAAGACTTTGAAGACCCCGGAGACTTTGTAGAGAAAGGCAAACAGCCCCTTGCTCGTGTCTAAGAGAATACTTTCATGCATTTCATATTTAGAGAAGAGTTCGTCGGTGACGAACTTGCGAACTAGGACGTTTCATAGTGAGAATGCATGTAGGTTAAGGAAGATGGCATGGGTTCAGTTCAGGATTTCCGCTGCTAGTTATGTTCGGAGTGTTGGCCTTCGAGGCCCTATCTATGTAACACTTGGCCTTAATGGTCCTTATTTGTATCATATGGTATGTATGGATGTAAGACTCTTGTTATTCAACTTCGGTGTGTTTAGTGAGCATTGATCTCTAGGATCATTGTACACGTGCATTCGGTGATCAAAACCTACGAGTCGGGGTCCCCACAGGCAAACTGGCCCTCGTGCGTTCGCCAAATAGAAAAGGTGTGGCATCCCTCCTCATGATTGTTTCGTGTGATCATTGTGGGCAAGATCGTGGAAGAGGCAAGGCTATGGGTTTGTGGTGGTGTCAATTATTAGATGTAATTTTACCTCGCGAGTAATTTTTTATCCCCGCCGCTTCGTGGATTGGTCTTTGGACTTTGAAAAATCTCCTTAACTAATGAAATTGCAAATCTTTTGTCTTGTTTTAAAAATAAAATAAAATAAAATAGTTCCTAGGGTTCATCAAACATTTGCTAAATCTCTATGGCTTGTGAACATACACGGAGATCTTATTTGCAAATAATTACTATTCAAAGTTTCTTTGGTGACATTCACACATGGCCACGACGGTACTCTCACATTCACCATTACTTACTGGCCGTTTGTTTTCACAACATGAAATGAAATGACTAATTAAACATGGATCCTTTGCAAAGAATCATCATCAAAGATGTTTTCAACGTATCTATAATTTTTGATGGTTCCATGCTATTATCTTGTCACCTTTGGATGTTTTATATGTATGAATATGCTATTTTATATCTTTTTTGGGACTAACCTATTAACTCAGTGCCAAGTGCCAGTTTCTATTTTTTCCGTGTTTTTGGCCCATTTTCAGATGGAGTCCAAATGGAAGGCCAGATGGGACTTTACAATGATTTTTTTTGGACCAAAAGAGACCCCCGAAGCCTTGGGAGAAGGCCAGATGGGCCACGAGGGACTCACAAGCCCTCAAGACGCCACCACCCTTCCCCGGTGGTGGCGAGCAGGCTTGTGACCTCCTCGTGGGCCCAATTGACGCAATTCCACCGCCATAAATTCCTATAAATTTAGAAACCCCAAAAAGAAACCTAGATCGGGAGTTCCGCCACCGCAAGCCACCAAAAACCAATCTGGATCCCGTTCCGGCACCCTGCCGGAGGGGGAATCCATCTCCCGTGTCCATCTTCATCATCCCGACGATCTCCATGACGAGGAGGGAGTAGTTCTCCCTCGTGGCTGAGGATATGTACTAGTAGCTATGTGTTTGATCTCTCTCTCTCTTGTTCTTGAGATGTCTTGATCTCGACGTACCATGGGCTTTGCTACTATAGTGGGATCTTATTACGTTCTTCCCCCTCTCCTTCTTGTAATGAATTGAGTTTCCCCTTTGGAGTTATCTTATCGGATTGAGTCTTTGAGAACACTTGATGTATGTCTTGCACGTGTCTATCTGCTGTGATCAACTTGCGGGTTTGTGACAATTGGGAACCTATGCATATGGGTTGGCCATGTGGATTCATGTGAGTACTTGATTTATGTTTTGGTGATCAACTTGCGGGTTCGTGACATTGAGAACCTATGCACAGGGGTTGGCACACGTTTTGAATCTCTGATAGAAACTTTGGGTCACTCTTTGAAATTGTTTGTGTTGGTTGAATAGATGATTCTGAGGTTATGTGATGCATATCGTATAATCATACCCACGGATACTTGAGGCGACAATGGAGTATCTAGGTGACATTAGGGTCTTGGTTGATATGTATCTTAAGGTGTTATTCTAGTACGAACTCTATGATAGATCTATCAGAAAGAATAACTTTGTGGTGGTTTCATACCCGACAATAATCTCTTCGTTTGTTCCCCGCTATTAGTGACTTCGGAGTGACTCTTTGTTGCATGTTGAGGGCTAGTCATATGATCCAATTATGTTATCATTGTTGAGAGAACTTCACTAGTGAAAGTATGAACCCTAGGCCTTGTTTCCACGCATTGCAATACCGTTCGTGCTCACTTTTACCATTTGTTACCTTGCTGTTTTTGTAATTTCAGATTACAAAAACCTATATCTACCATCCATATTACACTTGTTTAACCATCTCTTCGCCGAACTAGTGCACCTATACAACTTACCATTGTATTAGGTGTGTTGGGGACAAAAGAGACTCTTTGTTATTTGGTTGCGGGGTTGCTTGAGAGAACATCTTCATCCTACGCCTCCCGCGGATTGATAAACCTTAGGTCACCCACTTGAGGGAAAATTGCTACTGTCCTACAACCCCCTGCACTTGGAGGCCCAACAACGTCTACAAGGAGAAGGTTGCGTAGTAGACATCAAGCTCTTTTCTGGCGCCCTTGCCGGGGAGGCTAGGTAAGCGGCACTAACATCCCGTCAATGAAGCTCTTTTCTAGCGCCGTTGCCGGGGAGGTTAGCGATTGAAGGTATATCTTTAGATCTTGCAATCAAATCTTTTTGTTTCTTGTTCTTTCGTTAGAAAACTACAAAAAAATGGAATTGAGGATGCCTCATATGCTCCATCTTTTCAATGTCTTTCGTGAGCATGATGGGAAGGAAAATTGTGCTCAAGTGCTGAAAGAAGAATTACATAGAATGCTTGGCATAGAATATGTGAATGATGAGCATGATTGCAATGTTCTTAGCATGAATTCTTTGAATACCATGATGCTAATGATATGCAAAGCCACAAGCTTGGGGATGCTATATTTCATGAAGATGATCTTTTTAGTTCTTCCACTTTGAATGATCAAAATTATTTTGATGAAAGCATGCCCCCTATATATGATGATTATTGTGAGGATACTTATGCTTTAAAGAAGAGGGATGATAAAACTTGTCACGCTCTCGAGAACCCTTTTGCTAAACCTTGCTTTTTCATTGTGGACACAATTTGTACTGCTCAAGTCTTTTACGATACTCCCACTACTACTCTTGAGAATAGATTTCCTTATGTGCAGAGTGGTAAAATTTCTATGCTTGTAGATCATGAAAAGAATGCTTTAGGTGCTGGTTATATTGTTGAATTCACTCATGATGCTACTGAAAATTACTATGAGAGAGGATCATATGCTTCTACTTATTACAATAGTATCAAGCTTCCTCTCCATATGTTGAAATTTTTGAAGCTATGCTTGTTTTGCCTTCCTATGCTAGTTAATTCTTGCTCCAATAAATTGTTTGATCACAAAATACCTATGCATAGGAAGTGGGTTAGACTTAAATGTGCTAGCCATTTGCTCCATGATGCTCTCATTGTGTTTCAATCCTTACCTTTTATGTGAGCATCATTGAAATCAATGCCTAGCTAAGGGCGTTAAACGATAGCGCTTGTTGGGAGGCAACTCAATGAATAAATTTTTCTTTGCTTTTTGCTTCCTGTTTTGTTTTCTCCACACCATCATAATTCTGTTATGATTGTGTCTTTTGTCTTTATTTTTGTGTTTGTGCCAAGAAAAACCGTTATGATTAGTCTTGGTGATGATTGCTTGATCATGCTGGAAAAAGACAGAAACTTTCTGCTCACAAAAATAATTTTCATTTTTATTCTGTAAGAGTTTTTGAGTTGATTCTTGTTTCTTCTGATTGCTATGCAATTTATTCAGACTTTCGTAATTGTTCAGATTTTTTGAACTACCAGAAGTATACGAAGTATACAGATTGCTACAGACTGGTCTGCTGTTAACAGATTCTGTTTTTGTTGAGTTGGTTGCTTATTTTGATGAAACTATGGATAGTATCGGAGGGTATTAGCCATGGAAGATTGAAAATATAGTAACCCAACATCAGCATAAGTAGAATTTAAGTTTGCTAAAGTACCTAAGGAAGTGGTGGTTTGCTTTCTCATACTAATGATATCACGAGTTTCTGTTTAAGTTTCGTATTGTGAAGTTTTCAAGTTCTGGGTGAAGTTCTTATGGACAAAGAGATAAAGAGTGGCAAGAGCTCAAGCTTGGGGATTCCCAAGGCACCCCAAGAGATTCAAGGATGCCATCAAAGCCTAAGCTTGGGGATGCCCCGGGAAGGCATCCCCTCTTTCGTCTTCGATCCATTGGTAACGTTACTTGGGGTTATATTTTTAGTCACCACATGATATGTGTTTTGCTTGGAGCGTCTTGTATCTTAGGAGTCTTTTCTTTTTGTTTGGTCGCAATCATCCTTGCTGAACACCTAGAGAGAGAGACCTGCACTCACCGTGATTTTGTCGAGCTTCACTTATATCTTTTGATAGACAATTCAGCTCACATGTGCTTCACTTATATCCTTTTGAGCTAGATACTTTTGCTCTCTGTGCTTCACTTATATATTTTAGAGCACAGCGGTGCGTGGCTTGGTAGTTGATCTAAGCTTTGAAAGTAGTCTCAAAAGGGGTAGTTATCCAAAGGGATACGAAAACTTCCACCTTCATGTGCATTGAATAGTTAGATAAGTTTGATTCATCTCAATTAGTTTTGAGTTGTGGTTATGGTAATATTGAAGTCATGCTAGTAAGGTGTTGTGGATCTAGAAATACTTGTGTTGAAGTTTGTGATTCCCGTAGCATGCACGTATGGTGAACCGCTATGTGATGAAATCTGAGCATGATTAGTATATTGATTGTCATCCTTTGCGTGGCGGTCGGGATCGCGCTATGGTTTATACCTACCAACCCTTCCCCTAGGAGTATGCGTTGAATGCTTTGTTTCGATTACTAATAAAACTTTTGCAACAAGTATATGAGTTCTTCATGACTAATGTTGAGTCCATGGTTTAGATGCACTTTCACCTTCCACCACCACTATCTTCCTAGTGTCGTGCAACTTTCGCCGGTGCACAAAACCCACCATTAGCCTCCCTCAAAACAGCCACCATACCTACCTATTATGGCTTTTTCAAAGTCACTCCGAGATATATTGCCATGCAACCACCACCATGACATGTGCCACCACGTCTACATTTCCATTGCATGATCGTAAGATAGCTAGCATGATGTTTCCATTGATGTCTATGCCATGCTAGATCATTGCCACGGTACACTACCGAAGGCATTCCATATAGAGTCATCGTTGCTCTAAGTTTTGAGTTGAAAGTGTGATGATCATCATTGATGGAGCATTGTCCCATGTGAGGAAATAAAAGAGGCCAAAGATTTCCACCAAAAAAAAGAGGCCAAAGAGCCCACCAAAAAAAAGGCCAAAGAGCCCACCAAAAAAATGAGAGAAAAAGAGAGAAGGGACAATGCTACCACTTTTCCACACTTGTGCATATTAAGCAGCATGATCTTCATGATTGAGAGTCTCTCGTTTTGTCACCACCATATAGCTAGTGGGAAATTTTCATTATATAACTTGGCTTGTATATTCCAATGATAGGCTTCCTCAAAATTGCCTTAGGTCTTCGTGAGCAAGCAAGTTGGATGCATACACACTAGTTTTCTTTAAGAGCTTTCACATACTCTTAGCTCTAGTTCATCATTTGTATGGCAATCCCTAATCATTCACATTGATATCTATTGATGAGCATCTCCATAGCTCATTGATATGCCTAGTTAATGTGATCATCTTCTCCTTTTTTGTCTTGCAACCTCCACCACACTCCACACCACTTATAGTGCTAAAACCATGGCTCACGCTCATGTATTGCGTGAGAGTTGAAAAGGTTTGGGAAAGTAAAGGTGTGAAACAATTACTTGGCCAATACCGGGGTTGTGCATGATTTATATTTGTTGTGCAATGATGATAGAGCATAGCCAGACTATATGCTTTTGTAGGGATAACTTTCTTTTGGCCTTTCTTATTTTGAAAGTTCATGATTACCTTGCTCGTTTGCTTGAATTATTATTGTTTCCACGTCAATAGAAAACTATTGTTTTGAATCTAACGGATCTGAACATTCATGTCACGTGAGAGAAGTTACAAAGGAAAACTATGCTAGGTAGCATGCAACATCAAAAGTTCATTCTTTATGACTTCCCTACTCGAGGACGAGCAGGAGTTAAGCTTGGGGATGCTTGATACGTCTTCACTGTATCTATAATTTTTGATGGTTCCATGCTATTATCTTGTCACCTTTGGATATTTTATATGCATGAATACGCTATTTTATATCTTTTTTGGGACTAACCTATTAACTCAGTGCCAAGTGCCAGTTTCTGTTTTTTCCGTGTTTTTGGCCCATTTTCAGGCGCAGTCCAAATGGAATGAAACTTTACGATGATTTTTTTGGACCAAAAGAGACCCCGAAACCTTGGGAAAAGGCCAGATGGGCCACGAGGGAGTCACAAGCCCTCATGCCGCCACCACCACCCCCCGATGGTGGCGAGAATGTTGTGACCTCCTCGTGGGCCGAACTGACGCAATTCCACCGGCATAAATTCCTATAAATTCAGAAACCCCCAAAAAGAAACCTAGATCGGGAGTTCCGCCACCGCAAGCCTGTGTAGCCACCAAAAACCAATCTGGAGCCCGTTCCAGCACCCTGCCGGAGGGGGAATCCATCTTCGGTGGCCATCTTCATCATCCCGGCGATCTCCATGACGAGGAGGGAGTAGTTCTCCCTCGGGGCTGAGCGTATGTACGAGTAGCCATGTGTTTGATCTCTCTCGCTCTCTCTCTCTCGTGTTCTTGAGATGTCTTGATCTCGATGTGCCATGGGCTTTGCTACTATAGTTGGATCTTATGATGTTCTTCCCCCTCTCCTTCTTGTAATGAATTGAGTTTCCCCTTTGGAGTTATCTTATCGGATTGAGTCTTTTGAGAACACTTGATGTATGTCTTGCACGTGTCTATCTCTTGTGATCAAGTTGCGGGTTTGTGACAATTGGGAACCTATGCATATGGGTTGGCACATGTGGATTCATGTGAGTACTTGATGTATGTTTTGTTGATCAACTTGCGGGTTCGTGACATTGGGAACCTATGCACAGGGGTTGGTATACGTTTTGACTCTGTGGTAGAAAGTTTGGGGCACTCTTTGAAGTTCTATGTGTTGGTTGAATAGATGATTCTGAGATTATGTGATGCATATCGTATAATCATACCCACGGATACTTGAGGTGACAATGGAGTATCTAGGTGACATTAGGGTCTTGGTTGATATGTATCTTAAGGTGTTATTCTAGTACAAACTCTATGATAGATCGATCAGAAAGAATAACTTTGTGGTGGTTTCGTACCCGACAATAAACACTTCGTTTGTTCCCCGCTATTAGTGACATTGGAGTGACTGTTTGTTGCATGTTGAGGGCTAGTTATCATTGTTGAGAGAACTTCACTAGTGAAAGTATGAACCCTAGGCCTTGTTTCCACGCATTGGAATACCGTTCGTGCTCACTTTTCCATTTGTTACCTTGCTGTTTTTGTAATTTCAGATTACAAAAACCTATATCTACCATCCATATTACACTTGTTTCACCATCTCTTCGCCGAACTAGTGCACCTATACAACTTACCATTGTATTAGGTGTGTTGGGGACACAAGAGACTCTTTGTTATTTGGTTGCAGGGTTGCTTGAGAGAGACCGTCTTCATCCTACGCCTCTCGCGGATTGATAAACCTTAGGTCACCCACTTGAGGGAAAATTTCTACTGTCCTACAACCCTCTGCACTTGGAGGCCCAACAACGTCTACAAGGAGAAGGTTGCATAGTAGACATCATGACCCTGCGTCGTGTAACACTCGCCCCTGGTGCTTTGTCATCGTCGGCATGTGGGTCTGATGCCGCTCCGGTGGGATCATGTTTCCCCCTCTTGGTGGAGGGGGCTTTGGCCAATGAAGACAACTGGGTGGCTGAGGATCTAGTAGTTAGTGTCACTGATGTCCCACAAGCGTATGGGATTGCAGCACTTTTCGAGGGTAGAGTATTCAAACCAAATTTATTGATTCGCTCACAAGGGGAAGCTAAAGAATATTCTCAAGTATTAGCAGCTGACTTGTCAATTCAAGCACACCTGAAAGATTAGTGTCTGCAAACAAAGTATCATTAGCAAGGTAGGACGATAGCAACAGTGCCAGAAAAAGCCTTGTTGACGGGATGTTAGCGCCAACAATGTCTTGCAACAAGTAACAATGGAGTAACAAGTAATAGCAGTAGTGACAGCAGCAGCAAAGTAACAAGTTACAGCAGTAGTGACAGCAGCAGCAAAGTGGCCCAATCCCTTTTGTAGCAAGGGACAAGCCTAGGCAAAGTAACATAGCGAGAACCAGTAGTAAAAGACACATAGGCAGTGGATCGGTGATGGATGAGTGTGACGGATGTGATTCATCATGTAACAGCTATAACACGGAGAGATATGTAACTAGCTCCCTTTCATCAATCTAATGTAGGCATGTATTTTGTATGTAGTCATACGTGCTTAGGGAAAAGAACTTGCATGACATCTATTGTCCATCCCTCTCGTGGCAGCGGGGTCCTAATGGAAACTATGGGATATTAAGGTTGTCCTTTTAATAAAGAACCAGACGAACGCATTAACACGCGGTGAATACATGAACTCCTCATACTATGGTCATCTCCGGGAGTGGTTCCGGCTATTGTCACTCCAGGGTTGCCGGGTCATAACACATCATAGGTGACTACAACTTGCAAGATAGGATCTAAAACACACATATATTGGCGACAACATAATAGGTTCAGATCTGAAATCATGGCACTCGGGCCCTAGTAACAAGCATTAAGCATAGCCAAGTAGTAGCAACATCAATCTAGAACATAGTGGATACTAGGGATCAATCCCCGTCAAGAACTAACTCGATTACATGATAGATCTCATGCAACTCATCACCGTCCAGCAAGCCTATGATGAGATTACTCACGAACAATGAAGAGCATCATGGAATTGTCGATGGAGAAAGGTTGATGATGACGATGGAGACGATTTCCCCTCTCCGGAGCCCGAAACGGACTCCAGATCTGCCCTCTAGATGAAAAACAGGATGTGGCGGCGCCTCCGTATCACAAAACGCGATGAAACCTTCTCTCTGATTTTTTTCCAGGCGAAACGGAAGATATAGAGCTGAGTTTGGGGGCGGTGGTGCCACGTGGGCCCCACAAGCCCTCACGGCGCGGCCATAGGGGGTGGCCGCAGCCTGTGGGCTTGTGGCCCACTGGCGCGCCACCTCCGGTGGATCTTTGCACAGGTATTTTTCTTTTATTCTAGAAAAATTCTCGGTAAATTTTCAGGACGTTCTGAGAACTTTTATTTCTGCACAAAACAACAGCATGGCAATTCTGCTGAAAACAGCGTCAGTCCGGGTTAGTTCCATTCAAATCATGCAAGTTAGAGTCCAAAACAAGGGCAAAAGAGTTCGGAAAAGTAGATACGACGGAGATGTATCAACTCCCCCAAGCTTAAAGCCTTGCTTGTCCTCAAGCAACTCAGTTGACAAACTGAGAGAGACAAAAGAAAAACTTTGACGAACTCTGTTTGATCTTGTTGTTGCAACTATGTCTAACTCACAACCAGAATTTCAGCAAGATCACAATCAAACCACAAAAGCAAATGACATCTAGGTCTCACGGTAAACTCATATCAATGGAATAATCAACTAGCGAGCAAATAATAATAAGTCTCAAACATCAACACTTCAATCAAAACAACATGAAGCAGTAGGAATAGATGGTATCTCGCTAGCTCTTTCTGAGACCACAAAACATAAATGCAGAGCACCTTCAAAGACCAAGGGCTGACTAAACATTGTAATTCAAGGCAATGAAGATCTAGTCATAGTCATACTCAACATAGTTAAAAGCAAAGCATAAAAATGACAGAGGTGCTCTCTAATTGGTGCTTTTGTAAGAGGAGGATGACTCAACGGGAACATAAATAGACAGGCCCTTCGCAGAGGGAAGCATTGATTTGCAGAGGTGCCAGAGCTCAAGCTTTGAAAACAAAGATAATAATTTTGGGTGGCATGCTTTCATTGTCAACGCAATGACTAAGAGTTCTCAACATATTCCATGCTACACATGCTATAGGCGGTTCCCAAACAGAAAAATAAAGTTTTGAATCCCCCACCACCAATCAATCACACTCCACGGCTAGCCGAATCCTCGGGTACCGTCCATACCAACATCAATCCTGGGGGAGTCCTGTTTGCAATTACCTTTTCGATTTGGGCATGGAACTGGGAATTCCAATTACCGGCCCCTTTCTCGTGAATGATAGTGAATAAACACATATCGAGGATAACACGCCTACCATGGAAGATGCTAATAGCCCCCTGTCACCACATGAGCGGTTCGGGCATGCAAAACAGATTATTTCTTGAATATTTAGAGAGTGGCACATGCAAATTTACTTGGAACGGCAGGTAGATACCGCACATAGGTTGGTATGGTGGACTCATATGGAACAACTTTGGGTTTATGGAAGGTGGATGCACAAGCAGTATTCCCGCTTAGTACAAGTGAAGGCTAGCAAAAGACTAGGAAGCGACCAACTAGAAACCGACAACAGTAATCAAAATGCATTGAGAGTAACTAACATTGAGTGCAAGCATGAGAAGGACATAAATCACCATGAACATGAACATCATAGAGGCTATGTTGATTTTGTTTCAACTACATGCTTGAACATGCGCCAAGGCAAGCCACTTGAAACATTCAAAGGAGGATACCATCCTATCATACTACATCATAGTCATCTCAACATTCATGTGGGCAACCAAGACAGACCATTATAAGCTTCTAGCTAAGTAAGCATGGCATAAGCAACTATGATCTCTAAGTTGTCATTGCAAACATGTTTCTCACAACAAAGCTGAATCACGCATGATGAGCTAGTCATATTTACGAAAACAAAATAGATCGAGTTCATACCAGCTTTTCCAGGCTCAGTTACTTCATCATATATCGTCATTATTGCCTTTCACTTGCACGACCGAACGAAGTGAACAATAATAAGAGTGCTCGTGCATTGGACTACGCTGGAATCTGCACGCAAACACAAAGGAGAAGACAAAGTAATATGGATCTTTGAAAGCTAAACATGTATGCATGCAAGAGCCACTAAACATTGTAACCATGGTCTTCTACCTTGACCCAAAGAAAATGAAAAACCATCTACACGGGAAAGCTCCCAACAAGGAAAATAAGAAAAGAAAATCTTTTTGGGTTTTCTCAAACTAGACAGACAAACGAAAAGAAAACGAGAAAAAGAAAATAAACTAGCATGGATGATACAGTGGCAAAGTGTGAACGCCGGCTAACTAAGTGAATGCAAAAGCAAGAATGTAAAGTCGGTGACAACACGTACTCCCCCAAGCTTAGGCTTTTGGCCTAAGTTGGTCTATTCTCAAGGATGGTCCTGGCGAAACCCAAAATCATAATGGGGGTTATACGGGAGCGCTGCAGCCACTACCTGAATAGCTGCCTCACGGAGACGAGCAGCCTTTGACTCCCTCTCATACTCCATTGCCTCTCCTCTGGTTATGTAATATCTCCGTTTTACGAAGGAATAATTTACCAAAACAGTTCGAAGAACGGTGCTTTGAGAAAAGAGATCGAAAATCCCAGCAAGAGGAGCAAGAACACGGGTTTGAGCTGCGAAACAATTTTTTCTGGAGGTAGGAGAAGCGGATGAGAGCAAGAATGAGTGGATGGGGTGCCTGTGGGCCCCACAAGCCTGGGTGGCGCAGCCAGGGGGTGCCCGCGCCCCTAGGGCTTGTGGCCCACTCGTGTGGCCCCCAGACAGACTCTTTGTCCCAGTATTTTTCAAATATTCCAGAAAAAAATCATACTAGATTTTGACAGCATTCAGAGAACTTTTATTTTCGGGCTATTTTTCCACCGTACGGTAGAAAAGAAAACAGGGAAAACTAAACTAAATCTATCATTTTTCTTCTAAGCAACCTAAAGTGAAAGCTTGGAACAGAGGTTTGTGACTCCTTGATTCATCCATCTCATGGTCATCGAAAGAAATCTGTCAATGGGGTTGATCAAATCCCGTCGGCAAAACTTTCTCGAATCGCAAAAGAGAACGGAGAATTTTTCGAACAGTCACTAGGTCACCTCAATGGGGATGTGTATCTCCCGAACAAGCAAGTCATACTTCATATTGACACGAGGAATAGGCCATTCAAAGCTCCCAATGAGAATCGATGAAGTTTTTTCAATAGCATTGATGCAATGTACTCGATATTGTTTCTTCGGGAAGTGCACCATATGGTCATTACCGTTGACATGGAAAGTGACATTTCCTTTGTTGCAGTCTATAACAGCCCCTGCAGTGTTTAAAACGGGTCTTCCGATAATGACAGCCATGACATTGTCCTCGGGAATATCCAAGATAACAAAGTCTGTTAAGATAGTGGTGTTAGAAACCACAACAGGCACATCCTCGCAAATGCCAATAGGGAAAGCAGTTGATTTGTCGGCCATTTGCAGAGAGATTTCAATGGGTGTTAACTTATCCAGTTCAAGTCTACGATAAAGAGAGAGAGGCATAACACTAACACCGGCTCCAAGGTCGCATAACGTTGTTCTAACGTAGTTGCCTTTAATGGGGCAAGGTATAGTGGGCACACCAGGATCACCTAGTTTTTTCGGAGTTCCACCCTTGAAGGTATAATTAGCAAGCATGGCGGAGATCTCAAGATCAGGTATCCTCCTCTTATTAGTCACAATATCTTTCATGTACTTAGCATACGGAGACATCTTGAGCATATCCATCAGACGCATCTGTAGAAAGATAGGTCTGATCATCTCAACGAATCGCTCAAAATCCTCATCATCCTTTTTCTTGGATGGTTTAGGAGGAAAGGGCATAGGTTTCTGAACCCATGGTTCCCTTTCTTTACCATGCTTCCTTGCAACAAAGTCATTCTTATCGTATCTCTGGTTCTTAGGCTATGGGTTATCAAGATAAACACTAGGTTCAATCTCCACATCATTTTCATTGCTAGGTTGAGCATCAACATGAACATCACTATTGATATCATCATTAGGCTCATGTTCATCACGAGATTGTGTTTCAGCATCAGAGACAGAGGCATAATTTGGACTCTCAGGGGTAGCAGCAACAGGGTGTCTAGCATGCAGGTTCCTATCATCTTTCTTCTTCTTTCTAGGATGACTAGGTGCATGAGTGCTAACTCCTTGAGAATCTTGTTCAATTCTCTTAGGATGACCCTCAGGATACATAGGTTCCTGGGTCATTCTACCGCCTCTAGTAACGGAATTGTCATTCAACTCATTGAGCAAGTCATTCTGAGCTTTAAGTACTTGTTCTACCTGAGTAGTAACCATAGAGGCATGTTTACTCAGAAGTTTAAGATCATTGACATTTCTGTCCACACAAGCACTTAAATGACTAAGCATACGAGCATTCTTTTCCAATTGTCTGCTAACATAATCATTGAAACTTTCTTGTTTGGCAACAAAGTTATCAAATTCATCCATGCGTAAGCTAGCAGGTTTATGAAAAGGAATATCACTCTCATCAAACCTACGTAGAGAATTTAGTTCTACTACCTGTATCGGGTTATCAAGACCATGGATCTCTTCGATAGGTGGTAGATTTTTGACATCTTCAGATTTAATGCCTTTCTCTCGCACAGATTTCTTGGCTTCTTGCATATCTTCAGGACTGAGGAATAGAATACCTCTTTTCTTCGGAGTTGTCTTAGGAGGTGGTTCGGGAATAGTCCAAGCATTCTCATTGCACAAGATGTTATTAAACAGAATCTCAACTTGTTCTATGGTTCCTTCCCTAAAAACACACCCGGCACAACTATCTAGGTGGTCTTTAGTAGCATCAGTAAGTCCATTATAGAAGATATCAAGTATTTCATTCTTCTCAAGAGGGTGATCATGCAAGGCATTCAGTAGCTGGATGAGCCTCCCCCAATCTTGTGGGAGACTCTCTTCTTCAGCTTGAGCAAAGTTGTATATTTCCTGCAAGGCAGCTTGCTTCTTATAGGCAGGGAAATATTTTTCAAACAAGTAGTAGACCATATCCTGGGGGCTACGCACACATCCAGGAGCAAGAGAATTGAACCAGGTCTTAGCATCATCCTTTAGCGAGAAAGGAAACAGCTTGAGCATATAGTAGTGGCGGATCTTTTCCTCACTAGTGAATAGGGTGGCTATATCATGCAGTTTGGTAAGATGGGGTACAACCGTTTTAGACTCATAACCGTGAAAAGGGTCAGATTCGACCAGAGTGATTAACTCAGGGTCGACAGAGAATTCATAATCCTTATCGGTCACAAAGACAGGCAAAGTGGCAAACTTCGGGTCGTATTTCATCGTAGCGTTCAGATATTTTTCTTTCCACTTGCGTAGAAGTTTCTCAACATCATAGCTATCCTTACACGCAAGAAAGTCCTCAGCTATCTCTCCTTCCATAACATAGCGCGTATCAGGCATAACAGGCAATTCAGGCATAGTAGCAGGTTCTACTTCAATAGTATCAGCAGTTTCAGAAGCATCATCACATCTAGCAGCAACTCTAGCAATATGTGCATCAAAGGCACCTAGTGGCAAAGCAGTATCAGGCATAGTATCAAGCATAGCATCATCAGGCATAGTATCAAGCATAGCATCATAAGCATCATGGACAGCAGAAGTAGCATCATCAAGCACAGGCGACATATCAAGATTTCTAGCAGGAGGTGAAGTCGCAAACTTACTCAGAACTTAAGGTGAATCAAGTGTAGATCTAGATGGCAGTTCATTATCTCTCCTAGTAGTGGAAGGTAGGATTTTAGTTCTTGGATCTTCCGGATTCCTCATAGTGATCAACAGACGTAAATCCCAAGTGACTCAGAGAATATAGCAGTGCTTCCCCAGCAACGGCGCCAGAAAAAGCCTTGATGTCCCGCAAGCGTATGGGGTCGCAGCAGTTTTCGAGGGTAGAGTATTCAACCCAAATTTATTGATTCGCTCAAAAGGGGAAGCTAAAGAATATTCTCAAGTATTAGCAGCTGAGTTGTCAATTCAACCACACCTGAAAGATTAGTGTCTGCAAGCAAAGTATCAGTAGCAAGGTAGTACGATAGCAACGGTGCCATAAAAAGCCTTGTTGATGGGATGTTAGCGCCAATAAAGTCTTGCAACAAGTAACAACGGAGTAACAAGTAACAACAGTAGTGACAGCAGCAACAAAGTAACAAGTAACAGCAGTAGTGACAGCAGCAGCAAAGTGGCCCAATCCCTTTTGTAGCAAGGGACAAGCCGTGGCAAAGTAACATAGCGAGAACCAGTAGTAAAAGACTCGTAGGCAGTTGATCGGTATTGGATGAGTGTGACGGATGTGATTCATCATGTAACAACTATAACATGGAGAGATATGTAACTAGCTCCCGTTCATCAATCTAATGTAGGCATGTATTCTGTACGTAGTCATACGTGCTTAGGGAAAAGAACTTGCATGACATCTATTGTCCATCCCTCCCATGGCAGCGACGTCCTAATGGAAACTACGGGATATTGAGGTTCTCCTTTTAATAAAGAACCGGACCAATGCATTAACGCGAAGTGAATACATGAACTCCTCATACTATGGTCATCTCCGGGAATGGTTCCGGCTATTGTCACTCCGGGGTTGCCGGGTCATAACACATAGTAGGTGACTACAACTTGCAAGATAGGATCTAAACCACACACATATTGGTGACAACATAATAGGTTCAGATATGAAATCATGGCACTCGGGCCCTAGTGACAAGCATTAAGCATAGCCAAGTAGTAGCAACATCAATCTAGAACATACTAGGGATCAGTCCC
The DNA here is from genome assembly GCF_904849725.1 of Hordeum vulgare subsp. vulgare. NCBI lineage: Eukaryota > Viridiplantae > Streptophyta > Magnoliopsida > Poales > Poaceae > Hordeum > Hordeum vulgare. Next base: position 227,152,381 of record NC_058520.1, on the reverse strand, counting down.
CGTCAATAACTAACTCGATTACATGATAGATCTCATCCAACTCATAACCGTCCAGCAAGCCTACGATGAGATTACTCACGAACGATGAAGAGCGTCATGGAATTGTCGATGGAGAAAGGTTGATGATGACGATGGCGACGATTTCCCCTCTCCGGAGCCCGAAACAGATTCCAGATCTGCCCTCCAGATGAAGAATGGGATGTGGCGGCCCCTCCGTATCGCAAAACGCGATGAAACCTTCTCTCTGATTTTTTTCCAGGCGAAAGGGAAGATATAGAGCTGAGTTGGGGGCGGTGGTGCCACGTGGGCCCCACAAGCCCTCACGACGCGGCCATAGGGGGTGGGTGCGGCCTGTGGGCTTGTGGCCCACTAGCACGCCCCCTCCGGTGGATCTTTGCGCAGGTATTTTCTTTTATTCCAGAAAAAATCTCCGTAAATTTTCAGGACGTTCCGAGAACTTTTATTTCTGCACAAAAACAACACCATGGCAATTCTGCTGAAAACAGCATCAGTCCGGGTTAGTTCCATTCAAATCATGCAAGTTAAAGTCCAAAACAAGGGCAAAAGAGTTCGAAAAAGTAGATACGACAGAGAGGTATCAGTCAGCGCCGATGTACTTCTGGAGGAACGGATCGTATCTCAAGAGATTGCCGGCGACCACCGAAGTCGGACGACCAGCTGGCCCGGGAGTTCTGGAACGAGATCGGGTACCCAACACCTGCTTCTTATTTCTAGGAACGGCATCCCACGACGGCTGAAGTGTCTGATGTAGGTACATCATCTTCGTCTTTTTGCAGGGTTGATGGTTCATCTCTCTCGTCTCCTTCATCGCGGGCCATGGCAGACGAGCCGGCCTCACCTTCTGCGATGCGCATGCATTCACCACATCTAGGAGGGTTCAAGGTTCAGGTTGTGAGGCTGGGGTGGAGAGGTCCCCTACCACGACCTTGGATCACTCCTCTGCAATGTGGATTTCTTCCCTGCTACAGTGAGCCCCAAGGCCGACACGACCGACAAGAACAAGACGACGCTGATCGAGATGGCCACAGCGGCCAGCGACGTTCGCGACAGCACGATGATTGCGGCGACTGATGATCCGGATTCCCGCATGTCTTCAACATCCATGCAATTCAAACAACGGGTGGCACTAGGTCGTGTGCAGGCCGCTCATCATCATCGACTCATCTGGGCCTTTGGCTGATAGGTTTGTGGCGCCAGGAGATCCCTCGTCCCTCCGTTGCGATTCTACCCTCAAGACTCACGCCGTCGCCCCGAACCAATCTCATGAGCGAGAACCCAACACCCATCGCTAGGCCATAAGGGAAACAAGGGTGCGCAGATCATTCAGGGAGGTGCTACGGTCGTCGCCTCAAATGGCGGCCACGCTGCAACTGATTGGGCAGAAGAACCACGCCCTGGGCACTCAATCTTCTATCGCTGCAGCAGGGGCGACAACTGTTGGGTTTGGTGCAGCAAGTGGTCATGTGACCTTCCCACAGAACTAGCATGCGAAGGCTCAGGCGCCAACTATGGTAACACATGTCATAATCCCGCCACTAGGGTTGCGTTTGGCACGATGGCTACCATTGAGGTTGAACCTGGGCCGAAGCGGAAGAAGAAAAGCAAGAAGAAGAAGGCACCGGTCACTGGTGGCCAGAATTAGCTGCAACAAGGGAATATTTCGCAGGTTGCAGCAGCTGTGGTACAGGGTGCATAGCCCGCCTTCTGTCTGTGAACCACAACTACCGCATGAGGCACCGGGGCACGCGATTCCTCAAGTACAGATTGCTAAGAAGGCAAAAAATAGATGCTGGAAGTGTGGCGTGGACACGCACGCTACTAAGAACTGCGCGATAGAACATCATTGCTACATCTGTGATAGTTCTTTGCCCCCGATGAAGAAGTGCAAAATCTTAAGCTACCAAGACCGTGCGTTTTCGTGGCTGGTATGGGCAACAAGGAGACTATGTTCGCTCAGTTTTTGGACAGCGTACATACCGATCAGCTTGTTCCTATCTTCTGCCCCATTGCGCTGGTAAAGGTGGTCAGTATGGAGGCAACAGCTAAACAGGTCCAGGATTAGGTCTCGCGTATGTGTCCGATTCCTTCTTGGTCCTAGGAGGCCATCCCCAATGGGGATGGTTCTTTCACGATACCTGTTCCGGCAATGGTGGTGCTCTGGAGGTTTGAAGGCATAGATCTCGGCATTCCGGTGCCTGATACTAGACTTTCTTTGAGTCAGTGGAAGCCAGAGGAGATCATTCGTAAGATGGAGCTGCACTAGGCTTGGCTACACGTCACAGGGGTGCCCACTCTATGAGACACTTCGTGGGCATTTGGGCTGTTGGATACCTGATTGGCACGACGATTGATGTCGATCTTTTGGCTCTACGCCGTAGGGGTGTGGTGCGTATCCTCGTGGGGATGGTAGCTGAAGATTGCTTCAAGAAGATTGATGAGGTTGGACCGTATATTCACATGGACGGTATCTTAAAGCTGGGAGGATATGAGTTCACTTTCTGCCTAGAGCCTCAGGGCTTTGTGCAGGCGGCAGATTTTATTCCTATCGCTTGGGATACCAAGGCCAACGATGGAGCAACTGAGACGAATACGCAGGTTGATATGTGGAATCAGCCCGGATTTGGTGGTGCTTCAGCGTAAGGAGATGATGGGGTTACGTGTATGTCAATTGACACATGTCCATCCACTCATGAGGGGAATTCCCAACGTTCTTCCATGGCGCACCCCGTGTGTGGTCTAGCTCTTACCCCATTAAACATGAGCCCACAAGCTCCCCAGGGTTTGGAGATTGTTCGTCAGCGGAAATCACTAGTGAAGAAACATGATGGTTGTAAACGAGATGCAAATAGTTCGATGGCAGCGCTAGCAGGGCCTGACACAACCGACGCGCCCGAGTCTGTGGCTAGCCGAAACGACTTGGCTGCTGCTGGGGACGCTACGGTCACCGTGAGTGGCCGGTTTGGTGACTCCACAACAGCTGTGCAGCCAGGATCTCCAGCTGGGTCTATGCGAGAACGGTTGCCAGGGTCTCAAGTCGTTGCGGCGAACAGTGAAGAGGCTCCTCTGCCTCTTCCGGCAGTACACCAATCGCCCGCGATGCAAGACGGGGGTGCACCTCTGAAGCCCACCGCAACTCTTTAGCAAACAGAGGTGGCCATCCAACCTACGACCGACGAGGGGGCTGCTACATCATCCCTGCATCCTCCATCGGTATAACCAACACTAGGGTCTCACTCGCTTCCGAAGGTGACTCCTGCGGAATTTATGGTGGTTTGTTGGGGAACGTCGCATGGGAAACAAAAAATTTCCTACACTCACCAAGATCAATCCATGGAGACTAAGTTCTACGAGAGGGGGAGTGCATCTACATAGCCTTGTAGAAAGCTAAGCGGAAGCGTATATAACACGGTTGATGTAGTCAAACGTCTTCGCGATCCAAATCGCAATCCGTCCCGCGATCCCATCATGATCCATCCCGATCTAGCGCCGAACGGACGACAGCTCCATGTTCAGCACACGTACGGCTCGATGACGTCTTTGCCTTTTGATCCAGCAAAACAGGCGAAGTAGTAGATGAGTTCCCGCAGCACGACGGCGTGGTGTTGGTGGTGGTGAAACTATTTCCGCAAGGGTTCGCCAAGCACAACGGAAACTATAACGGAGGATGAACTAGAGGGGTGGGGTTGCCGGCACACGGCTTGGGGAAATCTTGATGTGTCTCGGGTGCTAGCCCTACCCCTCTATTTATATGTTGTTCCCTGGGTCATTTCTTGTAGAAAGAGCCACCTCAAAGTCGGTTTTGCACGCAAGGCAAGAGTCCTCCTCGGACTCCAGGACCAAACATCAGGGTCCTTGGCGTCTGGCCCCAGATGCCAGGTTCCCTTGCGTTTGGCGTCTAGCCTTCACAAAACTGCTTTTGCACTTTCCTAAAACATCGTGGGCTTTACCCCTTGGCCCAAATAAAGTGTTCTCGTACCCGAACATCTCGGGAAACATCCGAAACCCCTTCCGGTGAATTCTGCAACCCTTCCGGAGACCAAACACTATTATCCCCTATATCAATCTTTATCTCCGGACTATTATGGAGCTCCTCTCATGTCCGTGATATTATCCGGAACTCCAACAACCTTTGGTCACCAACATAACAACTCAAATGTACTTATATCGTCACTGAACCTTAAGTGTGCAGACCCTGCAGGTTTGAGAACAATGCAGACATGACCGAGACACTCTCCAGTCAATAACCAATAGCGGGACCTGGTTGCCCATATTGGTTCCTACATATTCTTCCAAGAACTTTATCGATCGAACCACGATGTCAATGATTCCCTCAATCCCGTATTCGGTTCTCTTTGTCCATCGGTATGTGATACGTCCATTTTGCATCATGCTTTCATGTTGATATTTATCGCTTTTTGGGCTGTTATTTCACTTCACGGTACAATACTTATGCCTTTGCTCTCTTATTTTGCAAGGTTTACATGAAGAGGGAGAATGCCGGTAGCTGGAATTCGGGCCGGAAAAAGGAGCAAGTTTGAGATGCCTATTCTGCACAACTCCAAAAGCCGTGAAAATCAATGTGGATTTTTTTGGGAATATATAAAAAATACTGGGACGAAGAAGTGCCAGAGGGGCGAGAGCAGGTGGCCACAAGCCTGCTAGGCGCAACCACCCGTTGGCCGCGCCTAGGGGGCTTGTGGGCTCCCTGCTGGCCCACTGGCCCCCTCTTCTTCTATATGAAGGGTTTCGTTTCGAAAAAAATCAGGAGGAGGCTTTTCGGAGGATTCACCGCCGCCATGAGGCGGAACTTGAGCAGAACCAATCTAGAGCTACGGCAGGACGATCCTGCCGGGGAAACTTCCCTCCTGGAGGGGGAAATCGTCGCCATCGTCATCACCAACACTCCTCTCGTCGGAGGGGACTCATCACCATCAACATCTTCATCAGCACCATCTCATCTCCAAACCCTGGTTCATCACTTGTAACCAATCTCTGTCTCGCCACTCCGATTGGTACTTGTAAGGTTGCTAGTAGTGTTAATTACTCTTTGTAGTTGATGCTAGTTGGATTATTTGGTGGAAGAGTTTATGTTCAGATCCTTGATGCTACTCATTACCTCTCTGGTCATGAATATGATTATGCTTTGTGAGTAGTTACTTTTGTTCCTGACGACATGGGATAAGTCATGCGAATAGTAGTAATGTGAATTTGGTATTCGTTCGATATTTTGATGTGTTGTATGTTGTTTTTCCCCTAGTGATGTTATGTGAACGTCGACAACATAACACTTCACCATTATTTGGGCCTACAGGAAGGCATTGGGAAGTAGTAAGTAGATGATGGGTTGCTAGAGTGACAGAAGCTTAAACCCTAGTTTATGCGGTGCTTCGTAAGGGGCTGATTTGGATCCACTAGTTTAATGTTATGGTTAGACTTTGTCTTAATTCTTTTTTCGTAGTTGTGGATGCTTGCGAGAGGGGTTAATCATAAGTGGGATGCTTGTCCAAGTAAGGGCAGTACCCAAGTTCCAGTCCACCCACATATCAAACTATCAAAGTAACGAACGCGAATCATATGAACATGATGAAAATTAGCATGACAGAAATTCCCGTGTGTCCTCGGGAGCGTTTTTCCTCCTATAAAACTTTGTCCAGGTTTGTCCCTTGCTACCAAAGGGATTGGGCCACTTTGTTGCACCATTTTTACTTTTGTTACTTCTTACTTGCTACGAATCATCTCACCACACAACCACTTGTTACCGATAAGTTCAGTGCCTGCAGATATTACCTTGCTAAAAACCACTTGTCAAATCCTTCTGCTCCTCGTTGGGTTCTACACTCTTACTTATCGAAAGGACTATGATAGATGCCCTATACTTGTGGGTCATCAAGACTCTTTTCTGGCGCCGTTGCCAGGGAGTGAAGCGCCTTTGGTAAGTGGAACTTGGTAAGGAAACATTCATATAGTGTGCTGAAATTTATTGTCACTTGTCACTATGGAAACTAATGCTTTGAGGGGCTTGTTCGGGGTATCTTCACCTCAAACGGAAGCACAAAGAGTTTCTCCTCAACCTACTGCACCTACTGAAAATATTTGCTTTCAATTTCCTTCGGGTATGTGCTACTGCGACAACAGACCTTCCCTGGCAACGGCGCCAGAAATCCTGCTGCTACGGCTACGCTTATAGGGACTTCCTTGGCAAATATGCAAAGGATTTCCCCACAGCCTTGGAGCCTTGCGTTGGTGTTCCCTTGAAGAGGAAAGGGTGATGTAGCACAGCGGCGGTAAGTATTTCCCTCAGTTTGAGAACCAAGGTATCAATCCAGTAGGATGAGCGTTCAAGCCACAAGTACCTGCACAAACACAAAGAGCTTGCACCCAACGCTATGAAGGGGTTGTCAATCCCTTATAGATTGTTTGCAAAGTGAGAACTGAAAGAAAAAAAGTAAATAAACCAAAGTAAAAGTGAAAGTGGAGACGATAGTTGTGAATAGACCCGGGGGCCGTAGTGTTCACTAGTGGCTTCTCTCATGAAAGCAAGTAGACGGTGGGTGAACGAATTACTGTCGAGAAATTGATAGAAGCACACAAAGTCGTGACGTTATCTATGGCAATGATTATATCTATAGGCATCAAATCCAAAACAAGTAGACTGATACTTTCTGCATCTACTACTGTTACTCCACACGTCGACCGCTATCCAGCATGCATCTTGTGTATTAAGTTCATGAGAATAGAGTAATGCCTTAAGTGAGATGACATGATATAGATGGACAATCTCATATCTACGATAAAAGCCCATCTTGTTACCCTTGATGGCAACAACACGATGCGTGCCTTGCTGCCCCTTCTATCACTGGGAAAGGTCACCACACGGTATGAACCCAAAACCAAGCACTTCTCCCATTGCTAGAATCATAGATCTAGTTGGCCAAACAAAACCCAAGACTCAGAGAGACTTACAAGGATATCAAATCATGCATATAAGAAATCAGCAAAGACTCAAATATAAATCATAGATAATCTGATCACAAATCCACAATTCATCGGATCTCGACAAACACAACGCCAAAGAGGATTACATCAGATAGATCTCCATGAAGATCATGGAGAACTTTGTATTGAAGATCCAAGAGAGAGAAGAAGCCATCTAGCTTCTAACTACGGACCCGTAGGTCTGAAGTGGACTACTCACGAGCCATTGGAGAGGTGATGATGTTGATGTAGAAGCCCTCCAACTCCAAAGACCCCTCCGGCAGGGCACCGGGAAGGGTCTCCAGATGAGATCTCACGGAAATGGAAGCTTGCTGCGGCGGAAAAGTGTTTTCGTGGATGCCCTGATTTTTGCTGTGATTTTAGGGAATTTATAGGCCAAAGAGCTAGGGCAGGGGAGCGCCAGGGAGGCCACAAACCTGGTTGCCACGGCCCCCCTGGCCGCGACAACAGGGCTTGTGGGCCCCATGTGGCCCCCTGCCTTGGCCCTCAAGCCTCCGGATCTTCTTCTGTTCTGGAAAAATTATTTCGGGGATTTTATTCCGTTTGGACTCCGTTCCAAAATCATATCTGAAAAGAGTCAAAAACACAGAAAAAACAGGAACTGGCACTTGGCACTGAATTAATAAGTTAGTCCCAAAAAGATATAAAAGGTATATAAAACATCCAAAGTTGACAAGATAACAGCGTGAAACCATCAAAAATTATAGATACGTTTGAGACGTATCAGTATGCTTGAGAAACTGCTGCCTAATCCTTTTACAGGAGATGGAACATCACATCCAGACTTGCATCTAATCTATGTAGATGAAGTTTGTGGTTTATTTAAGCTTGCAGGTTTGCCCGAGGATGAGGTCAAGAAGAACGTCTTTCCCTTATCTTTAAAGGATAAGGCGTTGACATGGTATAGGCTATGTGATGATACTGGATCATGGAACTACAATCGGTTGAAATTGGAATTTCATCAAAAGTTTTATCCTATGCATCTAGTACATCGTGATCGGAATTATATTTATAATTTTTGGCCTCGTGACAGAGAAAGCATTGCTCAAGCTTGGGGGAGGCTTAAATCAATGTTATATTCATGCCCCAACCATGAGCTCTCGAGAGAAATTATCATTCAGAACTTGTATGCTCGGCTTTCTCATGATGATCGCACCATGCTTGACACTTCTTGTACCGGTTCTTTTATGAAGAAAGATATTGACTTCCAATGGAATTTATTGGAGAGAATTAAATGCAACTCTAAAGATTGGGAGCTTGATGAAGGTAAGGAGTCACGTATGAATTTCAAGTTTGATTGCATGAAATCCTTTGTTGAAACAAATACTTTTTGTGATTTTAGCGCTAAGTATGGACTTGACTCTGAGATAGTAGCTTCATTGTGTGAATCATTTGTTGCTCATATTGATCTCCCCAAAGAGAAGTGGTTTCAATATCATCCTCCTTTAGGAGTCAATGTAGTTAAACCCAATCTAGTTGAAGAGAAAGTCATTGCCTATAATGATCATATTGTTCCCAGTGCTTACATTGAGAAACCACCTTTCCCTGTTAGGATAAATGATCATTCTAAAGCTTCAACTGTGATACGTAGAGGCTACATTAGAACACCTACACCCCCTGAGCAATTTAGAGTTGAACCTAGCATTGCTATTATCAAAGATATCCTGTCCGACGATGTTGAGGGACATAATATTCACTTCTGTGAAGATGCTGCTAGAATTGCTAAATCTCACGCTAGAGATAAACATAGGCATGTTGTTGGCACGCTTGTTGTTTCTGTTAAGATAGGAGATCATTGCTATCATGGTTTATGTGACGTGGGTGCTAGTGTTAGTGCAATACCTCAATCCTTATATGATGAAATCAAAGACGAGATTGCACCTGTTGAGACAGAACCTATTGATGTCACTATTCATCTTGCTAATAGAGATACTATCTGCCCTCTGGGCGTTGTTAGGGATGTTGAAGTCTTGTGTGGTAAAACGAAGTATCCTGCTGATTTCCTCGTTCTTGCTACCGCACAAGATAGCTTTTGTCCCATCATTTTTGGCAGACCTTTCCTCAATACCGTCAATGCTCATATTGACTGTGAGAAGCAAACTGTCACAGTTGGCTTTGAAGGTGTGTCACATGAGTTCAGTTTCTCCAAGTTTGGTAGACAACCTCATGAAAAAGAGTTGCCCAGTAAGGATGAAACTATTGCCTTGGCTTCTATTGTCGTGCCTCCTACAGATCCCTTGGAGCAATACTTGCTTGAGTATGAAAATGATATGCATATGGATGAAAGGGTTGAGATAGATAGGTCTGTCTTAGAACAATATCCTATCCTTAAGAATAATTTGCCTATTGAACTGCTTGGGGATCCACCCCCACCAAAGGGTGATCCTGTGTTCGAGCTTAAACAGTTGCCTGATACTCTTAAGTGTGCTTATCTTGATGAAAAAGAGATATATCCTGTTATTATTAGTGCTAGCCTCTCAGAACATGAAGAAAAGAAGTTACTAAAAACTCTAAGATAGCACCGTGTTGCTATTGGATATACTCTTGATGATCTTAAGGGCATTAGTCCCACTCTATGCCAGCACAAGATTAAAACTGATCCTGATTCCAAACCAGTTGCTGATCATAAAAGGAGATTAAATCCTAAGATGAAAGAAGTAGTGAGAAATGAAATACTAAAGCTCCTGGAAGCATGTATTATCTATCCTGTTGCTCATAGTGATTGTGTGAGTCCGGTGCATTGCGTCCCTAAGAAGGGAGGCATTACCGTTGTCCCTAACGATAAGGATGAATTGATCCCATAGAGGATTATTACTGGCTATAGGATTGTGATCGATTTTAGGAAATTGAATAAAGACACTAGGAAAGATCATTACCCTTTGCCTTTTATCGACCAAATGCTAGAAAGACTGTCTAAACACACACACTTTTGCTTTCTAGACGGTTATTCTGGTTTCTCCCAAATACTAGTTGCACAATCTAACCAGGAGAAAACCACTTTCACCTGCCCTTTCGGTACCTTTGCTTATAGACGTATGCCTTTTGGCTTATGTAATGCACCTTCCACCTTTCAAAGATGTATGATGGCTATATTCTCTGACTTTTGTGAAAAGATTGTTGAGGTTTTCATGGATGACTTCTCCGTTTACGGGTCTTCCTTTGATGATTGCCTCAGCAACCTTGATCGAGTCTTGTAGAGATGTAAAGGCACCAATCTTGTCTTGAATTGGGAGTAGTTCCACTTTATGGTTAATGAAGGCATCGTCTTAGGACATAAAATTTCCGAAAGAGGTATTGAAGTCGATAAGGCTAAGGTTGACGCAATCAGAAAATGCCATACCCCACGGATATCAAAGGTATAAGAAGTTTCCTTGGTCATGCCGGATTCTATAGAAGGTTCATTAAAGACTTCTCTAAGATTTCTAGGCCTCTTACCAATCTCTTGCAAAAGGATATTCCTTTTGTTTTTCACGAAGATTTTGAGGAAGCCTTCGAAATACTTAAGAAGGCTTTGATAACTGCACCTATTGTTCAACCACCTGATTGGAACTTACCTTTTGAAATCATGTGTGATGCTAGTGATTATGCTGTTGGTGATGTTCTAGGGCAAAGAGTTGATAAGAAGTTGAATGTTATTCACTAGGCTAGTAAAACTCTAGACAGTGCCCAAAGAAACTATGCTACTACGAAAAAGGAATTTTTAGTAGTCGTGTTTGCATGTGAAAATTTCAGGTCTTACATAGTTGATTCCAAAGTCACTATTCACACCGATCACGCTGCTATTAAGTACCTCATGGAGAAGAAAGACGCTAAACCTAGACTTATCAGATGGTTTCACTTGCTACAAGAATTTAATTTGCATGTTGTTGATAGGAAGGATGTTGATAACCCAGTAGCTGATAACTTGTCTAGGTTAGAGGACGTTCTTGATGACCCACAACCTATTGATGATAGCTTTCCCGATGAGCAATTGAATGTCATCAATGCTTCACGTAGTGCACCGTGGTATGCTGATTATGCAAACTATATCGTTGCGAAATATATACCACCTAGTTTCACATAACAACAGAAGAAGAAATTCTTCTTTGACTTGAGACATTACTTCTGGGATGATCCTCACCTTTATAAGGAAGGAGTAGATGGTGTTATTAGATGTTGTGTACCTGAACATGAATAGGGACAGATCCTACAGAAGTGTCACTCCGAGGCCTACAGAGGACACCATGCGGGAGATAGAACTACACACAAGGTATTGCAATCAGGTTTCTATTGGCCCACTCTCTTCAAGGATGCCCGTAAGTTTGTCTTGTCTTGTGACGAATGTCAAAGAATAGGTAATATCGGTAAACGTCAGGAAATGCCTATGAACTATTCACTTGTCATTGAACCATTTGATGTTTGGGGCTTTGATTATATGGGACCTTTTCCAAAATCCAATGGGTATACTCATATCCTAGTTGCTGTTGATTATGCCATTAAGTGGGTAGAAGTTATCCCCACTAGTAGTGCTGATCACAACACATCTATTAGGATGCTTAAAGAAGTTATCTTCCCTAGATTTGGAGTCCCTAGATATCTAATGACCGACGGTGGCTCACATTTCATTCATTGTGCTTTCCATAAAACACTTGCTAAGTATGATGTCAACCATAGAATTGTGTCCCCCTATCACCCTCAGTCCAGTGGTCAAGTAGAGCTCAGCAATAGAGAAATTAAACTAATTTTGCAAAAGACTATCAACATGTCTAGAAAGAATTGGTCTAAGAAGCTCGATGATGCACTGTGGGCTTATAGAACTGCCTATAAGAATCCCATGGGCATGTCTCTGTACAAAATGGTATACGGTAAAGCATGTCATTTACCTCTTGAGCTAGAGCATAAAGCTTATTGAGCAATCAAAGAGCTCAACTTTGATTTCAAACTTGCTGGTGAGAAGAGGTTATTTGATATTTGCTCGCTTGATGAATGGAGAACTCAGGCATATGAGACTGCCAAGTTGTTCAAAGAAAAGGTTAAGAGGTGGCATGATAAGAGGATACAAAAGCGTGAGTTCAATGTAGGTGATTATGTCTTGCTATATAATTCTCATTTAAGATTTTTTGCAGGAAAGCTTCTCTCTAAATGGGAAGGTCCCTATATTGTTGAGGAAGTATATCGTTCCGGTGCTATCAAGATCAACAACACGGAAGGTAGTTGTCCGACAGTTGTAAATGGGCAGAGAATCAAGCATTATATCTCAGGTACTCCCATAAATATTGAAAGCAATATTATCAATACCATAACTCCGGAAGAATACCTAAGGGATATTTATCAGCCTGTTCCGGACTCCGAAAACGAAGAGGTATGTGATTCGGTAAGAAAACAGACTCCAAAACTTTTCTAGTAGGATTTTTTCCCCGTTTTGGAATATTTGAAAAAATAGAAAAATTGGAAGTAGTCCGTAAAGCGCGCGAGGAGGCGACAAGCCTGCCAGGCGCGGGCCCACCCCCTGGCCGCGCCTGGGGGGCTTGTGGCCACCTCGTGCGCCTTCCGGACTCCGTTTTTGTGCGGAGTACTCCTTCTGGTCTGGAAAAAATCATTATATATTCTCCCGTAAGGTCTGACCCTCGTATCACACGCATTTCCTCTGTTTTTGTTTCGAGCCTGTTTTCTGCCGCAGATTTAGGTCAAGATGTCTTCTCAGGATTCAGAGGGGGAGAGCTATGTGGTTGATTACCTTGCTAACCCCAAGGTCTACGGGGACTTGGATCGTTATGGCTGGACCACTGATGAGGAAGAACATTATGAACCCAAGGGAAAGGAAGGAACAAGTTCCAATGAGGAGGAGGCTCCTCTACCTCCACCTGGAAACACCCATGTCGAGTTCAAGAAGTCGAGCCTCCCTGGCTCAAGGAAGATGCCTAAGACTGTGTTTATCCCTTCTCGTTTCTTGCAGGAGAGTAAGCAGGAATTATGCCAAAGGGTGTTAAGGCTTGAAGAGGAAAATGATGATCTGAGGGAGCAGAATTTTAAGCTCATGTGGAAATTAAACAAGGTCAAGGCCTCTGCAACAACTCCACCACCATCACCTCCAAAGGAAGACAACTAAGCACGAGTATGGGCAATCCCCTTGGCTTGTGCCAAGCGTGGGGGAGTTGCCCCGGTATCGTATCACCATCACATCTTTTGCCTTTACCTTTGTTTTAGTTTGTTCCTTTTCAGTTTTATTTTTCTCTAGTAGATTAAAAGTCTTGAGTTTTTCTTTGTGTCACCCCCGATGTATTCGAGCTCGTGAGCCATATAATAAAGAGTGTATTAGTTGAGGGCTTTGCCTCTTTCCATGATCAAAAGAGTGAGAAAAGAACAAAAGCATGAAAGATCATGCAATGATCTTATGGGAAGTGATGGCTTCACATATAAAAGAATGTTGATTGAAACTTGTTGAGGGTAGACAAACGTAGACCTTGGTCATTGTTGAAATTAATAGGAAGTGATAAAGAAGGACATGTTCACATATAAATATATCACCTTTGACACCATCTATGATTGTGAACACTCACTAAACTATTGCATGCTTAGAAGTAGACGTTGGACAAGGAAGACAACATAATGAATTGTGTTTGCGTGGTTCCGAACAATGTTATATGATTAGAGATCCCTTAGGATGTGACGATTGCTTCCACCTCATATTAGGCAAAACTCCTGCACCAAGTAGAGATACTACTTGTGCATCCATAAACCTTCAACCTAGTTTTGCCATGAGAGTCCACCATACCTACCTATGGATTGAATAAGATCCATCAAGTGAGTTGTCATTGGTGCAAGCAATAAAAATTGCTCCCTAATATGTATGATCTATTAGTGTGTGGAAAACAAGCTTTGTACGAACCTGTGATGAGGAAGACAAAAAAGCAACAGACTACATAATAAAGTTCTTTATCACAGGAGGCAATGTAATGTGACATTCCTCCGCACTAAGAGTACACACATCCAAACCTCAAAAGCGCATGACAACCTCTGCTTACCTCTGCGAAGGGCCTATCTTGTACCTTTACTTTTTTCCCTTGAAAGAGTCATGGTGATCTTCACCAATTCCTTGTTTCGCCTTTATCTTGGCTAACGTCATATGCTAGGGAAAGATCTATATTCATATGTCAACTTCGAGGTAAGCATTCATGAATTATTACTGTTGACATTACCCTTGAGGTAAGCAGTTGGGAGGCAAAACTATAAGCCCCTATGTTTCTCTGTGTTCCACTGAAACTTTGATCTCATGAGTACCACGTGAGTTGTAGCAATTGTAGAGAATGAAAAGATGATTGAGTATGTGGATTTGCTTTACAAGCTCTTATTTGACTCTTTCTTATGTTGTGATAAATTGCAATTGCTTCAATGACTAAAGGCTATCAGTTGCTAATTCTCGGTAAGGTTGTTGATCCATACTTTACTTTGTGAAGGAATTGTCACTTTAGCATAAGAGATGATATGACGGTATTGTTGTTATGATCATGATCATGATGCATGCATGTTCGTATCTTGTTTTGCTGACACCTCTCTCCCTAAACATGTGGTCATGGTTACTGATCTATGCTTTCACTTGAGGACAAGCGAGGTCTAAGCTTGGGGGAGTTGATACGTCCATTTTGCATCATGCTTTCATGTTGATATTTATCGCTTTTTGGGCTATTATTTCACTTCATGGTACAATACTTATGCCTTTTCTCTCTTATTTTGCAAGGTTTACATGAAGAGGGAGAATGCCGGTAGATGGAATTCTGGCCTGAAAAAGAGCAAGTTTGAGATCCATATTTTGCGCAACTCCAAAAGCCGTGAAAATCAACGTGGATATTTTTGGTAATATATCAAAAATACTGGGCCGAAGAAGTGCCAGAGGGGCGCCAGTAGGTGGCCACAAGCCTGCTAGGCACGGCCACCCCCCTGGCCGCGCCTAGGGGGATTGTGGGCTCCCTGCTGGCCCACTAGCCCCCCTCTTCTGCTATATGAAGGGTTTCGTCCCGAAAAAAATCAGGAGGAGGCTTTTCGGAGCATTCGCCGCCGCCACGAGGCGGAACTTGAGCAGAACAAATCTAGAGCTCCAGTAGGACGATCTTGCCGAGGAAACTTCCCTCCCAGAGGGGGAAATCGTCGCAATCGTCATCACCAACATTCCTCTCAATGGAGTGGACTCATCACCATCAACATCTTCATCAGCACCATCTCATCTCCAAACTCTAGTTCATCACTTGTAACCAATCTCCGTCTCGCGACTCCAAACGGTACTTGTAAGGTTGCTAGTAGTGTTAATTACTCTTTGTAGTTGATGCTAGTTGGATTATTTTGTGGAAGAGTTTATGTTCAGATCCTTGATGCTACTCATTACCTCTCTGGTCATGAATATGATTATGCTTTGTGAATAGTTACTTTTGTTCCTGAGGACATGGGATAAGTCTTGCTAATAGTAGTCATGTGAATTTGGTATTCGTTCGATATTTTGATGTGTTGTATGTTGTTTTTCCTCTAGTGGTGTTATGTGAACGTCGACTACATAACACTTCACCATTATTTGGGACTAGAGGAAGGCATTGGGAAGTATTAAGTAGATTATGGGTTGCTAGAGTGACAGAAGCTTAAACCCTAGTTTATGCGTTGCTTCGTAAGGGGCTGATTTGGATCCAGTAGTTTAATGCTATGGTTAGACTTTGTATTAATTCTTCTTTCGTAGTTGCGGATGCTTGCGAATGGGGTTAATCATAAGTGGGATGCTTGTCCAAGTAAGGGCAGTACCCAAGCGCCGGTCCACCCACATATCAAACTATCAAAGTAACGAACGCAAATCATATGAACATGGTGAAAACTAGCATGACAGAAATTCCCGTGTGTCCTCGGGAGCGTTTTTCCTCCTATAAGACTTTGTCCTGGCTTGTCCCTTGCTACAAAAGGGATTGGGCCACTTTGCTGGACCGCTGTAACTTTTGTTACTTGCTACTTGCTACGAATCATCTCATCACACAACCACTTGTTACCGATAATTTCAGTGCCTGCAGATATTACCTTGCTGACAACCACTTGCCAGATCCTTCTGCTCCTCGTTGGGTTCGACACTCTTACTTATCGAAAGGACTAAGATAGATCCCCTATACTTGTGAGTCATCAGTATGTTACTTGCCCGAGGTTCGATCGTCGGTATCTCTATACCCAGTTCAATATCGTTACCGGCAAGTCTCTTTACTCCTTCTGTAATACAAGATCCCATGACTAACTCCTTTGTCACATTGCTTTCAACCTTATTGTGATGTTGTATTACCGAGTGGGCCCAGAGATACCTTTTCGTCATATGGAGTGACAAATCCCAGTCTCAATTCACGCCATCCAACACACACCTTTGGAGATACTTGTAGAGCACCTTTATAGTCACCGATTTATGTTGTGACCTTTGATACACACAAGGCATTCCTCCGGTGTCCGGGAGTTGTATGATCTCATGGTCATAGGAACACATACTTGACATGTAGAAAAGAGTAGCAATAAACTAACACGATCATATGCTATGTTTACACTTCGGGTCTTGTCCATCACATCATTGTCCTAATGATGTGACCCCATTATCAAATGACAACTCAGGTTTATGATCAGGAAACCTTGACCATCTTTGATCAACGAGCTAGTCCTTAGAGGCTCACTAGGGTAGTATGTTGTCTATGTATCCACACATGTATTCGAGTTTCCAATCAATACAATTATAGCATGGATAATAAACGATTATCATGAACAAGGAAATATAATAATAACTAATTTATTATTGCCTCTAGGGCATATTTCCAACATTCTCTCACTTGCACTTGAGTCAATAATCTAGTTCACATCACTATGTGATTCACACCCAATGAGTTCCGGGGTTTAATCATGTTTGCTTGTGAGAGAGGTTTTAGTCAATGCGTTTGAGCATTTCAGACCCGTGTGTGCTTTACAAATCTGTATATCATCCTGTAGATGCTGCTACCACGCTTTACTGGAAACCATTCGAAATGATTTCCCCACTATACGAATCCGGTTTGCTAATTTAGAGTCATCCTGATTGGTGTCAATGCTTGCATCAATGTAACCCTTTACGACAAAATCTTTTATCACCTCCATAATCCAGAAACATTTCCTTAGTCAAGTTACTAAGGATAATTTTGACTCTTGCGGAGGGATCCATTCCTGTATTACTCTTGTATCCATTGACAGACTCATGGCAAGGCACACATCAGTTGCGATACACAACATGGCATACTATAGAGCCTACGATTAAGGCATAGGGGACGACCTTCGTCCTTACTCGTTCTTCTGTTGTGGTTGTGCTTTGAGTCTTACTCAAATTCACACCTTACAATAAAGAAAATAACTCCTTCTTTGACCAATCCATTTTGAACTCCTTGAAAATCTTGTCGAGGTATGTATTGATTGAAAGTTTTATCAAGCGTCTTGATCTATCTCTATATATCTTAATGCTCATTGTTCAAGTAGCTCAATCCAGGTTTTCCTTTGAAAAACACTTTTCAAACATCCTTATATGCTTTCCAAAAATTCTACATCATTTCCGATCAACAATATGTCAACCAGATATACTCATCAGAAATTTTATAGTGCTCCCACTCACTTTCTTGGAAATACAAGTTTCTCACAAACTTTGTATAAACCCAAAAGCTTCTATCATCTCATCAAAGCGTATATTCCAACTCCGAGATGCTTGCCCCAGTCCATAGAAGGATCGAGGGAGATTGCATACTTGTTAGCATCCTTAGGATCGGTAAAACCTTCTCGTTGTATCACATACAACCTTTCTTCAAGGAAACCATCGAGGAAAGAACGCTTTTGACATCCATCTATAAGATTTCATAATCGAAAAAAGCAGCAACTGCCAACACAATTCCAGCAGACTTTAGCATCGCTATGGGTGAGAAAGTCTCGTCGTAGCCAACTCCTTGAACTTGTCGGAAACCTCTTTGAGACAAGTCAAGCTTTCTAAATGGTGACATTCACCATCATCGTGTGTCTTCCTTTTAAAGATCCATTTGTACTTAATAGCCTCATGACCATCAAGTAGTTCTTCCAAAGTCTACGCTTTGTTTTCATACATGGATACTATCTCGGATTTCATGGCATCCAACCATTCATCGCAACCCAGGACCACCATCACTTCTCCATAGCTTGTAGGTTCACTGTTGTCCAACAACATGACCTCCAAGACAGGATTATCGTACCACTCTAGAGTAGTATGTGTCCTTGTCGACCTATGAGGTTTGGAAGTAACTTGATATGAAGCTTCATGATCATCATCATTGCCTTCCTATTCAATCTGGTGTAGGCGCCACAGGAACAAATTCATGCACCCTGCTACACTCTGTTTGAAGTGATGGTTCAACAACCTCATCAAGTTCCAGCATCCTCCCACTCAAATCTTTCGAAAGAAACTCTTTCTTGAGAAAGGACCCGTTTTCAGGAAACAAACACTTTTCTTTTGGATCTGAGATAGGAGGTATACCTAGGGGTGGGCATAAAAACCGAGAACCGAAGACCGAAGCCGAAAAAACCAAGACCGAAACCAAAAAAACGAGGACCGAAGGTTCAGTCCTTCATTCGGTTAGCAAACCTCAGAAACCGATATTAGTTCGGGACTTTCGGTCATTGGATTCTAAGCATCAAATCTCCCGAATTAACCGTATTTTATTAGCATTCTCGTTTTATTAAATCCTAGCCCAACCATACACGTTACAGGACTAGTGGACCATTCGACATCAATTGTACACATGGTTGTTTCCAGCATTTTCTCTGCACAAGCAAACGTAAGCAAACAGCCCACGCATCTAAATAAAGCTTATCTAGAATATGCGGTCGATGCTTGATGCACATCTTGCGGCACCGCCGCCTCCATTTTCCTAACTCGCACGACATCCGTTGCACGCTTGTGCTCATGGCTCCTTAGCGGCAGCACCAATGGTTCCCTAACTGCAGAGGCGGTCGGTGGCGCCCATGGCTCCCTAGCGGCGGAGGACCCCGGCACCCTCGCAGTTGTGAACAATGATGTTCATCGGTCGTAAGCAGTCGAGGCCATTGTTCCTTCACCATCGGCAACCTGCTTCTGACGAGATCCTGCAGCAATTCTTTCCTCTTACCATTCCCTCATAGGCTAGCATGTTTCGATTTGTTTCATTTAGCGCCAATATTTTTCCCCAAGATTTTTCCCACGATTTCTTCCTTCCCATCCAATGTAGGTTATATTCTTTTATATAATAGAGGACCGAACCGAATACTCGGTAGATCAAAGTCTCGGTCATTGTTTTCCTGGATGACCGATCGGTCAAGACAATCAGCAAACCAATTTGAAAAGGAGCCAAAGCACCGAACGGTTTGGTTCGGTCTAACCGAATGCCCAGTCTGAGGTATACCCAACTATTTTGGGTATCCTATGAAGATGCATTGATCCGGTTTGGGTTCGAGTTTATCAGACTAAAGCCTTTTGACATAAGCATCTTAGCCCCAAACTTTAAGAAACGACAGCTTAGGTTTCTCCAAAGCATAGTTGATACGGTGTCATTTCAACGGAATTAAATAGTGCCCCATTTAAAGTGAATATGGTTGTCTCTAATGCATAACCCTAAAACGATAGTGGTAATTCGATAAGAGACATCATATTATGCACCATATCTAATAGGACGCGGCTACGGTGTCCGAACACACCATCACACTATGGCGTTCCAGATGGCATGAATTGTGAAAGAATTTCCACATTGTCTTAAATGTATACCAAACTCGCAACTCAGATATTCATCTCTACGATCACAACATAGACATTTCATCCTCTTATCATGGTGATCTTCAACTTCACTCTGAAATTTCTTGAACTTATCAATAATTGAGACTCGTGATTCACCATGTAAATACACCTGTATCTACTCAAATCATGTGCGAAGTAAGAACATAACGATATCCCATGCATGCCTCACAACTCATTGGATTGCATACATCCAAATGTATTATTTCCAACAAGTAACTTGATCGCTCCATATGTCTGGAAAATGAGGCCTTGAGTCATCTTGCCCATGTGGCATGATTTGCATGTATCAAGTGTTCAAAATCAAGTGAGTCCAAAAGATCCATCAGCATTTAGCTTCTTCACGCGTTTTATACCAATATGACTTAAGCGGCGGTGCCACAAGTAAGTGGTACTATCATTACAACTTTGTATCTTTTGGCATCAATATCATGAACATGTGTATCAGTATGATTGGGATTCAATAAACCATTAATATTAGGTGCATGTCCATTGAAGGTATTATTCAAGTAAACAGAGTAACGATTATTCTCTTTAAATGAATAACCGTATTCCAATAAACACGATCCAATCTTGTTCATAATCAACGCAAACACCAAACAACATTTAGGTTCAACACTAATCCCGAAGGTAAAAGGGAGTGTTTGATGGTGATCACATCAACCTTGGAAACACTTCCAACAGTCATCGTCACCTAGCCCTTAGCTAGTCTTTTTTTATTCCATAGATTTTATTTCGAGTTACTAACATTTAGCAACTGAACCGGTATCTAAAACCCATGTGCTACTAGGAGTACTAGTAAAGTACACATATATCTAATATACTTCTATTGATGTTACCAGCCTTCTTATCTACCAAGTGTCTAGGGCAGTTCCGCCTCAGTGATCATACTCCTTATCATAGAACTGCATAGTCTCAGGTTTGGGTTCAACCTTGGGTTTCTTCATTGGAGTGACAACTGACTTGTCATTCTTGATGTTTCCCTTCTTTCCCTTGCCCTTCTTGAAACTAGTGGTTTTACTAACCATCAACACTTGATGCTCCTTCTTGATTTCTACCTTCACGGTGTCAAACATCGCGAATAGCTCAAGGATCATCTTCTCCATACCTGGTATGCTATAGGTCATTACGAAGCTCAGTAGCTTGGTGGCAGTGACTTTGGAGAACTATGTCAATCACTTCTCATTTGGAAGATCCACACCCACTCAATTCAACTAATTGTAGCACCCAGACAATCTGAGAACATGCTCAACGATTGAGCTTTTCTCTTTTACTTTGCAGACAAAGAATCTTGTCGGAGGTCTAATACCTCTCAACACGGGCACGAACGTGAAATCCCAATTTCAGCTCTTTGGAACAACTCATATGTCCCGTGACGTTCAAAACGTCTTGGGCACCTCAATTCTAAGACGTAAAGCATGACGCACTGAACTATCATGTAGTCATAAAAAATGAGTATGTCAAATGTTCACAACATCCACAGATGATGCTCGGGGCGTAGCACACCGAGCGGTGCATTAAGGACATAAGCCTTCTGTGCAGCCATGAGGACAATCCTCAGTTTACGGACCCAGTCCGCATAATTGCTACTATCATCTTTCAACTTAGTTTTCTCTAGAAACATATGAAAAACACGGGAGCTACAACGCAAGCTAATCATCTACAACATATATAATTTGCAAATACATTTTGACTGTTTTTGTTATAATGAGTTCAATTAGTCATATTACTTAAGAACTCCCACTCAAATTGGCATCCCTCTGGTCATTCGAGTGGTACATGATCCAAATCCACCAACCCATGTCCGATCATCACGCGAGATCAGGTGGCTTCAGTGGTGAACATCTCCATATTGATCATATCTACTATATGACTCATGTTCTAACTTTTGGTCTCCTGTATTCCGAGGCCATGTCTATACATGCTAGGCTCGTCAAGCTTAACACGAGTGTTCCGTGTGTGCAAAACTGTCTTGCACCCATTGTATGTGAATGTAGAGACCATCACACCCAATCATCGTGTGGTGTCTCGAAACGATGAACTGTCTCAATGGTGCACACTCGGGGATATAACAATTTTATCTTGAAATTTTAGTGAGGGATCACCTTATAATGATACCGTTATCCTAAGCAAAACAAGGTGCATAAAAAGGATTAACATCACATGCAAATAATAAGTGACATGATATGGCCATGAACTTGTGCTTTTTGATCTCCTTCTTCAAAGCACCAGCATGATCTCCACTGTCACCGGCACAACACCATGTTCTCCATCATCATGATCTCCGTCATTGTGCTGCCATCAAGGTTGTCGCGCCAACTATGCTTGTACTACTATAGCTATTGAACTAGCGATAAATCAAGGCATCACCAAGCGCCAAAATAAACTAAAGACAACCCTACGGCTCCTGCCGGTTGCCGTAGCACCAACATGCAAGTCGATATTTAACTATTACAACATGATCATCTCATGCATCAAATATAGAACATCATGTACTTGGCCATATCATATCACATCATACCCTGCAAAAACAAGTTAGACATCCTCTAATTTGTTGTTGCATGTTTTACGTGGCTGCTATGGGTATCTAGCAAGAACGTTTTTTACCTACACAAAACCACAACGGTGATATACAAGTTTTTATTTAACCTTCTCCAAGAACCACCTTTGTCAAATCCGATTCAACTAGAGTAGGAGAAACAGACACCCGCCAGCCATCTTTATGCAATAAGTTGCATGTAAGTCGATGGAACCGGTCTCTCGTACGTGGAAGAGTAAGGTTGGTCCAGGTCGTTTCGTCCAACAATACCGCTGAATCGCGAAAAGACTAAGGAGGGCAGCAATCTGAATATCAACGCCTACAAAATCCTTTGTGTTCTACTCGACACGTCATATACGCATAGACCTAGCTCTGATACCACTCATGGGGAACGTCGCATGGGAAACAAAAAATTTCCGACGCTCACCAAGATCAATCTATGGAGACTAACATCTACGAGAGGGGGAGTGCATCTACATACCACTTTAGATTGCTAAATGGAAGCGTATATAACGTGATTGATTTAGTCGAACGTCTTCGTGATGACCCACAAGTATAGGGTTTCAATCATAGTCCTTTCGATAAGTAAGAGTGTCGAACCCAACGAGGAGTAGAAGGATCTGACAAGTGGTTTTCAGCAAGGTAAAATTTGCAGGCACTGAAATTGTCGGTAACAAGTGATTGTGTCGTGAGATGATTCGTAGCAAGCAACAAGTAACAAAAGTAGCAATGGTGCAGCAAAGTGGCCCAATCCCTTTTCTAGCAAGGGACAAGCCTGGACAAAGTCTTATAGTAGGAAAAACCCACACAAGGACAAACGGGAATTTCTGTCATGCTAGTTTGATCATGTTCATATGATTCGCGTTCGTTACTTTGATAGTTTGATATGTAGGTCGACCGCCGCTTGGGTACTGCCCTTACTTCGACAAGCATCCCACTTATGATTAACCCCTCTCGCAAGCATCCGCAACTATGAAAGTAGAATTAAGACAAACTCTAACCATAGCAATAAACTAGTGGATCCAAATCAGCCCCTTACGAAGCAACGCATAAACTAGGGTTTAAGCTTCTGTCACTCTAGCAACCCATCATCCACTTACTACTTCCCAATGCCTTCCTCGTGGCCCAAATAATGCTGAATTTTTATGTAGTCGATGTTCACATAACACCATAACAGGAAAAATAACATACAACATATCAAAATACCGAACAAATACCATATTCACATGACTATCACTACAGGAATCAGTTTGTTTGCCGTCTGCCATCACAGATGGAAAAGAGTAAATCCCGGACGGCAAAGAGAATACCACAGATGGCAAAGAATCTCACGGCCGGCAAAATTTCTGCGCCAGCTTACGACGGCATCGTACCTTCTTTGTCGTCTGTCTCCCCAAAGTGGACGGCAAAGGGCTTTGCCATCAGCTTTTCATAAGAGCAGTCGGCAAAGTGCTCGAGACGGCATCCGACAGGCATTGCCTCCTTTAGGGATTAACGGAGGCTTTGCCATCTGCCTCCCCCCTCTTCTTTGTCGTATGCCTCCCCCCTCTTCTTTGTCGTCTGCCCACCCTGGAA
This sequence comes from Hordeum vulgare subsp. vulgare, assembly GCF_904849725.1. Taxonomy (NCBI): domain Eukaryota; kingdom Viridiplantae; phylum Streptophyta; class Magnoliopsida; order Poales; family Poaceae; genus Hordeum; species Hordeum vulgare. Next base: position 227,128,457 of record NC_058520.1, on the reverse strand, counting down.
GCAGACGGCAAAGAGCCTATATTGACACCCCAGGATGCACAGCTGGGTGCCATGTGGCACCTTTGCCGTCTGCCAGCTGATGGCAAAGAGTTGCCATCAGCTGGCAGACGGCAAAGAGCCCATATAATACCTATTTTTTTTGTTTTATATTATTTCACAACACACACACACACACACACATATATATATATATATATATATTTGACAGCACATTTATATAATTCACCACACATATATGATATATAGTTCACCACACATATACTTGCGAACACATATATAATTCACCACACATATATGATATATATATAAATCAATGTACATCCCCATATATCGAAAGAACCAATATACAAAGTATCGCACTGTTTATCCATATATAAATATACATATATTTTGACATTGTTCATAACCTGAAATGAAAACTAGATGATATACATATAAAGTTCATCCATCGACATTGTTCAACTCCCTGAATGCCAGCTTCCATGCATGTAGTATATCCAATCTGCAAAAATGTGAATAAGAAAGTCAGAAGAAGAAAAAAATATGATGTTTTTGAGCTAATTATGTCATTTTAGCGGAAAACAAGCTAAGAATATAATATTCATGAGCTAACCAAGGTTCTTATGCCATTTTTAGCTTATTATGGCATTTTGGAGCTAAATGGGTTAATTATGTCATTGCTGGGGAAATTAAAGCAAGGAGAATATGAAAGAGGAGAAGAAAGAGGAGGAGGAGAAGTAGAAGAAGAAATCAAGAAGAAGGAGAAGAAGGAGGAGAAGGAGGACAAGGTCCTTGGCCTTCTCCTCCTTCTCCTCCTCCTCCTTCTCCTTCTTGTCTTCTTCTTCTTCTTCTTCTTCTTTCTTTCTTTCATTTTTCCTATTTCTTCTCCTCTTCTCCTCTTGTTGGAGCTAAATTACCTAATTATGTCTTTTTGGAGCTATATGGGCTAATTATGCCATTTTAGAGGAAAACAAGCTAAGAATATAATATTCATTAGCTAACCAAGGTTCTTATGCCATTTTGAGCTTATTATGGCATTTTAGAGCTAAATGGGCTAATTATGTCATTGTTGGGGAAATTAAAGCAAGGATAATATGAAAGAGGAGAAGAAAGAGGAGGAGGAGGAGAAGAAGAAGAAATCAAGAAGAACGAGGAGAAGGAGGAGAAGGAGGAGGAGGAGAAGGACTAGAAGGTCCTTGGCCTTCTCCTCCTCCTCCTCCTCCTTCTCCTTCTTCTCTTCTTCTTCTTCTTCTTCTTTCTTTTCATTTTTCCTATTTCTTCTCCTCTTCTCCTCTTGTTGGAGCTAAATTACCTAATTATGTCATTTTGGAGTTATATGGGCTAATTATATCATTTTACAAGAAAACAAGCTAAGAATATAATATTCATGAGCTAACAAAGGTTCTTATGCCATTTTGAGCTTATTATGGCATTTTGGAGCTAACTGGGCTAATTATGTCATTGTTGGGGAAATTAAAGCAAGGATAATATGAAAGAGGAGAAGAAAGAGGAGGAGGAGGAGAAGAAGAACAAATCAAGAATAAGGAGGAGAAGGAGGAGAAGGAGGAGGAGGAGAAGGACTAGAAGGTCGTTGGCCTTCTCCTCCTCCTACTCCTCCTTCTCCTTCTTCTCTTCTTCTTCTTCTTCTTCTTTCTTTCTTTTCATTTTTCCTATTTCTTCTCATCTTCTCCTCTTGTTGGAGCTAAATTACCTAATTATGTCTTTTTGGAGCTAAATGGGGTAATTATCCCATTTTAGAGGAAAACAAGCTAAGTATATAATATTAATGAGCTAACCAAGGTTCTTATGCCATTTTGAGGTTATTATAGCATTTTGGAGCTAAATGGGTGAATTATGTCATTGTTGGGGAAATTAAAGCGAGGATAATATGAAAGAGGAGATGAAACAGGAGGAGGAGGAGAAGAAGAAGAAATCAAGTAGAAGGAGGAGAGGGAGGAGAAGGAGGAGGAGGAGAAGGACTAGAAGGTCCTTGGCCTTCTCCTCCTCCTTCTCCTTCTTCTCTTCTTCTTCTTCTTCTTTCTTTTCATTTTTACTATTTCTTCTCCTCTTCTCCTCTTGTTGGAGCTAAATTACCTAATTATGTCTTTTTGGAGCTATGTGGGCTAATTATACCATTTTAGAGGAAAACAAGCTAAGAATATAATATTCATGAGCTAACCAAGGTTCTTATGCCATTTTGAGCTTATTATGGCAATTTTGAGCTAAATGGGGTAATTATGTCATTGTTGGGGAAATTAAAGCAAGGATAATACAAAAGAGGAGAAGAAAGAGGAGGAGGAGGAGAAGAAGAAGAAATCAAGAATAAGAAGGAGAAGGAGGATAAGGAGGAGGAGGAGAAGGACTAGAAGGTCCCTGGCCTTCTCCTCCTTCTCCTCCTCCTCCTCCTCCTTCTCCTTCTTCTCTTCTTCTTCTTCTTCTTCTTCTTTCTTTTCATTTTTCCTGTTTCTTCTCATGTTCTCCTCTTGTTGGAGCTAAATAATCTAATTATGTCTTTTTGGAGCTAAATGGGCTAATTATCCCATTTTAGAGGAAAACAAGCTAAGTATATAATATTAATGAGCTAACCAAGGTTATCATGCCATTTTGAGGTTATTATGGCATTTTGGAGCTAAATGGGCTAATTATGTCATTCTTGGGGAAATTAAATCAAGGATAACATGAAAGAGGGTAATAAAGAGGAGGAGGAGTAGGAGGAGGAGAAGGAGGAGGAGGAGAAGGACTAGAAGGTCCTTGGCCTTCTCCTCCTCCTCCTCCTCCTTCTTCTTCTTCTTCTCTTCTTCTTCTTCTTTTTTCTTTTCATTTTTCCTATTTCTTCTCCTCTTCTCCTCTTGTTGGAGCTAAATTACATAATTATGTCTTTTTGGAGCCATATGGGCTAATTATACCATTTAAGAGGAAAACAAGATAAGAATATAATATTCATGAGCTAACCAAGGTTCTTATGCCATTTTGAGCTTATTATGGCATTTTGGAGCTAAATGGGCTAATTATGTCATTGTTGGGGAAATTAAAGCAAGGATAATATGAAATAGGAGAAGAAAGAGGAGGAGGAGGAGAAGAAGAATAAATCAAGAAGGAGGAGAAGGAGGAGGAGGAGAAGGACTAGAGGGTCCTTGGCCTTCTCCTCCTTCTCCTCCTCCTCCTCCTCCTTCTCCTTCTTCTCTTCTTCTTCTTCTTCTTTCTTTTCATCTTTCCTATTTCTTCTCATCTTCTCCTCTTGTTGGAGCTAAATTACCTAATTATGTCTTTTTGGAGCTAAATGGGCTAATTATCCCATTTTAGAGGAAAACAAGCTAAGTATATAATATTACTGAGCTAACCAAGGTTCTTATGCCATTTTGAGGTTATTATGGCATTTTGGAGCTAAATGGGCTAATTATGTCATTGTTGGGGAAATTAAGTTAAGGAGAATATGAAATAGGAGAAGAAAGAGGAGGAGAAGAAGAAGAAGAAATAAAGAAGAAGGAGGAGAAGGACTAGAAGGTCCTTGGCCTTCTCCTCCTTCTCCTCCTCCTCCTCCTTCTCCATCTTCTCTTCTTCTTCTTCTTCATTCTTTTCATTTTTCCTATTTATTCTCCTCTTCTCCTATTCTTGGAGCTAAATTAGCTAACTATGTCTTTTTGGAGCTAAATGGGCTAATTATCTCATTTTAGAGGAAAACAAGCTAAGTATATAATATTAATGAGCTAACCAAGGTTCTTATGCCATTTTGAGCTTATTATGGCATTTTGGAGCTAAATGGGCTAATTATGTCTTTTTGGAGCTAAATGGGCTAACTATGCCATTTTTGGGGAAATTAAGGCAAGGAGAATATGAAAGAGGAGAAGGGAAACTTATCGTAGTGGTTATCAAGGAGGAGAAACACCAGGAGAAGGGTCGTGCGATGCAGCTTCTTAATACCACACGTGGCGTAGTAATCTCGAATAGCCTGCGGCCGAGCCTCGTGGCGCAAGTCGTGTAGTAACCGCCTACACTCGGCCTCGAGAACCCTGGCCGCCTCCTCCTCATATCCATCCTCACACCTATAGAAGGTCTGCAATCAAACGTGAAAACACCGATTAGTACAATAATTAGCTATATTGTTAATTTTAGATTCTCTAAAAGGATAATTTACCCAAAAGCTCTTGATCACCATCTCGACCCTCATGTGGCACAAGACACCATCTATAATCTCCTCCAGCGGGGCCTGCGCAGCCTGGTAGTGCTCCCAGGAAAATCCTAGTGTAGGAACCTGACCCTCACCAGGGAATGTGACAAACCCCGGGAAATTTGTCCGGCAAAGCACACCAAGGACGGAGTTCGGCCTGCACACTCCAAGAGCGTGTACCCATCCCCTGTAGTATGATAAGGTCAACGCTTTAGATATTTGAACAAACTTGAAGGCAAAAGCTAAAAAAAGAGAAAATGTACTTACCTATCTCCTTCAGGTTTAATCACCGGCCTCCGCTCGCGGGTAGCCGGCGCGACCGAGAGACGTGTACTACCACGCTTGTACACGGTGGCCCCGTCCACCTGCACATCGCCCTCACTATCCGTAAGCTCATCCCCGCCATCCCCGCCACCTGAGCCACCTGGACCCTCGGTCCAATCCGGCAACTCAGTACGATCCGGCCAGGTCTCCCATCCGGGCCTCTCCACGTCGGGTGAAGCCTCCGGAACTGTAGTCTCGTGGGCCGAATGCACCTCGACCCGTGGCTTCTCCTGGACCGGAGTCTCATGGGACGAATGCCCGTTAACACCAGGCTCCTGGAACGGAGTCCCTGTAGCCTCCTCCGCAAACGGGTCGACCATAGTAGTCCTATGCTCGGGTAAATGAGCTGGTGGTGGTGGCGAGGATGGCTCAACAGTCCTCCTGGATCTTCCGCGGCCACCACCTCTCCCTGTACCCTTCCCCTTCTTCCCTACCCGACCAGCACCTCTCCCAGTGGGCAATGCCGCCGACGAAGAAGAACCCACGGGTGGAGTCGACAGACTGTCTGCCAAGGCTCTACGGAGAGATAGGGGTGGAAGGGAAGTACCACCCCTCGTGCGAGGCACCTGGGAAGAACCCGTCGAGCGATCTGGAACAGCGCCCACCATCTTTCCACACCTGGTGACCTACCATGATAAAGATTAAAAGAAATTAGTACAACATAAAAAAATTGAATAACTGACATGAATAATAATATGTACATGAATAATAAAGATTAAAATATATATAATTTAAGTTGTGAATCTTACAAACTAATAATCATCATCAATAAATGCATCATCATCATCACTATCACGCATGTCTTCATGAATGACGTGCTCGTCGGGTTCAACGGTGTCAAGTTGTGAAAGGCCTTCCTTTAATCGTTGAAGCATTGACAAGTCATCCGCATCAGTAACCTCTACGAGTTCCAGGTCTTGTGGTTCCGGCTCGGGGCTGGAATCTGATTCATTGTCGTTGTCTACTTCCATGTTCTTGGGGGAAGCATGGCGGTTCTTGAAATGTTTCTTGGAAAGACGTGTTTCTTGGAAGAATTCTCCATCATATGTGTCTGGGTTAATGTGAGGTTCATAATCCTGTTCAATTGGGAGAGGTGGTCTGACATGTGGCGGCACTTCATAAACAACATACCAACCTTCCAGATTCTTATCCGCTTGGCATGCCCATGGTAGATAGAAAACTTGCGTCGCTTGTTGAGCCGTAATATAGACATCGGGAACATCTAAATGGGTGTTTGGATTGATTTCCACTAGTCCTATATGTTCATGAGTCCTTCTAGTCTTCTTCGGCTGGAACCAATAGCATTTGAAGACTACTACGTTCGGTGGGTTTTCACCATAGAATTGAAGTTCATAAATTCCTTCAACTCTTCCACAATACTCGATAACACCTTCGCCGATAGTAGAGACACCACAATTTGTAGATTTCCGGTCGGGCATAGATAGCTCTTTCCCAAAGGTACGAAAGAGATACCCGTTGATGTTGTATTTCTCAAATGAACAGACCTTATAGTCAAAACCATTAGCGACTTGTCTCAATTCAGCGTCCATAGACTCTGAATTAGCCTACAAGTTTAATATGAAACAATTGTTGCATTAGCCGTAAGTTAGACCAAGAAATGAAATGGTCCATTATTGATAATTACCGTTTGTTTGAACCAAGAGATGAAACCAGGATAGCCGCGTCCTGTCTTTGACAGAAGCTCATACTCTTCGACGGAATCATTTTCGGTCACCGCTCCATCCGAGAATTTGGCGACGTAATGGCTGTTTGAAATATCCGGGAATAAGAGCAGTTCAAATGAATTAGAAGTTACGGGAAAATGTGATGAGAACTCACTCGATGTACGGCCGCACTTATGTTAGGTTGTTGAAGATATACAACGAAATGTTCCTCCATTCTTTGACATCTAACGTTATTGGTTTCGAAGCACCGGCTGGTGCGAGCTTCCCTTTGAATAGGCTGAGGTTGGACCCACCTTTTTTAGGGTCTGCATCATTGTGTCGAGGCTTCGGATTTATGCAAATGATGATTTTTGGCTTCGTAGTGTGTTGTCACAAAGTTTGCCACCTCCTCAGTAATGAATGCCACAGCCATCGATGCTTCAATTCTACGCTTATTTTTACATTTAGCTCGAAAGGTCTTCTGCATCCTCTCAGTTGCATAGCACCAACGATCTTGCACGGGCCCACCCAATCTTGCCTCGGTCGGTAGGTGTAAAATCAAATGCTGCATTGGATTAAAGAAGCCCGGTGGAAAGATCTTCTCTAACTGGCAGAACAACTCCGGTGCAAACTCCTCCATGTCATCTACCACGCCAGGCGACAATTCTTTCGCACAAAGAACACGGAAGAAATAGCTCAGCTCCGCTAGTACTAGCCATTCATCCTCAGGAATAAAGCCATGTAACATCACCGACATTACCCGCTCTAGCCATATGGGCCAATCATGACTCTTGAGACCAAAGATTTTTAATTTTTCAAGACTCGCTTCCCAATTAGATTCGCTGCATACCCATTGGGGAATATGAAGTGCATTTTGACCCACAAGATAATTTCCCTCATAGCTGGTCTTCGAACACTTCTGCTTTCCTTTGCCTTCTCGCATGTTTTGTAACGGTCTATGACATAGTGTCTCTTGATCGACTCTAGCCTTAATATTATCCTTTGTCTTCCCATCTATGTCGAACAATGTACCAAAAATAGCCTCTCCGATATTCTTTTCAGTGTGCATCATGTCGATATTGTGTGGAAGAAGGAGGTCTTTCAAGTAAGGCAGATCCCAGACGCATGGCTTGTGAGTCCAGGCGTGTTTTGAATTATACCCCTTGAAATACCCTGGACGCTCTAGATCAGGCTCGGGGGTGTTTAACTGATCCAGGATCTGTTGGCCTGTGAACGCAGGTGATGCCAAGTTTTTGACAACTTTACGTTTGGTAAAGTTCTTCTTGTCTTTTCTGAACTGATGGTCAGGATACAGGAACTGTCTATGCAAGTCAAAGCAAGATTACTTCCGACCCTCCTGCAACCAATACAACTGAAGAGCTGCCTTGCATTGGGGGCACGGGAACCTTCCATGCACACACCATCCACAGAATAGCGCATACGCTGGCAAGTCATGCATAGAGTACATGTACCACACATGCATTTTGAAGTTTTCTTTTCTAGCGGCATCATATGTCTTGACCCCATTATCCCAAGCTTCTTCCAATTCATCCTTAAGCGGTTGCAGGTATACATTCATATTCTTCCCCGGATACTTGGGCCCTGGAATTATCAACGTCAAAAATATGTTATTTCTTTGCATAATCTGCCCGGGGGGGAGATTGAGTGGAATGACAAATACATGCCAACAACTGTATTGGGTTACCGTCATGCCGAAGGGATTAAAACCATCCGTGGCGGCGCAGACTCGAGGATTCCTTGGATCTGCCGCTTTAGCCTGATGCAATCCATCGAATTGTTTCCACGCTTCCCCATCCGATGTGTGTACCATCAACTTATTCCCATCCGCATCTAGTTCGGTTCTTGTGCCCAATTTGTGCCATGTCATCTGCCTGGTTGTCTCTTCGACCATGAAAAGACGTTGAAGTCTTGGTACGATTGGCATATACTGAAGAACACATACTGCGATTTTGGTCTGCCTCTTCTCACCCATATCGTTGTCTACCACAAGATACCTGCAAGACTCTCAATTGGGACAATAGTCCAACTGTGCATACTCCTTCCTAAATAAGACACCTCCTTTCTCACATGCATCTATCTTCTCATACGACATCTTAAGTACACGAAGTATTTTGTCCGACCGGTACAGGTTTGCAGGCATGACATGGTCTTTAGGTAGGAAGCATCCAAATAGTGTCATCATCGCGTCGTAGCATTCTCTTCCCAAGTTGAACTGAGCCTTCAGAGCCATTACTTGTGCAATTGCATCCAGCTGACAGAGCTCAGTGTGCTCATGGAGAGGACGTTTTTGAAGACTCCAACATTTCATAAAAGGCCTTTGCAGATTCCTCCATCTCATCTTCCGAATCCCGAGCATCATAAATGGCTTGCAACATGTCTTCGATTCCGGTACCATGCTCATCCGTGCGACGACAAACCACCTCAGCTCTTGTGCGTTGTATACACTCACCATGAAATGTACACACCGTATAATTAGGCTTAAAACCCCTCCTTTGTAGGTGTTTAATCATTACAGCCTCTGTCGTCTTTTTATAGTTGTCGCATCCAGGACAGGGGCAATAGTTTCTTTCCTGGCCATTTGCGAATGCGGCTTTCACAAATTCCTTTGTTTTTACAAACCATTCTTTCATCATCTCTTTCTCACTAGGGTGACCGGTATACATCCACGCACGATCACTCATCTTGCATAGCTACTAAAGACAGAATAAATATATTTATATATAATTTAGCATTTATATTCATCGGTTAATCCGGTTCGCCATTTTTATTACGTCCAGGCAACCTACACGCTAATAGGTAAAGATAGGTCTAATCCCACCCGAGTATGTGTAGATTGGGTTCGTTTTCCCATGCTCTGCTCCGGATCCAACGCAAAATTTCGGCAGCACCTCCCTGTTGTTCTCCTGATACACGTCTCTGCAATAAACAGAGAGGATGTGCATCCGGAGAACAACAGGGAGGCACTGACGAAATTCCGCATCGGATCCAGAGCACAACATACGGGAAAACGAACCCAATCTACTCATACTCGGGCTGTCCATGAATAATGTTGGACAATTCGAAAGGATGGCGGTTATAAATATGCAAAGACATGCATATTTATAGATGTCGCCCTTTCGAACGGGAGACGCATACTGGTCACGCATACTCATAAATTAATTTAATTACCTAAATCTAGAAAGTTTCATCCGGAAACCGAGCCACAGTAAATGAAGGCGCGGGGAGGAGATGAAATTTGTACTGACCCACGAATGCAGGGGCGGAGCTCGTACAACGCACGGGCAGGTCTTCGCACAGTAGACCTCACAGCGACGAGACAACTATCACATGTAAATCCACCCGATCAACACAAATATTCTAATTATGTCATTTTATAGCTAAATGGGATAATTATCTCATTGTTGGGGAAAATAAGGTAAGGAGAATAATAAAGAGGAGAAGAAAGAGGAGAAGAAATAGGAGAAGGAGGAGAAGAAGAATAAATCAAGAAGAAGGAGAAGGAGGAGGAGGAGGAGAAGGAGAAGGTATTTTTCTTCTTCTTCTTCTCCTCCTCCTCCTCCTCTCCTCTTCTCCTCCTCCCCCTCCTCTCCTTTTCTCCTCCTCCTCTCCTCTTCTTCTCCTTTCATGGGAAATTTCAGCATGACATGTCCCAATTCCAAATATCACGTGTCCAAATCACATGTCCACATATCACATGTCCACTTCAAATTTTCATATAATAGGAAGAACAATATAGAACTTGAAGCAAAATGCAAGAGTCTTTTTTCTTCGCAATATTTGGAACTAGTGTTAATCAATTCTGTTTTTTTATTTAAATATCCTATACGAAACTTGAAGAAAAATTTGCAACCTAATAAAAATTAACCTAAGTAACTTAACCTATGAACCTAATAAAAATTAACCTAAGTAAATTAACCTAAGTAACTTAACTAAATTAACCTAAAGAACTTAAAGTAAGAACCTAATAGCAAAAAGAACCTAATAACAATAACCTAACTAAATTAACCTAAGCAACTTAACTTAACTAAATTACCCTTAGCAAAGAGGCAAAGAGAGGAAAGGAGGGCCGGAGGACTTACAAGGGGCTAGGGGAGACGTCAGCGACGAGGTGGAGCTCGGGGGAAATGTCGGCGGCAAGGTGGACCAGGGGCATGGAGAGGAGGGGGCGGTGGTGGAGCAGGGGGTCGCAGGGAAGAGGGGGCGGTGGTGGAGCAGGGGAACTGAGAGGAGGGGGCGATGGTGGAGCAGGGGCACGATGGTGGAGGAGGGGCGAGCTCCGGCGGCGGGTCGTAGGGAGGAGGGAGGAGGGAGGACGAGCTCCGGCGGCGGTGCAGGGAGAGAGACGGGGGCTGTGTTGAGCTATTATGGAGGAGAGAGAGGGGTGGGGTGGGGGTTGAGGATGTTAGGTCTAGTTGCCTCTTTGTCGTCTACCCCCGAAAGCAAAGTGGTAACAGGTTGACGGCAAAGAGGTGGACCGTTATGGGTTAGAGGGCGGTGTGGGGTGGGTTCTTTGTCGTCTTCCTGCATGTGCTTTGCCGTCAGCTGGCAAACGGCAAGGAAGCAGCAGATGGCAAAGATGATGTTTGCCATCAGCCTCCTCTTTGCCGTCAGGTTTTGGGTAGCTGATGGCAAAGAGTGTCTTTGCCATCAGCCAGCAGATGGCAAAGAAGCAGCAGATGGCAAATTCTCTGATTCCAGTAGTGTATTATTAGCATGACTTATCCCATGTCCTTAGGAACAAAAGTAACTACTCACAAAGCATAATCATAATCACGATCAGAGGTGTAATGAGTAGCATCAAGGATCTGAACATAAACTCTTCCACCAAGTAATCCAACGAGCATCAACTACGAAGAGTAATCAACACTACTAGCAACCTTACAAGTACCAATCGGAGTCGCGAGATGGAGATTGGTTACAAGAGATGAACTATGGTTTGCAGATGAGATGGTGCTGATGAAGATGTTGATGGTGACGAGTCCCCTCTGATGATAGGAGTGTTGGTGATGACGATGACGACGATTTCCCCCTCCAGGAGGGCAGTTTCCCCGGCAGGATCGTCCTGCCGGAGCTCTAGATTGGTTCTCCTCAAGTTCAGCCTCGTGGCAGCGGCGAAACCACGAAAAAGCTCCCTTCTGATTTTTTTTCTGGACGAAACCCTCCATATAGCAAAAGAGGGGGGCAAGTGGGCCAGCAGGGTGCCCACAAGCCCCCATGGCGCGGCCTCGGGGGGTGGTCGCGCCGTGCAGGCTTGTGGCCACCCCCTGGCGCTCCTCTAGCACTTCTTCGGCCCAGTATTTTTTATATTGGGAAAAAAATCTCCGTTTGGAGTTGCGTAGAATAGGTATCTCAACTTTGCTCCACTTTCAGGCCAGAATTCCAGTTGCCGGTATTCTCTCTCTTCATATAAACCTTGCAAAATAAGAGAGAAAAGGCATAAGAATAGTACCGTGAAGTGAAATAATAGCCAAAGAAGCGATAAATATCAACGTGAAAACATGATGCAAAATGGACGTATCAACTCCCCCATGCTTAGACCTAACTTGTCCTCAAGCGAAAGCCAAGCTCAATAAATATGTCCACATGTTTAGGGAGCGAGGTGTCGACAAAACAAGATACGAACATGCATGCATCATGATCATGATCAGAACAACATACGAACATATAATCTCTCATGCTAAAGTGATAATACCTTCACAAAGTAAAGCATGGATCAAGAACCTTATCGAGAAGTAACAACCGATAGCCTTTAGTCATTGAAGCAATTGCAATTTATCACAACATCAGAAAGAGTCAAATAAGAGCTTGTAAAACAAATCCACATACTCAATCATTCTTTCTTCTCTACAATTGCTACAACTCACGTGGTACTCATGAGATCAAAGTTTCAGCTAAACACAGAGAAATATAGGGGCTTATATTTGCCTCCCAACTGCTTACCTCAAGGGTAATGTCAACAATAATTATTCATGAATGCCTACCTCCAAGTTGACATATGAATATAGATCTTTCCCAAGCATATGATGTTAGCCAAGATAAAGGCGAAATAAGGAATTGGTGAAGATCACCATGACTCTTTCAAGGGCAAAAAGTAAAGGTACAAGATAGGCCCTTCGCAAAGGGAAGCAGAGGTTCTCATGCGCTTTTGAGGTTTGGATGCGTGTCCTCTTAGTGCGGAGGAACGTCACTTTATATTGCCCCCTGTGATAAAGAACTTTATTATGCAGTTTGTCGCTTTTGTGTATTCCTCATCACAGGTTTGTATAAAGCTTATTTTCCACACACTAATAGATCATACATATTAGAGAGCAATTTTTATTGCTTGCACCGATGACAACTTACTTGAAGGATCTTATTCAATCTGTAGGTAGGTATGGTGGACACTCATGGCAAAACTGGTTTGAAGGTTTATGGATGTACAAGTAGTATCTCTACTTAGTGCAGGAGTTTTGGCTAATGTGAGGTGGAAGCAATCGTCACATGCTAAGGGATCTCTAATCATATAGCATTGTTCAGAGCCAAGCAAACACAATCCATTACGTTGTCTTCCTTGTCCGGCATCTACTTCTAGGCATGCAATAGTTTAGTGAGTGTTCACAATCATAGATGGTGTGAGAGATGATATATTTATATGTGAACCTCTCCTTCTTTATAACTTCCTATGAATTGCAACAATGACCAAGGTCTACGTTTGCCTACCCTCAACAAGTTTCAATCCTCATTCTTTTTATATGTGAAGACATCACTTCCCATAAGATCACTACATGTTCTTTCATGTTTTTGTTCTATTCTCACTCTTTTGATCATGGCAAGAGGCAAAGCCCTTCAACTAAGACACTCTTTATTATAAGGCTCACGAGCAAGAATACATCGGGGGTGACATAAAGCAAAACTCAGGACTAAAACACTAGGACTTTTAAACTACTAGAAAAAGAGAAAACTGAAAATGAAAACTAAAACAAAGGTAAAGGCAAAAGATGTGATGGTGATACGATACCGGGGCAACTCCCCCAAGCTTGGAAAAAGCCAAGGGGATTGCCCATACCAATGCTCAGTTGTCTTCCTTTGGTGGTGATGATGGAGTTGTTGCAACATGCGTTTGATCCTACGTCTTCCAAGTCATAGGTCCTCCATCATGGAAGGATGAACGAGTAGCCGGAATCCTCAAATCTGCAGCCAACCGTATTGATTTAAATCTATACTCATACTCACAGTTTTGGTTCTGCAGGTCATAGATCTGACCCTAGAGTTGATCAACCCTATCATAGAGCTTGGAGAGGTGCTTCCCAATGTACTTGGCATCCATCTTGTGCTTGTTGGTGAACTCCGTGATCATCATGTGGTTGGCGTTGAGTCCACGCTCCACCATCCCTTGGCACTTGAAGACTTGTTGCTCCATTGCTTCGAGCCTCGTCTCCACGCTTCCGATCTTCTTAGGCCCCTCAACATCACGGATGTGCAACATCCCCTCACGCATCTCAATAGATTGAGGGTGTTGCAACACTTCCGTGAGGTAGGGATTGATGACCTTCTCGAAGATCTTGTCCTTAGGAGCTTTTGGGGAAGTCATGGCGACCTAGATCTGCAACAGAAACAGGCTCCAAACGAAAAACAGAGGAAATCTGCGTGATACGGTGTCAGACCAAACGAAAGTATATATAATGATTTTTTCCTAGACCAGAAGGAGTCCCCTGCACGAAAACGGAGTCCGGGAGGTGCACGAGGTGGCCACAAGCCCTCACGGTGCGGCCAGGGGGTGGGCCCGCGCTGTGCAGGCTTGTCGCCTCCTCGCACACTTTCCGGACTACTTCCAATTTTTGTATTTTTTTCAAATATTACAAAACGGAGAAAATTTCCTATTGGAAAAGTTTTGGACTCTATTTTCTTATCGAAACACATACCTCTTCGTTTTCGGAGTCTCAAACAGGCTGATAAATATCCTTTAGGTATTCTTCCGGAGTTATGGTATTGATGATATTGCTTTCAACATTTATGGGAGTACCTGAGATATAATGCTTGATTCTGTGCCCATTTACCACTGTCGGACAATTACCTTGTGTGTTGTTGATCTTGATAGCACCGAAACGATATACTTCCTTAACAACATAGGGACCTTCCCATTTAGAGAGAAGCTTGCGTGCAAAGAATATTAAATGAGAGTTATATAGCAAGACATAATCACCTACATTGAGCTCACGCTTTTGTATCCTCTTATCATGCCACCTCTTAACCTTCTCATTGAAGAGCTTGGCATTCTCATATGCTTGAGTTCTCCACTCATCAAGCGAGCTGATGTCAAATAACCTCTTCTCACCGGCAAGGTTGAAATCAACGTTGAGCTCTTTGATTGCCCAATAAGCTTTATACTCTAGCTCAAGAGGTAAGTGACATGCTTTCCCATACACCATTTTGTACGGAGAGATGCCCATGGGATTCTTATAGGCAGTTCTATAAGCCCACAGTGCATCATCGAGCTTCTTAGACCAATTCTTTCTAGACCGGTTGACAGTGTTTTGCAGAATTAGTTTAATCTCTCTATTACTTAGCTCTACTTGACCACTAGACTGAGTGTGATAGGGAGACGCAATTCTATGGTTGACATCGTACTTAGCAAGTGTTTTACGGAAAGCACCATGAATGAAGTGTGAACCACCGTCGGTCATTAGATATCTAGGGACTCCAAATCTAGGAAAGAGAACTTCTTTCAGCATCTTGATAGAGGTGTTGTGATCAGCACTACTAGTGGGGATAGCTTCTACCCACTTAGTGACGTAATCAACAGCAACTAAGATGTGCGTATACCCGTTGGATTTTCGAAAATGTCCCATATAATCAAAGCCACAGACATCAAATGGTTCAATAACAAGTGAATAGTTCATAGGCATTTCCTGACGTTTGCTAATATTGCCTATTATTTGACATTCATCACAAGACAAGACAAACTTACGTGCATCCTTGAAGAGAGTGGGCCAATAGAAACCTGATTGCAGTACCTTGTGTGCAGTTCTATCTCCCGCATGGTGTCCTCCGTAGGCCTCGGAGTGACACTTCTGTAGGATCTATCGCTATTGATGTTCAGGTACACAACGTCTAATAACACCATCTACTGCTTCCTTATAAAGGTGAGGATCATCCCAAAAGTAGTGTTTCAAGTCAAAGAAGAATTTCTCCTTTTGCTGGTACGTGAAACTAGGTGGTATGTATTTGGCAACGATGTAGTTTGCATAATCAGCATACCACGGTGCACTACGTGAAGCATTGATGACATTCAGTTGCTCATTGGGAAAGCTATGATCAATAGGTTTAGGGTCATCAAGAACGTTCTCCAACCTAGACAAGTTATCCGCTACTTGGTTATCAGCACCCTTTCTGTCAACAACGTGCAGATCAAATTCTTGTAGCAAGAGAACCCATCTGATAAGTCTAGGTGTAGTGTCCTTCTTCTCCATGAGGTACTTAATAGCAGCGTGATCAGTGTGAAGAATGACTTTGGAATCAACAACGTAAGACCTGAACTTTTCACAGGCAAACACGACTACCAAAAATTCCTTCTCTGTAGTAGCATAGTTTCTCTGGGCACTGTCTAGAGTTTTACTAGTGTAGTGAATAACATTCAACTTCTTATCAACTCTTTGCCCAAGAACAACACCAACAACATAATCACTAGCGTCACACATGATCTCAAAAGGCAAGTTCCAATCAGGTGGTTGAACAATAGGTGCAGTTATCAAAGCCCTCTTAAGTATTTCGAAGGCTTCCTCACAATTATCGTCAAAAACAAAAGGAATATCCTTTTGCAAGAGATTGGTAAGAGCCCTAGAAATCTTAGAGAAGTCTTTGATGAACCTTCTATAGAAACCTGCATGACCAAGGAAACTTCTTATCCCTCTGATATCTGTGGGGTATGGCATTTTCTCGATTGCATCAACCTTAGCCTTATCGACTTCAATACCTCTTTCGGAAATTTTATGTCCTAAGACGATGCCTTCATTAACCATAAAGTGGCACTTCTCCAAATTGAAGACAAGATTGGTGTCTTTACATCTCTGCAAGACCCGATCAAGGTGTTGAGGCAATCATCAAAGGAAGACCCGTAAACGGAGAAGTCCTCCATGAAAACCTCGACAATCTTTTCACAAAGTCAGAGAATATAGCCATCATACATATTTGAAAGGTGGCAGGTGCATTACATAAGCCAAAAGGCATACGTCTATAAGCAAAGGTACCGAAAGGGCAGGTGAAAGTGGTTTTCTCCTGATCGGATTGTGCAACTGGTATTTGGGAGAAACCAGAGTAACCGTCTAGAAAGCAGAAGTGTGTGTGTTTGGACAGCCTTTCTAGCATTTGGTCGATAAAAGGAAGAGGGTAATGATCTTTTCTAGTGGCCTTATTCAACTTCCTAAAATCAGTCACCATCCTATAGCTAGTCATAATCCTCTGTGGGATCAACTCATCCTTATCATTAGGGACAACGGTTATGCCTCCCTTCTTAGGAACGCAATGCACCGGACTCACCCAATCGCTATCAGCAACATGATAGATAATACCCGCTTCCAGGAGCTTTAGTATTTCTTTTCTCACTACTTCTTTCATCTTAGGATTCAATCTCCTTTGATGATCAGCAACTGGTTTGAATTCAGGATTAGTTTTGATCTTGTGCTGGCATAGAGTGGGACTAATGCCCTTAAGATCATCAAGAGTGTATCCAATAGCAGCACGGTGCTTCCTCAAAAATTTTAGTAACTTCTTTTCTTCCTGCTCTGAGAGGCTAGCACTAATAATAATAGGATATATCTCCTTTTCATCAAGATAGGCATACTTAAGAGTATCAGGCAACAGTTTAAGCTCGAACACAGGATCACACTTTGGTGGGGGTGGATCCCCAAGCAGTTCAACACGCAAATTATTCTTAAGGATAGGATATTGTTCTAAGATAACTCTATCTATTTCATCCCTTTCATCCATATGCATATCATTTTCATGCTCAAGCAAGTATTGCTCTAAGGGATCAGTAGGAGGCATGGAAATAGAGGCTAAGGCAATAGTTTGATCCCTACTAGGCAACTCCTTTTCATGAGGCTATCTACCAAACTTAGAGAAATTGAACTCATGTGACACACCTTCAAAGCCAACAGTGACAGTTTGCTTCTCACAGTCAATATGAGCATTGACGGTATTGAGAAAAGGTCTACCAAATATGATGGGACAAAAGCTATCTTGAGCGGTAGCAAGAACGAGGAAATCAGCAGGATACTTCGTTTTACCACACAAGACTTCAACATCCCTAACAATTCCCACAGGGCAGATAGTATCTCTATTGGCAAGCTGAATAGTGACATCTATAGGTTCTATCTCAATAGGTGCAATCTCATCTTTGACTTCATCGTATAAGGATTGAGGTATTGCACCAACTCTAGCACCCAAGTCACATGAACCATGATAACAATGATCTCCTATCTTAACAGAAACCACTGGCATGCCAACGACAGGCCTATGTTTATCTCTAATGTGAGGTTTAGCAATTCTAGCAGCATCTTCACAAAAGTTAATATTATGTCCCTCAACTTCTTCAGATAGAAGATCTTTGATAATAGCAATGCTAGGTTCAACTCTAATTGGCTCAGAGGGTGTAGGTGTTCTAATATAGCCTCTACATATGACAGTTGAAGCTTTAGAATGATCCTTTATCCTAACAGGGAAAGGTGGTTTCTCAATGTAAGCACTGGGTACCACAGGATCATTATAGGCAATGACTCTCCCTTCAACTGGACTAGGTTTAACTACGTTGACTTCTAAAGGAGGATGAAATTTAAACCACTTCTCTTTGGGGAGATCAATATGAGCAGCAAAAGATTTACACAATGAAGCTACTATCTCAGAGTCAAGTCCATACTTAGCGCTAAAGTCACAAAAAGTATTTGTCTCAACAAAGGATTTAACTTAATCAAAAGTGAAATTCATACCTGACTCCTTACCTTCTTCAAGCTCCCAATCTTCAGAGTTGCATTTAATTCTCTCAAATAAATTCCATTTGAAGTCAATATCTATCTTCATAAAAGAACCGGTACAAGAAGTGTCAAGCATGGTGCGATCATCATGAGAAAGCCGAGCATAGAAGTTCTGAATGATAATTTCTCTCGAGAGCTCATGATTGGGGCATGAATATAGCATTGATTTAAGCCTCCCCCAAGCTTGAGCGATGCTTTCTCTGTCACGAGGCCAAAAATAATAAAGATAATTCCGATCACGATGTATTAAATTCATAGGATAAAACTTTTGATAAAATTCCAATTTCAACCGATTGTAGTCCCATGATCCAGTATCATCACATAGCCTATACCATGTAAACGCCTTATCCTTCAAAGATAAAGGAAAGACCTTCTTCTTGACCTCATCCTCGGGCAAACCTGCAAGCTTAAATAAACAATAAACCTCATCTACATAGATCAGATGCAAGTGTGGATGTGATGTTCCATCTCTTGTAAAAGGATTAGCCAGCAGTTTCTCAAGCATACCCGAAGGAAATTCAAAGCAAATATTTTCAGTAGGTGCAGCAGGTTGAGTAGAAACTATTTGTGCTTCTGTTCGAGGTGAAGATACCCCGAACAAGCCCCTCAAAGGATTAGTATCCATAGTGACAAGTGACAAGAAATTTCAGCACACTATATGAATGTTTCCTTACCAAGTTCCACTTACCAAAGGCGCTTCACTCCCCGGCCACGGCGCCAGAAAAGATTCTTGATGACCCACAAGTATAGGGGATCAATCGTAGTCCTTTCGATAAGTAAGAGTGTCGAACCCAATGAGGAGCAGAAGGATCTGACAAGTGGTTTTCAACAAGGTAAAATCTGTAGGCACTGAAATTGTCGGTAACAAGTGATTGTGTGGTGAGATGATTCGTAGCAACCAACAAGTAACAAAAGTATCAATGGTGCAGCAAAGTGGCCCAATACCTTTTGTAGCAAGGGACAAGCCTGGACAAAGCCTTATAGGAGGAAAAACGCTCCCAAGGACACACGGGAATTTCTGTCATGCTAGTTTCATCATGTTCATATGATTCGCGTTCGTTACTTTGATATTTTGATATGTGGGTGGACCGGCGCTTGGGTACTGCCCTTACTTGGACAAGCATCCCACTTATGATTAACCGCTCTCTCAAGCATCCGCAACTACGAAAGAAGAATTAATACAAAGTCTAACCATAGCATTAAACTAGTGGATCCAAATCAGTCCCTTACGAAGCAACGCATAAACTAGGGTTTAAGCTTCTGTCACTCTAGCAACCCATCATCTACTTACTACTTGCCAATGCCTTCCTCTAGGACCAAATAATGGTGAAGTGTTATGTAGTCGACGTTCACATAAAACCACTAGAGGAAAAACAACATACGACATATCAAAATACCGAACAAATACCCAATTCACATGACTATTTTTAGCATGACTTATCCCATGTCCTTAGGAACAAAAGTAACTACTCACAAAGCATAATCATAATCATGATCAGAGGTGTAATGAGTAGCATCAAGGATCTGAACATAAACTCTTCCACCAAGTAATCCAACTAGCATCAACTACAAAGAGTAATCAACACTACTAGCAACCTTACAAGTACCAATCGGAGTCGCGAGGCGGAGATTGGTTACAAGAGATGAACTAGGGTTTGGAGATGAGATGGTGCTAATGAAGATGTTGATGGTGACGAGTCCCCTCCGATGAGAGGAGTGTTGGTGATGACGATGGTGACGATTTGCTCCTCCGGGAGGGAAGTTTCCCCGGCAGGATCGTCCTACCGATGCTCTACATTGGTTCTGCTCAAGTTCCACCTCGTGACGGCGGTGAAACCACAAAAAATCTCCCTTCTGATTTTTTTCTGGACGAAACCCTCCATATAGTAAAAGAGGGGGGCAAGTGGGCCAGCAGGGTGCCCACAAGCCCCCATGGCGCGGCCTGGGGGGTGGCCATGCCGTGCAGGCTTGTGGCCACCCCCTAGTGCTCCTCTCGCACTTCGTTGGCCCAGTATTTTTTAAAATTGCGAAAAAAATCTCCGTTGATTCTCACGGCGTTTGAAGTTGCGCAGAATAGGTATCTCAACTTTGCTCAACTTTCAGGACAGAATTCCAGTTGCCGGTATACTCCCTCTTCAGGTAAACCTTGCAAAATAAGAGAGAAAAGGCATAAGAGTAGTACCGTGAAGTGAAATAACAGCCAAAGAAGCGATAAATATCAACGTGAAAACATGATGCAAAAATGGACGTACCACTTCACGACCCAAATCGCAATCCATCCCGCGATCCCATCACGATCCATCCTGATCTAGCACCAAACGGACGACACCTCCGCGTTCAACACACGTATGGATCGATGACGTCTTCACCTTCTTGATCCACCAAGACGGGCGAAGTAGTAGATGAGTTCCGGCAGAACGACAACATGGTGTCGTTGGTGGTGAAACTATTTCTGCAAGGCTTCGCCAAGCACAACGAAAACTATGACGGAGGATGAACTAGAGGGGTGGGGTTGCCAGCACACGGCTTGGGGAAATCTTGATGTGTACCGGTTGCTAGCCCTACCCCTCTATTTATGTGTTGATCCGTAGGTCGTTCCTTGGAGAAAGAGCCTCCTCAAAGTCGGTTTGGCACGCAAGGCAAGAGTCCTCCTCGGACTCCATGACCAGACGCCATGGTTCTTTGCGTCGGGCCCTAGTCGCTAGGGTACCTGGCGTCTGGCCCCTGGCCTTCGCAAAAATCCTTTTGCACCTTCCTAAAGCCTCGTGGGCTTTACCCCTTGGCCCAAATAAAGTGTTCTCGTACCCAAACATTTCAGGAAACATCCGAAACCCCTTCCGGTGAATTCTGAAACCCTTCCGGAGACCAAACACTATTATCCCATATATTAATCTTTACCTCCAGACTATTTAGGAGTTCCTCGTAATGCCGGTGATCTCATTCGGAACTACGAACAAACTTCGATCAGCAACATAACGACTCAACTATACTTATATCATCACTGGACCTTAAGTGTGCAGACTGTGCGGGTTCGAGAACTATGCATACATGATCGAGACACTCTCCGGTCAATAGCCAATAGCGGGACTTGGATGCCCATATTGGTTACTACATATTCTATGAATATGTTTATAGGTCGAACCACGATGTCAAGGATTCCATCAATCCCGTATTCTATGTCGTTTGTCCATCGGTATGTTACTTGCCCTAGATTCGGTCGTCGGTATCTCTATACCTAGTTCAATCTCGTTACCAACAAGTCTCTTTACTCGTTTCGTAATACAAGATCCCACTACTAACTCCTTAGTCACATTGCTTGCAAGCTTCTTGTGATGTTGTATTATCGAGTGGGCCCAGAGATACCTTTCCGTCATACGGAGTGACAAATCCCAGTCTCAATTCACACCAACCCAACAAACACCTTTAGAGATGCCTGTAGAGCACCTTTATATTCACTCGGTTACGTTGCGACGTTTGATACACACAAGGCATTCCTCTGGTGTCCGGGAGATGCATGATCTCATGGTCATAGGAACAAATACTTGACATGCAAAAAATAGTAACAATAAACTGACATGATCATACGCTACATTTATAGTTTGGGTCTTGTCCATCACATCATTCTCCTAATGGTGTGACCTCATTACGAAATGACAACTCATGTCTATGGTCACGAAACCTTGACCATCTTTGATCAACAAGCTAGTCCTTAGAGGCTCACTAGGGACAGTATGTTGTCTATGTATCCAAACATGTATTCGAGTTTCCAATCAATACAATTGTAGCATGGATAATAAACCATTATCATGAACAAGGAAATGTAATAATAACTAATTTATTATTGCCTCTAGGGCATATTTCCAACAGGCCGAGGGGGCTGCAACACCATCATTGCCCCCTCCCATTGTAAAGACGGTGGTGGGGCTTCCGTCATAGCCGGTGATGACACCTAGGCAAAGTGAACAACACCTTACCACGCCAGATGACGCTTCAGTAACGGACAATGATGCATTGGCCAAGGAAATGAGGTGTAAGGTGGCGTTGAATATTCCTACCCCTATCTATATGTATATCGCTCAAAAATCATTTCTTTCCTATAGCAATTCTAAGATATCTTCCAAGTCACTAAGGTTGGAGTGTGTTTAGGAAGAAATGAAAATGAAATTACTGTCTCGGCTAATGTGTTGGAACATATGGAATATGATCGGTTAAATATCTCTCCACGTGAGTTCACTAAGCCGGTGATCGCACTAGAAGATGATGATGAAGCGAATGCCTCTATTGCTGGACAATTTATATCTTATTGAACAACTAGCTAGGGTCTATATACGATATGTACGCTTCTGGACGGAAATCAAAGTCCGCCAAAGGCAAAAAATGTAAAATACACGAAAAGAATGCGAATAAGTCTACATACCTGAATGGTTCACAATGAATGGAATGTTCGCGAGTAGCAGAGGTCTTGGTGACTTGGCTAAGCATTTGAATATTGCACATCATATTCTGGATCATAGGTTGGAATTTGTGACTATTTCCGAAACGGGGATATGTGATTTTACAGCTAGTGTCCTAGACCACTTGTCTGGCGGAAAGGACTTTACTTGGCATTCTATCCCCCCGCGCGGTAGGTCGGGTGGCATCTTACTTGGTATTAAATCAGATTCAATGGAGTTATTAACTTTTTTGAATGATGAATTTCATATCAAATTCCACATCCGTAATAAAGTAGATAACTTCGTTTGGAGTTTGGTTGGTGTATATGGTGCTGCCCAAGAAGCTCAAAAGGCTGCTTTTCTCCGTGAATTGGTTAACCTGGCTAATAATAATCCACATCCTATTCTAATAGGTGGTGATTTTAATATGCTAAGGTTCCAACAGGAGAAAAGTAAAGGTAGGTTCGATAATTATTGTCCTTTTTTATTCAATGTTGTGATTGATAGATTGGATATAAGAGATGTTTACATGGCCAAAAGGCAATTCACTTGGTTCAATAGCCTTCGTGAACCCACACACGAAAAGTTAGATCGTGTACTAATGAGCACTGATTGGTAACATAAATTCCCGATGGTAACGGTACGCGCTCTAGACCGAACTGAGGCATTCTCTGAGCATGCCCCCGTACTACTATCTACTCGCACATCGAATCCGAGCACAAAACACCCCTTCAAATTTGAGTTCGGGTGGCTGGAATGTGATGGGTTCGATGAGCTAGTTAAAAAAGTGTGGTTGCATCCAGTGACTGGTGGATCGCCTATTGAAAGATGGAGCAATAAAATGCATAACATCTGAATTCATCTTCAAGCTTGGGCTAGACACACAGCTGACACTATTAAAAAATAAAAACAACACCCCTACATTATCATTGACGAGATTGAATGTCCGGCAGAACTACGTGTTCTCTCACCGCAAGACATTGAGTTTAAAAGCCAATCTAATGCGCAAGTAGCACGTATGTTGCGTGAGGAAAAAATGAAATGGTACCAGAGATCTAAGGCATTACACTTGCTGAAAGGGGACTCAAATACGAGAAATTTCCATAATGTCGCTAATGGCAGATATAGGAAAAAAATGTATTCACTCCCTTAATCATGAGGAAGGTCGGATTTAAGGTCAAGAACAAATAAAGTCATTCATCTCAAAGTACTATAAAGGTCTAGTCGGGGCTCTAGAGAGTGGGAATATTTCCATAGATGAGTCATGAAGAGATGATATCCCCCAGGTTTCAGCAGAGGAGAACTCCTTCCTAACCCTTCACTGAAGAGGAGATTAGAAAGGTGGTCTTCCAAATGGAACACAATAAGGCACCTGGCCCAGATGGATACCCAACGAAGTTTTACTAGCACTTCTGGAAAGTAATTAAGTCGGATCTTCTAGAATTATTCGGATGCTTGCATGCCGGACAACTAGACTTGTTTCGCCTAAACTTTGGGGAGATCATTTTGTTACCAAAAATTTTGGGGGCAGAAAGGACACAACAGTATAGAACTATATGCTTCCTTAATGTTAGTTTCAAAATCTTTATGAAAACTACAACCATAAGGCTAAATTTTGTGGCCGGTCATGTGGTTAAACCTACACAAACTGCTTTTATGCTAGGTAGGAATATCCTAGACGGGGTCATCATTTTACACAAAACTGTACATGAGATGCACACTAAAAAACATAATGGTGTAGCTTTTAAGATGGACTTTGAAAAAGCCTACAATAAGGTCAATTGGTCATTCCTTCAATAGACTCTGAGAATGAAAGGGTTGTCAAGAGAATGGTGTGCCTTGATCTACATCTTTGTTTCTCGGGGTAGCGTTGCCATAAAAGTCAATGATGACGTCAGACGCTATTTCGAAACAAAAAAGGGATTAAGACAAGGCGACTTCATATCCCCACTATTATTTAATTTAGTGGCGGATATGCTAGCAATCATGATTGACCGGGCTAAACAAGATGGTCAGATTGAGGGGGTGGTCCCACATTGGCTTGATGGGGGATTATCAATCCTTTAATATGCATACGATACGATTCTTTTGATGGATCACAATCTAGATAAAGCAACAAATCTGAAATTAATATTATCAGCATTTGAACAAATATCGGGATTGAAAATTAATTTCCATAAAAGTGAATTGATCTGTTTTGGCGAGACACACGGCGCAACTGCTCAATATGCTGAATTACTCGGATGTGAGCAAGGTCAATTTCTTGTTAAGTATTTGGGCACACCAATACATCATAGGATATTAACGAATGCCAAATGGAAACACGTTGAAGAACCTCTGCAAAAAAGACTCGTGAGATGGAAAGGAAAATTGCTATCTGTGGGAAGAAGACGGTTCTCATTAATTCAGTATTAACTAATATGGTACTGTATATGATATATTTCTTCGAACTACCCAAAGGAGTCCTACAAATATTGGATTACTTCCGAGCGAGATTCTTTTGGCAAGGGGATAGTGAGAAAAAGAAATATCGACTCGCTAACTGGAATGTCGTCTGCCGACCAAAAGACCAGGGAGGACTGGGGATACAAGACCTACAGTTTAAGAACTCAGCCCTCTTGGGTAAGTGACTTTTAAGCTACTTACGGAGGATGGTGTGTGGCAAACACTCCTTAAACGAAAATACATTGGCACAAAACCGTTATCACAGGTCCTATGGAAACCCGGTGACTCACATTTTTGGGTTGGCCTAATGGCGACTAAGTAACACTTCTTTCGCTTTGGGGTATTTAAGATTAAGGATGGGTCGGAAATTAGATACTCGAAAGACAAGTGGTTAGGGGATACCACCCTTCGAAATCAATATCTGGCCCTATATAATATTGTACGATACAAAGGTGCTATGCTTTTCTATGTTATGCAAGATTCGCCACCAGTTGTGTCGTTTACACGGGACTTAATTGATACTGGACTACAGTCTTGGAACACCTTGTTGGGGACCTGGCATCGATGCAGCTATCGCAACGTCCCGATGAGTTTCGTTAGAATCTATGTGGGAATGGGAAATTCTCAGTGGAATCCATGTATACGGCGTTGGTACAGGCTGATGTGCCAATCGATAATAACAAAAAAATATGGGACATGAAGGTTCCACTAAAATTAAAAATATCCGCGTGGTACCTTCGCAAAAGTGTCATTTAAAAAAAATAACCTCGTCAAATGGAATTGGCATGCCAACATGAAGTGTGTATTCTGTCCTCAAGAAGAGACAATAAAACACTTGTTCTTCGACTACCAGTTTAGCACGGTCTACTTAGTGAGTTATCCAGATGGCTTCCAACTTGTATCCACCAACTTTAGTTGCCAATATTTTTCATAACTGGTTATTCGGGATTGATAATAAGTTTAGAACCATTTTAAGGATAGGAGCGCTTGCCGTCATATGGTCGCTATGGCTGAGTAGAAATGATAAGGTTTTCAATGATAAAAAATTAACTCGTTTGCAGGTTCTTTTCTAATGCACAGGTATTCTCCGTTCGTGGTCCACATTACAACGAACGGAGTTTCAAGATCTTTTTATGAAGGCATGTGTGCGACTGGAGAAAGTGGTGAGGGATATTTTTATCCCACATGGATGGCCGCGTGATCTCCGGATAGGCCTTCCATATGCGACGATGATTTACGTCAATATGGTTGTATTACGTTTGTTGGTGTTCTATTTTTTGTACTTTGAGATAGTGGCTGTGTGCATCTTAGTTATGCAGACATCGGGTGTAATGCTTAAAAATTCTTAAGTAATAAAAGCTCTTTATAAAAAAAATCAAAGATGTTTTCTATTTACCTTCCTTGGAGACATGGAGAGTGAAACTGGCTAATAAAACTTGAAGTTTTGTGTTCACTTCTCATGTTCACTTCCACCTTGCTGAACACCTTGATCAAGACGGTGAATACCTGCTGGATCATATAAAAGGGGCACATTATATCACACCAAATACAGAGAAAAAAACAGATTTCGAACTGAAGCACATTTATTTTGGCTCCTAATATCAACATGCATAGAAGCTCAAAGTTTAGGTACTATTAGCAATAACGTGAACATGTAGAGGAAAAGATCTTTCTGGCGGCCACCTTGAGGCGTGCACAGCCGCTGGTCAGCTCGCCGACCAGCACCACCTCATAACCTGGAGCATGTGTGCAACCGTTCTGGCAAACAATAGAGATTGACCCTGAACCAAATTGATGGTTAATGTAACTGAAGCTAGACATAAATTATTTGTTTAAGATATGTTCATGACATCCCCTGGTCCAAGGTTGTACTTGAAGTTGATGCGGGTCGAATTTGGTTGCATAGCTCCCTGTGTGCTCGCCGGCATCGATGTAGCAAACCAGTGGCGATGATCTCAGTCTTGGCATGCCCATCCTGGGTGCCCGTTGTTGTTTCCGCAATCACGAGTGAGATTGCCGGAGAGCGAGAAGAGCGAACGAGAGAGAGACAGTGGTTTTTGCGTCGCCCAACTGCGCGACTTTTGTGTTGTTCTTTCCTTGAGTATATCACTTGATTACAAAAAGGATCTCTAACTGACTAACTAAAACTCCGGTTTAGCTGCCCCACGACCTGCGTACGCCGCGCCATCCCACGACGGCATCTCGCATGCCTTGCTAACCGGAGGACTGAAACATAACCAAAGGAATAACTGGGACGTGCATGCAGCACTCCCACTAACCTATCTACGTGCATGCGCATGAGCATGTCTCATCAGCCATGCATTACATTATTCAAAGCAGTAAACAACGATGAGCTTATTTCCTACATTTCACCCCATAAGCTCAACGCTCAAGTTCCATCTTGACCATCTGAATCTTCTGCCGCCTCTCAACGAAGATCACTCGTCCCAACGCGTTTGTCAGCACGTGGCGAGCTGCTCCTGTGTACGAACATGGCTGACACGTACTTGGCCGGTGTCCACACAATCTCGAATGAAATGAAACTTGATGTTAATGTGTTTGCTCCGATCATGATGAACATGATTCTTACTCAGCGCAATGGCGGCTTGATTGTCAATTAATAACTTGAACTTAGGCGACGGCTTGCCTAGCATATCCCCAATGAGTCATGACAGCCACACTCCTTGGCATGTCACTGCTGCTCCTGCCACATACTCGGCCTCACAAGAAGAAAGAGCCATCATCTTTTGCTTTTGTGAGCACCAAGTCACTGGATTCTCACCTAGGAAGAAGACCTGCCCAGAAGTACTCTTGCGATCTCCCGTGTCATTTCTATGGTCACTATCACTGTAACCAACAAGTGTTGCTTCTCCATGACCAGCCTTGTAGTAGCATCCGAAGTCAATTGTTCCCTTTATATATCTGAGAATTTGCTTGACGGCCACCCAGTGATGCGCGCTGGGTTTCTGCATGAATCGGCTAGTGATGCCAACAGCAAATGCGATGTTGGGTCTAGTGTTAACAAGGTAACGTAGACTACCGACCACACTTCTGTACAAGGTGGAATCAACAGGCTCACAACCATCCTCTTTGAACTTCAAACGGGTCTCCATGGGTGTTGTACATGCGTTGCAGTTGGTCATCCCGGCTGCCTCCAAGATCTTGGCTACGTAGCTTCGTTGATGCAAGGTGATTTGTCCTTCTGTTTGTGACACCTCGATCCCCAAATAGTAGCTTAGGAGTCCCAGGTAACTTATTTTGAACATTAGCTGCATCTGTTGTTTGAAGTTGTTGACAATAGTAACGTTCGTCCCAGTAATAATCAGATCGTCAACGTAAACCCCAATAAGAAGAAATGAGGCAACGAGAGAGTAGAAGAAGAGCGGCGCTGCGAGAGGCGGTGCCAACAATTGGTATTCAGAGCCTTGTCGATCCGGGACGGTGGCAGTGCGACGTACTCCATGTGAGGTGGAGGACGTCGACGCGGGATGGAGATGGCGGTGCGAAGCTGCCACATGAAGACGATGGTGTGACGCCGTCGTGAGGTAGGGCGGTGCGAAGCCATCATGAGGATCAGCGTGAAGCCGGTCGACGATGCTGTCCAAGTTGGTGTGATGCCATCCTTGAGATGCGTCAATGCAACGACGTGGTGATCGGCGCCGCGAAGGCGTTGTCCACGTCAAGAGATGGTCACTGCATGCGGCAGGAGGTCGTGGTATTCGGTGCCGGCAATTCAAAAATTCAAGTGGTTCCCCTACCACGGCAATTCTTTTTCCTCGGCACCCGCGCCGCCCGCGTGCATGCCAGGGATGCTCTCCTCCAGGCTGAGATCCGGGTCCTTCGAGGCGGGGCTCTGGGCGTATTCCGTCTCGCTCTCCAAGCCCTCCCCTCGGTTCACCGCACCCGCTCCACGGCCGGCGCCTCCAAGGCGTCCCCTCCCCGGAGAAACGTCGCGGCGTCACTGATGAAGGAGGCGAGATGACGGAGATATTCGCGCGATGTGATGTAGATGGCGAGGTGCCTGATGCCATGTGAATCGTCCGAGCCGTGTGAGACTGCACTGCACGAGGATAAGAGCCAGCGGCCAGCAGGAGTCCAGCCGAGTGGATGAGAAAATCTATTGCGGCCTTGAGAAGAGGTCCTGCTATTTGATGTGGTCAAGGTAGTGGGTTAGTTAGTTAGCAACTCCAACGGCCGCGCTTTGCGCCGCGCGCAAAAAACCTATTTGCCGCGCGCGCTTCGGCTGGTTTAGCGCGGCCGCCAGCGCTGGCTCCAACGGCCGCGCTATAATGCAGCGCGCGCGTCGCTCGAGCAGCGCCCAAACATACAGCGCGCGCAGCACGCACAAACCACATATACATTTCAAAAAATAGGAGCAAAAATGATCAAACAAACAAAATAAATCAACAATAAATAGTCATTACAACTCAAACAAATAGTTTATCGTTCACTACAACAAATATTGCAATAAACACAACCAATAGTTCATGAACAATACAATGTCGAATGCAAAAATCATGCTCTTTGTCGTTCATGCCATGGCCACCACTCTTCAATCAGATCCTTCTGAAGTTCATTGTGCGTTGCGGGACGCCAAATGGCATAATAGGAGGCAACAAAACGGGCTACCCTTTCAGCCCTCCGTCGCACTTGCACGGGATGTCCCAAGAGCTCATACTGTGAGTAGTCTAAATCTTGGCCACGCTCATTCTCGATGATCATGTTGTGCATGATCACACAAGCGTGCACGATGTACCAAAGCATTTTTTGATTCCAAAATCTAGCCGGTCCTCTCACAATAGCAAATTGGGGTTGCAAAATCTCAAATGCTCTCTCCACATCTTTTCTAGCCGCCGCCTGAGCATTGTGGAAATCAAGATTTTTCTTACCTTCTGGCTTTTTCAACGGCTTCACGAAGGTTTGCCACTTTGGATAGATGTCATCCGCTAGATAATAGCCATACTTGTACGTACGGTCATTTGCTACAAACTGCACCGGTGGCAACTCACCATTTGCAATCTTATTCATCAGTGGTGACTGGTTGACAACATTGATGTCATTCAAAGATCCAGGCATTCCAAAGAATGCATGCCAAATCCAAGTCTCCTGATCGGCCACCGCTTCAAGGATTATAGTGGAACCCTTTTTTTGGCCGTGGAATTGCCCATGTCGGGGAAGCGCCTGAACGGTCGCCAGGGGGCGCGGGCGGCGGCGGCCGCGCGGGGATAGGCCGGGGAAGCGCCTGAACGGTCGCCGGGGGGCGCGCGCGGCGGCGGCGGCACGGCCAGATGGGGGGTGGGAGTGGGAGAGCGAGCGCGCGAGAGTCCAGCGCGCGGGAGCTGGCGCAGCAAATAAGCGGTGCGCGATTGCGTTTCGGCCAGCGCGCTGAACTGCATATGCCGCGCGCGCCGTTTTTGCGCGCCCGCTGGAGCCACCCGCCGCGTTGTGCGCGCGCTAGCACGGCCTAATTTGCGGCGCGGCGCTAGTTTAGCACGGCTGTTGGAGATGCTCTTAGCTGCATGTTCAGATCATGTAGCTGTTGAGAAGACGTTGCGCATGTAGTGGACGTCGGCGTGCATGTAGACATGTTGTTAGGAATTAGTGGGTTATCAACGTGATGGCCGGATTAGTGGGTGTGTCTTACTCCTGGTGTATATATATGTACTACATTGAGTTAATGAATTCTAGGCCGCGAGGGCTGAGAGGAAACAATGTAGTGTATGTTTTCTCACCGCGAGTAAAATGGGCAAAGCTAGTTCTCTCCTAGGTGAAGTGTGTGTGTTGAGTCCTCTCAACGTGTGTGTGTGTTCTTGAGAGAAGAGAGAAACCACAAGAGAGTCGTGTGGGGCAACGAGAGAGTAGAAGAAGAGTGGCACTACGAGAGGTAGTGCCAACAATTAGTATTTAGAGCATTGTGGATTTGAGGCGGTGGCAGCACGACGCACTCCATGTGAGGTGGAGGACATCGGTGCGGGATGGAGATGATGGTGCGAAGCTGCCACATGAAGACGACAAATGTGACACCGTCGTGAGGTAGGGCGGTGCGAAGCCTTCATGAGGATCGGCGTGAAGCCGGTCGACGGCGCTGTCCAGGTTGGTGTGATGCCATCCTTGATATGCGTCAATGCGACGACGTGGTGATCGGTGCCGCGAAGCCGTTGTCCACGTCAAGAGATGGTCACTGCATGCGGCAGGAGGTCATGGTACTTGTCGCCACGATGGCGTCATCGACGGCAAGATGCCGTGGCGATTGGTATTGCAAGGGCGTCATCCACAACAAGATGCTCCATGGCGGGTGGTTGGCGCTGCGACGACGTCGTCCACGACAAAGAAGTGTTTCGCGGTGTGATGCCGCACAAACATGTGGATGCGGTGCGATGTCCCAAGAGGAGATGGCGGTGCGATGCTGCCACAACAACAGTGAGATGCCGTTAGAAGGAGAGGCGGTGCGATGCTGCTAGAGAAGACGGTGTGGTGACCGGTACTGCGATGATGTCGGTGGTGGCGAGTGGCCAGCTGCAACGATGTGATGGCTTCATCAAGTGGTTGTGGGTGATCAGCATCGGACAGGGGAGAATCAAGATTAAGAGGGGAAATGTTAGGTTTTAATCTTGATTCACATGTATTTGCATATTTGAGTTTTGCATGTAGTTTAGTCTAGGATGTCAAGTGTCCAGCAAAGCATCAGCTGAGCACGAAGGAGGCGAGATGCCGACGATGTTCGTGCGATGCGATGTAGATGGCGAGGTGCCTAATGCCGTGTGCATCGTCGCGGCCGTATGAGACGACACTGCACGAGGATAAGAGCCAACAGCCAGCAGGAGTTCAGCCGAGTGGATCAGTAAGTCTCTTGCGGCCTTGAGAAGAGGTCCTGCTATTAGATGTGGTCAAGGTTGTTAGCTGCATGTTCAGATCATGTAGCTATTGAGAAGACGTTGCGCACGTAGTGGACGTCCGCATGCATGCGGACATGTTGTTAGGAATTAGTGGGTTAGTTGGTTAGTGGCCAACGTGATGGCCGGATTAGTGGGTGTGTCTTATTCCTCGTGTATATATATGTGCTGCATTGAGTTAATGAATTGTAGGCCACGAGGGCTGAGAGGAAACAATGTACTGTATGTTCTCTCACCGGGAGTAAAATAGCAAAGCTAGTTCTCTCCTAGGTGAAGTGTGTGTGTGTTGAGTCCTCTCATCGTGTGTGTGTTCTTGAGAGAAGAGAGAAACCACAAAAGAGTCGTGTGAGGCAACGAGAGAGTAGAAGAAGAGCGGCGCTGCGAGAAGCGGTGCCAACAATATCCGTGTCAAACAAGACGCTCGCGGCCTTACCGGAGAGGCTCTCCTTTTACCATCCACATGGCCGCCGTCTTTTCTCTGTCAGCAGCCTGCAACAACATTCAATGTAGTTGTAACTAAGATATATGCAAATGCTCAGTCTCGTCTCGTCTTGTCTAAAGAGGCAGGTACCTTCTCCGGCACGTATTATGTTTTTGAAAAATGATCCCTTAGAACCTGATTCATCAAAAAAAGTAGAAGAGACTTGTTCGTTTAATTAATGGAAAACCAAATAAAAATCATTACAACACGCCCCCAACAGGGTATCGTCAACGTCGACCCCGAGGCGGCGAGGCCACGCACCAGGTGAGCCGCCGGCTCCGTCACCCAAGCAAACCGAAGCTAACACCCTACAACCAAAACCGAAGCCACTCCTTCGGCATCCACGCCAACCCCGAAGCCGCGCACCAGGCGAGCCGCCGGCCCCGTCTCCCAAGCAATCCGAAGCTGACACCCTACAACCAAAACCGAAGATGCTGCTCCGGCATCCGCGCCGACCCCGAGGCCGCGCACTAGGTGAGCCAGTTGATCTGCCGCTCGAGCAACCAGAGCCAACACCCAACAGACATCCTCGAAGCTGTCGCTTCGATGTACAGACAGAAACCCCACACGCTGACCCCGAGTTCGCGCACCAGACGATCTGCCAACTTCATCACCCGAGCAACCAGAGCCGACACCCAACAAATATATCCGGAGCCGTCGTTCCAACATCCACGCCCACCCCGAGGCCATGTACCAGGCCGGCCGATGACACTGCCACCGACGTGATTAGAGCCGACACACCTCCATGACGACAAGATCCGGAGCCACCGCTCCGACTTCTATACCAGCCCCGCGGACGCGCACCGCTCCGGCATGTATTTGAGAACAACCTTCTTATGTCATCTTCGTATAGGTTATACTGACATACAATCTGCAAATGCAATGGTAAACTGTCCAGTTGAACTGCTTCACTGTTAAATTTCAGAACAATAAGCCAACATTGCAAAAGGATATGGTAACTATTCCGACATCATTTTACTGTAATATTACAAAATGTAATTACGGATGCATCTAATCATGTCTCCTAGCGTGGATTACCAATACCATGGTGAGCTTGGTTTTCATCCCTAGTCAGATAGATTAATGGAGTGCATTTTGCCAAAAAGTTTGACTCCTGTGTAAGATAGCTTGGTCTCCATGCCCAAGGAAATATGGTTGACCATTCACGTGATTGTGAGATCCTCTATGCTATTCAAAGTACAAAAATAAAACTGAATAAGAATGCCATCAACACAAATTGTAGTGTTTTTTAAAACAAAATAGCATAAACAATGACGCGGTCTGCGTCATATTAACGGCCTTATCCTTAATACAAAAATTTGTTATTGAGAAAAATGAATAATAAGGTGCATATATGAGAAGAGAATTCATAGTTGCATGGTATCAACATTTTCAAACAAACATATTATAAGCACTAGATGAATTGGAAATATTCAGTTCCGCTCTGAAGTAAGACAAGGAAAGAGACCATGCCTGACTTCTGGTGGTGGAAGAACCATACGCGCTCAGGGCCGGCCCTGGGCATGTGCAGCCGGTGCAGCGGCAAAGGGCCCCTCCCAAGAGCCATCTTAATTAAGATCTCTAAAAAAGTCAATCTTAATTAGGCAGCCAAAAAAAGTACAAATTCCTCCCAAAATATAAGTAAACAACAACACGCGCGAAGTGCTAGAAATCATGAGAGGAGGCCCTTGACGTGACGGCGAGTGGACGTGTTGCTGAGTTGCCATATCCAGTAAACCAGCATTCAACAAGCGAACACCAACGTATGCCATACTTTTTCTTGAACTTAGCATTCTCACTAATTAGTTTGTGTTTTTCCGGACAAAAGAAGGATTAGTTTGTGCTTTGTCATGCACTTTGGAACATTTAGTGAAAAGCTATGAGCCTATGACACGTACTTACCTAGTATTAATTGTAAAATGGAAAGAATTAAGCACCTGATTTTGTGATGCCTTAGATCGTGAGTACTAACCAAAATAAGAAAAAACAAGTGTTTCTATACGTGTTACATACACAAAGGTTCCTCTTTATTGTCTTTGCACTAGGGCCCCTGCTCTGTCAGGACTGGCTCTTTGCATGCTTCGAAGATCATAAAGGAAAACCTACCCATCATCTCTAAACTGCATAACAAAAAGAACACAAAAGATCATGAGTGTGATGCATATGACTGATCAAGAAAATATTATACACTATAATTGTGTAGTGCTGAATTCTTGGATCCAATTATCACCATCTCTAGTTCACAAACAATAAATAATTATCACATGTCCACAAAACTTGCACTCACAGATTACTAAAAAATAAGAAAAGCTAATAAAACAAAGTGAACAATTGCTCATAAGAGAAAATTTATGTAGTGATCAAGAAAACTTATGCAACAAAGTCAATATTTTGTGGCCTCTCCCAAACCGACATGGAGAATGCATGTGAGCGGTGTGGATGCACACGAGTCGTTGACTGAAGATCTGAAGACTACACCGACATCGGACACTACCGAAGAATGCGTCGCTGACTCGGTACACAGCGATGAAGCGCCAGAATTTGAACCTGAAGGCGGCCCAGATCGTAGGCCCACACGCAACGCATCGCAGCCTAGGTAGAACACCGGTCCACAGTGGCGTCATACTTAAATACCCGCGAGTAACGTCTCTGTTAGTTGTCTTGGATTTGGATGTCGGCTTCGGCCGAACCTATCTTTGTGATTTCGAACTCGCCGTGGACTCGTTCTGAGGGAGGTTGGGAGGAATCACATGCCATTTGAACTCGCCACAAACCCTAGCCAATTCCCCATTCAAGAGCTATCTTACACTTGGTACAGTTTTCGTGGTCTTGGAGCTGCCACGACACCTGTACGCGATGCGGTGGCGTGATCGACGGCGAGCGGCAGCGATGGACAAGTTGTGTGACGAGGGACGCGACATGTATTCGCTGCTGCGGGCGAATTTCACCGCTGATGTGGAACAACGCTTCTGGGATCATGATGAGAGTCCTACAAGCAGTCGACAAGCTCATCCAGGCCAACATGGCCACGCTCGACGGGTTGTTGACGACTCGTGTGGAAGGTGTGCAGGAGGAGCTTGGTCTCGACCTCGAGCCATCCATGGTGACTGGAAGAAGGAACCGCGATGGCACGGAGAAGATTCGG
The DNA here is from genome assembly GCF_904849725.1 of Hordeum vulgare subsp. vulgare. NCBI lineage: Eukaryota > Viridiplantae > Streptophyta > Magnoliopsida > Poales > Poaceae > Hordeum > Hordeum vulgare. The sequence continues at coordinate 227,092,875 of NC_058520.1, read as the reverse complement.
GTTCTTGTCTTGCTGGGGGTGGCCGCAACTCTGGTGCCGACTACCTTGGCTCCGATCAGGATCATCGGGGAAGGCACATACCGCGTATGTCCCTCCTCCGATCAGAGGTGCGCGTGATTCCAATTTTCTTGTTCGTTGTCCTTCTATGCATGATGCACCTTATCCCGACGACGCTGATGTGCTATCATTTGGTGTCCGAGTGGATATTCCTTGATTTGATCGTGCAAATCCTCATCTGTGGCAAACTTGTTGTGAGGATCAATTTCGGTTCTCGTGTACTCCTCAACATCGGTGGGTTTCGCTTGAAACATCCCAGTTTGAAGGTGCGGCTACTCGTTGGCTTGAATCCATGCAGCGCAGATGTCCTCATGCCTCCTGGTCTGAGTTTTGCTCAAGTCTGGAGAGTCGTTTCGGTCGAAATCAGCATCATACACTCCTGCGTCAGTTGTTCTGCATTTTGCAAACTGGTATTGTTGTTGATTATGTGGACCAATTTTATGATTTGTATGACCAGTTGTCAGCCTATGAAGAAGCACCTAACTATGTGCGTTACACCAGACGATTCCTGGGCGGCCTGAAGCTTGGTGTTTGTGTTGGAGTTGCTCTGTAGAAGCCCAAGGACCTGGATTCATCATATGACCTAGCACCTTTACACGAGGAACTTGGGAGGGGCATAACACCTGTGAATACTTCTGCTGTACAATGAACAGGTGCCCATCGACTTCCTCTTCCACCCAAACCTTGCATTACTGAAGACAAGAGGCAATCTTAACCTGTGAAGGCGGCCGCAAATGAAGATAAATTGTCTTCTTTGCGTGCTTATCGTAAGTCCAAGGGGCTCTAGTTTGTGTGTGATGAGAGATAGTCTAAAGATCATCTGCGTGAATCATCAGTTCAGTTACACTTGGTTCAGGAACTCATTGATCACATTGAATCAGATGAGGTGAACATATCTTCTATGACTGATCCAGAGCACATGTCCGTCTGTAGGATGCATTTGTGTGCTGTTGTTTTGGGGAAACAATCTCATGAACCAACTCTACAACTGTTGATTGAGGTGCAAGGGATGGAGTTGATTTTTCTGGTTGATTCAGGTAGTACACACTCCTTTATAGACATTTCTCTGCAACATAGACTCACTAATGTGCACAAGACTTCTCCTGTGTTAGTAGTTTTAGCTGGTGGAGGTACATTGCAATGTGATTCAATATTGCCCAAGTGTTTTTGGTCATGTCGATCAGTTTAGGTCACTAGTGACTTTAGATTGTTACCATTGGCCAGTTATGATGGTATACTTGGGCTTGATTGGCTTGCTCAGCGCAGTCCCATGCAAGTTCATTGGGTTCAAAAGTGGATGTCCTTTCCTTATCAAGATAGAGTGGTTACCTTGCAAGGCTTGTTACTTGAGGATAATTTTTTCTATTTCTTTGTTGAGGTCTATTGAGAAGCCAGTACAACATCCACAGTTACAAGTTTTACTAGCTAATCATGCTGTGGTGTTTGAAACTCCAACCACCTTACCTCCTAGGAGACTCAAGGATCATACTATTCCATTGATTCCAGGGGCTAGACTAGTATCTGTTAGACCCTACATAATTTCTCGACCTTTAAAGGATGAATTAGAGAAACAGACCAAAGAGACATTGGACTCGTGAATGATCAGGCATGGTAACAATGGTTTCTCTTCCCCTGTTTTACTAGTCAAAAAGAAAGAAGAGGGAACTTGGAGAATGGTGATTGATTATAGGCAACTCAATGCTATCATAGTGAAAAGTAAATATCCAGTACCTATCATAGATGAACTTCTGGATGAACTGGCAGGAGCTTGCTGGTTTTCCAAACTGGATCTCAAAGCTGGATATCATCAAATAAGGCTGACACCCGGGGAAGAGTATAAAACAACATTTCAAACCCACAATGGACACTATGAATTCAATGTGATCGACATGGGTTTGACACGGGCTCCATGTACATTTCAAGGAACAATGAACTATGATCTTCCACCTGTTTTGAGGAAATGTGTAGTGGTATTCTTTGATGATATATTAGTTTTTCGTAAAACTCTTACACAACATTGGGATCATTTGGATGAAGTGTTGTCCATTTTACACAAAGAATAATGGAAGGTAAAGATGTCCAAATGTGACTTTGCTCAACCAAGAATTGCTTATCGGGGACATGTTATTTCTGCACACGGTGTTTCCACTGATCCTCATAAGATCTAACTTGTTCAACATTGGCCTGTTACAAAGAATGTCAAGGAAGTGAGGGGGTTCCTTGGATTAAGTGGGTACTACAGGAAGTTCATTCAACATTATGGCATTATTGCCACCATTGACTGGATTACTGAAGAAGGGTGTTCCTTTTATTTGGTCCAGTATAACATAAGAAGCCTTTGTAACACTTAAACAAGCATTAGTATATGCTCCTATTTTGGCCTTACCTGATTTCACCAAGCCTTTCATGATAGAGACTAATGCTTGCGAGTATGGCATTGGTGCAGTTTTAATGCAGCAGGGTCACCCACTGGCTTTTGTCAGCAATGTCGGATTTCGGGCTCCGCAAAACCCTAAAGATTCGAACTCAGGGGCGTGTACAAAGATCTCTCTCGGGCTCGCCTCACCTAACTCGCTACTCGCTGGGGATGGCAGAGAACTCACTCGATGGTGAGGAAGACAGATAAGACATCAGTTTACCCAGGTTTGGTCCGCTGAGAAGCATAATACCCTACCCCTGCTTTGGTGTATTGCCTCTCGTGGAGGTTGGTGGATGACCTCGTACAGTGTTCAAGGGCCTCCGGAGGCTGGGCGGGCTTTATGTGGTGCTAGTGGGCGAGTGAATGGATCGCATCCCCCTATGAAGTAACCTACTCTCTCTATATATAGTGGCGCCCCGGTCCTCTTCCCTTATCGTTTTGGCAAGAAGGGATCCCACAACGGCCAATGTCGTGGGTATAAGCCTGACAGTAGATGTGTAGGGTACGAATGAGATGGGCAGAGTCCTAGCTACGGCGAGGTTGTATGAGTTCAGGACCCTCTGCGGTGGAGGTAACAGCCCTACGTCTCAGTGCTCTCGGAGCTTGTTACCGAGTGTAATATGGAGTACAATGATTTGCTAACCCATTTACTAGTGGGGGAGGGCGGCTTATATAGAGTGCGTTGCCCTCCACAACGGTTCTGATTCAGGGGTGGAGTAGTGGCGATTGAATGCGTACATTACAGGTAACGTATGCTCTAAATGCTAATGAATGCACCCGGAAACGTACGGCAGTTTCCCTCCGGAGAGGTTACGATGTACCGAGTGTACCCAGTCGGTTAGCCTGGTGTCCTCCGAATGCTAATCTCCGACTGGATGATTCCAGGGTCTGTTACCGACTGGATGATGGGGACTCCTTAATTCAGTCGGGGCAGACTTAGGGTCTTGTCCTTTGTGTGGGGTAGTCCTTGGGTAGGACATGTATGGCAGGCCTATGTCCCTACCCTAGGACTATGACCCCATCATTAGTCCCCGAATGGATTGGGGTTGAAACGCCGAAGCGGTGCTTGAGGTTCAGATCCGACTGGACTAGGTGCGGCTTGGGCGTTGCTTGCCTCTATCCATTTTATCTTTCCTGACGAGCGATCCGAGTGGAAGTGCTTGCGAAACAGACTGTCGGGAACCGAGTGTTTCTGCGGCATCTTTCGACGCGACCGGTCAACTGACAACAGCGGATTTTCCGGGATCTCAAATTCCGGGTTCCGCGCGCTCAGCGGGGATGACGCCGGCGCGCTCGAGTAGCGCCTGACGCCTCGATTCTTGCGCCTTCAACTCCTCCACTGATATTGCCGCGGCCGGTCGGGCGGATAAGATTTAGGGCCCATTCGCCAGCGACCCAGTCGACGCTCTATTTAACTCTGGGCGGCGAGACTCCTCCGTTACGGTCGCCGAATCTTTCGCTCTCGCCTGCTCCGTCCTCTTCGCCACCCCTTGTTCCCCTACACTCCTTCCTTCTCCTCCCTCTCGAGGGTTCGCCGCCGCCTCCATGACCAAGGGTCAGACCAGCAAGATGGAGGCGAGGAAGAAGAAGAACAAGGCGGCAGTATCGTTGGAGGGAGATCTGCTGGAGCTGGTGGAGCACTGAATGCTCGTGCATAAGTCCTGGAGGCTGCCGGCGAACGACGAGGTCGAGCCGGCGCCTCGGGAGGGGGAGCGCGTCCTGCTCCTCAGCCATGTTCACAGAGGTTTTTCTTTGCCCCCGCATCCCTTCTTTAAAGGCATCATGAATCACTTCGGTGCTCAACTTCATCACTTCCCTCCGAATGCCATCGCCCATCTTTCTGCCTTTATCGTTCTGTGCGAGTGCTTCATTGGTTGCCCCCCCCATTGGGGTTTGTTCAAACACATCTTCTCCGCCCGATCCCAAACTATCAAACGTCTTAGTCAGTCGGACGATAAGACGCACCTCCTCCAGCTCTACGGAGGTTTAGGATTCCAGAAGAAGAGTCGGAGCAGCTATCCTGCTCTCCAGTTGAGTGAGTCGGTTAGGAACTGGCAGTCGACGTGGTTCTACTGCCAGGACATCGCCTGTCCGAATGCGTCGACTGGGCTGCCTCCGTTTATTCTAGATCGGCCCGCCCCGCCTAAGCAGCTCGCGCTCTCGAAGGCAGAGAAGAACGACATCCAGCCTTTGGTTGAGGCACTCGTGGATGTCGTCAGGAGGGGGGTCACCGGTATAGACCTGCTGGAAGTCTTCCTTGGTCGGCGGATCCAGCCGCTGCAGGCTTGCGACCATGCTATGTGGCACTACACAGGGCCCGAGGATTCCACTCGGACCAACGTGGTGGGCGTACCCGAGGAGAGGGTGACCTCGTGGGTGCTCCAAATCACGGGCCCCTGTGAGAACCCCAAAGGAGCTCGCCGAGTGAAGCCTTACAGCGCGGACCACCCTCCACCGAATCAGGTGAGTGGCATTAGCCGAGTGCATTGAACTGTCTTAATTCCAGTCGCTTACTTATATCTCCGTGTGATGCCTAATGTTTCCGACTGAACTTCATGCAGGCGTGGACCAACTGGTTCTCCCCCGTCTCGAACGGGAGTCCGGAGGAGGAAGAGGAGGAACGCAGTCAGGAGGGCAGCATGGAGAGCGCTGAATATGTCTCCGACAGCGGGGAGTCGGAGGAGGAGGACAGCGATGAAGAGGAAGAGGATGAAGAGCAAGACTCGCCACCTCCTCGGCCAGAGCATCGGAGCAAGCGCCGACACATTCCCGCCGTCCCTTCAGCTCCTCCTGCGTCGTCGAGTGCCCCGCCTGCCGCTCCAGCGGTCCCGAGTGTTCGAGGCACCAAGAGGGCCAGGGACGCCGCCGCTGAGCCCGCAGGCCAGTCTTCCAGGGCGCCCAAGCCGAGTGGGCCCAAACCTCGGAAGGCTCTGCCGCGAATGAGGGTTGCTATCCCCGTCACCTCCACGTAAGTGAATCTAACTTTTGGCTCTTTTCTGTTATCCGAGTGAACTCCTGCTTTATAAGTCGAATGGATTTCACTCGACAGGGTCGCCACCTCTGCAACCTCTCCGGCCCGCCAAGGGGACGACCCCATGGGCACGGACAACGTCGTTTCGTCCCAGCCAGGTGTGTTGCAGGAGAGTCGGGTGTTTTATCCCCGCGGACTGCGCCATTCTTTCTTTTTCTGAGACGTCATGTCATTCGGCTTGTCAGGGGCGATTCGCTTGGACGAGGACGACCAGGGGAGAGTCGACCCCGCCGTGGAGCCTGTCCTTGAGCCTGTCCCTGAGGCTGCTCCTCCTGCTACCACCCCTGCCGCCGACGCTCCACCGACTGAAGCGCCTCCACTGACTAAACCGGTGCTGGTGGGGGAGGAACCGACTAGGGCGGACCTTGGGATGCCCCAAGAACCTCCGTCGATTCCCGGTTTGTCGGGTGCTGAATTCAGCATCCGGCGCCTTTCGGAGGAGCAGGTGGGAGCGGCCAAGGGGCCCATGGTGCAGGCGGAGCTCATGGCTGGAGAAGCCAAGAGGGCTTATGACTCCGTTGCGGCCTTGTACCAGCGGAGCTTGGAGCTGCGCGATGATATCCGAGTAAGTAGTCTAGTAAGTACTTACTTTTCTCCTGTAACCCACTTGGTGGTGTTGTTTTTTTTGCAACGGGTTCACTCCGAGTGAACCCAGTGGGTGTAGTCTCCGAGACTTCTGTCGAGTGCTTGCACCGACAGTTGTCTTTATACATTTTTCCTTTAGTTTGGTTGGGTCCGCAGACAGGATTTCCGAGTGCGAGTACTTGTTGCAGTCGGAGCGCTCTTGCGGTAAGAGTCTCCGAGAGTAAGTTGCACGCAGGTCGGGTAGTATTGGCCTCTTAGGCGTAGGTGAAAACATGCATCTCAATAGGGCAGGCCTGCTTGAGGTGCATGCCAGTGGGGTCACTCTTAGTGAACCCACTGGGTGTAGTCTCCGAGACCGCTGTCGACTGCTTGCGTCGGCAGGGGTCTAAAGAACTTAGACTATGAACTGATAAACTTGCTGATCACCCTTTGTTTCTTGGTGGCAGAAAACTTGTGAAATGGGAACGGCCTATGAGGCCCCGAGGGCGGAGAGGAACCAGGTCGCTGGTGAACTTGATGCTGCTATGCTCGCCATGGCCGGGATGAAGGATGCTCTGGAGGGACGAGAGAAGTCCCTAGAGGAGGCTCGGGAGGAGAACAAGGTGTTCATAGAGGAGGTGGAGAGACTGAAGAAACAGAGGACTGAGCTGCACAATCAGATGGCCGTTCGGAACAGACGATGTATAGCTCAGGAGAAGTATGTCAACGACTGGGCTGTGCAGATGATGACTCGTCTGGCTGGTAAGTCTTATGTTTTGCCGAGTGCTTGTACCGTGTGCTGTACACTCGGTTTTTATTGTCTGCTTGCCCATTTGTTGCAGACTTTTGCGGTGATGCTGAAGCTGAAGCGGCGGCTGTGGAGCGGTCCATTAAGGACAATGTGCCACTCGGCGAGGACGCCAACCGGGATCTGCTCTGGGCGCATATCCGCGTAGGCAAAGTGAGTTCTTTCATCGGCCGACTGAGAGAAGCCGTCGGCCGAATTGACAAGGAACTTTGGCTAGAAGACGAGTCGCGGCATGAGATGGAGACCCTGATGGCGCAACTGGAGGAGATTCCGAGCCGAGTGTAATCGTGGAAGAAATCGGCAGCGTGTTGCGGTGCTGATGTTGCGCTGTCCTTGGTCCGAGTCCATTGCAAGGAGGTGCGGGAAGATAAGCTGAAGACATTGAAGGTCGCCAACACGAAGAAGCTTCGATTCGAAGACTTCATGGAGACGTTCCTTGAGACTGCTACCCGCATCGCTGATGGAATCGATTTGGACACTTTTGTGGAGCCCTCCAGTCCTGGCGCCGGCCCAGCTGACGCGTAATAGAACTTTATTCTCGGTATGCCGAGTGATGGGGTCATAGTCCTAGGGTAGGGTCATAGGCCTATCCTACAGGTCCTACCCAAGGACTACCCCACGCAAGGGACAGGACCTTATGTATGCCCGACTGTATTGAGGTGCCCCCATCATCTAGTCGGTAACGGGCTCAGGATCATCCAGTCGAAGACTAAGACTCGAAGGACACTGGACCTACCGACTGGATACACTCAGTGCGTCGTAACCTCTCTGGAGGGAAACTGCCGTGCGTTTCCGGGTGCATTAACTAGCATTTATAGCATACGTTACCTGTAACGCATGCATTCAATCGCCACTACTCCACCCTTGAATCAGAACCGTTGTGGAGGGCAGCGCACTCTATATAAGCCGCCCTCCCCCACTGGTAAAAGGGTTAGAAAAACATTGTACTCCATATTACACTCGGTAACCAGCTCCAAGAGCACTGAGACGTAGGGCTATTACCTCCACCGTAGAGGGGCCTGATCTCATACAACCTCGCCGTAGCTAGGACTCTGCCCATCTCATTCGTACCCTATACATCTACTGTCAGGCTTATACCCACGACAGTTGGCGCCCACCGTGGGGCAGGCATCTAAGCGACTTCCGGCGAGTTTGCGACTACTTCCTTTCTTCATGTCGTCCGGTGGAGTTTCGAGCATGGGTCACCAGATCCTCTTCGGTGCTCTCTGCTTCGTCGTCGACGATTCGGCGTGGCTTCGGGAGGCACCCCTTGACGTCAAGGCGCTTCCCCGTCGCGGGGCCACACACTTTCGTGCCGGCGCTCGCGGCGTTCTTCTTCTCCAACAATCGGCTCCGTTGTCGGCTTGCACCTTCGTCACGCGCCGCAGCAGGCGATCTCGCAGTCCGCGTCTACAACGTTGGGTGCAGCATGCCCGAGCGCGCCAGTTCGCCTCCTCTCAGGTGGCAGTCCTGGAGTCTGTTGTTGTCGCCCCACACTCCCAGTGCTCGGACTCGTTTCCGACTGAGCTTCCTACCGAGTACGTGGGTCGAGGGCCTGCAGCAGAAGTACATATGGCCAACTCCCATGAAGATCCTCGTCAAGCCGACCGAGGTGAAGTTGGCGAAGCATCCGGTGCGCGTCATCCGCCTCGTCGTTCTGCCAGCCGACACACTCGGCGGAGCAACGTGGAGGTGTTCCGCACACCTCTCCTCAACCTGGCCGCAGCTGCCCAGATTGCCGATTCCCTCCAGCCGACTGATTCAGAGGCAGGAAGGGGATTCGAACAAATCCGAGCCCTGTTGCGCACGGCGCAGCAGCAGAATTCTGCAGTCTCCCAGTCACACAATCGGATCCACAATAGTTCCGTACATGCAGACACGCATAGATCGGTTCACAGCCCTGGATCTCATCAGTATCGCCGTCGCTCATGCACCCCTCCACGGGGTGGGCCCTATGGGTCCCGGCATCATGATGATCGGCGTTCAGTCGGCGACACTTATGACCCAAGACCCGACGCAAGGGGCCGAATCGCCCAGCAAAGAGTTGACAGAGGTCGAGCCCACCGTGATGGCCGCGATATGGACCGTCCGAGTGGAAGCAGGGCCATCGAATCTGGCCCTGAGTTTTTTAGTCGAGCCATCCGCTCGGCTGATATCCCGCCCAACTTCCGATTGGCTGCGGGAATCGGTAAATTCTCAAGAGAGTCCAAGCCCGAAACATGGCTAGACGACTATCGAGTGGCGGTCCAGATCGGAGGAGGAGACGACCATGTTGCTATGAAACACCTCCCTCTGATGTTGGATGGCTCGGCCCGAGCTTGGCTGAATCAGTTGGCCCCCTCAAGCATTTACAGTTGGGCAGATCTAGCCCGAGTGTTGATCAGAACCTTCGAAGGAACGTGCAAGCGCCCTGCAAATCTTGTGGAGCTTCAGCACTGTGTCCAGAAGCCGAATGAACCCTTGCGCAACTTCATCCAGCGGTGGACGACTCTTTACCACACGGTGGAGAACGTCACCGAGCATCAAGCAGTTTGCGCCTTCAAGGCAGGCGTGCGGTACAGGGAGTTGTACTTGAAGTTTGGTCGAACCGGCGACATCTCCATGAGCAAGATGATGGAGATAGCAACTCGCTACGCAAATGGCGAAGAAGAGGACCGCATCCGGAGCGGTAAACACAAGACAGTCGGCGATACCGACGGAGGTAACACTTGGAAGCAGAAACCGAAGGTTCCTCCCACGCCACAGGCAGAAGCTGCAGCTGTAACCAGCGCCAAATTCAAGGGCAAAGGGAAAGCGCAGTTCACCCCCAAGAAAAAACCTTTCAACAATCCCATACTGGACCAGCCTTGTCCAATCCATACGAAGATGGATGAGGAAGGTAACCCAATATACGCAAAGCACACCACTCGGCAGTGCCGCCTCCTGATCTAGGGTTTCAGCGAAGGGCAGCCGAGTGAGCAGAATCCTGAACAGGATGAGGAGGACAAGGAGGATCCGTTCCCCCAAGTCCATGCAACCCTCATGATCTTCGCTGACGTCGAAAGCAAGATTCGACTGAAGCTAGTAAACAGAGAAGTCAACATGGCCGTTCCGACTGCCCCTAAGTTTCTCAAATGGTCTCATACCGCGATTACCTTCGATCAGTCGGATCATCCAACACATGTCCCCACCCAAGGAAGGCAGGCTCTGGTCATCGACCCGGTGGTGGAAGGGGTCCGACTGCGCAAAGTCCTAATGGACGGCGGCAGCGGGTTGAATATTATGTACGCTGACACTCTCAAGGGGATGGGCATTCCGATGTCCAGACTCAGCGAGAGAAATATGCAGTTCCACGGAGTCGTCCCAGGGCGGAAGGCCAAATCACTCGGTCAGATCGCATTGGAGGTCATCTTCGGGTCCGACAAGAACTTTCGCAAGGAGAAGCTCATATTCGAGGTGGTGGACTTCCAGAGCGCTTACCATGCAATTCTGGGCCGCCCGGCATATGTGAGTTTCATGGCATGACCGTGCTATGTGTACTTGAAGTTGAAAATGCCCGGTCCAAAAGGCGTTATCACCATCACCGGCAACCGCCAGCGAGCCGAGGAGTGTCTGCAGGAGGGGTCGAGGATCGCCGACCATCAGATGGCTGTACTCGAGCTCGAAGAGTACAAGAAGACAGTCGACCCCGCTGACTTAATGCGCTCGAAGAAGCCAGCTTCTGAGTCCGCGTTCCAGTCGGCAGGGGAGACTAAGAAAGTTAGCATCCACCCGACGGACGAGTCTGTCGCCCCGACACACATCTCCACCACCCTGGATCCCAAATAGGAAGCCGAGCTCACCCAATTCCTCCGTGAGAACTGGGACATCTTCGCATGGAAGCCATCTGACATGCCGGGTGTACCTAGGGAGTTGGCTGAGCACCGACTGCATGTGGATCCCGCTGCTCGGCCCGTCCGAGAGCGCCTGCGCCGGTCCACCGCGCACAAAAGGAAGGCAATCGGAGAAGAGGTGGCTAAGCTGCTAGCTGCCAGATTCATTCGCGAGGTTCACCACTCCGAGTGGCTCGCCAATGTAGTCATGGTGCCCAAGAAGGACAAGTCACTCCGAATGTGCATTGACTTCAAGCACCTCAATAAGGTCTGCCCGAAAGACCATTTTCTGCTCCCCCGCATAGATCAAATTGTCGATTCGACTGCGGGGTGCGAGCGTTTATCATTTCTTGATTCCTACTCGGGTTATCATCAAATCCGTCTGTATGGTCCCGATGAGTTGAAAACAGCTTTCATCACCCCGTTTGGGTGCTTCTGCTACATCACCATGCCTTTCGGTTTGAAGAATGCAGGAGCTACCTTTATGCGCATGATCCAAAAATGCCTCCTCGACCAGATCGGTCGCAATGTGGAGGCATACATGGATGATATCATAGTCAAGTCCCGCAAAGGTTCCGACCTGCTGACTGACTTGGCAGAAACATTCGCCAACCTTCGTAGGTACGATATCAAGCTAAATCCTGCCAAGTGTTCATTCGGTGTTCCCAGCGGAAAGTTACTCGGTTTCTTTGTTTCCGAACGAGGGATCGATGTTAACCCCGAAAAGATCGGGACCATCATCCGAATGGAGAGGCCGGTCAGAATACACGATGTTCAACGACTCACAGGTTGCTTAGCAGCTTTGAGCACGTTCATCAGTCGACTCGGCGAAAAAGAACTTCCTCTGTACCGACTCATGAAGAAATCAGATACCTTCGAGTGGATAGACGAAGCCCAAGTCGCGTTCAACGACCTCAAAGTCCTACTTTCCACCCAACCGGTTCTTACTGCTCCGCTCAGTAAAGATCCCCTTCTTCTGTATATCGCGGCTACAAATCAAGTCGTCAGTACTGTTCTTACAGTCGAGCGAGAAGAAGAAGGCAAAGCATACAAAGTTCAGCGGCCAGTGTACTATGTCTCCGAGGTCCTGACCCTTTCCAAGCAGAGGTTTCCCCATTATCAAAAGCTTATCTGTGGGATCTATTTGATTGCGAAGAAGGTTGCCCATTATTTCCAAGACCACTCGGTATCTGTCGTTTCTGAGTCTCCTTTGTCGGAAATTCTCCACAATCGAGACGCGTCAGGCCGAGTGGCGAAGTGGGCGATGGAGATGTTGTACTGTGACATCAAGTTCGAGGCCAAGAAAGCTATTAAGTCTCAAGCCCTGGCTGACTTTATAGCAGAATGGGTAGAACAACAGCAACCGACCCACATCTACTCGGCTCATTGGACAATGTTCTTCGATGGGTCTAAGATGTTGAATGGATCCGGCGCTGGTGTTGTGATCGTATCGCCAAAGGGTGACAAGCTCAAGTATGTGCTTCAGATAGACTTTGATTCCTCTAACAATGAGGCAGAGTATGAAGCTCTTCTCTACGGATTGCGCATGGCCATCTCACTCGGCGTCCGTCGCCTGATGGTCTACGGCGATTCAGACTTGGTGGTCAACCAAGTTATGAAAGAGTGGGACGTAAGGAACCCCACTATGACAACCTACTGCAATGCAGTCAGGAAGCTGGAGAAGAAGTTTGAAGGTCTAGAACTTCATCATGTTCCAAGGCTGAAGAACCAAGCGGTGGACGAATTGGCTAAGCTCGGATCCACTCGGAGACCCGTCCCGAGTGATGTCTGCCTCGAGCACCTCCATCTTCCTTCGGTCAAAGAAGATCCCTTCACGGAAGAGCTAGTGCAACCCAAGAGCGCAACAGACCCGACTGAAGTCGATGTGCCTGCTATGGTTGATCTGGTCACAGAGATTCTGGTAATTATCCCCGAGTGGACTGCGCCGATTATGGCATATATCCTAAGGCAAGAGCTTCCAGAAGACGAAGTCCAAGCCCGACAAATAGTCCGCAGGTCGAAGGCGTTTACCGTCATTGACGGTCAATTGTATAAGGAGAGTGTTTCAGGCGTTCTCCAACGTTGCATTTCCGAGAGGAAGGGCAGTTGATCCTAGAGGATATCCACTCGGGAACCTGCGGCCATCATGCTTCTTCAAGAGCAATCGTCGCCAAGGCGTTTAGGGCTGGATTCTTCTGGTTACGGGCTAACGAAATGGCCAAAGCTATGGTCGATCGATGCGAAGGCTGTTAGTTCTACTCCAACAGGTCCCACAAGCCAACATCTGCACTTAAGACAATCCCGCTTGTGTGGCCGTTTGCAGTTTGGGGATTAGACACAGTCGGACCATTCAAGATAGGCCAAGGAGGCTACACACATCTGTTGGTGGCAGTCGACAAGTTTACAAAGTGGATAGAAGCCAAGCCCATCAAGAAACTCGACGCCTCCACAACCGTGAAGTTTGTCAGAGACATCATCTCCAGATTCGGAGTGCCTCACAGCATAATCACGGACAATGGGACAAACGTCGACTCAGACAGATTCAAAGGTTTCTGCGCGAGTCAAGGTATGCGAGTGGATTTTGCTTCCGTAGCACATCCGCAATCCAACGGACAAGCTGAGCGTGCAAATGGACTTATCCTTCAAGGTTTGAAGCCTCGACTCTTGCGAGAGATAGGACATGCTGCTGGTGTGTGGGTAACCGAGTTACCTTCAGTACTTTGGGGTCTCCGCACCACTCCGAACAGATCAACGGGGCGATCACCGTTCTTCCTCGTCTATGGAGCAGAAGCGGTCCTTCCGAGTGACCTGCTTCACAATGCCCCGCGAGTCGAACTCTTCTCCGAAGCCGAAGAAGAACAAGCAAGGCAAGATGGAGTCGATCTTCTAGAGGAGGAGCGCGAAATGGCACTTACTCGCTCAACAATTTATCAGCAAGATCTGCGACGTTTTCATGCACGACATGTCAGAAGCCGCACGTTCCAGGCTGGCGATTTGGTGCTCCGAGTGGATAAGCAGAGACCACACAAGTTGGCTCCGGCCTGGGAAGGTCCTTTCATCATTTCAAAGGTGCTGAACAACGGAGTATACAGACTCTACAACATTCAGAAGGAAACCGACGAACCCCGCGCGTGGAATGGAGACCTCCTCAAGCGTTTTTATACATGATCGCCGACTGAAGCAGTGTAACGAACAAGTTTTGGAGAAATAATATACAGCAGATTCAGTTTCTTTTGCAGACTCAGAGTTCTTCCGTGGTTGCAGACTATGGTCACAAAAAAAAACTTAGCTGCGATCCCGCATCGCCTAAGTATTAACTTCCTCCGAGTGTGCACTTTGCATCACACTCGGGGACTTAGCTGCGATCCCGCATCGCCTAAGTATTAACTTCCTCTGAGTGTGCACTTTGCGTCACACTCGGGGACTTAGCTGCGATCCCGCATCGACTAAGTATTAACTTCCTCCGAGTGTGCACTTTGCGTCACACTAGGGGACTTAGCTGCGATCCCGCATCGCCTAAGTATTAACTTCCTCTGAGTGTGCACTTTGCGTCACACTCGGGGACTTAGCTGCGATCCCGCATCGACTAAGTATTAACTTCCTCCGAGTGTGCACTTTGCGTCACACTCGGGGACTTAGCTGTGATCCCGCATCGCCTAAGTATTAACTTCCTCCGAGTGTGCACTTTGCGTCACACTCGGGGACTTAGCTGCGATCCCGCATCGCCTAAGTATTAACTTCCTCCGAGTGTGCACTTTGCGTCACACTCGGGGACTTAGCTGCGATCATGCATCGCCTAAGTATTAACTTCCTCCGAGTGTGCACTTCGCGTCACACTCGGGGACTTAGCTGCGATCCCGCATCGCCTAAGTATTAACTTCCTCTGAGTGTGCACTTTGCGTCACACTCGGGGACTTAGTTGCGATCCCGCATCGCCTAAGTATTAACTTGCTCCGAGTGTGCACTTTGCGTCACACTCGGGGACATAGCTGCGATCCCGCATCGCCTAAGTATTAACTTCCTCTGAGTGTGCACTTTGCGTCACACTCGGGGACTTAGCTGCGATCCCGCATCGACTAAGTATTAACTTCCTCCGAGTGTGCACTTTGCGTCACACTCGGGGACTTAGCTGCGATCCCGCATCGCCTAAGTATTAACTTCCTCCGAGTGTGCACTTTGCGTCACACTCGGGGACTTAGCTGCGATCCCGCATCGCCTAAGTATTAACTTCCTCCGAGTGTGCACTTTGCGTCACACTCGGGGACTTAGCTGCCATCCCGCATCGCCTAAGTATTAACTTCCTCCGAGTGTGCACTTCGCGTCACACGCGGGGACTTAGCTGCGATCCCGCATCGCCTAAGTATTAACTTCCTCCGAGTGTGCACTTTGCGTCACACTCGGGGACTTAGCTGCGATCCCGCATCACCTAAGTATTAACTTCCTCCGAGTGTGCACTTTGCGTCACACTCGGGGACTTAGCTGTGATCCCGCATCGCCTAAGTATTAACTTCCTCCGAGTGTGCACTTTGCGTCACACTCGGGGACTTAGCTGCGATCCCGCGTCGACTAAGTATTAACTTCCTCCGAGTGTGCACTTTGCGTCACACTCGGGAACTTAGCTGCGATCCCGCATCACCTAAGTATTAACTTCCTCCGAGTGTGCACTTTGCATCACACTCGGGGACTTAGCTGCGATCCCGCATCGCCTAAGTATTAACTTCCTCCGAGTGTGCACTTTGCGTCACACTCGGGGACTTAGCTGCGATCCCGCATCGCCTAAGTATTAACTTCCTCCGAGTGTGCACTTTGCGTCACACTCGGGGACTTAGCTGCGATCCCGCATCGCCTAAGTATTAATTTCCTCCGAGTGTGCACTTTGCGTCACACTCGGGAACTTAGCTGCGATCCCGCATCGCCTAAGTATTAACTTCCTCCGAGTGTGCACTTTGCGTCACACTCGGGGACTTAGCTGCGATCCCGCATCGCCTAAGTATTAACTTCCTCCGAGTGTGCACTTTGAGTCACACTCGGGGACTTAGCTGCGATCCCGCATCGCCTAAGTATTAACTTCCTCCGAGTGTGCACTTTGCGTCACACTCGGGGACTTAGCTGCGATCCTGCATTGCCCAAGTATTAACTTCCTCCGAGTGTGCACTTTGCGTCACACTCGGAGACTTAGCTGCGATCCCGCATCGCCTAAGTATTAACTTCCTCCGAGTGTGCACTTTGCGTCACACTCAGAGACTTAGTTGCGATCCCGCATCGCCTAAGTATTAACTACCTCCGAGTGTGCACTTTGCGTCACACTCGGGGACTTAGCTGCGATCCCTAATCGCCTAAGTATTAACTTCTCCGAGTGTGCACTTCAGGTCGCACTCGGGGACTTAGCCGCGATCACGCATGGCATAAGTATTACCTTCCTCCGAGTGTGCACTCTGCGTCACACTCAGGGACTTAGCTGCGACCCTACATCGCCTAAGTATTAATTTTCTCCGAGTGTGCACTTTGCGACACACTCGGAGACTTAGCTGCGATCACGCATCGCCTAAGTATTACCTTCCTCCGAGTGTGCACTTTGCGTCACACTCGGGGACTTAGCTGTGACCCTGCGTCGCCTAAGTACTAACTACCTCCGAGTGTGCACTTTGCGTCACACTCGGGGACTTAGCTGCGATCACGTATCACCTAAGTCCTAATATTTTACGAGTACACATTTAGTGTTCAACTCCAAACAGCATTCAAGCAAAAGAATAAGTGTTTTCGTTGTCACTCCAACAGTCTAGACACGATAACAGACTCGGTGCGGATCAACCTTACCCGCACCGATCCAAAAGTATGACTGCCAACAGAAGTGGCCAGAATATCGTACAGGTAAACACTCGGCATACCGAGGATAAAGTTCGATCATGACTCAGCTGGGCCCGCGTCAGGACTGGAGGGTTCCACAAAAGTATCCAGGTCGATTCCATCAGCAATGTGGGTCGCAGTCTCCAAGAATGTCTCCATGAAGTCTTCGAATTGAAGCTTCTTCGTGTTGGCAACTTTCAAGGCTTTCAACTTATCTTCCCGCACTTCTTTGCAATGGACTCGAACCAAGGATAGTGCCACATCAGCACCGAAACGCGCTGCCGATTTCTTCCAAGATTGCACTCGGGCCGGAATCTCCCCTAGTCGCCCCAACTGAGTCTCCATCTTCTCCCGCGACTTCTCTTCCGGCCAAAGCTCCTTCTCAATGCGCCCGAAGATTTCTCTCAGTCGGTTGATGAACGGACCCACTTTGCCTACGCGGATATAAGCATGGAGTAGATTCCGGTTGGCGTCCTCGCTGAGTGGTACATTGTCCTTCATGGATCGTTCCACGGCCGCTGCTTCAGCTTCGGCGTCACCACAAAAATCTGCAACAAACGAGCAAATAGAAATTACAAACCGAGTGTTCGTCACAAGATACAACCACTCGACAAATCATCTGACTTACCAGCCAGACGACTCATCATCTGGACAGCCCAGTCGTTCACATACTTCTCCTGAGCTGTCCATCGTTTGTTCCAAGCAGTCATTTGATCGTACGCTTCGGTCCTCTGTTTTTTCAGCCTCTCCACCTCCGCCACCAACGCCCTGTTTGCCTCCAGCGCTTCCTCCAAAGATTTCTCTCGAACTTCCAGCGCGTTCTTCATGCGAGTCATGGCGAGCGTTGCGGCTTCTAGTTCACCAGCATAGTGGTTCTGCTCAGCCCTCAAGGCTTCATAAGCGCTCCCCATCTCACACGTTTTCTACAAAACGAAACAAAGGGGTATCAGCAACTTTCTCAATACAAACTATGTTCTTCAGACCCCTGCCGACGCAAGCAGTCGATAGCGGTCTCGGGGACTACACCCAGTGGGTTCACTAAGAGTGACCCCACTGGCATGCACCTCAAGCAGGTCTGCCCTATTGAGGTGCACATTTTCACCTACGCCTCCGAGGCTAAAGCTACTCCACCTGTGGACAGTTTACTCTAGGGAACTCTTACAACAAGAGTGCTCCGACTGCAGTAAGAACTTGCACTCAGAAATCTTGTCTACGGAGACGACAAAAATAAACACCAAATGTATAAAGACAACTGTCGGTGCAAGCACTCGACAAAAGTCTCGGGGACTACACCCACTGGGTTCACTCAGAGTGAACCCATTTGCAAACAACAGACTACGACAACACCCAGTGGGTTACAAAAGAAAAGTAAGTACTTACTAGACTACTTACTCGGATGTCGTCGCGCAGCTCCAAGCTCCGCTGGTACAAAGCCGCAACGGAGTCATAAGCCTTCTTGGCCTCCCCGGTCATCAGCTCCGCTTGGATCATGGCTCCCTTGGCCGCTCCCACCTGTTCCTCTGGGACACACCGAATGCTGAATTCAACATTCGACGAACCGGGGATCGTGGGAAGATCCTGAGGCATCCCAAGATTCACCCAGTCAGTTCGCCACCCACCGGCACTGGTTCGGTTGGTGGAGGCACTTCAGTTGGCAGAGCGTCGACGGCAGGGGCAACAGCAGGAAGAGCAGCCTCAAGGACAGGCTCCACGACAGGCTCCGCGGCCGCCTCGGCTCTCCCTTGCCCGTCTTCGTCCGGGTGAATCGCCCCTGACAAACCGAATAGCTTGATGATTCAGAAAAAGAAAAGGATAGTACAGTCTACAAGAATAAAACACCTGACTCTCCTACAACATACCCGGCTGGGACGAGACGACGTTGTCTGTGTCCATGGGGTCATCCCCTTGGCGGGCCGGAGAGGTTGTAGAAGTGGCGACCCTGTCAAGTGAAGCCCATTCAACTTGTAAAGCGGGAGTTCACTCGGATAACATAAAAAGCCGAGAGTTGGGTTCACTTACGTGGATGTGACGGGGATGGCAACCCTCATGCGCGGCAGAGCCCTCCGAGGTTTGGGCCCACTCGGTTTGGGCGCCCCGGAAGATTGGCCTGCAAGCTCAGCGGAGACGTCCCTGGACCTCTTCGTGCCTCGAGCACTCGGGACCGATGGAGCGGTAGGTAGAGCACTCGACAACACGGGGGGAGCCGAAGGGACGACAGGCTCATGCCGATGCTTCCTCCGCTGTTCTGGCGGCGGAGGCGGAGAGTCACGCTCTTCGTCTTCTTCCTCCTCCTCGCTGTCCTCCTCCTCCGACTCCCTGCTGTCAGAGACATATTCAGCGCTATCCACGCTCCCCTCCTGGCTACCTTCTTTCTCCTCCTCTTCCGGATCCCCGTTCGAGACAGGGGAGGACCAGTTGGTCCATTCCTACATGAGATTCAGTCGGAAACATTAAGCATCACACAAGGATATAAATGAACGACTGAAATCAAAATAGTTCGATATATTCGGCTAATGCTTCTCACCTTATTCGGTGGCGGGTTGTCCGTGCTGTAAGGCACCACACGGCGAGCTCCTTTAGGGTTCTCGAAAGGTCCCGTGATTTGGAGCACTATCGAGGTCACCTTCTCCTCGAGTATGCCCACCGCAACGGTCCGTGTGGGATCATCGGGCCCGGTGTAGAGCCACATAGCATGGTGGCGAGCTTGAAGAGGCTGGATCCGTCGACCGATGAAGACTTCCAACAGGTCAATACTGGTGACCCCCCTCCTAACAACATCCGCGAGTGCCTCGACCAAAGGCTGGATGTCATTCCTCTCGGCTTTCGAGAGGGCCAGTTGCTTGGGTGGAGCAGGGTGGTCTAGACTAAATGGAGGCAGCCCAGTCGACGTGTTTGGACAGGCTAGGTCCTGGCAGTAGAACCACGTCGATTGCCAGTTCCTAACCGACTCGTTCAACTGGAGAGCAGGGTAGCTACTACGACTCTTTTTATGAAACCCTAAACCCCCGCAGAGCTGGAGGAGATGCGTCTTGTCATCCGACTGACTGAGACGTTTGATGGTTTGAGAGCGGGCGGAGAAGATATGTTTGAATAAACCCCAATGAGGGGGCAACCAATAAAGCATTCGCACAGAACAATGAAGGCAGAAAGATGGGCAATGGCATTCGGAGGGAAGTGATGGAGTTGTGCACCAAAATGATTCATGATACCCTTGAAGAAAGGGTGGGGGGCAGAGAGAAACCTCGGTGAACGTGGCTGAGGAGCAAGACACGCTCTCCCTCCCATGGCGCCGGCTCAACCTCGTCGTTCGGCGGCAACCTCCACGATTTATGCACGAGCTGGCCGTGTTCTACCAGCTCCAGCAGGTCCCCCTCCGTCACGGTGGAGGGGAGAAAGTCTCCCTGGATCAATCCCGCTGGCAATGGCCGCTGCCGCCGCTGGGCAGCCGCCGCCTGACCCTTCTTCTTCCTGGCCTCCATCTTGCTGGTCTGGCCCTTGGTCATGGCGGCGATGGCGAGCTTTCGAGAAGGATGGGAAGGGAAGGTGTATGAGCGCAAGAGGTGGCGAGGAAGACGGAGCAAGCGAGAGCAGAGGATTCGGCGAGCGTAACCGAAGGGTCTCGTCGGCCGGAGTTAAATGGAGCACCGACTGGGTCGCTCGCGAGCGGGCCCGAAATCTTATCCACCCAACCAGCCACGGCGATATCGGCGGAAGAGTTGAAGGCGCGAGGATCGAGGAGTCAGGCGCTACTCGAGCGCGCTCACGTTGCCCCGCTAAGCGCGCGGAACCCGAAATTTGAGATCCCGGAAAATCCGTCGCTGTCAGTTGACCGGTCGTGTCAAAAGATGCCGCGAAGGCACTCGCTTCCCGACAGTCCATTCTGCAGAACACATTCACTCGGATCATCGGCCAAGAGAGATAGAATGGATAGAGGCAAGCAACGCCTAAGCCGAACCTAGTCCAGTCGGATCTGAGCATCGAGCATTGCTTTGACGTTTCAACCCCAATCCATTAGGGGACTAATGATGGGGTCATAGTCCTAGGGTAGGGTCATAGGCCTGTCCTACAGGTCCTACCCAAGGACTACCCCACGCAAGGAACAGGACCTTATGTATGCCCGACTGTATTGAGGTGCCCCCATCATCCAGTCGGTAACAGGCTCAGGATCATCCAGCCGGAGACTAAGACTCGGAGGACACCGGACCTACCGACTGGATACACTCAGTGTGTCGTAACCTCTCTGGAGGGAAACTGCAGTGCATTTCCGGGTGCATTAACTAGCATTTATAGCATACGTTACCTGTAACGCATGCATTCAATCGCCACTACTCCACCCTTGAATCAGAACCGTTGTGGAGGGCAGCGCACTCTATATAAGCCGCCCTCCCCCACTGGTAAAAGGGTTAGAAAAACATTGTACTCCATATTACACTCGGTAACCAGCTCCAAGAGCACTGAGACGTAGGGCTATTACCTCCACCGTAGAGGGGCCTGAACTCATACAACCTCGCCGTAGCTAGGACTCTGCCCATCTCATTCGTACCCTATACATCTACTGTTAGGCTTATACCCACGACACCGAGTGTTTACCTGTAAGATACTCTGGCCACTTCTGTTGGCTGTCATACTTTTAAATCGGTGCGGGTAAGCTTGATCCGCACCGAGTCAGCTATCGTTTCTAGGCTTTTGGAATCGGAATGAAAACATTTAGTCTTTTGTTTGAATACTGTTTTGAGTGCAACGCTTAGTGCGTACTCGGAGAAGATTAATACTTAGGTGATTCTTGATCACAGCTAAGTCCCCGAGTGTGACGCGTAGTGCACACTCGGAGGATGTTAGTACTTAGGTGATTCTTGATCACAACTAAGTCTTTGAGTGCAACGCGTAGTGCGCACTCGAAGGAAGATATTACTTAGATGATTCTTGATCACATGTGAGTCTCCGAGTGGGACGCGTAGTGCACACTCGGAGGGTGTTAGTACTTAGGTGATTCTTGATCACAGCTAAGTTCTTGAGTGTGACGCGTAGTGCGCACTCGGTGAAAAATATTGCTTAGGTGATTCTTGATCACGTCTAAGTCTCCGAGTGCGACGTGTAGTGCACACTCGGAGGAAGTTATTACTTAGGTGATTCAGGATCGCAACTAAGTCTCCGAGTGCGACGTGTAGTGCACACTCGGAGGAGGTGATTGCTTAGGTGATTCTTGATCACAGCTAAGTCCCCAAGTGCGGCAGGTAGTGCACACTCAGAGGAAGTTATTACTTAGGTGATTTGTGATCACATCTAAGTCTCCGAGTGTGACGCATAGTGCGCACTCGGTGAAAAATATTGCTTAGGTGATTCTTGATCACGTCTAAGTTTCTGAGTGCGACGTGTAGTGCACACTCGGAGGAAGTTATTACTTAGGCGATTCAGGATCGCAGCTAAGTCTCCGAGTGCAACGTGTAGTGCACACTCGGAGGAAGTTAGTACTTAGGCGATTCAGGATCGTAGCTAAGTCTCCGAGTGCGACGTGTAGTGCACACTCGGAGGAGGTGAGTACTTAGGCGATTCTTGATCACAGCTAAGTCCCCGAGTGCGGCGTATATTGCAAACTCGGAGGGGGTTATTACTTAGGCGATTCGGGATCGCAGCTAAGTTTTTTATTTTATTTTTTATTTTATTTTTTGGTGACCGGAGTCTGCGACCGTGGGAGAACTTTGAATCTGCACAAAACTGAATCTGCTGTATATATTATTTCGTCAAAACTTGTTCGTTACACTGCTTCAGTCGATGATCACGTATAAAAATGCTTGAGGAGATCTTCGTTCCATGCGCGCGGCTCGTCTGTCTCCCTCCGAATGTTGTAGAGTCTGTATGCTCCGTTGTTCAGCACCTTGGAGATGATGAAAGGCCCTTCCCAGGCCGGAGCCAACTTGTGTGGTCTTTGTTGATCCACTCGGAGCACTAAATCGCCAGCTTGGAATGTGCGACTCCTGACATGACGTGCATGAAAGCGTTGTAGGTCTTGCTGGTAAATTGCTGAGAGAGTAAGTGCCATCTCGCGCTCTTCCTCTAGAAGGTCGACTCCATCTTGCCTTGCTTGCTCTACTTCAGCTTCGGAGAAGAGTTCGACTCGTGGGGCATTGTGAAGCAGGTCACTCGGAAGGACCGCTTCTGCCCCATAAACAAGGAAGAACGGTGATCGCCCGTTGATCTGTTCGGAGTGGTGCGGAGGCCCCAAAGCACTGAAGGTAACTCGGTGACCCATGCACCAGTAGCTTGCCCTACCTCTCGCAAGAGTCGGGGCTTCAAACCTTGAAGGATAAGTCCATTCGCACGCTCAGCTTGCCCGTTGGATAAGTCCACTCGGATACCCTGACTCGCACAGAAGCCTTTAAATCTGTCCGAGTCGAAGTTTGTCCCATTGTCCGTGATTATGCTGTGAGGTACCCCGAATCTGGAAATGATGTCCCTGACACACTTGACAGCTGTTGAGGCGTCGAGTTTCTTGATGGGCTTAGCTTCTATCCATTTTGTAAACTTGTCGACTGCCACCAACAGATGTGTGTAGCCTCCTTGGCCTGTCTTGAATGGTCCGACTGTGTCTAATCCCCAAACTGCAAATGGCCACACAAGTGGGATCGTCTTTAATGCAGATGTTGGCTTGTGGGACTTGTTGGAGTAGAACTCATAGCCTTCACATCGGTCGACCATATCTTTAGCCATCTCGTTGGCCTGCAGCCAAAAGAAACCGGCTTTGAATGCCTTGGTGATAATTGCTCTTGAAGAAGCGTGATGGCCGCAGGTTCCCGAGTGAATATCCTCTAAGATCAACTGTCCTTCCTCTGGGGAAATGCAGCATTGAAGAACGCCTGAAACACTCTCCTTGTACAATTGACCATCAATGACAGTGAATGCTTTCGACCTGTGAACTATTTTCCTGGCTTGGACTTCATCTTCTGGAAGTTCTTGCCTTAGGATATATGCAATGATCGGCACAGTCCAATCGGGAACGACAACCAGAATCTCCGTGACCAGATCGACCACAGCAGGTACATCGACTTCAGTCGGATCTGTTGTGCTCTTGGGTTGTACCAGTTCTTCTGTGAAGGTATCTTCTTTGACTGAGGGAAGATGGAGGTGCTCGAGGCAGACATCACTCGGGACTGGTCTCCGAGTGGATCCGAGTTTCGCCAACTCGTCAGCTGCTTGGTTCTTCAGCCTCGGAACATGATGGATCTCTAGACCTTCAAACTTCTTCTCCAGCTTCCTCACTGCATTGCAGTATGTTGTCATGGTGGGGTTCCTTACGTCCCACTCTTTCATCACTTGGTTGACCACCAAATCCGAATCGCCGTAGACCATCAGGCGACGGACGCCGAGTGAGATGGCCATGCACAATCCATAGAGGAGAGCTTCATACTCCGCCTCGTTGTTGGAGGAATCAAAGTGTATCTGAAGCACGTACTTGAGCTTGTCGCCTTTTGGTGATATGATCACAACGCCAGCGCCGGAGCCATTCAACATCTTAGACCCATCGAAGAACATTGTCCAATGAGCAGAGTAGATGTGGGTCGGTTGCTGTTGCTCTACCCATTCTGCTATAAAGTCACCCAGGGCTTGAGACTTAATAGCTTTCTTGGCCTCGAACTTGATGTCACAGTATAGCATCTCCATTGCCCACTTCGCCACTCGGCCTGATGCGTCTCGATTGTGGAGAATTTCCGACAACGGAGCATCAGAAACGACAGATACCGAGTGGTCTTGGAAATAATGGGCCACCTTCTTCGCACTCATATAGATCCCATAGATAAGTTTTTGATAATGGGGATACCTCTGCTTGGAAGGGGTCAGGACTTCAGAGACGTAGTACACTGGCCGCTGAACTTTGTATGCTTTGCCTTCTTCTTCTCGCTCGACTGTAAGAACAGTACTGACGACTTGATTTGCAGCCGCGATATATAGAAGAAGGGGCTCTTTACTGCGCGGAGCAGTAAGAACCGGCTGGGTGGAAAGTAGGACTTTGAGGTCGTCGAATACGACTTGAGCTTCGTCTGTCCACTCGAAGGTATCTGACTTCTTCATGAGTCAGTACAGAGGAAGTGCTTTTTCGCCGAGTCGACTGATGAACCTGCTCAAAGCCGCTAGGCAAGCTGTGAGCCGTTGAACATCGTGTATTCTAACTGGACTCTCCATTCGGATGATGGTCCCGATCTTTTCGGGGTTAACGTCGATCCCTCGTTCGGAAACGAAGAAACCGAGTAACTTTCCGCTGGGAACACCGAATGAACTTTTGGCTGGGTTGAGCTTGATATCGTACCTACGAGGGTTGGCGAATGTTTCCGCCAAGTCAGTCAGCAGGTCGGAACCTTTGCGTGACTTGACTACGATATCATCCATGTATGCCTCCACATTGCGACCGATCTGGTCGAGGAGACATTTTTGGATCATGCACATAAAGGTAGCTCCTGCATTCTTCAGACCGAAAGGCATAGTGATGTAGCAGAAGCACCCAAACGGGGTGATGAAGGCTGTTTTCAACTCATCGGGACCATACAGACGAATCTGATGATAGCCCGAATAGGCATCAAGAAATGACAAACTCTCGCATCCCGCAGTCGAATCGACAATTTGATCTATGCGGGGGAGCGGAAAATGGTCTTTCGGGTAGACCTTATTGAGATGCTTGAAGTCAATGCACATTCGGAGTGACTTGTCCTTCTTGGGCACCATGACGACATTGGCGAGCCACTCGGAGTGGTGAACCTCGTGAATGAAGTTGGCAGCCAACAGCTTGGCCACCTCTTCTCCGATTGCCTTCCTCTTGTGCGCGGCGGACCGGCGCAGGCGCTCTCGGACAGGTCGAGCGGCGGGATCCACATGCAGTCGGTGCTCAGCCAACTCCTTGGGTACACCCGGCATGTCAGATGGTTTCTATGCGAAGATGTCCCAGTTCTCACGGAGGAATTGGGTGAGCTCGGCTTCCTATTTAGGATCGAGGGTGGTGGAGATGTTCGTCAGGGCGGCAGAGTCGTCTGTCGGGTGGATGCTGACCTTCTTCGTCTCTCCCGCCGACTGGAACGCGGACTCAGAAACTGGTTTCTTTGAGCGCATCAGGTCGGCAGGGTCGACTGTCTTCTTGTATTCGTCAAGCTCGAGTACCGCCATCTGCTGGTCAGCGATTCTTGATCCCTCCTGCAGACACTCCTCGGCTCGCTGGCGGTTGCCCGTGATGGTGATAACTCCTTTTGGGCCGGGCATCTTCAGCTTCAAGTATACATAGCATGGACGTGCCATGAAACTCACGTATGTCGGGCGGCCCAGAATTGCATGGTAAGCGCTCTGGAAATCCACCACCTCAAATGTGAGCCTCTCCTTGCGAAAGTTCTTGTCGGAGCCGAGATGACGTCCAACACGATCTGGCCGAGTGACTTGGCCTTCCGTCCAGGGACAACTCCGTGGAACTGCATACTGCTCTCGCTGAGTCTGGACATCGGAATGCCCATTCCCTTGAGAGTGTCAGCGTACATGATGTTCAGTCCGCTACCGCCGTCCATGAGGACTTTGCGCAGTCGGACTCCTTCCACCACCGGGTCGACGACCAGAGCCTGTCTTCCTGGGGTGGGGACATGCGTTGGATGATCCGACTGATCAAAAGTGATCGCAGTCTGAGACCATTTAAGGAACTTGGGAGCAGTCAGAACGGCCATGTTGACCTCTCTGTTCACCAGCTTCAGTCGACTCTTGCTTTCGACGTCAGCAAAAATCATGAGGGTTGCATGGACTTGGGGGAACGGATCCTCCTTGTCCTCCTCATCTTGTTCAGGATTCTTCTCACTCGGTTGCCCTTCGCTGAATCCCTGGATCAGGAGACGACACTGTCGAGTGGTGTGCTTCGCGTATATGGGGTTGCCTTCTTCATCCATCTTCGTGTGAACCGGACAAGGCTGGTCCAGGATGGGATTGTTGAACGACTTCTTCTTGGGGGCAGACTGCACTTTGCCTTTGCCCTTGAACTTGGTGCTGGTCACAGCTGCAGCTTCTGCCTACGGTGTGGGCGGAACTTTCTGTTTTTGCTTCCGAGTGTTACCACCGTCGGCATCGCTGACTGTCTTGTGTTTGCCACTCCGGATGCGGTCCTCTTCCTCGCCATTTCCATAGCGAGCCGCTATTTCCATCATCTTGCTCATGGAGATGTCGCCTGTCCGGCCGAACTTTAGGTACAGCTCCCTGTACCGTATGCCTGCCTTGAATGCGCAGACCGCTTGATGCTCGGTGACGTTCTCCACCGTGTGGTAGAGAGTTGTCCATCAGTGGATGAAGTCGCGCAAGGGCTCATTCGGCTTCTGGACACAGTGCTGAAGCTCCACAAGGCCTGCAGGGCGTTTGCACGTCCCTTCGAAGGTCCTGACGAACACTCGGGCCAGATCTGCCCTACTGTAAATGCTTGAGGGGGCCAACTGGTTCAGCCAAGCTCGCGCCGAGCCGTCGAGCATCAGAGGGAGGTGCTTCATAGCGACATGGTCGTCCCCTCCTTCGATCTGGACTGCCACTCGATAGTCGTCTAGCCATGTTTCAGGCTTGGATTCCCCCGTAAATTTACCGATTCCTGCTGCCAATCGGAAGTTGGGCGGGATGTCAGCCGAGCAGATGGCTCAACTAAAACACTCGGGGCCGGACACGATGGTCCTGCTGCCACTTGGACGATCCAGATCGTGGCCATCGCGGTGGGCTCGACCCCTATCGACTCTTCGCTGGGCGATTCGCCCTCTTGCGTCGGGTCTTGGGTCGTAAGTGTCGCCGACTGAACGCCGATCATCATGATGTCGGGACCCATAGGGCCCACCCCGCGGAGGGGTGCGCGAGCGGCGGCGATCTTCACGGATCATGGAACGGCTGCCTCCCCTGTGGTGCTGATGGGAACCAGGGCTGTGAACCGACCGATTTGTGTTTGCATGGACGGAACTATTGTAGATCCGATTGTGCGACTGGGAGACTGCCGAATTCTG
The DNA here is from genome assembly GCF_904849725.1 of Hordeum vulgare subsp. vulgare. Classification (NCBI taxonomy): domain Eukaryota; kingdom Viridiplantae; phylum Streptophyta; class Magnoliopsida; order Poales; family Poaceae; genus Hordeum; species Hordeum vulgare. The sequence continues at coordinate 227,065,307 of NC_058520.1, read as the reverse complement.
CTGCTGCGCCGTGTGCAACAGAGCACGGATCTGCTCGATTCCCCTTCCTGCCTCTGAATTAGTCGGCTGGAGGGAATCGGCGATCTTGGCAGCCACAGCCAAGTTGAGGAGAGGTGTGCGGAACAACTCCACGTTGCTCCGTCGGGTGTGCCGACTGGCAGAACGACGAGGCGGACGGCATGCACCGGATGCTTCACCGATTTCGCCCTCGCTCCGGCCGGCCTGACGGGGATCTTCATGGGTGTTGGCCATGTGTACTTCTGCTGCAGGCCCGCGGCCCGTGTACTCGGAAGGGAGCTCAGTCGGAACCGAGCCCGAGCACTGGGAACACGAGGCAACCACAACAGACTCCAAAACTGCCACTTGAGAGGACGCGATCTGACGCGCTCGGGCATGCTGCACCCAACGTTGGAGACGCGGACTACGGGATCGCTTGGTGCGGCGCATGACGGAGGCGCAGGCCGACAATGGAGCCGATTGTTGGAGAAGAAGAACGCCGCGAGCGCCGGCACGAAAATGCGTGGCCTCGCGACGGGGAAGCGCCTCAACGTCGAGAGGCGCCTCCCGAAGCCACGCTGAATCGTCGATGGTGAAGGAGAGAGCGCCGAAGAGGATCTGGTGACCCATGCTCGAATCTCCACCAGACGACATGACGAAAGGAAGTAGTCGCAAACTCGCCGGAAGTCTCTTAGACGCCTGCCCCACGGTGGGCGCCAACTGTCGTGGGTATAAGCCTGACAGTAGATGTGTAGGGTACGAATGAGATGGGCAGAGTCCTAGCTACGACGAGGTTGTATGAGTTCAGGCCCCTTTGCGGTGGAGGTAACAGCCCTACGTCTCAGTGCTCTCGGAGCTTGTTACCGAGTGTAATATGGAGTACAATGATTTGCTAACCCTTTTACCAGTGGGGGAGGGCGGCTTATATAGAGTGCGCTGCTCTCCACAACGGTTCTGATTCAGGGGTGGAGTAGTGGCGATTGAATGCGTACGTTACAGGTAACGTATGCTCTAAATGCTAATGAATGCACCCGGAAATGTACGACATTTTCCCTCCGGAGAGGTTACGATGTACCGAGTGTACCCAGTCGGTTAGCCTGGTGTCCTCCGAATGCTAATCTCCGACTGGATGATTTAGGGTCTGTTACCGACTGGATGATGGGGACTCCTTAATTCAGTCGGGGCAGACTTAGGGTCTTGTCCTTTGTGTGGGGTAGTCGTTGGGTAGGACATGTACGGCGGGCCTATGTTCCTACCCTAGGACTATGACCCGTTCACCCAATTTTGAAGGGGAACAAGTGAACATGCTTCCCCTATCCAAAAGTAGTCTTCGCGTGCAAAAGTGGCTGCTGCCGCTGCGGGGACGGGTCCAGGGAGGACGTGTGTCCTACTGGTGTGCGGTGATGACCTTGTTACACCAGAAAAGAAACCTTTGGAAGATGCCTTGGGAACCCCGGCTCGTCCTTTCCCCCTTTGCACGAAAGGGGAAACTGTGCCATCCTGCAATCCGCTACTCGGATGTCCTTTCCCCGCATCATCCTTGACTCCTAAGGTTGTGTCTTGCCTCGGAATCTCCGCCACTACGGAGGGTTCCCAAGGAGGCCCCCTACGGGTCTTGGTGCTGCTCCTCCTCCCGAGACTCGTGCGCTCGCAAGGGCCTTGCGATGAGTGGTGTTGTGCCTGGTTGTAATTGCTTGATGAAGTGGCCCAGCCCTGGGCCACAGGCAGGCAGGTGTGGGTACCCCCATTCCGAGAACGCTGACAGTAGCCCCTGGGCCCAAGGCGCGCTGGGGCTGGCTTCTCGGCGAAGCCTTGAGTGCGTCCTGAAGCGTCGCGGGCCCCAAATGCGTGTGTGCTAGGCCGGTGCGTGTCACGCGGCTCATGTCGGGTCTCCCTTGTCTTCTGTCTCCACCCGAGCTATTAGGGACCTGACTCGTTGTGTTGGCCTGTCGTTGCTTTCCTTTCTCCCACACTCGCTCTTACTTGTTGGTCTTCAACTCCAACCTGTGCCTCCCAGATACAGCACCACGTTATTCTTGTCGGTTCAGGGATGGCGCCCGCCGACAAATAGAAGCCAGAGACGGGTCCTGCTCCCGCTCCCGTGCTCCTAGAGTGCACCCTCTCCAAGGATGTGGATCTCACCCCCGTGCTCCCATGGTCTGGGGCCGAGTCGAACGAGCATGGGGGGACCCTGATGTGGCCCGGTGCCATAGCGAAGTAGGCTACGCCGAAGGCGGTATACCCCTTCTTCTTCCATAGTGTCTTCGTCGGGCTGGTGCCGCCTTTCTCCTCGTTCTTCACCGCCTTCCTGAACCACTATGGGATCCAAGCCCTTCACCTCCAGCCCAACTCCATCTGGCTCCTGTCCGTCTTTGCTTTCTACTGCGAGGCCTTTGTGGGCGTGCATCCTTCAGTAGCCCTCTTCCGCCATTTCTTCAGCCTGCGCCTGCACGACGACGCCCACTTACTGGCATGCGTCTCCTTCGTAGCGGCCCAGAGCGGCAATTTTCTCCTCAAGGTTGGGAAGAAGGTGGAAAACTTCAGGCACAATTGGGTTCTCATGAGCCTCAAGGATACCAACCCTCGGTTGGAGGTGCCGAAGGGGCTGTCGGAGAAGGGTTCTCAGCGAAGCTCTCCGACCCTCGGGCCAAGCCCATCCTGTAGGGGTTCTCCCGCAACATCAACGCCAAGAGGTTTCCGGTGGGATCATAGAGAAGGAATTCTTGGCGCAGCGCCTATCGGCGTTCTCGGAATGGGGATTCCCAGACCTGCCTGCCCGCGGTCCGGGGCTGGCTCACTTCGTCGACCGAAAACCAACGGGCCCAACACCACTAAAGACAAGGCCCTCGCGAGGGGCCAAGCCTCGCGAGGAGGAGCAACATCAAGACCCGCAGGAGGCCACCTCCGGACCCCTCCGGAGCAGCGGATATTCCGAGGCGAGGCCCGACTCGAGGAGTCAAGGATGACGCAGAGGAAGGGCAGGAGAACAACGGACAACGGGGCGGTGTAGTTTCCCCTTTAGTGCAAAGGGGGGGAGGACGTACCAGGGGTTCCCAAGGCATCTCCAAAAGGTTTCCATTCTGGTGCAACAAGACCAAGGCCGCCCGCCGGCAGGACAAACGTCATCCTTGAACCAGCCCCTGCAGATATGGCGGCCACTTTGGAGACGAAGACCACTTTTGGGTAGGGGAAGCATGTTCCCCTGTCCCCCTTCGAAATTGGTCGTTGTGGGATCCCTTCCCGCCGAAACGATAAGGGTAGAGGACCGGGGCCACCACTATATATAGAGGATAGGTTCCTTTGTAGAGGGGGCCGATTTGTTCATTCACCCACTAGCACCACGCAAAGCCATCCAGCCTTTGGAGGCTCCTGAGCACTGTACTAGTTCATCCACCCACCTCCAAGAGAGGCAATCCACCAAAGCAGGAGTAGGGTATTACGCTTCTCAGTGGCCCAAACCTGGGTAAATTGCCGTGTTCTGTGTCTTCCTAACCATCGAGTGAGTCCTTCACTGTTCCCATTGAATAGCGAGCTAGGTGGAGTGAGTCCGAGAGAGATCTTCGTAGACGGCCGTGAGTTCAAACCCTTAGGGTTTTGTGGAGCCCAAAATCCGATATTTGGCGCACCAGGTAGGGGGCGTGTCGAGGTCTTCTCCGGGCTTCATCTTCCCTAGGACCGCTGCTTCGATGACCGGCGCCCAGCAAGCTTCCTCGAGCCTCGTCGAGCTGGCTTCTAACCGTCGTACCATGGCGACCGGAAGCATGTGCACTGACGTTATGGTACCAGGAGGCTCATACCAGATCGTCAACATCGTCTCCGCCGCCGCAACCACGAGCTCCACCAAAGCGCACGGCGGTTGTGTTGGGAAACATCGAATGGGAAACAAAAATTTTCGTACGCGCACGAAGACCTATCATGGTGATGTCCATCTACGAGAGGAGATTTGGATCTACATACCCTTGTAGATCGCAAAGTAAGAAGCGTCAAGAAACGTGGTTGATGTAGTGGAACGTCCTCACATCCGTCGATCCGCCCCGCGAACCGTCCCACGAACCGTCCTGCGATCAGTCCCACGATCCGCTCCGATCTAGTGCCGAACGGACGGCACCTCCGCGTTCAGCACACGTATAGCTCAACGATGATCTCGGCCTTCTTGATCCAGCAAGCAAGACGGAGAAGTAGATGAGTTCTCCGGTAGCGTGACGGTGCTCCAGTTGTGGTAAAGAATCTACTCCTGCAGGGCTCCGCCCGAGCTCCGCAGAAATACGATCTAGAGGAAAAACCGTGTTGTTTCTGGTGGGACTGCCGTGGCAAGAGTTGTCTCAAATCATCCCTAAAACTCCACTATATATAGGATGAGGGGAGGGGAGGCTTGCCTTGAGGTCCAAGGCCCCCCTATGGTGCGCTGTCTAGGAGTTGGAGGAGTTCACCTCCAATCTTAGTCCAACTAGGATTGGAAGGTGGAGTCCTTCCCTTCCTTCCCACCTCCCCTTTTTTTATTTCTCTTTCATTTTCTATCCTTGGCGCATAGGGCCCTTTTGGGCTGTCCCACCAGCCCACTAAGGGCTGGTGAGCCACCCCTAGGACCTATGGGCTTCCCCGGGTGGGTTGGCCCCCTCGCGGTGAACATCCGGAACCCATTCGTCATTCCCGGTACATTCCCGGTAATGTCCGAAAACCTTCCGACAATCAAATGATGTCATCCTATATATCAATCTTCATCTCCAGACCATTTCGGAAAGCCTCGTGACGTCTGTGATCTCATACGGGACTCCGAATAACATTCGGTAACCACACATATAACTCAACTATAATAAAACATCGTTGAACCTTAAGTGTGCAGACCCTGCGGGTTCGAGAACTATGCAGACATGCCCCGAGGTACTCCTCGGTCAATATCCAATTGCGGGAAATGGATGCCCATATTGGATCCTACATATTCTACGAATAACTTATCGGTTGAACCTCAGTGTCAAGGGTTCACGCAATCCCGTATGTCACTCCCTTAGATCTTCGGTATGTTACTTGCCTGAGATTCAATCGTCGGTATCTGCATACCTATTTCAATCTCTTTATCGGCAAGTCTCTTTTCTCGTTCTGTAATACAAGATCCCGTGACTTACACTTAGTCACATTGCTTGCAAGGCTTGTGTGTGATGTTGTTTTAGCGAGTGGGCCCCGAGATACCTCTCCGTCACACGGAGTTACAAATCCCAGTCTAGATCCATACTAACTCAACGGACACCTTCGGACATACCTGTAGAGCACCTTTATAGTCACCCAGTTACCTTGTGACATTTGATACACACAAGGTATCCCTTCGGTGCTAGTGGGTTATATGATCTCATGATCATAGGAACAAATACTTGACACGCAGAAAAGGATAGCAATAAAATGACACGGTCAATATGCTACGTATATAATTTGGGTCTTGTCCATCACATGATTCTCCTAATTATGTGTTCCCGTTATCAAGTGACAACACTTGCCTATGGTCAGGAAACCATGACTATCTTTGATCAACAAACTAGTCAACTAGAGGCTCACTAGGGATAGTGTGTTGTCTATCTATCCACACATGTATTTGAGTTTCCAATCAATACAATTCTAGCATGGATAATAAACAATTATTATGAACAAGGAAATATAATAATAACTAATTTATTATTGCCTCTAGGGCATATTTCCAACAGTCTCCCACTTGCACTAGAGTCAATAATCAAGTTCAGATCACGATGTGATTTTAACGAGTCCAACACCCGTACAGTTCTGGGGTCTGATCACGTCTTGCTCATGAGAGAGGTTTTAGTCAATGGTTCTGAAACTCTCAGATCCGTGTGTGCTTTACAAATCTTTATGTCATCTTATAGATGTTGCTACTACGTGTTGTTCGGAAATACTCCAAATATCTACTCTACCATACGAATCCGTTTCACTACTCATAGTTATTCGGATTAGTGTCAAAGCTTGCATCTACGTAACCCTTTACGATGAACTCTTTAAGCACCTCCATAATTGAGAAAAATTCCTTATTCCACTAGTTACTAAGGATAACTTTGACCGTTGATTCAGTGATTCAATCCTGGATCACTTTTTGCACCCCTTAACAGACTAGCGGCAAGGCACACATCAGGTGCGGTACACAGCTTGGCATACTTTAGAGTCTATGGCTAAGGCAGAGGGGATGACCTTTGTCCTTTCTCTTTCTTCTGCCGTGGTCGGGCTTTTGAGTCTTACTCAAATTCACACCTTACAACACAACCAAGAACTCCTTCTTTGCCGATCTATTTTGAACTCCTTCAAAAACTTGTCAAGGCATGCATTTCATTTGAAAGTTCTATTAAGCTTATTGATCTATCTCTATAGATCCTGATGCTTAATGTTCAAATAGCTCTATCCAGGTCTTCCTTTGAAAAACTCCTTTCAAACAACCTTTTATGCTTCACAGAAATTCTACATTACTTCTGATCAACAATATATCAACCACATATACTTATCAGAAATTCTATAGTGCTCCCACTCACTTCTTTGGAAATACAAGTTTCTCATAAACCTTGCACAAACCCAAAAGCTTTGATCATCACATCAAAGTGTATATTCCAACTCTGAGATGCTTGCACCAGTCCATAAAAGGATCACTGGAACTTGCATACTTGTTTGTATCTTTAGGATCGACAAAACCTTCTGATTGTATCACATACAATCTTTCCTCAAGGAAACCATCGAGGAAACAAAGTTTTGACCTCATGTGTGCAATATTTCACAAATAATGCAGCAACTACTAACATAATTCCAACAAACTTTTAGCATCGCTACGAGTGAGAAAGTCACATCATAGTCAACTCTTTGATCTTGTCGGAAACATCTTTGCGACAAGTCGAGCCTTTCTTAATTGTGACTTATCACCATCATCGTGTGTCTTCCTTTTAAAGATCCATCTTTACTTAATAGTCTTAGTACCATCAAGTAGTTAGTCCAAAGTCTACACTTTGTTTTCATACATGGATCATCTCTCGGATTTCATGGCCTCTAGCCATTTGTTGGAACCCGGGCCCACCATCGCTTCTCCATAGCTCGTAGGTTCATTGTTGCTCAACAACATGACCTCTAAGAGAGGGTTACCGTACCACTAAGCAGCAGTACGCGACCTTGTCGACCTACGAGGTTTGTAGTAACTTGATCTGAAGCTCAATGATCACCATCATTAGTTTCCACTTCAATTGGTGTAGGCGCCACAGGAACATCTTCCTGCGCCCTGCTACACACTCGTTGAAGTGACGGTTCACTAACCTCATCAAGTTCCACCACCCTCCCAGTCAATTCTTTCGAGAGAAACCTTTCCTCGAGAAAGGACCCGTTTCTAGAAACAAACACTTTGCTTCTCGATCTGAGATAGGAGATGTATCCAACTGTTTTGGATATCCTATGAAGATGCATTTTATCCGATTTGGGTTCGAGCTCATCAAACTGAATTTTTTTCACATAAGCATCGTAGCCCCAAACTTTTAAGAAACGACAACTTAAGTTTCTCCAAACCATAGTCTTTACTGTGTCATCTCAACGGAAATACGTGGTGCCCTATTTAAAGTGAATGCGGTTGTCTCTAATGCATAACCCATAAACGATAGTGGTAATTCTATAAGAGACATCATAGTATGCGCTATATCCAATAGGGCGTGGCTATGACGTTTAGACACATCATCACACTATGGTGTTTCAGGTGGCATGAACTGCGAAACAATTTCCACATTGTCTCAACTGCGTACCAAAACTCGTAACTCAGATATTCATCTCTATGATCATATCGTAGACAATTTATCCTCTTGTCACGACGATCTTCACTCTAAAATAGCCTTGAACTTTTCAATATTTCACACTTGTGATTCATCAAGTAAATACTCCTGTATCTACTCAAATCGTCAGTGAAGTAAGAACATAATGACATCCACTGCATGCCTCAGCACTTATTAGACTACACACATCAAAAATGTATTACTCCCAACAAGTTACTCTCGTGTTTCATGTGGCATGATTTGCATGTCTCAAGTGATTCAGAATCAAGTGAGTCCAAACGATCCATCCGCATGGAGTTTCTTCATGCGTTTATACCAACAGGTATGGTTTGCATGCCTCAAACGTTTCAAAAATGAGTGAGTACAAAGATCCATCGACATGGAGCTTCTTCATGCATTTTATACCAACATGACTCAAGTGGCAGTGCCACAACTAAGTGGTACTATCATTAGTATTTTGTATCTTTTGGCACCAATATTATGAACATGTGTAACACTATGATCGAGATTCAATAAACCATTGAGGGTAATTATTCAAGCAAATAGAATAACTATTATTCTCTTTAAATGAATAATCGTATTACAATAAACACGATCCAATCATGTTCATGCTCAACGCAAACACCAAATAACAATTATTTAGGTTTTACCACCAGTCCCGATGATAGAGGGAGCGTGCGATGTTTGATCACATCAACCTTGGAAACACTTCCAACACATATCGTCACCTCACCTTTAGCTAGTCTCTGTTTAAACCGTAGCTTTCATTTCGAGTTACTAATCACTTAGCAACCAAACCGGTATCCAATACCCTCGTGCTACTAGGAGTACTAGTAAAGTACACACCAATATCATGTATATCAAATATACTTTTGTCGACTTTGCCAGCCTTCTTATCTACCAAGTATCTAGGGTAGCTCCGCCTCAGTGACCGTTTCCCTCATAACAGAAGCACTTCGTCTCGGGTTTGGGTTCAATTTTGGGTTTCTTCAGTAGAGCAGCAAATCGTTTGTTGTTTCATGAAGTATCCCTTCTAGCCCTTGCCATTCTTGAAACTAGTGGTTTTACTAACCATCAACAATTGATCTCCTTCTTGATTTCTACTTTCGTAGTGTCAAACATTGTGAATCACTTAAGGATGATCATATCTATCCTTTATTTGTTTATAGTTCATCACGAAGCTCTAGCAGCTTAGTGGCAGTGACTTTGGAGAACCATCACTATCTCATCTGGAAGATTAACTCCCACTTGATTCAAGCGATTGTTGTACTCAGACAATCTGAGAACATGCTCAACGATTTGAGCTTTTCTCCTTTACTTCGTAGGCAAATAATCTTGTCGGAGGTCTTATATCTCTCAACAAGGGCACGAGCATGAAATCTCAATTTCATCTCTTTGAACATCTCTTATGTTCTGCGACGTTTTCAAAACGTCTTCGGCGTCTTGCTTCTAAGCCATTAAGTATTGCGCACTGAACTATCATGTAGTCATCAAAGACGTGTATGTCAGATGTTCGCAACATCCACAAACGACGCCCAAGGTGCAGCACACCGAGTGGTGCATTAAGGACATAAGCCTTCTGCGCAGCAATGAGGACAATCCTCAGTTTTACGGACTGAGTCCGCAAAGTTGCTACTATCAACTTTCAACTAAATTTTCTCTAGGAACATATAAAAACAGTAGAGCTATAGTGCAAGCTACATCGTAATTCGCAAAGACCATTAGACTATGTTCATGATAATTAGTTCAATTAATCATATTACTTAAGAACTCCCACTCAGAAAGTACATCTCTCTATTCATTTGAGTGGTACATGATCCAAATCCACTATCTCAAGTCCCATCATCACGTGAGTCGAGAATAGTTTCAGTGTTAAGCATCTCTATGCTAATCATATCAACTATACGATTCATGCTCGACCTTTCGGTATCTTGTGTACCGAGGCCATGTCTGCACATGCTAGGCTGGTCAAGTTTAACCCGAGTGTTCCGCGTGTGCAACTGTTTTGCACCCGTTGTATGTGAATGTTGAGTCTATCACACCCGATCATCATGTGGTGTCTCGAAACGACGAACTGTCGCAACGGTGCACAGTCGGGGAGAACACAATTTCGTCTTGAAATTTCAGTGAGAGATCACCTCATAATGCTACTATCGTTCTAAGCAAAACAAGGTGCATAAAAGGATTAACATCACATGAAATTCATAAGTGACATGATATGGCCATCATCATGTGCTTCTTGATCTCCATCACCAAAGCACCAACACGATCTTCTTGTCACCGGTGCCACACCATGATCTCCATCATCATGATTTCCATCAACGTGTCGCCCTCGGGGTTGTCATGCTACTTATGCTATTACTACTAAAGCTACATCCTAGCAATATGGTAAACGCATCTGCAAACACAAACGTTAGTTTAAAGACAACCCTATGGCTCCTGCCGGTTGCCGTACCATCGACGTGCAAGTTGATATTAACTATTACAACATGATCATCTCATACATCCAATATATCACATCACGTCATTGGCCATATCATATCAGAAGCATACCCTACAAAAACAAGTTAGCCGTCCTCTAATTTGTTGTTGCATGTTTTACGTGGCTGCTATGGGTATCTAGTCGATCGCATCTTACTTACGCAAAAACCACAACGGAGATGTGCAAATTGCTATTTAACCTCTCCAAGGACCGCTTCAGTCAACCAAGTCATCTTTATGCAACGAGGTTGCATGTCAATCGATGAAACCAGTCTTTCGTAATCGTACGAATAATGTCGGTCCGGGCCACTTCAATCCAATAATACCGCTGAATTGAGAAAAGACTAAGGAGGGAAGCAAATCGAACATCACCGTCCACAATACCCTTTGTGTTCTAGTCGAGATTACATCTACGCATGAGCCTAGCTCATGATTCCACTGTTGGGGAATGTCGCATGGGAAACAAAGACCTATCATGGTGATGTCCATCTACGAGAGGAGATTTGGATCTACATACCCTTGTAGATCGCACAGGAGGAAGCCTTAAGAAACGCGGTTGATGTAGTCGAACGTCCTCATGTCCCTCAATCCGCCCCGCGAACCATCCCACGAACCGTCCCGTGATCCGTCCCATGATCCGCTCTGATCTAGTGCCGAACGGACGGCACCTCCGCGTTTAGCACACGTACAGCTCGACGATGATCTCGGCCTTCTTGATCTACAAGCAAGACGGAGAAGTAGATCCGGCGGCGTGACTGAAAGGACGTGGATGTCGCCTAGAGGGGGGTGAATAGGCGCTTTAAAATAATTAAGGTTTAGGCTTGAACAAATGCGGAATAAAACTAACGTTTAATATGTCAAGCACAAAACCTACAAACAACTAGGCTCACCTATGTGCACCAACAACTTATTCTAAGCAAGATAAACAACTAAGTGATAGCAAGATATATTACAATAAACAATATGTCTATCACAAAGTAAAGTGCATAAGTAAAGGGTTCGGGTAAGAGATAACCGAGGCACAGGGAGACGATGATGTATCCGAAGTTCACACCCTTGCGGATGCTAATCTCCGTTGGAGCGGTGTGGAGGCACAATGCTCCCCAAGATGCCACTAAGGCCTCCGTAATCTCCTCACGCCCTTGCACAATGCAAGATTCCGTGATTCCACTAAGGGACCCTTGAGGGCGGTCACCGAACCCGTACAAATGGCAACCCTTGGGGGCGGTCACCGAACCCGTACACATGGCAACCCTTGGGGCGGTTACCGGTACCCGTACAAATTGCTCGGGGCAATCTCTACAACCTAATTGGAGACCCCTACGCTTGCCCGGAGCTTCACACCACAATGATTGAGCTCCGAGACACCACCAAGCTTCTAGGACGCCAAAGTATCTACGAAGAACAATATCTAGGGTACTAAGTACCGAAGGTAATAAGCTTCTCAAACTTCACTTCCACGTATCACCGTGGAGAACTCAAACCGATGCAACCAATGCAATGGCAAGAACACACGAAGTGGTAAAGTCCCTCACACTCAAATCCCTCCACAACAACGAAAGCTATGGAGAAATATGAGAGGAAGAACAAGGAGATCACAAAGAACTCCAAGATCTAGATCCAAGGGGTTCCCCTCACATAGAGGAGAAAGTGATTGGTGGAGATGTGGATCTAGATCTCCTCTCTCTCTTTCCCTCAAGAACAAGCAAGAATCATTGGAGGGATTGAGAGTAAGCAAGCTCTAAGAATGTCAACAATGGAGGTAGAACAAGAGCTCAACGGATGGATAAGACCAAGGGGGAAGAAGGCCCCCTTTATATAGTGGGGGAAGGAATCAGACCGTTACCCCCACTTACAGCCCGAGCCCAGCGGTACTACCGCTGGCTCCAGCGGTACTACCGCTGACCCTCCGGCGGTACTACCGCTGGCTGCAGTGGTACTACCGCTGACCCTCCGGCGGTACTACCGCTCGCTGCAGCGCGTACTACCGCTGAGCCCATGGTAGCGCAAAGAAACTACCGGGCCAACCACCGCCAAGAAAGTCTTCGCAAAAAGTCCGATGCAGTACAACCGCCAAGATGATGGTACTAAAGTCTTGAAGCGGTACTACTACTGACGAGGGGCGGTACTACCGCTGGGACTGCGGTACTACCGCCAGCTCTAGCGGTACTACCGCTAGGGCCAGCAGTACTACCGCCAACTCTAGCGGTACTACCGCTAGGTCTAGTGGTACTACCGCTCGCCACTGAAACAGGCATAACTTTCGCATACGAGCTCCGAATCGAGCAAACCGAAGCTTTTTGGATTCAGGACGACAAGAGCTATCCAAACAACGATATGGAAATCTTAAGACCATGCAGATATGAAAATTCCAATGATATGGAGATGTGAGTCCTCTATGAATGAAGAACCGGCAAAAACTCCAACATCGAAAACATCATAGTAGATGCATATGGACTCCGTTTTTTATGAACTCGATCTTGTCACGAAGATGACCATAAGCTCTAAAACTCACAAAGAGAAACACCAAACAAGAACAAAGAAGTTTGAGCTCCAAAGCTCTAAAGCTCTAAAACTCACAAGGATGCAAATGGTTTGAGCTCTCAACGAACGATACGATCAAGCTACTCACTTGAGAGCCCCCCTTGATAGTATATCAATCTGTCCTAAACAGAAAACCTATCAAGGGCAAACCTATACCTTGCACCTCGTCCTCTTGAGCTAGATGATGATGATCTTGGCTTCCTCAAGATGGACCACCTATCTTGATTGCGTTGTCTTGATGAAGACTATTTGATTGCTCGCCCATACTCACTATGGGTGAGCCACTCTTCAACATATCTTCACAAGTCCATTGCCACCAAATGGACGGCAAGCTTCAAGCATGCTATCTTCTTGCTGATCCACTTGAACTTGCACATCGCAATCTTGATGACGATCACAACTTGACGTCATACTTCATGGGTTGTATGAGATCTTCCCTTTGATGCAAGCCCATGGAAACACACCTAACCCCCACATAGAACTCTCACGAAGTCCATGGGTTAGTACACAAACACGTAATGGACAATGCTTACCATACCATGGGATCACTTGATCCCTCTCGGTACATCTTGTACGCTTTGTGTGTTGATCATCTTGATTTACTCTTTGTCTAATATCTTGATCAACCTTGTGTCTATATGACCATTCTTTGGATAATACCTAGAATACCATCTTGCTCATCATATAAACTCCTTGAACCCAACAAATGGATTTCAAGAAGTGCCTATGGACAAATCCTAGAAATGTAACTTAAGGCAACCATTAGTCCATAGGAATTATCATCAATTACCAAAACCACATATGGAGATATAGGCTCTAACAGTGACGGTGCTCCGGTGGTGGTGAAGAATCTACTCCTGCAGGGCTCCGCCCCAGCTCCGCAGAAATACGATCAAGAGGAAAAATCGCGGTGTTTGTGGTCGGGCTGCCGTGGCAAAAGTTGTCTCAAATCAGCCCTAAAACTCTACTATATATAGGAGGAGGGGAGAGGAGGCTTGCCGTGAGGGCCAAGGCCCCCTATGGTGCGCCGGCTAGGAGGTGGAGGGGTCAACCACCGATCCTAGTCCAACTAGGATTGGAAGGTGGAGTCCTTCCCTTCCTTCCCACCTCCCCTCTTTTTTCTTTCTCTTTGATTTTCTATCCTTGGCGCATAGGGCCCTTTTGGGCTGTCCCACCAGCCCACTAAGGGCTCGTGCGCCACCCCTAGGGCCTATGTCCTTCCCCGGGTGGGTTGGCCCCCTCCCGGTGAACATCCGGAACCCATTCATCACTCCCGGTACATTCCCGGTAATGTCCGAAAACCTTCCGACAATCAAATGAGGTCATTCTATATATCAATCTTAGTCTCCGGACCATTCCAGAAAACCTCGTGATGTCTGTGATCTCATCCGGGACTCCAAACAACATTCGGTAACCACACATATAAATCAACTATACTAAAACATCGCCTAACCTTAAGTGTACAGACCCTGCGGGTTCGAGAACTATGTAGACATGCCCCGAGGTACCCCTCGGTCAATATCCAATAGCGGGACCTGGATGCCCATATTGGATCCTACATATTATCCGAATAACTTATTTGTTGAACCTCATTGTCAAGGATTCAGGCAATCCCGTATGTCACTCCCTTTGTCCTTCGGTATGTTACTTGCCCGAGATTCGATCATCGGTATCCGCATACCTATTTCAATCTCTTTACGGGCAATCTCTTTTCTCGTTCCGTAATACAAGATCCCGTGACTTACACTTAGAAGCATTGCTTGCAAGGCTTCTGTGTGATGTTGTATTACCGAGTGGGCCCCGAGATACCTCTCCGTCACACGGAGTGACAAATTGAAACTTCTCCAACGTATCTATAACTTTTGATGGTTTCATGCTATTATGTTGTCAAACTTTGGATGTTTTGCATGCCTTTTATATATTTTTTGGGACTAACTTATTAACTCACTGCCAAGTGCCAGTTCCTGTTTTTTCCATGTTTTTGACCCCTTTGAGAGGAGATTTTGAAACAGAGTCCAAATAGAAGAAAATCCCCGAAAAGATTTTTTCGTAACGGAAGAAGATCGGGAAGCTTGAGAGCCAAGGCAGGGGGCCTTAGGGGCCCCACAAGCCCCCACCAACGGCCAGGGGGAGGCGGCGACCCACATTCTTGTGGGCCCCCTGGGCACCCTCTGCCCTAGGGGTTGCACCTATATATTCCCTAAAAATCCCAAAAAAATCAGGAGATCATCGAAAGTACTTTTCCGTCAACGCAACCTTCGGTCTCCGCAAGATCCCATCTCAGGCACGTTCTGGTGCCCTGCCGGAGGGGGATTCGGACACGGAGGGCTTATTCATCAACACCATGACCTCTTCGATGATGCGTGAGTAGTTCACCATAGACCTACGGGTCCATAGCTAGTAACTAGATGGCTTCTTCTCTATCTTGGATCTTCAATACAAAGTTCTCCATGATCTTCATGGAGATCTATCCTATGTAATCTTCTTTGGCGGTGTGTTTGTCGATATCCGATGAATTGTGGATTTATGATCAAATTATCTATGTATCTTATTTGAGTTTCCTCTGATCTCTCTTATGCATGATTTCATGTCCTTGTAATTCTCTTCGAGTTATGGGTTTTGTTTGGCCAACTATATCTATGATTCTTGCAATGGGAGAAGTGCTTGGTTTTGGGTTCATACCATGCGGTGACCTCACCCAGTGATAGAAGGGGTAGCGAGGCACGCATCGTGTTGTTTCCATCAAGGGTAAAAAGATGGGGTTTTCATCATTGGTTTGAGATTATCCCTCTACATCATGTCATCTTGCTTAAGGCGTTACTCTGTTCGTCATGAACTCAATACACTAGATGCATGCTGGATAGCGGTCGATGTGTGGAGTAATAGTAGTAGATCCATAAAGTATCGGTCTACTTGTCTGGGACGTGATGCCTATATGTATGATCATTACCTTAGATATCGTCATGACCTTGCGTGGTTCTATCAATTTCTCGACAGTAATTTGTTCACCCACCGTGATATTTTCTATTTTGAGAGAAGCCTCTAGTGAACACTATGGCCCCCGGGTCTACTCCACACCATATTTTCAGCCTTACTCTTTTTACTTCGTTGCACTTTCCGCCTTCAAATCTCACTTTGCAAACAATCTTGAAGGGATTGACAACCCCTTTGAAGCGTTGGGTGTAAGGTTGTTTGTGTTTGCGTAGGTACTCTAGACTTGACGAGACCCTCCTTCTGGATCGATTCCTTGGTTCTCAAACTAAGGGAAATACTTACTGCTCCTTTGGTGCATCACCCTTTCCTCTTCAAGGGAAAAACCGACGCGAATAAGAGATGTAGCAAGAAGAATTCCTAGCGCCAAGGAAGGACTTTTGTTACCGTAGCACAAATCCCAGTCTAGATCCATACTAACTCAACGGACACCTTCAGAGATACCTGTAGAGCACCTTTATAGTCACCCAGTTACGTTGTGACGTTTGATACACACAAGGTATCCCTCCGGTGCTAGTGGGTTATATGATCTTATGGTCATAGGAACAAATACTTGACACGCAGAAAATTATAGCAATAAAATGACACGATCAATATGCTACGTATATAATTTGGGTCTTGTCCATCACATCATTCTCCTAATTATGTGGTCCCGTTGTCAAGTGACAACACTTGCCTATGGCCAGGAAACCATGACCATCTTTGATCAACGAACTAGTCAACTAGAGGCTCACTAGGGACAGTGTGTTGTCTATGTATCCACACATGTATTTGTGTTTCCAATCAATACAATTCTAGCATGGATAATGAACGATTATTATGAACAAGGAAATGTAAATGTAACTAATTTATTATTGCCTCTAGGGCATATTTCCAACAGGTTGGGAGGCGCCCCCGGCATCCACGACGCACCACATCAACTTGGGGGACCTCAGCACGCACAACGCGCTGCAGATGACAAGTGAGATGCTCCGCCAGCGACCGACGCATGGGGCGTCGACGCCTGGGCGGACCACATCATGGAGGTGATCACCTTCGCCCAGAAGGCCGTCCGACCCCACTCTTCTTCAAGACCATAGGAGACAGGTACCGGGGGCTCGCACCCACTACCGGCGCTCGGGCCTACAAGCGGCGGGGCCCCACCAGCGCTAAACGGGGCCGAGAGAGACGCGTCGCGTGCCGCCCTCCTCCTCGGCCGGCCTCGAGGCGCAGCATGCGGGCAGCCACCAGGAACGCGAAGGGAACAGAAGGACGTTCGATGCGCACACCGGCGCGCATCACCAAGACTAGGATGACCCCCGACAACCCGGGGCGTCCAGACGGGAACGCTCTCTCACGCGCAGCAAGCAGGCGGCGGAGGCGTCGGCACGGGACAACTACGACAACGGAGACACGCCAGGGCACCAAGGGGGGAGTCTGCACCGGGCAATGCCGGGACCAACCAACAGCGGCAACACGAACAAGGGGCTTCACGGGGAGGCCCATCGCAGGTAGATCTTCGAGCAACACAGCCAGGGGAATAGCACTCCACCGCTGAGGGGGACCGCCACCGTCGCGTTTTTGAACGGCTTTGGAGGACGAGCAAATGCCTACATGGATCCCTATGTACCGGAGTATGCGATACCACCTAACCCTCTCGGCGAAGAATAGCCTCAAGCGTCCACCCCGGGCGCCTATTCTCCTCAGGAGTAAGGAACACCCTGGAGGCCCCCAACCCCCACAGGCCGCGGGGCATGATGCCAGCCGTTGCCCCCGTGGAGGAACTACAAAGAACTATACCCCATGCCTCAAAAGGATGATCCATATGAAGCAATGAGATGCAAGTGGCGCGGGCCACCCGCGGGAACCACGGAGCTGGAGCTGGCGCCGAGGGTCGGGCCTCATGAGGCGCCTCCCGTACGCGAGGAAGCTATGCGAGGTAATTTTTTGGGTTCACTGCTATAGGGAGTCCCTGCTGACCGCAGGAACTTCAAATGTTCACGGCATACCCCTGCCCAGCATATCATTTAATCATGTCTCTATAACTTTTGCTGCACCCATTCGGCGACCTGACATCTTGCCTTGCTTGCATCTTCGGGCGAACCCCCCTGCTCGGAGGCTCCGGACGGTGCACGACGCCCCATCGAGTGACCCGGGGAGGCCTTGCGGCTTCCCAGGGACACAATCAACAAGACGAGATGGGGCCGCTTGAGCCTCAAAGGGGGGCTCCTGAGCATTGCGCCTCAGGGGCCTTATCGGTCATAAGGCTACCTGCCCTTGATATCATCCACGGACATTCGGTCATTATCAGGGGTGCCTGGGCTTAACCCTGTAGCTGCGTCCTTTCATTCTGTCGCATGCAGCGGCGGTTGGGAAATGTGTGGGACTAGGTCTTGCCGACGCAGAGCCGCTCGAATGTTAAAGGGGGCTCCTGAGCGTCGTGCCTCACGAGCCTTACCGGTCACAAAGACACTTGGCCACCCGGGTGCCGTCCAGGCACATTCGACCGGTATCGAGGGAGCTAGGGCCTTGCACCGTGAGGCTCCTCACGGCGGTTGGGAAATGTGCGGGACTAGGACCTACAGACGTAGAGCAATAGAAAAGCCCTCAACAGGCCTCATGACAAGGAGAGCGTAGGACCTGCATCAAACCGTCGCACCTCAACATTGTCCTTCAATCCTTCCAAAACCTACTTCATCCCGTGACACTCTCACGTAATAACGATCCGACGCTGTATATGGCCAGGGCCCCCCGAGGACGCGGAAGGGGACCATCCCACCCCTAGTGGAAGCCTATGCTCAGCGCCGATGAGAAAACTACAGCAATCAACACAATTCACAAATCACTTCGTGAATCAGGCGCCTATGCCTCGGGGGTAGGGACACTCGCGAGGCCAAAGCGTCCTCGCGACCTCCCATATACACCCCCATCGCGACACTCTCACGTAATAACGAGCCGAGGCTGTATACGCCTAGGGCCCCACGAGGATGCGAAAGGGGTCAAACCCACGCCTAGTAGAAGCCCTATGCTTTGCGCTTGGGAGGAGACGGAGGCAATCAACCCAGTACACCAATGTCTATGCCCGCAGCTCGCAAGGAAACCCACATAGTCCACCAATGACTATGCCAGCCTAGGTGCCGGACGCGGCATTGGTTTGCTTTTACCTAGAATTCGAACTATGTTCCGCCGGATTTAAATCAATCAATTTTAAAAGTTGATGTTTTAAAAACAAAAAGGGGGTGGAATTTTCACTTGTGCTTTCTCGACTTTGAAGCCTCTCTTTCTGGATTTTCTAGGGGCCAAGGAGCGAAAGCAAGGACTTGTCGTCCCAGCGGCAAACATTTTCAGCGATCAACCCCCACTCGAAGGTCCGGATCGAAACACATTATCACCACAAAGAGTCTCAGGAGGCCTCAGGGCATCCTGGGGTGATGACCAAAGGAACGGGAAGAAGATCACTAAAGCGCCAAAGGGGGCTCATGAGCATCAAGCCTCAGGAGCCTCATTTGACATAACGTGGGACCAGAGCCCGCCAGCATGGAGTGCCAAAAGGGTCTCCACCCCATCCCGCCTACAAAGGAGGAGCCACTTAGGAGGAGCTACGGGAGGCACCGGCGCAAACCCACGAGCTACGTACCTTGCAAGCCCAGATGAGGGTCATTTGGTTTCACGCCAAACTAACAATAAATTACAAATGCGCGTACTGACAAAGGAATGCACAGCCTGAGGATTCGGCTGTGGCAAGAAACGAGGCCATCGACCAAGCGTGCGGCGGCACGAGTGGTGCCTCGGGAGGACGGGACCTCCTGAGGGCCCTGGCGGCCGATACCCCCGAGCAATGGCTAGGGCAGCGACCGACGCTAAGCTTCGAAGTCAAGCCGCAACGGCCAACAGCGAGCAAACCACCAATTCAAGAGCGAAAGGGAAAACGACGGACGACAAAGGTAATAACGCAAAAGCTTAATGCCCCACAAGGCAGGGTCCTTGATCAAACATCGCAGGAGCAGGTAAACAGAAGCTGGGGTGCCTAGGGGGAGAAGCCGCCGACGTCGCCCTTGGCGCTTGCAAGCTCGGCGTCGGAGCCCTCCTACTCGCTGGAGATGGGCACCCGGACGTACCGCTCCACCAGGACGTATACATGCGGGCGGATTTCGTCCCAGAGAAGATGAAGGGACTCATCAGGCACCGTCTCGACGATGTGCCGGAAGTCGAGCTGCAGGACAAGGCGGCGCAGGTTGGAGAAGACGAGCGTCAAGGCAAGGCCCAGAAGCTCACGCGCATCAGCCTTGGTGTCTTCCTCCACGTGGGAGACGCCAGCGTCCGGTGTCTCCACCACCTTCTGGAAGAAGGCGAGGTAGCCCCCGTCGCTCCTCACGTTTGGCAACAGCGGGGCCTCCCCCACGAATCGGCGTGTCGCATCCGCCGCCCGGCCGGCGATGCCCGCAAACTGCTAGGCGCACTGGAATGCCATCGTCCGGGCATGCGACACATCGTCCTTGGATGCCAGGATGGCGTCGGTCGCCTCCTGGACCTGCTACTGCAGACATGCCAGCTCCGCCTTGGCCTCCGCCTAGCCCTGGCGGGCGGCCTCGATGCTCTCGAGCTGAGCCCGCAGCCCTTGCACCTCCTCCTGAAGCTCGCCAAGCTTCCTTTGCTTCGTGAAGGGCACGCTGGAGAAGAGGAGTGATCAACCATGAAGCAACGGACGGGATAACCAAGAAAAGAGGCGGACGTGAGGAAATTACTCGTCGGCTAGAGCCCAGGGGTGACGGACGTGCGGAGGCCCCGAGGGCCCTCCACCGCTGCTCCCGGGGGCAGATGGTGGCGCGAACGGAGCCCCACGCTTCCCCCTGCCAAGTTCGCCTCCCGGAGATTCCATGGAGGATAGAGGAACAAAGAGGAGAGGTGGTTTTCTTGTTTGGAGCAAAAGGAAGCAGAGGGAAAGCTCAAGATTGCAGTGCCTCCCCCTTGACAGGGGCGGGGCAGAATCATAGGCGAACCATGACCACAAACCATCGTGGGAGCGCAAACGTCGCGCTCCCCACGAGGATCGCGAGATAGGCCGACGAGAGCGTTGCCGCCCACGTCGCTTCACCTATCCATCGAGCGGTCACGTCCGCAATGGTTGTTGGGTGTGGTCAGGCCGCACTGACGCCATTCAATAAGAACAATGATGGCATGCGCGGTTCTTGGAGATCATGCCGTCGGGGCCCGGTGTACCCCGGATGCCTCGAGCAGCGGGAGCGTCACCGCATGTCTTCTGGACACGTGTGCCGCGTGGCCCGCAGGCAAATAGGGCCCGCGATGCTTTAGGCCACCCTCAAGGCTTCACCGAGAAGCCAATCCAGGCGCGCCTTGGGCCCGGGGGCTACTGTCGGCCTTTGGGGAATGGGGGTACCCAGACCTTCCTGCCTGTGGCCCGGGGCTGGCCCACTTCATCGACCGAAAACCAACGGGCCCGACACCACTCAAGACAAGGCCCTCGTGAGGAGGAGCAGCATCAAGACCCACAGGGGGCCTCCTCAAGACCCCTCCGGAGCAGCGGATATTCCGAGGCGAGGCCCGACGCCGGGAGTCAAGGATGACACAGAGGAAGGGTAGGCGAACAATGGACAGCGGGGCGGTGCAGTTTACCCTTTAGTGCAAAGGGGGCAAGGACGTACTAGGGGTTCCAAAGGCATCTCCAAAAGGTTTCCATTCTGATGCAACAATACCAAGGCCGCATGCCGGCAGGACGGACGTCATCCTTGAACTAGCCCCTGCAGCGCTAGCACCCACTTTGCAGGCGAAGACTACTTTTGGGCAGGGGAAGCAAGTTCCCCTCTCCCCCCTCGTAATTGTCCGATGTGGGATCCCTTCCCGCCGAAACGATAATGGAAGAAGATTGGGGCCGCCACTATATATAGAGGATAGGTTACATCGTAGAGGGGGCCAATTCATTCATTCACCCACTAGCACCATGCAAAGCCATCCAGCCTCCGGAGGCTCCTGAGCACTATACTAGTTCATCCACCCACCTCCAAGAAAGGCAATCCACCAAAGCAGGAGTAGGGTATTACGCTTCGCAGCGGCCTGAACCTGGGTGAATTGTCGTGTTCTGTGTCTTCCTCACCATCGAGTGAGTTCCCTGCCTTGTCCATCGAGTAGCAAGCTAGGTGAGGCAAGCCCGTGAGGGATCTTCGCACACGCCCCTCAGTTCGAACCTTTAGGGTTTTGCGGAGCCCGAAATCCGACAGCGCCTGGCGCCCCTTCAGGACCATTTCAGGCCCGTGTGGGACTACCAGTTCAGTGACGACATGCTCAGGTTCCGCTGCCAGGACCGTCCTATTGGGGAGCTGAACAAGGTCATGGCGACCCTGCTCGGCGGTGACCCGGGTGAAGGCTCCGCGGTGATCTCCTCGCGCCAGACCAAGATCTCCAGGGGACCCGTGTCGGCCCCGCGCGCCACACGGTCCGCGTGCGTGCTTGATGTCAGCTGTGTATCCCCGGCAGCAGCGCCAGAAATACTTCTGATGTCAGCTGTGTATCCCCGGCAACGGTGCCAGAAATACTTCTGCTACTTCAACAAAACACCTTCCAATGGCGCCAGAAATAGGCACGTCGATGGGAGAATACTTGGCTTGATCTTTCTGTTGCGGCTACGCCTTAAGGGACTTCCTAGGCAAGTGTGAAAAGGATTTCCCCCGTGACCTTGGATCCTTGCGTTGGTGTTCCCTCGAAGCGGAAAGGGTGATGTAGTGTAGCGGTGGTAAGTATTTCCCTGAGTTTGAGAAACAAGGTATCAATCCAGTGGAGGAGTATCTCAAGATCGTGCACAAACACAAAAACTTGCTCCCAACGCTATGAAGGGGTTGTCAATCCCTTATAGATTGTTTGCCAAGTGAGAACTGGAAGCAACAAAGTAACAAAGCAAAGTAAAAGCGGAGATGCAAATGATGGATGTGAGTAGACCCGGGGGCCGTAGTGTTTACTAGTCGCTTCTCTCATGAAAGCAAGTAGACGGTGGGTGAACAAATTATTGTCGAGCAATTGATAGAACCGTGCAAAGTCGTGACGATATCTATGCAATGATTATTTCTATAGGCATCACGTCCAAAACAAGTAGACCGATACTGTCTGCATCTACTACTATTACTCCACACGTCGACCGCTATCCAGCATGCATCTAGTCTATTAAGTCCATAAGAACAGAGTAATGCCTTAAGCAAGATGACATGATGTAGAGGGATAATCTCAAACCAATGATAAAAAACCCCATCTTTTTACCCTTGAAGGTAACTACTTGATGTGTGCCTTGCTGCCCCTACTATCACTGGGAAAGGTCACCATATGGCAGTACCCAAAACCAAGCACTTCTCCGATTGCAAGAATCATAGATCTAGTTGTCCAAACAAAACCCAAGACTCGGAGAGACTTACAAGGATATCAAATCATGCATATAAGAAATCAGAAAAGACTCAAATATATATCATAGATAATCTGATCACAAATCCACAATTCATCGGATTTCGACAAACACACCGCCAAAGAAGATTACATCGGATAGATCTCCATGAAGATCATGGAGAACTTTGTATTGAAGATCCAAGAGAGAGAAGAAGCAATCTAGCTACTAACTACGGACCCGTAGGTCTGAAGTGAACTACTCATGAGTCATCGGAGGGGCGATGATGATGATGAAGAAGCCCTCCAACTCCAAAGTCCCCTCCGACAGGGCGCCGGGAAGGGTCTCCAGATGAGATCTCGCGGAAACGGAAGCTTGCGGCGGCGGAAAAGTGTTTTCGAGGCTCCCCTGATTTTTTGCGGAATATTTGGGTATTTATAGGCCAAAGATCTAGGTCAGGGGGCGGCCAGGGAGGCCAGAAGCCTGCCCACCGCCACCTCCCCCCTGGTGGCGGAGTGGGGGCTTGTGGGCTCGCTGGAGCCCACCTGGCTTGGCCCAAAGGCCCCGTGATCTTCTTCCGTTCGGGAAAAAAATCATTTCGGGGTTTTTCTTCTGTTTGGAGTCCGTCCCAAAATAAGATCTGAAAAGAGTCAAAAACACGGAAAAAAGGAACTGGCACTTGGCACTGAATTAATAAGTTAGTCCCAAAAAAGATATAAAAGGTACATAAAACAACCAAAGAAGAAAAGATAACAGCGTGAAACCATCAAAAATTATAGATACGTTTGAGACGTATCAAGCATCCCCAAGCTTAACTCCTGCTCGTCCTCGAGTAGGGAAGTGATAAGAATGAATTTTTGATGCTTTCATGGTACCTAGTATAGGTGTCCTTTGTAATTCCTCTTATGTGATGTGAATGTTTAGATCCATTAGATTCAAAACAATAGTTTTCTATTGACGTGCAAACAATAATAATTCAAGCAAACTAGCAAAGTAATCATGAACTTTCAAAATAACAAAGCCAAAAGAAAGTTATCCCTACAAAAGCATATAGTCTGGCTATGCTCTATCATCATTCCACAACGAATTTAAATCATGCACAACCACGATATTGGCCAAATAATTGTTTCACACCTTTACTTTCTCAGACCTTTTCAACTCTCACGCAATACATGACCGTGAGCCATGGTTATAGCACTATAGATGGTGTGGAATGCAGTGGAGGTTGCAAGACAAAAAGGAGAAGATAGTCACATTAACTAGGCATATCTATGAGCTGTGGAGATGCTCATCAATAGATATCAATGTGATTGAGTAGGGATTGCCATACAATTGATGCACTACAGCTATGAGTATGTGAAAGCTCTTAAAGAAAACTAGTGGGTGTGCATCCAACTTGCTTGCTCACGAAGACATAAGGAAATTTTGAGGAAGCCTATCATAGGAATATACAAGCCAAGTTATATAATGAAAATTTCCCACTATCTATATGGTGGTGACAAAACGAGAGACTCTCAATCATGAAGATCATGGTGCTTAATATGCACAAGTGTGGAAAAAGTGGTAGCATTGTCCCTTCTCTCTTTTTCTCTCATTTTTTGGTGGGCTCTTTGGCCTCTTTTTTTGGTGGGATTCTTTGGCCTCTTTTATTTCCTCACATGGGACAATGCTCCATTAATGATGATCATCACACTTTCAACCCAAAACTTAGAGTAACGATGACTCTGTATGCAATGCCTTCGGTAGTGTACCGTGGCAATGATCTAGCATGGCATAGACATCAATGGAAACATCATGCTAGCTATCTTACAATCATGCAATGGCAATGTAGACATGGTGGCACATGTCATGGTGGTAGTTGCATGGCAATATATCTTGCAATGACTTTGAAAAAGCCATAGTAGGTACGTATGGTGGCTGTTTTGAGGGAGGCTAATGGTGGGTTTTGTGCACCGACGAAAGTTGCACGGCACTAAGAAGATAGTGATGGTGGAAGGTGAAAGCGCATCTAAACCATGGACTCAACATTAGTTATGAAGAACTCATATACTTGTTGCAAAAGTTTTATTAGTAATCGAAACAAAGCATTCAACGCATACTCCTAGGGGAAGGGTTGGTAGGTATAAACCATCGCGCGATCCCGACCGCCATGCAAAGGATGACAATCAATAGACTAATCATGCTCAGATTTCATCACATAGCGGTTCACCATACGTGCATGCTAAGGGAATCACTAACTTCAACACAAGTATTTCTAGATCCACAACACCTTACTAGCATGACTTTAATATTACCATAACCACAACTCAAAACTAATTGAGATGAATCAAACTTCTCTAACTATTCAATGCACATGAAGGTGGAAGTTTTCGTATCGCTTTGGATAACTACCCCTTTTGAGACTACTTTCAAATCATAGATCAACTACCAAGCCACACACCGCTGTGCTCTAAAAGATATAAGTGAAGCACATAGAGCAAAAGTATCTAGCTCAAAAGATATAAGTGAAGCACATGTGAGCTGAATTGTCTACCAAAACATATAAGTGAAGCTCGACAAAATCACGGTGTGTGGATGTCTCTCTCTCTAGGTGTGCAGCAAGGATGATTGTGACACAACGAAAATAAAGTACTCCTACGATACAATACCCTCCAAGCAAAAACACATAACATGTGGTGAATAAAAATATAGCCCCAAGTAACGTTAACGATGGATTGAAGACGAGAGAGGGGATGCCTTCCCGGGGCATCCCCAAGCTTAGGCTTTTACGGCATCCTTGAATCTCTTGGGGTGCCTTGGGCATCCCCAAGCTTGAGCTTTGGCCACTCTTTATCTCTTTGTCCATAAGAACTTCACCCAAAACTTGAAAACTTCACAACACGAAACTTAAACAGAAACTCGTGATAGCATTAGTACAAGAAAGCAAACCACCACTTCCTTAGGTACTGTAGAAGACTTAAATTCTACTTGTGCTGATGTTGGGTTACTGTACTTTCAATCTTCCATGGCTAATACCCCCCGATACTATACATAGTTTCATCAAAATAAGCAACCAACACAACGAAAACAGAATCTTTTAACAGAAGACCAGTCTGTAGCAATATGTATATTTCGTATACCTTTGCTACTTCACAAATTCTGAAAACTTACGACAATCTGAAGAATTTGAGTAGAAATCAGCAGCAAAAAGAATCAACTCAAAAGCTCTTACAGAAACAAAATTAAAATTCTTTTCGTGAGCAGAAAGTTTCTGTCTTTTTCAGCATGACCAAACGATCATCCCCAAGACTAATCATAACGGTTTTGCTTGGCACAAACGCAAAAAGAAACACAAAAACACAATCATAACATAATTATGAAAGTGTGGAAAACACATAACAGAAAGAAAAATGATAGATTCGTTGGGTTGCCTCCCAACAAGCACTTTTGTTTAACGCCCTTAGCTAGGCAAAAAGTGATGGAATCACGTATAGTCATCTTTAGTGCTCAAACCATAGGTAACCCTCATCATAGATTCATAAGGCAATCGTATTTTCTTTCTAAGAAAGTGCTCCATGCCCTTCTTTAAAGGAAATTGAAATCTAATATTCCCTTCCTTCATATCGATGATAGCACCAATAGTCCTTAGGAAAGGTCTACCAAGAATAATGGGACATGAAGGATTGCAATCTATGTCAAGTACAATGAAATCCATGGGTACATAGTTCTTATTTGCAACAATGAGAACATCATCGATCCTCCCCATGGGTTTCTTGACAGTAGAATCCGCAAGATGCAAATTAAGAGAACACTCTTCAATCTCATGGAAACCAAGAATATCACATAGAGACTTTGGAATCGTGGAAACACTAGCACCCAAATCACACAAAGCATTGCACTCATAGTTTTTGATCTTGATTTTGATAGTAGGTTCCCACTCATCATGAAGTTTTCTAGGTATAGAGACTTCTAGTTCGAGCTTCTCTTCAAGAGATTTCATCATAGCATCTACGATATGCGCGGTAAAGGCTTTTCTTTGGCTATAAGCATGTGGAGAGTTCGCAATGGATTGCATCAAAGAAATGCATTCAAACAAGGAGCAATTATCATAATTGAATTCCTTGAAATCCAAAGTGGGAGTTTCATTACTACCCAAAATTTTGACTTCTTCTAGTCCACTCTCCACACTTTATCATCAAGATAGGTGGACTCCGAATCATTGGGGCGTTTTTCAAGCAAAGTGGATTCATATCCAGCACCTCCATAAGTAGGTTTGACACGCGAAAACGAAGATTCAAGAGAAGACACACCAAGCACGTTATGATCTTCGTGATTTGCATCACTCGAACGCACCCTTTTAAACCATTCATGTCTAGCCAAATTTGGGCGGTTCTTTATTTCCTCTCATTCATGGAGATACGCATAGCTTTCAAAGTTTCATCCAAGTTGACCCTGGGAGGAGCGCATCTAACTTTCAAAGCATCAATATCACAAGACATCCTATCAAAGCTCTTAGCCAAATTGTCGATTTTAAGTAGTTTTTCCTCTATGGACGCATTGAAAATCTTTTGAGAGTTGCTGAACTCTTTGATATTACTCTCTAAATCAGAGGGTAATTTGTTGTGATTTCCATAAGTGTTGTTGCAGGAATTGCCATAATAGTTATAGGAGTTACTAGGAAAAGGCCTAGGAACATAGTTTCCTGTAAAAGCATCATTGTTGCCAAAATTGTTCCTACCAACAAAATTCACGTCCAAACTAGCATTGCTACTCTCAATCAAAGAAGATAGTGGCATGTCATTAGGATCTACGGTAGCGTTTCTACTAGCAACCAAATTCATCAACTCGTCCATCTTAGCACTACGCGAGTTAATCTCTTCTATAGCGTGCACCTTTTTGCTAGCAGGCGACCTTTCAGTGTGCCACTGAGAGTAGTTGGTCATGATATTGTCTAGGAGTTTTGTAGCGTCTCCTAACGTGATTTCCATGAACGTTCCACCTGAGGCGGAGTCCAAGATATTGCGAGAAGCGAAATTCAAGCCAGCGTAGAAGATTTGTATAATCATCCACAAACTCAAGCCATGAGCTGGACAATTTCTAATCATAAGCTTCATCCTCTCCCAAGATTGTGCAACGTGTTCATGATCAAGTTGCTTGAAATTCATGATATCGTTACGTAAGGAGATGATCTTAGCCGGCAAAAAATAATTGGATATGTAAGCATCTTTGCACTTATCCCAAGAATCGATACTATTTTTAGGCAAAGAAGAAAACCAAGTTTCAACTTAATCACGTCATTATCCACATCTCTTTTCTTTTGCATGTCACAAAGCTCAATGAAGGTATTGAGGTTGGATGAGGCATCTTCACTAGGAAGGCCAGAGAATTGCTCTTTCATAACAAGATTCAGCAAAGCTGCGTTGATTTCATACGATTCCGCACTAGTGGCGGGAGCAATCGGAGTACTAATAAAATAATTATTATTAGTGCTCCAGAAGTCGCAAAGTTTGGTGTTTTCAGCCATGATGACTTCAACAAACAAACAAGCACACAAGCAAGCAAGAAAACCGGCAAAGGCAAAAGAAAACGGCGAAGGTGAAAGGCGAATGAAAACGGAAAATGTGAAGTGGGGGAGAGGAAAACGAGAGGCAACTCGCAACAAAAGTAAATGCAAGAGAACAGTTTGTGAGACCTACTTGGATAGATCTTGATTTCTCCTTCCCGGCAACGGCGCCAAAAATACTTCTGATGTCAGCTGTGTATCCCCGGCAACAGCACCAGAAGTACTTCTGATGTCAGCTGTGTATCCCCGGAAATGGCACCAGAAATACTTCTGCTACTGCAACAAAAGACCTTCCAACGGTGCCAGAAATAGGCACGTCGACGGGAGAATACTTGGCTCGATATTTCTGCTACGGCTACGCCTTAAGGGACTTCCTAGGCAAGTGTGCAAAGGATTTCCCCCATGGCCTTGGAGCCTAGCGTTGGTGTTCCCTCGAAGCGGAAAGGGTGATGTAGCGTAGCGGTGGTAAGTATTTCCCTCAGTTTGAGAACCAAGGTATCAATCCAGTGGAGGAGTATCTCAAGATCCTGCACAAACACAAAAACTTGCTCCCAACGCTATGAAGGGGTTGTCAATCCCTTATAAATTGTTTGCCAAGTGAGAACTGAAAGCAACAAAGTAACAAAGCAAAGTAAAAGCAGAGATGTAAACGATGGATGTGAATAGACCCGGGGGCCGTAGTGTTTACTAGTGGCTTCTCTCATGAAAGCAAGTAGACGGTGGGTGAACAAATTACTGTCGAGCAACTGATAGAACTGCGCAAAGTCGTGACGATATCTATGCAATGATTATTTCTATAGGCATCACGTCCAAAACAAGTAGACCGATACTTTCTGCATCTACTACTATTACTCCACACGTCGACCGCTATCCAGCATGCAACTAGTGTATTAAGTCCATAAGAACAGAGTAACTCCTTAAGCAAGATGACACGATGTAGAGGGATAATCTCAAACCAATGATAAAAAAACCCCATATTTTTACCCTTGATGGAAACTACTTGATGTGTGCCTTGCTGCCACTACTGTCACCGGGAAAGGTCACCACATGGAAGAACATGAAACCAAGCACTTCTCCCATTGCAACAATCATAGATCTAGTTGGCCAAACAAAACCCAAGAATCGGAGAGACTTACAAGGATATCAAATCATGCATATAAGAAATCAGAAAATACTCAAATATATATCATAAATAATCTAATCACAAATCCACAATTCATCGGATCTCGGCAAACACAATGAAGATTACATCGGATAGATCTCCATGAAGATCATGGAGAACTTTGTATTGAAGATCCAAGAGAGAGAAGAAGCCATCTAGCTTCTAACTACGGACCCGTAGGTCTGAAGTGAACTACTCACGAGTCATTGGAGGGGCGTGTATGATGATGAAGAAGCCCTCCAACTCCAAAGTCCCCTCCGGCAGGGAGCCGGGAAGGGTCTCCAGATGAGATCTCGCGGAAACGGAAGCTTGCGGCGGCGGAAAAGTGTTTTCGAGGCTCCCCTGATTTTTTGCGGAATATTTGGGTATTTATAGGCCAAAGATCTAGGTCAGGGGGCGGCCAGGGAGGCCACAAGCCTGCCCACCGCCACCTCCCCTGGTGGCGGAGTGGGGGCTTGTGGGCTCCCTGGAGCCCACCTGGCTGGGCCCAAAGGCCCTTGATCTTCTTCCGTTCGGGAAAAAAAATCATTTCGGGGTTTTTCCTCCATTTGGACTCCGTTCCAAAACTAGATCTGAAAAGAGTCAAAAACATGGGAAAAATAGGAACTGGCACTTGGCACTGAATTAATAAGTTAGTCCCAAAAAGTATATAAAAGGTACATAAAACAACGAAAGAAGACAAGATAACAGCGTGAAACCATCAAAAATTATAGATACGTTTGAGACGTATCAGTGCTCGCCCCTCGGAAGCACGGGGCTGAGTCGCCCTTGGCGCATCCTGCCTCTGCCAGCGGGAAGTCTGAGGCGCCAGGCTCGCGCACTCCATGGGGGCCATGTCGCCTGTGCCGTCGCCGGGGCGGAGAGGAAGAGGAGATGGGTCGACGTCGAAGAGTATGTGACTCGTCTTGGCACGCCCCATGCATCCATCGTCCATCCATGGCTGATTCCCTTTTTGCCTGATGTACAGGGGCGCTGCCTCGCTGGGTGCGATGAAGAAGAAGGCTAGCATCAAGCCGAAGGCGACTCCTGACGCACCGCCGGCCCTCCACAACCCGTCGCTGCCATCCTAGGAAGAAGGGAAGGCCCGCGAGGCGACCTCTCAGGCCTTGGTTACCGAGCCCCCTCAGCCCCCAAAGTGTCCTGAGGCGGTCGTGGCGGCGCCGTTGCCCGAAGAGCGGGCTCTTGAGGGCCCTCAGTCCGTTGATGTGCCAATGCTCGCAACCCCTGAGCAGCCTTCGGAGCCCCTTGTCCCTCGTGACGCTGTCTCACTAACGACATCACCCGTGACGGCACTAGAGGCTCCTCTGGAGGAGATCCTGAGGACTTCTGTATACGTCCAGGGCAAGGCCTTGGTTGTGATGGCAGAGGGCGAGAAAGAGGCCAAGGCCGATGGAGGAAGCCGAATCAGCTCGCACCGCGTGTGAGAAGGTGATGTAGGAAGTTGCAGCGGCTGCCAAACGCTGTGAAGAGGCGGAGGCTCGCCTGAAGGCCTTCCAAGATGAACAACCCAAGCTAGCGGAGTAGCTTCGCCTGCTGGAGGAAGAGCTTGAGTCCCGCTAGACCAAGCTCGCCGCATGGGAAGAAGAGCTGTCCTAGGTGGAAACTCGCCTGGGTGCGAAGCAGGCGCACTTGAACGAGCAGGAAAAGGAGATCACCTCGAAGAAGGCCCTTCTCGATGCCAAGGGGGATGCTCTACCCGCGGCCGAGAGGAAGAAGGCCGCGGAGCTGGTCGGCTTCCCTGACGTTGAGCTCAAGCTTCGAAGAACGCCCCAAGCCCTCTGCCGTGACGGGTTTGACGAGCCTCTGGCCACCCTAGAGGGCGGCTTCGCAGTGCTCACGGCGGAGCTCGCCGTGGCGTTGGAGGATGCCGTGTTCCAGGTGGACAAGATCTTGGATAGTGAGTTCCCCGACCTCTTTTATGAGGCCGCGACACGCGTCTTCAGTCACCTTCATCTTTGTGAGCTGGGGTTTGACTTTGGCTCCGTGATCCTGCCGGTCCCTACCGAGGCCCGCGACAGCGCTGCGGAGGCGGTGAAGGGCCCCGTGGAGGCGTTGGTGAACAGGTTCAACCGCGTCGCAGTTCCCCCATCTCCGTATGCCGCTAAAGCCGACGGCAGGGAAGATGATGCCACTAACGGCGACGATGAGCCCCCTAAAGATGGAGCGACCGGCAGTGGCGGTTCCTCCTGATTTCTTCCCCCTGTTTTTCCCTGCAATGCACATCGTGCCTCGTGGAGGCATCGACCTCATTTGCGTTTGCAAGAACTTGTTAAATGTTGTAATAACTGGCTGACTGCTTGAATATTTTCTTCGCCTCGTTTCTTTCATGTTTGTTGTGATACTCTACGTCGGTAGGGCCCGGCCTGCACATACCTCAGCCGTCATTGAACCGAACGGATTCCAGGACGGCCGAAGAGGTGAGGGGCTACGGGTCCAGTTAGTATCCTAAGTCGCGATGCTCAGGAGTCCCCCTTGACGTGCAAGCAGCCCTCATGAGGGAACGCGACGAGGATTTTTAAACTTCAGAACACCTTTAGTACTCTGCGACGGCAGGGCCCACCCCTCCCGTATCTCCGCCACCATTGGACCGATCGGATACTAGGATGGACCAAGGGGGAAGGGTCTACGAGCACAGTTAGGCCCCTGAGTCGTGATGCTCAGGGGTCACCCTTGACGTACGAGCGACTCCAATGTCCCTCCAAAGAAATTGACAATTTGAGACTCCCGAACTCCTTCGTCACTCTGCGTTAGGAGGGCCCGCCCCGCACGTACCTCCGCTGCCGTTGGACCGCCTGGGCGGCCAAGAGGGAAGGGGCTACAAGTGCAGTTCAGGCTCCTAAGTCGCGATGCACAATAGTTCCCCTTGACGTACGAGTGCCTCCACCGTTCTCCATAGAAGATTTTAAGTGGTTTGTTGAGCGCAGTAGGATCTGCATTGGCAGGGCCCGCCCAGCGCATACCTCCACCGTCATTGAACCGACCGGATTCCAAGATGGGCCAAGAGGGAAGGGGCTACGGGCACAGGTAGGCCCCTGAGTCTCGATGCTGAGGGGCCCACCTTGACGTACGAGCGGCTCCATACCTCAAGTTGTCTGTCCCCTCACTGGGCGTGGGCATAGTCCTAGGTGGAATGGGTTGACTTCCTGGCTAGCTCTAGTCATTGGTGGACTATGTTGATTTCCTTGCCACCTACGAGCATCGTCATTGGTGGACTGTGTTGATTTCCTTGCCAGCTGCGAGCATGGTCATTGGTGAACTGAGTTGATTGCCTCCGTCTTCTCTCTAGCGCGGAGCGTAGGGCTGCCACTAGGTGTGGGAGGGACCCCTCTGTGTCCTCGGGGGTCCCCGGGTGTATGAAGCCGCATCTCATTATTACGTGAGAGTGTCACGGTGGGGGTGTATCTGGGAGGACGCGAGGGTGCTTTGGCCTCGCGAGTGTCCCTACCCCCGAGGCATGGGCGCCCGATTTCTTTTGGGTGTTCACCCAGCGCGGAGCATAGGTCATCCACTCGGCATGGGAGGGACCCCTCCGTGTCCTCGGGGGGCCCCGGGCGTATACAACCGCAACTCGTTATTACGTGAGAGTGTCACGGTGGTGTATCTGGCAGGTCGCGAGGACGATTTGGCCTCGCGGGTGTCCCTACCCCCAAGGCATAGGCTCCTGATTCCTTTTGGATCATTGGTAAACCCTGCTGACTTCTTCTTCGGGAATGCGACTAGGTGTCTGCTGCCTGAGGAGGCGTGCAAGGATAAGGTTCGGCCGGAGCCCCCAATCGGGGGGCCGACCGCCCAAAGATGCAAGCAAGGTAGAACGTTAGGGTTCGAAGTGGGTGCAATAGAAGCAATTGAAGGATGCGTACATGAAAGTGAGGGTTGCGGAGTGCCCTAAACTCCTGGAGGCCACATGGCCCTGTGGGCGCCCTCGGACTCAGTGAGCCAAAAAGTTACCTGACAGCGGCCAACAAAAAGTCACCTGGTAGCCATGCCGCTGGAGTGTCGAGGGCACCATGGTCGCCTGACCTCCTGCTTCCACGATCTCGACCCTCACGGGTCCGCCGTCTCCCAAGGCTAGGAACCTTCGCTTGGCCCGAGCATCTCCTCCTCTTCCTCACCACGCCCGAGCAGGCAAAGCATAATCATGGTCTGTTGGAGCCGCCGGTAGGTGGAAGCCGCATTCCCCAGCCCGAAGGGAATGAGGGTGCCGGCGCCCGGGCACACCAACCGATGGTCAGCTCGCGCGGGCCAGAAGGGTCCTTGTGTCGCGGCTCTATCGATTGCGAGCGCGTTGATGCAGATGTGGGGCCAATCGACCCTGCCGACAAGGGCGACTGTGATTGGTGATACAGGGAAGTCCCCGCCTCGCACAGCCTGGGCATCTCGAAGTTCTTGGACTTCTTTGATGATGGACTCACAGGAGCTAGGCGGACGCGCGCCGGAGTGCGCCCTCGGGTTGTGCTCGAGCACCACTCTCGCCTCACTGGTCAGGCCGGGAACCTCCCACATTGGAGCCCACAGTCCTGACCCAAGGGGGTGCCAAGCGTGCCTTCCTATGCGATGGGCGCCAACACCCCGTCCCCGGGCACGTAGCCCAAAGTCCTAGGGCGCTCCATGGGGAGGAACTGTTTCTTCTTCTTGCGTGGGTCCCCGCGAGGTGGATTGTCTGCTTCGTCGTCCGGGCGTTCCGCCGCCACGGTGCGGTAGACGCGATCGAGTGTACATACGACATCCTTCTAGTCGGAGGCGATGGTGATGACGCCACTGCTCCCTGATATCTTGAAGACGTTGTAGCCGGGTACCCAAGGATCGTGTTGTACGGCAGGTGGATGTGCGCGACCTCAAAGACGATGATCTCAGTATGGTAATTCTTGCGCTCGTCGAAGGTGACTGGCACACGCACCTGCTCGATGTGCACGGTGGACCATTCCGTGTCTGCTGAGAAGGTCTTGGTCGGCATGAGTTGTTCTTACGATAGCTGGAGTGTCTCGAAGGTCTCGACCAAGAGGACGTTGAGCCCCGCTCCACCATCGATCAGGGTCTTGGTGACAAGGACGTTACTGATGGTCGGGTGCACATCATGGGGACCTTGTCCGCCATGAACGAGGACCTAAGTTGATCACTTGGGTCGAAGGTGATGGTGGTGTGGGACCAGTTGAGGGGGCGGATCGCTTCAGCCTTCGGGAGAGCGACATTCACATCCCATGTAAACTGCTTGAAGGCGCGGTTCGAGGCCGGGGTCTGAGCGCCCCACAGGAGAGCGACATTCACCTACTGGAAGCCCCTAGTCCCATCATTCTGCCTGTCTTCATCCCTCTTTCTGGGTGGCGGAGGCAGCGGATGCAGTCCAGCCTCACGAGGTTGACCGCGTCATTGCCCCTCCTGAAGGTTGTCGCGCCAGCGATCGTCCCGAGCCTGGTCGCGCTAGCGGTCCTCCTTGGGCTACCGGGCCGACGTTCTTCATGAGGTTGTTCATGCCACCTCTAACGCAGCTCCCGGTCGTCACTGCGGCCTCCACTCCGACCACCACCGCACATGCCTCTGAAGTGCTCGACACAGACCATTTGGAGCTCGTGGCACTCGGAGGTATCATGGCCGCTTGTGCCGTGGAAGATGCACGTTGGCCCCCTCCTGACGGATGCTCTCCCCCTCGGCCGTGCTATGCCTCAGGCTCAGCTGTGAGCACCGCCGGAGCCTTGCGCTTCGTCTTCTTGGCCTTGATCTTCTTCTCTTCTGGTTCCGTCGCCTGAGGCACGAGGAGAGACAAACGACCTTCTTTAGCCCTGGCGCACTTGTTTGCCAGGTTGAACATCTCTAGTGCAGTGCTCATTTCATCACTCATGGTGAGCTCCTCCTTCATCTTGAGGTCGGTGACTCCGTTGGAGAAAGCCGAGATGACGGCCTCGTCCGATGCCTTGGGGATCTTGAGGCGCATGGCCCTGAAGCGATGTATGAACTTGTGCAGGGTCTCCCTCTCCTGCTGCTTGATGCGCCGCAGGTCGTTCATGGTGGTAGTGCGGTCGCGGGTGCCCTAGAATTTGGCGTTGAAGCATTCGCGTAGATCATCCCAGGAGGTGATGGATGCCCTTGGGAGGTTGAGGAGCCAATATAGCGCGCCTCCCTTGAGTGCCATGGGGAACCCACATTCCATGATCTTGTCGCCCCCTCCTGCCGCCCTGATACTCGGCGTGTAGAGTTCCAGGAGCTCCACTGGGTCGAGGGTGTCATCGTTGCGCGGGGTAAGTCCGGCTTGAACTTGTAGGGCCACATAGTTGGGTAGAGCTCAGGGGCGATGGCGAGGCACCCAACCGGCCTGATCGGTGTAGCGCGTGCGAGGGCGACCTGGTCCTGTTACTCCAATGGGTCTGCTGCAAGCGGGGCACGCCCGCGGCGTGTGATTTGCAGCGCTGGGAGCGCGTGCGCATCGGTGCGTGGCCGAGGAACCACCTCCCAGCTTGCTTCATCTCCTAGCCTCGCCCAGGGTTTGCGAGGCCGGTCTCGGGGACGCGCTTCCTGCCTGGACTCGGGGTGCGCGCCATACCACGGAGGTGGGGGTGGTGCATCTTGCACCTCGTCATTCACCAGGGACGGTTGGGGTCAAAACGAGTAGGAGAGCGCCGTGGAATCACCGGCAGCGGCAACGAGCTCCTCGATGCATTGGAGCCAGTCGTTGTGGCTGTCAGGGGTGGGCCGGTAATGGAGCAACTTGATGGCTATGGAAAGCGCGTGTCAGCCATGCGGCATCTCCGGTCGAGCACGCGAGGCCGACCCAAAAGCCCGGACGAGCGACAGATTGGCCACGCGGCCGTCGGGCTGCTCGGTAGCCGACTGGGAGGAACCTTGTTGTTCTTGAGCGTCGGGTCCCGTGGCAGTGTTCACCACAGGCGATGGTGACCAGCACATGCCCATAGGGCCCGTGGGCACCATCTGAGCAACGCGAGATGCGCGTCGCTCGATGAGCGTCATCCGTCGGAGCGGCAAAGCTGGGTGAAGGCGGCGCTTGGAGGAAACCTTGACACACCCCCTACCTCGCGCGCCAAATGTCGGATTTCAGGCTCCGCAAAACCCTAAAGATTCAAACTCAAGGGCGTGTACGAAGATCTCTCTCGGGCTTGCCTCACCTAACTCGGTACTCGCCGGGGATGGCAGAGAAATCACTCGATGGTGAGGAAGACACGGAACACGATAATTTACCTAGGTTTGGGCCACGGAGAAGCGTAATACCCTACTCCTACTTTGGTGGATTGCCTCTCGTGGAGGTTGGTGGATGAAGTGGTATAGTGTTCGAGGGCCTCTGGAGGCTGGGTGGCCTTTACGTGGTGCTAGTGGCCGAGTTAATGGATCGGAGCCCCTATGAAGTAACGTACTCTCTATATATGTAGTGGCGGCCCTGATCTTCTTCCCTTATCATTTTGGCGGGAAGGGATCCCACAACGGCCAATTTTTAAGGGGAATAGGGAACATGCTTCCACTGTCCAAAAGTAGTCTTCGCGTGCAAAAGTGGCTCCTAGAGCTGTAGGGATGGGTCCAGGGATGACGCCTGTCCTGCTGGCGGGCGGTGATGGCCTTGTTGCACCAGAAAGGAAACCTTTGGATGATGCCTTGGGAACCCCGGCTCGTCCTTGCCACCATTGCACAAAAGGGGAAACTGCGCCATCCTCCAATCCGCTGCTCTCCAGTCCTTTCCCCGCGTCATCCTTGACTCCTGAGGCCGGGTCTTGCCTCAGAATCTCCACCGCTCCGGAGGGGTCCTAAGGAGGTCCCCTCCGGGTCTTGGTGTTGCTGCTCCTACTGAGTCTCGGGCCCTCACGAGGGACTTGCCGTGAGTGGTGACGTGCCCGGTTGTGCTTGCTTGATGAAGTGGGCCAGCCCTGGACCACATATAGGCAAGTCTGGGTACCCCCATTTCCAGAACGTCGACAAGCAAGACTTTGGGACCAAATAAGAGAGCTCTCTCTGCCTGTGAGAAGGAGCACCTCGCTATTCTGCTGGCAGTGGATATATCGAGACCTTACTTGCAAGTGCAGCAGTTTATCATCAAGACATATCAAAGAAGCTTGGCTCATTTGTAGGACCAGCGGTGCATACAGGTTGGCAACAGAAATGCCTGACTAAGCTGCTAGGATTGAATTATCAAATCCAATGTAAACATGGTAAAGAAAACATTGCAGTTGATGCCTTACCCAGGAGACCTCGTGATGGGTCTCGGTTATTCTCCATATCAAGTAATCAACCAAATTGGATGGCTGACATTGTAGCTAGTTATGAGAAGGATGAAAAGGCCTTGGCACTTTTGCAGAAACTAGCTATTGCACCAGCTTCTAAACCACCATATACTTTGATTAATGGGTTGTTGAAATACAAGCAGAGTATTTGGGTAGGCCCTGTTCCTGAATTACATCACAACATTTTTGCAGCCTTTCATGATAGCCCTATAGGTGGTCACTCTATGTTCCGAGTTACTTACAAGATAATTAATTCACTCTTCTCTTGGGTTGGAATGAAGAAGTTTATTTTACTTCAAGTGCAGTCTTGTTTGATTTGTCAAAAGGCTAAACCAGAGAGGGTACCATACCCTGGGTTGCTATCTCCACTGCTAGTTCCGAACAATGCCCGAGAGACTGTTTCTATGGATTTCGTTAGTGGTCTTCCTCCTTCTTCTTAGTATAATTGCATCTTTGTGGTGATAGACAAATTCACAAAACATGGGCATTTCATTGCTATGAAGCACCCTTCCAATGCTCAGAAAGTTGCTGAAGTATTCCTAGATAATGTGTATAAGTTCCATGGATTACCCAAGGGTATATGAAGATCCCCTTTTCACTAGCCAGTTTTGGAAGATGTTGACCAATAGAATTGGTACCCAATTGAACATTAGTACAACTAATCATCCTGAAACTGGTGGTCAAAGAGAAAGGGTAAATTAGCAGATTGAATGTTACCTCGTGTGTCTTATCAGTGCTCAGCCTCGTAAGTGGAGTAAATGGTTGCCACTCTATGAGTTTTGGAACAATTCCAACTCGCATTATGCTTTGGGGAAGTCTCGTTTTGAATTTTTGTATGGCTATTCACTTAGATATTTTGGTATTGGTGAGGCAGATACTATTGCTCCAGTGGAAATGCAGGAATGGATGCAATCTAGACAATTGGTGACTGAAACAGCTAGGAAGCATCTATTGCGAGCTCAACAACGCATGAAAAGTAAACCTGATAAGAATATAACTCAGAGATCCTTTCAGATTGGTGAATAATTGTTCCTCAAACTGCAGCCCTATGCTCAAAATTCTGTTTACTCTAGGTAGAATCAGAAGTTAGCATTCAAATTCTCTGGTCTATTTTTGATTGTGGAAAGAATTGGGGAGGTAGCTTACTGGTTGGATCTTCCAGAGGGCAGTCGTATTCATCTAGTGTATCATGTTTCTCAGCTCAAACGTTTCCTTCCGCATGAAACAAGTGTGCAGTCCACTTTGCCCTCTCGTCATATCGCCTTGCAAGTTCCTATTCAGATTTTGCAGCAGAGGATGTGTCAGATAGGTAACAAGATGGTGGATCAAGTTCAATTCAAATGGTCTAAATATTCTTTGGATGATGCTGCATGGGAGGATATGGAGTTCCTGAAACAACAGTTTCTTCGTGCACCAGCTTGGGGGCTAGACGATTCTCAAGAAGGGAGGAATGTCGGCATGGATGTAGAGGAGTCGTTGATTGAACATGTGAAGACTACGTCGACAACGGCCACTACCTAAGAATGCGTCGACGACTCGGAATATAGCGATGAAGCGCCATAATTTGAACCTGAACGAGGCCCAGATTGTTCACCCGTGCGCAACGCGCAACGGCCCAGGTGGAACACCGGCCGAGAGTGGCATCGTAGTTAAATACCCGCTAGTAACGTCTCGGTTAGTTGGCTTGGATTTGAACGATGGGTTTGGCTGAACCTGTCTCCGTAATTTCGAACTCGCTATGAACTCGCTGTGAGGGAGTGTTAGAGCATATATCTCCATATGTGGTTTTGGTAATTGATGACAATTCCTATGGACTGATGGTTGCCTTAAGTTATATTTATAGTATTTGTCCATAGGCACTTCTTGAAGTCCATCTGTTGGGTTCAAGGAGTTTATATGATGACCAAGGTGGTATTCAAGGTATTATCCAAAGAATGTTCATAGAGACACAAGGTTGATCAAGATCGTTAGACAAAGAGTAAATCAAGATGATCAACACACAAAGCGTACAAGATGTACCGAGAGGGATCAAGTGATCCCATGGTATGCTAAGCATTGTCCAGTACATATTTGTGTACTAACCCATGGTCTTCTTGAGAGTTCTATGTGGGGTTAGGTGTGTTTCCATGGGCTTGCGTCACGAGGAATATCTCATACAACCCATGGAGGATGACGTCAAGTGATGGAGGATGGTGGCAATGGACTTGTGAAGATATGCTGAAGAGCGGCTCACCCATAGTGTGTATGGGGGAGCAATCAACTAGTCTTCATCAAGCCAACGCAAGCAAGAAAGATAGTCCATCTTGAGGAAGCCAAGATCATCATCATCTAGCTCAAGAGGATAAGGTGCAAGGTATAGGTTTGCCCTTGATAGGTTTTCTGTTTTAGGATAGATTGTCGTACTGTCAAGGGGGGTTCTCACCATTCTCTTATGGGACTTTTATCACTTGCTTCTTATTGATATTTCTACCGAGATTGTGTTATCCCATGTCGTTAGCTTTCCAAAAAACTTGGTTTCGTTGAATTCGGAGTCCGTATGCGAAAGTTACAGCAGTTTCAGTATCCAATGGTAGTACTCCTGGTGCCAGCGGTAGTACCGCTCCTGTAGCGGTAGTACCGCCCCCGGAGCGGTAGTAATGTTTTACTACCGCTCCCTAGCGGTAGTACCGCTCCATCGGACTGTTTTTTGCATCCTTTTTGGCCTCAGCATGGTTGGTGAACCTACCGAGCGGTAGTATCGCTCTGTGCGGGCTGTGAGGCTTAACGGTTGGATTTTCCCCCACCTATAAAAGGGGGTCTTCTTTCCCATTGAACCTTATCTCTTTAGCTCGTGTTATTCCCCCATTGTTGACCTTCTTCGTGCTTGCTAACTCTCAATCCCTCCAATGATTCTTGCTAGTTCTTGAGGGAAAAAAGAGAGGAGATCTAGATCCACATTTCCACCAATCACTTTCTCCTCTAAGTGAGGGGAACCCCTTGGGTCTAGATCTTGGAGTTCTTCGTGTTCTTCTTCATTCTTCCTCTCATTTTCCTCCCTAGCATTAGTTGCTTTGGTGGGATTTGGGAGAGAAGGACTTGGGCACTCCGTGTGCCCTTGCCATTGCATTAGTTGCATCAGTTTGAGTTCTCCACGGTGATACGCGGAAGTGAAGTTTGAGAAGCTTATTACCTTTGGTACTTAGTACCCTAGATATTTTTCTTCGTGGATGTTTTGGCGTCCTAGAAGCTTGGTGGTGTCTCGGAGCTCAATCATTGTGGTGTAAAGCTCCGGGCAAGCGTCGGGGTCTCCAATTAGGTTGTGGAAATTGCCCCGAGCAATTTGTACGGGTATCGGTGACCGCCCCCAAGTTTGCCATTTGTACGGGTTCGATGACCGCCCTCAAGGGTCCCTTAGTGGAATCACGACATCTTGCATTGTGCGAGAGTGTGAGGAGATTACGGTGGCCTTAGTGGCATCTTTGGGAGCATTGTGCCTCCACACCGCTCCAACGGAGATTAGCATCCCAAAGGGTGTGAACTTCAGGATACATCATCGTCTCCGCATGCCTCGGTTATCTCTTACCCGAACCCTTTACTTATGCACTTTACTTTGTGATATCCATATTGTTTATTGTCATATATCTTGCTATCACTTAGCTGTTTATCTTTCTTAGCATAAGTTGTTGGTGCACATAGGTGAGCCTAGTTGTTGTATGTTTTGTGCTTGACAAATTAAACGTTAGTTTTATTCCGCATTTGTTCAAGCCTAAACCATAATTATTTTAAAGCGCCTATTCACCCCCTCTAGGCGACATCCACGTCCTTTCAATTGGGATAAGAGCCATGTCTCTCTTTATTAGGTTTAACCACCTAGAGAGTAAGTATGTCGACTAGGGGTTTAGGATTCACTGACACTCTTAGTTTCGATGGCACAAATTTTGATGTTTGGGTAATTCACATGCTTAATCACTTTCGGGTCTTGGACCCAAATTTAGAGCGAATTGTAGATATGGTTTTTTCTCCTCCAAAGGATTCTCAAAATATATCTTTAGAGGATGAGAAAAACTCTTATCTCAATGCTCAAGCTTCTAATGTGCTTTTTGATGCTTTGAGCAATGTAGTTATATTTCAACTCATGCCATTCCGGGATGCTCATGAGTTATGGACAAAGCTTCAAGATAAATATGGTATGTACAAAATTTGTGGGAATGATTATTCTCCCTCCACCTCCGGTCGTGTGGTATTCTCAACTTCATCTACTTCACCTACATGTGGATTCCCACAAGGTAATGATATGGTGAGTAGTGGTGATCATTGCAACGATGATAGTGGGTTTATTGTTGATGATCCTTCATCACTATATTATTGCAATGCTTCATCTTTGAGCATTAACACTTCGAGCACTCTAAATGTTTTACATGCTTGTGTCGATAGTCCTTGCATATCATGTAAAAACTGCTTGACTAAATCTCATGATGATATGCTTCCTATATCTTGTTGCCATGATAAAAATGTATATATTTCCTCGAGTTGTTGTGCTAACAATGTAGAGAAAATTCATCACTCCATGGAACAAGATGTAGCCTTGAATGATGCTTCAAGGGATCCTACATAATCATCTATTGTGACTCAGTTTTGCCTTATGGCTAAGGATTCAAAGGTATCTCCTACTTTGAATACCAATATATCTCATGATGATGATGTTGATGATAATGGGGATGAGAATAATGATGAAGAGAGTGATAATATTGCATCCTTCAAATTAAGGGTGAAATGATTTTTAAATCTCTTTATAAGAATAAACTTTCTTGTTCCAACTTCTTGGAAATCATGTCTATTGCCACTGAGGGCAAGAAATACATTGAGGAGTTGGAAGCTCATCTCGAGGAGCATGAGGCCACCATAGAGACAATGGAAGGTCATTAGTGTGAATACACTAATGAGATCGCGGAGCTATCTCAAGCTCTTGAAAATGAACAAACCACCAAGGAATCTCTTGAGGAAACCTTTTCTATAGAATTTTCTAGATTAAAGGAATCCCATGATAGAGCTCTCGAGGTGGCTAATTACTTTAGAACTAAAAACGATAAGCTTGAAGTTGCACATGCTAAACTCGTTGAGGACTATGAGCACCTCGAAAATGGCTCAAAGGCTATTAAGAGTTCTGTCATCGAACTCACCGAGCCTCATGATCAACTTGAAGCTTCATATGCTAAAGAGCTTGCCAGGTTGCCTTCTCCTCTTATTGTTAATAATCATGCTTGTGCTACTAATTCTACTTCTTGTGAAGCATCCATTTTAAAGGAGAATGTTGAGCTAAGGGCTCAACTTGAGTTGCTATCTAGCAATTATGGGAAATTGGAAGAAAGTCATGTAATGCTCACAAGCTCTCATGATGATCTTCTAGTATCCCATAATGTGCTAAAATTAGCTCATGAGGCTATTACTACCAAGGTAACATTGAGTGAGCCTCATGTGGACATTAGCACTACTTCTAGTCAAAAAGCTATATTGCCATGTGCTAGTCTTCGTAATTCATCTACTCACAATGTTGATACATCTTGTGATGAATTAGTTTCCATGCCTTGTTGATCTAACAATGAAGCTTATACCTCCTGTAGTACTTGGGTTGATACTAACCATGTAGAGGAAATCAAAGAGCTCAAGGCCCAAGTCACTTCCTTGAAGAAAGACTTGGAAAAGAGTCATGAAGGAATTTCCACACTCAACAATGTCTTGTGTGGGAAAAAATCCCCAAATGACAAATATGGACTTGGATTCAACTCCAACAAGAATAATAAGTCAAGAATTCGGCCAAGA
This sequence comes from Hordeum vulgare subsp. vulgare, assembly GCF_904849725.1. Taxonomy (NCBI): domain Eukaryota; kingdom Viridiplantae; phylum Streptophyta; class Magnoliopsida; order Poales; family Poaceae; genus Hordeum; species Hordeum vulgare. Next base: position 227,021,416 of record NC_058520.1, on the reverse strand, counting down.
TTATTTGCTTCAAGTGCAAAATTGAAGGGCACCATGTTAGATCTTGCCCACTAAAGAAGAAGCCCCAAAGTCACAAGCAACAAGGGAAGAGGCCACAAGTGCACTCACATACTCAAATACAAGTTGAAGAAAGGCCCCTTCCCAAGAAGACCCAAGCCAACACTCCTCATGTTGAGAAATCAATAGGGAAGAAATTAAAGGGTAGATATTGCTACTTATGTCGTGAGAAGGGTCACTTCGCTTCTTCTTGCACGAGAGGTAATTTATCCAACCCAATCATTATTGATGATATCTATTCACTTGGGAAGGATAAGGTTGGCAATGTGTTTGCCAAGTTTATTTGTACTCAAAGTATTGTCAAGAAAAGTACCATTTGGGTTGCCAAGCCTATTGTGACTAACCTCTTAGGACCCAACGTGGTTGGGGACAAACAAGATCAAACTTGATCAATAGGTGTTTGTGGAGGATATTAGAGACTTGGATACATAATGAAGAATTAAGGGGTCTTCATCATTCGTATTTTCTCAAGCCAAGTCATTTGTATTATCGAGTTTCTATCTTATATCCAATGTGCCTCCTTACGGTAACTTGTACTTGAACTATTTACATTGTTAGTTGCTTGCCCCTTTGCATGTTGTGGTTTTGTACCTTGCATGTGTTTGTACATGTTGTGCTTCCAATGTGCTTATGTTGAGTAATCGAGTATGTGTATGTTGGTTTGCATATCATGTACATGTGAGTCTTGTATTGAGCCTTTTTGCATCTTGTTTGTATCTTGGTTCGCTCTTGTGAGAGATTAATGGATTATCCCATTGTGGGGGAGTGATGTGCTTTGCACACCTCACAATCCTATAAATGTGTATACATGGGGAATACCACTTAGGATTGATATTTCAAGATTATCTAGTTTCTATGTGGTATGTCTTACTTATGAGAAATTCAAATTCTATATGGTCCATTAATTATCTCTTGTTGGTTTTAATTTGCCACTTGTTAATATTGTTGGGTTATCACATTATGGGCGAGTAATATGCTATGTGCATCTTACAAGCCTAGAGAATGTGTACATTTGAGGTATTGCCAATTAGTGTTGATATTGTAAATTATCTTGTTCCTAGGTGGCATGTTTGCTCTACAAGTGTCATTTGCTTGCGTTTTATGGGTAAAGATGATCTTGGATATATTTTCGATCTACCAATGAGTATCATTTCCAAAATATTTCTTGTCCTTGACAATTGGTATTCCCATCATGTGGTAGGAATTGCTAATCGTCTTTACATTGGATTTTGTGTTTCGTTTGTCTTCCGTGCCTCTTGTGGATCTATTTTAACATGTCTGGTGTTTTTATAGATATAGAGAAAGTGATGATCCCATCTTGTGCATTTTGTATTTAAATGCAAATTCTATATAATGCACATCCCTCGGGGAGCTATCCGATTTTCTTTAGAACACTCTCTTTATTCGCCCATCATAAAATCTTTTGATCCCCATCAAGTGTGTGTTGATGGGAGGCAAGTCTTGCTCTTTATGATGCTTCGTGCCATCATGAAAATTTGTCGAGGGTTTGGTTTGTTGGAACCTACCTCTCTTTTGGAAACTAGATAGCTCGTGTTTGTTTTCCTTCAATTGGTATCTTGTTTCCTTTTATTTGGCATGTGTCAATGGATATCTCATTCCTTGAGGTATCTTTTAATTGATATCCTTAAAGTGATAGGTTTTCGTTTGGTATCTTATTATCACTTGATACCTTGTCTTTTGGTGTATTATCAACTTTCTGTTGAGTTGATTCTTGAAAGCCTTGAGCATGCATATTTACTATATATAGCTTCTTTTGCTTGCTTTCTTTCTTTGACCCAATATATAGGGGAAACTTCACCTTGTCATAAATTAGCTAAAGTGTGCATGAAATTCAAATTCATATCCTTGTGCACATATGTATGTGGAATTTGTCCTATGTATTGTTGGTTTTCTAACTCTTTGGTCCCAATGAGCTTGGGCACCATTTTGTTTGTTTTGTTGTTCCAGGAACAATTGGAGATGCGTTGGATGCTCAGCTCAGCTACAAGGAAGGTGTTGAGACCATGTGATTATTGGAGCCAAGTTAGGATGATCAACGAACAACTATCTACTACAACAATCCATTGTTGTCTCGGTAACAAGTATCTACTTCATGCATTCATTTCTTGCAAAGGCCCAAACCTGTCTTTTCTTTTCCAGGTTGCATCATGGCATGAATCTCTTAATTCGCTATTGTAGTACTTGTTTCCTTTCTCAAAGCATCCAAACGATGATGTCTTATTGCTAGTTGGGATGTCTTTGATGTTCGTATGTTGGAATTTCATATTGTATAATAAGAAAATATTAGGCCAGGTGCTATGCTTCCAAGCAAAGATCTTATTGATATATTTATGACTTCTTTTTTGGATATCTTGTTTGTTCCTTCTTGTAACCATTTCGTGTGTACATCCTTCTTTGTGGATATATATCATCATGACTGTCTTCTACTAAGAATCTTTTACACATGAGAGAAGTTACATCTCTAATTGATATCCTCTTTTCTTTTACGTCCACCGTTGCATTTCCTTTTTTTTCATGTCTTCGTGAAAGAATTTGTTTTGAGTGCGTATATTATTTTCCTACATCTTGATGCACTCTTTGGCCGTGAAGATTAGTTTTCCTCATGCTTGTCTTGATGAGGGTTTTGCCATTTCGATTGGTATTCCTACTCTTGACAAGGTTCTTATTTCCTATCTTCACCATGGGTTGTCACAAGCATTGGTTCTTATTTTGTTTATTAGTAAGCTTGTGAACCCATTTTCTATTATGTGTGTGTGGGAATGATATGTCTTGCACTTTGTTTATCATTTCATCAAGACTATGTTGATGCGTAATGCTCATCCTTATCTTAGTCTTCTCAAGTTCTTTGCCATGACTCACACACATTATTTTGGTTGAGCCTATTCTTAAGTTGCTTATTTTACATGTTGCTCAACCATTTGTTTTGTGCAAGTGAGATGCTTATTGTCTCATATATCTTCTTGCACTCGTTGTGTGTTTTTATTAATTTTAGGGGAGCAACGATCCTATTTGGTGCACTTGTATCAAATACAAAAATCTCTTATTAGTGCACAAATCATGGGGAGCTTTTCTAGTTTTGATAAAACACTCCTTGGCATTTATCATAGTATCTTTTATTCATTTGGTTCCAAGGACCATGTGATTCTCATATGGTATCTTTTGATTGCTTGCTTTTATTTTGTATGTCTTTGTGCCATACGATCCTTCTTTTTGCAATCTTTGGGTCCTCAATATAGTTTGTTTTCCTCAAACTACTTATCATTGTATTTGTGTATTTCTTTGCACTCATTTGTTTATAAGTACACACTTTTTGGAGGACCACCTACTATATTGGCTTTCTAAACTTTTCGTCCATTTTGTCAATCGATGCCAATGGGGGAGAAGTTTAGAGAGTTTACTTTGGATATGTTTAGAGGGTTTTGCTTTTATTGTGTAAGCATTTACATCTTGCACGCATGCATTATTGCTTTGTATGTGTGCGCTTGGTTATGCTTATTTCCTTATATAAACTCTCTTGAAGTGGTTGTCATCAATTACCAAAATGGGGGAGATTGTTAGAGCATATATCTCCATAAATGGTTGCCTTAAGTTATATTTATAGGATTTGTCCATAGGCACATTTTGAAGTCCATCTGTTGGGTTCAAGGAGTTTATATGATGACCAAGGTGGTATTCAAGGTATTATCCAAAGAATGTTCATAGAGACACGGGGTTGATCAAGATCGTTAGACAAAGAGTAAATCAAGATGATCAACACACAAAGCGTACAAGATGTACCGAGAGGGATCAAGTCATCCCATGGTATGGTAAGCATTGTCCATTACGTATTTGTGTACTAACCCATGGTCTTCTTGAGAGTTCTATGTGGGGTTAGGTGTGTTTCGATGGGCTTGCGTCACGAGGAATATCTCATACAACCCATGGAGGATGACGTCAAGTGATGGAGGATGGTGGCAATGGACTTGTGAAGATATGCTGAAGAGCGGCTCACCCATAGTGTGTATGGGGGAGCAATCAACTAGTCTTCATCAAGCCAACGCAAGCAAGAAAGATAGTCCATCTTGAGGAAGCCAAGATCATCATCATCTAGCTCAAGAGGATAAGGTGCAAGGTATAGGTTTGCCCTTGATAGGTTTTCTGTTTTAGGATAGATTGTCGTACTGTCAAGGGGGGTGATTCCGTGATAGTATACCTTCCAATGCAACGGCACCAGAAGAATGCTGCTAGCACTCTTCGACAATCGAAACTAGAAGAATGTTGTTGACGGCCCACCAGCGCGTGGGATCGCAGCAGTTTTCGAGGGTAGAGTATTCGACCCAAATTTGTTGATCGCTAATCAGGAGGTGAGAGAATACTCTCGAGTATTAGCGGCTGAATATGTCAGATTCAACCACACCTGAATGATTAGTATCTGCAAGCAAAGAGTCAGCAACAAAGTAGTATGATAACAACGGTGTCAGAAACGATCTGTTGACGGCAGACTATTCCTAACGATTGTATCAATGGCGCCAAGTTGCCCATTGACGGAAATTGTATTTTCCGGTTAACGTCGAGCGAAAAAGTATTGTAGCAGGTAGTAGCAATGTAACGAGTAATAGCAGTGGCAAGGAACAACAGTAGTGACAACAGTAGCAAGTAGCAACAGTAGCAAGCGACAGTAGTAGCAACAGTAGCAGCAGAGCAAGACAAGTAACAATAGCAGTAGGACAAACTCGTAGGCAATGGGTCGGTGGTTTGTTTGGATGATATTCATCATGCAACAGTTATAACATGGAGAGCTATGTGGCTAGCTCCCGTTCGTCAATGTGATGTAGGTATGCATTCCGTGTGTCGTCATACGTGCTTAGGGAAAATAACTTGCATGACATCTATTGTCCATCCCCCCCGTGGCAGCGGTGTCCAAAAGGAAACTATGGGATATTAAGGTTCTTCTTTTAACAAAGAACCGGACCAACGCATTAGCACTTGGGGAACACATGAACTCCTCAAACTATGGTCATCACCGGGAGTGGTTCCGGTTATTGTCACTCCGGGGTTGCCGGATCATGACACATAGTAGGTAACTACAACTTTCAAGATCGGGTCTAAAACACACATATATTGGTGACAACATAATAATTTCAAATCTGAAATCATGGCACTCGGGCCCTAGTGACAAGAATTAAGCATGGCAAAGTAGTAGCAACATCAATCTTAGAACATAGTGGATACTAGGGATCAATACCCGTCAAAACTAACTCGATTACATGATAGATCTCATCCTACTCATCACCGTGCAGCGAGCCTACGAATAGATTACTCACGAACGACGAAGAGCTTCATGGGATTGGAGAGGGAAGTAGGTTTATGATGACGATGGCGACGATTTCCCCTCTTCGGAGCCCAAAACGGACTCCAGATCTGCCCTCCAGATGAAGAACAGGATGTGGCGGCGCCTCCGTATCGCAAACGCGACGAAATCTTCTCTCTTCATTTTTTCTGGGACGAAAGTGAACTTATAGAGCTGAGATTGGGGGCGGCAGAGCCACGTGGGCCCCACAAGCTTGCCATCCGCCACCATGGGGGTGGCGGCTACAGGGCTTGTGGCCCATTGGCCCACCCCCTCACGTGGATCTTTGCGCAGGTATTTTTCATATTTTCCAAAAATATTCCCTGTAAATTTTGAGGACGTTGTGAGAACTTTGATTTCTGCACAAAAAATAACACCAAGGCAATTCTGCTGAAAACAACGTCAATCCAGGTTAGTTCCATTCAAATCATGCAAATTAGAGTCCAAAACAAGGGCAAAAGAGTTTGGAAAAGTAGATACGATGGAGATGTATCAAATCCCCCAAGCTTAAAACCTTGCTTGTCCTCAAGCAACTCAATTGACAAACTGAGAGAGAAATAAAAACTTTGACAAACTCTGTTTGATCTTGTTGTTGCAACTATGTCTAACTCATAACCAGAATTTCAGCAAGATCACAAGTTAACCATATAAGCAAGTGACACAAAGATCTCACGGTAAACTAATATCAATGGCATAATCACCTAATGAGCAAATAATAATGAGTTTAAAATACCAACACTTCAATCAAAACAAGCACGACGCAATATGAATAGGTGGTATCTCGCTAGCTCGTTCTAAGACCACAAAACATAAATGTAGAGCACTTTCAAAGATCAAGGGCTGACTAAACATTGTAATTCATAGCAACGAAGATCCAGTCATAGTCATACTCAATATCAATCAAAATCAAAGCATAAAAATGACAGAGGTGCTCTCTAATTGGTGCCTATATAAGAAGAGGATGACTCGACAGGCAAATAAATAGACAGGCCCTTCGCGGAGGGAAGCATTGATTTGCAGAGGTGCCAGAGCTCAAGCTTTGAAAACAGAGATAATAATTTTGGGTGGCATGCTTTCACTGTCAACGCAATGACCAAAAGATCTCAATATCTTCCATGCTACTCATGCTATAGGCGGTTCCCAAACAGAAAAGTAAAGTTTTAACTCCCCCACCACCAATCATTCACACTCCACGGCTAGCCGAATCCTCGGGTACCGTCCATACTAACATCAATCCGGGGGAGTCTTGTTTTACAGTTATGTTTTCGATTTAAGCGTGGAACTGGGCATTCCAATTACCGACCCCTTTCTCGTGAATGACAGTGAATAAACACATGTCGAGGATAACACTCCTAGCATGGAAGATACCAATAGCCCCCTGTCACCACATGAGCGTTTCGGGCATGCAAAACAAATTATTTCTTGAAGGTTTAGAGAGTGGACATGCAAATTTACTTGGAACGGCATGTAAATACTTCAAATAGGTAGGTATGGTGGACTCTCATGGAAAAACTTTTGAGTTTATGGAAGTGGATGAACAACCAGTATTCCGCTTAGTACAAGTGAAGGCTAGCAAAAGACTGGGAAGCGACCAACTAGAGAGCGACAACAGTCATCAAGATGCAATGAGTTTGACTAACATTAAATGCAAGCATGAACATGATATAAATCACCATGAACACGAACATCATAGATGCTATGTTGATTTTGTTTCAACTACATGCATGAACATGCGCCAAGTCAAGCCACTTGAATCATTCAAAGGAGAATACCATCCTATCATACTACATCATAGTCATCTCAAAATCTATGTTTTGGCATTCAAGACAAAGCATTATAAGCTCCTAGCTAAATAAGCATGGCATCGGAAACTATGATCTCTAAGTTGTCATTGGAAACATGGTTCTCTCACAACAAAGCTGAATCTGGATCGACAAGCTAGTCATATTTACAAAAACAAAATAGATAGAGCTCATACCAGCTTTTCAGTCTCAGTCACTTCATCATATATCATCATTATTTCCTTTCACTTGCACGATCGAACGATGTGAACAATAATAAGAGTGCTCGTGCATTGGACTAAGCTGAATCTCCAGGCAAACACAAAGGAGAAGACAAAGTAATATGGCTCTTTGAAAGCTAAACATGTATGCATGCAAGAACCACTGAACATTGTAACCAATATCTTCTACCTTGACCCAAAGAAAAAGAAAACTATTTACACGGGAAATCTCCCAACAAGCAAAAGAAGAAAGAAAAATATTTTTGGGTTTTCTCAAAAGGACACATAACAAGAAAACAAGAAGACGAAAATAAACTAGCATGGATAATACAGTGGCAAAGTGTGAACACCGGCTAACAAAGTGAAAGCATAAGCATGAATGTAAAGTCTGTGAGAACACGTACTCCCCCAAGCTTAGGCTTTTGGCCTAGCTTGGTCTACTCCCATGGATGGTCCTCATGAAACCCAAAATCATAATGGGTGTTATACGAGAGTGCTGCAGCCACTACCTGAATAGCTGCCTCACGAAGTCGAGCAGCCGTCGCCTCCCTCTCATACTCCTCTGCCTCTCCTATGGTTATGTAGTATTTACGTTTTACCTGAAAGTCAAAGAAAGCAGGAGCAGGAAGGGTAATATGGAAAACACGCTGCCGGTTAAATATCAAGCGGTATAGGAGGGATCCATGATATCTCTCAAGGAACTGGTAGCGTGCTAGAGCGACACGATCAAGGTAGGCTGTATGGAGAGGAGGGTCTTCTGATCGGATGGACACTCCAAGAAAATTTGCTAAGCGTGTAGCATAAACTCCACCCTTGCCGTTAATGCACCTACCTATGAAGAGGGCAAAATAGTGCAAGGCAGGGAAACGGATGCTTCCTATGGTCGCTTGTGTGATATCTCTGGTTTCTCCAACAGTTATACTGGAGACAAAGTCTCTGACCGAAGACTTAGAAGGATCATTAATACTACCCCCATCGAGTATCTTGCAAATCCTATTGAAATCCCCCAAATCCATGGCGTAGGATTTATCGTATAGATCAAACAGTATGGATGAGTCACGGCCAACTGAAAATTTAAATCTATGCACGAAAGAGGCAGTGAGCATAGCATATTGTTCACATTTTATCTGAGAGGAATTATTCTAACCCGGCATTGCGGACAAGTGTATCAAACTCATCCTTGAAACCTGCTTCGATCATAAACTCATCGGAAGGCCATTCACATGGTTGTACCGGTGCGTCCCTTAGTTGAAAAGGATTGGGCTCCCGAAAAGAAAGACGGGGACCCTTCTTACTTGAGGAACCACCATGAAACTTCCTCCTGAACATAATTTCCTTTTTGCTGAAATTTTTGAAGTTCAAGAGAAAAGTGAATGAAGACCAACCACACCTTGTAGCAACTACTCCTACTAGTTCCTAGAGACCGTATCACGCGCTAAAACTACTTGGGACCAGCTAAAATCAACATTTCTAGCTCAAGAACAGGGTCACCAAGGTAGCAAGAATACGCGAAGGATAAAGCACTAGAGCAAAAATTAATTGGACCAATGGAGGAGTCACTTACCAAGGAGTAATTTCTCCAAAATGGTTCGGAGAATGGTGCTTTGAGCAAGGAGATCAAAAATAAAAGCCAAATGAGCAAGAACACAGGTTTGAGGTGCGAAACAATTTTTTTTGGAGGTGGAAGAAGAGGATGGGAGCTGGAATGATTGGAGGGGGTCCCTGTGGGCCCCACAAGCTTGCTAGCCGCCACCAGGGGGTGGCGGTGGCAGGGCTTGTGGCCCATTGGTTAGGCCCCCAGGCCATCTCTCAGGCCCAATATTTTTCAAATATTCCAGAAAAAATCATACTAAATTTTCAGGACCATCAGAGAACTTTTATTTCCGAGGTATTTTTCTCCAGGACGCTAAAACAGAAAACAAGAAAAACTAAACTAAATCCATCATTTTTCTTCTAAGCAACAGAAAATGAAAGCTCAAAACAGAGGTATGTGACCCTTTGATTCGTCCATTTCATGGTCATCGTAAAAATCCGTCAATGGGGTTGATCAAGTCCTCATGACAAAACCTTCTCGAATCTCAAGAGAGAACGGAGAATTTTTGAGTAGCCACTAAGTCACCTCAATGGGGATATGTATCTCCCCAACAAGCAAATCATACTTCATCTTAACACGAGGAATAGGGCATTCAAAGCTCCCAATAAGAATCAATGAAGTCTTTTCGACAGCATTGATGCAATGTACTTGATATCGTTTCTTCGGAAAGTGCACTCTGTGCTCCTTACCGTTGACATGGAAAGTGACATTGCCTTTGTTGCAATCTATAACAGCCCATGCAGTGTTTAAAAAGGGTCTTCCGAGGATGACAGCCATGGCATCGTCCTCGGGAATAACCAAGATAACAAAGTCTGTTAAGATAGTGGTGTTAGCACCCACAACAGGCACATCCTCGCAAATGCCGACAGGGAAAGCAGTTGATTTGTCGGCCAATTGCAGAGAAATTTCAGTGGGTGTCAACTTATCCAATTCAAGTCTACGATAAAGAGAGAGCGACATAACACTAACACCGGCTCCAAGGTCACATAAGGCAGTTCTTACGTAGTTTCCTTTAATGGAGCAAGGTGTAGTGGGCACTCCAGGATCACCAAGTTTCTTAGGAGTTCCACCTTTGAAAGTGTAATTGGCAAGCATGGTGGAGATCTCAAGATCTGGTATCTTCCGTTTATTAGTCATGATATCTTTCATGTACTTGGCATACAGAGACATCTTGAACATATCAGTTAACTGCATCTGTAGAAAGATGGGTCTTATCATCTCAACGAAGCGCTCAAAATCCTCATCATCCTTTTTCTTGGATGGTTTAGGAGGAAAGGGCATAGGTTTCTGAACCCATGGCTCCCTTTCTTTACCATGCTTCCTACAAGTGAAGTCATTCTTATCGTATCTCTTAGGTTGTGGGTTATCAGGATTAACTGTAGGTTCAATCTCCACATCCTCATCATTGCTAGGTTGAGCATTATTATGAACATCACTGTCCATATTGTCACCAGGTTCATGTTCATCACCAGATTGTGTTTCTGCATCAGACGCAGAAATATCATTAGGTTCTTCAGGTGTGACAGTATTTGGCGAACTGGCATGTAGGTTTCTATCATCCTTCTTCTTCTCCTTAGGATGACTGGGTGTATCAGCATTGATTCCTTGAGAATCTTGATCAATTCTCTTAGGATGACCTTCGGGATACAAAGGTTCCTGAGTCATTTTGCCTCCTCTAGTGATGACTCTGACAGAGTTGTCATTTAATTCATTGAGCAAGTCATTCTGAGCTTTAAGTACTTCTTCTACCTGACTAGTAATTATAGAAGCATGTTTACTCAGGAGCTTTAGATCATTGACATTTCTGTCTACACAAGCACTTAAATGGCTAAGCATACGAGTACTTTGTTCCAAATGTCTGCTAACATAATCATTGAAACTCTGTTGTTTGGCAACAAAGTTGTCAAATTCATCAAAGCATAGGCTAGCAGGTTTGTCAAAAGGAATATCACTCTCATCAAACCTACGCAGAGAATTCACTTCTACTAATTGTATCGGGTTATCGAGACCATGGATCTCTTCGATAGGTGGTAGATTTTTGACATCTTCAGATCTAATGCTTTTCTCTTGCATAGATTTCTTGGCTTCTTGCATATCTTCGGGACTGAGGAATAGAATACCTCTTTTCTTCGGAGTTGGCTTAGGAGGTGGTTCGGGAATAGTCCAAGCATTATCGTTGATCAAGATGTTATTCAGTAGGGTCTCAGCTTGTTCTACAGTTCGTTCCCTAAAAACACAACCGGCACAACTATCTAGATGGTCTCTAGAGGCATCGATAAGTCCGTTATACAGGATATCAAGTATCTCGTTCTTCTTAAGAGGGTGATCAGGTAAAGCATTTTGTAGTTGGACGAGCCTCCCCCAAGCTTGTGGGAGACTCTCTTCTTGGAGTTGAGCAAAGTTGTATATTTCCTACAAGGCAGCTTGCTTCTTATGGGCAGGGAAATATTTCTCACAGAAGTAATAGACCATATCCTGGGGACTACTCACACATATAGGAGCAAGAGAGGTGAACCAAGCTTTAGCGTCATCCTTTAGAGAGAAAGGAAACAGCTTAAGGATGTGGTAGTGGCGGATCTTCTCCTCATTAGTGAAAAGGGTGGCTATATCGTGTAGTTTGGTAAGATGGGCTACGACCGTCTGAGACACATAACCATGAAAAGGATCAGATTCGACTAGAAAGATTATCTCAGGATCGACAGAGAATTTATAATACTTATCGGTGATAAAGATAGGTGAAGTGGCAAACTTTGGGTCGTATTTCATCCTAGCTTTCAGAGATTTTTCCTTCCACTTGAGAAGTAATTTCTCAGCGTTATAGGCATCCTTACACGCAAGAAAATCCTCAGCTATCTCTCCCTCCATAACGTAACCCTCAGGTATATCAGGCAATTCATATCTTGGAGAGCTAGATCTAGCAAGAGCAAAACCAGGTTCTATCTCAATAGTATCGGCAGTTTCAGAAGCATCACGAGCATTGGCAGTAACTCTAGCAATATGAGCATCAAGGAATACCCCTAGTGGCATATCAGGTAAAGTAGTATCTCTAGCAGTATCAAGCATAGCATCTCTAGCAGTATCAAGCATAGCATCTCTCGCAGTATCAAGCATAGTATCATCACGCATAGCATCTCTAGCAGTATCAGGCAAAGCAGTATCAGGCATAGTATCAAGCATAGCATCTCTAGCAGTAGCATCATAAGCCGGCAACGGCACCAGATGAATGTTGCTAGCACACTCCGGCAATCGAAACTACAAGAATGTTGTTGACGGCCCACCAGCGCGTGGGATCGCAGCAGTTTTCGAGGGTAGAGTATTCGACCCAAATTTGTTGATCGCCAATTAGGAGGTCAGAGAATACTCTCGAGTATTAGCATCTGAATATGTCAGATTCAACCACACCTGGAAGATTAGTATGTTCAAGCAAAGAGTCAGCAGCAAAGTAGTATGATAACAACGGTGTCAGAAACGATCTGTTGCCGGCAGACTATTCCTAACGATTGTATCAATGGCGCCAAGTTGCCCGTTGACGGAAATTGTCTTTTCCCGTCAACGTCGAGTGAAAAAGTATCGTAGCAGGTAGCAGCAGTGTAAAGAGTAATAGCAGTGGCAAGGAACAACAGTAGTGACAACAGTAGCAAGTAGCAACAGTAGCAAGCGACCGTAGTAGCAACAGTAGGAACAGAGCAAGACAAGTAACAGTAGCAGTTGGACAAACTCGTAGGCAATGGGTCGGTGATTTGTTTGGATGATATTCATCATGCAACAGTTATAACACGGAGAGATATGTGGCTAGCTCCCGTTCGTGAACGTGATATAGGCATGCATTCCGTGTGTCGTCATACGTGCTTAGGTAAAAGAACTTGCATGACATCTATTGTCCATCCCTCCCGTGGCAGCGGGGTCCAAAAGGAAACTACGGGATATTAAGGTTCTCCTTTTAATAAAGAACTGTACCGACGCATTAGCACTTGGTGAACACATGAACTCCTCAAACTATGGTCATCAACGGGAGTGGTTCCGATTATTGTCACTCCTGGGTTGCCGGATCATAACACATAGTAGGTAACTACAACTTGCAAGATCGGATCTAAAACACACATATATTGGTGACAACATAATAATTTCAGATCTGAAATCATGGCACTCGGGCCCTAGTGACAAGCATTAAGCATGGCAAAGTAGTAGCAACATCAATCTCAGAACATAGTGGATACTAGGGATCAATCCCCGTCAAAACTAACTCGATTACATGATAGATCTCATCCTACTCAGGACCGCCAGCGAGCCTACGAATAGATTACTCATGAACGACGAAGAGCTTCATGGAATTGGAGAGGGAAGAAGCTTGATGATGACGATGGCGATGATTTCCCCTCTCCGGAGCCCAAAACGGACTCCAGATCTGCCCTCCAGATGAAGAACAGGATGTGGCGGCGCCTCCGTATCTTAAACGCGACGAAATCTTCTCTCTTCATTTTTTCTAGGACGAAAGTGAACTTATAGAGCTGAGATTGGGGGCGGCAGAGCCACGTGGGCCCCACAAGTTTGCCATCCGCCAGCATTGGGGTGGCGGCTATAGGGCTTGTGGCCCACTGGCCCACCCCCTCAGGTGGATCTTTGCGCAGGTATTTTTCATATTTTCCAAAAATATTCCCCGTAAATTTTCAGGACGTTCTGAGAACTTTGATTTCTGCACAAAAAACAACACCAAGGCAATTCTTCTGAAAACAGCGTCAGCCCAGGTTAGGTCCATTCAAATCATGCAAATTAGAGTCCGAAAGAAGGGCAAAAGAGTTTGGAGAAGTAGATACGATGGAGACGTATCAGGGGGCTCTCAAGTGAGTAGCTTGATCGTATCGTTCATTGAGAGCTGAAACCATTTTCATCCTTGCATCATACTTCTTGGTTCTTGTTTGGTATTTCTCTTTGTGAGTTTTATAGCTTATGGTCATCTTCATGACACGCTCGAGTTCATCAAAAACAGAGTCCATATGCATCTTCTATGATGTTTTCGATGTTGGGAGTTTTTACCGGTCTTATTCGAATAAGGGTTCTCACCATTATCTTATGGGACTTTTCTCACTTGCTTATTATTGATATTTCTATCAATATTGTGTTAGCCCATGTCGTTAGCTTTCCAACAAACTTGGTTTCGTTGAATTCGGAGTCGGTATGCGAAAGTTACAACAGTTTCAGTATCCAGCGGTAGTACCGATCCTGGTGCGAGTGGTAGTACCGCTCTTGTAGCGGTAGTACCGCCACCGGAGCGGTAGTAACGGTAGTACAGCTCTAAGAGTGGTAGTACCGCTCCGTCGGACTGTTTTTTGCATCCTTTTTGGCCTCAGCATGGTTGGTGAACCTACCGAGCGGTAGTACCGCTCCCATGAGCGGTAGTACCGCTCTGTTGGGGCTGTGAGGCTTAACAGTTGGATTTTTTCCCCACCTATAAAACGGGGTCTTCTTCCCCATTGAACCTTATCTCTTTAGCCCGTGTTCTTCCCCCATTGTTGACCTTCTTGAAGCTTCCTAACTCTCAATCCCTACAATGATTCTTGCTAGTTCTTGAGGGAAAAGAGAGACGAGATCTAGATCCACATTTCCACCAATCACTTTCTCCTGAAAGTGAGGGGAACCCCTTGGGTCTAGATCTTGGAGTTCTTCGTGTTCTTCTTCGTTCTTCCTCTCATTTACCTCCCTAGCATTAGTTGCTTTGGTGGGATTTGGGAGAGAAGGACTTGGGTACTCCGTGTGCCCTTGCCATTGCATTAGTTGCATCAGTTTGAGTTCTCCACGGTGATACGCGGAAGTGAAGTTTGAGAATCTTATTACCTTTGGTACTTAGTACCCTAGATATTTTTCTTCGTGGATGCTTTGGCGTCCTAGAAGCTTGGTGGTTTCTCAGAGCTCAATCATTGTGGTGTAAAGCTCCGGGCAAGCGTGAGGGTCTCCAATTAGGTTGTGGAGATTGCCCTGAGCAATTTGTACGGGTATCGGTGACCGCCCCCAAGGTTAGCCATTTGTATGGGTTCGGTGACCGCCGTCAAGGGTCCCTTAGTGGAATCACGACATTTTGCATTTTGCGAGAGCGTGAGGAGATTACGGTGGCCTTAGTGGCATCTTGGGGAGCATTGTGCCTCCACACCGCTCCAGCAGAGATTAGCATCCGCAAGGGTGTGAACTTCTGGATACATCATCGTCTCCGCATGCCTCGGTTATCTCTTACCCGAACCCTTTACTTATGCACTTTACTTTGTGATAGCCATATTGTTTATTGTCATATATCTTGCTATCACTTAGTTGTTTATCTTGCTTAGCATAAGTTGTTGGTTTACATAGGTGAGCCTAGTTGTTTTAGATTTTGTGCTTGACAAATTAAATGTTAGTTTTATTCCGCATTTGTTCAAGCCTAAACCGTAATTATTTTAAAGCGCCTATTCCCCCCGCCCTCTAGGAGACATCCACGTCCTTTGAGTGAGTTTGGGAGGAATCAGATGCCATTTGAACTCACCACGAACCCTAGCCAATTTCCCATTCGAGAGATACCTTACAATGCACTACAAGGTCACCTACCTTGTGTTGTTGCTGTTGGTGCCAACGGCGTTAATGTCCTTGTACTCTACGATTGTGGTCCTAGATTTAATAAGCCTATAGAAGAAAAAATTCCTTCCCTTGGGACAAAGGGATGATATGGCCTGTGAAGACGACGAGAGAGGACAACCATCACATGCTATGTCCGACACGGTACGTCGGCAACCCGATCTTCGGCCCACTGCCACTTGCAGGACGAGGGACCATATGCCGCATTAGAATTCTCAGTGAGGGTGGTTGGGAGCATGTTTTTGATGTATATCCCCATCCCAATTTTTGAAAGTCAGTTAGCCTAAGGATAGAGGAGGTCTGGGAGTCCTAGATATTGAGGTTCACAATAAGTGCTTAGTAATGAAACATCTCCACAAGTTGCTCAATCAGCAAGATGTGCCAAGCGTGCAACTTATCTAGACATCATACTACCCCAAAAAAATCATTAACTCCACCCCACGGATGTTTCTGATGGAAGAGTATTATCAAATTATTACCTCTCTTCAAGGAAGTGGCTATACCAAAAAATGGCTCGGTATATACAATCATGCTATGGAAAGATAACTAGCATAATGGCTCACTGAGTACAACATTCCCTCAACTGTTCTCCTTCTACAAAAATGAATAAATCTCTATCAAAAATCTAGTTATCGATGAAGACATTACTGAACATTTTCATACTCCACTATCAGTCCAGTCATATGAATAGTTCCAGCAAATGAGGAACATTAAATAGAATACCATTTCAACACAGACCCCTAACAAATGGTGTTACCCCTGGAAAACCAATGGCTACTCCTCCATAAAAATGTATGAGCAGCTGCAAAACCAGGAGAAGGGTCCATCCGTGTTCTGTAAAATCTGGAAATGTGGTGCCACGCCGAGATACGAAATTTTTATGTGGCTCATGCTCCATGACAGAGTAAATGTTAGAAACCTGTTGCATAGGAAAACCTTCATCCTTCCTAACTACAACTATGGACTTTACAGTTCCTCTTCTGAAGAGAGAACACTGCACCTCTTTTGGGACTGTCATTTTGCTGTGAGGTGCTGGGATTCTATCGTCACAAAATGGAAAAGAGGAATCAATGTCTTAGGAGAAGTAACCTTCATGATTGATTGTTTTCCTATTGAGTTCTCTATGAATATTGTAATCATGGGTTCATGGCACATCTGGATGCAGAGAAATGCCAAGTTATTCGAAGCTAAAGCACCATCCATACAAGCATGGACGACTCTGCTCCTGAATGATCTTCTATTAATTATAAAAAGAACAAAAGAAAGGCATAGAGAGGCCTTTAAGAGCTGTATTGTCAGTAACTTAGATTAATTTTCCATGGATTTACCTAGAGTAAGAATCGGTTATACTTTTACTTTTGTTTGCAACCTTGTATGTATATATTTTTATTAATGAAATTACCATAGAACTATTGTTCTACAGTTTATGGTTCGAACAAAAAGACGAGGAGAGAGGCGTCCGCTTGGCTATCTATCTCCTGCAAAACTAAGATATTTAATCGTAAGTTTGTTTTCTTCATGTGCTTTCGAAAATTCAAGTAAAGCTTTGCTGTAGAAGTGCCTCTTGTCAGAAATGCAAAATTCTAAACCTACACAAAGATCAAAGAAAAATTAGAATCTATCTAGTAGTATATATATGGAATGATGCATGAAGTTGTGTGCCATTTTTGGCTATATTGTGGGTGCACTACCTTACCCCTTTTGTTATCGATGCACTTTTTCTGGCTGATCTCTCATCGTCACCATTCATTTTATTTTCGCCTCCAAGATCCCACCATGCAGGCTTTGTTCGGTTACTTCCTGTCCGAAGGGGATTGTAGGGGATTTGGGGGAATTTGAATTGCATCGGATTTAATCCCCTTCAATCCCTCCCAAACTCTCTCCAAACCCTATCAACCGAACACAACCGCGGCAATACTGGATGGCTTTGCACTTTCTTCCTCAACTTCACACTTCCCTCCAACTGATGCAAGATTGGAAGGCTTTGGCGTCACTACTCTAATTTGTTTTAGAAAGGGAGGCGTGCCCCTGGTCTCTGCATCATAGCGATGCATGCAAACCCTTTATTAATAAATCAAGCAGAAACGTCTCCAATCCAAAACATGGTCATAGCGAGTCGAAGCAAAGTTTGAAAGTAAATAAAAAGCCACAACTGGCAAAAATAGGACTAGATTCCTAACAAACTACCCTATTACTGGACCACTCTCCAAACTGGTTGTTGATATCCCGAGCTACCATCTCCCATTGGGTAGAATCAGTAACCAAAGGCTCCCTGGTTTCTACAGGAATGAGTAACGTCCATGTATGGATCAAAGATGTTGCCGTGTAAACGATCTGCAAAAAATTTATACGAGTTTGTCTGTTAAAAACAATGTCATTTCTGAAGTTGAATATGGCCCACAGTAAATCAATACTCCAATCTGAATATCTCTCGCTAAATTAAAATCCATCCCATTTAACCACGTCCTAGGTAACGTGTGAATATCATGTGGAGGAGTGATATTAAAGGCTATCTAAACTGATCGACAAATTTTTTTGGGAACGGACAGTCAAGAAAAAGGTGTTTGATGGTCTCAACTTTATCACAAAAGTTGCATCTTTTATTACCCTCCCAATTATGTTTTGCCAAATTATCCTTAGTCAAAATTACCTCCTTGTGGACAACCCACATGAAGATCTTAATTCGTAAGGGCACTTTGACCTTCCAAATGTGAATCGATTTGGGAATCAGGCATGAGTCAATTAAGCTAAGGTAAATAGATTTGAGTGAGAAGATGCCATTCATGGTTAACTTCAAATGACCCCTCCGATAGGTGGATATCTGTAACATCCTGATGCTCAGAATGTTTAAAAAAAAGTTTTCAAAAAGTAGGTCGAGAAAACTTCGATTGATTTATTTGGTAACAAAAATTTAAGTTTGAGTTTTTGAAATTTAGAGGATTTCATTTGAACTAATCACAACCAAATTTAATTTTTGTTTGGTTCTTTTATTTTAACTTTGTTTTATTTTCTTCTTCAGACATATTTAATCTAGTGAGTCTACATTTTCTTGGATGTCTCAATTCATTTGATATATGTTTGAGCTTCTTTTATTTTACATATTTTCCTAAGAGAAAATATGTTTCCTTACCACCTATAAAATATCTGGACTGGAATTTCTAGGCGAGTATATTTCATTCTATTCCTTAGGTTTAGCAATTTTTTTAATCTATTGAATGGGCCTAGGCCATTTGTTTTCTTTTCTTCCTCGCTTCTTTTTCCTAATAGGCCTAGTTGAACTAGACCAGTACCACGCAAGGATCACCTCTTCTTCCTTAAGATTCTTTGTCTCGTACATCCAAGCGACACCACATACACATATATAGAAAACTGATGCATCCTCCTTTAATTCCCTGTGTCTCTCTGCATATTTTTTTCCATCTTCCAGCGCTGCTCTTCTCCTAGCCCCAGCACCCGAGCGTTTCTTCTTCCTCCACACACGCATAAACGCACACACCTACAGAAGAACAAACGTTCAGCCTCCAGAGAAGAAACGTACAGCCACTCTCCTACCCTCCTATTGTTGGAATTATGCCCTAGAGGCAATCATAAATAAGTTATTATTATAATTCCTGTATCAAGATAATCATTTATTATCCATTCTATAATTGTATTGAATCAAGACTTAGATACATGTGTGGATACATAGACAAAACACTGTCCCTAGCAAGCCTCTAGTTGGCTAGCCAGTTGATCAAGGATAGTCAGGGTCTTTTGACTATGTACAAGGTGTTGTTGCTTGATAACTGGATCACATCATTGGGTGAATCATGTGATGGACTAGACCCAAACTAATAGACGTAGCATGTTGATCGTGTCATTTTGTTGCTACTGTTTTCTGCGTGTGAAGTATTTATTCCAATGACCATGAGATCATATAACTCACTCGCACCGGAGGAATGCTTTGTGTGTATCAAACGTCACAACGTAACTGGGTGACTATAAAGATGCTCTCCAGGTATCTCCGAAGGTGTACGTTGAGTTAGTATGGATCAAGACTGGGATTTGTCACTCCGTGTGACGGAGAGGTATCTCGGGGCCCACTCGGTAATACAACATCACACACAAGTCTTGCAAGCAATGTGACTTAGTGTAAGTCACGGGATCTTGTATTACGGAACGAGTAAAGAGACTTTTCGGTAAACGAGATTGAAATAGGTATGTGGATACTGACAATCGAATCTCGGGCAAGTAACATGCCGAAGGACAAAGGGAATGACATATGGGATTATGTGAATCCCTAGCACTGAGGTTCAAACGATAAGATCTTTGTAGAATATGTAGGATCCAATATGGGCAATCAGGTCCCACTATTGGATATTGACCGAGGAGTCCCTCGGGTCATGTCTACATAGTTCTCGAACCCGCAGGGTCTGCACACTTAAGGTTCGGCATTGTTTTATGCGTATTTGAGTTATATGGTTGGTTACCAAATGTTGTTCGGAGTCCCGGATGAGATCAGGACGTCACAAGGGTTTCCGGAATGGTCCGGAGACGAAGATTGATATATAGGATGACCTCATTTGATTACCCGAAAGATTTCGGCATTATCAGGAATGTACCGGGAGTGACGAATGGATTCCGGATGTTCACCGGGGGGGGGGGAAGCCCATAGACCTTAGGGGTGCCGCACCAGCCCTTAGTGGGTTGGTGGGCAATCCCAAGAAGTCCCCTGTGGAGGAGAGAAAGAAAATCAAAGAGAAAAAAAGGGGAAGTGGGAAAATAGAGAAGGACTCCACCTTGCAATCCTAGTTGGACTAGGATTGGAGGAGGAATCCTCCTCGCCCCCCTTCGGCCGACCCCTTGGGGCTCCTTGAGCCTCAAGGCAAGGTCCCTCCCCTCCCTCCTATATATACTAAGGTATTAGGGCTGATTTGAGGAAACTTTTCCACGGCAGCCCGACCACATACCTCCATGATTTTTCCTCTAGATCGCGTTTCTGCGGAGCTCGGGCGGAGCCCTGCTGAGATAAGATCACCACCAACTTCCGGAGCGCCGTCATGCTGCCGGAGAACTCATCTACCTCTCCGTCTCTCTTGCTGGATCAAGAAGGCCGAGATCATCGTCGAGCTGTACGTGTGCTGAACGCGGAGGTGTCGTCCGTTCGGCACTAGATCGGAGCGGATCGTGGGACAGTTCGTTGGACGGTTCGCGGGGAGGATCGAGGGACGTGAGGACATTACACTACATCAACCGCGTTTCTTAACGTTTCCAGCTGTGAGATCTACACGGTACGTAGATCGGAAATCCCCTCTCGTAGATGGACATCACCATGATAGGCCTTCGTGCGCGTAGGAAATTTTTTCTTTCCCATGCGATGTTCCCCAACAGTGGCATCATGAGCTAGGTTCATGCGTAGATGTCATCTCGAGTACAACACAAAAGTTTTTGTGGGCGGTGATGTGCGATTTGCTGCCCTCCTTAGTCATTTATTAATTCCGCGGTATTGTTGGATCGAAGCGGCTCGGACCGACATTACTCGTACGCTTACGAGAGACTGGTTTCATCGCTACGAGCAACCTCGTTGCTCAAAGATGACTGGCGAGTGTCGGTTTCTCCAACTTTAGTTGAATTGGATTTGACCGAGGAGGTCCTTGGATGAGGTTAAATAGCAATTCATACATCTCTGTTGTGGTGTTTGCGTAAGTAAGATGCGATCCTACTAGATACCCATGGTCACCACGTAAAACATGCAACAACAATTAGAGGATGTCTAACCTGTTTTTGCAGGGTATGCTTGTGATGTGATATGGACGATGATGTGATGTGATATATTGGATGTATGAGATGATCATGTTGTAATAGTTAATATCGACTTGCACGTCGATGGTACAGCAACCGGCAGGAGCCATAGGGTTGTCTTTAAACTAATGTTTGTGCTTGCAGATGCGTTTACTATATTGCTAGGATGTAGCTTTAGTGGTAATAGCATGAATAGCACGACAACCCCGATGGCAACACGTTGATGGAGATCATGGTGTGGCACCGGTGACAGAAGATCGTGCCAGTGCTTTGGTGATGGAGGTCAAGAAGCACATGATGATGGCCATATCATGTCACTTATGAATTGCATGTGATGTTATCCTTTTATGCACCTTATTTTGTTTAGAACGACGGTATCATTATGAGGTGATCCCTCACTAAAATTTCAAGACGAAATTGTGTTCTCCCCACTGTGCACCGTTGCTACAGTTCGTCGTTTCGAGACACCACGTGATGATCGGGTGTGATAGACTCAACGTTCACATACAATGGGTGCAAAACATTTGCACACGCGGAACACTCGGGTTAAGCTTGACGAGCCTAGCATGTGCAGACATGCCCTCGGAACACATGAGACCGAAAGCATAGGGATGCTTACCACTGAAACTATCCTCAACTCACTTGATGATCGGAGTTGAGCTAGTGGAACTAGATCATCAACCACTCAAATGACTAGAGAGATGTACTTTTTGAGTGGGAGTTTAGCAAGTAATTTGATTAAGTTAAACTCTAATTATCGTGAACATAGTCTAAGTCCACTTTGAATATATTTTGTTGTAGATCAATGGCTCACGCGACAGTCACCCTGAATTTAAATACATTCCTAGAGAAAGCTAAGTTGAAAGATGATGGAAGCAACTCTGTAGAATGGGCTCATAATCTTAAGTTACTCCTGCAAGCTGGGAAGAAGGATTATGTCCTTAATGCTGTGCTAGGAGATGAACCACCTGCCACGGCTGACCAAGATGTTAAGAACGCTTGGTTAACACGTAAGGAGGACTACTGAGTAGTTCAATGTGCAGTCTTGTATGGTTAGAGCCGGGACTTCAACGTTGCTTTGAGCGTCATGGAGCATATGAGATGTTCGAAGAATTGAAGTTTATCTTTCAGAAGAACGCCCGGATTGAGATGTATGAGACCTCCGATAAATTGTATGCTTGCAAGATGGAGGAGAATTCGTCTGTCAGTGAACATGTGCTCAAAATGTCTGGGTACTCAAACCGTCTAGCTGAGCTGGGGATTGAACTCCCGCAAGATGCTATCACTGACAGAATTCTTCAATCACCGTGGCCAAGCTATAAGGGCTTTGTGTTGAACTATAACATGCAAGGGATGAACAAGTCACCCGGTGAGTTATTCGCGATGCTGAAAGTCGCAGAGTCAGAACTCTGTAAAGAGCATCAAGTGTTGATGGTGAATAAGACCACTAGTTTCAAGAGAACCAGCAAAGGAAAGAAGGGAAATTGAAAGAAGAGCGGCAAGCCTATTGCCAATCCAACGAAGAAACCCAAAGCTGGACCTAAGCCTGAAACGAAGTGCTATTATTGCAAGGGTATGGGTCACTGGAAGCGCCACTGCCCCAAGTATCTGGCTGATAAGAAGGCGGCCCAAGAAAAATCAGATATATTTGATATACATGTTATTGATGTGTACTTAACCAGCTCTCGTAGTAGTGCCTCGGTATTCGATACCGGTTTTGTTGCTCATATTTCCAACTCGAAACAGGAACTATGGAATAAGCAAAGGCTGGCGAAGGATGAAGTGACCATGCGCGTGGGAAATGGTTCCAAGGTTGATGCAATCGCCGTCGGCACAGTTTCACTTCAGTTACCATCAGGATTAGTTATGAACATGAATAAATGTTATTTAGTGCCTGTGTTAAGTATGAACATTATATATGGATCTTGTTTATTGCGAGACGGTTACTCGTTTAAGTCAGAGAATAATGGTTGTTCTATTTCTATGAGTAATATCTTTTATGGTCATGCATCCAATGTGAGAGGATTGTTCATATTGAATCTTGATAGTGATAATACACATATACATAACACTGAGACCAAAAGAGTTAGAGTTGACAATGATAGCGCCATGTTTTTATGGCATTGCCGCTTAGGTCATATTGGTGTAAAGCGCATGAAGCAACTCCATACCGATGGACTTTTGGAGTCACTTGACTCTGATTCACTTGACACGTGCGAACCATGCCTCATGGGCAAGATGACTAAAACTCCGTTCTTTGGAACAATGGAGCGTGCAAGTGACTTGTTGGAAATCATACATACCGATGTGTGGTCCGATGCACACGGCGGATATCGTTATTTTCTCACCTTCACTGACGATTTGAGTAGATATGGTTATGTCTACATGATGAAGCACAAGTCTGAAACATTTGAAAAGTTCAAGGAATTTCCGAGTGAAGTTGAAAATCATCGTACCAAGAAGATCAAGTTCCTATGGTCTGATCGTGGGGGTGAATATCTGAGTTTCGAGTTTGGTGCTCACTTAAGACAATGTGGAATTGTTTCACAGTTGACACCGCCTGGAACACCGCAGCGTAATGGTGTGTCCGAACATCGTAATCGTACTTTATTAGAGATGGTGCGATCTATGATGTCTCTTACCGATTTGTCGTTAACGTTTTGGGGTTATGCATTAGAAACAGCTGCATTCACTTTAAATAGGGCACCATCAAAATCCGTTGAGACGATACCATATGAACTATGGTATGGAAAAAGACCAAAGTTGTCGTTTCTTAAAGTTTGGGGATGTGATGCATACGTCAAAAAGCTTCAGCCTGAAAAGCTAGAACCCAAAGCAGAAAAGTGTGTCTTCATACGTTACCCAAAAGAGACAGTTGTGTATACCTTCTATCTCAAATCTGAGGGCAAAGTGTTTGTTGCTAAGAACGGAGCTTTTCTCGAGAAGGAGTTTCTCTCGAGAGAATTGAGTGGGAGGAAGATAGAACTTGATGAGGTTGTCGAACCTCTCATCCCTCTGGATGGTGGCGCAGGGCAAGGGGAAACCCCTGTCGTCGCGACGCCGGTTGAGGAGGAAGTTAATGATGATGATCATGAAACTCAGAATCAAGTTCCTATTGGACCTCCTAGGTCGACGAGATCGCGCACTGCTCCAGAGTGGTACGGTAATCCTGTCTTATCAATTATGTTGTTAGACAATAATGAGCCTGCGAATTACGAAGAAGCAATGGTGGGCCCGGATTCCAACAAATGGCTAGAGGCCATGAAGTCCGAGATAGGATCTATGTATGAAAACAAAGTGTGGACTTTGGAAGTACTAC
Source organism: Hordeum vulgare subsp. vulgare (assembly GCF_904849725.1). NCBI lineage: Eukaryota > Viridiplantae > Streptophyta > Magnoliopsida > Poales > Poaceae > Hordeum > Hordeum vulgare. The sequence goes on along the minus strand of NC_058520.1, from coordinate 226,996,713 downwards.
CTGAAGGCCGCAAGGCTATTCAGAACAAATGGATCTTTAAGAAGAAGATGGACGTTGACAGTAAAGTAACCATTTATAAAGCTCGACTTGTGGCAAAGGGTTTTTCACAAGTTCAAGGAGTTGACTACGATCAGACGTTCTCACCCGTAGCGATGCTTAAGTCCGTCAGAATCATGTTAGCAATAGCTGCATTTTTCAATTATGAAATCTGGCACATGGATGTGAAAACGGCTTTCCTTAACGGTTTCCTTAAGGAAGAGTTGTATATGATGCAAACCAAAGGTTTTGTCGATCCTAAAAATGCTAACAAAGTGTGCAAGCTCCAGCGATCCATTTATGGACTGGTTCAAGCATCTCGGAGTTGGAATAAATGCTTTGATGAGGTGATCAAGGCATTTGGGTTTATACAAGTGGTTGGAGAAACTTGTATTTACAAGAAAGTGAGTGGGAGCTCTGTGGCGTTTCTAATATTATATGTGGATGACATATTGCTGATTGGAAACAATGTGGAGCTTTTGGAGAGCATAAAAGGTTACTTGAATAAAAGTTTCTCTATGAAGGACCTAGGAGAAGCTGCTTACATTCTAGGCATTAAGATCTACAGGGATAGATCGAAATGCGTGATAGGACTTTCACAAAGCACATACCTTGATAAAGTTTTGAAGAAGTTCAAAATGGATCAGTCCAAGAAAGAGTTCTTGCCAGTGTTACAAGGTATTAAATTGAGTAAGACTCAGTGCCCAGCAACTGAGGAAGATAGAAAGACAATGAGTTTCGTCCCCTATGCTTCAGCCATAGGTTCTACCATGTATGCAATGTTGTGCACTAGACCAGACGTTAGCCTGGCCATAAGTATGGCAGGTAGGTTCCAGAGTAATCCAGGAGTGGATCACTGGACGGCAGTCAAGAATATCCTGAAGTACCTAAAAAGGACTAAGGAGATGTTTCTCGTATATGGAGGTGACAAAGAGCTCGCCGTATAGGGTTACGTCGATGCAAGCTTTGACACAGATCCGGACGACTCTAAGTCGCAAACTGGATACATATTTATTCTTAATGGGGGTGCGGTAAGCTGGTGCAGTTCGAAGCAAAGCATTGTAGCTGATTCTCCATGTGAAGCGGAGTACATGGCTGCCTCAGAGGTAGCTAAGGAGGGTGTCTGGATGAAGCAGTTCATGACGGATCTTGGAGTGGTGCCGAGCGCACTGAATCAAATAACCTTGTTTTGTCACAACACGGGTGCCATTGCCTTAGCAAAGGAACCACGATTTCACAAGAAGACCAGACACATCAAACGAAGCTTCAACCTCATCCGCGACTATGTCGAGGAGGAGGACGTGAATATATGCAAAGTTCACACGGATAAATTATTGACTCTAATGTAATTCGCATGGTAATAGACGTAGCATGTTGATCAAGGATAGTCAGGGTCTTCTGACTATGTACAAGGTGTTGTTGCTTGATAACTGGATCACATCATTGGGTGAATCATGTGATGGACTAGAACCCAACTAATAGACGTAGCATGTTGATCGTGTCCTTTTGTTGCTACTGTTTTCTGTGTGTCAAGTGTTTATTCCTATGACCATGAGATCATATAACTCACTGGCACCGGAGGAATGCTTTGTGTGTATCAAACGTCACACCGTAACTGGGTGACTATAAAGATGCTCTACAGGTATCTCCGAAGGTGTCCGTTGAGTTAGTATGGATCAAGACTGGGATTTGTCACTCCGTGTGACGGAGAGGTATCTCGGGGCCCACTCGGTAATACAACATCACACACAAGCCTTGCAAGCAATGTGACTTAGTGTAAGTCACGGGATCTTGTATTACGGGACGAGTAAAGAGACTTGCCGGTAAACGAGATTGAAATAGGTATGTGGATACTGACGATCAAATCTCTGGCAAGTAACATGCCGAACGACAAAGGGAATGACATACAGGATTATATGAATCCCTAGCACTGAGGTTCAAATGATAAGATCTTCATAGAATATGTAGGATCCCATATGGGCATCCAGGTCCCTCTATTGGATATTGACCGAGGAGTCCCTCGGGTCATGTCTACATAGTTCTCGAACCCGCAGGGTGTGCACACTTAAGGTTCGGCGTTGTTTTGTGCGTATTTGAGTTATATTGTTGGTTACAGAATGTTGTTCGGAGTCCTGAATAAGATCACGGAAGTCACGAGGGTTTCCGGAATGGTCCGGAGACAAATATTGATATAGGATTCCACCTTCCAAAATACTTGTTCGGAGTCCTGAATGAGATCACGGACGTCACGAGGGTCTGAAAATCAAAGAGAAAAGAAAAAAGGGGGAAGTGGGAAAATAGAGAAGGACTCCACCTTCCAATCCTAGTTAGACTAGGATTGGAGGAGGAATCCTCCTCCCCCCACTTCGGCCGACCCCTTGGGGCTCCTTGAGCCTCAAGGCAAGGTTCCTCCCCTCCCTCCTATATATACTGAGGTATTAGGGCTGATTTGAGACAACTTTGCCACGGCAGCCCGACCACATACCTCCACGGTTTTTGTTCTAGATCGCGTTTCTGCGGAGCTCAGGCGGAGCCCTGCTGAGATAAGATCACCACCAACCTCCAGAGCACCGTCACGCTGCCGGCGAAATCATCTACCTCTCCATCTCTCTTGCTGGATCAAGAAGGCCGAGATCATCGTTGAGCTGTACGTGTGCCGAGACGGATCACACGTTTTGCACACGTACAGCTCAACGATCGTCTCGGCCTTCGTGATCCAGCAAGAGAGACGAAGAGGTATTGAGTTCTCCGGCAGCATGACGGTACTCCGGAGGTTGGTGGTGATCTAATCTCAGCAGGGCTCCGCCCGAGCTCCGCAGAAACGCGATCTAGAGGAAAAACCGTGGAGGTATGTGGTCGGGCTGCCTTGCCAAAGTTGTCTCAAATCAGCCCTAATACCTCCGTATATATAGATGGGAGGGGAGGGGCCTTGCCTTCAGGCTCAAGGAGCCCCAAGGGGGTCGGCCGAAGGGGGGGAGGAGGAATCCACCTCCAATCCTAGTCCAATTAGGATTGGAAGGTGGAGTCCTTCCCTTCCTTCCCACTTCCCCTTTTTTTCTTTTCTCTTTAATTTTTTCTTATCCTGCGCAGGGTCCTTCTTGGGCTTTCCCACCAGCCCACTAAGGGATGGTGAGGCACCCCTAAGGCCTATGGGCTTCTCCGGGGTGGGCTGCCCCCCCGGTGAACATCCGAAACCCATTCGTCACTCCTGGTACATTCCCGGTAATGCCGAAAACTTTCCGGTACTCAAATGAGGTCATCCTATATATCAATCTTTGTCATCGGACCATTCTAGAAACCCTCGTGACGTCCGTGATCTCATACGGGACTCTGAACAAATTTTGGTAACCAACCATATAACTTTAATACGCATAAAACAACGTCGAACCTTAAGTGCGCAGACCTGCGGGTTCGAGAACTATGTAGACATGACCCGAGGGACTCCTCGGTCAATATCCAATAGCAGGACCTGGATGCCCATATTGGATCCTACATATCCTACGAAGATCTTATCGTTTGAACCTCAGTGCCAAGGATTCATATAATCCCGTATGTCATTCCCTTTGTCCTTCGGTATGTTACTTGCCCGAGATTCAATCGTCAGCATCCGGATACCTATTTCAATCTCATTTACCGGCAATTCTCTTTACTCGTTCTGTAATACAAGAGCTCGTAACTTGCACTAAGTCACATTGCTTGCAAGGCTTATGTGTGATGTTGTATTACCGAGTGGGCCCCGAGATACCTCTCCCTCACACGGAGTGACAAATCCCAGTCTCGATCCATAATAACTCAACGAGCACCTTCGGAGATACCTGTAGAGCATCTTTATAGTCACCCAGTTTCGTTGCGACGTTTGATACACACAAAGCATTCCTCTCGTGTCAGTGAGTTATATGATCTCATGGTAATAGGAATAAATACTTGACACGCAGAAAATAGTAGAACAAAATGACACGATCAACATGCTACGTCTATTAGTTTGGGTCTAGTGCATCACATGATTCTCCCAATGATGTGTTCCAGTTATCAAGCAACAACACATTGTACATAGTCAAAAGACCCTGACTATCCTTGATCAACTGGCTAGCCAACTAGAGGCTTGCTAGGGATAGTGTTTTGTCTATGTATCCACACATGTACCTAAGTCTTCATTCAATACAATTATAGCATGGATAATAAACGATTATCTTGATACAGGAACTATAATAATAACTTATTTATCATTCCCTCTAGGGTATTATTCCAACAGTCTCCCACTTGCACTAGAGTCAATAATCTAGCCCTCACATCACCATGCGAATTACATTGTAATAAATCTAACACCCATACAGTTCCGGTGTTGATCATGCTTTGCCTGTGGAAGAGGTTTAGTCAGCGGGTCTGCCACATTTAGATCCGTGTGCACTTTGCATATATTTACGTCCTCCCCTTCGACGTAGTCGCGGATGAGGTTGAAGCGTCGTTTGATGTGTCTGGTCTTCTTGTGAAACCGTGGTTCCTTTGCTCAGACAATGGCACCCATGTTGTAACAAAACAGGGTTATTGGATTCACTGCGCTCGGCACGATTCCAAGATCCGTCATGAATTGCTTCATCCACACACCCTCCTTAGCCACCACCGAGGAAGCCATGTACTCCGCTTCACATGTAGAATCAGCTAATACGCTTTGCTTGGAACTGCACCAGCTTACCGCACCCCCATTAAGAATAAATACGTATCCGGTCTGCGACTTAGAGTCGTCCGGATCTGTGTCAAAGCTTGCATCGACGTAACCTTTTACGGCGAGCTCTTCGTCACCTCCATACACGAGAAACATCTCCTTAGTCCTTTTCAGGTACTTCAGGATATTCTTGACCGTCGTCCAGTGATCCACTCCTGGATTACTCTGGAACCTGCCTGCCATACTTATGGCCAGGCTAACGTCCGGTCTAGTGCGCAACATTGCATACATGATAGAACCTATGGCTGAAGCATAGGGGATGGTGCTCATATGCTCTCTATCTTTATTAGTTGCTGGGCACCGAGTCTTACTCAATCTCGTACCTTGTAAAACTCGCAAGAACCCCTTCTTGGACTGTTCTATTTTGACCTCTTCAAAACTTTATCAAGGTATGTACTTTGTGAAAGTCCTATCACGCGTTTCGATCTATCCCTATAGGTCTTAATGCCTAGAATGTAAGCAGCTTCTCCAAGGTCCTTCATAGATAAACTTTTATTCAAGTAATCATTTATGCTCTCCAAAAACTCCACGTTGTTTCCAATCAACAATATGTCAGCCACATATAATATTAGAAACGCCACAGAGCTCCCACTCACTTTCTTGTAAATAAAAGATTCTCCAACCACTTGCATAAACCCAAATGCTTTGATCAGCTCATCAAAGCGTTTATTCCAACTCCGAGATGCTTGAACCAGTCCATAAATGGATCGCTGGAGCTTGCACACTTTGTTAGCATTTTTAGGATCGACAAAACCTTCGGGCTGCATCATATACAACTCTTCCTTAAGGAAACCGTTAAGGAACGCCGTTTTCACATCCATGTGCCAGATTTCATAATTGAAAAATGCAGCTATTGCTAACATGATTATGACGGACTTAAGCATCGCTACGGGTGAGAACGTCTCATCGTAATCAACTCCTTGAACCTGTGAAAAACCCTTTGCCACAAGTCGAGCTTTATAAATGGTTACTTTACCGTCAACGTCCATCTTCTTCTTAAAGATCCATTTGTTCTGAATAGCCTTGCGGCCTTCAGGTAGTACTTCCAAAGTCCACACTTTGTTTTCATACATAGATCCTATCTCGGACTTCATGGCCTCTAGCCATTTGTTGGAATCCGGGCCCACCATTGCTTCTTTGTAATTCGCAGGCTCATTATTGTCTAACAACATAATTGATAAGACAGGATTACCGTACCACTCTGGAGCAGTGCGCGATCTCGTCGACCTAGGAGGTCCAATAGGAACTTGATTCTGAGTTTCATGATCATCATCATTAACTTCCTCCTCAACCGGCGTTGCAACGATAGGGGTTTCCCCCTGCCCTGCGCCACCATCCAGAGGGATGAGAGGTTCGACAACCTCAAAAAGTTCTATCTTCTTCCCACTCAATTCTCTTGAGAGAAACTCCTTCTCGAGAAAAGCTCTGTTCTTAGCAACAAACACTTTGCCCTCAGATTTGAGATAGAAGGTATAGACAACTGTCTCTTTTGGGTAACCTATGAAGATGCACTTTTCCGCTTTGGGTTCCAGCTTTTTAGGCTGAAGCTTTTTGACATAAGCATCACATCCCCAAACTTTAAGAAATGAAAACTTTGGTCTTTTGCCATACCACAGTTCGTATGGTGTCGTCTCAATGGATTTTGATGGTGCCCTATTTAAATTGAATGCAGCTGTTTCTAATGCATAACCCCAAAACGATAACGACAAATCGGTAACAGACATTATAGATCGCACCATCTCTAATAAAGTACGATTACGATGTTCGGACACACAATTACGCTGCGGTGTTCCAGGCGGTGTCAACTGTGAAACAATTCCACATTGTCTTAAGTGAGCACCAAACTCAAAACTCAGATATTCACCCCCACGATCAGACCGTAGGAACTTGATCTTCTTGTTACGATGATTTTCAACTTCACTCTGAAATTGCTTGAACTTTTCAAATGTTTCAGGCTTGTGCTTCATCAAGTAGACATAACCATATCTACTCAAATCGTCAGTGAAGGTGTGAAAATAACGATATCCGCCGCGTGCCTCCACACTCATCGGACCACAGACATCGGTATGTATGATTTCCAACAAGTCACTTGCACGCTCCATTGTTCCAGAGAACGGAGTTTTAGTCATCTTGCCCAGGAGGCATGGTTTGCACGTGTCTAGTGAATCAAAGTCAAGTGACTCCAAAAGTCCATCGGTATGGAGTTTCTTCATGCGCTTTACACCAATATGACCTAAGCGGCAATGCCATAAAAACAAGGCGCTATCATTGTTAACTCTAACTCTTTTGGTCTCAATGTTATGTATATGTTCATTATCACTATCAAGATTCAATATGAACAATCCTCTCACATTGGGTGCATGACCATAAAAGATATTACTCGTAGAAATAGAACAACTATTATTCTCTGACTTAAACGAGTAACCGTCTCGCAATAAACAAGATCCAGATATAATGTTCATGCTTAACGCAGGCACTAAGTAACAATTATTTAAGTTCATAACTAATCCAGATGGTAACTGAAGTGAAACTGTGCCGAGGGTGATTGCATCAACCTTGGAACCATTTCCCACGCACATCATCACTTCATCCTTCGTCAGCCTTCGCTTATTCCGCAGTTCCTGTTTTGAGTTGCAAATATGAGCAACAAAATCGGTATCGAATACCCAGGCACTACTACGAGAGCTGGTTAAGTAGACATCAATAACATGTATATCAAATATACCTGATTTTTCTTAGGCCGCCTTCTTATCAGCCAGATACTTGGGGCAGTTGCGCTTCCAGTGACCCATACCCTTGCAATAATAGCACTCAATTTCAGGCTTAGGTCCATCTTTGGGTTTCTTCGTCGGATTGGCAACAAGCTTGCCGATCTTCTTCGAACTACCCTTCTTTCCTTTGCCATTTCTCTTGAAACTTGTCACGCCCAAGATGCGACCCTATCCTCAATTTGGCACGAAGGCCTCGTCAGGGATAGAAGCGCATCTTGTCATGTCGCAAGAATGGATATCTTTACAAGTACATGTACTGAAGAGAAGAGATATATATATATAGAATTGGCTTACACTCGCCACAAGCTACATTAGAGTCACAGCAGTGCATTACATATTAATCAAGAGTAAGAGCAGGGTCTGACTACGGACGAAAACAAACGACAAAAGAAGAACGACGTCCATCCTTGCTATCCCAGGCTGCCGGCCTGGAACCCATCCTAGATCGATGATGAAGAAGAAGAAGAATCAACTCCAAATGTACAATCAACGCGCTCGCGTCAAGTAACCTGTACCTGTACCTGCAACTGGTGTTGTAGTAATCTGTGAGCCACAGGGGACTCAGCAATCTCATTTCCAAAGGTATCAAGACTAGCAAAGCTTAATGGGTGAGATATGGTTAAGTGGTGAGGTTGCAGTAGGGGCTAAGCATTTATATATGGTGGCTAACTTACAAGTACAAGAATAAAGAGAGGGAAGATCTACGCATAACGGACGTGAACTACTCATGATCAAATGAATGATCCTGAACACCTACCTACGACAGACATAACCCCACCGCGTCCTCGATCGGAGAAGGAACTCACGAAAGAGACCGTCACGGTTACACACGCAGTTGGCATATTTTAATTGAGTTAACTTCAAGTTATCTAGAACTAGTGTTAAACAAAGTGTCCACGTTGCCACATAACCGCGGGCACAGCTTTCTGAAAAGATTTAACCCTGCAAGGGTGCTCCAACTAGTCCATCACAAATTACCACAAGCCCCATAGAAATCCTCAATCACGAAGCTCGCAACCTCGTCGGATTCCCTAGTGGAAAACCTCAACTCTGAGATTACCCAAACCATCACCGGAATCCCGATGCACAAGATATTTCGTCAAAGGTAAAACTAATCAAGCAAGGCCGCCCGACGTGTCGACAATCCCGATAGGAGCTGCGTATCTCGTTCTCAGGACAGGACCGATGGGTCACACTAGGAGAAACCAAACCTTGGGTTGCCCCGCGGTGGCCCCGTAGTCTGCCAATTTTGACCAACACTCATGAGGAGCACTGCCCGGGGGTTGATTAAATTATCCTCGGGGTCCGGAAAGTCCCTATGCAATTTTATTAGGTGATTAGGCAAATGTAGTACCAAAGTTGGGCCTTGCCAGACCAGCTTTAATTCAAAACGAATTATCAAGGGGGTCCCCATAACAACCCCGATCGTGTTAGGAGCCCTCAATTATGGAACATAACACCGGTAGCCGAAACTAAGGGGGCAAAGGTGGAACAAAACAACAGGCTAGAAAGGCCGAGCCTTCCACCTTTTACCAGTATATAGGTGCATTAAATTAAATAGCATTTAATATGATGATATAACAAGGAACCCATGTTTTCACATGGAAGCAATGCACCTGCAACTGGCAACGCTAACACAGGGTTAAGCAAGCGGTAACATAGCCAATCAGTGGTTTGCTAGGTTGAACAGGTTGAAGGTTTTCATGGCATTCTTGAGAGGCTGTTATTTAACACGTGGTAGGCAACAAGACATAATCGATAGAAGCGATAAAACTAGCATTGCAATGATAGTAATGGTATCTGGGGAAATGGTCATCTTGCCTGATATCCCGCTTGGAAGAAGAATGCCTCTGTGAAGCAGACGAACCGACGAGGTCGAACGGGTCCTCACAATCCGGCACGCTGTAGAACTCTATCGAGACGAAGCACACCGGAAACACAAATCAACACACGGAATTCACCACACGATGCACAACACAAATGATGCATGTGCAGCTGAATACATGCAAGTCATGGCATGACAATTCACACAAATAGACACTACACAATAAGTGAAGTTCAATATGCAACGAGTTGCATATTGACGAAACTCCACGTTAGTTATTTAGTTCTATCCCGATTATCTACACGGCAATATTAAATGTGGTTGAACATGGCAGGAGGTGAAGCGTAATTAAACTACCTATCTAGGCATTTTAAGTGAGGTCGGAAATGACATATAGCATCTCCAAGATGACCTCACATGTTAATTAACAATTCTGTCCAGGTCTGAACTAACACATATAATTATTTGTTAAACAGCAAAACAAATAGGTTGACGTGATTCTACGCATCATTTCAAGCAATCTACACATAAAGAACATCTCCAACGGAGCTACGGTTCAAAAGATACAAGCACCGCAAGATATGATGGCATGAATGAAACATGTGTGCAACGACGGTCATGAGCACTTCAAAACATACAATCAGCAAAAGAAAATGAAACTACGCGAGATTCTAGGAAAGTTTCATGTAGGACACGATCAAATCGGAGCTACGGATCAAAACAAGAAATGACTACAATCTGCCAAAATCAGCCACATAGCATTTTCTACGCCCCACAACTACGAGCTACACAACTCCAATCTACTCAACCAAGGCACGACACAAAAGAGGGAAAGAAGCACTACAACAAACAACTAACAACAACTAGCATGGCATCATGGATCACTAGGGCAAGAAGTCACAAAATGGCATCTCACACACAGTTTCAGACTTAGTGAAAATAACACTTCATGAAAGTGCAGTTTTCGATCTGAAGCCATATTGACAGCAGCAAAACCATAAGGTACAGGACTCCAAATGGCATGAAAATACACAGCATGCTAGAGAAACACAAGGTCTCCAACTAACTCCGTTGCACCAACCTCAAAAGAGCTACATATCACATGATAGAAGCAAGACAAGACAGCAACAAAATATAACAGATTTCAGACTTAGAAATATTTCAGCTCCTCCAAATCAGCACTATTTCTAGCAACTTGAGAGCAAGCAAACCACACCTAAACATGCATTTCTATTGCAACCAAAAATACCAGGGGCTAGAGTAAACATCAAAGATCAACTCTCTAGTTGACAACTCCGTCAAACGAAGCACGGAATAAATCCTACGAAAGAGACAAGAGGGCAACATAGCAAAATATCGTGCGAACTAACTTGCTCAAAAGCTAAATCTAATTGCACAGAAAAATCCCATGGATTTTTCTACCCCGAAAACATATAAAATATGTAGGGTTGCACAACATTAATAATACCACACGTAAATGCGAGATAATAAGCTATACACGGAAAATGAACTAGCGTCAAATCCCTACACGCAAAAATACCAAAGACCGCTCTAAAATACATGGCAAAGGGGGTTCCTAAAACATGGACATTTAGCCTACGGCATACGGGAAAACCGGACACGCTCAAAAAAGAAAGACGGGACACAAACATAATAGGACAGCTCGTGAACCTAGGCATATGGCGGCTCAAACTACGTCAAACAAATACGCAAGGTGCACCAACGTAATCTACGCGTAAAACTACACGAAAACCATATACTACACGTTTCGATCCGACTAACGGAATAAAAGTTACAAGCGTTTTAATATTTAGCTAATTCCTGAAAAAGAAATCAATTCGGGAAAATCCTAAAATTCTATTGGGCCGAACAGTGGGCGCGAGATAATAGAAAAAAATCCCTAGGCGAGGAATAGGAGGGCAGGGGCTCACCTGAGGGCCTCTTGGGCCTGGCGCTGGAGGAGCGAAGGGAGGCTGCGGCCCACTCACAGGGCGAGGCCCAGGCGCAGGAGGCGCTGTCGTTCTCCTCCCGTGCCCTCGGGCACGAGACCTGGCCATGGCGCTGGCCGAGATGCGGGGCGACGCCGACGATACCCCGGCGAGGTGGCTAGATCCACGTGGGCACGGGCGGATCCGGGGCTGGGGCACCCATTCCCGGCGACGGAAGGTCGAGGCGACGCCGGGGCGAGGAGATCAGGCGGCGGCGGGTTCGGTCGACGTTCGGGCGCGGCGGCTGGACGACGGTGCTCCGGCGAGGCACCAAGGTGGCGAGGCGAAGGGGAGCTCGGGCAGGAGCGGCGAGGGGCACCGGATCCGGGCTGCCGGTGGCGAGGCTTGTAGGAGGCGAGGCGGCGGCGCGAGGCTCCGGTGGAGCTCGGGAGGAGCTGCGCGTATCTCGGGCTCCAAGCGGCGGCGGCTGCAGACCGGGGCGGCGGCCAGATGGGCTCGACGGGCATCGCGTGGGCTCGCGGGCCAGGCGGCGCGAGACGGAGGTGGGAGGAGGCTGCGGCTAGGGTTTGTTGGTGCACTATTTTCGAGGCAGAGGAGAGGGGCAGCTGAAAAAATACATGCGGGTCTATTTATAGGCAAAGGGGGGGGGGGGTTAGGTTAACCGTAATCGCGTTCCGGATCCAACCGTGCGGTCGGAATCGGACAATTCCGCACGCGGGAAAAGGTGAGTGGATGTGAAGAGTGGTTTACCGGAGACGAGAGGGATAACGGGCGACGCAGCAACGAGGTTTAAAACACCGACAAACGTCCGACGAATAACCGAAGACGGTGCCGCTACGGTCGACCGTTCGGGTACCAGACGGACTCCGATCGTGACGAAATTCAACAGGCGGCCTAGCTATAACTGATTACGACCGCATGCCAATTTTCACCCCGATCAGAGAAAGTTTTCAACACACTTCTAAAACAGGGTACGACGATGCCACGGGCGCGTGCGTGTGCGGTCGGGCTCAGAATGGACAACGACGAGAACCGACAACTAACAACGGATGCAACTTTTGAAAACTGGCGGCAACGGAGATGCCGATGCATTGCTGATGATGCGCATGATGCGACAAAAAAAAATAGACACACGACGAAAACGGAATAGAAGGGGAATCTTCTCGAACGTCGACATCGGGCTATCGGAAAACTAGTGGTCTTATTCACCATCAGTACTTGATGCTCTTTACGGAGATCTGACTCTGCGACTTTCAGCATCACGAACAACTCGCCGGGTGACTTGTTCATCCCTTGCATGTTGTAGCTCAACACAAAGCCCTTATAGCTTGGTGGTAGTGATTGAAGAATTCTGTTAGTGATAGCCTCTTGCGGGAGTTCAATCCCCAGCTCAACTAGACGGATTGAGTACCCAGACATTTTGAGCACATGTTCACTCACAGACGAATTCTCCTCCATCTTGCAAGCATAGAACTTATCGGAGGTCTCATACCTGTCGATCCGGGCGTTCTTATGAAAGATAAACTTCAACTCCTGGAGCATCTCATATGCTCCATGACGCTCAAAGCGACGTTGAAGTCCCGGCACTAAGCCATATAAGACTGCACATTGAACTACTGAGTGGTCCTCCTTACGTGTTAACCAAGCGTTCTTAACATCTTGGTTAGCCGTAGCAGGTGGTTTATCTCCTAGCGCAGCATTAAGGACATAATCCTTCTTCCCAGCTTGCAGGAGCAACTTAAGATTACGAGCTCAGTCTACAAAGTTGCTTCCATCATCTTTCAACTTAGCTTTCTCTAGGAACGTACTAAAATTCAGGGTGACTGTCGCGTGAGCCATCATCTACAACACAAATATATTCAAAGTGGACTTAGACTATGTTCAAGAAAATTATAGTTTAACTTAATCAAATTGCTTGCTAAACTCCCACTCAAAAAGTACATCTCTCTAGTCATTTGAGTGGTTCATGATCCAATTCCACTAGCTCAAGTCCGATCATCACGTGAGTTGAGGATAGTTTGAGTGGTAAGCATCCCTATGCTAATCATATCAACTATATGATTCATGATCGACCTTTCAGTCTCATGTGTTCTGAGGCCATGTCTGCACATGCTAGGCTCGTCAAGCTTAACCCGAGTGTTCCACGTGTGCAACTATTTTGCACCCGTTGTATGTGAACGTGAGTCAATCACACCCGATCATCACGTGGTGCCTCGAAACAACGAACTGTAGCAACGGTGCACAGTCGGGGAGAACACAATTTCATCTTGAAATTTTAGTGAGAGATCATCACGTGGTGTCTCATAATGCTACCGTCGTTCTAAGAAAAATAAGGTGCATAAAAGGATTAACATCACATGCAATTCATAAGTGACATGATATGGCCATCATCACGTGCTTCTTGATCTCCATCACCAAAGCACCGGCACGATCTTCTTTGTCACCGGCGCCACACCATGATTTCCATCAACGTGTCTCCATCGGGGTTGTGGTGCTACGCATGCTATTACTACTAAAGCTACTTCCTAGCAATATAGTAAACGCATCAGCAAGCACAAACATTAGTTTAAAGACAACCCTATGGCTCCAGCCGGTTGCCGTACCATCGACGTGCAAGTCGATATTAACTATTACAACTTGATCATCTCATACATCCAATATATCACATCACATCGTTGGCCATATCACATCACAAGCATACCCTGCAAAAACAAGTTAGACGTCCTCTAATTGTTGTTGCATGTTTTACGTGGTGACCATGGGTATCTAGTAGGATCGCATCTTACTTACGCAAACACCATAACGGAGATATATGAATTTCTATTTAACCTCATCCAAGGACCTCCTCAGTCAAATCTGATTCAACTAAAGTTGGAGAAACCGACACTCACCGGTCATCTTTAAGCAATGGGGTTGCTCGTAGTGATGAAACCAGTGTCTCGTAAGCGTACGAGTAATGTCGGTCCGAGCCGCTTCGATCCAACAATACCGCGGAATCAAGAAAAGACTAAGGAGGGCAGAAAATCGCACATCACCGCCCACAAAAACTTTTGTGTTCTACTCGAGATTACATCTACGCATGAAGCTAGCTCATGATGCCACTGTTGGGGAACGTCGCATGGGAAACAAAAAATTTCCTGCGCGCACGAAGACCTATCATGGTGATGTCCATCTACGAGGGGGATTTCAGATCTACGTACCCTTCTAGATCGCATAGCAGAAGCGTTAATAAACGCGGTTGATGTAGTGGAACGTCCTCACGTCCCTTGATCCGCCCCGCGAACCGTCCCACGAACCGTCCCGCGATCCGTCCCACGATCCACTCCGATTTAGTGCCGAACGGACGGCACCTCCGTGTTCAGCACACGTACAGCTCGATGATGATCTCGGCCTTCTTGATCTAGCAAGAGAGACGGAGAGGTAGATGAGTTCTCCGGCAGCATGACGACACACTGGAGGTTGGTGGTGATCTAATCTCAGCAGGGCTCCGCCCGAGCTCCGCAGAAACGCGATCTAGAGGAAAAACCATGGAGGTATGTGGTCTCAAATCAGCCCTAATACCTCCGTATATATAGGTGTGAGGGGAGGGGTCTTGCCTTGAGGCTGAAGGAGCCCCAAGGGGATCGGCCGAAGGGGGGGGAGGAGGAATCCTCCTCCAATCCTATTCCAACTAGGATTGGAAGGTGGAGTCCTTCCCTTCCTTCCCACTTCCCCTTTTATCTTTTCACTTAGATTTTTTCTTATCCTGCGCACGGGCCTTCTTGGGCTTGCCCACCAGCCCACTAAGGGCTGGTGCGGCACCCCAAAGGCCTATGGGCTTCCCCGGGGTGGGCTGCCCCCCCCCCCCCCCCACCAGTGAAGATCCGAAACCCATTCGTCACTCCCGGTACATTCCCGGTAATGCCGAAAATTTTCTGGTAATCAAATGAGGTCATCCTATATATCAATCTTCGTCTCCGGAACATTTCGGAAACCCTCGTGACGTCCGTGATCTCATTCAGGACTCCGAATAACATTCGGTAACCAACCATATAACTCAAATACGCATAAAACAACGTGGAACCTTAAGTGTGCAGACCCTGTGGGTTCGAGAACTATGTAGACATGACCCGAGGGACTCCTCGGTCAATATCCAATAGTGGGACCTGGATGCCCATATTGGATCCTACATATTCTATGAAGATCTTATCGTTTGAACCTCAGTGCCAAGGATTCATATAATCCCGTATATCATTCCCTTTGTCCTTCGGTATGTTACTTGCCCGAGATTCGACCATCAGTATCCGCATACCTATTTCAATCTCGTTTACCGGCAAGTCTCTTTACTCGTTCCGTAATACAAGATCCCGTAACTTACACTAAGTCACATTGCTTTTAAGGCTTGTGTGTGATGTTGTATTACCGAGTGGGCCCCGAGATACCTCACGGTCACATGGAGTGACAATTCCCAGTCTCGATCCATACTAATTCAATGAACACCTTCGGAGATAATTGTAGAGCATCATTATAGTCACCCAGTTACGTTGCGACGTTTGATACACATAAAGCATTCCTCCGGTGTCAGTGAGTTATATGATCTCATGGTCATAGGAATAAATACTTGACACGTAGAAAACAGTAGCAACAAAATGACACGTTCAACATGCTACGTCTATTAGTTTGGGTCTACTCCATCACATGATTCTCCCAATGATGTGATCCAGTTAACAAGCAACAACACCTTGTACATAGTCAGAAGACCCTGACTATCCTTGATAAACTGGCTTGCCAACTAGAGGGTTGCTAGGGACAGTGTTTTGTCTATGTATCCACACATGTATCTAAGTCCTCATTCAATACAATTATAGCATGGATAATAAATGATTATCTTGATATATGAACTATAATAATATCCTTATTTATCATTGCCTCTAGGGTATTATTCCAACATAATGTACTCACGGCAATACTTTTTTGACAACAGAGTTACATGAAGATGAAGGTGATGACTACGACTACTTTGGCGGTCGGTAGGAGTGAGGTCACGTGGACTACATCGAGTGCCTGTGGCTGAGATGGAGTCGCTACACATTGTATTTTCCGCTGTTTTTTGGTTGTATTAAATGTCATGGGACATTTGTCAATGTATGCCTTGGGGCAATATGTAATAAAGTAATTTTACATATCGTGCAATGATACCATTTCGCTGTGTTGTCAACAATGATCCTCGGGTTGACAAATATACACAGGAGGGTCTGGAAGTAAACTCCAGGTTCTCACAGAAGTGGTATCACAACCTATATCGACCTAGTCGAGTGGCCTTAGATAGAAATGGAAAGCCTTAGAAACTACTTTCAAAGGGAGACTATTTTTTTAAAAGAACATTCTCGTACTCTCCTCATTCATTATTGATCTTCTCATCTCATTTTATTCAATTAAACTCTACTTCTCTACTATCTTCTTTATAGTTGTGAAAACCCTTTTCCCTGCCCATGGTGTTGAAAGTCAAAAGCTCTAGAAGACGTGCCAAGAATTTTAACACAATTGCAACCCCTAAAGCTTCGAGTGGCAAAATTGTCCCAAGAGAATACAACTTGATGAATGAAGAAGTCAACAAACATCGATCATACTTCAACAGTCAACATTGAAGACCTACACCAAGTTATGATGTGACCTGCCATATAGGATTAGGTTCGTTAACACCCCTGTAGTGATAAACTCATAGCTTGTAGATGGAAAACCTTTTTGTGTGGGTATTGTGTGCATATTTTCTTTTGATTTTTTCGTATGCAGACTTACTAAAACCCCATTTTCAAAAATCATTTGCTTTTGAGTTTTAGTTGGATAGCTTCATGGTTGCCTCAGTGTTGTCTTTTGGTTATCTTTTGGGGTATCTCTACATTGTACGGTTCTCTTACTCATATTTATGCTCTTTCCATCTTCTCTATAAACCTCGAGGACACTATGAGAGTAAAGAAGTTGCAACATCATGCTTCGAGGTCTATTATTAATGTGAACCCCATGGAAAACATCTTTTAAGGGGGGTAGTAGACAATCATTCATGGTAAGATTGAAGATTTCAAGTCCTTCATTCACAAAGAAGATGAAGAATTGAAGACCTTCAGTACACCTACCATAAAGTTTAACGTGAGCAAAGGATCAATCAGTTTATCCGCACCAAATCTTGACTTATAGATGAAAAACATGATCGAAGAGTGATCAACCAATCGAAAATGCTATGTGATCACCGTTGCACACATTGATCATGCTAGAATGTATTTCGATGAGAGAAATATCTCCAATCAAGACCCCAAAGTTGCTCTCACCAAGATCAAAACGAACCCTGATTCCACAATCTTCTGAGAAGAACCGAATCACACACTAAGTCAATCCAAACATATTCTCTTTAGTCAGCCTAAATCTCGAGCACGAGATTTGTTTTAAGGGGGGTAGATTTGTAACATCCCGATGCTCGGAATGTTCAAAAAAAAGTTTTCAAAAAGTAAGTTTAGAAAACTTCGATTGATTTATTTGGTAACAAAATTTTAAGTTTGAGTTTCTGAAAATTTAGAGGATTTAATTTGAACTAATCGCAACCAAATTTAATTTTTGTTTGGTTATTTTATTTTAACTTTGCTTTATTTTCTTCTTCAAACATATTTAATCTAGTGAGTCTACATTTTCTTGGATGTCTCAATTCATTTGATATATTTTTGAGCTTCTTTTATTTTTCATATTTTCCTAAGAGAAAATATGTTTCCTTACCACCTATAAAATAACTGGACTGAAATTTCTAGGCGAGTATCTTTTGATTCTATTCCTTAGGTTTAGCCGTTTTTTTAATCTATAGAATGGGCCTAGGCCATTTGTTTTCTTTTCTTCCTCGCTTCTTTTTCCTAATAGGCCTGGTAGAACTAGCCCAGTACCACGCAAGGAGCGCCTCTTCTTCCTTAAGATTCTTTCTCTCGTACATCCAAGCAACACCACATACACATATATAGAAAACTCATACATCCTCCTTTAATTCCCTCTGTCTCTCGCACCCACAGAAGAACAAACGTTCAACCTCCACAGAAGAAACGTACAACCACTCTCCTGCCCTCCTATAACTCCCATCGATCTCAAGCATTTCACAACCTGTGAGAATATATATGTGTGCCCCGAGCTCCTCTTCCAATCCGCTAGCAACTCCTCCTCTCTCCCTTCCAGTTTTGCCAAAAACAAATCTGCTTGAACTACTCCTGTCTATTGATGTCCGTGCTTGCTATTGGTGACTCCAAGCATCTCCGTCCATCCCTTTGCGCGAGAAGATTCTTCTCCACGCTGCAGCTCCATTCAGAGAAGAAAGAATGTGATCCCTCAACCACACGCAAAGAATTTCGTATGTCCATGTACACTGTTCGTCGAGTTCATCGCATTGTATCTTCATGCTCGGTGAGCGAATATCCAATTCATTTTGCATACCTCCTTGGCATCACTCATATTATCTCCTAGACAAGCCCATTCCAACTAATTTTGTTGTTGATCGCGTCGATGCTATCCATCGCATGAACCGTAGTTCTTGGTCATCATTTTTTTTTCTGTTTATCGTTCGGTTTTGATCCCAGTAGATGAAGAGCTTTGTGTGGATGTAGCAAGGCCGTGGTGGAGTTAGATTACTTGTTTGGTTAAGCGAGTCTTATTATATATTTTGTTATAGTCCTTTTGGTATAATCTATTGTGGTTGTAGATCGTTAAACTTTTTGTGAATTTGTTATTTATAATATTCATAATGTGCATAGGAATAACTCATATTTACCTTCTAATTTTTAGTAGCATGTGAGTTACTGGATTTGTGTCATTGTTAGTATAATCTTATCATTACTATTTTGGTAATGCTCAATACTTATTGTATGTGTGCGTACAAAATTTGGTGAAACATTTGCGATATTTATAATTCCATAGAATTTCCAAGATATTGCTTGATTTATTTAATTGCGCAATATTTCATGTTTTTATTAGTATTTTTTTGCATGAAGATACTTAGATGTGTTATATATATCATTGTCGAGAATGTCTATCACATGCATGTTGAATAGTATTGATGTGATGCTATGTTCTAGGTTGATGTTTATTTTAATAATGCGGCATCTAATTGTTTAAATGCGAGGTGTAAATTTTATTGTTTGTTGATCGGTGATATTTTTCTTGTTTGATTTTTAAATAGATTATTTATCGCATGCTCATGACTTGTCTAGGAGTCGATCCTAATTATTTCTTGTTTGGAGTAACATATGATTTAGTAGATTATTTGTACTTTTATTTTAGATTTGTCTAAATAGTTGTATGTATTGGTTTGACACGATAATTTGTGGTACTCCACACATTTTCTTTTACGTGTTTCTTTTGAAGTATTACCATGTGTAGAATCTTCATGTTTAATCTAATATTAGTTTAAACTGTATAAGTGTATAATATGTTTTCCATGAATTATTGATTTATATCTAGATTTTCTTTATATTTGCACTATCTATATGAATGTTTACAACTTGCACTTGTAAGATATCTATTTGTACCAATTTTGGGGATGCTTAGATTTATGGTGAATTTCACTAAGCTTTACTTGTTTTATTTAATTATAATATTTCATGTTTTGAGCATTTTGAGTACCATGACGATATCTTACATATGTTTATATATACGTTGTCACCCATGCATGTTACATAGGTATTGTATATATTTTAAGGCATATGTCGTGTTCTAGGTGTTGATTACTTAAATTAACTCTATTACCTAGTTTTATCAGTAGTGGTTATGAATTGATATGTTTGAGCATAGGTATTGTTGTCGTGAATTGCTTGTTCTAGGCATGTCAGTAGTATTTAGATTAATTGTCACATCATAGTTATGGTCACATTCTTACTTCCCTAAGTTGCGTGACATAACATGTTTGGTGTGATATTTTAGAAGAACTTTTTTGTGTAGTTGTTATTCATATTGTAGATCTTTATTATCCAAGATTACGTGGTTGGATGCTTTTGTGTCATGGTTATATTTGTTTCATCTATAGAGTTTATTCTTATGGCATAGAAGTTACTTTATTACATCTTGGTAATTATTCGATATGTTTTGTTTACATAGGACAAATAAAATTCCATGCTAGCACTTGCTCAAACGTTGAATGCATGTTTTATTTTATGATTTCCATGTGTTATAACATTGATAGTATGTATGATATGATGGTATATATTGTTAGCCTTTGATTGGTAGGTATACATGAAAGTAGCTTGTTGATCTTGTACATTCTTTTATTGGTTAATTCTTTCTGGAGAGATAATATGCCATGATTTTGTGATTATTCAACTAGATGATAGTGTATGTATCAATTCACGGTATAGAACATTCATGCTTATGTAGCTTATGCCTTTACAAGTGTAAGTTGTACTTGATAGAAATGCATGTTGTGTCTGTTATATATGTTATGATGTTTCATTGCTTCATGTCATTGATGTCATGTCATAAGTGTTTATTCTGTTACATGTGTTTCTGTTGCTGCATGTCTAACCATCGTCCATGCAAGAAATCTTTATTGTTTTATGATGGTCTATCTGTTATAGTTTCCTAGCACTTGTTCCTTTCATATGTTCAATTTCGTATCATGCTAGTATGATGACTGTACTTGTTGCTATGACTCATCGCATACTTAGGATGAGTCATATGTCATGTTAGTAGGGTTGTTCTTCGATCATATGTGTTGTTTAACTTGTTTATATTAGGTTTGGTTTGTCATACTGTAGATATATAGTTTAGTATCATTTTAGGGCTAGAACTAGATTCAACTCAAATAATGTGTGTTGTGTGATGTTCATTGCTTAATCAGTACGGTTTGTAATGTTGGTTTGGTTATCCTATGGAACACTTGCCTTTGATTTATTATATAGTTGATGTGAATGTTTGGATGCTATTGATCATTATAAATATTTGGATTACATCTAAATATTTATTTTTGATTATCTTTTACATTTATCAAGTCATGTTTGATTGTGTAACTAAATGCATAGGATGATTCCTTTCCATATGTGTTGATGTCGTTGTGCTTGTTATGTAGTAGTTTGTATATAGTTCATCGAGATGTGTAGTAGGAACTACTCGTGGTGAATATCATAGTTCATATCTAAATGTTAGTATTGATCGCCAAGCCTTCATTAGTAGTGTCATATCACTTTGTTGAATCCTATCTCTCACCTTCGCTGTCGTGATACCTCATTTTCGAATCTCCATCCGATCAATATCTTGCTATTCTTCCACTCTGAATTTGTTTTGGATGTTATTAAGATTTGTTATTGCTTTGGTATTTATTGTTTGTCTGTTGCTATCGTCACTACAAGTAGGGAGTGACGATGTTGGACATGGAACAACCAGGGTATTGAAGAAGGGCTCAACAACGAAGGCATGCCTCCTTCTTTGATCATACTTATCCTATGTGTTATAAATTGCATTGAGTTTTATGGTTACAATATGTATGTTTTTAATCTTGTAGCTAGCGTGTTGATTGACACATTACCTTGATCCGCATGTCGCCTATCCATTTGACACCTGAGTAGAAGTATATAGTATCCCGTAGAGTAGAAATGCTTAGCCATGCTTATTACCCTATAGGTGCTTGTTGATTGACCTTTGAGTCATTGACACCTCAAACTTATAGCTGAGCTAGCTAGTTGGCCTTGTTGACCTTCTCTATCCTCTTCTACTCTCGGTGAAAAATACCGTCTGAATATTGGCGCGGGCGACAGCTGAATCAAGGCTTGAAGGAGCGATTGGCTGCCCAAGGTGAAGGGAGCAATCAGTCGTCCGTGCCGCATGAGGCCTAATAAGTCTTGGATTTGAAGATTGTGTAAACAGTACAACCAGATGCTATATGGGCACTGGCTTGGTCAAGTAAGCTAGTCACCCTTAAGTGTCGATGTCACCGTACCGCAGATGGGATAGCTGCCTTGCCAGGAGTATCCTCGGCACAGATGGGGGGGCGGTTTGAGGACGTACTCTCAGTTCCGTGCACCAGACTCGATGGGGATGTCACATCTTTGGGGGACCTAGTCCAAAGACCTCGTCACAATGTCCCTGCCGGTATACCAAATGATGTACTAGACCAGCGGCCACTGGTGGCATGAAGACAAGATTGTGTCATGTGGGTAAAGTGTATAACCTCTGCAGACTGTAAAACTATTCGAATAGTCGTGTCCACGGTCATGGACGACACATGAATCTTTATTGACATAAGGGACCTATCTTGTTAATCCCTCTTTGCTCCAAGTATTGGAAGCTATGACTAGTGTGAGTTGATCGAGGATCCTCACTTTGATGAAAGTTACTTGGGATACAAACATGTTTTCATGAAGAATTGCTTTTATCCAAATGCTATTTTTTCCAAATAAAATTAGCTTTTATGCAAATGAGCCATACAACCTTCCTTTGAAGCCACATGTAGCTTTTAGGACCTTCTCCTAAGGAGGTATATTGAGTACGTAATGTACTGATGGCAATACTTTTGTTGACAACGTAGTTACATGAAGATGAAGGTGATGACTATGACTACTATGGCGATAGGTAGGAGTGAGGTCACGTGGAGTACATCGACTTCCTGTGGCTGAGATGGAGTCGCTAGGCATTGTATTTTCCGCTGTTTTCTGGTTGTATTAAATGTCATGAGACATTTGTCAATATATGCCTTGGGGCAATATGTAATAAAATAATTTTACATATCGTGCAATGATACCATTTCGCTGTGTTGTCAACAATGATCCTCGGGTTGACAAATATACATAGGAGGGTCTGGAAGTAAATTCCAGGTTCTCACAGAAGTGGTATCAGAGCCAATGTCGACCGAGTCATGTGGCATTAGATAGAAATGGAAAGCCTTAGAAACTACTTTCAAAGGGAGACTATATTTTTTAAAAGAACATTCTCGTACTCTCCTCGTTCACTATTAATCTTCTCATCTCATTTTATTCAATTAAACTCTACTTCTCTACTATCCTCTTTATAGTTGTGAAAACCCTTTTCCCTGCCCATGGTGTTGAAAAGTCAGAAGCTCCAGAAGACGTGCCAATAATTTTAACACAATTGCAACCCCTAAAGCTTCGAGTGGCAACATTGTCCCAAGAGAAGACACCTTGAGGAATGAAGAAGTCAACAAACATCGATCATACTTCAATAGTCAACATTGAAGACCTACACCAAGTCATGATGTGACCTGCCATATTGAATTATGTTGGTTAACACCCTTGTAGTGATAAACTCATAGCTTGTACACGCAAAACCTTTTTGTGTGAGTATTGTGTGCATATTTTCTTTTGATTTTTTCGTATGCAGACTTACTAAAACACTATTTTCAAAAATCATTTGGTTTTGAGTTTTAGTTGGATAGCTTCATGGTTACCTCAGTGTTGTCTTTTGGTTATCTTTTGGGGTATCTCTACATTGTGGGATTCTCTTACTCATATTTATGCTCTTTCCCTCTTCTCTATAAACCCTCGAGGACACTTTGAGAGTAAAGAAGTTGCAACATCATGCTTCGAGGTCTATTATCAATGTGAACCCCATGGAAAATATCTTTTAAGGGGGGTAGTAGATAATAATTCATGGCAAGATTGAATATTTCAAGTCCTTCATTGACAAAGAAGATGAATATTTGAATACCTTCAGTACACCTACCATCAAGTTTAACATGAAGAAAGGATCAATGAGTTTATCCGCACCAAATCTTGACTTACAGATGAACAACATGATCGAAGAGTGATCAACCAATCGGAAATGCTATGTGATCACCGTCGCCAAGATGGAAGGACTATTTGCACACATTGATCAGGCTAGAATGTATTTCAGTGAGAAAAATATCTCCAATCAAGACCCCAAAGTTGCTCTGACCAAGATCAAAATGAACCTTGATTCCACAATCTTCTATAAAGAACCGAATCACACACTAAGTCAATCCAAACATATTCTCTTTCGTCAGCCTAAATCTCGAGGACGAGATTTGTGTTAACGGGGGTAGATTTGTAAGATCCCGATGCTCGATATGTTTAAAAAAAGTTTTCAAAAAGTAGGCCGAGAAAACTTCGATTGATTTATTTGGTAACAAAATTTGAAGTTTGAGTTTTTGAAAATTTAGGGGATTTAATTGAACTAATCACAACCAAAATTAATTTTTGTTTGGTTCTTTTATTTTAACTTTGTTTTATTTTCTTCCTCAAACGTATTTAATCTAGTGAGTCTGCATTTTCTTGGATGTCTCAATTCATTTGATATATGTTTGAGATTCTTATATTTTTCATATTTTCCTAAGAGAAAATATGTTTGCTTACCACCTATAAAATATCTGGACTAAAATTTCTTGGCGAGTATCTTTTCATTCTATTCCTTAGGTTTAGCCATTTTTTAATCTATTGAATGGTCCTAGGACAATTGTTTTCTTTTCTTCCTCGCTACTTTTTCCTAATAGGCGTGGTTGAACTAGCCCAGTACCACGCAAGGAGCACCTCTTCTTCCTTAAGATTCTTTCTCTCATACAACCAAGCGACACCACATACACATGTATAGAAAACTGATGCATCCTCCTTTCATTCCCTCCGTCTCTCTGCCTATTTTTTTCCATCTTCCAGCGCTGCTCATCTCCCAGCCCCAGCACCCGAGCGTTTCTTCTTCCTCCACCCACGCATACACGCACGCACCTACAGAAGAACAAACGTTCAGCCTCCAGAGAAGGAACGTACATCCACTGTCCTGCCCTCCTATAGCTCCCATCGATCTCAAGCATTTCACAACCTGTGAGTATATATAGGTGCACCCCAAGCTCCTCTTCCAGTCCGCTAGCAACTCCTCTTCTCTCCCTTTCCAGTTTTGTCAAGTTTTTTTATGCTTGAACTACTCCTGTCCATGGATGTCGGTGCTTGCTATTGGTGACTCCAAGCATATCCATCCGTCCCCTTGTGCGAGAAGATTCTTCCCCATGCCGCAGCTTCATTCAGAGAAGAAAGAACACGATCCGTCAACCACATGCAGAGAATTTCGTATGTCCGTGTACACTTTCGTCGAGTTCATCGCATTGTATCTTCATGCTCGGTGAGCGAATATCCAATTCATTTTGCATACCTCCTAGGCATCACTCATATTATCTCCTAGACATCCCTATCCCAACTAAGTTTGTTGTTGGCCACGTCGATGCTATCCATCGCATGAACCGTAGGTCATGGTCATCATTTTTTTTCTTCTGTTTATCGTTTGGTTTTGATCCCAGTAGATGAAGCGCTTTGTGTGGATGTAGCAAGCCCGTGGTGGAGTTAGATTACTTGTTTGGTTAATCAAGTCTTATTATATATTTTGTTATAGTCGTTTTGGTATAATCTAATATGGTTGTAGATCGTTGAACTTTTTGTGAATTTGTTATTTATAATATTCATAATATGCCTAGGAATAAATCATATTTACCTTCTAATTTTTAGTAGCATGTGAGTTACTGGATTTGTGTCATTGTTAGGATAATCTTATCATTACTATTTTGGTAATGCTCAATACTTATTGTATGTGTACGTACAAAATTTGGTGAAACATTTGCGATACTTATAATGCCTTAGAATTTTCCAGGTATTGCTTGATTTATTTAATTGCGCAATATTTCATGTTTTGATTAGTCTTTTTTTGCATGAAGATACTTAGATGTGTTATATATATCATTGTCGAGAATGTCTATCACATGCATGTTGAATAGTTTTGATGTGATGCCATGTTCTTGGTTCATGTTTATTTTAATAGTGCGGCATCTAATTGTTTTATATGTGAGGTGTAAATTTTATTGTTTGTTGATCGGTGATATTTTTCTTGTTTTATTTTTAAATAGATTATTTATCGCATGCTCATGACTTGTCTAGGAGTCGCTCCTAATTATTTCTTGTTAGGAGTAACATATGATTTAGTAGATTATTTGTACTTTTATTTTAGATTTGTCTAAATAGTTGTATGTATTGGTTTGACACGATAATTTGTGGTACTCCGCACATTTTACTTTTACGTGTTTCTTTTGAAGTATTACCATGTGTAGAATCTTCATGTTTAATAAAATGTTAGTTTAAATTGTATAAGTGTATAATATGTTTGGCTTGAATTATTGATTTGTATCTAGATTTTCTTTATATTTGCACTGTCTATATGAATGTTTACAACTTGCACTTGTAAGATATCTATTTTTACCAATTCTGGGGATGCTTAGATTTATGGTGAATTTCTCTAAGCTTTAATTGTTTTATTTAACTATAATATTTCATGTTTTGACCATTTTCAGTACCATGGCGATATCTTACATATGCATATATATACGTTGTCACCCATGCATGTTACATAGGTATTGTATATATTTTAAGGCATGTTGTGTTCTAGGTGTTCATTACTTAAATTAACTCTATTACCTAGTTTTATCACTGTTGGTTATGAATTGATATGTTTAAGCATAGGTATTGTTGTCGGGAATTGCTTGTTCTAGGCATGTCAGTAGTATTCAGATTAATAGTCACATCATAGTTATGGTCACATTCTTACTTCCCTAAGTTGCGTGACATAACATGTTTGGTGTGATATTTTAGTAGAACCTTTTTGTGTAGTTGTTATTCGTATTGTGGATCTTTATTATCCAAGAATACGTGGTTGGATGCTTTTGTGTCATGGTTATATTTGTTTCATCTATAGAGTTTATTCTTATGGCATAGAAGTTACTTTATTACATCTTGGTAATTATTCCATATGTTTTGTTTACCTAGGACAAATAACATTCCATGCTAGCACTTGCTCAAACGTTGAATGCATGTTTTATTGTATGATTTCCATGTGTTATAACATTGATAGTATGTATGATATGATGGTATATATTGTTAGCCTTTGAATGGTAGGTATACATGAAAGTAGTTTGTTGATCTTGTACATTCTTTTATTGGTTAATACTTTTTGGAGAGATAATATGCCATGATTTTGTGATTATTCAACTAGATGAGAATGTATGTATCAATCCACGGTATAGAACATTCATGCTTATGTAGCTTATGCCTTTACAAGTGTAAGTTGTCTTGATAGAAATGAATGTTGTCTGTGTTATAAATGTTATGATGTTTCTTTGCTTCATATCATTGATGTCATGTCATAAGTGTTTATTTTGTTACATGTTTTTCTATTGTTGCATGTCTAGCCATCGTCCATGCAAGAAATCTTTATTGTTTTATGATGGTCTATGTGTTATAGTTGCCTAGCACATGTCCTTCCATATGTTCAATTTCCTATCATGCTAGTACGATGAGTGTAGTTGTTGCTATGACTCATCGTACACTTAGGATGAGTCATATGTCATGTTAGTAGGGTTGTTCTTCGATCATATGTGTTGTTTAACTTGTTTATATTAGGTTTGGTTTTTGATATTGTAGATATATGGTTTAGTATCGTTTTAGGGATAGAACTAGATTCAACTCAAATCATGTGTGTTGTGTGATGTTCATTGCTTAATTGGTACGGTTTGTAATGTTGGTTTGGTTATCCTATGGAACACTTGCCTTTGATTTATTATATCGCTGATGTGAATGTTTGGATGCTATTGATCATTATAAATATTTGGATTACATCTAAATATTTATTTGTGATTATCTTCTACATTTATCAAGTCATGTTTGATTGTGTAATTAAATGCATAGGATGATTCCTTTCCATATGTGTTGATGTCGTTGTGATTATTATGTAGTAGTTTGTATATAGTTCATCGAGATGTGTAGTGGGAACTAGTCGTGGTCAATATCATAGTTCATATCTAAATGTTAGTATTAATCGCCAAGCCTTCATTAGCAGTGTCATATCACTTCGTTGAATCATATCTCTCACCTTCGCTATCATGATACCTCATTTTGGAATCTCCATCCGATCAATATCTTGCTATTCATCCACTCTTAATTTGTTTTGGATGTTATTAGGATTTGTTATATTTTGGTATTTATTGTTTGTCTGTTGCTATCGTAAGTTCGAGTAGGGAGTCACGATGTTGGACATGGACACAGACAGGTTATTAAAGAAGGGCTCAACAACGAAGGCTTGCCTCCTTCTTTGATCATACTTATCCTATGTTTTATAAATTGCATTGAGTTTTATGGTTACAATATGTATGTTTTTAATCTGATAGCTAGCGTGTCGATTGACACATTACCTTATAGGTGCTTAGCCATGTTTAGCCATGCTTATTACCCTATAGGTGCTTGTTTATTGACCTTTGAGTCATTGACACCTGAAACTTATAGCTGAGTTGGCCAGTTGTCCTTGTCAACCTTCTCTATCCTCTTCTACTCTCGGTGAAAATTACCATCTAAATACTGGCGCGGGCGACAACTGAATCAAGGATTGAAGGAGCGATTGGCCGCCCAAGGTGAAGGGAGCAATCAGTCGTCCGTGCCGCATGAGGCCTAATAAGTCTTGGATTTGAAGATTGTGTAAACACTACAACCACATGCTATATGGACACTGGCTTGGTCAAGTAAACTAGTCAGCCTTAGGTGTTGATGTTGTCGTACGGTAGATGGGATAGCAGCCTTGCGAGGAGTATCCTCGGCACAGATGGGGGGACCGGTTTGAGGACGTACTCTCAGTTCCGTGCGCCAGACCCGGTGGGCATGTCACATCTTTGGGGGACCTAGTCCAAAGACCACGTCACAATCTCCCTTCCGGTATACCAAATGGTGTACTAGACTAGCGACCACTGGTTGCATCAAGACAAGATTGTGTCGTGTGGGTAAAGTGTATAACCTCGACAGAGTGTAAAACTACTCGAATAGCCGTGTCAATTGTCATGGACGACACATGAATCTTTCTTGACATAAGGGACC
Organism: Hordeum vulgare subsp. vulgare; assembly: GCF_904849725.1. Classification (NCBI taxonomy): domain Eukaryota; kingdom Viridiplantae; phylum Streptophyta; class Magnoliopsida; order Poales; family Poaceae; genus Hordeum; species Hordeum vulgare. The sequence goes on along the minus strand of NC_058520.1, from coordinate 226,967,548 downwards.
TATCTTGCTTATTCCCTCTTAGCCCCAAGTATTGGAACCTATGATTAGTATGAGTTGATCGAGGATCCTCACTTTGATGAAAGTTACTTGGGATACAGACATGTTTTCATCAAGAATTGCCTTTAACCAAATGCTATTGGTTCCAAATAAAATTAGCTTTTATGCAAATGAGACATGCAACCTTCCTTTGAAGCCACATGTAGCTGTTAGGACCTTCTCCGAAGGAGGTATGTTGAGTACGTAATGTACTCATGGCAATACTTTTGTTGACAACAGAGTTACATGAAGATGAAGGTGATGACTATGACTACTATGTCGATCAGTAGGAGTGAGGTCATGTGGACTACATCGACTGCCTGTGGCTGAGATGGAGTCGCTACACATTGTATTTTCCGCTGTTTTCTGGTTGTATTAAATGTCATGAGACATTTGTCAATGTATGCCTTGGCGAAATATGTAATAAAATAATTTTACATATCGTGCGATGATACCATTTCGCTGTGTTGTCAACAATGATTCTGGGGTTGACAAATATACACAGGAGGGTCTGGAAGTAAATTTCAGGTTCTCACAGAAGTGGTATCAGAGCCGATGTCGACGTAGTCACGTGGCCTTACATAGAAATAGAAAGCCTTAGAAACTACTTTCAAAGGGAGACTTTCCTTTTAAAGAACATTCTCGTACTCTCCTCATTCACTATTGATCTTCTCATCTCATTTTATTTAATTAAACTCTACTTCTCTACTATCTTCTTTATAGTTGTGAAAACCATTTTCCCTGCCCATGGTGTTGAAAAGTCAGAAGCTCCAGAAGACGTGCCAAGAATTTTAACACAATTGCAACTCCTAAAGCTTCGAGTGGCAACATTGTCCCAAGAGAAGACACCTTGAGGAATGAAGAAGTGAACAAACATCGATCATACTTCAACAGTCAACATTGAAGACCTACACCAAGTTATGATGTGACCTGCCATATAGGATTAGGTTGGTTAACACCCTTGTAGTGATAAACTCATAGCTTGTAGACGCAAAACCTTTTGTGTGAGTATTGTGTGCATATTTTCTTTTGATTTTTTTTGTATGCAGACTTACTAAAACCCAATTTTCAAAAATCATTTGCTTTTAAGTTTTAGTTGGATAGCTTCATGGTTGCCTCAATGTTGTCTTTTGGTTATCTTTTGGGGTATCTCTACATTGTAGGGTTCTCTTACTCATATTTATTCTCTTTTCCTCTTCTCTATAAACCCTCGAGGACACTTTGAGAGTAAATAAGTTGCAACATCATGCTTCGAGGTCTATTATCAATGTGAACCCCATGGAAAATATCTTTTAAGGGGGGTAGTAGACCATAATTCATGGCAAGATTGAAGATTTCAAGACCTTCATTCACAAAGAAGATGAAGATTTGAAGACCTTCAATACACGTACCATCAAGTTTAACGTGAAGAAAGGATCAGTGAGGTTATCTGCACCAAATCTTGACTTACAGATGAACAACATGATCGAAGAGTGATCAACCAATCGGAAATGCTATGTGATCACCGTCGCCAAGATGGAAGGACTATTTGCACACATTAATCAGGCTCGAATGTATTTCGATGAGAGAAATATTTCCAATCAAGACCCCAAAGTTTCTCTCACCAAGATCAAAATGAACCCGGATTCCACAATCTTCTGAGAAGAACCGAATCACACACTAAGTCAATCCAAACATATTATCTTTAGTCAGCCTAAATCTCGAGGACGAGATTTGTGTTAAGGGGGGTAGATTTGTAACATCCCGATGCTCGAAATGTTTTTTTAAAAAAGTTTTCAAAAAGTGGGCCGAGAAAACTTCGATTGATTTATTTGGTAACAAATTTTAAGTTTGAGTTTTTGAAAATTTAGAGGATTTAATTTGAACTAATCGCAACCAAATTTAATTTTTGTTTGGTTCTTTTATTTTAACTTTGTTTTATTTTCTTCTTCAAACTTATTTAATATAGCGAGTCTACATTTTCTTGGATGTCTCAATTCATTTGATAGATGTTTGAGCTTCTTTTATTTTTCATATTTTCCTAAGAGAAAATATGTTTCCTTACCACCTATAAAATATCGGAATAAAATTTCTAGGCGAGTATCTTTTCATTCTTTTCCTTAGGTTTAGCCATTTTTTAATCTATTGAATGGGCCTAGGCCAATTCTTTTCTTTTCTTCCTCGCTTCTTTTTCCTAATAGGCCTGGTTGAACTAGCCCAGTACCACGCAAGGAGCACCTCTTCTTCCTTAAGATTCTTTCTCTCGTACATCCAAGCGACACCACATACACATATATAGAAAACTGATGCATCCTCCTTAATACCCTTTGCCTCTCTGCCTATTTTTTTCCATCTTCCAGCGCTGCTCAGCTCCCAACCCCAGCACCCGAGCCTTTCTTCTTCCTCCACCCACACATACACGCACGCACCTATAGAAGAACAAACGTTCAGCCTCCAGAGAAGAAACGTACAGCCACTCTCCTGCCCTCCTATAGCTCCCATCAATCTCAAGCATTTCACAAACCTGTGAGTATATATAGGTGCGCCCCGAGCTCCTCTTCAATTCCGCTAGCAACTTGTCCTCTCTCCCTTTCGAGTTTTGTCAAGTTTTTTTCTGCTTGAACTACTCCTGTCCATGGATGTCGGTGCTTGCTATTGGTGACTCCAAGCATCTCCATCCGTCCCCTTGCGCGAGAAGATTCTTCTCCACGCTGCAACTCCATTTAGAGAAGAAAGAACGCGATCCGCCATCCACATGCAAAGAATTTCGTATGTCCGTGTACACTGTTCGTCGAATTCATCGCATTGTATCTTCATGCTCGGTGTGCGAATATCAAATTCATTTTGCATACCTCCTAGGCATCACTCATATATCCCCTAGACATCCCTATTCCAACTAAGTTTGTTGTTGGCCTCGTCGATGCTATCCATCGCATGAACCGTAGGTCATGGTCATCAATTTTTTTTCTGTTTATCATTTGGTAGATGATGCGCTTTGTGTGGATGTAGCAAGCCCGTGTATATTACTTGTTTGGTTAAATGAGTCTTATTATATATTTTGTTATAGTCATTTTGGTATAATTTATTGTGGTTGTAGATCGTTGAAATTTTTGTGAATTTATTATTTATAATATTCATAATATGCCAAGTAATAACTCATATTTACCTTCTAATTTTTAGTAGCATGTGAGTTACTGGATTTGTGTCATTGTTAGGATAATCTTATTATTACTATTTTGGTAATGCTCAATATTTATTGTATGTGTGCGTACAAAATTTGGTGAAACGTTTGCGATACTTATAATTCCACAGAATTTTCTAGGTATTGATTGATTTATTTAATTGCGCAATATTTCATGTTTTGATTAGTTTTTTTTTGTATAAAGATACTTTGATGTGTTATATATATCATTGTCGAGAATGTCTATCACATGCATGTTGAATAGTTTTGATGTGATGCTATGTTCTAGTTGATGTTTATTTTAATAGTGCGACATCTAATTGTTTTATATGCGAGGTGTAAATTTTATTATTTGTTGATCGGTGATATTTTTCTTGTTTGATTTTTAAATAGATTATTTATCGCATGCTCATGACTTGTCTAGGAGTCACTCCTAATTATTTCTTGTTAGGAGTAACATATGATTTAGTAGATTATTTGTACTCTTATTTTAGATTTGTCTAAATAGTTGTATGTATTGGTTTGACACGATAATTTGTGGTACTCCGCACATTTTCTTTTACGTGTTTCTTTTGAAGTATTACCATGCGTAGAATCTTCACGTGTAATCTAATGTAGTTGAAATTGTATAAGTGTATAATATGTTTTGCTTGAATTATTGATTTGTATCTAGGTTTTCTTTATATTTGCATTGTCTATATGAATGTTTACAACTTGCACTTGTAAGATATCTATTTGTATCAATTTTGGGGATGCTTAGATTTATATTTAAATTCTCTAAGCTTTATTTGTTTTATTTAATTATAATATTTCATGTTTTGACCATTTTCAGTACCATGGCGATATCTTACATATGTTTATATATACGTTGTCACTCATGCATGTTACATAGGTATTGTATATATTTTAAGGCATCCCGTGTTCTAGGTGTTGATTACTTAAATTAACTCTATTACCTAGTTTTATCAGTAGTGGTTATTGAAAGTGCAGTCATGCCCTGAATCGAGTTTGGGTGTTAGTGACAACACATACATAGGAAACTAATCTTATTTGTTAAGTGTATCTCAGGATGACAAGTACTCTTAGTAGATCGAGAATTATGTGCCAAGGTGGCTTGAGAAGACCGGGACTTATATGTCAAGAAGGCTCGGGATTGAGAAAAGCTGATGTAGCCTATCCTTTAAATTTACTATTCTTGAGTATAGGGATCCCGCACTATTAAGAGGGGATCACAGGTTTTGCGATGAACTTGCTCATACTACATCTCTACTTTTCTGCTCATACCACATCTCCACTGCTCTGCTTTTATCTCAAAACAGAACCAATGCCTCGGACATCCGGCTTCCTCCGGACGTCCGAGGGCCGGACGCCCGACCACTTCGGAAATCCGGAACCTTATACCAGAGCCAATGTCTCGGACATCCGGTTCCCTCCGGACGTCTGAGGGCCGGACGCTCGACCACTTCGGAAAACCGGAACCTTGCACCAGAGAAATCCAGAGTCAAATAAGTCGGACATCCGGCCTCCCCCTGTCGTCCGAGGGCCGGACGTCCGACCGCCTTCGGAAATCCGGTGCCCTTGAACAGAGCCAGAGTCTCGGACATCCGGCTTCCTCCGGACGTCCGGTCCTATTCGACTACATAGTGGTTCCTGATATATATACATCCCTCGGACGACCGACCCCTGTCGGACGTCCGACCCCTTGTGGGCGTCCGGACATCCGAGAACTGCCAGGTGTCCGACCACTGTCAGACTTAAGTGACCCCAACTATTACTTTAGACTCCCCACTATATATATACCCCCTCCCACTTCGTGATAGGCTGACCAACACAGCAAGAACACTTACAAATACACCTTCTTCCTCACTCGCTCTTTCCCACACCCAATCTTAGATCCCAAGAGCATTTGTGATCCCCTTTTAGTGTTGTTCCAATCAAAAGATAGATCTTCTCCTTCTCCTCCTCTCCACCAAAGCGATTTGTGATTTGAGCAAGTTTTGAGCAATCCCCGTGATCTTGTTACTCTTGGAGGTTGGAGACTCCTAGGAGGTAGGAGTCTTCAGAGAGGAATCAAACCTTTGTGATTACCCCCCGTAAAGTTTGTGAAGGTTTGGAAGCCACCTCAACGCTTACCACTAGTGGTTGAGAAACGCCTTTGTGGTGTTGTCTCAAAGGGAGAATAGGGTGAGCCTTCGTGGCGTTGGCGTGCCTTCGTGGTAACATCCGCCCCTCTAACGGTGACGTAGCTACCCTCCAAGGAAGTGAACACAGGGATACATCCTCGTCTCTCTTGGAGTTTCGGTTATCCCTAACCCTAACTCCCTACTTGTGTTAATCCTTATTACGTACTTGCATTTGATTATAGTTTACCGGCTGCCTTACTTTACTCTAAATAGCTTACACTTTGTCTTTGCAATTATTAGGCTCATGCTCATATTCCGCACCATTGCCTAAAATAGCTAAGTAACTATTAAAATTTGGAACTGTACCTATTCACCCCCCCCCCCCCACTAGGTCCATCTCGATCCTTTTCAGTTATGAATTGATATGTTTGAGCATATGTATTGTTTTCGTGAATTGCTTGTTCTAGGCATGTCAGTAGTATTTAGGTTAATTGTCACATCATAATTATGGTCACATTCTTACTTCCCTAAGTTGCGTGACCTAACATGTTTGATGTGATATTTTATTAGAACCTTTATGTGTAGTTGTTATTCATATTTTAGATATTTATTATCCAAGATTACGTGGTTGGATGCTTTTGTGTCATGGTTATATGTTTCATCTATAGAGTTTATTCTTATGGCATAGAAGTTACTTTATTACATCTTGGTAATTATTCGATATGTTTTGTTTACCTAGGACAAATAACATTCCATGCTAGCACTTGCTCAAACGTTGAATGCATGTTTTATTGTATGATTTCCATGTGTTATAACATTGATAGTATGTATGATATGATGGTATATATTGTTATCCTTTGATTGGTAGGTATACATGAAAGTAGCTTGTTGATCTTGTACATTCTTTTATTGGTTAATTCTTTCTGGAGAGATAATATGCCATGATTTTGTGATTATTCAACTAGATGATAGTGTATGTATCAATTCACGGTATAGAACATTCATGCTTATGTAGCTTATGCCTTTACAAGTGTAAGTTGTACTTGATAGAAATGCATGTTGTCTCTGTTATAAATGTTATGATGTTTCATTGCTTCATGTCATTGATGTCATGTCATAAGTGTTTATTCTGTTACATGTGTTTCTATTGCTGCATGTCTAACCATCGTCCATGCACGAAATCTTTATTGTTTTATGATGGTCCATGCCTTATAGTTGCCTAGCACTTGTTCCTTTCATATGTTCAATTTTGTATCATGCTAGTATGATGAGTGTACTTGTTGCTATGACTCATCGTACGCTTAGGATGATTCATATGTCATGTTAGTAGGGTTGTTCTTCGATCATATGTGTTGTTTAACTTGTTTATATTAGTTTTGGTTTGTGATATTGTAGATATATGGTTTAGTATCGTTTTAGGGCTAGAACTAGATTCAACTCAAATCATGTGTGTTGTGTGATGTTCATTGCTTAATCAGTACGGTTTGTAATGTTGGTTTGGTTATCCTATGGAACACTTTCCTTTGATTTATTATATAGCTGATGTGAATGTTTGGATGCTATTGATCATTATAATAATTTGATTACATCTAAATATTTATTTGTGATTATCTTTTACATTTATCAAGTCATGTTTGATTTTGTAATTAAATGCATAGGATGATTCCTTTCCATATGTGTTGATGCCGTTGTGATTGTTATGTAGTAGTTTGTATATAGTTCGTCCAGATGTGTAGTGGGAACTACTCGTGGTCAATATCATAGTTCATATCTAAATGTTAGTATTGATCGGCTAGCCTTCATTAGCAGTGTCATATCACTTCGTTGAATCCTATCTCTCACCTTCGCTATCATGATACCTCATTTAGGAATCTCCATCTGATCAATATCTTGCTATTCATCCACTCTTAATTTGTATTGGATGTTATTAGGATTTGTTATTGCTTTGGTATTTATTGTTTGTCTGTTGCTATCGTTACTACGAGTAGGGAGTGACGATGTTGGACATCGACACAGACAGGTTATTCAAGAAGGGCTCAACAACAAAGGCCTGACTCCTTCTTGGATCATACTTATCCTATGTTTTATAAATTGCATTGAGTTTTATGGTTACAATATGTATGTTTTTAATCTTGTAGCTAGCGTGTCGATTGACACATTACCTTGATCCGCATGTCGCCTATCCATTTGACACATGAGTGGAAGTATACAATATCCGGTAGAGTAGAAATGCTTAGCCATGCTTATTACCCTATAGGTGCTTGTTGATTGACCTTTGAGTCATTGACACCTGAAACTTATAGCTGAGCTGGCCAGTTGGCGTTGTTGACCTTCTCTATCCTCTTCTACTCTCGGTGAAAATTACCATCTGAATACTAGCGTGGGCGACAGCTGAATCAAGGATTGAAGGAGCGATTGGCTGCCCAATGTGAAGGGATCAATCAGTCGTCCGTGCCGCATGAGGCCTAATAAGTCTTGGATTTGAAGATTGTGTAAACAGTACAACCACATGCTATACGGGCACTCGCTTGGTCAAGTAAGCTAGTCAGCCTTAGGTGTCGATGTCGCCGTACCGCAGATGGGATAGCTGCCTTGTGAGGAGTATCCTCGACACAGATGGGGGGACCGGTTTGAGGACGTACTCTTAGTTCCGTGCGCCAGACCCGGTGGGCATGTCACATCTTTGGGGGACCTAGTCCAAAGACCTCGTCACAATCTCCCTGCCGGTAGACCAGATGGTGTACTAGACCAGCGGCCACTAGTGGCATCAACACGAGATTGTGTCGTGTGGGTAAAGTGTATAACCTCTGCAGAGTGTAAAACTATTCGAATAGCCATGTCCACGGTCATGGACGACACATGAATCTTTCTTGACATAAGGGACCTATCTTGCTTATTCCCTCTTTGCCCCAAGTATTGGAACCTATGATTAGTGTGAGTTGATCGAGGATCCTCACTTTGATGAAAGTTACTTGGGATACAAACATGTTTCAATCAAGAATTGCTTTTATCCAAATGCTATTGTTTCCAAATAAAATTAGCTTTTATGCAAATGAGCCATACAACCTTCCTTTGAAGCCACATTTAGTTGTTAGGACCTTCTCCGAAGGAAGTATGTTGAGTACATAATGTACTCATGGTAATATTTTGTTGACAACAGAGTTACATGAAGATGAAGGTGATGACTACGACTACTATGGTGATCGGTAGGAGTGAGGTCACGTGGACTACATCGACTGCGTGTGGCTGAGATGGAGTCGCTATGCATTGTATATTCCGCTGTTTTCTGGTTGTATTAAATGTCATGAGACATTTGTCCATGTATGCCTTGGGGCAATATGTAATAAAATAATTTTACATATCGTGCAATGATACCATTTCGCTTTGTTGTCAAGAATGATCCTGGGGTTGACAAATATACACAGGAGGGTCTGGAAGTAAATTCCAGGTTCTCACAATATCCATCAATCTTTTAACTAGGTGTAACCATGCTTCCGATCTATGACCCACAAAAGCTATCCGGAATTGTACATTTAGAGGATTAGAATGTAATACTTTGGCAACATAGGATTCCCTATGCTGTAGAATATTATATAGAGAGGGATATTGTGTGGCCAAAGGCGTCTGCCCTAACCACGTATCCTCCCAGAATCTCGTTAACGCACCATTTCTAATGATGAACTTTGTTCTATGAATGTAAGCTGCTTTCGTTATCATCAATCCTTTCGATAAAGGGTGAATCATTGGCTCTAGCGACTACCTAGGCCAAGGTCTTATTCTATATGTACTTATTATGAAGAATTTGTACCCACATGACTTCCATCTCTACAGATAGTCTGAAAAATCATTTACTGAGCAAACATCTGTTCTTTACCTCTAATTCTCAATCCCAGACCACCATGGTCTTTCGGTCTACATATAATATCCCACCTAGTAAGCCTGTATTTCCTGTTGACCTCATCACTCTCCCACAATAAACGAGATCGATAAAAGGCCATTTTCTTTCGTACCCCTACAGGTATCTTGAACATGACAAAAGGAACATCAACACACGCATGAGCAGTTAGTTAATGAGTACTAGTCATCCTCCGTTAGACATAAGCTTGCCCTTCTACCAACTTATCTTATTCTCAAATCGATCCTCAATACATTCCACTCCTTGTTAGATAACTTACGATGGTGGATAGGTATGCCCAGATAACTAAATGGCAGGCTACCAAGTTCACATTTGAACAATTGTTTGTATGCATCTTGTTCATCTTTGGCCCTTCCAAAATAGAACAATTCGTTTTTGTCAAAGTTTATTTTCAAGCCCGACAACTATTCAAACAGACACAAGACCAGCTTCATATTTGTGGCATTTTCCCAGTCATGTTCCATGAAGAGAATTGTATCATCAGCGTACTATAGTATAGACACCCCACCATCCACTAAATGTGGTACGACTCCTCCTATCTGGCCTTACTCTTTAGCCATTCCTATCATAATTTCCAACATATTCGCAACTATGTTGAACACGACTAGAGACATAGGGTCTCCCTAACGTTAACCCTTGTGAGTTTTGAAATAGTGACCAATGTCATCATTCACGTTAATTTCAAGACTCCATTGTTATACAAAAGAGTTAACGTGCTTCCTCCATAACTCATCAAATCCCTTCATACGCAAGGCTTGCTATTGGAGCGACCATTCTACTTTATCATACGCTTTGACAAAGTCCACTTTGAAGACAACCCCATTTAGTATCTTCGAGTGGATCTCATGCAGCGTTTCATGCAAGACCACCGCCCATTCTAGTATGTTTCTGCCAGGCATGGAAGTCGTCTGACTTGGTTGCACTACATTATGTGCAATCCAATCTATTTTTTCCAACCTTAGTAAAGATTTTGAAACTCACATTAAGAAAGCATATTGGATGAAACTATTCAATGTGCATCGCCCCTCCGATGGAAAAGCTACAAATCTTTGGTAACAATGTGATGGTTCCAAAGTTGAGGTGGAAAAGCTACAAATTGATGGTCCCAAAGTTAAGGTGGAAAAGCTGTAAATTTCCTTGAAATAGATAATGGAACATGGGCACAAGGTCTTTTTTAATAATGTGAGAGCATCTCTTACGGAATCCGGCTCGGAAACCATCTGGGCTTGGTGCTTTATTATTCTTCATCTATGATATAGCCTCAAACACCTCTTTCTCCATGAATGGTGCGGATAAAATCTCATTCTCATCAGCCCCAAGCTGAGGAATGTTGATACGTCTCCAACATATCTATAATTTTTTATTGACTCACGCTGTTATATTATCAAGCTTGGATATTTTATATACATTTACGAGCAACTTTAAATCAAGTTTTGGAATTAACCTATTAACTTAGTGCCTAGTGCCAGTTGCTGTTTTTTGCTTATTTTTCTACAATGCAGAATATCAATACCAAATGAAGTCCAAATGCCGCAAAAATTGATGCAGATTTTTTTCTTGCACAAAGAGACCTTAGAAGCTTCTAGAGGCCACGAGAGGAGGCTCGTGGGGCCCACTAAGCATGAGGGCGCTTGGGGCCTCCGGACCCCCTGGTGGGTAGTGCAGCCCACACGAATTTCCTTCACCTACCTCCGACTCTCTAAATACTCTAAAATCCCAGAAACACCAAAGTATTCAACGAAATAATTTTTCCATCAACGCAAGTTCAAGAACCACGAGATCCAATCTAGTGGCATTTTTTGGAACTGTGCTAGAGGGGGAAACGATCACGGAGGGGCTCTTCATCATCCTTGCTGCCCCTCCGATGATGCGTGAGTAGTTTACCACAAACCTACATGTCCGTAGTTAGTATGTAAATGGATTATTCTCTCTTTTTGATCTTCAATACAATGTTCTCCTCAATGTTCTTGGAGATCTATTTGATGTAACTTTTTTGCGGTGTGTTTGTTGGGATCCGATGAATTGTGAGTTTGTGATTTGATCTATCCATGAATGTTATTTGAGTCTTCTTTGAATTCTTTTATGCACGATTGTTATAGCCTCGTATTTCTTCTCTAATTTGTTGGTTTGGTTTGGCCAACTAAATTGATTTATCTTGCCATGGGAAGAGGTGCTTTGTGATGGGGTCGATCTCACTGTGCTCAATTTCAGTGACAGAAAGGGACATGACACACATGTAGCGTTGCTATTAAGGGTAGCAAGATGGTGTTTATTCATACGTGAGTTTATCTTGTCTACATCATGTCATCGTTCTTAATGCATTAGTCCATTTTTCCATGAACTTAATACACTAGACGCATGCTGGATATCAGTCGATGTGTGGAGTAATAGTAGTAGATGCATGCAAGAGTTGGTCTACTAATTTTAGATGTGATGCCTATATACATGATCATTGCCTTGGATATCGTCAAGACTATTCACTTTTCTATCAATTACATAACAGTAATTTGTTTATCCACCGTATTCTATTTTCTCGAGAGAAGCCCATAGTGAAAACTATGACCCTCGGGTCTATTTTCTATCATATATTGAAACCAAAATAACTTCCTGAAATTTAATTTTATTTATTTTGTTTTGTGTTTCACTTATATATATTTATCAAATCCTATACAATTTAATCTATCTTAATACCATTGAGGGATTGACAATCCCCTTACGCGTTGGGTTGCAAGTTTTTGTTGTTTGTGTTTAGGTGATGTTTACATAGTGCTGCTTGGTCGACATACTAGATTGATAATCTTGGTTTCATAACTGAAGGAAATACTTATCTCTACTATGTTGTGCCATCCCCTCCTCTTCAGGGAAATCCAATGCAGCTCACAAGTAGAAAAAGTCTCCGACCATGTGCTCCTCCATGGACACAAAATTTTCCTTAGGAGCCCCACATAATTGTTTATATTAATTAGTGTTATACAAATTTAGGTTCTCATGTCATAATTCTACCCTCATGTTGCAAAGTGGGATTTTTTTCTTTCTGTGTTTTCCATTAGCAATCAAATGGAAAAACTGCATGTTATCGTCCCCTTGTACTTCTCACTTAAGCTCTAAGTGCCAAGTTCAGCTCTAAGTGCTAACTTCAGCTCTCCTTCTCCAAGAACCTCCCATAAGCATTGTTCTACCTCTATTTTGGCTCCTTGATCTACGTGATTGAGAACCAAGGCTTTGGCTATCGTATCAAGTCGTTTATAAGGTGTAAAAGCCTCTATTTTTCCACCTTGTAAATTTCACTTTCGTTCTTGGCCTACCCCCTTAGAAACTATCTCAAGTGCCTAATCTTGTGTTTCCATCTCTCAATACTCAATCTCTACCCGACGGCCATAGCCCATTCTCTGGCTATTAGGTCAATGAAGCCCTCTCTCTCGAACCATGCTAGGTCAAAGGAGAAAATATTTTTGTTACCCACTTGTGTCACTTCTCCAGAGTCAGCAAGTAGCGAGGTGTGATCGGAGATCACTCTCTATAGGGCTTGAACTATCACCAGAGGGAATTTCTGTTCCCATTCAACGCTGGTGCGAACCCGATCCAAATTCTCTGGCTCGCAAATCTATAGTTTAGCGAGGTAGTGAGTTTTGATAATTATCAAAACTATAGATTTGTGAGGTAGTGAGTTTGCCCAAGTAAACTTTCTGCCCGAGATTTCTCTCTCTCGCAAATATATAGTTTTGATAATTGTGTTAAACATAAATGACCATTTGCCATGAAAATCATAGTTATTCTTTTCATCTCTTCTTCTAATAATGTTGACATAACACCCAACAAGTATAAGTAGTGGCTCTTCCCCACAAAACCTCACAAGGTCAGCGAGGAAGTCCTGCTTGAGCTCTGGCTAGGAAGCTCCATAAACTGTTACAAGTGCCAACTAAAAGTCGTCAACCTTCGAGAATACCCTGAATTTCATAGTAAAGGCCCCGTACACTATGTTTCGGACTTCAAGCGTATCATACTTCACTTCTAGTAAGACCCCATTGGATCTTCCTCTTGGTGGGAGGCAGTGCCAATCTATATCAACTTCATCGGATAAGATGTGAAGAAATTGTGAAGTGAAATTATCCCTACGTGTCTCAAGTGGAGCCACAATTAAAGTCTAGTTTGTTATCTAAGGATGCTTCCGCTAGGAACCTTTTTTAGCCAAGTCTACTAGAGCTCTGCTATTCCAGAATATTCCTGTCATATTTCATCATGAAATTTCTTTGATGTCCTAGTCTCGCACTTCTGCGTACAACTAATGTGGGATAAACCTTCCTCTTCCAGGTTCTTTTAGGATCATCTTGACCATTAGTGGGGACCATATAACCGAGTCATGGCTGGTCAGTGGTATCTGGTTACAAAGGAGCCATATACCCCTCTAAACTAATACCCGCATCCTCATCCTCATCAGGAGTTATGCTCAAGGGAACTAAGTCCTCAGAGACGCTCTAGAGCCCCAATCCCTAGCACATTAATTTATGAATCTTCCATTGGTTTGACGACTACGAAATTCGGAACCAACTCCATGGCCCTATTTGCATGTAACACCCCAAAATTTTGGGCATGACTTTATTTATTTAAAATCTTGCCTTGGTGATTTAAATTTTTTATCCTCTGATGTTCTTCTATTCTCAAACCCTTCTTTGTTTTACTTTATGAAAAGATTGCCTTCTTAAGGAGTTTTTGAAAGATATTATTGATTTGAGTGCTGCCTCAAATATTCTTCTTATTATTTCCAAATCAAATGAGGCATTTTTATAATATTTCTTTAAGGTTCATTTATTCAAAAATTTACCTCTAAATACTTTACAGGCCTAATTTGAACTACAACCACCTGATAACTTCTTTTAAAAATTCCACAAAAACTTGGCAATGTCCTAATATGTTTCTAGATCAATTTTATGTAAAACAAATAGGCAAGTGTTTTGGAAAATTTGAGCACATTATTTGATTTTACATTTTGGACCGATTGGAGTTTTGTACTACAACCCCTGGATATACTTCTTCAAAAATTCTACAAAAATTTGTAATGGTCAAGGGGTTCATATAAATGAGTTTTATGCAAAAACATATACTGGTCTTTTGAAAAGTTTGAGCACTACTTCTGATTTTCTGTTCTGGACCAGATTTGCAATTTGCACTGTAACCCTGTTATTTTCTTTTCCAATTCCTTTGAATTTTTTTGCTTGTAGTAGATCCTGCAAAACTCTTAAGTACTAGATTTCAGCCCCATATAACTTGTTTAAGACCCTTTTGCATCAACATTTAGTTTCTATCCAGAAATGGACTTTTGCTAGAATTGCATTAGGAAGTTTTTTGGTTGCCAAATCGAGCTATCCCATCATTGGTTGCATCCAAGGACACCCATGTCTGGAAATTTTGGTGGCTGGAAAACATCTCTAGATACCCTGGGCATTTTGTCAAACACCTGGTGTCCCTGACCAGATGTGACAACACTTTATGTTTATGTGGTGGAGTTTAACCCGGGACCTAACCAACATGTCTGCTAACCCTTTGCATCCACATCAATGGATCTGGAGATTTGTAGCTGCACCTAGAGTCCCTGGCATGTCCTGGCATTTCTTTGAGCACGTCAGGGGCATGCCAAGAGTGCGCTTGAGAGCACACATTTTGCAGCCAAGCACCCGGGCCGCCGCATCCCTTCTAGCTCACACGTCTGACCTTAGATTGTTCGAAGAGGCACCCCGACCCCTCCCTATCGCCAGATTCACACGGCAGCCTCCGGGAGCACCATAGCCGTGCCGGCCGTCGAAGACCAGCATCAACTGCTACTGCACAACGCTCTCTCTGCCATGGCAGCGCCGCCCGAGCCACCCCCGAGCGCCACACGCCCTTGGACCTACCCTTTGTGTCGAACCCTTGCCTAACCAGCACTGCTGCCACCCTCAACCGCCCCTGAGCCATCGTCAGAGTTGTCGCTGATGTTCTTATCCGAGGACCACCGACGCACCAACAGCTCCGGCTATATAAGGAGCCCGCAGAGCCGCATAGTAGCCAGCAATCACCCTAGTAGCCGTAACAAGGTTCCCCTAGCTCCAATCGAGCTAGTAGGCCTCGTCTTCTCCAACTCCGCTGGTTTCACCCGTTGTTGTGCCTTGGGTCGATTCGTCCTAGCCGTAACCCTCTATAGGCACCTGAGCCCACTCTCGATCCATCCTCAACCTCCTGGAACTACCCCACCCCTTGGAACGCGCCTAGAGCTCCCCCTTTCTCGTACCTCGTCGGACCCGAAGCTCCCTCCGCCATGGAGGAAGGGCTGCTCGCTCCCGAGCTCCACCGCATCCCGAAGTCCCAAAAATGGGTGTGGAACGTCCTCCTGAGCAAGTGCATAGACAGAGCTTTGCTTGAGGTGCACCGAGTCGGCGGTAATTTCCGCCGGAGTGAGCTCCCTGCTCACTATCAACATGCGCGGCAGGAAGAAGGAAGACCCGAAAGATGGGCCCCATTTGTAGGTGAGTGAACGAATTCCCTCGGCCGCACACTCGCGCAAGTGCACTTTCCCCTCGGGAAGGCGTAGCCAGTCTGGTACGTCTCCCCTTTGCGAAAGCGTCTTTTGAGCTGAAACGTTTTCTTTTCTCTTTGTTTTTAAAACAAAATTTTGGCCCAACTTTGACTCGCTCTAATTTCTAAAATAAAACTCCAAATGAGTTGATTCTTTTTCTCACCTCTTTCAAATTTTGTCTAGTTTATTTTGAATTTATTTGGAAATTTTCTAAGACAATGTTCTATGATGTTTTTGTATTGTGTGTTAATTAGTATATTTTTCAAAATAGGTCATGGATAGAGGAGGAAAACCTTGCAAAAGTTTTAGAGTGAATCCTACCTCTCTACACTTGGAAGGCAAGCATTCTGAACCAACATTTATGTTGGTGGTGTGTGGGTTTGCTTTATGAGAATAACTTTATTGTTATGATGAACATGTGCTGTTATTTTATATGAAAATCATGCTTGTGGCTTCATGATTTGAAAGTAAAGTTGTTACATTTGAGATGCATGGGACAACAGTCACACCTTCCTGTCATACATGTCTACTGGATAGGATTCGGTAAGAGTCGGTGTCTTGTGGAGACACGACCGTGGGACTGACATCTCGTGGGACGAGAATGGTCAGCACGGCATGATACGGTACGACAGGTAGTGACTTTGTATGCATTTTGTTGGTGCTAATCACGCAGGTAATACTTAAACCTCCCGAGTCGACCGCAGATCCAGTCTTGTTAGTATGTCACGTTAACCCATTCGTGCTGCCACGATCATCCCGAAAGGGGATATGGTTCAGTAGGTCGTAGCTATTACCAGGTATGCACCAAGTAGTTGGGCCGGGATGAAGGTATCCACGGCAATGGACTAAATCCAGTCATCCGGTCAAGGGGCATGGATGTTTCTGGTCTTGGACCGAGAGGGAAAAGCCTTTCCCTCGTAACGTGCGGTATAAATTTGATCCCATGCTAGTCAAATTTGATCTCATGGTTTTGCCCTTAGCGTAGTCCAGTTGGAGCTAGGATTCGTAGGGGTAAAATGGGAGTGTGCTGGTTTTGAGTGTTTACTTCCGATATATGATGCGCGGGATTAGTCCAAGTGACTATTGGAACCCGTGGGTTCTGGGTAAAGAGTAGACCATCTATAAAGTTAAAACTATTCGAGTAGCCGTGTCCACGCTCAAGGACGACTGATTGACTAGTCAAGTGTTTGTCTGACTGTCTGTCTTCAGAGGTAGTTAAAGAAGTATGAGACTAATTAGGAAATATGGTGGATGATTAAAAACATTATTTTTTGTGGACTAACCCCTATGATTATGATTGTTGAATATCCCTCGGACGGTTAACCTCCTGGATATTCTTTATTTATATTTCAATATAAGCCCTTTATGTGGTGTCGCTCAGACGCCCAACTGTGCCATGTTTATTATTTCATATAAGCCCTTTATGTGGTGTCGCTCAGACGATCGATTGTGGCAAGTTTATTATTTCATATAAGCCCTTTATGTGGTGTCGCTCAGATGCCCGACTATGGCATGTTCATTATTTCATATAAGCCCTTTATGTGGTGTCGCTCAGACGCCCAACTATGGTATGTTTTATATTACATCAGTTACTATTACTCTTATTGATTGTTTATTAAATTCTCAGTATGATCATATTTTCATTACTAATACTTGAGAAGTACTTTTGGATTGACGAAGTATTGTGGCATTATTATAAGTGTACATTTAAAGTACTCACTTGCTTGTCCCTCGCTATTGTCTTGGCCAGTTTGCGTGCTTGGAGAGGAGGAACATGGCAATAAACCCGAACCTAGGCACCGAAGACAGCAGCCGCGTGAGATAGGGATTATCTAGGTCAACTATTCATGTGGGAAATGGAGTCCCATAGACGATAGAGACCAGCGAACCGCTTCCGCCTTCAACCATTAGAAACCTTTCGATGTACTCTATGGACCACCTTGGTCTTGTACTTCAAGTTTGTATTTTTGCTTCGACATATGTATCAAGGATTCTTGCACCAGCTAACAGTATTCCTGGAGTTGGATTGCACAAGGGCCATTTTAAAGGGAAATTAATATCCCAGAAAATCCGGTCCCGACAACCTTGGTATTAGAGCCAGGCTAGCCATTGGCTAATCCTATCTTAGCCGGGCAATAAACCTACGAAACCACCCAGTCAAGCCTTCCCAAACTAGTAGCCCGAATAGTGTTCGCTAACACCTTTAGACAATCGGTGCCCAATCTATCAGACTAGCCCTGTGGTCACACGCCAGTGACCCACGACCTATTTGTCCTTTCTCGCAATCTTGCGAGAGAAGACTCCGTTTTCCTTTTCAATAAAGGGAACGATTGCACAACATATCACATCACAACCACTACCACCTCAAGAAGCCAGGCCACATTATCCACAATGAGACCATTGATGCGGACCAAGGAGGTTTTGTAGCCATCCTAGCCAACCTGACCCGTCGTGCCTTTGCCATGGAAGAGGCTCCGGAGTATGTTATAAACCAAGAGCTCACGAGTGATGCCATTCGTCACTTCTCGGCCATTGTACACATCTACGGCAGGAGTGTCACCCAAGAGTGTCCCTATCGGTTCACCGGAAGGACAACTTCCTACGAGCCCAAAGCAATCCAGCTGGCAGCTCGAGAGGCAATAGTTCAACTCCGGCACATGTCTCTAGGAGTTAACTGCCGCTCGTTCTACTACTACCCTAGCATTGAAGGTTATGGTAGGATAATCCAAGTCGCGAGCAGAGACCATGAGACCGACCCCGCCTATTGCACCTTGTGCGCTACCTGAGAGCGCAAGAAGCATTGTACGCTCAGGTCACCCTCGACCTGCTTGCAGCTCGTGAAGAGTTGGCCCATCTTAACCCAAGGAGGAGAGAAGTGGAGCCCGACGTTGTCAACCCTGTAGTGCTGTTTGGGAGACCGACTGAGCTTGAAAGGTCTGTCCCAACTTCTGACCCGAATCAGGCGCCTATCTCCCCTGAGGAGGTTTGCCGCATTTTGAGGATTCCCTCCAACGGAACGGTAGCCACAGTACCCCGCAATGGACACCACCGCTACCCCAACCTTGTAGCTCCACCTCCTCCGCCGAGCAACCGTGATGCCGTAGTTCCAGCAAACTCGACGTCCGCAAGACCCGCTCACCTAGATGTTAACAAAGTAGACTAAGCCTTATCACTGCTTTAGAGTTCTCTTGCCTGTAATGTATGAGCTGGTATTATCATAGAATAAATGGGCATGCTGTTTTTGCACCATTATTTTTATAAGCACCACACATTGTCATCTGTGTATGCTTTTGGGCTGCATAGCTAAAGTTGGATGTAACCATGGGAAGCTGATTCCCAACAGACCACCACAGTAATAAGTCACAATCCGTGGACTATTATATGTGGCCTTGACCGAACCACGTTAGAGAGAAGCGAACCACTGAGACCAACCCAACCTAAGGCTTGTGTCCCAACCCCACCTATATATGGATCACCAAGTGATCTTTCCAGCATCCCTCACCTTGTGCACTGCATTCATAGCCTTTTGCCATGCTACCCCA
Organism: Hordeum vulgare subsp. vulgare; assembly: GCF_904849725.1. Lineage (NCBI taxonomy): Eukaryota > Viridiplantae > Streptophyta > Magnoliopsida > Poales > Poaceae > Hordeum > Hordeum vulgare. The sequence continues at coordinate 226,948,221 of NC_058520.1, read as the reverse complement.
AGTGAGTTACCTCGAAACTCCGGATGCAACTCTGGGCTGTTTTGTTAGAGTATTGTGATATTTTACCCGCAGTACCAAGGGTTCTTCCCTTCCACCCCGGTACGAGCTATTCAAATCGAGGATAACTTCCACTACCTCGAAATATTGGGCAATTGTGCACATTTTCCTAGTGGACCCTAACCAAGACCCCATGGAAGTCTGCTTTAACGGAAAATTTATGCCTACCCTGGAAATGGCCATAGAGGTTGCTGCCTACGAAGCGGTTACTCGTCTTCGGTATGAGTACCATATGCCAGTGAAAGGGGGTATTCTTATTTTCCGAGCCGTGCAGTACCCGGAGGAGGTGCGTCTTTTCCGGGAACCCGTTCAGAGAGATATCGTGTGTTGATCAGGTCATGCAATATATCATCCCTGAAGAGCACTAGACACATCACATGACGGACTTTCTCTGGAGCCTCGCCATCCAAAACCCTCGGATCGCCATTGGCGAACCCCTGAGGATAAACCCAACACGACGCATTTTGCGAGTCCTCCAACCGCTCGCCCTTGAAGACGAAGTAGATATTCCACTGTCAGGAATATTCCCTAATGAACGTTAAATTTTTCTTTTGCGTGTTCCGTAAACGCCTAGCTGTATCTGCTAGTATAATTATGATTGTGTAATGCGATAGTTGTACCTTGCCTTGTATATTACTGCATGCACGTCTTTTATTTGTGTGATCGCTGCAAATTTCTGCCTTAGATTGCTTTTCTTTGGATGACCCTTGTGTGATTATTTTTCTTAATACAACTACTGCAGGAAAAATATTTTTTTACACAAGATTTTATTTGCATGCCAATCGGCTCAGAACCACACACACTCTGCCAATGCACTAAGATTAGAACCGCACACACAAAAACCTAGCTAATTGCTTCGCAAACACCACAGTTTCTCTGAAAGCCATACACTATGAGTATTTTATTTTTGCAAAGTGCTACCAGCATGCTGTCAGCCACCCCTGCGTTTTTGCGCGCGCCTAGTCTTCATGTTCATCGCCACTATGGAGAGCCGCCACCCGAGCAGCGGCATCACGACGATCATCTTGGATCATCACACATAGGAGCATTGAGAACCCGATCAACGCCGCCATTATTCCAGCCAGCACGACTATCATCCACCCCTGGTGCTTGTCCACCATTGGAGCCTTGCTTCAAGCTCCCTCAAAAAAAGAGGAAGAGGAGGAGGAAGCAGGAAGAGTGAGGCCGAGGGTGAGGTAGAGGAGGGAGCGACACAGTCGTTTTAGAACCTAAGATGGGTGCGTGATGGACGCAGTCCACCAGCGCCGCTCGTCGCTTGATCGCCGGTGTTCGAAAACGAATCCGTGAGCAGTGCTGACGAAGCTCCGGCCCACGACGCAAGTGCTCGCTGCGTCAGGAGCTAGCACGCTGCTACTGCAACAAAATACCTTCCAACGGCGCCAGAAACAAGCATGCTGACGGAGACTATTCTTTTCTTGATACTCCTGAGCAACGGCACCAGGAATCCTTCTACTACGGCTATGCCTTTAGGGACTTCCTTGGCAAATATGCAAAGGATTCCCCCGTGGCCTTGGAGCCTTGCGTTGGTGTTCCCTCAAAGTGGAAAGGGTAATATAGCACAGCGGCGGTAAGTATTTTCCTCAGTTTTGAGAACCAAGGTATCGATCTAGTGAAGGATTATCACAAGTACCTGCACAAACACAAAGAGCTTGCACCCAACGCTATGAAGGGGTTGTCAATCCCTTATAGATTGTTTGCAAGTGAGAACTGAAAGAATCAAAGAAACAAAGCAAAGTAAAAGCGAAGGTGGAAACAATAGGTGTCAATAGACCCGGGGGTCGTAGTGTTCACTAGTGGCTTCTCTCATGAAAGCAAGTAGACGGTGGGTGAACGAATTACTGTCGAGCAATTGATAGAACCGCGCAAAGTCATGACGTTAGCTATGGCAATGATTATATCTATAGGCATCAGGTCCAAAACAAGTAGACCGATACTTTCTGCATCTACTACTATTACTCCACACGTCGACCGCTATCCAGCATGCATCTAGTGTATTAAGTCCAAAAGAACAGAGTAACGCCTTAAGCAAGATGACATGATGTAGATGGACAATCTCATATCTACGATAAAAGCCCATCTTTTTACCCTTGATGGCAACAACATGATGTGTGCCTTGCTGCCCCTTCTGTCACTAGGAAAGGTCACCACACCGTATGAACCCAAAACCAAGCACTTCTCCCATTGCAAGAATCATAGATCTAGTTGGCCAAACAAAACCCAAGACTCTGAGAGACTTACAAGTATATCAAATCATGCATATAAGAAATCAACAAAGACTCAAATATATATCGTAGATAATCTGATCACAAATCCACAATTCATCGGATCTCGACAAACACACCGCCAAAGAGGATTACATCGGATAGATCTTCATGAAGATCATGGAGAACTTTGTATTGAAGATCCAAGAGAGAGAAGAAGCCATCTAGCTACTAACTACGGATAGGTCTGAAGTGAACTACTCACGAGTCATTGGAGGGACGATGATGTTGATGAAGAAGCCCTCCAACTCCAAAGTCCCCTCCGGCAGGGCACCGGGAAGGGTCTCCAGATGAGATCTCACGGAAACGGAAGCTTACGGCGGCGGAAAAGTGTTTTCGTGGATGCCCTAATCTTTTCAGGATTTTTAGGGAATTGATAGGCCAAAGTCCTACGGCAGGGGATCGCCAGGGGGGCCACAAGCTTGGTTGCCACGGCCTCCCCCCTGGTCACGGCAACAGGGCTTGTGGGCCCCCTGTGGGCCCACTTGCTTGGCCCTCAAGCCGCCCGATCTTCTTCTGTTCTGGAAAACTTTATTTCAGGGATTTTATTCCGTTTGGACTCCGTTCCAAAATCAGATCTGAAAAGAGTCAAAAACACAGAAAAACAGGAATTGGCGCTTGGCACTGAATTAATAAGTTAGTCCCAAAAAAGGTATAAAAGGTAAACAAAACATCCAAAGTTGACAAGATAACAGCGCGAAACCATAAAAAATTATAGATACGTTTGAGACGTATCAAGCATCCCCAAGTTTAACTCCTCCTCGTCCTCGAGTAGGGAAGTGATAAAGAATGAATTTTTGATGCTTTCACGCTACCTAGCATAGATGTCCTTTGTAACTCCTCTTATGTGACGTGAATGTTCAGATCCATTAGATTCAAAACAATAGTTTTCTATTGACGTGGAGACAATAATAATTCATGCAAACTAGCAAGGTAATCATGAACTTTTAAAATAACAAGGCCAAAAGAAAGTTATCCCTACAAAATCATATAGTCTGGCTATGCTCTATCATCATTGCACAACGAATTTAAATCATGCACAACCCCGGTATTGGCCAAGTAATTGTTTTCACACCTTTATTTTCTCAAACTTTTTCAACTCTCATGCAATACATGAGCGTGAGCCATGGTTTTAGCACTATAAGTGGTGTGGAGTGTGGTGGAGGTTGCAAGCCAAACAAGGAGAAGATGGTCACATTGACTAGACATATCAATGAGCTATGGAGATGCTCATCAATAGATATCAACGTGAATGAGTAGGGATATCCAAACAAATGATGCACTAGAGCTAAGAGTATGTGAAAGCTCATAAAGAAAACTAGTGTGTGTGCATCCAACTTGCTTATTTTATTAGTAATCGAAGCAAAGCATTCAACGCATACTCCTAGGGGAAGGGTTGGTAGGTATAAACTATCACGCGATCCCGACTGCCACACAAAGGATGACAATGAAAAGACTAATCATGCTCAGAGTTCATCACACAGCGGTTCACTATACGTGCATGCTACAGGAATCACTAACTTCAACACAAGTATTTCTAGATCCACAACACCTTACTAATATAACTTCAATATTACCATAACCACAACTCAAAACTAGTTGAGATGAATCAAACTTCTCTAACTATTCAATGCACGTGAAGGTGGAAGTTTTCGTATCCCTTTGGATAACTACCCCTTTGAGACTACTTTCATAGTCTAGATCAACAACCTAGCCATGCACCGCTGTGCTCTAAAATATATAAGTGAAGCACATAGAGCAAAATCAACTAGCTCAAGAGATATAAGTGAAGCACATGTGAGCTGAATTGTCTACCAAAGGATATAAGTGAAGCTCGACAAAATCACGGTGAGTGCATGTCTCTCTCTCTAGGTGTGCAGCGAGGATGATTGCGACACAACAAAAATAAAAGACTCCTACGATACAATACGCTCCAAGCAAAATACATAACATGTGGTGAATAAATATATAGCCCCAAGTAACGTTACCGATGGATTGAAGACGAAAGAGGGGATGCCTTCCTGGGGCATCCCCAAGCTTAGGCTTTTACGGCATCCTTGAATCATCTTGGGGTGCCTTGGGCGTCCCCAAGCTTGAGCTCTTGCCACTCTTTATCTTTTCGTCCATAAGAACTTCACCCAAAACTTGAAAACTTCACAACACGAAAATTAAACAGAAACTCGTGATAACATTAGTATAAGAAATAAAGCCACCACTTCCTTAGGTACTGTAGCAAACTTAAATTATACTTATGTTGATGTGGGGTTACTATATTTTCAATCTTCCATGGCTAATACCCCCCGATACTATCCATAGTTTCATCAAAATAAGCAACCAACACAACAAAATCATGATCCGTTAACAGCAGACCAGTCTGTAGCAATCTGTATACTTCGTATACTTATCTTACTTCAAACATTCTGAACAATTACGACATTATTAAGAATTTTCTTAGCAATCAGCAGCACAAATAATCAACTCAAAAGATCTTAGAGAAAAAAATGAAAATTCTTTTCGTAAGCAGAAAGTTTCTTTCTTTTCCAGCATGACCAAATGATCATCCCCAAGACTAATCATAACGGTTTTTCTTGGCACAAACGCAAAAATAAACACAAAAATAATAACATAATTATGAAAGTGTGGAACACACAAAACAGAAATAAAAAGAATAGATTCGTTGGTTTGCCTCCCAACAAGCGCTATTGTTTAACGCCCTTAGCTAGGCATAAGGTGATGGAATCACGTATAGTCATCCTTGGTACTCAAACCATAAGTAACCCTCATCATAGATTAATAAGGCAATCTTATTTTATTTCTAGGGAAATGCTACATGCCCTTCTTTAGGGGAAATTCAAATCTAATATTCCCTTCCTTCATATCGATGATAGCACCAATAGTCCTGAGGAAAGGTCTACCAAGAATAATGGGGCATGAAGGATTGCAATCTATGTCAAGTAGAATGAAACCCACGGGTACATAGTTCTTATTTGCAACAATAAGAACTCTTGATAGTAGAATCGGCAAGATGCAAATTAAGAGAACACTGTTCAATCTCATGAAAACTAAGAATATCACATAAAGACTTTGGAATCGCGGAAACACTAGCACCCAAATCACACAAAGCATTGCACTCATAGTTTTTGATCTTGATTCTGATAGTAGGTTCCCACTCATCATGAAGTTTTCTAGGTATAGAGACTTCTAGTTCGAGCTTCTCTTCAAGAGATTTCATCATAGCATCTACGAAATGCACGGTAAAGGCTTTGCTTTGGCTATAGCATGTGGAAAGTTTGCAATGGATTGCATCAAAGAAATGCATTCAAACAAGGAGCAACTATCATAATTGAATTCCTTGAAATCCAAAGTGGGAGTTTCATTACTACCCAAAATTTTGATTTCTTCTACTCCACTCTCCACACCATTATCATCAAGATAGGTGGACTCCGAATCATTGGGGCGTTTTTCAACCAAAGTGGATTCATATCGAGCCCCTTCATCAATAGGTTTGACACGCGAAAACAAAGATTCAAGAGGAGTCACACCAAGCATTTTAAGATCTTCGTGATTTGCATCACTAGAACGCACCCTTTTAAACCATTCATGCCTAGCGCGAATTTGGGCGGTTCTTTCTTTGCTCTCACTCATGGAGACACGCATAGTTTCAAAGTTTCATCCAAGTTGACCTCGGGAGGAGCACATCTAACTTTCAAAGCATCAATATCACAAGACATCCTATCAACGTTCTTAGCCAAATCGTCAATTTTGAGTAGTTTTTCCTCTATGGACGCATTGAAAATCTTTTGAGACTTGATGAACTCTTTGATATTACTCTCTAAATCAGAGGGTAATTTGTTGTGATTTCCATAAGTGTTGTTGTAGGAATTTCCATAATTGTTAGAGGAGTTACTAGGAAAAGTCCTAGGAACATAGTTTCCTCTAAAAGCATTGTTGTTGCCAAAATTGTTCCTACCAACAAAATTAACGTCCAAACTAGCGTTGCTACTCTCAATCAAGGAAGATAGTGGCATGTAATTAGGATCTAAAGGAGAATTCCTACTAGCAACCAAATTCATCAACTCGTCCATCTTAGCACTAAGCGAGTCAATTTCTTCTATATCGTGTGCCTTTTTGCTAGCAGGTGACCTTTCAGTGTGGCACTGAGAGTAGTTAGTCATGATATTGTCTAGGAGTTTTGTAGAGTCCAAGATATTGCGAGAAGCGAAATTCAAACCAGCGTAAAATATTTGTATAATCATCCACAAGCTCAAGCCATGAGGGGGACAATTTCTAATCATGAACTTTATACTCTCCCAAGATTGTGCAACGTGTTCATGATCAAGTTGCTTGAAATTCCTGATATCGTTACGTAAGGAGATAATCTTAGCCGGTGGAAAATACTTGGATATGTAAGCATTTTTGTACTTATCCCAAGAGTCGATACTATTTTTAGGCAAAGAAGAAAACCAAGTTTTTGGGAGATCTCGCAACGAGAAAGGAAAAAGCTTCAACTTAATCACGTCATTATCCACATCTCTTTTATTTTGCATATTGCAAAGCTCAATGAAGGTATTGAGATGGGATGCGGCATCTTCACTAGGAAGGCCAGAGAATTGCTCTTTCATGACAAGATTCAGCAAGGCTGCGTTGATTTCATACGATTCCGCACCAGTGGCGGGAGCAATCGGAGTACTAATAAAATCATTATTATTGGTACTCGAGAAGTCGCAAAGTTTGGTGTTTTCAGCCATGATGACTTCAACAAACAAACAAGCACACAAGCAAGCAAGAAAACCGGAAAAGGAAAACGGAAAAAAGGCAAAAGGCAAAAGAAAACGGCAAAGGAGAAAGGCAAATGAAAACGGCAAATGTGAAGTGGGGGAGAGGAAAACGAGAGGCAACTGGTACAAAAAAGGAAATGCAAGAGACGAGTTTGTGAGACCTACTTGGATAGATCTCTCCTTCCCCGGCAACGGCGCCAAAAATACTTCTGCTACTGCAACAAAAGACCTTCCAACGGCGTCAGAAACAAGCGTCCTGACGGGAGACTATTCTTGTCTTGATACTCCTCAGCAACGGCACCAGGAATCCTTCTGCTACGGCTACGCCTTTAGGGACTTCCCTGGCAAATATGAAAAGGATTCCCCCATGGCCTTGGAGCCTTGCTTGGTGTTCCCTCGGAGCGGAAAGGGTGATGTAGCACAGTGGCCGTAAGTATTTCCCTCAGTTTTGAGAACCAAGGTATCGATCCAGTGAAGGATTATCACAAGTACCTGCACAAACACAAAGAGCTTGCACCCAACGCTATGAAGGGGTTGTCAATCCCTTATAGATTGTTTGCCAGGTGAGAACTGAAAGCAACAAAGAAACAAAGCAAAGTAAAAGCGAAGGTGGAAATGATATGTGTGAATAGACCCGGGGGCCGTAGTGTTCACTAGTGGCTTCTCTCATGAAAGCAAGTAGACGGTGGGTGAACGAATTACTGTCGACCAATTGATAGAACCGCGCAAAGTCGTGATGTTATCTATGGCAATGATTATATCTATAGGCATCATGTCCAAAACAAGTAGACCGATACTTTCTGCATCTACTGCTATTACTCCACACGTCGACTGCTATCCAGCATGCATCTAGTGTATTAAGTCCAAAAGAACAGAGTAACACCTTAAGCAAGAGGACATGATGTAGATAAAATCCCATCTTGTTACCCTTGATGGCAACAACACGATGTGTGCCTTGCTGCCCCTTCTTTCATGGGGAAAGGTCACCACACGGTATGAACCCAAAACCAAGCACTTGTCCCATTGCAAGAATCATAGATCTAGTTGGCCAAACAAAACCCAAGACTCGGAGAGACTTACAAGGATATCAAATCATGCATATAAGAAATCAGCAAAGACTCAAATATATATCATAGATAATCTGATCAAAAATGCACAATTCATCGGATCTCGACAAACACACCGCCAAAGAGGATTACATCGGATAGGTCTCCATGAATATCATGGAGAACTTTGTATTGAAGATCCAAGAGAGAGAAGAAGCCATCTAGCTACTAACTACTGACCCGTAGGTCTGAAGTGAACTACTCACGAGTCATTGGAGGGGCGATGATGTTGATGAAGAAGCCCTCCAACTCCAAAGTCCCCTCCGGTAGGGCACCGGGAAGGGTCTCCAGATGAGATCTCGCGGAAACGGAAGCTTGCGGCGGCGGAAAAGTGTGGATGCCCTGATTTTTTCTGGATTTTTAGGGAATTTATAGGCCAAAGACCTAGGGCAGGGGAGCGCGAGGGGGGCCACAAGCTTGGTTGCCGCGGCCTCCCCACTGGCCGCGGCAATAGGGCTTGTGGTCCCCCTGGGGGCCCACTTGCTTGGCCCTCAAGCCTCCCGATCTTCTTCCGTTCTGGAAAAATTTATTTCGGGGATTTTATTTCGTTTGAACTCCGTTCCAAAATCAGATCTGAAAAGAGTCAAAAACACACAAAAAAACAGGAACTGGCGCTTCGCACTGAATTAATAAGTTAGTCCCAAAAAATATATAAAAGGTAAACAAAACATCCAAAGTTGACAAGATAACAATGTGAAACCATCTAAAATTATAGATCCGTTTGAGACGTATCACACGCCGTGCCTACCATGGTACGGCTCTTGACGCCTACGAGATAGACACCACGCGTGGAAAAAGCAAGGGAAAGCGAGAGAGAGAGGAGAGAAGAGGGCCGGAGGAAGAAGAAGTGACGGACCATGGGCCCTGGGACCACCTATCAGCGAGAGAGAACACTATGCACTCGGGTACAAAAAGCACAAATTCGGAAATTGGAAATTGTCCTTCTTCTAAAAATTCGCAGTAGCCATATGTAGCAACACCTCATTCTCCCCAAACATAGCAATAATCTGTAGTCCTGTACCATCACAGTTGCATCAATTATCGTTGTTACTATAACCTCGGGGAGTAATTATTTTTGTGTAGATACTACAGTGTGGTAGGAGTTATATTTTGCAACGTCCCTAGCAAATCTCGATGATGAGATTTTTCTTAAGGGGGATAGAGTTTGTAACACTCCAAAATTTTGGGCATGATTTTTTTATTAAATTTTTTGCCTTGGTGATTTAAATTTTTTATCCTTGGATTTTCTGCTATTCTCACACCCTTCTTTGTTTTACTTTATAAAGAGATTTCTTTCTTAAGGAGTTTTTGAAAGATATTATTGACTTGAGTGCTACCTCAAATATTCTTCTTATTATTTCCAAATAAATTGAGGCATTTTTTAATATTTCTTTAAGGTTCATTTATTCAAAAATTTGAACTACAACCACCTAATAACTTCTTTTAAAAATTCCACAAAAACTTGACAATGACCTAATATATTTCTGGATCAATTTTATGTAAAATTATAGGCAAGTGTTTTGGAAACTTTGAGCACATTATTTGATTTTACATTGTGGTCCAATTGGAGTTTTGTACTACAACCCCTAGATATACTTCTCCAAAGATTCTACAAAAGTTTGTAATGGTCAAGGGGTTCATATAAATGAGTTTTATGCAAAAACATATATTGGTATTTTAAAAAGTTTGAGCACTACTTCTCATTTTCTATTCTGGACCAGATTTGCAATTTCCACTTCAACCAGGTTATTTTCTTTTCCAATGCCTTTGAAATTTGTTGTGCTTGTAGTACATCCCGCAAAACCCTTAAGTACTAGATTTCAGCCCCATCTAACTTGTTTAAGACCTTGTTGCATCATCGTTTAGTTTCTGTCCAGAAATGGACTTTTGCTAGAATTGCATTAGGAAGTTTTTGGGTTGCCAAATATAGTTATGCCATCACTGGTTGCATCCAAGGAGGCCCCTGTCTGGAAGTTTTGGTGGCCGAAAAACATCTCTAGATACCCGAGGCATTTTGTCAAACACCTGGTGTCCCTGACCAGATTGGACAAGCCTTTATTTTTGTGTGGTGGAGTTTAACGCATGACCTAACCAGCATGTGTGCTAACCCTTTGCCACCAATATAAATGGATCTGGAGATTTATAGCTGCACTCAGAGTCCCTGGCATGTCCTCGAATATCTTCGAGCATGTCACGAGCATGCCAAGAGCGTGCTCCAGAGCACACGTTTTGCAGCCAAGCACCCAAGCCTCCGCGTCCCTTCTAGCCCGCACGTGTGACCTTCACTACTGGAATTCAGTTATTTGCCGTCAGCCTCTTCTTTGCCGTCAGCCTCTTCTTTGCCGTCTGCTGGCTGATGGCAAAGACAGTATTTGCCGTCAGTCACAAGAAAACGGACTGCAAAGGGAAGACTGATGGCAAAGATACTATTTGCCATCAGTCTGGTCTTTGCCGTCTGCTGGCTCAAGGCAAAGAGGAGGAGGGCAGACGGCAAAGAGCAAGGGGCGGCCCACCACACAACCCCTCCCTCCTCATAACGGTTGCTCTCTTTGCCGTCTGCCTTACACCTCTTTGCCGTCGGGGGGCGGACGGCAAAGAGAGGGCACCCCTAACGGTCGTCTCCCCCACCCCACTTCCCCCTGTCTCCGATAGTTACTCTCTCTGTCTCTCTCACCCCCTCTCTCTGCGAGCGCCGCCACCTCCCTCGTCGTCACCCTCCGCCCGCACCCTCGCCCTCGCCCTCCTCGCCGTCCTCCCTCCGCCCGCACCCTCGCCCTCGCCCTCCTCGCCGTCCTCCCTCTGCCCTCGCCCTCCCATCACCGGCCAGACCCCCTCCTCGCTCAGCGGCACTCCTCCCTCCACCGGCTTGGAGCAGCAACCCCATGGCAATGACGAGGTCACCTGGACGCCATTGACTCCCGAGACCAGCGTCGGAGCCAGGAGCAGCAGCCCTTCGACCGATTCCTCTCGCCCAAATCACAAGGTGAGCTCCAACAATGGATTTCTACCAATGTTTTTTGACTTTGGATAAGTACTAGTGGACTGGACAGAAACTTGTTATGTGTGGAATATCCCTTAATTAGTTTATGCCACCACAATATTGTTTTAGTTTAGGTTTAGGTTGAGATTTAGTTTTAGTTTAGGTTTATGTTTAGTCTTAGGTTAGTTTCCTGTTTAGTAGAAGAAAATAAGAAAAAGTAGAAGAAGAAGAATAAGTAGAAGAAGAAAAAAGGAGAAGAAGAAGAAGAAGAGCTAGAGGAGGAGGAGGCGAAGAAGAAGAATAAAAAGGAGAAGAAGAAGAAGGAAAATAAGAAGGAATAAAAGGAAAAAAGCAAAAGGAAAATAAGAAAAGAATAAGAAGAAGAAGGAGAAAGGAGAAGAAAAAAAAGAAGAAGAAGGAAAAGAAGATAAAGGAAAAGAAGATGAGGAGAAGAAAGAAGAAGAAGAAGAAGAAGAAGAACAAGAAAAATAGGAGAGGAAGAGAAGAATAAGAGGAAAAAAGAAAATAATAATAATAAGAAGAAGAAGAAGAAGGAGGAGGAGGAGGAGGAGAATGCCAAGGACCTTCTAGTCCTTCTCCTCCTCCTCCTTCTTCTCCTTCTCCTCCTTCTTCTTGATTTCTTCTTCTTCTCCTCCTCCTCCTCCTTCTTCTCCTCTTTCATATTATCCTTGCTTTAATTAACCCAACAATGACATAATTAGCCCATTTAGCTCCAAAATACCATAATAAGCTCAAAATGGCATAAGAACCTTGGTTAGCACATTAATATTATATACTTAGCTTGTTTTCCTCTAAAATGACATAATTGGAATATTTGTGTTTATCGGGTGGATTTACATGTGATAGTTGTCTCGTCGCTGTGAGGTCTGCTGTGCGAAGACCTGCCCGTGCGTTGTACGAGCTCCGCCCCTGCATTCGTGGGTCAGTACAAATTTCATCTCCTCCCCGCCCCTTCATTTACTGTGGCTCGATTTCCGGATGAAACTTTCTAGATTTAGGTAATTCAATTAATTTATCAGTATGCGTGACCAGTATGTGTCTCCCGTTCGAAAGGGCGACATCTATAAATATGCATGTCTTTGCATATTCATAACCGCCATCCTTTCGAATTGTCCAACATTATCCATGGACAACCCGAGTATGTTTAGATTGGGTTCGTTTTCCCGTATGTTGTGCTTTGGATCCGATGCGGAATTTCGTCAGTGCCTCCCTGTTGTTCTCCGGATGCACATCCTCTCTGTTTATTGCGGAGACGTGTATCAGGAGAACAGCGGGGAGGTGCTGCCGAAATTTTGCGTTGGATCCGGAGCACAGCATGGGAAAATGAACCCAATCTACACATACTCGGGTGGGATTAGGACCTATCTTTACCTATTAGCGTGTAGGTTGCCTGGACGTAATAAAAATGGCGAAAGATGAATATAAATGCTAAATTATATATAAATATATTTCTTCTGTCTTTAGTAGCTACGCAAGATGAGTGATCGTGCGTGGATGTATACCGGTCACCCTAGTCAGAAAGAGATGACGAAAGAATGGTTTTTAAAAACAAAGGAATTTGTGAAAGCCGCATTCGCAAATGGCCAGGAAAGAAACTATTGCCCCTGTCCTGGATGCGACAACTATAAAAAGACGACAGAGGCTATAATGATTAAACACCTACAGAGGAGGGGTTTTAAGCCTAATTATACGGTGTGGACATTTCATGGTGAGTCTATACAACGCACAAGAGCTGAGGTGGTCCGTCGTCGCACGGACGAGCATGGTACTGGGATCGAAGACATGGTGCAAGACTTTGATGATGCTCGGGATTCGGAAGATGAGATGGAGGAATCTGCAAAGGCCTTTTATGAAATGTTGGAGTCTTCAAAACGTCCTCTCCATGAGCACACTCAGCTCTGTCAGCTGGATGCAATTGCACAAGTAATGGCTCTGAAGGCTCAGTTCAACTTGGGAAGAGAATGCTACGACGCGATGATGACACTATTTGGACGTTTCCTACCCAAAGGCCATGTCATGCCTGCAAACCTGTACCAGTCGGACAAAATACTTCGTGTACTTAAGATGCCCTATGAGAAGATAGATGCATGTGAGAAAGGATGTGTCTTATTTAGGAAGGAGTATGCACACTTGGACTATTGTCCCAATTGCGAGTCTTGCAGGTATATTGTGGTAGACAACGGTATGGGTGAGAAGAGGCAGACCAAAATCGCAGTTAGTGTTCTTCGGTATATGCCAATCGTACCAAGACTTCAACGTCTTTTCATGGTCGAAGAGACAGCCAGACAGATGACATGGCACAAATTGGGCAAAAGAACCGAACTAGATGCGGATGGGAATAAGATGATGGTACACACATCGAATGGGGAAGCGTGGAAACATTTCGATGGATTGCATCAGGATAAAGCGGCAGATCCAAGGAATCCTCGAGTCTGCGCCACCACGGATGGTTTTAATCCCTTCGGCATGACGGCAACCCAATACAGTTGTTGGCCTGTATTTGTCATTCCACTGAATCTCTCCCCAGGCAGATTATGCAAAGAAAGAACATATTTCTGACGTTGATAATTCCAGGGCCCAATTATCCGGGGAAGAATATGAATGTGTACCTGCAACCGCTTAAGGATGAATTGGAAGAAGCTTGGGAAAATGGGGTCAAGACATACGATGCCGCTAGAAAAGAAAACTTCAAAATGCATGTGTGGTACATGTACTCTATGCATGACTTGCCAGCGTATGCGCTATTCTCTGGATGGTGTGTGCATGGAAGGTTCCCGTGCCCCCAATGCAAGGCCGCTCTTCATTTTCATTGGTTGCAGGAGGGTCGGAAGTATTCTTGCTTTGACTTGCATAGACAGTTCCTGGATCCTGACCATCAGTTCAGGAAAGACAAGAAGAACTTTACCAAAGGTAAAGTTGTCAAAAACTTGGCACCACATGCGTTCACAAGCCAACAGATCCTGGATCAGTTAAACGCCCTCGAGCCTAATCCAGAGCGTCCAGGGTATTTCAAGGGGTATAATTCAAAACATGCCTGCACTCACAAGCCATGCTTCTGGGATCTGCCTTACTTCAAAGACCTCCTTCTTCCACACAATATCGACATGATGCACACTGAAAAGAATATTTTTGGTACATTGTTCGACATAGATGGGAAGACAAAGGATAATATTAAGGCTAGAGTCGATCAAGAGACACTATGTCATAGACCGTTACAAAACATGCGAGAAGGCAAAGGAAAGTAGAAGTGGTCGAAGCCAAAGGCCTGGTTCAATCTTGGAAGGCCAGCTATGAGGGAAATTATCTTGTGGGTCAAAATGCACTTGATGTTCCCCGATGGGTATGCAGCGAATCTAAAGAGGGGAGCGAGTCTTGAAAAATTAAAAATCTTTGGTCTTAAGAGTCATGATTGGCACATATGGGTAGAGCGGGTAATGCCGGTGATGTTACGTAGCTTTAGTCCTGAGGATGAATGGCTAGTACTGGCGGAGCTGCGCTATTTCTTTCGTGTTCTTTGTGCGAAAGAATTGTCGCCTGGCGTGGTAGAAGACATGGAGGAGTTTGCACCGGAGTTGTTGTGCAAGTTAGAGAAGATCTTTCCACCCGGCTTCTTTAATCCAATGCAGCATTTGATTTTACATCTACCGACCGAGGCAAGATTGGGTGGGCCCGTGCAAGATCGTTGGTGCTATGCAACTGAGAGGATGCAGAAGACCCTTCGAGCTAAATGTAAAAATAAGCGTAGAATTGAAGCATCGATGGCTGAGGCATTCATTACTGAGGAGGTGGCAAACTTTGTGACAGCACACTACGAAGCCAAAAATCATCATTTGCATAATCCGAAGCCTCGGCACAATGATGGAGACCCTAAAAAAGGTGGGTCCAACCTCAGCCTATTCAAAGGGAAGCTCGCACCAGCCGGTGCTTCGAAACCAATAATGTTGGATATCGAAGAATGGCAGAACATTTCATTGTACATCTTCAACAACCTAACAGAAGTGCGGCCGTACATCGAGTGAGTTCTCGGCACATTTTCCCGGAACTTCTAATACATTTGAACTGCTCTTATTCCCGGATATTTCAAACAGCCGTTACGTCATCAAATTCTCGGATGGAGCGGTGATCGAAAATGATTCCGTCGAAGAGTATGAGCTTCTGTCAAAGACAGGAGGCGGCTATCCCGGTTTCATCTCTTGGTTCAAACAAACGGTAATTATCAATAATGGACCATTTCATTCTTGGTCTAACTTGCGGCTAATGCAACAACCGTTTCGTATTAAACTTGTCGGCTAATTCAGAGTCTATGGACGCCGAATTGAGACAAGTCCCTAATGGTTTTGACTATAAGGTCTGTTCATTTGAGAAATACAACATCAACAGGTATCTCTTTCGTACCTTTGGCAAAGAGCTATCTATGCCCGACCGGAAATCTACAAATTGTGGTGTCTCTGCTATCGGCGAAGGTGTTATCGAGTATTAGGAAAAAATATGAAAAATAGGAAAAATGAAAAGAAAGAAGAAGAAGAAGAAGAGAAGAAGGAGAAGGAGGAGGAGGAGGAGGAGGAGAAGGCCAAGGACCTTCTAGTCCTTCTCCTCCTCCTCCTTCTTCTCCTTATCCTCCTTCTCCTCCTTGATTTCTTCTTATTCTCCTCCTCCTCCTCTTTCTTCTCCTCTTTCATATTATCCTTGCTTTAATTTCCCCAACAATGACATAATTAGCCCATTTAGCTCCAAAATACCATAATAAGCTCAAAATGGCATAAGAACCTTGGTTAGCTCATGAATATTATATACTTAGCTTGTTTTCCGCTAAAATGGGATAATTAGCCCATTTAGCTCAAAAAAGACATAATTAGGTAATTTAGCTCCAACAAGAGGAGAAGAGGAGAAGAAATAGGCAAAATGAAAAGATAGAAGAAGAAGAAGAAGAAGAGATGAAGAAGAAGAGAAGAAGGAGAAGGAGGAGGAGGAGGAGGAGGAGTATAAGTCCTTGGCCTTCTCCTTCTTCTCCTTCTCCTCCTTCTCCTCCTTGATTTCTTCTTCTTCTCCTCCTCCTCCTCTTTCTTCTCCTCTTTCATATTATCCTTCTTTAATTTCCCCAACAATGACATAATTAGCCCATTTAGCTCCAAAATATCATAATAAGCTCAAAATGGCATAAGAACCTTGGTTAGCTCATGAATATTATATACTTAGCTTGTTTTCCTCTAAAATGGGATAATTAGCCCATTTAGCTCAAAAAAGACATAATTAGGTAATTTAGCTCCAACAAGAGGAGAAGAGGAGAAGAAATAGGCAAAATGAAAAGATAGAAGAAGAAGAAGAGATGAAGAAGAAGAGAAGAAGGAGAAGGAGGAGGAGGAGGAGGAGGAGTAGAAGTCCTTGGCCTTCTCCTTCTTCTCCTTCTCCTCCTTCTCCTCCTTGATTTCTTCTTCTTCTCCTCCTCCTCCTCTTTATTCTCCTCTTTCATATTATCCTTGCTTTAATTTCCCCAACAATGACATAATTAGCCCATTTAGCTCCAAAATACCATAATAAGCTCAAAATGGCATAAGAACCTTGGTTAGCTCATGAATATTATATACTTAGCTTGTTTTCCTGTAAAATGGGATAATTAGCCCATTTAGCTCAAAAAGACATAATTAGGTCATTTAGGTCCAATAAGAGGAGAAGAGGAGAAGAAATAGGCAAAATGAAAAGATAGAAGAAGAATAAGAGATGAAGAAGAAGAGAAGAAGGAGAAGGAGGAGGAGGAGGAGGAGGAGTAGAAGTCCTTGGCCTTCTCCTCCTCCTCCTCCTCCTCCTTCTTCTTGATTTCTTCTTCTTCTCCTCCTCCTCCTCCTTCTCCTCTTTCATATTATCCTTGCTTTAATTAACCCAACAATGACAGAATTAGCCCATTTAGCTCCAAAATACCATAATAAGCTCAAAATGGCATAAAAACCTTGGTTAGCTCATTAATATTATATACTTAGCTTGTTTTCCTCTAAAATGGGATAATTAGCCCATTTAGCTCACAAAAGACATAATTAGGTAATTTAGCTCCAACAAGAGGAGAAGAGGAGAAGAAATAGGCAAAATGAAAAGAAAGAAGAAGAAGAAGAAGAGAAGAAGAAGAAGAGAAGAAGGAGGAGGAGGAGGAGGAGGAGAAGGCCAAGGACCTTCTAGTCCTTCTCCACCTCCTCCTTCTTCTCCTTCTCCTCCTTCTTCTTCTTCTCCTCGTCCTCCTCCTCCTTCTTCTCCTCTTTCATATTATCCTTGCGTTAATTAACCCAACAATGACATAATTAGCCCATTTAGCTCCAAAATACCATAATAAGCTCAGAATGGCATAAGAACCTTTGTTAGCTCATTAATATTATATACATAGCTTGTTTTCCTCTAAAATGGGATAATTGGCCCATTTAGCTAAAAAATACATAATTAGGTAATTTTGCTCCAACAAGAGGAGAAGAGGAGAAGAAATAGGCAAAATGAAAAGAAAGAAGAAGAAGAAGAAGAGAAGAAGAAGAAGAGAAGAAGGAGAAGGAGGAGGAGGAGGAGGAGGAGGAGGAGAAGGCCAAGGACCTTCTAGTCCTTATCCTCCTCCTCCTTCTTCTCCTTCTCCTCCTTCTTCTTGATTTCTTCTTCTTCTCCTCCTCCTCCTCTTTCTTCTCCTCTTTCATATTATCATTGCTTTAATTAACCCAACAATGACAAAAAGAAAGAGGAAGAAGAAGAAGAAGACGAGAAGAAGAAGAGAAGGAGAAGGAGAAGAAGAAGAAGGAGGAGGAGAAGAAGAGAAGAAGAAGGAGAAGGAGGAGAAGAAGAAGGAGAAGGATCCCTCCTTCTTCTTCTCTCCTTCTTCTCCTCCTTCTTCTCCTTCTTCTTCTCTTCTTTTTTCTTCTTCTCCTCCTCCTTCTCCTTCTCCTTCTCCTTCCCCTTCCCCTCCTCCGTCTTGTTTTTCTTCTCCTTGTTCTCTTCTTGCTTCTTCTCTTTCTTCTTCAATTTAGCTTTTTTGTCATATATATGTTGTTGTTCTTCTTCTTCTGACTTTCTTATTCCCATTTTGCAGATTGGATGTACTACATGCATGGAAGCTGGCGTTGGAGTGCTTTAGTTTCCGTTTCTATTTGAGTTGATGAACAATGTGTTGGTTCTTTGTACGTGTTGATGAGCAATATATGTGCAACTATATGTATGTATATATGGATGAAACTTTTTATGTGTTGGTTCTTTTGATATATGGGATGTACGTTGATGAACAAATGTCATTGATGAGCTTTATATGTATATCATATATGTGTTGTGATCTATTTATGATATATGTGCTATGAATTATATGTATATGTGATGTGAAATAGAAAAAATAAATAAAAATGTGACAATATAGGCTCTTTGCCGTCTGCCAGCTGATGGCAAAGACCTTTGCCATCAGCTGGCAGACGGCAAAGAGGCCACGTGGCGCCCAGCTGTGCAACCTGGGCAGTAGCAGGTGGCCATATAGTCTCTTTGCCGTCTGCACAGAGGAGTGGCCAGACGGCAAAGAGGAGGGCACAGAGGAGGGGGCAGACGACAAAAGTGGAGAGAGGGGGAGGGCAGGACCCGGCAGACGGCAAAGATTGGCAAGCGCACAGACGGCAAAGATAGAGGGGGGGAGGGGAGGGGAGGAGAAGGCAGACGACAAAGATGGGACAGAGGGCAGACGGCAAAGATGGATGGTCAGGCCGACAGCAAAGATGGGGGAGGCAGACGGCAAAGCCTCCGTTAACCCCTAACGGAGGCAACGCCTGTCGGCTGCCGTCTCAAGAGCTTTGCCGACTGCTCCTAAGGAAAGCGGACGGCAAAGAGCTTTGCCGTCCGCTTTGGGGGGGCAGACGGCAAAGAAGGTCCTATGCCGTCGTAGGCTGACGCAGAAATTTTGCCGGCCGTGAGATTCTTTGCCGTCTGTGGGATTGTCTTTGCCGTCTGGGATAGTGTCTTTGCCGTCTGTGATGGCAGACGGCAAAGAAGGTGATTCCTGTAGTCCTTAGCTTGTTCGAAGAGGCACCCCGACCCCTCCCTATCGCCAGATTCGAACGGCAGCCTTCGGGAGCACTGCAGCCATGGTGGCTGATGAACCAGAAGTATAGGGGATCAATCGTAGTCCTTTCCATAAGTAAGAGTGTCAAATCCAACGAGGATCAGAAGGATCTGACAAGTGGTTTTCAGCAAGGAAAAAACTGCATGCACTGAAATTGTCGGTAACAAGTGATTGTGTGATGAGATGATTCGTAGCAAGCAACAAGTAACAAAAGTAGCAACGGTGCAGCAAAGTGTCCCAATCCCTTTTGTAGCAAGGTACAAGCCTGGACAAAGTCTTATAGGAGGAAAAACGCCCCCGAGGACACACGGGAATTTATGTCATGCTAGTTTCATGATGTTCATATGATTCGCGTTCGTTACTTTCATAGTTTGATATGTGGGTTGACCGGCGCTTGGGTACTACCCTTACTTGGACAAGCATCCCACTTATGATTAACCCCTCTCGCAAGCATCTGCAACTACGAGAGAAGAATTAAGACAAAGTCTAACCATAGCATTAAACTAGTGGATCCAAATCAGCCCCTTACGAAGCAACACATAAACTAGGGTTTAAGCTTCTGTCACTCTAGCAACCCATCATCCACTTACTACTTCCCAATGCCTTCCTCTAGGTCTAAATAATGGTGAAGTGTTATGTAGTCGACGTTCACATAACACCACTAGAGGAAAAACAACATACTACATATAAAAATAACGAACGAATACCAAATTCACATGACTACTATTAGCATGACTTATCGCATGCCCTCAGGAACAAAAGTAACTACTCACAAAGCATAATCATAATCATGATCAGAGAAGTAATGAGTAGCATCAAGGATCTGAACATAAACTCTTCCACCAAGTAATCCAACTACCATCAACTACAGGGAGTAATCAACACTACTAGCAACCTTACAAGTACCAATCGGAGTCGCGAGACGGAGATTGGTTAAAAGTGATGAACTAGGGTTTGGAGATGAGATAGTGCTGATGAAGATATTGATGGTGACGAGCCCCTCCGATGAGAGGAGTGTTGGTGATGACGATGGCGACGATTTCTCCCTCCGGGAGGGAAGTTTCCCCGGCAGGATCGTCATGCCGGAGCTCTAGATTGGTTCTGCTCAAGTTTCGCCTCGTGGCAGCAGCGAAACCACGAAAAAGCTCCTCTCTGATTTTTTTTCCTGGACGAAACCCTCCATATAGCAAAAGAGGGGGGCCAGTGGGCTAGTGGGCTGCCCACAAACCCCCATGGCGCGGCCTGGGGGGGTCGCTGCGCCGTGCAGGCTCATGGGCACCCCCTGGTGCCCCTCTGGCACTTCTTCGGCCCAGTATTTTTGATAAATTGGGAAAAAATCACCGTTCATTTTCACGGCATTTGGAGTTGCGCAGAATAGGTATCTCAACTTTGCTTCACTTTCAGGCCATAATTCGAGTTGCCGGTATTCTCCCTCTTCATGTAAACCTTGCAAAATAAGAGAGAAAAGGCATAAGAATTGTACCGTGAAGTGAAATAACAGCCAAAGAAGCGATAAATATCAACATGAAAACATGATGCAAAATGGACGTATCAGTGGCCATCGAAGACCAGTAGCAAGTGTTGTTGCACAACGCTCCCTCTTCCATGGCAGCGCCGCCCGAGCCACCCCCGAGCACCACCTGCCCTTGGACCTACCCTTTGCGTCGAACCCTTGCCTAACCAGCACTACTTCCACCCTCAGCCGCCCCTGTGCCATCGTCAAAGCTGTCATCGTCGTTCTTATCCAAGGACCACCGACACACCGACAACTCCGGCTATATAAGGAGCCCCCAGAGCCACATAGTAGCCAGCAAGCACCCTAGCAGCCGTAGAAGGGTTCCCCTAGCTCCAATCGAGCCAGTAGGCCTCGTCTTCTCCAGCTCCGGTGGTTTCACCCGCTGTTGTGCCTCGTGTTAATTCGGCCTAGCCGAAACCCTCTAGCCCCACCTAAGCCCACTCTCAATCCATCATCAACCTTGTGGAACTACCCCACCCCTCGTAACGCGCCTAGAGCTCCCCCTTGCTCGTACCTCGTCGAACCCGAAGCTCCCTCCCC
Source organism: Hordeum vulgare subsp. vulgare (assembly GCF_904849725.1). Taxonomy (NCBI): domain Eukaryota; kingdom Viridiplantae; phylum Streptophyta; class Magnoliopsida; order Poales; family Poaceae; genus Hordeum; species Hordeum vulgare. The sequence continues at coordinate 226,926,879 of NC_058520.1, read as the reverse complement.
CGTGAAGGAAGGGCTGCTCACTCCCGAGCTCCGACATGTCCCCGAGTACCAAAAATGGGTGTGAATTGTCCTCCTGAGAAAGTGCATAGCCAGATCTTCGCCTGAGGTGGACTGAGTCGCCGGCAATTGCCGCTGGAGTGAGCTCCCTGCTCACTGTGAACGTGCGCAGGAGGAAGAAGGAAGACCCGACAAATGGGCCACATCTACCGGTGAGTGGCCCAATTCCCTCGGCCGCACACTCGCGCAAGTGTTCTTTCCTCTTGGTAAGGTGTAGCCAGTGTGGTATGTCTCCCCTTTGCGAAAGCGTCTTTTGAGCTGAAACGTTTTCTTTTCTGTTTGTTTTTAAAATAGACTTTTGACCCAACTTTGACTGGCTCTAATTTCTAAAATAAACTCCAAATGAGTTGATTCTTGTTATCACCTCTTTCAAATTATGTCTAGTTTATTTTAGTATTTATTTTAAAATTTTCTAAGACAACTATCTGTGATGTTTTTATATTGTGTTTTAGTTAGTATATTTAAAAAAATAGGTCATGTAGAGAGGAGCAAAAACTTGCAGAAGTTTTAGCCTAAACCCTACCTCTCTACACTTGGAAGGCAAGCATTCTGAACCTACATCTATATTGGTGGTGTGTGGATTGCTTGATGAGAATAACTTTATGGTTATGTTAAACATGTGGTGTTATTTTATGTGACAATCATGCGTGTGGCTTTATGAGTTGAAAGTAAAGTTGTTACACTTGAGATGTATGGGACAACATTCACACCTTCCTATCATACATGTCTACTGGATGGGATTCAGTAAGATTCGGTGTCTTGTGGAGACACGACCGTGGGACTGACATCTCGTCTGACGAGAGTGGTCAGCAAGGCATGTTAGGGTACGATAGGTAGTGACTGTGTGTGCATTTTGTTGGTGCTAATCATGCAGGTAATACTTAAACCTCCTAAGTCGCCCATAGATCGAGTCTTGTCAGTATGTCACCTTAACCCATTCGTGCTCTCACGATCTTCCCGAAAGGGGATATGGCTCAGTAGCTCGTAAACTTATTACCAGGTACACACCAAGTAGAGGGGCCGGGATGAAGGTATCCACGGCCATGGACTAAATCCGGTCATTCCGTCAGGGGGCCTGGGTGTTTCCGGTATGGGACCGAGAGGGAAAGGCCTTTCCCTTGTAGCGCACGGTATAAATTTGATCCCATGCTAGTCGAGGTTGGAGCCTCCCCGTCTTATGGTTTTGCCCTGTAGCGTAGTCCGATTGGAGCTGGGCTTCGTAGGGGTAAAATGGGTGTGTGCTGGTTCTGAGTATTTACTTCTGATATACCATACGCGGGATTAATCCGAGTGACTATTGGAACCCGTGGGCTGTGGGTAAAGATTACACCCTGTGCAGAGTTAAAACTATTCGAGTAGCCGTGTCCACGGTCAAGGATGACTGGCTGACTAGTCAAGTGTCGGTGTGAGTGTCGGTCTTTGGAAGGAGTTAAAGAAGTATAAGACTAATTAGGAAATATAGTGGATGATTATAAACATTATTTTCTGTGGACTAACCCCTATGATTACGATTGTTGAATATCCCTCGGACGGGTAACCACGTGGATATTCTTTATTTATATTTCCAAATAAGCCCTTTATGTGGTGTCGCTCGGACGTCCGACTGTGGCATGTTTATTATTTCATATAAGCCCTTTATGTGGTATTGCTCAGACGCCCGAATGTGGCATGTTTATTATTTCATATAAGCCCTTTTTGTGGTGTTGCTCAGACGCTCGACTGTGGCATGTTTATTATTTCATATAAGCCCTTTATGTGGTGTGGCTCACACGTCCGACTGTGGCATGTTTTATATTACATCTGTTACTATTACTCTTATTAATTGTTTATTAAATTCTCATTATGATCATATTTCCATTACTAATATTTGAGAAGTACTTCTGGATTGACGAAGTATTGTGGCATTATTATAAGTGTATAATTAACCCTGCCAAATTATGTTTGTTTCATGATGTTTGCGAGTACATTCAAAGTACTCAGAGGCTTGTCCCTGGCTATTGTCTTGGCCAGATTGCGTGTTTGGAGAGGAGGAACATGGCGATAAATCCGGAACCTAGGCACAGAAGACAGCATCCGCGTGAGATAGGAATTATCTAGGTCAGCTGTTCCTGTGGAAAATGGAGTCCTATAGATGCTGGAGACCCTCGAACCGCTTCCGCCTTCAACCATTAGAAACCTTTTGATGTACTCTATGGACCAACTCGGTCTTGTACTTCAAGTTTGTATTTTTGTTTGGACATATGTATCAAGGATTCAGGCACCAGCTATCAGTATTCCTGGGGCTGGATTGCAAAAGGGCCATTTTAAAGGGAAATTAAAATCCCCGAAAATCCTGTGACGACACGTCGTCTAAGAGTAGTAGGTCTTTAATAGATTTGGAATTTTCCTTAACATTGTTACCCAGAGACACACCCGGTGCTTGAACATTGAGGATAATCTCATCGGTCAGAAAGTGAAACATTGAACAACTAGGATCAGCCATACGTGTAGTTGTCTCAATGTCTCCAAGCTTAGCCACCCTCATCGTGTGACCCATCAATAGGTCGTTGACATCCGGCTACGCCTGAAGCCGGAGAATTTTCCGCCTATCCCCGGACGCTGGATCTGGGATTCTTCCAAAAGCGAGACGTCCTTAGTGGTGGGCACACCTTGAGCATGGCCACCTGCCATGTGCCCAATGGTACCAACTTTTGACGCGTCTAATGTAGCAAAGTCACTAGCCTCGTGTCCGGAGATGGCCCTAGTGACAAGTTAGTTGGAGCCTGGCCGCCAGCTGGCTAGCCAACTATGATGGCCACCACAGAAGCAACGGCTGGCGTCGGTGGTGTCAATGGCGCAGTGGGACACGGAGATCGCGAAGCCGGTTTGCGGGGAGTGCGCGGTGATGCCGATCGTCGCACATCGGATCTCGTGCGGAAGCCATCCACCGCGCTAGTCATGTTAGGATCCAGAGAAGCATCGCTGGTGTTGTAGACCGATGTCACCGAACACACGACATTGGGGTGCAATCATGCCTCCTGTGTATCCTCCCCCACAGTTTGTTCAACATGCATGGTGGCCGATCCACCCCCAAAACCAGAGGTTAGTGTAGGCACAGTGGGCGTAGGCCACGATGACATCGGCCATACCACCTGCTCCAAAGGGACACCCGACTCATGTCCCCAAAACCCGCTAGGAGCACAAGCGGCCCCAAATGAACCGAAACACAATGTAATCATCGGTGTCGGCTACGATGTAGTGCCCTTGCTGGCCTACCCCACAGATTGGTTGGACTATCTCATAGGACGTGTACCATCATCTCGCGGACCATGCGCCATATTCTTATCCTGATAACTTCTACCATCATCGCCCTCAGCCATATGCATATCCTTGTAAGTAGCTTCCCCATTATATCTGGCCATGGGCTGGGGCAGGCCCGGCTTGGGTCGGGCCCTAAAAAGCCCACGATAGAAAACCGAGGCCCAGGCCCTGTCATCGGGCCTACTTTGAAGCCCAAGCCCAACCCATCTCTTGAAAATCCCGTCGGGCTTGGGGCCGTGGGCCGGGCCTCTTCCTTAAAATCCCAATATGTCAAGACCAAGCCCGTCCTGGCCCCGCTGGTGGGCTCAAAACTCATGCCCAAGCCCTGCCCACGGGCAAGCCCATAGGGCCTAGGCCCTGGATTTTGATGTCGGGCCTGGCCGGAGATGCCCATGTATATTCCCCATCGAATAGCGGGGGGCTCTCAATCTCAATCCGGAGTACATATCTCATGCCCGCATAGGTCCAAGTCACCACATGTGGAACTAACTCAATGTCAACCACACTCACCAATAGACGTGCAACTCCCTTGGCACGGGCGAACGACATGTCAACATCCGCCGTCTTTCCAGTGAGAGACCCAAGCTCTAAGTAATGAGGAAATCATTCAGAGTCTCAGGAGTGTCCCTCATGAATCTCACCCAGATTTGGCAAGAATAGACCTTGGAAGCTTCTGGAGGCCACGAGAGGGGGCCCGTGGGGCCCACTAGGCACTAGGGCGCACGAGGGGCCTCTGGCGGGCCCCGATGGGTAGTGGAGCTACGAGAATCTCTTTGACCTACCTTCGACTCTAGAAATACTCTAAATCCCCAGAAACCCCAACGGAGTGGACGAAATACTTTTTCCATCGACAAAAGTTCCAATATCACAAGATCCAGTATAGAGGCCGTAGTTCCAATATCACAAGAATTCAATACAATGTTCCAATATCACAAGAATTCAGAGTTCCAAGATCACGGGTCCGTAGTTAGTAGCTAGATGGATTATTTTCTATTTTCGATCTTCAATACAATGTTCTCCTTGATGTTCTTCGAGATCTATTTGATGTAACTCTTTTGCGGTGTGTTTCTTGGGATCTGACTAATTGTGAGTTTTTGATTTCATCTATCCATGAATATTATTTGAGTCTTCTTTGAATTCTTTTATGGATGATTGTTATAGCCTCGTATTTCTTGTCCGATTTGTTTGTTTGGTTTGGCCAACTAGATTGATTTATCTTGCTATGGGAAAATGCGCTTTGTGATGGGATCGATCTTGCGGTGCTCAATTTCAGTGACAGAAAGGGACATGACACACATGTACCATTGGTATTAAGGGTAGCAAGATGCGGTTTATTCATACATGAGTTTATCTTGTCTACACCATGTCATCGTTATTAATACATTACTTCGTTTCTCCATGGACTTAATACACTAGATGCATGATTGATATCGATCGATGTGTGGAGTAATAGTAGTAGATGCAAGAAAGAGTCGGTCTATTAATCTTGGACGTGATGCCTATATATATGATCATTAACTTGGATATCGTCATGATTATTCGCGCTTCTATCAATTACCCAACAGTAATTTTTTGACTCACCGTATCCTATTTTCTCGAGACAAAAGCCTCTAGTAAAAACTATGGCCCCCGGATCTATTTTCTATCGCCACTACTATTAATAATAAAAGAACAAACATGATTTCTAAGGAAACACCATAAAGTGTACACTTGGTAATTAGAACCCTCACATCCAATCGACTAATTGAAATATAAGAGCTTATAATGATCTGGTGGTTTGCCAGTCAATCCAACGGTTTGGATTCAATGTTCTGCCGACAGACCATCCTCGCGTACCTTTTATTTAAAAAGCTAACTAATTACTCCCTACAATCGAGTGTGGGGTAGGATATTTTGGCGACTCTTTCCAGCTGTGCACCTCTAATTCCGCTTCTGTCTAATTCCGCTTCTGTCGTAACTCCCTCATTAATTACTCGAGATCGCACGCCTCCTCCTCTTCTCTCTCTGTCTTACATATTTAGGCTGCTCATAGTGGGGAGTAACTTAGCCAAGTAACATGCACATGTTACTGGTCTATGTTACTACCTCCATAGTGGGTAGTAACATTTGTGGGATGTCATATTAATTAGGATATAGACTCATTTTGTATTGGTATGTGTGATGTTACTGTAACATAGCTAGTTACCACAAGCACCTCTCTCCTCATTAACTCACTGCCACATAAGCAAATTTGCATTGTAATGTGTGATGTTACTACTATGTTACTCCCCACTATGGCCAGCCTTAGTTCGCCTTCCTCGGTGTTAATCTTAGGCTGGCCATAGTGGGAGTAACTTAGGTAGTATCATGTTTTTGGAACTAGCAAACATGCTGGTGTGGCACATAATTAAAAATAAAAGAGAGGATTAGAGTAACATAGATAGATATCGTAACATGTTAAATGTTATTTTACTATTTGTGATGCATGTCAATAAATAAGGTCATCTATGATACTAGTTTATGATACTATGCATTATAGAGGTGGTATCATACAATAGTATCATATGCATGATACTATTGTATGATACTTCCCACTATGACCAGCCTTATGTCATGGAAGATATCACTTGTGGGGACCAGGAAGACAAATAGCTTGCTTGCGGAGGACATCATGCTCGCTGATGGCGGCATCCAAACGATTACACGCTCGCAGTCAACCATGTCCACCCGCACGGTAGTGTTCTCGCGAAGGGAAGTATCGACCAGAATGTTGGAGTCTTCCACCCGCACGACGGTGTGAACGCAGAGGGCGGCGTCCAACAAGGCGACGGAGTCATCCACCCACACGACAGCGTGAACACAGAGGGCGGCGTCCAGCCAGGCGACGGAGTCATACACCCGCACGACATGGTGAACACGGAGGGAGGCGTCCAGCCAAGCGACGGAGTCGTCCACCCGCACGACGACGATCTCACGAAGGGCGACATCTAGAAGGGCGATGGAGTAATCCACCTGCACGGTGGCGTGAATGCAGAGGGCGGTGTCCAGCCACGCGACGGAGTCGTCCACCCGCACGGTGACGTGAACACGGAGGGCGGTGTCCATTCGGGCGACGGAGTGTCCACCCACACGACGGTGCTCTCGCGGAGGGCAGGGTCGAGCAGGGCGACGTGGCCATCACCCACACGGAGGCGTCAATGCGGAGGGCGGCATCCAGCCAGGCGACGGAGTCATCCACCCTCACGGTAGCGCGAATGCGGAAGGTGGCGTCTAGCCGGGCAACAGAGTCGTCCACCCGCACAGGAGCGTGCTAGCGAATGGCGGCGTCTAGTAGGGCGGAGGAGTCATCCACCCGCATGATGGCATGCCCGCTTAGGGCGGCAAGCTCGCGGACGGACGCCACTGTGTTAGACATGCCGTTCGGACAATTTCCGTCTCGTGCAGCCCAACGATGGTGACTATGTGGCGTATGCGACCAACCAACATGCATGCAGTGACGATGTCCATGGCATGGCGTAGGCCGACGTCCAGCACTTGCACGCCTCGTGGAGTCACAGGTGTATAAGAGAAACTCCAACGGGGCGACCTATTTCGTTAGCCGCTGTCCGTTTGGGACCATGCAGACAAAAAGTTGGCCCAACACCCCACCCCAAACGAACGCGCGTATGCTTTTTGTCCGCATGCCGACCCATTCCGTGCTCAATTTTGAGCATGATTGCTTCGGCGCGGACACGAAGTGGACACACGCGACGTGCACCTACTCCCCTCCCTGGCCCGCAATTCGGCGGCAAAGCGGCCACTTTTTCCCTCCATTTCCACCAAACCCTCCCACTCTCTCCCATGCCCGCTCCCACCGCTATGGATGACGACCTTGAGGCTGCCGCCACTATCGCCTCCCTCGCCTCGTCCGGCGCCACCGGCGCAGCCATAGGCAAGCCCCCCCCCCTCCCAAAGCTGCCGTGCCGCCCAAGAAGAAGAAGAAGGAGTTGATGCCCGATGAACGGGCCGTGGAGTCGTCCAAGAGGAAGGGTCAGAGGCACGCGTAGGATGCAAGGGGCTAGGCAGCTTTGCCCCGCCGTGCAGCAGGACGACACCATTGACTCTGTGAAGGCGACAATGAGGGAGTCCTTGTTGTACCTAGGGCTAAACCCTAACTAGCATGGGCTTGTCAACGCCGTCGTTGTCGCGGCCGCGTCCAACACGGGCTCGTCGGCATATCCTAAGATGAAGCAGCCAAAGCCGCCGCGCGGGTCTTCCACGCAACCGATTCCCGGCTTCCACGTCTACCCGTAGGGCAACCTCTTCTCCAGGGAATGCTCATCGGAGGTGAGCATTGTGGGCCCTTCCACACCTGTGCCGGTGACCATCGAACTCAACACCATGCTAGTGGCACGCGGATCATCATTTGAAGGCACGAGGAAACGCCAACGCGAGATGCGAGCCAACATGCTCACCTGCGCCCGCAATTTGTTCAATGGAATATCTTCGGCCATCAACGATGACACGGCCAACCGTTTCGTCGAGAACATGATCTTCGAAGGCGGTGCACTGGCGGCTGGTGCTTACTCCGCGGATGCGTACAATCCCGATGAGATCCAAAGCCAGGACGTCCGAGCGCCATTCAGGCAAGCCACCAATGATCCACATGACGCCTTCATTCTATATCTGGTCGGCCTAGACGGCTTCCCGTTCGACCATGAGTTCTCAGATGACTACGGCCTTGAGGAGGACGAGGATGACATGGACACCGATGGGGAGGCTTTGTTCGAGGAGGAGCTCACCAACCAAATTGTTGCCAGGGTGAAGCCGAATCGCAATAGCATGTGGACGAAGGCATACACGCTGGCCGAGGACAAGCTCCGTTGTGAATGTTGGAGGTACATTGGGCAAGACCCGAAGGTCGGCACTGAACAAAAGTATTCAGAATTATGGAATCGTGTTCATCATGAGTTCCATGAGCACAAGAAGTTTCCACCGTACAAAATGCAAAGCAAGCATGGATGGGTGTCACTTTTAAAACGTTGGAGGGTGATTCAACAAGAGTGCAACAAGTTTTGTGCCACCTATGAGAGCATCAAGGCATTTCCCGTGAGTGGCCTCGACATGCAAGACATGTCATGCATGCCTTCTCATTCCCTTTTGGTCCCATGCAGTTTTCCCGTAAATTGCATGTCCATTTGCCCACATATGCTTGCTTGGTTTGAATTGTAGGTGTTCCAAGCTTTGGAGGCATTCAATGTTCAACACAATGGCAAGGCCTTCCATATATCCCATTGTTGGACTATCATCAATGGGGAGGAGAAGTTCAAGGCGCATTATGCCACCCTTTTGGCACGTGGGGGGAAAGAAGCTATGGAAGACCATGGTGACGGCAAGAAGGCCCGGCCGCAGGGGAAGAACAACTCGAAGAAGGACTTGAGGGAGGAGAAGCGCCAACAAGAAAAGGAAGAGCAAATGAAAGTCTTCATGGAAATCCAAAGGAGGAGGCTCGAGATGGACACGGAGAGGCAAATCAAGATTCTTGAGTTGGAGCAGGGGAAGCAAGCCAATATGCTCGAGATCGAGGCCACGAATGGCAAGACCAAGGAGAAACAAGTGGCCCTCGCAAGCATGAAGACGGGTGTGGAGATCATGAAGGTTGATCTGAACACCGTGTCGCCGAGGAAGAGGCTAGGGTTCAAGAAGATACAGTCCGAAATGCTCCAGTTCGACCAGCTATGATCTACGACGGAGATCACAGTCCCTTTTTTGTATGTCGTCAAGTGTGCTAGCATGACCAGGGGCTGACAAGACCTGGTCGTATTCCCGCCCCTTTTGGTGTGTTGGCATGTCTGCCAGCCGCTGGTAAGTTTGCTAGCATGAACTGGTGCCAGCATGAACTGTGTGGTGGTTTTCTGTAGGCTGGCAATGTATGTCGGCCGCTCGCATGGTGGCGGCTGATATGTCTCGAACGTATCTATTATTTTTGATGGTTCCATGCTATTATCTTGTAAACTTTGGATGTTTTATATGCATGAATATGTGATAACCCACAAGTATATGGGATCGCAACAATTTTCGAGGGTAGAGTATTCAACCCAAATTTATTGATTCGACACAAGGGGAAGCCAAAGAATATTCTCAAGTATTAGCAGTTGAGTTGTCAATTCAACCACACCTGAAAGATTTAGTATCTGGAGCAAAATATCAGTAGCAGTGTAGTATGATAGCAGCATTAGCAATAGTAACGAGTAGCAGCAAAGTGACAGCAGTAGCGGCAAAGTAACAGTAGAAGCAGTGAGAGCAGTAGCGGAAAAGTAACGTAGCAGGGACTAGTAGGAAAAGACTCGTAGGCATTGGATCGGTGATGGATGATTATGCTGGATGTTATTCATCTTGCAACAGTTATAACACGAAGAGATATGTAACTAGCTCTAGTTCGTCAATGTAATGTATGCATGTATTCCATATGTAGTCATACGTGCTTAGGGAAAAGAACTTGCACGACATATATTGTCCATCCTTTCCCGTGGCAGCGGGGTCCTAATGGAATCTACGGGATATTAAGGTTCTCCTTTTAATAAATAACCGGACCAACGCAGTAACACTTGGTGAATACACGAACTCCTCATACTATGGTCATCTCTGGGAGTGCTTCCGACTATTGTCACTCCGGGGTTGCCGGGTCATAACACATAGTAGGTGACTACAACTTGCAAGATAGGATCAAGAACACACATATATTGGCGACAACATAATAGGTTCAGATCTGAAATCATGGCACCCGGGCCCTAGTGACAAGCATTAAGCGTGGCAAAGTAGTAGCAACATCAATCTCAGAACATAGTGGATACTAGGGATCAATCCCCGTCAAAACTAACTCGATTACATGATAGATCTCATCCAACCCATCACCGTCCAGCAAGCCTACGATGAGGTTACTCACGAACGGTGAAGAGCATCATGGAATTGGTGATGAAGGAAGGTTGGTGATGACGATGGTGACGATCTCCCCTCTTCGGAGCCCAAAACGGACTCCAGATCTGCTCTCCACGGGAAGAACAGAGGTGGCGGCGCCTCCGTATCGAAAAACGCGATGAACTCTTCTCCTTGATTTGTTTCCGGACGAAAGAGGCTAAATACAGCTGAGATTGGAGGCGGTGGAGCTTTGTGGATTTTTGCAAGTATTTTTAATATATTCCACAAAAATTCTCCATAAATTTCTAGGTCATTCCGACAACTTTTATTTCTACTAAACTACACCAGGGAAATTCTGCTGAAAACAATGTTAGTCCGGGTTAGTTGCATTCAAATAATGCAAATTAGAGTCCAAAACAAGGGCAAAAGAGTTTGGAAAAATAGATACGATGGAGACGTATCAACTCCCCCAAGCTTAAAACCTTTCTTGTCCTCAAGCAATTCAGTTGACAAACTGAAAGAGACAAAAGAAAAACTTTTACGAACTCTGTTTCATCTTGTTGTTGCAACTATGCCTAACTCATATCCATAATTTCAGCAAGATCACAAGCTAACCACATGAGCAAATGACATCTTGGTCTCACGGTAAACTCATATCAATGGCATAATCAACTAGCGAGCAAATAATAATACGTCAACACTTCAATCAAAACAATCATGAAGCAGTACGAATAAATGGTATCTCGCTAGCTCTCTTGAGATCGCAAAACATAAATGCAGATCACCTTCAAAGACCAAGGGCTGACTAAACATTGTAATTCATGGGAAAGAAGATCCAGTCACAGTCATACTCAACATCAGTCAAAAGCAAAGCATAAAAATGACAGAGGTGCTCTCTAATTGGTGCTTTTATAAGAAGAGGATCACTCAACAGGATCATAAATAGACAGGCCCTTCGCAGAGGGAAGCATTGGTTTGCAGAGGTGCCAGAGCTCAAGCTTTGAAAACAGAGATAATAATTTTGGGTGGCATTCTTTCATTGTCAACGCAATGACCAAGGTGGTTCCCAAACAGAAAAGTAATGTGTTGACTCCACCACCACCGATCAATCACACTCCACGACTAGCCGAATCCTCGGGTGCCGTCCATACCAACATCAATCCAGGGGGAGTTTTTTTTGCAATTATCTTTTCGATTTGAGCATGGAACTGGGTATTCCAATTACCGACCCCTTTCTCATGAATGATAGTGAATAAATACATGTCGAGGATAACACGCCTAGCATGGAAGATACTGATATCCCCCTATCACCACATGAGCGGTTCGGCATGCAAAACAGATTATTTCTTGAAGGTTTAGAGAGTGGCACATGCAAATTTACATGGAACGGCAGGTAGATACGGCATATAGGTAGGTATGGTGGACTCATATGGAACAACTTTGGGTTTATGGAGGTGGATGCACAAGCAGTATTCTCGCTTAGTACAAGTGAATGCTAGCAAAAGACTGGGAAGCGACCAACTAGAGAGCGACAAGAGTCATCAAAATGCATTGAGATTAACTAACATTGAGTGCAAGCATGAGTAGGACATAAATCACCATGAACATGAACATCATAGAGGCTATGTTGATTTTGTTTCAACTACATGCGTAAACATGCGCCAAGTCAAGCCACTTGAATCATTGAAAGGAGGATACCATCCTATCATACTACATCATAGTCATCTCAAAATTCATGTTGGCATCCAAGGCAAACCATTATAAGCTCCTAGCTAATTAAGCATGGCATCAGAAACTATGATCTCAAAGTTGTCATTGCAAACGTGTTTATCTCACAACAAAGCTGAATCAGGAATGATGAGCTAGTCATATTTACAAAAAAAAATAGATCGAGTTCATACCAGCTTTTCCAAGCTCAGCCACTTCATCATATATCGTCATTATTGCCTTTCACTTGCACGACCGAACGATGTGAACAATAATAAGAGTGCTCGTGCATTGGACTAAAGCTGGATTCTGCATGCAAACACAAAGGAGAAGACAAAGTAGTATGGCTCTTTGACAGATAAACAGATATGCATGCGAGAGCCACTAAACATTGTAACCATGGTCTTCTACCTTGACCCAAAGAAAAAGAAAACTATTTACACGGGAAAGCTCCCAACAAGCAAAAGAGGAAAAAGAAAATCTTTCTGGGTTTTCTCAAACTAGACAAACACACGAAAAGAAAACGAGAGAAAGAAAACAAACTAGCATGGATGATACAGTGACAAAGTGTGAACACCGACACACAAAGTGAAAGCGTAAGAAAGAATATGAAGTCGGTGAGAAACACGTACTCCCCCAAGATTAGGCTTTTGGCCTAAGTTGGTCTACTCCCAAGGATGGTTCGGGCGATATCCGAAATCATAATGGGGGTTGTACGGGAGCGTGACAGCCACTGCCTGAATAGCTGCCTCACGGAGGCGAGCAGCCTTTGCCTCCCTCTCATACTCTTCTGCCTTTCCTCTCGTTATGTAATATCTCCGTTTTACCTGAATGTCAAAGAAGGCAGGAGCAGGAAGGGTAATATGGAAAACACGCTGCCGGTTAAATATTAAACAGTATAGGAGGGATTCATGATCCCTCTCAAGGAACTGATAGCGTGTCAAAGCGGTGCGATCAAGGAAAGCTGTATGGAGCGGGGGATCTCCTTCGCGGATGGGTACTCCAAGAAAAATTACTATGCGAGTGGCATAGATCCCACCAAAGAAATCCCCTTCATTAGCATTATTATTTAGCCTCCTTGCTATTATAGCTCCCATGTTGAAACTTCTATCACCCGTAACTGCGCTCTTAAGAATACAAAGGTCGGGTGCACAGAGGTGACAATGCTCAAACTTGCCATTAATGCATCTGCCTATGAAGAGGGCAAAGTAATGCAAGGCAGGAAAATGAATGCTCCGCATGGTAGCTTGTGTAATATCTCTAGTTTCTCCGATAGTTATACCAGGGAAAAAATCTCTAACTGAAGATTTTGGAGGATCATTGAGACTACCCCAAATAGGTATCTTGCAGATTCTATTGAAATCCTCTAAATCCATGGTATACGATTTGTCATAGAGATCAAACAGTACGGATGTGTCACGGCCAGCTGAAAATTTGAATATACGAACAAAAGAGGCAGTGAGAGTAACATACTGTTCACATTTATCGGAGATGAATTCTTCGAGTCCAACATTGTGAACAAGTGTATCAAACTCGTTTTTGAAACCCGCCTCAATCATGAATTCATCAGAAGGCCATTCACATGGTTGTAACTGTGCATTCCTTGGTTGGTAAGGATCGGGGTCCCGATCGCGAGACGGGGACCTCTCTTGCTTGAGGAACCACCATGATAGTTTCTCCTGAAAATCTTCCTATCTGAAATTTTCAGTGACTCTAAGGAAAAGTGAACAAGGCCTAACGAAACTCGTAGCAACTACTCCCACAAGTGCCTGGAGGCCATATTACGCATCAAAACTACTTGGGACCAGCTAAAATTAGCATGCAAAGCTCAAGAACAGGGTCACCAAGGCAGCAAAAATACGCAACGTATAAGGCACTAGAGCAAAAACTAATTGGACCAATGCAGGAGTCACATACCAAGGAGCAATTTCCCCAAAACAGTTTGGTGAATGGTGCTTTGCACAATGAGATCGAAAATCCCAGCAAGAAGAGCAAGAACATGGGTTTGAGCTGCGAAACGATTTTTTCTGGAGGTAGGAGAAGCAGATGGGAGCTAGAATGAGTGGAGGGGGTGCACGTGGGCCCCACAAGCCTGGGTGTTGCGGCCAGGGGGGTGCCCTCGCCTCCAGGGCTTGTGGCCCACTGGTGCAGCCCCCTGACTAGCTCTTCGTCTTAGTATTTTTCAAAAATTCCAAAAAAAATCATACTTGATTTTCATGGCATTCGAAGAACTTTATTTTCGGGGTACTTTTCTACGGGACGTTAAGACAAAAAAGAGGGAAAACTAAACTAAATCTATCATTTTTCTTCTAAGCTACCGAAGGTGAAAGCTTGGAACAAAGGTTTGTGACTCCTGGATTCATCCATCTCAGGGTCATCGAAAGAAATCCGTCAATGAGGTTGATCAAGTCTCCTTGACAAATTTTTTTGAGTCGCAAAAGAAGACGGAGAATTTTCGAATAGTCACTAGGTTACCTCAATGGGGATGTGAATATCCCCAACAAGCAAATCATACTTCGTCTTAAAGTAGGTATAGGGCATTCAAAGCTCCCAATAAGAATCGATGAAGTTTTTTCGATAGCATTGATGCAATGTACTCAATATTGTTTCTTCGGAATGTGCACCCTGTGCTCATTACCATTGACATGGAAAGTGACATTGCCTTTGTTGCAATCTATAATAGCTCCTGTGGTGTTTAAAAAGGGTCTTCCGAGGATGACAGCCATGGCATAGTCCTCGGGAATATTCAGAATAACAAAGTCTGTTAAGATAGTGACGTTAGCAACCACAACAGGCATATCCTAGCAAATGCCGATAGGGAAAGCAGTTGATTTGTCGGCCATTTGCAGAGAGATTTCAGTGGGTGTCAACTTATCCAGTTCAAGCCTACGATAAAGAGAGAGAGGCATAACACTAACACCGGCTCCAAGGTCGCATAAAGCAGTTCTAACGTAGTTTCCTTTAATGGAGCAAGGTATAGTGGGCACATCGGGATCACCTAGTTTCTTACGAGTTCCACCCTTGAAGGTATAGTTAGCAAGCATGCTGGAAATCTCAACCACACGTATCCTCCTCTTATTAGTAACAATATCCTTCATGTACTTAGCATACAAAGACATTTTGAGCATATCTGTCAAACGCATTTGCAGAAAGACAGGTCTAATCATTTCAACAAAGCCCTCAAAATCCTCATCATCCTTTTTCTTCAATGGTCTGGGAGGAAAGGGCATGGGTTTCTGAACCCATGGTTCCCTTTCTTTACCATGCTTCCTAGCAGCAAAGTCATTCTTATTCTTAGGCTCTGGGTTATCAAGATCAACAGGTTCAATCTCCACATCCTTATCATCGCTAGGTTGAGCATCATCATGAACATCACTATGGATATTATCATTAGGCTCATGTTCATCACTAGATTGTGTTTCGGCATCAAAGACAGAGACATCGTTTGGAATCTCAGGTGTAGCAGCAACAGGGTTGCTAGCGTGCAAATCCCTATCATCTTTCTTCTTCTTTCTAGGATGACTAGGTGCATCAGTGCTAACCACTTGAGAATCTTGTTCAATTCTCTTAGGATGACCCTCAGGATACTAAGGTTCCTGGGTCATTCTACCACCTCTAGTGACGACTCTACCAAAATTGTCATTCAACTCATTGAGCAAGTCATTCTGAGCTTTAAGTACTTGTTCTACCTGAGTAGTAAGCATAAAGGCACGTTTACTCAAGAGCTTAAGATCATTGACGTTTCTGTCCACACAAGCACTTAAATGACTAAGCATACTAGCATTCTGTTCCAATTGTCTGCTAACATAATCATTGAAACTTTGTTGTTTGGCAACAAAGTTATCAAATTCATCTAGGCATAAGCTATCAGGTTTATCAAAAGGAATATCACTCTCATCGAATCTACGCAGAGAATTTACTTCTACTACCTGTATCGGGTTATCGAGACCATGGATCTCTTCGATAGGTGGTAGATTTTTGACATCTTCAGATTTAATGCCTTCTCTCGCATAGATTTCTTAGCTTCTTGCATATCTTCAGGACTGAGGAATAGAATACCTCTTTTCTTCGGAGTTGGCTTAGGAGGAGGTTCGGGAATAGTCCAAGCATTCTCATTGCACAAGTTGTTATTCAATAGGATCTCAGCTTGTTCTACAGTTCGTTCCCTAAAAACACAACCAGCACAACTATCTAGATGGTCTTTGGAAGCATCGGTAAGTCCATTATAGAAGATATCAAGTATTTCATTCTTCTCAAGAGGGTGATCAGGCAAAGCATTTAGTAGCTGGACGAGCCTCCCCCAAGCTTGTGGGAGACTCTCTTGTTCAACTTGCACAAAGTTGTATATTTCCTGCAAGGCAGCTTGCTTCTTATGGGTAGGGAAATATTTCTCAGAGAAGAAGTAGATCATATCCTGGGGGCTACGCACACAATCAGGAGCAAGAGAAGTGAACCAGGTCTTAGCATCATCCTTTAGCGAGAAAGGAAACAGCTTGAGGATATAGTACAAGCGGATCTTTTCCTCACTAGTGAATAGGGTGGCTATATCGTGCAGTTTGGTAAGATGGGCTACAACCGTTTCAGACTCATAATCGTGAAAAGCATCAGATTCGACCAGAGTGATTAGGTCAGGGTCGATAGAGAATTAATAATCCTTCTCGATCACAAAGATAGGCGAAGTAGCAAACTTTGGGTCGTATTTCATCCTAGAGTTCATAGATTTTTCTTTCCACTTGCGAAGTAAATTCTCAACATCATAGCTATCCTTACACGCAAGAAAATCCTCAGCTATCTCTCCCTCCATAACATAACACTCAGGCATATCAGGCAATTCATATCTAGGAGAGCTAGTTCTAACAAGCAAAATAGTAGGTTCTACTTCAATAGTATCAGCAGTTTTAGAAGTATCATCACATCTAGCAGGAACTCTAGCAATTTGTGCATCAAGGAATGGACCTAGTGGCAAAAAAGTATCAAGCATAGCATCATCATAAGCATCATGGACAGCAGAAGTAGCAACATCAAGCACAGGCGACATATCAAGATTTCTAGCAGGAGGTGGTGTCACAAACTTACTTATAACTGAAGGTGAATCAAGTGCAGAGCTAGATAGCAGTTCCTTACCTGTCCTCCTAGTTGACGGCAAGACTTTAGTTCTTGGATCTTTTGGATTCCTCATAGTGACCAGCAGAAGTAAATGCCAAGTGACTCAGAGAATATAGCTATGCTTCCCCGGCAACGGCGCCAGAAAAAGGTCTTGATAACCCACATGTATAGGGCATCGCAATAGTTTTCGAGGGTAGAGTATTCAACCCAAATTTATTGATTCAACACGAGGGGAAGCCAAAGAATATTCTCAAGTATTAGAAGTTGAGTTGTCAATTCAACCACACCTGAAAGATTTAGTATCTGCAACAAAGTATCAGTAGCAGAGTAGTATGATAGCAGCAGTAGAAACAGTAACCAGTAGCAGCAAAGTGACAGAAGTAGCAACAGAGTAACAATAGCAACAACAGAGTAACAGTAGCAGCCGTGACACTAGTAGCGGAAAAGTAACGTAGCAAGGACTAGCAGGAAAAGACTCGTAGGCATTGGATCGGTGATGGATGATTATGCCGAATGTTATTCATCATGCAACAGTTATAACACGGAGAGATATGTAACTAGCTCTAGTTCGTCAATGTAATGTACGCATGTATTCCGTATGTAGTCATACGTGCTTAGGGAAAATAACTTGCATGACATCTTTTGTCCATCCCTCCCGCGGCAGAGGGGTCCTAATGGAAACCACGGGATATTAAGGTTCTCCTTTTAATAAAGAACCGGACCAATGCATTAACACTTGGTGAATACCTGAACTCCTCATACTATGGTCATCTCCGGGAGTTGTTCCGGCTATTGTCACTCCGGGATTGCCGGGTCATAACACATAGTAGGTTACTACAACTTGCAAGAAAGGATCAAGAACACACATATATTGGCGACAACATAATAGGTTTAGATTTGAAATCATGGCACTCGGGCCCTAGTGACAAGCATTAAGCATGGCAAAGTAGTAGCAACATCAATCTCAAAACATAGTGGATACTAGGGATCAGTCCCCGTCAAAACTAACTCGATTACATGATATATCTCATCTAACCCATCACCGTCCAGCAAGCCTACGAGGAGATTACTCACGAACGGTGAAGAGCATCATGGAATTGGTGATGAAGGAAGGTTGGTGATGACGATGGCGACGATCTCCCCTCTCCGGAGCCCAGAATGTACTCCAGATGTGCCCCCAGGGGAAGAACAGGAGGTGGCGGCGCCTCCGTATCGTAAAAGGCGATGAACTCTTCTCCCTGATTTCTTTCCGGACAAAAGAGGCTAAATAGAGCTGAGATTGGAGGCAGTGGAGCTTTGTGGGCCCGACAAGCGTGCTAGGCGCGGCGAGGGGGGGCGCCTGTTGGGCTTGTGGGCTCCACGCTCCACTTCCTCCGTTGATTCTTGCACCAGTATTTTAAATATATTCCACAACAATTCTCCGTAAATTTCCAGGTCATTCTGAGACCTTTTATTTCTGCGCAAAAACAACATCATGGCAATTCTGCTGAAAACAGCATTAGTCCGGGTTAGTTCCATTCAAATCATGGAAATTTGAGTCCAAAACAAGGGCAAAAGAGTTTGGAAAAGTAGATACGATGGAGACGTATCAGTATGCTATTTTATATCATTTTTGGGACTAACCTATTAACTCTGTGCCAAGTGCCAGTTTCTGTTTTTTCCGTGTTTCTGACCTTTTTCAGAAAAGAATATTAAACGGAGTCCAAACGGAATAAAACGTGCGGGATGATTTTTTCCATGACAGAAGATACGCAGGGGACTTGAGAACCAAGGCAGGAGACCTCGTGGGAGGTCACAAGCCCCCTAGGCGCGCCCTAGGGGGGCGCGTCTGGCAGGCTTGTGGGCCCCACGTGACTCCTTTGCCCTACCTCTTTCGCCTATAAATACTCTAAAACCCCGAAACCAAAGACGAGAGTGTTGCGGCAACAAAAGTCCTTCCCTGGCGCGTAGGAATTCTTCTTGTTACTTCTCTGGTTTGCGTCGGTTTTTCCCTTGAAGAGGAAAGGGTGATGCAGCATAGGAGCAGTAAGTATTTCCCTCAGTTTGAGAACCAAGGTATCGATCCAGAAGGAGGGCCTCGTCAAGTCCAAAGTACCTGCGCAAACACAAACAAGCTTGCACCCAACACTTCAAAGGGGTTGTCAATCCCTTCAAGATTGTTTGCAATGTGAGATCTGAAGGAGGAAAGTGCAACTAAGTAAAAAGTGTAAGGCTGAAAATATGGTGTGGAGTAGACCCGGGGGCCATAGTGTAATCTAGAGGCTTCTCTCAAAATAGCAAATATCACGGTGGGTGAACAAATTACTGTCGAGCAATTGATAGAACCACGCGAAGTCATGACGATATCTAAGGCAATGATCATACATATAGGCATCACGTCCGAGACAAGTAGACCGATACTTTCTGCATCTACAACTATTGCTCCACATATCGACCGCTATCCAGCATGCATCTAGTGTATTGAGTTCATGACGAACAGAGTAATGCCTTAAGCAAGATGACATGATGTAGAGGGATAATCTCAAACCAATGATGAAAACCCCATCTTTTTACCCTAGATGGCAACAACACGATACGTGCCTCTCCACCCCTTCTGTCACTGGGTGAGGTCACCGCACAGTATGAACCCAAAACCAAGCACTTCTCCCATTGCAAGAATCATAGATCTAGATGGACAAACAAAACCCACAACTCGAAGAGAATTACAAGGATATGAAATCATGCATAAGAGAGATCAGAAGAAACTCAAATAAGATTCATAGATAATCTGATCATAAATCCACAATTTATGGGATCTCGACAAAGACACCGCAAAAGAAGATTACATCGGATCCATGAAGATCATGGAGAAATTTGTAGTGAAGAACCAAGAGAGAGAAGAAGCCATCTAGTTACTAGCTCTGGACCCGTAGGTCTATGGTGAACTACTCACGCATCATCGGAGAGGTCATGGTGTTGATGAAGAAGCCCTCCGTGTCTGAATCCCCCCTCCGGCAGGGCACCCGGACGTGCCCCAGATGGGATCTTGTGGAGACAGAAGCTTGTGGCGGCGGAAAAGTAATTGCGATCGTATCTTGATTTTTTTGGGAACATATAGGCGCAAGATCTAGGTCAGGGGACCACCAGGGGGGCCACAAGCCTGGATGGCGCGACCCCCCTCGCCGCGAGGTGGGGCCTTGTGGGGCCCCTGGGGCTCTTCTGGCTTGGCTCCCAAGTTCTCCGATCTTCTTTCGTTCCAGAAAAAATCTTTTCGGGGATTTTCTTCCGTTTGGACTCCGTTTCAAAATCTCCTCTGAAAGGGGTCAAAAACACGGAAAAAACAGGAACTCACACTTGGCACTGAGTTAATAAGTTAGTCCCAGAAAATAAATAAAATGCATGCATAACATCCAAAGTTTGACAAGATAATAGCATGAAACCATCAAAAATTATAGATACGTCGGAGACGTATCAGAGAGCCACAAAAATACTTTTCCGCCGCCGCAGGCTTCTGTCTCCGCGAGATCCCATCTGGGGACCGTTCTGGTGCCCTGCCGGAGGGGGATTCGGACACGGAGGGCTTGTTCATCAACACCATTGCCTCTCCGATGATGCGTGAGTAATGCACCACAGACATTCGGGTCCATAGCTAGTAGCTAGTTGGCTTCTTCTCTTTCTTGGATGTTCAATACAAAGTTGTCCATGATCTTCATGGAGATCTATCCGATGTAGCTTTCTTTTGCGGTGTGTTTGTCGAGATTTGATGAATTGTGGATTAATGATCAGATTATCTATGAATATTATTTGAGTCTCCTGTGATCTCTTATATGCATGATTTTGTATCCTTGTAATTCTCTTCGAGGTATGGGTTTCGTTTGGCCAACTTGATCTATAATTCTTGCAATGGGAGAAGTGCTTGGTTTTGGGTTCATACCGTGTGGTGTCCTCACCCAGTGACAGAAAGGGTAGCGAGGCACGCATCATGTTGTTGCCATCAAGGGTAAAAAGATGGGTTAGATATCATGTTGCATGAATTTATCCCTCTACATCATGTCATCTTGCTTCAGGCGTTACTCTGTTTGTTATGCACTCAATGCACTAGATGCATGCTGGATAGCGGTCGACGTGTGGAGTAATAGTAGTAGATGCAGAAAGTATCGGTATACTAGTCTCAGACGTGATGCCTATATGTATGATCATTGCCTTAGATATCGTCATGACTTTGCGCGGTTCTATCAATTGCTCGACAGTAATTCGTTCACCCACTGTAATACTTTCTATCATGAGAGAAGCCTCTAGTGAACACTATGGCCCCCGGGTCTACTTCACATCCTATATTCAAATCTACAAAAATACCAAAAATACTTTGTTGCACTTTTCACCTTCAGATCTCACCTTGCAAATAATAGTGAAGCACTACTCGAATCCAGTTCTTCGCCGTCAGCCAGTTCTTTGCCATCTGCTGGCTGACGGCAAAGAACCTCTTTACCATCAGTTGACACAAGGCAGACGGCAAAGGACTGACACATGGCAAATATACTATTTGCCATGTGTCGGCCCTTTGCCGTCTGCCAGCGGACGGCAAAGAGACCCAGGGCAGACGGCAAAGAGGACGGGTGGGTCCCATGCCTGCCGTGTCCGACATCCGGGGGCCTTTGCCGTCTGCCATGGGGCCCTTTGCCGTCAGGGGGCAGACGGAAAAGGGGCCGCGCTATAACGGCCGTTAACCCCCTCCTCGCTCACTGTCTCTCTCTCCCCCCGACCACTATCTCGCTCACTGTCTCTCTCCACGGCGACCCCCTCCCCACGAGAGCCCCTCCCCGCGGCGAGCCCCTCCCCCCGCGGCGAGCCCCTCCCCGCGAGAGCCCCTCCCCGCGGCGACCCACGCCCGCGGCGAGCCCCTCCCCGCGGCGAGCTCCCTGCCGCGCGCCCCCTGCCCCACTGCCGTCTTCCACCGCCGCCGCCGCCCCATGCCGTCGTCCACCGCGGTGAGTTCTTCTTCTTTTTCTTTTTTAAAAAGTTAATTACTTTAGGTAGTTTATTAGGTTAGTTTTGTATTATATATAGGGTAATTTAGTTAGTTTATTTGGTTAGATTATTAGGCTAATTAGGTTAGTTAGTTAGGTTAGAAGAAAAAAGAGGAAAAACAGAAGGAAAAAAATGAAAAAGAAAAAGGAAAAGAAGAAAATAATTAGAAGAAGAACGAAAAGAAGTAGGAGGAGGAGAAGAAGAAGAAGAAGAGGAGGAGGAGGAGGAGGAGAAAAAGAAGAAGAAGAAGAACAAGAACAAGAACAAGAACAAGAACAAGAACAAGAAGAAGAAGAAGAGGAGGAGGAGGAGGAGGAGAAAGAAGAAGAAGAAGAAGAAGAAGAAGAAAAGAAGAAGAAGAAGAAGAAGAAGAAGAAAAAGAGGAGAGAGAAGAAGAAGAAAGAAGAGGAAAAGGGAACCCCGGCACCCCGAAACTGACCCTCGACCCCCGACCCCTCACGCCCGACGCCACTGACCCCCGACCATCGACCCCCGACGCCACTGACCCCCGACCCCCGACCCCCGACACCACTGACCCCCGACGCCACTAACCTTCGACCCCCGACGCCACTAACCCCCGACCCAGACCCTCGGCCCACGACTCCCGACCCCCGACGCTTGACGCCAACAACCCCCGACGCCACTGACTCCCGAAGTCACTAACCCTCAACCCCCGGCGCCACTAACCCCCCACAACCGACGCCACTAACCCCCCGACCCCCGACGCCACCGACACCCGACACCACCGACCCTCGACGGCACTGACTGCCGATGCCACTAAACCGCGACCCTCGACACATCTTCTGCCTTCTGTTGAACGAGAAGGTGCTTTTCGGCCTTCCAGAGGCCAATGAGGTCATAGTTTTGTAAATTATGAGTTAGGTCACATATTTTCCGATTATTTTAATTATAAAAACATCAGATTCGTCTTGATCGTGTGAATTTCAATGTGCAGTTGTTCGACGACCTCCATGTGCGTTGGACGAGCTCCGCCCTTGCGTTTGTTGGTGAGCACAAATGACTTCTCCTCCTACCCCCTTAATTTGCTCTGTCGCGGTCTTCGTGCCGATGAAACTTGCTAGCTATAGGTTTCTCCAATCATGAGTATGCGTGACCAGTATGCGTCTCCCGTTCAAAAGGGCGACATCTATAAGTATGCATTTCTTTGCATATTTATAACTGCCATCCTTTCGAATTGTCCAACATTATCCATGGATAGCCCGAGTATGTGTAGATTGTGTTTGTTTTCCCGTATGTTGTGCTCCGGATCCGATGCGGAATTTCGTCAGTGCCTCCCCTGTTGTTCTCCGGGTACACATCCTCTCTACTTATTGCCGAGAAGTGTATCAGGAGAATAGCGAGGAGGTGCTGCCGAAATTCTGCGTCGCTTCTCGAGCAGAGCATGGGAAAACGAACCCAATCTACACATACTCGGGTGGGATTAGGACCTATCTTTACCTATTAGCGTGTAGGTTGCATGGACGTAATAAAACTAACAAACTTGATTAGCGTATGAATATAGATGATTAATTATATATTAATTTCTTGTGCCCCCATAGGTAGCTAGGCAACATGAGTGATCGTGTTTGGATGTACACTGGTCACCCAAGTCAGGAAGACATGACCCATGAATGGTTAATAAAAACCAGGGGGTTTGTGAGAGCTGCATTTGCAAATGGCCAGCAAAAAACATGGTGCCCCTGTCCCAACTGCGACAACTGGATAAAGCAGACATAGTTTGAAATGGGTAAACACCTGCAGGAGTGGGGTTTTACGCCTAATTATACGGTGTGGACTTTTCATGGTGAGTCTGACCAACGTGCCAGAGCTGAGGTGATCCATCGTCGCCCCGACGAGCATGGTACCGGGATTGAAGACATGGTGCAAGACTTTGATGATGCTCGGGATTCGGACGATGAGATGGAGGAATTTTCAAAGGCCTTCTATGAAATGTTGGAGTCCTCAAAACATCCTCTCCACGAGCAGACTAAGCTTTGTCAGCTGGATGCCATCGCGCAAGTAATGGCTCTGAAGGCTCAATTCAACCTAGGCAGAGAATGCTACGATGCGATGATGACGATATTTGGACGCTTTCCACCCAAAGGCCATGTACTGCCTCCAAACCTGTACTAGACAGAGAAAATCCTCCGTGTACTTAAGATGCCCTATGAGAAGATACATGCATGTGAGAATGGATGTGCCTTATTTAGGCTTCAGTATGCGGCCTTGAACTATTGCCCGATTTGCAATTCTTCCACGTATATTGTGGTAGACAACGGCATGGGTGAGAAGAATCAGACCAAAATCCCCATTAGTGTTCTTCGGTATCTGCCAATCGTACCAAGACTTCAACGTCTTTTCATGGTCGAAGAGATGGCCAGACAGATGACATGGCACAAATTGGGCAAAAGAACCGAACTAGATGCGGATGGGAACAAGATGCTCGTACACACTTCAGATGGTTTTGCGTGGAGGCACTTCGATGCATTACATAAAGGATAAATCGGAAGATCCAAGGCAACCTAGAGTTGCCATCATCACGGATGGGTTCAATGTGTATGGTATGACGGCACCACAATACAGTTTTTGGCCAGTATTTGTCATTCCACTAAATTTGCCACCCGGAGAGATTATGAATGTGTGCATGCAGCCGCTTAAGGATGAGTTGCAAGAAGCATGGGATAATGGGATCAAGACCTACGACGCGGCCACCAATTTTTTTTTCAAAATGCATGTGTGGTACATGTACTCGACGCATGATTATCCGGCGTTTGCGCTATTCACTGGCTGGTGTGTGCATGGAAGGTTCCCGTGCACCACATGCAAGGCAGCTCTTCAGTTCCGTTGGCTGCCGGCTCGTCTCAAGTATTCTTGCTTCAACATGCATAGACAATTCTTGGATCCTGACCATAAGTTCAGAAAAGACAAGAATTTCATCAAAGGTAGAGTTGTCAAAAACACTGCACCAGCTGCGTTGACAGGCCAACAGACCCTTGATCAGTTAATCGCTCTCGAGCCTGATCCTTTGCGTCCAGGATACTTCAAAGGGTATAATACGAAACACGCCTGGACTCACTTGTCATGCTTATGGGATCTACCTTACTTCAAAGACCTCCTTTGCCCACACAACATTGACGTGATGCACACTGAAAAGAATATTGTTGAGGCCATTTTTGGTACATTGTTCGGCATAGAGGGGAAGTCAAAAGATAATCCTAAGGCTAGAATCGACCTGGAGGCTCTATGTGATAGACCGTTGCAAAACTTGTGACAACGGAAAGGGAAAGCAAAGCATAGCGAAGCCAAAGGCATGGTTCAATCTTGAAAGGCCCGCTATGAGGGAAATGCTATTGTGGGTGAAAATGCGGTTGATGTTCCCCGATGGGTATGCTATGAATCTAAAGAGGGGAGCGAGTCTTGAGAAATTGAAAATATTTGGGCTCAAGAGTCATGATTGGCACATATGGATTGAGCGGGTAATGCCGGTGATTTTGTGTGGCTTTAGCCCTGAGGATGAATGGCTAGTACCGGCAGAGCTGAGCTATTTCTTTTGTTCTCTTTGTGCGAAAGAACTATCGCCTGGCGTGCTAGATGAAATGGAAGAGTTGGTGCCGGAGTTGATCTGCAAATTAGAAAAGATCTTTCCACCGGGCTTCTTTAATCCAATGCAACATTTGATTTTGCATCTCCCGACCTAGGCAAGAATGGGGGGGCCCGTTCAAAATCGATAGTGCTACTCAACGGAGAGGATGCACAAGACGCTTCGAGCTAATTAAGTGTAAAAATAAACGTAGAATTGAAGCATCGATGGCCGAAGCATTAATTACCGAGGAGGCGGCAAACTTCATGACAGCACACTACGAAGACAAAAATCATCATTTGCATAACCCAAAGCCTCGGTACAATGATGGCGATTCAAAAAAAGTTCGATCCAACCTAAGCCTATTCAAATGTAAGCTCGCACCATCCGGTGCTTCGAAAGGGAAATCGTTGGATGTCGAAGAATGGCAGACAATTTCTTTGTATATCTTCACCAACCTAACAGAAGTGTAGCCGTAAATCGAGTAAGTTCTCGGTAATTTATTGTTCCGCAACTTCTAATTGCTATGAGCTACTCTTATTCCCGGATATTTGATATAGTCGATACGTCGCCAAATTCTCGGATGGAGCGGTCATCGAAAAGGATTCCATCGAAGAGTTTGAGCTTCTCGCAAAGAATGGAGGCGACTATCCCGGTTTCATCTCTTGGTTCAAACAAAGGGTAATTAATTACCATTAAGGGCACATTTGATTTCTTGGTCTAATTTGCGGCTAATGCATCCATTCTTTCGTATTAAACTTGTAGGGTGATGCAGAGTCTATGGATGCCGAGTTGAGACAAGTCGCTAATGGTTTTGACTATAAGCTCCGTTCATTTGACAAATACAACATCAACGGGTATCACTTTCGTACCTTTGGCAAAGAGCTATCTATGCCCGACCTAAAGACTACAAATTGTTCTGTCTCTGCTATCGGCGAAGGAGACACCGAGTATTATGGAAGAGTTGAAGCAATTTATGAACTTCTATTCTATGGTGAAAACACACCAACCGTCATAGTCTTCAAATGTGATTGGTTTGAGCCGAGGGAGACTAGAAGGACTCATGAACATATAGGACTAGTCAAAATCAACCAAAACACCCACTTAGATGTTCCCGATGTTTATATTACGGCTCAACAGACGACACAAGTTTTCTATCTACCGTGGGCCTGCCAAACTGATCCAAATCTCAAAGTTTGGGATGTCGTTTATGAAGTGCCACCACATTTTATACCACCTACCCTCAATGAAGAGGATTAGGAACCTCACATTAACCCACACACATATGAAGGAGAATTCTTCCAAAAAACACGTATGTCCAAGAAACGTTTCCAGAACCGCTCTACTTCACCCCAGAACATTGAAGTAGACAGCGATAGTGAATCCGTCTTAACCCCTGAGCCCGAACAGGAAGAGCTAGAAGAAGAAGAGGTTACTGCTGCGGATGACCTGTCACTTCTTGATCGATTACATAATGGTGGCCTTCCACATGTTCTTCGTGATAGTGATGATGAGGATGCATTTATTGATGGTAGTGATGATCATGATGCATTTGTTGATCCCGAAGCATATATAGACGAGCACGATTGTTATTAGTTCATGTCAGGTATTCAACTATTATACTATATATAAATTTTGATTGCATGTTAGGTATTCAATTTTTATTAGTCATGTTGGTATTTATGACGATGATACACTTAAATTATATACATTTTATTACTCATGTTTGTATTTATGTTGTACTAATTTGATTTACTCTTTGTCATGACATGTGTTGAAAGATGGTGGGAAAGGGTCGAAAGCACTCCGCGGCTCCTTCTTCGTCGGCGGGTGATGGGATGGGCTCTTCCATTCCTGCCTTGCCTCTTCGGATAGCGTTTCTCTCTACTCTGCAAGGAGCGCCCCCCGTGAGAGGAGGTAGACCCCCCACAAAGCCGAGAGGTACTAAAGGTACACGTTGTATTCATGTTGGTATTTATGTTGTACTCATGTTGTATGCATATTGGTATTTATATACATTTTATTACTCATGTTGGTATTTATGTTGTACTAAAGGTACACGTGGCCGCGGGACAGGTAGGGCGGTGGCTGCCACGCCTTCTGAGGTGGCAGCTACACGGTCTCGGCCACCACCCCAAGCTGATTCACCTGAGCACAGGACTTCTAGGGTGGATTCGTCTAAGGTGGAGGCTACACGGTCTCCATTTCACGAGCCTCGGTTGACGAGCCTCAGGTCGACGAGCCTTCGACCCACGAGACTCGTGTCCCAGAGGCTTCATTCCAGGCGACTCCGGAGCAAAGCAGGGATGAGGGTACGTCCCAAGAGACCCAGTGGGATACCTGGGTTGAGCCAAGTGGCCATGCTGGTAGCGACGAGGCGCTGGGTGAGGGGGCTACCGTCTACCAGCGTGGTAGTTCGGCGCTCCTGCTCGTGCCGGCGACCCCCGAGCAGAGGTGGTCGATTAGGACAAATGGGGACAAGTAAGTTAACTTACTCTTATTTAACCTTTTTTCCTTCGTGTTTTCTGAAATATATAATGTTTTGGCTTTAATTTGTCATATCGTAGGGGTTGGATTGTTGCCAAGGGTGCCCGCAAGCCCAACAGCGTCCTTGGTGTGCTTTGCCGTAAAAACTTCCCAGGGATTGTTACGTTGCCACGTCGGGAGCGAGAGGTAGGAATGACCTCGGAGCACTACTTGGGTGCCCCGGCCCCGCTGGAGGTGGAGATCGACGGTGTTTCGCGTGACACGAGGGCGGACATGGTGATCCGAAAGTTCTGGGTAATTCCTCCTTCACACAATTATAAATCAACCATAGCTATTTATTGTACTAATCGGTGTTGTCTCGTTTGCAGACTTACTACACGTGTGAGGAGGGATACGAGGAGTACGTGACAAATGTTATCGAAACCTAATGTCGCCGCCTACTTCAAAACTTTCGGCACGAGGCTCGGGTGCAGGCTGTACGAGACTACTATGCCACGCGGTGTATTAGGATTGGCGAGGCGAAGTGCCGTGATGCTAAGATGGAGAAGGAGCATTACATGAAGGTAATTACATATTATTAAGGCTTTGTAGTTAGTTTCCTTGATTTGGTTCTTACGCGCTCAAATTTCTCTTTATTAACTTAGGTGCCCCCCGAGATGGTGTGTGGATAAGATGGATTGTTGGGAGGCCTTGGTGGATCAGTGGTGCTCCGAAACATGGGAGGCCAGCCACAATAATGCCAAGGAGACGCGTGGAAAAATGGTTGGTGTGCCACACCATCAAGGGAGCGTCAACTTAATCCAATTTGGTGAGAACTGGGTATGTGGTTTGCTTCATGCCTCATGCAATTCATTCTTAATGCTATCTTGAGCCCTTTACAAATACAATTTTCCTATCTCTCTCTCTTTTAGGCGCGTCACAATAAGACGGAGGTGCCATGGATGTACGACCTGTATGCGATGGCCCATACTGCCTCGTACAAGAATGTCAAGGCATTATGTGAGTCTGACCTCGAGCATCCAGAAAACTTCACCAACATCTCCTCCCACCACAAGCTCGTGAAGTATAGATATCACGGGAAGGAGAGGAAAGGGGAGGACTTTAACCCAAGCGAGGGGCCTATTGATCCATAGCTCGTGATGATAGCTGGCAACGGGAGGTTCCATGGCTCGATCGCCATTGGAGACGGCCTTATACGTTGTCCTAGCACTCTCCGGCAGATAAAGGCACGCCAACCGAGCTCTTGTCCAGAGATAACAAGTCGTCCACGGCCAGTCGAGCTCGCCATTGAGGTTAGTTTAATGGACTCAACTATCTTTCCGCATTATGTTGTGCGTTGGAACCAATATGATTACATTGCTAACAATGAGTTGTGTTGCAGGCTGCTATTCAGAAAGAGAGAGAGGCAATGCAGGCGGCTATGGCAGAGAACGATAAGGAAATTAGGGAGCTGGAGGAGAGGACGACTGCATTGGTGGAGGCGGAGAGGACACGGAATGATGCGTCTAATAGGGCCATATACGAGTTCTTCGTGGTAAGTTTCTTCTTCATGTTATTTCAAATCTTGCATTTGAATGTCCGTTTCATTAATAAATAAAAAGTTTGATTTGTCAAAACCAAATGTACAGTCCATGTGCGAGAAGAGTGGACAAGCCCCTCCGCCAATGCCAGTCATTAACGTGGCGGGGACGGTGAGTTTCATTTCAGTGGAGTGATCTTGAGAGTGTCCTCATGCTAACTACACATTGCAAACGATGTTTGGTGCAGAATATCACCCGAAACGCATCGCACGACCCTTCTACAGTCGAGCCTTCTCCAGGGCAGCCTTCTCCAGGTGAAACAAGCCAGAGCCACTGGGATTCATCGTCGTGATGACGATAATGGTATGTTATTTCTAGTGTTTTAATAATAAATAGCTAGACTTCCATCTAAATGACATAATTAGCTTAGTTAGCTCCAAAATGGCTATATTGGCTAATTATCCTACCAAATGACATAATTAGCTTAGTTAGCTCCAAAATGACCTATTTAATAACAAATGACCTATAGTTAGCTAAGTTCTCTCCTAAATGACATAATAAGGCTTACGTAGCTGCAAGATGACCTATTCCCGCTAACTTAGGTATTAAATGGCCTATAATTAGCCTAGCTAGATCCAAAAAGGCTTAATAAGCATAGTTTGCTCCAGAATGACCTATTTTACCCAAGTTAGCTCCGAAACGACCTATAGTTAGCTAGGGTTCCACCTAAATGACATAATTAGCTTAGTTAGCTCCTAAATGGTCTATTTAATAAAACATGACCTATACTTAGCTAATTATCCTCGAAATGACATAATTAGCTCCAAAAAGGAATTCTTAGACAATTTAGCCCGAAGATGGGGACAAGAGGAGAAGAAAGAGGAAAAATTAAAGGTAGGAAGAAGAAGACGAAGAGAAGAAGAAGAAGGACAAGGAGGAGGACAAGAAGAAGGAGAATAAGGAGGAGAAGAAGGAGAGGGAGCTCCTCCTTCTCCTTCTTCTTCCTCCTTCCTCCTTCTCCTTCTCCTTCTTCTCCTTCTTCTTGTTCTCCTCTTCCTTCTCCTCCTCCTCCTCCTCCTCCTCTTCCTCCTCCTTCTTTTACTTCTTCTCCCGCTTATTCTTCTCCTCTTCCTTCTCCTTCTCCTCCTCCTCCTCCTCCTCCTCCTCCTCCTTCTTCTTTTACTTCTTCTTCTCTTTCTCTTCTTCTACGTAGCTTAGACTCATCCAAGAAAGGCTAAATTGGCTAATTATCCTACGAAATGACATAATTAGCTTAGTTAGCTCCAAAATGACCTATTTAATAAAAAATTGACCTATAGTTAGCTAAGTTCTCTCCTAAATGACATAATAAGGCTTACGTAGCTGCAAGATGACCTATTCCCCCTAACATAGGTATTAAATGGCCTATAATTAGCCTAGCTAGATCCAAAATGGCTTAATAAGCATAGTTTGCTCCGGAATGACCTATTTTACCCAAGTTAGCTCCGAAATGACCTATAGTTAGCTAGGGTTCCACCTAAATGAAATAATTAGCTTAGTTAGCTCCTAAATGGTCTATTTAATAAAACATGACCTATACTTAGTTAATTATCCTCGAAATGACATAATTAGCTCCAAAAAGGCATTCTTAGCCAATTTAGCCTGAAGAAGGGCACAAGAGGAGAAGAAAGAGGAAAAATGAAAGGAAGGAAGAAGAAGAAGAAGAGAAGAAGAAGAAGAAGGAGAAGGAGGAGGATAAGAAAGAGAAGAAGGAGGAGAAGAAGGAGAAGGAGCTCCTCCTTCTCCTTCTTCTTCTTCCTTCTTCCTCCTTCTCCTTCTCCTTCTTCTTTTCTTCTTCTTCTCCTCTTCGTTCTGCTTCTCCTCCTCCTCCTCCTCCTCCTCCTCCTTAGTTTACCTCTTCTTCTCTTTCTCTTCTTCTACGTAGCTTAGACTCATCCAAGAAAGGCTAAATTGGCTAATTATCCTATGAAATGACATAATTAGATTAGTTACCTCCAAAATGACCTATTTAATAAAAAAATGACCTATAGTTAGCTCAGTTCTCTCCTAAATGACATAATAAGGCTAATGTAGCTGCAAGATGACCTATTCCCCCTAACTTAGGTATTAAATGGCCTATAATTAGCCTAGCTAGATCCAAAATGGTTAATAAGCATTGTTTGCTCCGGAGTGACCTATTTTACCCAAGTTAGCTCCGAAATGACATATAGTTTGCTAGGGTTCCACCTAAATGACATAATTAGCTTAGTTAGCTCCTAAATGGTCTATTTAATAAAACATGACCTATACTTAGCTAATTATCCTCAAAATGATATAATTAGTTCAAAAATGGCATTCTTAGCCAATTTAGCTCGAAGAAGGGGACAAGAGGAGAAGAAAGAGGAAAAATGAAAGGAAGGAAGAAGAAGTTGAAGAAGAAAATAAGGAGAAGGAGAAGGAGGAGGATAAGAAGAAGAGAAGAAGGAGGAGAAGAATGAGAAGGAGCTCCTCGTTCTCCTTCTTCTTCTTCCTTCTTCCTCCTTCTCCTTCTCCTTCTTCTTCTCCTCTTCCTTCTCCTTCTCATCCTCCTCCTCCTCCTCCTCCTCCTTCTTCTTTTACTTGTTCTTCTCTTTCTCTTCTTCTACATAGCTTAGACTCATCCAAGAAAGGCTAAATTGGCTAATTATCCTATGAAATGACATAATTAGCTTAGTTAGCTCCAAAATAACCTATTTAAGAAAAAATGACCTATAGTTAGCTAAGTTCTCTCCTAAATGACATAATAAGGCTTACGTAGCTGCAAGATGACCTATTCCCCCTAATATAGGTATTAAATGGCCTATAATTAGCCTAGCTAGATCCAAAATGGCTTAATAAGCATAGTTTGCTCCGGAATAACCTATTTTACCCAAGTTAGCTCCGAAACGACCTATAGTTAGCTAGGGTTCCACCTAAATGACATAATTAGCTTAGTTAGCTCCTAAATGGTCTATTTAATAAAACATGAGCTATACATAGCTAATTATCCTCGAAATGACATAATTAGCTCCAAAAAGGCATTCTTAGCCAATTTAGCCCAAAGAAGGGCACAAGAGGAGAAGAAAGAGGAAAAATGAAAGGAAGGAAGAAGAAGAAGAAGAGAGGAAGAAGAATAAGGAGAAGGAGGAGGCTAAGAAGAAGGAGAAGAAGGAGGAGAACAAGGAGAAGGAGCTCCTCCGTCTCCTTCTTCTTCCTCCTTCTTCCTCCTTGTCCTTCTCCTTCTTCTTTTCTTCTTATTCTCCTCTTTCTTCTTCTTCTCCTCCTCCTCCTCTTTATTTTACTTCTTCTTCTCTTTATCTTCTTCTACGTAGCTTAGAGTCATGCAAGAAAGGCTAAATTGGCTAATTATCCTACGAAATGACATAATTAGCTTAGTTAGCTCCAAAATGACCTATTTAATAAAAAATGTCCTATAGTTAGCTAAGTTCCCTCCTAAATGACATAATAAGGCTTACGTAACTGCAAGATGACCTATTCCCCCTAACTTAGGTATTAAATGGCCTATAATTAGCCTAGCTAGATCGAAAATGGCTTAATAAGCATAGTTTGCTCCGGAATGACCTATTTTACCCAAGTTAGCTCCGAAACGACCAATAGTTAGCTAGGGTTCCACCTAAATGACATAATTAGCTTAGTTCGCTCCTAAATGGTCTATTTAATCAAGCATGACCTATACTTAGCTAATTATCCTCGAAATGAGATAATTAGCTCCAAAAAGGTATTCTTAGCCAATTTAGCCCAAAGAAGGGGACAAGAGGAGAAGAAAGAGGAAAAATGAAAGGAGGGAAGAAGAAGAAGAAGAGAAGAAGAAGAAGGAGAAGGAGGAGGATAAGAAGAAGGAGAAAAACGAGGAGAAGAAGGAGAAGGAGCTCCTCCTTCTCCTTCTTCTTCCTCCTTCTTTCTCCTTCTCCTTCTCGTTCTTCTTTTCTTCTTCTTCTCCTCTTCCTTCTCCTTCTCCTCCTCCTCCTCCTCCTTCTTCTTTTACTTCTTCTTCTCTTTTTCTTCTTCTACGTAGCTTAGACTCATCCAAGAAAGGCTAAATTGGCTAATTATCCTACGAAATGACATAATTAGCTTAGTTAGCTCCAAAATGACCTATTTAATAAAAAATGACCTATAGTTAGCTAAGTTCTCTCCTAAATGACATAATAAGGCTTACGTAGCTGCAAGATGACCTATTCCCCCTAACTTAGGTATTAAATGGCCTATAATTAGCCTAGCTAGATCCAAAATGGCTTAATAAGCATAGTTTGCTCCGGAATGACCTATTTTACCCAAGTTAGCTCCGAAACGACCTATAGTTAGCTAGGGTTCCACCTAAATGACATAATTAGCTTAGTTAGCTCCTAAATGGTCTATTTAATAAAACTTGAACTATACTTAGCTAATTGTCCTCGAAATGACATAATTAGCTCCAAAAAGGCATTCTTAGCCAATTTAGCCCGAAGAAGGGGACAAGAGGAGAAGAAAGAGGAAAAATGAAAGGAAGGAAGAAGAAGAAGAAGAGAAGAAGAAGAAGGAGAAGGAGGAGGATAAGAAGAAGGAGAAGAAGGAGGAGGAGAAGGAGAAGGAGCTCCTCCTTCTCCTTCATCTTCCTCCTTCTTCCTCCTTCTCCTTCTCCTTCTTCTTTTCTTCTTCTTCTCCTCTTCCTTCTCCTTCTCCTCCTCCTCCTCCTCCTCCTCCTCCTTATTTTACTTCTTCTTCTCTTTCTCTTCTTCTACGTAGCTTAGACTCATCCAAGAAAGGCTAAATTGGCTAATTATCCTACAAAATGACATAATTACCTTAGTTAGCTCCAAAATGACCTATTTAATAAAAAATGACCTATAGTTAGCTAAGTTCTCTCCTAAGTGACATAATAAGGCTTACGTAGCTGCAAGATGACCTATTCCCCCTCACTTAGCTATTAAATGGCCTATAATTAGCCTAGCTAGATCCAAAATGGCTTAATGAGCATAGTTTTCTCCGGAATGACCTATTTTACCCAAGTTAGCTCCGAAACGACCTATAATTAGCTAGGGTTCCACCTAAATGACATAATTAGCTTATTTAGCTCCAAATGGCCTATACTTAGCTAATTTCTCTCCGAAATAACCGATATACACTTCTTCATCTAGTATCAGTCTTCTAACTTTCTTATTTGTCATTTTGCAGATTACATTCACTTCACTGGAAGCTTGGATTATATTGATGGAATGCTTGAAGATGATTTCTTCTACCATGGCTTGTATTGAAACTATTGTAGTATATGGATATATATGACACTTTGTATGCATGTGGATGAAACTAGTGTAATATATGGTTTGGTATGGATGCAACTTGCATAATATGTATGCACTATGGATGAGAGTTATTTTAATATGGTTATGAGTACGGAAAGAAATTTATTTATGTCAAATATATATATATATATATATCCTGATTATTGTCAAAAATGTTGGATATAATAAAAAATAAATTAAAAAGGGGCTGGTTCCCCCCTTTGCCGTCTGCCCCCACATGGCAAAGGGGGGATGGCACACGACAAAGAGGGGAGAGAGAGGGGCTTGGTTCCCCCCTTTGCCGTCTACTCCCGCATGGCAAAGGAGGGAATCAGCCCCCCTATCTCTCCGCTCTTTTCCGTCCCCCACATGGCAAAGGGGGCAATGAGCCCCCTCTCTCCCCCCTCTTTGCCGTCTGCCCCCACATGGCAAAGGGGGGATGGCATACGACAAAGAGAGGAGGCCTGCCGTTAACACTTAACTGGGCCGTTGCAGTATGTGCTGTCCCATTTAATTTGTTGTATGCCCCCTTATGACAAAGATTCTTTGCAGTCCGCTTTAAAAAAGCAGACGGCAAAGAACCTCTTCACCGGATTTTTTTGTCGTCTACTTTGCCGTCTGCTGACCGATGGCAAAGCCTTTGTCATCCGTGGTTCCCCCCTTTTCCGTCTGCCATGGCAGACGACAAATTTCTGAATTTCAGTAGTGAAGGGATTGACAACCCCTTTTTATCGTTGGGTGCAA
The DNA here is from genome assembly GCF_904849725.1 of Hordeum vulgare subsp. vulgare. Taxonomy (NCBI): domain Eukaryota; kingdom Viridiplantae; phylum Streptophyta; class Magnoliopsida; order Poales; family Poaceae; genus Hordeum; species Hordeum vulgare. The sequence continues at coordinate 226,891,216 of NC_058520.1, read as the reverse complement.
GTTTGTTTGTTTTTGCGCAGGTACATTGGTGCCTCATCTTGATACTCCTACTGGGTTGATACCTTGGTTCTCAAACTGAGGGAAATACTTATCGCTACTTTGCTGCATCACCCTTTCCACTTCAAGGGAAAAACCAACGCAAGCTCAAGAGGTAGCAAGAAGGATTTCTGGCGCCGTTGCCGGGATTATTCAAGTGAAGCATACCAAGTCACTATAGCAAACTCATCTCTTGCATTTACATTATTTGCCTTTTGCCTCACGTTTTCCTCTCCCCCATTTCTAAAAAACAAAATTTACAAAAATATTTGCCTTTTTCATTTGCCTTTCATTTGCTTGTGTGCTATGTGCCTTCAATATGCTTGCATCTTCACTTGCTAAAAATCTTTTGATATGGATCCTCATCCACTTGCTAATCTTTTCAAGAGATCCAATTATGTTGAACCAATTGCTAGTGAGTTTTGTGCACTAGATTATCTTTATGAAGTTTTGATTGAGATGCGTGAATATGAAAATTGTGATGAAGAAATTTATGAAGTGATTCACGAGGGCTCCTTGAATGAAAAGCATGATTGCAATGGTTTCACTTTGAATTCTATTAATGTCAATCATGCTAAAAATATGCGAAACCCTAAGCTTGGGGATGCTAGTTTTGCTATGTGCACTACTTGTTGCAATGATCATGATTGGGGTGATGATTTTTCTTATCATGTTGAAATTTTTTTTAAGCCTCATGATGAATATGATATTTGCAATAATATTGAAAGTGGGTTAGGAGAAGTCATGACTTTATTTTATGATAATCCCACTATTTTTAAAGAGCGTCAACTTTGCATGCATGTAGATCTTGAAAAGAATATCCTATGTGATAGCTATACCATTGAATTTGAATATGATCCCACATGTAGTTGTTATGCGAGAGGGAAATATTGTGGTAGAAACTTTCATGTTACTAAATTACCTCTCGTTATGTTGATATTGATATTGTCTCTTTCTTCTTCCTTGCATATGGTAGTTATTGCTTGTGTTGATAATTTGTTTTCCTATAAAATTCCTATGCATAGGAAGTATGTTAGACTTAGATGTGATTTTCACATCCTTTATGATGCTCTCGTTGTGCTTCAATTCTTGTCTTTTGTGTGAGCATCATTGAATTATCAATGCCTAGCTAAGGGCGTTAAACTATAATGCTTGTTGGGAGGCAACCCAATGAATAAAAATTTATTTTTTATTTTTTCTTTCTGTTTTGTTGTGTCCGCACCATCATAATTCTGTTATGATTGTTTTTTTTGTGTTTTGTTGTGTTTGTGCGAAGTAGAACCTTTATGATTAGTTTTGGTGTTAGTTGTTTCATCATGCTGAAAAAGACAGAAACATTATGCTGACGAAATTATTTTTAATTCATATCCAGATAGAGCTTTTGAGTTGATTATTCTCCCTGCTAGTTGATATGCAAATTTCCCTAATTTTCATAATGTTTCAGAATTTTTGGGATAGCAGAGGTATACAAAGTATACAGATTGCTACAGACTGGTCTATTTTTGAAAGATTCAGTTTTTGTTGTGTTGATTGCTTATTTCGATGAAACTATGGTTAGTATCGGGGGTTACTAGCCATGGAATAGTGAGAATACAGTAATATAATATCAATCTAAATTGAAATCAAGTTTACTACAGAACCTAAAGAGTTGGTGGTTTGTTTTCTTATGCTAATGATATCACGAGTTTCTGTTTAAGTTTTGTGTTGTGAAGTTTTCAAGTTTTGGGTGATGCTGTTATGGACAATGGAATAAATAGTGGAAAGAGCTTAAGCTTGGGGATGCCCATGTCATCCCAAGCCAAATTCAAGGAAACCAAAAAGCCTAAGCTTGGGGATGCCCCGGGAAGGCATCCCCTCTTTCGTCTTCAATCCATCGGTAACGTTACTTGGAGCTATATTTTTATTAACCACATGATATGTGTTTTTCTTGGAGCGTTGTGTATTATAGGAGTCTTTGCTTTTTGTTTTGTGACAATCATCCTTGCTCCAAACCTTTTTGAGACGGACATGCACTCATCATGAAATTGTTAGAATACTCAATGAGCTTCACTCATATCTTTTGAGTTAGGCAATTTAGCTCGCATGTGCTTCACTTATATCTTTTCAGCTAGATAATTTTGCTCTAGTGCTTCACTTAAATCTTTGTAGAGCACGGCGGTGTCATATTTTTTAGAAATAAAAACTCTCGATCTTCACTTATACCATTTTGAGAGTGATCTCTCTAAGTAACTTGGTAATTGGCGTGTGCTATGAAATTAGTCCTAAATATGATAGGCATCCAAAGAGGATATAATAAAAACTTCCATATTCAAGTGCATTGATTAGTAAGAGAAGTTTGATTCCTCAAAATTAGTTTTGGGATATGGATATGATAATATTAGAGTCATGTTAGTAGGGTGTTGTGAATCTAGAAATACTTGTGTTGAGGTTAGTGATTCCCGTAGCATGCACGTATGGTGAACCACTATCTTAGGAAGTCCGAGCATAATTGATTTATTGATTGTCATCCATTGTGTGGCGGTCGGGATCGCGCGATGGTTAACACCTACCCACCCTTCCCCTAGGAGTATGCGTTTAGCACTTTGTTTCGATTACTAATTATTTTTTTGGAATATCTATATGAGTTCTTCATGACTAATGTGAGTCCATGGTATAGATGCACTCTCACCTTCCACCATTGCTATCCTCTATAGTGCCGCGCAACTTTTGCCGGTGCACAAACCCACCATATACCTTCCTCAAAACAGCCACCATACCTACCTATTATGGCGTTTTCATAGCCATTCCGAGATATATTGCCATGCAACTTCCACCATTCCGTCTCATGACATGTGCCATCACTTTTATATTGCCATTGCATGATCGTAAGATAGCTAGCGAGATGTTTCAACGTCATACGCTAAGGTAGATCGTTGCACATCCTGGTACACTGCCGGAGGCATTTCATATAGAGTCATCAATGTTCTAAGTATTGAGTTGTAAGTAAATAAAAGTGTGATGATCATCATTATTAGAGCATTGTCCCTTGTGAGGAAATAATAATAAAAAAGGCCAAATATGCCCACCAAAAAATGAAAAAAAGAGGCCAAAGAGCCAAAAAAACTGATGAGAGAAAAAGAGAAAAGGGACAATGCTACTATCTTTTTCCACACTTGTGCTTCAAAATAGCACCATGTTCTTCATGATAGAGAGCCTCTTGTTTTGTCGCTTTCATATACTAGTGGGAATTTTCATTTTATAACTTGGCTTGTATATTCCAATGACGGACTTCCGCCAAATTGACCTAGGTCTTCGTGAGCAAGCAAGTTGGGTGCACACCCACTAGTTTTATTTTTGAAATTCCTTACACTTTTAGCTCTAGTGCATCCATTGCATGGCAATCCCTACTCATTCACATTTATACTCCGAGTAAATGTGACCACCTCCTCCTTTTTGCCTCACAACCTCCACCACACTTTGTTCCACCTATAGTGCTATATCCATGGCTCACGCTCATGTCTTGCGTGAGAGTCGAAAAAGTTTGAGAAAGTAAAAGTGCAAAAATAATTACTTGGCCAATACTAGGGTTGTGCATTATTTAAATTCATTGTGTGGGGATGATGGAGTATAGCCAGACTATATGATTTTGTAGGGATAACTTCCTTTGGCCTTGTTATTTCAAAAGTTCATGATTACTTTTCTAGTATGCTTGAAGCATTATTGTTTTCATGTCAATAGTAAACTATTGTTTTGAATCTTACGGATCCGTACATTCATGCCACAACAAAGAAGTTACAAAGAACCAATATGTTAGATATCATTCCACATCAAAAATTCGGTCTTTATCACTTCCCTACTCGAGGACGAGGAGGATTTAAGCTTGGGCATGCTTGATACATCTCCAACATATCTATAATTTTTTATGGTTCCATGCTATTATCTTTTCAACTTTTGGATGTTTTATATGCATGAATATGCTATTTTATATCATTTTTGGGACTAATCTGTTAACTCAGTGCCAAGTGCCAGTTTCTGCTTTTTCCGTGTTTTTGACCTTTTTCAGAAAGAATATTAAACAGAGTCCAAACGGAATTAAACCTGCGGGATGATTTTTTTCCATAACAAAAGATACGCAGGGGACTTGAGAACCAAGGCAGGAGACCTCGTGGGAGGTCACAAGCCCCCTAGGCGCGCCCTAGGGGGGACGCGCCTGGCAGGCTTGTGGGCCCCACATGCCTCCTTTTCCCTTCCTCTTTCGCCTATAAATTCTCTAAAATCCCGAAACCAAAGAAGAGAGTCACGAAAATACTTTCCCGCCGCCGCAAGCTTCCATCTCCGCAAGATCCTATCTGGGGACCGTTTTGGTGCCCTGCCGGAGGGGGATTCAGACACGGAGAGCTTCTTCATCAACACCATTGCCTCTCCGATGATGCACCACAGACCTTCGGGTTCATAGCTTGTAGCTAGATGGCTTCAATACAAAGTTCTCCATGATCTTTATGGAGATCTATCCAATGTAACTTTCTTTTGCGGTGTGTTTGTCGAGATCCGATGAATTGTGGATTTTTGATCATATTATCTATGAATATTATTTGAGTCTCCACTGATCTCTTATATGCATGATTTCGTACCCTTGTAATTCTCTTCGAGTTATGGCTTTCGTTTGGCCAACTTGATCTATAATTCTTGCAATGGGAGAACTGCTTGGTTTTGGGTTCATTCTGTGCGGTGTCCTCACCGAGTGATAGAAAGGTTAGCAAGGCACGCATCATGTTGTCGCCATCAAGGGTAAAAAGATGGGGTTTATATCATGTCGCATGAATTTATCCCTCTACATCATGTCATCTTGCTTAAGGCGTTGCGACGGCGACAAAAATCTTTTGTCGTCTCTTGAGCTTGCGTTGGTTTTTCCCTTGATGTGGAAAGGGCGATGCAGCACAAGAGCAGTAAGTATTTCCCTCAGTTTGAGAACCAAGGTATCAATCCAGTAGGAGAATCTCGTCAAGTCCAGAGTACCTGCACAAACACAAAAATGCTTGCACCCAACGCTATAAAGGGGTTCTCAATCCCTTCAAGATTGATTGCAAAATGAGATCTGAAGGCGGAAACTGCAACAAATAAAAAGAGTAAGGATGAAAATATAATGTGGAGTAGACCCGGGGGCCATAGTGTTCACTAGAGGCTTCTCTCAAAATAGCAAGTATTATGGTGGGTGAACAAATTACTGTCGAGCAATTGATAGAACCGTGCAAAGTCATGACAATATCTAAGGCAATGATCATACATATAGGCATCACGTCTGTGATAAGTAGACCGATACTTTCTGCATCTACTACTATTAATGGACACATCGACTGCTATCCAGCATGCATCTAGTGTATTGAGTTCATGACGAACAGAGTAACGCCTTAAGCAAGAGGACATGATGTAGAGGGATAATCTCAAACCAATGATGAAAACCCCATCTTTTTACCCTTGATGGCAACAACACGATACATGCCTCGCTACCCCTTCTGTCACTGGGTGAGGTAACCGCACGGTATGAACCCAAAACCAAGCACTTCTCCCATTGTAAGAATCATAGATCAAGCTGGCCAAACAAAACCCACAACTCGAAGAGAATTACAAGGATATGAAATCATGCATAAGAGAGATAAGAAGAAACTCAAATAAGATTCATAGATAATATGATCATAAATCCACAATTCATCGGATCTCGACAAACACACCGCAAAAGAAGATTACATCGGATAGATCTCCATGAAGATCATGGAGAACTTTGTATTGAAGATCCAAGAGAGAGAAGAAGCCATCTAGCTACTAGTTATGGACCCGTAGGTCTATGGTGAACTACTCACGCATCATCCGAGAGGTCATGGTGTTGGTGAAGAAGCCCTCCGTATCCGAATCCCCCTTCCGACAGGGCACCAGAACGTGCCACAGATGGGATCTTGCGGAGACAGAAGCTTGCGGCGGCGGAAAAGTACTCTCGATGATCTCTTGATTTTTTCTCGAATTTTAGGGAATATATAGGCGAAAAACCTAGGGCAGGGGAGCCACGGGGATCTCACAAGCCTGCTAGGCGCCCCCCTAGGCCGGGCCTGGTGGGCTTGTGACCTCCTCCGAGGTCTCCTGCCTTTGTTCTCAAGTCTCCCGCATGTCTTCTATTATGGAAAAAATCATCCTGCGGATTTTATTCCGTTTGGACTCCGTTTAAAATTCTCCTCTAAAAAGGGTCAGAAACACGGAAAAAACAGGAACTGGCACTTGGCACTGAGTTAATAAGTTAGTCCCAAAAAAGTTATAAAAGGCATACAAAACGTGCAAAGTTTGACAAGATAATAGCATGAAACCATCAAAAATTATAGATACGTAGGAGACGTATCAAGCATCCCCAAGCTTAACTCCTGCTCGTCCTCGAGTAGGGAAGTGATAAAGACTGAATTTTTGATGTGGAATGCTACCTAGGATAGTTGTCCTTTGCAACTTCTTTCATGTGACATGAATGTTCAGATCCGTAAGATTCAAAACAATAGTTTGCTATGGACATGAAAACAATAATACTTCAAGCAAACTAGCAAGGTAATCATGAACTTTCAAAATAACAAGGCCAAAGAAAGTTATCCCTACAAAATGGTATAGTCTGGCTATGCTCCATCATCCTCACACAACTAATGCAAATCATGCACAATCCCGGTATTGGCCAAGTAATTGTTTTCGCACTCTTACTTTCTCAAACTTTTTGTAACTATCACGCAATACATGAGCGTGAGCCATGAATGTAGCACTATAGGTGGAATAGAGTGTGGTGGTGGTTGTGAGACAAAAAAGGAGGAGATGGTCACATTGACTCGGCATATCAAAGGGCTATGGAGATGCCCATTAATAGATATCAATGTGAATGGGTAGGGATTTCCATACAAAGGATGCACTAGAGCTATAAGTATGTGAAAGCTCAAAAGGAGGACTAATGGGTGTGCATCCAACTTGCTTTCTCACGAAGACCTGGGGCAATTTTGAGGAAGCCCATCATCTGAATATACAAGCCAAGTTATATAATGAAGATTCCCACTAGCATATGGTAGTGACGAAATGAGTGGCTCTCAAACATGAAGAACATGGTACTATTATGAAGCACAAGTGTGGAAAAATGATAGCAGCATTGTCCCTTCTCTCTTTTTCTCTTTTTTTATTATTTGGGATCTTAGGCCTCTTTTTTATCTTTCCCTATTTTTTATTTCGGATATTTGGCCTCTTTTTTTTATTTCCTCACATGGCACAATGCTATAATAATGATGATCATCACACTTTTATTTACTCATAGCTCAAAGCTTAGAAATGATCCTATAGGAAATGCCTCCGGCAGTGTACTGGAATGTGCAACGATCTAGCTTGGCGTATGACGTTGAAACATCTGCTAGCTATCTTACGATCATGCAATGGAAATATGAGAGTGACGGCACAAGTCATGAGACGGAACGGTGGGAGTTGTATGGCAATATATCACAGAATGGCTATGAAAATGCCATAGTAGGTAGGTATGGTGGCTGTTTTGAGGAAGGCATATGGTGGGTTTGTGCACCGGCGAGAATTTCGCGGTACTAGAGAGGATAGCAATGGTGGAACATGAAAGTGCATCTATAGCATGTACTCACATTAGTCATGAAGAACTCACATACTTGTTGCGGAAGTTTTTATTAGTAATCGAAACAAAGTACTAAACGCATACTCGTAGGGGAAGGGTTGGTAGGTGTTAACCATCGCGCGATCCTGACCTCAACAGAAATGATGACAATCAATAGATCAATTATGCTACGACTTCCTAACATAGCGGTTGACCATACGTGCATGCTACGGAAATCACTAACTTCAACACAAGTATTTCTAGATTCAAAACACCCTACTAACATAAGTCTTAATATTACCAAATCCATGTCTCAAAACTAACTGAGAGGAATCAAGACTTCTCCTTCTACTCAATGCACATGAAGATGGAGGTTTTTGTATCCTCTTTGGGTACCTATCACCTTTGGGACTACTTTCATAGCATAAGCCAACTACCAAGTCACGCACCGTCGTGCTCTAAAAGATCTAAGTGAAGCACATAGAGCAAAATTATCTAGCTCAAAAGATATAAGTGAAGCACGATGAGCATTCTAGCAAAATCATGATGAGTGCATGTCTCTATCAAAAGGTGTGCAGCAAGGATGATTGTGACACAACAAAAAGAAAAGACTCCTAAGATACAAGACGCTCCAAGCAAAACACATATCATGTGGTGAATAAAAATATGGCTCCAAGTGATGTTACCGATGGATTGAAGACGAAAGAGGGGATGCCTTCCCGGGGCATCCCCAAGCTTTGTATTTTTGGTGTCCTTGAATTTGGCTTGGGATGCCTTGGGCATACCCAAGCTTGAGCTCTTTCCACTCCTTTTGTCTTTGTCCATGAGAACATCACCCAAAACTTGAGAACTTCACAACACAAAACTTAAACAGAAACTCATGATAACATTAGCACAAAAAAACAAACTACCACCACTTTAGGTACTGTTGAAATATTGATTTCTATTTATATTGGTGTTACCTACTGTATTCTCACTTTCCCATGGCTAGTACCCCCGATACTATCCATAGTTTCATCAAAACAAGCAGCCAACTCAACAGAAACAGAATCTGTCAAAAACAGACCAATCTGTAGCAATCTGTATACTTCGTATACTTCTGGTACCTCAAAATTGTAAAAAATTACGACTGCCTAGGAAAAAGGCATATCAACCAGCATAAAAAAGAATCAACTCAAAAGATCTTTCTGAATAAAAATGAAAAATCACCTCATGAGCGAAACGTTTCTTTCTTTTTCCAATAGGGTTAAACAACCATCACCAAGACTAGTCATAAAGGTTCTGCTTGGCTCGAACACAAAGATAAACGCAAAAAACACAACCATAATAGAATTATGATGGTGTGGACGCAACAAAATAGAAAGAAAAAGAAATAAATTCATTGGGTTGCCTCCCAACAAGCGCTATTGTTTAGCGCCCTTAGCTAGGCATAAGGCGATAGAATCACGTATCGTCGTCTTTGGTGCTCAAACCATAAGTGGCCCTCATCATGGATTCATAAGGCAATCTTATTTTCTTTCTAGGAAAGTGCTCCATGCCCTTATTCAAACGATATTGAAATCTAATACTCCCATCCTTCATATGGATGATAGCACCGATAGTCCCTAGGAAAGGTCTACCAAGAATAATAGGGCATGTAGGATTGCAATCAATGTCAAGCACAATGAAATCCACGGGTACATAGTTCCTATTTGCAATAATAAGAACATCATTGATCCTTGCCATGGGTTTCTTGACAGTAGAATCGGCAAGATGCAAATTAAGGGAACACTTTTCAAGCTCATTAAAACCCAGAACATCACATAAAGACTTTGGAATCGCCGAAACACTAGCACCCAAATCACACAAAGCATTGCATTCATAGTTTTTGATTTTGATTTCGATAGTAGGTTCCCACTCATCATGTAGCTTTCTAGGGATAAAGACTTACAATTCAAGTTTCTCTTCAAGAGATTTTATCATAGCTTCGACGATATGATCGGTAAAGGCCTTTTTTTGGCTATAAACGTGTGGAGAGTTTAGCATGGATTGCATCAAGGAAATGCATTCAATAAAGGAGCAACTATCATAATTGAATTCCTTGAAATCCAAAGTAGTAATTTCGTCAATACTTAAAGTTTTCATATCCTCTACTCCACTTTCAACGCTTTTAGCATCAAGATAGGTGGACTCCGAATCATTGAGGCGTTTTTCAACCAAAGTGGATTCATATCCAGCCCCATCATCATTAGGTTTGACAAAAGAAAACAAAGATTCAATGGGAGTCACACCAAGCACTTTAAGATCTTCGTGATTCTTATCATGAGAACACGCCTTTTTAAGCCATTCATGTCTAGCACGAATTTGGGCGGTTCTTTCTTTGCTCTCACTCATGGAAACACGCATAGCTTTCAAAGTTTCATCCATATTGATCTTGGGAGGAGCACATCTAACTTTCGAAGCATCAATATCACTAGACATTCTATCAACGTTCTTAGCCAAATCGTCAATTTTGAGTAGTTTTTCCTCTATGGATGCATTGAATTTTTTTTCAGAGTGGATAAATTCTTTGATATTACTCTCTAGATCAGAGGGTAATCTATTGTAATTTCCATGAGTGTTGTTGTAGGAGTTGCCAAAGTTATTAGAGGAGTTACTAGGAAAAGGCCTAAGAACATAGTTTCCTTTAAAAGCATTGTTGTTGCAAAAATTATTCCTACCAACAAAATTAACATCCAAGCTAGCGTTGCTACACTCAATCAAGGATGACTAGGGCATATCATTAGGATCTAAAGGAGCACTTCTACTAGCAAGCAAATTCATTAACTCATCCATCTTAGCGCTCAACGAGTTAATTTCTTCTATAGCGTGTACCTTCTTACTAGTAGGTGACCTTTCAGTGTGCCACTGAGAGTAGTTCATCATGATATTGTCTAGGAATTTTGTGTTGGGGAACGTCGCATGGGAAACAAAAAATTTCCTACGCGCACGAAGACCTATCATGGTGATGTCCATCTACGAGAGGGGATATTCGATCTACGTACCCTTGTAGACCGCACAGCAGAAGCGTTAAGAAATGTGGTTGATGTAGTGGAACGTCCTCACGTCCCTCGATCCGCCCCGCGAACCGTCCCGTGATCTGTCCCACGATCTAGTGCCGAACGGACGGCACCTCCGCGTTCAGCACACGTACAAATCGACGATGATCTCGGCCTTCTTGATCCAGCAAGAGAGACAGAGAGGTAGATGAGTTCTCCGGCAGCATGACGGCGCTCCGGAGGTTGGTGATGATCTTATCTCAGCAGGGCTCCGCCCGAGCTCCGCAGAAACGCGATCTAGAGGTAAAACCGTAGAGATATGTGGTCGGGCTGCCGTGGCAAAGTTGTGTCAAATCAGCCCTAAAACCTCCGTATATATAGGGGGAAGAGGGGGAGCCTTGCCTTGGGTCCAAGGAACCCCAAGGGGTTCGGCCGAGCCAAGGGGGGCAACCCTCCCCTTCCAAACCGAGTCCAACTAGGTTTGGAAAGGGGAGTCCTTCCCCCTTTTCCCACCTCCTCTTTTTTTTTCTTTTGTCTTTGATTTTCTTCCTATGACGCATAGGGCCTTCTTGGGCTGTCCCACCAGCCCACTAAGGGCTGGTGCGCCACCCCCAAGGCCTATGGGCTTCCCCGGGGTGGGTTGCCCCCCCCCAGGTGAACACCCGGAACCCATTCGTCATTCCCGATACATTCCCGGTAACTCCGAAAACCTTACGGTAATCAAATGAGGTCATCTTATATATCAATCTTCGTTTCCGGACCATTCCAGAAACCCTCGTGACGTCCGTGATCTCATCTGGGACTCCGAATAACATTCGGTAACCAACCATATAACTCAAATACGCATAAAACAACATCGAACCTTAAGTGTGCAGACCCTGCAGGTTCGAGAACTATGTAGACATGAAACGAGAGACTCCTCGGTCAATATCCAATAGCGGGACTTGGATGCCCATATTGGATCCTACATATTCTACGAAGTTCTTATCGTTTGAACCTCAGTGCCAAGGATTCATATAATCCCGTATGTCATTCCCTTTGTCCTTCGGTATGTTACTTGCCCGAGATTTGATCGTCAGTATCCGCATATCTATTTCAATCTCGTTTACCGGCAAGTCTCTTTACTCGTTCCGTAATACAAGATCCCGCAACTTACACTAAGTCACATTGCTTGCAAGGCTTGTGTGTGATGTTGTATTACCGAGTGGGTCCCGAGATACCTCTCCGTCACACGGAGTGACAAATCCCAGTCCCGATCCATACTAACTCAACGAACACCTTCAAAGATACCTGTAGAGCATCTTTATAGTCACCCAGTTACGTTGTGACGTTTGATACACACAAAGCATTCCTCCGGTGTCAGTGATTTATATGATCTCATGGTCATAGGAACAAATACTTGACACGCAGAAAACAGTAGCAACAAAATGACACGATCAACATGCTACGTCTATTAGTTTGGGTCTAGTCCATCACGTGATTCTCCTAATTACGTGATCCAGTTATCAAGCAACAACACCTTGTTCATAATCAAAAGACCCTGACTATCTTTGATCAACTGGCTAGCCAACTAGAGGCTTGCTAGGGACAGTGTTTTGTCTATGTATCCACACATGTATATAAGTCTTTATTCAATACAATTATAGCATGGATAATAAACGATTATCTTGATACAGGAATTATAATAATAACCATATTTATTATTGCCTCTAGGGCATAATTCCAACAGTCTCCGACTTGCACTAGAGTCAATAATCTAGCCCTCACATCATCATGCGAATTACATTGTAATAAATCTAACACCCATATAGTTCTGGTGTTGATCATGCTTTGCCCGTGGAAGAGGTTTAGTCAGCGGGTCTGCTACATTCAGATCTGTGTGCACTTTGCATATATTTACGTCCTCCCCTTCGATGTAGTCGCGGATGAGGTTGAAGCATCATTAGATGTGTCTGGACTTCTTGTGAAACCGTGGTTCCTTTGCTAGGGCAAGGGCACCCGTGTTGTCACAGAACAAGGTTATTGGATTCAGTGCGCGTGGCACCACTCCAAGATCCGTCATGAACTGCTTCATCCAGACACCCTCCTTAGCCGCCTCCGAGGCAGCCATCTACTCCGCTTCACATGTAGAATCTGCTACAACGCTCTGCTTGGAACTGCACCAGCTTACTGCACCCCCATTAAGAATAAATATGTATCCGGTCTGCGACTTAGAGTCGTCCGGATCTGTGTCAAAGCTTGTATCGACGTAACCTTTTACGGCGAGCTCTTCGTCACCTCCATACACAAGAAACATCTCCTTAGTCCTTTTCAGGTACTTCAGGATATTCTTGACCGCCGTCCAGTGATCCACTCCTGGATTACACTGGAACCTACATGCCATACTTATGGCCAGGCTAACGTCCGGTCTAGTGCACAACATTGCATACATGATAGAACCTATGGCTGAAGCATAGGGGACGGTGCTCATATGCTCTCTATCCTCATCAGTTGCTGGGCATTGAGTCTTACTCAATCTCGTACCTTGTAAAACTGGCAAGAACCCTTTCTTGGACTGTTCCATTTTGAACCACTTCAAAACTTTATCAAGGTATGTGCTTTGTGAAAGTCCTATCAGGCGTTTTGATCTATCCCTGTAGATCTTAATGCCTAGAATGTAAGCAGCTTCTCCTAGGTCCTTCATAGAGAAACTTTTATTCAAGTAATCCTTTATGCTCTCCAAAAACTCTACGTTGTTTCCAATCAGCAATATGTCATCCACATATAATATTAGAAACGGCACAGAGCTCCCACTCACTTTCTTGTAAATACAAGATTCTCCAACCACTTGTATAAACCCAAATGCTTTGATTACCTCATCAAAGCGTTTGTTCCAACTCCGAGATGCTTGCACCAGTCCATAAATGGATCGCTGGAGCTTGCACACCTTGTCAGCATTCTTAGGATCGACAAAACCTTCGGGTTGCATCATATACAACTCTTCCTTACGGAAACCGTTAAGGAACGCCGTTTTGACATCCATCTGCCAGATTTAATAATCGAAAAATGCAGCTATTGCTAACATGATTCTGACGGACTTAAGCATCTCTACGGGTGAGAATGTCTCATCGTACTCAACTCCTTGAACTTGTGAAAAACCCTTTGCCACAAGCCGAGCTTTATAAACGGTCACATTGCCGTCAGCGTCCGTCTTCCTCTTAAAGATCCATTTGTTCTGAATAGCCTTGTGGCCCTCAGGTAGTACTTCCAAAGTCCACACTTTGTTCTCATACATGGATCCTATCTCGGACTTCATGGCTTCTAGCCATTTGTTGGAATCTGGGCCCACCATTGCTTCTTCATAACTTGCAGGTTCATTGTTGTCTAACAACATGATTGACAAAACGGGATTACCGTACCACTTTGGAGCAGCACGTGGTCTCGTCGACCTGCGCGGTTCGACAGGAACTTGAACCAGAGTTTCATGATCATCATCATTAACTTCCTCCTCAATCGGCATCGCAATGACAAAGGTTTCCCCTTGCCCTGCGCCACCATCTAGAGGGATGAGAGGTTCGACAACCTCATCAAGTTCTATCTTCCTCCCGCTCAATTCTCTCGAGAGAAACTCCTTCTCGAGAAAAGCTCCGTTTTTAGCAACAAACACTTTGCCCTCGGATTTGAGATAGAAGGTGTACCCAACTATCTCTTTTGGGTAACCTATGAAGATGCACTTTTCCGCTTTGGGTTCCAGCTTTTCAGGCTGAAGCTTTTTGACATAAGCATCACATCCCCAAACTTTAAGAAACGACAACTTTGTCCTTTTGCCATACCACAGTTCGTATGGTGTCGTGTCAACGGATTTTGATGGTGCCCTATTTAAAGTGAATGCAGCTGTTTCTAATGCGTAACCCCAAAATGATAACGGCAAATCGGTAAGAGACATCATAGATCACACCATCTCTAATAAAGTATGATTACGACGTTCGGACACACCATTACCCTGTGGTGATCCAGGCGGTGTTAACTGTGAAACAATTCCACATTGTCTTAAGTGAGCACCAAACTCGAAACTCAGATATTCACCCCCACGATCAGACCGTAGGAACTTGATCTTCTTGTTACGATGATTTTCAACTTCACTCTGAAATTGCTTGAACTTTTCAAATGTTTCAGACTTGTGCTTCATTAAGTAGACATAACCATATATACTTAAATCGTCAGTGAAGGTGAGAAAATAACGATATCCGCCACGTGCCTCTACGCTCATCGGACTGCACACATCGGTATGTATGATTTCCAACAAGTCACTTGCACGCTCCATTGTTCCGGAGAACGGAGTTTTAGTCATCTTGCCCATGAGGCATGGTTCGCACGTGT
The DNA here is from genome assembly GCF_904849725.1 of Hordeum vulgare subsp. vulgare. NCBI lineage: Eukaryota > Viridiplantae > Streptophyta > Magnoliopsida > Poales > Poaceae > Hordeum > Hordeum vulgare. Next base: position 226,876,201 of record NC_058520.1, on the reverse strand, counting down.
CAAGTGAATCAAAGTCAAGTGACTCCAAAAGTCCATCAGCATGGAGTTTCTTCATGCGCTTTATACCAATATGACCTAAGCGACAGTGCCACAAAAATATGGTGCTATCATTGTTAACTCTAACTCTTTTGGTCTCAATGTTATGTATGTGTGTATCACTATCAAGATTCAATATGAAGAATCCTCTCACATTGGGTGCATGACCATAAAAGATGTTACTCATAGAAATAGAACAACCTTTATTCTCTGACTTAAAAGAGTAACCGTCTCGCAATAAACAAGATCCAGATATAATGTTCATGCTCAACGCATGAACTAAATAACAATGATTCAAGTTCATAACTAATCCTGATGGTAACTGAAGTGAAACTGTGCCGACGGCGATTGCATCAACCTTGGAACCATTTCCTACGCGCATCGTCACTTCATCTTTCGCCAGCCTTCGTCTATTCCGCAGTTCCTGTTTCGAGTTGCAAATATGAGCAACAGAACCGGTATCGAATACCCAGGCACTACTACGAGAACCGGTTAAGTACACATCAATAACATGTATATCAAATATACCTGATTTTTCTTTGGCCACCCTCTTATCAGCCAGATACTTGGGGCAACTGCGCTTCCAGTGACCCATACCCTTGCAATAGTAACACTCTGTTTCAGGCTTAGGTCCAGCTTTGGGTTTCTTCGTCGGATTGGCAAAAGGCTTGCCGCTCTTCTTTGAATTACCCTTCTTGCCTTTGCCGTTCCTCTTGAAACTAGTGGTCTTATTCACCATCAACACTTGATGCTCTTTACGGAGTTCAGACTCTGCGACTTTCAGCATCGCAAACAACAAGCCGGGTGACTTGTTCATCCCTTGCATGTTGTAGTTCAACACAAAGCCTTTATAGCTTGGCAGCAGTGATTGAATGATTCTGTCAGTGATAGCCTCTTGCGGGAGTTCAATCCCCAGCTCAGCTAGACGGTTTGAGTACCCAGACATTTTGAGCACATGTTCACTGACAGATGAGTTCTCCTCCATCTTGCAAGCATAGAATTTATCGGAGGTCTCATACCTCTCGACCCGGCGTTCTTCTGAAAGATGAACTTCAACTCCTGGAACATCTCAAATGCTCCATCACGCTCAAAGCGACGTTGAAGTCCCGGTTCTAAGCCATACAAGACTGCACATTGAACTACTGAGTAGTCCTCCTTACGTGTTAACCAAGCGTTCTTAACATCCTGGTCAGCCGTAGCGGGTGGTTCATCTCCTAGTGCAGCATTAAGGACATAATCCTTCTTGCCAGCTTGTAAGATTAGCTTAAGATTACGAACCCAGTCTACAAAGTTGCTTCCATCATCTTTCAACTTAGCTTTCTCTAGAACGTATTAAAATTCAGGGTGACTGTCGCGTGAGCCATGATCTACAACACAAATATATTCAAAGTGGACTTAGACTATGTTCAAGATAATTAGAGTTTAACTTAATCAAATTACTTGCTAAACTCCCACTCAGAAAGTACATCTCTCTAGTCATTTGAGTGGTTCATGATCCACTTACACTAGCTCAAGTCCGATCATCACGTGAGTTGAGTATAGTTTCAGTGGTAAGCATCCCTATGCTAATCATATCATCTATATGATTCATGATCGACCTTTCGGTCTCATGTGTTCCGAGGCCATGTCTGCACATGCTAGCCTCGTCAAGCTTAACCCGAGTGTTCCGCGTGCGCAATTGTTTTGCACCCGTTGTATGTGAACGTTGAGTCTATCACACCCGATCATCACGTGGTGTCTCGAAACGATGAACTGTAGCAACAGTGCACAGTCGAGGAGAACACAATTTCGTCTTGAAATTCTAGTGAGAGATCTCCTCATAATGCTACCGTCGTTCTAAGCAAAATAAGGTGCATAAAAGGATTAACATCACATGCAATTCATAAGTGACATGATATGGCCATCATCACGTGCTCCTTGATCTCCATCACCAAGGCACCGGCACGATCTTCTTGTCACCGGCGCCACACTATGATCTCCATCAACGTGTCGCCATGGGGTTGTCGTGCTACTCATGCTAGTACTACTAAAGCTACATCCTAGCAAAATAGTAAACGCATCTGCAAGCACAAACGTTAGTATAAAGACAACCCTATGGCTCTGCCGGTTGCCGTACCATCGACGTGCAAGTCGATATTATCTATTACAACATGATCATCTCATACATCCAATATATCACATCACATCGTTGGCCATATCATATCACAAGCATACCCTGCAAAAACAAGTTAGACGTCCTCTAATTTTGTTGTTGCATGTTTTACGTGGTGACCATGGGTATCTAGTAGGATTGCATCTTACTTACACAAACACCACAACGGAGATATATGAGTTGCTATTTAACCTCATCCAAGGACCTCCTCGGTCTAATCCGATTAAACTAAAGTTGGAGAAACTGACACTTGCCAGTCATCTTTGAGAAACGGGGTTACTTGTCGCGCTGAAACCAGTCTCTCGTAAGCGTACGAGTAATGTCGGTACAAGCCGCTCCAATCCAACAATACCGCGGAATCAAGAAAAGACTAAGGAGGGCAGAAAAACGCACATCACCGCCCACAAAAACTTTTGTGTTCTACTCGAGAAGACATCTACGCATGAACCTAGCTTATGATGCCACTATTGGGGAACGTCGCATGGGAAACAAAAATTTTCCTACGCGCACGAAGACCTATCATGGTGATGTCCATCTATGAGAGGGGATATTCGATCTACGTACCCTTGTAGACCGCACAGCAGAAGCGTTAAGAAACGCGGTTGATGTAGTGGAACGTCCTCACGTCCCTCGATCCGCCCCGCGAACCGTCCCGCGATCAGTCCCACGATCTAGTGCCGAACGGACGGCACCTCCGCGTTCCGCACACGTACAGCTCGACGATGATCTCGGCCTTCTTGATCCAGCAAGACAGACGGAGAGATAGATGAGTTCTCCGGCAGCATGACGGCGCTCCGGAGTTTGGTGATGATCTTATCTCAGCAGGGCTCCGCCCGAGCTCCGCAGAAACGCGATCTAGAGGTAAAACCATGGAGATATGTGGTCGGGCTGCCGTGGCAAAGTTGTGTCAAATCAGCCCTAAAACCTCCGTATATATAGGGGGAAGAGGGGGAGCCTTGCCTTGGGGTCCAAGGTCCCCCAAGGGGTTCGGCCGAGCCAAGGGGGGCAACCCTCCCCTTCCAAACCGAGTCCAACTAGGTTTGGAAGGGGGAGTCCTTCCCCCTTTTCCCACCTCCTCTTTTTTCTACTTTTCTCTTTGATTTTCTTCCTATGGTGCATAGGGCCTTCTTGGGCTGTCCCATCTGGGACTCCGAACAACATTCGGTAACCAACCATATAACTCAAATACGTATAAAACAACGTCGAACCTTAAGTGTGCAGACCCTGCGGGTTCGAGAACTATGTAGACATGACCCGAGAGACTCCTCGGTCAATATCCAATAGCGGGACCTGGATGCCCATATTGGATCCTACATATTCTACGAAGATCTTATCGTTTGAACCTCAGTGCCAAGGATTCATATAATCCCGTATGTCATTCCCTTTGTCCTTCGGTATGTTACTTGCCCGAGATTCAATCGTCAGTATCCGCATACCTATTTCAATCTCGTTTACCGGCAAGTCTCTTTACTCGTTCCGTAATACAAGATCCCGCAACTTACACTAAGTCACATTGCTTGCAAGGCTTGTGTGTGATGTTGTATTACCGAGTGGGCCCCGAGATACCTCTCCGTCACACGGAGTGACAAATCCCAGTCTCGATCCATACTAACTCAACGAACACCTTCGGAGATACCTGTAGAGCATCTTTATAGTCACCCAGTTACGTTGCAACGTTTGATACACACAAAGCATTCCTCCGGTGTCAGTGAGTTATATGATCTCATGGTCGTAGGAACAAATACTTGACACCCAGAAAATAGTAGCAACAAAATGACACGATCAACATGCTACGTCTATTAGTTTGGGTCTAGTCCATCACGTGATTCTCCTAATGACATGATCCAGTTATCAAGCAACAACACCTTGTTCATAATCAAAAGACCCTGACTATCTTTGATCAACTGGCTAGCCAACTAGAGGCTTGCTAGGGACAGTGTTTTGTCTATCTATCCACACATGTATATAAGTCTTTATTCAATACAATTATAGCATGGATAATAAACGATTATCTTGATAGAGGAATTATAATAATAACCATATTTATTATTGCCTCTAGGGAATAATTCCAACATTTTGTGGCTTCTCCTCACGTGATTTCCATGAATGTTCCACCTGAGGCTGAGTCCAAGATGTTTCTAGAAGCGAAATTCAAGCCAGCGTAGAAGATTTGTATAATAATCCGAAGACTCAAGCCATGAGCGGGACAATTTCTAATCATCAATTTCATTCTCTACCAAGATTGTGCAACATGTTCATGACAAAGTTGCGTAAAATTCATGATATTATTATGGAGAGAGATACTCTTAGCAGGCAGAAAATACTTGGATATATAAGCATCTTTGCATTTATCCCAAGAATCGATACTATTTTTGGGCAAAGACGAAAACCAAGTTCTTGCTCGATCTCGGAACGAGAAAGGAAAAAGCTTCAATTTAATCACATCATTATCCACATCTTTCTTCTTGTGCATATCGCAAATCTCAATGAAGGTATTGAGATGGGATGCGGCGTCTTCACTAGGAAGCCGGAAAATTGCTCTTTCATAACAAGATAGAGCAAAGCGGCATTGATTTCGTATGACTCCGCACTAGTGGCGGGAGCAATCGGAGTATTAGTAAAATCATTATTATTAGTATTCAAGAAGTCACAAAGTTTGGTGTTTTTAGTCATGGTGACTTCAGCAAGCAAGCAAGCACACAGGCGAACAATGAGCAAGCGAGAGAAAAGGGCGAACGAAAAACTCAAATGAAAAAGGCAAATCTTTTTGTAAATTTTTGTTTTTCAGAAGTGGGGGAGAGGAAAATGAGAGGCAAAAAAAGTAAATGCAAGAGATGAGTTTGCGACACTTACTTGCATGAGTCCTTGACTTGATCCTCCCCGGGAACGACGTGAGAAATTCTTCTGCTATGGCGACAGAGATCTTCTGTCGTCTCTTGAGCTTGCGTTGGTTTTTCCCTTGAATAGGAAAGGCCGATGCAGCACAGGAGCACTAAGTATTTCCCTCAGTTTGAGAACCAAGGTATCAATCCAGTAGAAGAATCTCGTCAATTCCAAAGTACCTGCACAAACACAAAAGAGCTTGCACCCAACGCAATAAAGGGATTGTCAATCCCTTCAAGATTGATTGCAAAGTGAGATGTGAAGGCGGAAAGTGCAACGAAGAAAAAGAGTAAGGCTGAAAATATAATGTGGAGTAGACCCCGGGGCGACAGTGTTAACTAGAGGCTTATATAAAAATAGCAAGTATTACGGTGGGTGAACAAATTACTGTCTAGCAATTGATAGAACCGCGCAAAGTCATGACGATATCTAAGGCAATGATCATACATATAGGCATCACGTCCGAGACAAGTAGACCGATACTTTCTGCATGTACTACTATTACTCCACACACAGACCGCTATCCAGCATGCATCTAGTGTATTGAGTTCATGACGAACAGAGTAATGCCTTAAGCAAGATGACATGATGTAGAGGGATAATCTCAAACCAATGATGAAAACCCCATCTTTTTACCTTTGATGGAAACAACACGATACGTGCCTCTCTACCCCTTATGTGACTGGGTGAGGTCACTGCACGGTATGAACCCAAAACCAAGCACTTCGCCCATTGCAAGAATCATAGATCAAGATGGCCAAACAAAACCCACAACTCGAAGAGAATTACAAGGATATGAAATCATGCATAACAGAGATCAGAAGAAACTCAAATAAGATTCATAGATAATCTGATCATAAATCCAAAATTCATCGGATCTGGACAAACACACCGCAAAAGAAGATTACATCGGATAGATCTCCATGAATATCATGGCGAACTTTGTATTGAAGATCCAAGAGAGAGAAGAAGCAATCTAGCTACTAGCTATGGACCCGTAGGTCTATGGTGAACTACTCACGCATCATCGGAGATGTCATGGTGTTGATGAAGAAGCCCTTCGTCTCCGAATCCCCCCTCCAGCAGGGCACCAGAACGTGCCCAGATGGGATCTTGCGGAGACAAATGCTTGCCGCGGCGGAAAAGTACTTTCGATGATCTCTTGATTTTTTTGGGATTTTAGGGATCATATAGGTGAAAATCCTAGGGCAGGGGAGCCACGGGGAGCTCACAAGCCTGCTAGCCCCCCTAGGCCGGGCCTGGTGGGCTTGTGACCTCCTCCGAGATATCCTGCCTTGGTTCTCAAGTCTCCCGCGTGTCTTCTGTTATGCAAAAAATCATTCCACAGATTTTATTCCGTTTGGACTCCGTTTAAAATTCTCATCTGAAAAGGGTCAAAAACACCGTAATACCTCCGAGATATCGTCATGACTTTGCGCGATTCTATCAATTGCTCGACAGTAATTCGTTCACCCACCGTAATACCTGCTATAAAGAGAGAAGCCTCTAGTGAACACTATGGCCCCCGGGTCTACTTCACATCCTATATTCAAATCTACAAAAATACCAAAAATACTTTGTTGCACTTTTCACCTTCAAATCTCACCTTGCAAATGATAGTGAAGGGATTGACAACCCCTATTTCGCGTTGGGTGCAAGTTTGTTTGATTTTGCGCAGGTACATTGGTGCTTCATCTTGATACTCCTACTGGATTGATACCTTGGTTCTCAAACTGAGGGAAATACTTATCGCTACTTTGCTGCATCACCGTTTCCTCTTAAAGGGAAAAACCAACGCAAGCTCAAGAGGTAGCACCGGCATGAACTCTTGGGTGTTGGCTTGATCAATGGCCAGAGGCCTTTTTAATCTAACTGCGAGGACATAAAATAGGTCACCCGTATTGGACACATGACCGACCATAAGAGAAAAGCAGACGGACGCAAGGAGAGCGGCCGACCCAAAAAGAAAAGCGGACGGACGCAGGGCGGGCGGCCGACCCAAACAGAGAAAAAGCGGACAAAAGCGCCGTCCATTTGGTCGGCCGATTGAAGTTTGTCTAAGGACTCCTTCAGATTCCCATGAATGGTGAACAAGGTGTCTTCCATGATGTCCTGTAGGACCAACGCCAAAAGGAGGCTAAGAATGGCGACGACGTGTCACACGTGGGTAGCCAACATGCGGGCGCTGACGATGTCCACTACATCACGCAAGACGACAACCACCACCCATGCATCCACACTATTGCGACACGGGTGAAGTCGCTCAGCACCGCATGCGGTTCTATCTTCTCCATCAAATCATTGATCAATGAGTAAGTGAGAGAAGAGTGAGGACAGAAGAGCACATGAAGGACACAGTGTGCAAGCGATTTATAGTGATGTTGTTCATTAAATAAAAAGGTTAAAATAAATTTTATGCTGCTCACAGGGAAATAGTTTTGGAGATGATTCTTTCCTTCCTTCATTCAAAACACATAGTTTAAGAACGATGGGTAAAACTGAAGCTCTAAATTGGGGATTAAAAAATTGGGATCTAGAAAATAAATGTCGGGACCCCGACTTATGAGTCGAGATCGCCGAAATAATGTGATGAGTCATCTCAGAGATCAATGCTCATCGAACACACAAATACTGAATATAAAGGGTCTTACATGCAAACATACCGTTCGATACAACAAACAACCACCATGGTCAATTCTCACATAGGTAGGGCCTATAAGACCAATCACACCAATATATCTACTAGCGGAAATCTTGGTAATAAACGGGAGCCCATGCCATCAGCCTTCACCAACACGCATTCCGACTGGGAAGCGTCCTAGTTCGTGTGTCCGTCTCCGATGACGAATTCTTCTCCAAACTCTGGTTCCTTCATGTCTGGTCAATAACATAACAAGTGGCAAGCCAGTGAGTACTTTGAATGTACTCGCAAACAACCCATGATATGGATAATGCAGTTGGTACGATAATAAAGTAATATGCAACCTTTGCGGAAAGTAAGTTTTACTTAAGGATATGCATGGTTAATTACTTGTATGGATATCCATCATAAGCTAGATGGTAAACATAAGAGCAGGTCACAGATATCAACATATCTGTTCAGGGATTGAACATCACACGTTCACCCTATATGCCAAGTCACCAAACTTGTCACATCATCTTTCTCAGATAACACCTTTAAACACACACACACACAGAAACACACACACACACTTGGTTGATGCAGAAATGACTGGACGTAGTTTAAGCAGCACCACCTAATATTCCTTGACCGTGGACATGGCTATTCGAATAGTTTCACACTCTAGAGAGGTTGTACGTTATACCCACAAGATCCGGGAAACTTCCATGTCATCCATGACTCGCGGTATATAACATACCCAAGGTAAGTACCCGATCATTTCCTTTCCCCTGAAGACAGTAGACAATGAGTCCGATCGATTGGTACCCAGCCCACATGATGTACGTCTTACGAGAACCAACTCTGGAGCATATCATCCATGCATGGAGCAACGGTGTGCCCGGAACACGTAAAAATGACATAGTCGACCTACCTCGTACGACACCGTCTTGAGAGTGACCACATATCAGTCCTGCCACTAATAATTTGCCCTCTTTGCTAGCACCGACCAAAGTAGTAAACAAAGCCCCTCCACATAAATGGGTATCGTGTTCACACATGTAAGGTTGAGACGGTCGACACATCATAAATCTAATCCCATTTCCGAAACCAGTCACAAAAAATATTCCCGCTGCACCACTTCTTTCACAAGTGGTCACCTAACTCAACGTCATCACCCTCGGGCATTAGTGGCACCTGACGGGGTTTTCGTAAAACCTTTGATATCAACTTTGTGTTACCATCATCATGCACATGCTCTTTCTACGCATAACACTACTATTTACTTGTCAACATTTATCAGCGTCACCCTCATAAATGATAGGGTCATGCTGAATGCAAGTGCTCCGGAGGAGCTGTCGGAAACACCAAGCTAGGATGCACCGGTCATCCTTAACTATATGCATCGGAGTAGAGTAACCAATGTGTCATGCATAGAAGTATTTTTTATACATGGTCAAAGGGCTGCTTGCCTTGATGAGCTAGATATCCGGGGTCTTCGGGGTCTTCGGGTCCAAGTCCTTTGTCGAACGCGGAATCTAGCGTGGTAATAATAGTAATAAAATAAGAAGCTCATTCAAAAACAGAGCACAAACTCACTTTAAAAATGTTAACCTATCCTGATAAATCTTTATTATAGTTTGAAAAATGTTTGTCTCTCGTTTTGATGCAAAAAGGTATTTTTAAAACCTAAATAAGAGGGGCTAAAATATTTAAACTAGGCATCTTAATCGAAGCCATCTATAAAAGTTTTTAGAAAAAATTGTGCAACATGACTAATAAATTCTACACATTTTTAGAAGAACTATGGTGGAAAACTATTTAAATTTGATTAAATATTTAACTTCACAAATATCATTTAGTATCAAAATAAAAAGAAAAAGGAAAAGGGCTTAACCCTGGCCTGGCTCGGCCAGTGGCTCGGCCGGCCCAACTGGCCAACCTGTCAGTTAGCCAGCCAGCAGCCCAAGATGCACGCATGCCGTCGGGTTTAAACATGACGCGCGGGCCCGTGCGGTCAGCGGCAGAGAGAGTAGGGAGGGGGAGAAACTGGCCACCGACAAGTGGGGCATGCCTGTCGGGGTCATATTCCTCCTCTGGACAGAGGGGAGGGGAGGCACGCTGGAGGTGATTCCGATGCCCTGGAGGCCAGGTGACGTCAGGAACATTACCGTGGCATCATCGCCTACCTGCTGGTGGTCGAATGAACGACGGGGAGGCCCTGGGTCACCGGCGACGAGGTGGCCGTGGCGGAGGTGATACGGGTGGTTGTGGAGTTGGGTGCTACGGGCAGGGAAATGCTTGGGGAAGATATGGGGAGGCTTGCTGAGCTCTCCACGGTCACGGAGGAGGTGAGAGGAGCGCGGAGATGGCCTGTAGCCCGAGATCGACAAACCTCCGAAGCGGTGGGGCCTCCGTCGATCTCAAGCACCGGAGCTCTCTCTGCTCGAATGGAGTGTCTAGGCCTTGATTGAGGGTCTGGAGGAGTGGTGTGAGGTGTTGGAGTGAAGGGGGATGGCCTATTTATAGGCCAGCAATGGTGCACGGAGCAGGGGTGCGCCGGTGGTTTCACCGCAGCTGCAGGAGAGGGAGAGAGAGCTCGGGGCGATAGCACGGTTTCGCGGACGTGGTTTGACACCCCAGAGACTCAACAAGAGAGAGAGAGGAGGAGGAGGTTTAGCATGCACGCGTTGCGGGTCCGCGCTCTTCCGGCCGAATATGGCACGCGCGGGCACGCGTAGCCTTGGTCAGCAGAGAGGGGGAGAAGGGGACCTGGGGCTGCCCAAATCTGGAGGTTTGTTGGAAATTTGGAGGGGCACCGAGGGGAGGTGAGAACCGGCTGGGGCTGGCCTCCTTTGCCTCGGGTGCACCCTGTAGCGCGTCCAAAGCGCAGATTTGGCATGCCATGGCAGGCTGGCGCACTCTGGGTGCTTTGGCCCTGTCTGGCGTGTCCGGGGGTTGGCTTATTTTCCCCTTAGACATTTGGGAGCCGAGGGTCTCACTGCTGGTCAAAGAAGTGCTTGGAGAGGAGCTGTCAGCCTTGAATCAGAGACTAAATTGGGGATTTTGTCTTACCTGCTTGGAACCAGACAGGGACCATTCGTCTGTACTTGAGGAGTGGTGCTGCCAGCTTGCACTAGGAGTTTAGTGGGAAGGAAGTGGGTGTAGAGGGTGTTAAGTGCCATGTGACCATACTGGCAGAAGGTGTTTGACATGTGTTTGGGGTAGTTAACCTTCACCACAGATGTGGAACGTTAACTGGATTGGGTTTGATGCAAAAGTAGGATGCTCCACCAAATTTGACCTCCATTGGACAAGTTTTACATTGCAAACTTGGAATCACTCCGAAATAGGCAGTTTCGTCCTTTTAAAAGAGAATGTGGGTGAATTAATCCCGATCAATCCAATTTTTGGTAGGGTATCCTCATTTGGGATGTTGAGCACTCCTGCAAAGTTTCAGGCCATATGAACAAACTTTGCTATGTAGAGGTGCTACAACTTGATTCTAGACAGGGAAGGTTTTACGGATATTTGGTGAACCAAACCATCTTGGAATGAGGTGAAACTTAGCATGCCCACCAAATATAGTGTGGGAAGCATGCTAGAATTTTCTGAGAATTTATTGAAAATATTTCCTTTGGAAATATTTAAAAAGGTCAAAACAGACATAATAGGTTTTCAAGGATTTTCTCAAATATTTTGAACATAAATAGGGGTTGAAAATCTTATGTATTGAGAATATATGTCCTTTGAGTACCTCCAAATTTTCTCAGATTTTTCTTAGGCACAAAAATAATTTTCCTTTTGAGAAATATCATTTGTGGCCTCAGAAAAGGACATGCAAATAAAATAGAAAAACATTTTACAAAATAATCATTTGAAGATTTTGGAGAGTTATAACAGTGCTACAATCAGAAACAATCTTTGGGTGAAGGCACTTCCTTGGAGTCAGGGACTTGCAGTGCAAACCCAAAGCAAGGTTTTGAAATAGTCAAAAATGAGAGAAGGACCTTTTTGGAAATACCATTTTATAAAATATTGTTTTTGGATCCACTCACTCAAGCATACACACAAACAATGGCAATCATGCCAATCATAGTGCAAACCCAAAGCAAGGTTTTGAAGAGACTATAGTTGAAAGAAGGTAAAAACAGGGTGTGATAGACCTATCCCCCTTACAAGAATCTTGTCCCCGAGATTCCTAAGCTAGGTGCCATAAAGGTACGGAAATCGGATTGGAGATAGTCTTCAGGCTCCCATGTTGCTTCTCCTTCGGTGTGGTTGCTCCACTGAACCTTGAAGTACTTGATGGTGTGGCTCCTGGTACAACACTCGACTTCGTCCAAGATGAGAATCAGCCTCAAGCGATAAGTGAGGTCAGGTTGAGCGTCAATGGCTTGATGGTCGATGTCCTTATAAAGATCTGGACGGTTTGGTGCTTGAAGACACTTCCAAAGTTGTGACACGTGGAAGACGTTGTCCACACCCGAAAGTTCCGGAGGTAGGTCCAACCGGTAAGCAACTTGTCCACGCCTTGTCGTGATCTTAAAATGTCCAATGAACTTTGGAGCAAGTTTCCCCTTGACGTGGTAACGCTTAGCTCCCTTAAGAGGTGTGACGTAAAGGTACACCTGGTGTCTGGGGTTGAACTATACTTCTCTGCGGTTAGAATCCGCATAGCTCTTCTGTCGTGACTTTGCTGCTTTCAAGTGTTTTCTCGCAAGTTGCACCTTGTCTTTTGCTTCACGAAGAACGTGTGCCTGAAAATCAATCCTTAACTAGTTTTGGACCAGTTGAGCAGGGTGCGACACTTCCGTCCGTATAGCACTTCAAATGGGGCCATCTGGAGACTGGACTGGTAGTTGTTCTTTTATGAGAACTCAGCGAATGGCAGACAGTGTTCCCATTTGGTCCCATGTGCTAAGACACAAGCGCGTAGCATATCCTTAAGTATCTGGTGCACTCGCTCCGTCTGTCCGCCCGTCTGCGAGTGGAAGGCCGTGCTGAAAGAGAGCATGGTTCCTAGAGCTTCTTGGAACTTCTGCAAGAATCTTGAGGTGACCTGCGTGCCTTAGTCGGATACAATTTCCTTGGGAACTCCATGGAGGCTCACAATACGCTCAATGTAGAGACTAGCCAGCTTGTCAGCACCATAAGTGGTGCTGACTGGAATGAAGTGAGAGACCTTGGTCAGATGGTCGGCAGTGACCCATATGAATTCATGGCCTCTGTTGGACTTAGGTAGATCGGTGACGAAGTCCATGCCGACCCAGTCCCACTTCCATCCGGGCACCTAGAGAGGTTGTAGTTGCCCAACAGGTCGCTAGTGCTCAGCCTTGACACGTTGGCACACATCGCACTTGGCGATATAGGAAGCTATTTCGCTCTTCATGCCATGCCACCAGAACCTTTCCTGGAGGTCTTGATACATCTTGGTCCATCGGGGTGAATTGAGTAGGGTATGTCGTGCGCTTCTTGCAATATTTAATTCTTGAGTTCAGCCTTGTTGGGTACGCATAAACGTTTCCCAAACCACACAACTCCTTGTTCATCCACAGAGAATTCTACGGACTTGCCTTCCTGGATCTTCTTCTTGATACCTTCAATGCTCTTGTGTCCCTTCTGGGCCTCTTTGCTGTCGTCTGCTAGAGTGGGTTTGACTTTGAGGTTACCTAGGGATTCTGGTTCAACCAGCTCCAACCCAAAGCTCTCCAGCTCGTTATATAGGGCGGGTAGCCTTTCCTTGATTATAGCCTTCAAGGTGTAGGCCTTCCGGCTCAAGGCATCGGCCACCACATTGGCCTTACCGCGGTGGTATTGAATGTTGAGGTCGTAGTCTTTGATTAGTTCCAACGATCCTCATTGCCTAATATTCAACTCCCTTTGAGTAAAAATATACTTCAAACTCTTGTGGTTGGTGTATATTTCACATCGTTTCCCCAGAAGGTAATGTCCCCATGTCTTCAGGGCATACACTACTGCTGCCAACTCGAGGTCATGAGTGGCGTAGTTTTCCTCATGCGGGCATAGTTGCCGTGACACGTAAGCCATGAATGTCGGATTTCGGGCTCCGCAAAACCCCAATGATCTCTTTTGGGCTCGCCTCACCTAGCTCGCTACTCGTTGGAGATGGCAAAGAACTCACTCGATGATGATGAAGACACAGAACATGACATTTTACCCACGTTCGGGCCGCTGGGAAGCATAATACCCTACTCCTGCTTTGGTGGATAGCCTGTCATGGAGGGTGGTGGATGAACTAGTACAGTGTTCGAGGGCGTACGGAGGCAGGTTCGGCCTTGTGTAATTCCGGTGGGCGAATGAATGAATTTGGGTCAGATCCTCCTCTATGAAGTAACCTATCCTCTATATATAGCGGCGGCCCCGGTCCTCTTCCCTTATAATTTCGGCGGGAAGGGATCACACAATGGCCAATTTCAAAGGGGAACAAGGGAACATGCTCCCCTACCCAAAGGTGGTCTTCGCCTGCAAAGTGGCTGCCAGCGCTGCAGGGACAGGTCCAGGGTGACGTCTGTCCTGGTGGCGGGCGGCGATGGCTTTGTTGCACTAGAAGGGAGACCTTTGGAAGATGCCTTGGGAACCCCGGTTCGCCCTTGCCCCCTTTGCACTAAAGGGGAACTGCTCTGCCCTGCTTTCTGCTTCTAGCCTATCCTTCTTACACGTCGTCCTTGACTCCTGAGGTCGAGCCTCGCCTCGGAATATCTGCCGCTCTGGAGGAGTCGTGACGAGGCCCCCTGCGGCTCTTAATGCTGCTCCTCCACACAAGGCTTGGCCTCTCATGAGAGCCTTGTCTTGATCGGTGCTGGGCCCGCTGGTTTATGGTTGGTGGAGTGGTCTAGCCCTGGCCCGTAGGTAGGTAGGTCTGGTACCCCCATTCCCAAAATGCAGACAGTAGCCCCCGGGCCCAAGGCACGCCTCGGGTGGCTTCTTGGCGAAGCCTTGGGGGTGGCCTCAAGCGTCGCGGGCCTTAAATGTCTGCGGACCAAGGTCCACACGCGCTGTGTATCCAAGCGGCTACGCTCCCAGTTCCCGAGGTGCTTGGAGACGTGCCTGGTCAAACTGATGCGACGGTCGGGTGTTGCGCCAGCCATTATTGCTCCTCGGAGATGCCTCTTCTTCGCACGCCATGTCGGCACGCTCCCTCATGAACTGTATGGGAGCGCTCCCCCATGAACTACGTGGTCCAGCAACGCGGAGGGGTGCCAGTCTGCCATCGGCTATATATTTAACCTGGCGGGGTGATAAGGTCTGCATTGCCTCTGTCTTCTCCGTCTTCTACCTCGAGCCATCCACCCTCTCAGCATGGCGCTGATGAGGAGGTACTCCACTGCATAGAAGGGGAAGGCTTCCGGGGAAGGTGTTTCCACCCTGCCATCCAAGACGGGCCGCGTCCGCCCTCGGAAGTACGCGATGGTGTCGATGGCGGTCTCCGGCGAGCGCGACCGTGGTTCCGCCCGTCATGAAATCACCATCGGCGGTGTCGATGGTGCGCCGATGGGCGCGAGCGTCCGTGGTGGCTAAGGTGGGAGATCGGCGGTGGCCACCCGGCCACCACGCCCGCGGTGCTATTCAACTGACATGGTGATGGAGTTCGTGATGTGGGTGGAAAGGCCGGACATCGCATGGTTCAAGCTCCCAAACTTCTTCGCGACGGTGCTACCGGTCGGCGGGCTCCCAGGCCTTTGGTTGCAGGCCGATGGCTACTATGGTAGGGCGTCTTGGGTGGAGGTCGACGTCACCCCACACGGCTAGGTATACCTGAACCGCAGGTGGCAGACGTTCGCCCGCGCTCGAGGCCTGAATGGGAGGATCTACCTCCACTTCAAGTATGAAGGGGAGGCGATGCTCTTCGTCAAGATCTTTGGGGACGAGGGTGAGTGTCTGGGTTGCTGCCTAGAGGATGCTGGCCGCGGCGATCCTACGGATGAGCTCAGGGGGCGCCTCGCCTCCGGCAGCAGTGACACCCCCTCTGGAGGGAGCCCGAGCGACACCAGTGATAGCAGGTATGATGAGCCACCTTGCTGCTACGCCAGAACCATGAGGGGAGGCCCCCAAGTGCGGTACCGCTCGTCTGCTCTCGCGCCGCCTATGAAGGAGCAAGAGGACACACACTAGGCGTCGATGCACGGGCGTCAGACATCTGCAGCGGCAGCCCCCCTTTGGGTCCTCCTTCACTAGCTGTCCCCTGCTTACTTCTAATCATGCGTCCATGAAAGAATGGATTGGCCCTTCGGGCATTCAATGGGTTTGGGAGACCACCCGTTTCGTTAGTATAGTTGCATCTAGTCGGTTTGGATACTTAGCTCAGTGTGCTTGTAGTTAACCTATTTTGTTGTGAGGCGTGGTTATGGCACCTGTCATATTTCGGGCTCCTGCAAAACCCTAAGGATTCGAACTCATGGGCGTGTATGAACATCTCACACGGCCTAATCTCGCCCAACTTTCTACTCGATGGGAATGACAAAGAACTCACTCGATGGTGAGGGGAACACATAACGCAATAGTTTACCAACGTTCGGGCCGGTGCGAAGTGTAAAACCCTACTCTTGCTTTGGTGGATTGCCTCTCATGGAGGTTGGTGGGTGAACTAGTACAATGCTTGGGCGACTCGGGAGGCTGGATGACCTTGCGGAGTGCTAGTGGGTGAATCGGTGATTCGGGGATCCGATCCCTTCTACAAAGCAGCCTATCCTCTATTTATAGTGGCGGCCCAGGTTCTCTCCCCTTATCGCTTCGGCGGGAAGGGATCCCATGGTGGCCAACTTTGAAGGTGAACAGGGGAACATGCTCCCATGCCCAAAGGTGATCTTCGCCTACAAAGTAGCTGCCAGCGTTGCAGGGGCTGGCCGAGGGATGACGTCCGTCCTGCCGGTGGGCGGCCAGTGTCTTGTTGCACTAGAATGGAAACCCTTAGGAGATGCTTTCAGAACCTGCTTTCTTCCTCGCCCCCTTTGCACCAAAGGGGAAACTGCTCTGCTCTGTTGTCTACTGCTCGTCTGCCCTTCCCTTGCATCACCCTTGAATCCTGAGGCCGGGCCTCGCCTCGGAATATACGCCGCTCCGGAGGGGTCCTGAGGAGGCCCCTACGGGTCTTGATGCTCCTCCTCCTCGCGAGGCTTGGCCCCTCGTGAGGGCCTTGTACTGAGTGAGGCCGGGCCCATTGGTTTTAGGTCGATGAAGTGGGCCAGCCCTGGCCGCAGGCAGGCAGGTCTTTGTACCCCATTCCTAGAACAACGACAGTAGCCCCCGGGCCCAAGGCGCACCGTGGTTAGCTTCTTGGCGAAGCCTGGAGGACGGCCTGAAGCGTCACAAGCCCTATTTGACTGCATGCCAGGCGGCACACGTGTCCAGCAGCCATGCGGCAATGCTCTCGCTCCTCGAGGAGTCCTCGAGGCGTCCACGGTGCACCAGGTTACGATGACACAATCTCCTAGAATCGCGTAAGCCATCATTGCTCCCATTGAATGGTATAGGTGCGGCCTGCCCACTCCCAACAGCTCTCGCGGACGTGACCGCTCGGTGGACAGGTCAGGCGATGTGGGCGGCAGCGCTCCGTCGGCCCACCTCGCGACCCTCATGAGGCGCGCGATGCTCGTGCTTCCACGATGGTTGGTCGCCGAGGCTCGCCTATAAATTTTCCCTGTCCCCACCAGGGGGAGGCACTCCATGTCGATCTTCTTCTCTGCTTCCTCTACTCACCGCGAGAAAACCTCCTATCCTCTTCATTCCTTTTCTTCATGGCGTCCCCCGGAGATGGTCTCGTCCAAGGGAAGTGTGCGGCGCCTCCGATGCCTCAATCTGCTCCCGGAGGCAGCGCGGGAGGGTCCTCGGGGCCTCAGCGCGCCCGTTACCGCTGTGCTTTGGCCGGAGAGTAAGACCCCTTGCTTGAATTTCCTTTACTTGTCTCCTCTTCTGCAGCTTGGTGGCTGATTTCCTCTCATCTCCAGCACGCCCTCCTCCAAGAAACCCAAGCTTGGAGAGCTTCACAAGGAGGCGGAAGGGCTGCGGGCCCAGCTTGCGACTGCTGAAACCGCCCTCCAGGCCGCCCGCAGGGATGAAGCGGAGGCCAAGGCAGAGTTGGCATCACTACGAAAGCAAGTCCAGGAGGCGACCGACGACGTCCCGGCCGCCAAGGACAAGGCATCATATGCCCGAACGATGGCATACCAGCGCGCCAAGCAGTTCGTCGGCAACGCCGGCCGGGCGGTCAACGCGACGCGTAGATTTGTGGGGGAGGCCCCGGCGCTGCCCAACGTGACGCGTGACGGGGACTACCTTGCCTTCTTTTAGAGGGTGGTGTATACGCTCGAGACAGGCGCCTCTCGCGTGGAGGAGGAAAGCGCGGTCGACGCGCGCGAGCTTCTGGGCCTTGACTTGACGCTCCTTTTCTCCAAACTGCGCCGCCTTGCTCCGGAGCTCGATCTCGGGCGCTTCATTGAGCTGACGCCTGCTCAGTACCGCCATCTTCTAAGGGACGAAGTCCGCCCGCACATGGACGTCCTGGTGGAGGGGTGCACCCGGGTGCTGATCTCATGTGAGGAGGAGGGCTCCGACGACGAGCCTGTGGACGTCAAGGGCATCGCCGGCGACCGTTCCCCTTAGGCTCCCCCTTGTTTCTGCTCATGTGCTCCTGTAATAGTGGATCAAGAACTTTGCCCTATCGGGCATTTAAGTTTTTTTTCGTTACCTTCATCGTTTTCCTTTGTCCTTTCGCTCCTGAATTGATGGCTTGCTTGTCGGTGGTCGTCGTGGCTTGGCTTTGAGGTTTAGGGTCCGTCACTGCCCCAGCCACTGCTTGGGAGTGACGGCAGCCGAGACCCTCAGGAGGTCTTGTCCTCCCGGGCACTGCTCGCATCGCCGCACATTCGATCGATGGCCTCCTTCCTTGCCGGCGCTGAATCCGTAGGCTATGCATCCCTTTGTTAGCACGCATGTTTTTAATTCATTGTTTGTTTGACGTGAGACGAGAAGGTTCAAGTCCGGTACTCCGGGGTACTTAGCTCGTGGGTTTGTGTCGGTCCCTTGCGTAGTCCCTCTTGTGTAGCTCGTGTTTATTAGGTGGGACGGTCTGAAGACCCTTTCGGCACTCTATGTCTACGGGTCCCGGTCCCGTACATTTCCCTTCCTCCGTAGGGCACAACCCGTGACCAAGATTGTCGCCCATAGGGCAAGGCCATGACCCGAAGGCCAGGTGGCCTTGTGATCAATAAGGCTGCTGAGGCATGCAGCTCAGGAGCCCCCTTGACACGCAAGCCGCTCTGCGTCGTCAGGCCCCGACCCCGCACATTTGCCTACCACCATTAGGCCCGTGCTTCACAGGGTGGGGCCCCGCTATTCCTGACGTCGACCGGGGCTACCGGACGGCGCCAATAGTGGCGAGTTGTATTATGGCTGGTAAGGCTCCTCAGGCGTGCCCAGGAGCCCCCTTTCTGGTGCTCGAGCGATTCTGCACTCCGTTCCATTGTTCATCCCCCCTGGGGGCTGTGAGGCCTCCCGAGACTCATTTTGGCGGTATCAAGTTTCGGTCCGGACCCCCGAGCGAGGGCTGACTACTGAAAAATGTTTACCCTTGGGTGGCAAGTCCTTTCTTTCATGCTCCTTGACTCCTAGGGGCGGTGCGGAGAGTTCATCTCCAAACACGTCCTCCGGACGAGAGGTTTTAAATCAAGTGAAATAAGAAAGCGCCAGAGAAAGCTTTCCCCCCTTGCTGTTTTCAAACGTCACACACTGAGAATCAGAAAACAACTTTTGCAACCGACAAGTTTAAGTTCAGGGAAAAATGGTTCGAAATCTAAGAAAAGCAAGAAAATGCCGCATTCGGCACTCTAGCTGGAATAGTCATTGGTGGACTATATGGGTTTCCTTGCCAGCTGCGGGCAAAGTCATTGGTGGACTGTGTTGATTGCCTTCGTATTCTCCCCAGCGCGGAGCGTAGGGCTGCCAGTAGGCATGGGATGGACCCTTTGCATCCTCGGGGGGCCCTGGGCGTATACAACCTCGGCTCATTATTACGTGAGAGTGTCACGGTGGGGGTGTATATGGGAGGTCACGAGGACGCTTTGACCTCTCGAGTGTTCCTACCCCCGAGGCATAGGCGCCTGATTCCAGAAGTCATTGGTGGACTGTGTTGATTTCATCCATCTGTACCCAGCGTGAAGCATAAGTCTTCCACTAGGCGTGGGGTGGACCCCTTTCACGTCCCCGGGGGGCTCTAGGCGTATACAGCCTCGGCTCGTTATTACGTGAGAATGTCACGGGATGAAGTAGGTTCCAGAAGGATTGAAGGACGATGCATAGGTGTGACGGGTTGATGCAGGTCTAGCGTGCTCCTTCTCCTGAGGCCGGTTGAGGGCTTTTCTATGGCTCTACGTCGGCAGGTCCTAGTCCTGCACATTTCCCAACGGCTGTCGCATGTGACCGAGTGAACGAATGTAGCTATGGGGTCAGGCCCTGCCACCCATGACAATGACAGGATAACTAAGGATGATGTGAAGGGCGGCAGGTAGCCTTGTGACCGGCAAGGTCCCTGAGGCGCGATGTTCAGGATCCCCCTTTTGACGTTCAAGCGACTCTGCCTCTCGAGGACCCAGTCCTGCACATTTGCTGACCGCCGCTGCTTGCGACCGAATGAATGATCTCAGCTACGGGGTCAAGCCCTACCACCCGTGATAACGACTGGATAGCCGAGGACGCTATCAAGGGCGGCAGGTGGCCTTGTGACCGGTAAAGCCCCTGAGGCGCGATGCTCAGGAGACCCCTTTAACGCTCAAGTGACTCTGATTTTATCCTATCGATTGTGGTCCTGGGAAGCCGTGGGGCTTCCCTAGTCCTCACATCGGGGAGATGCACACCAATTGGAGCCCCTAAGCGAGGGGGGTAGATCGCCGAAAGATGCAAGCAAGGCAGTGTGTCAGGTCACCAAGTGCATGTAGTAGAAATTATAGAAGATTGCGCAAATGATACGACAGGCAGAACCATGCCCTGAATATTTGAAGTCCCTGCGGTCAGCAGACACTTCCTAAGGCAGTAAATCCAAAAAATTACCTCGAATAGCTAGCTTGTGCCTAAGGAGCGCCTCGCGAGGGTAGGCCCTCGGCGCCCCCGCGTGCATCGTGGTTGCCGCAGGTGACCCGTGCCGCTTGCGTCTCGTCGCTGCACTCGTCTCGTCCTCCTGAGGCCCGGGAGTTTGGCCTTACTTAGTTCTCCCGCGGGGAAGGCAGGTGGCACCATGCCCCGCAGCTTGAGGGCGCATCCCTGCCCGCGCCTCTTGGGCCCATCTCAAGGAGGGTCGCCAACGCGTCTCTCACTCCGTATAGGTGCCCGGGGGGGGGGGAGCCTGAAGCTCTTCCTCGTCCGGACGGTCAGGTGAGACCGCATACTCCGGCACGTACGACTCCATGTAGGCATTTGATCATCCTTCGTGGCCGCTCAACAGTGCGACGGTGGCAGTCCCTCTTTGTGGTGGAGGGGGATCCCCCCGTCCGTACTGCTCGGAGATCTTCCTTTGATAAGCCTTCGTGCGAAGTCGCTTGTTCTTGTTGCTGCCGTTGGCTGGTCTCGGCGCCGCGCGGTGCTGATTCCCTCCTTGGTGTCCTGGCATGTCTGTGTTGTCGTAGTTTGCCCGCGCTGACGCCTTCGCCCTTTGTTGGCTGTGCTGGAGGGAGCGCTCCTATCTCGCCACGCCGGGCTATCGAGGGCCAACCTGGTCTTGGTGATGCACTATGGTCTGTGCATCGGTTGTACCGCCATTCTCTTTGCGCCCCTCATGGTTGTCAGCATGATGCGCCTCGGGGCCAGCCGCCGGATCCTGGAGGCGGGGGAGGGCTGCATTTGGTGTGTCTCTCTCTTCCCCTCAAAGCATAGGAGGCCCCCTTTGCTCGCAGCCCCGGGGGCCGGCATGAGGTGCGAGCCCCAGTCGCCCGACGCTGGCGGCCTTGAAGAAGAGCGGGGTTGGACGGACTTCTGAGCGATGGCGATTAGCTCCATGATGTGGTCTGCCATGGCATCAAAGCCGACCTGTGTCGGTCGTTGATGGAGCATCTCGCTCGCCATCTGCAACGCGTCGTGTGCGCCAAGGTCCCCCAAGTTGACGCGACGCGTCGTGGGTGCCGGGGGCACCACCCAGCCGCCAGGCACCTGGGGGCGTGGGGAAGGTGAAGCTGGGAGATGACCTTGATACACCCCCTACCTGGCACGCGAAATGTCGGATTTCGGCTCCGCAAAACCCTAAGGATTCGAACTCAGGGGCTTATATGAAGATCTCACACGGCCTAACATCGTCCAGGTCTCTACTCGATGGGAACGGCGAAGAACTCACTCGATGGTGAGGGGAACACATAACACAACAGTTTACCCAGGTTCGGGCTGCTGCGAAGCGTAAAACCCTACTGCTACTTTGGTGGATTGCCTCTCGTGGAGGTTGGTGGGTGAACTAGTACGGTGCTTGGGCGCCTCCAGATGCTGGATGACGTTGCAGAGTACTAGTGGGTGAATTTATGGTTCGGGGATGCGATCCCTTCTATGAAGCAACCTATCCTTTATTTATAGTGGCAGCCCCGGTCCTCTCCCCTTTTCGCTTCGGCGGGAAGGGATCCCATAGTGGCCAATTTTGAAGGGGAACATGCTCCCTTGCCCAAAGGTGGTCCTCGCCTGGAAAGTAGTTGCCAGCGTTGCACGGGCTGGCCCAGGGATGACGTTCGTCCTGCCGGCAGGCGGCCAGGGTCTTGTAGCACCAGAATGGAAACCTTAAGGAGATGCTTTCGGAACCTGTGTTCATCCTCGCCCCCTTTGCACCAAAGGGGAAACTGCTCCGCTCTGCTGTTTGTTGCTCGTTTGTTCTTCCCTTGCGTCACACTTGACTCCTGAGGTCGGGCCTCGCCTCGGAATATCTGCCGCTCCGAAGGGGTCTTTAGGAGGCTCCGAAGGCTTGTCCCTTCGCGAGGGCCTTGTACTGAGTGACACCGGGCCCATTGGTTTTAGGTCGATGAAGTGGTCCAGCCTTGTGCCATAGGTAGGTAGGTCTGGGTACCCCCATTCCCAAAACGCTGGCACGCCCGAGGGGTTTGTTGCTTGGTTGGTTTCTCCTCGTTGCGGGTGAAGTGGGTCGATGTTCTATGTCAGCACGCCCCAGTCCCGCAGATTTCCCCTCCACCGTGGGGCACAACCTGTTACCAAGTTCGTTCCTCACATGGCAAGGCCGTGACACCCATGATACCGGCCGAATGTGCCTGGACGGCACCAGGGTGGACAACTGGCTTTGCGACCTGTTTGGCTCCTGATGCGCGATGCTCGGGAGCCCCCTTAGGCATTCAAGCGGCTCAATGTCGACAGGTCCCAATCCTGCAAATTTCCCTGCCTTCGTGAGGCGCGACCCGTTACCAAGGTCGTTCCCCACGGGGCAAGACCGTGACACCTCCGATGCCGACCGAATGTGCCTGGACGACACCAGGGCGGCCAAGTGGCTTTGCAACCGGTGAGGCTCATGAGGCGTGATACTCAAGAGCCCCCTTAGACGTCCAACAGGCCCCTGCGAATTCTGCTTTCTGGTTTTGAAGGGTCTGATTTCTTGAGATCCCTAGTCTGCATTCACGAAGCTCTGCGTCGGCAGGTCCCGGTCACGCACATTTCCCTGCCGTCGTGAGGCGCGACCCGTTACCAAGGTCGTTCCTCACGGGGCAAGGCCTTGACACCCTTGATACCGCCGAAGACGGCACCAGGGTGCCCAAGTGGCGTTGTGACCAGTGAGGCTCCTGAGGCGCGATGCTCAGGAGCCCCCTTAGGCGCTCAAGCTGTCCCAAGAGAAACATCTTTTGTTCCCCCTCGAGGATAGTGCGCCGAGCCGTAAACGGGACTCTTGAGCGAGTAACGGGTGGCCTGAGTCTGCCGACTCGCCCGTGAGTGCCATGCGAGGGTCTAGGCGCCAATGCCTTGGCGAGGTGTCGGCACCGTGCCCCCGGCCCCCGCTCACGGGGTAGGAGCGGGTGGAGGGGGGGCACACGAATGATCGGCTCAGTGGAAGAGAGTGACCAGGAAAACATGTTTTCATAAAGACTTCATTTGGAAACGCCGTGAGTTTGATTTCGTAAAAATACACAAATTCAAGCCAGAAAAAGCAAATGAAAGCCGCATCCGGCGCCTAATCTATTCACCGCCTCCATCTCCCCAAGTGCGGATCATACGACTTCCACTAGGCGTGGGATGGACCCCTTCCACGTCCTCGGGGGGCCTTGGGCGTATACAGCCTCGTCTCGTTATTAGTTGAAAGTGTCACCGTGGGGTGTATGTGGGAGGTTGCGAGGACACTTTGGCCTCGCGAGTGTCCCTACCCCCAAGGCATAGGCGCCTAATTCCGGAAGTCATTGGTGGTCTGTGTTGATTGCCTCCGTCTTCTCCCCAGCACGGACCGTAGGGCTTCCACTAGGCGTGGGGTGGGCCCCTTCCGCGTCCTCGGGGGGCCCTGGGCGTATATAGCCTCGACTTGTTATTACGTGAGAGTGTCATGGTAGGGGTGTATCTGGGAGGTCGCGAGGAATCTTTAGCCTCGCGAGTGTCATTACCGCTGTCTTCTGCCCAGCGCGGAGCGTAAGGCTTCCACTAGGCGTCGGATAGACCCCTTCCGCATCCTCGGGGGGCCCTGGGCATATATAGCCTCGGCTAATTATTTACGTGAGAGTGTCACAGGATGAAGTAGGTTCTGAAAGGATTGAAGGACGATGCAGAGGGCGAAGGGTTGATGTAGGTCATACGCGCTCGTTCTCCCAAGATCGGTTGAGGGCTTTTCTATGGCTCTACGTCGGCAGGTCCGAGTCCTGCACATTTTCCTATCGCTATGAGGTGTCTCACGGGGCAAGGACCTGGCTCCCCTGATACCGACCCAATGTGCCTGGATGGAACCAGGGTGGCCAAGTGGCTTTGTGACCGGTAAGGCTCCTAAGGTGCGATGCTCAGGATCTCCCAACTGTCGTTGCTTGTGACCAAAGGTCCTACTGCAGCTCCGGGTCAAGCACTATCACCCCTGATAACGACCGAATGTCCGTGGATGGCATCAAGGATGGCAGGTGGCCTTACGACCGGTAACGCTCCTGAGGCTCGATGCTCAGGAGCCCCCTTTTGACACTCAAGCGACCCCTACTTCATCCTGTTGATTGTGGCCCTGGGGAGCCGCGGGGTCTCCACATGTCCCGCGATGGGGCGACGAGCAACGGCCGGAGCCCCCCGAGTGAGGGAGGTAGATCGCCCAAAGATGTAAGCAAGGCAAGATGTCAGATCACCGAATGGATGGCGTGGAAATAAGGGAAGCATTCTTAAATGATAAGACTGGCGGGTGATATGTCTCCATCGTATCTACTTTTCCAAACTCTTTGACGTTCTGTTTGGACTCTAATTTGCATGATTTGAATGGAACTAACCTGGACTGACGTTGTTTCCAGCAGAATTGCCTTGGTGTTATTTTTGTGCAAAATCAAAGTTCTCCAAACGTCCTGAAAATTTACGGGGAGCAGTTTTGGAAAATAAGAAAAATATATGCGCCAAGTTCCACCTGAGGGGGTGGGCCAGTGGGCCACAAGCCCTGGCTCCGCCACCAACCCCCCTGGTGGCGGTGGGCAGGCTTGTGGGTCCCACACGGCTCTGCCGCCCCCAACCTCAGGTCTATAAGATCCCTTTCATCCCAGAAAAAATAAAAAGAGTTGTTTTCATCGCGTTTTCGATACGGAGGCGCCGCCACCACCTGTTCTTCATCTGGAGGGCAGATCTGGAGTCCATCTTGGGCTCCGAAGAGGGGAAATCGTCGCCATCGTCATCATCAACCTTCTTCCCTCTCCAATTCCATGAAGCTCTTTGTCGTTCGTGAATAATCTATTCGTAGGCTCGCTGGGCGGTGATGAGTAGGATGAGATCTATCATGTGATCGAGTTAGTTTTGATGGGGATTGATCCCTAGTATCCACTATGCTTAATGCTTGTCACTAGGGCCCGAGTGCCATGATTTTAGATCTGAAATTATTATATTGTCACTAATATATGTGTGTTTTAGATCCGATCTTGCAAGTTGTAGTAACCTACTATGTGTTATGATCCGGCAACCCCGGAGTGACAATAACCGGAACCACTCCCGTTGATGACCATAGTTTGAGGAGTTCATGTGTTCACCAAGTGCTAATGCGTTGGTCTGGTTCTTTATTAAAAGGAGAACCTTAATATCCCATAGTTTCCTTTTGGACACCGCTGCCATGGGAGGGATGGACAATAGATGTCATGCAATTTCTTTTCCCTAAGCACGTATGACGACACACGGAATGCATGCCTACATCACATTGACGAACGGGAGCTAGCCACATATCTCTCTGTGTTATAGTTGTTGCATGATGAATATTATCCAAACAAATCACCGACCCATTGCCTACGAGTTTGTCCTACTGTTGCTACAGCTGTTACTTGTCTTGCTCTGCTGCTGCTACTACTATTGCTACTGTTGTTACTTGTCTTGCTCTGCTGCTGCCACTGTTGCTACTGCTGTTACTTGTCTTGCTCTGCTGCTACTGTTGCTACTTGCTACTGCTGTCACTACTGCATTTCCTTGTCGCTGCTACTGCTCGTTACACCGCCGTTACTTGCTACTTTGCTATTACTACTTTGCTTGCAGATACTAATCTTTTAGGTGTGGTTGAATCTGATAATTCAACTGCTAATACTTGAGAGTATTCTCTCACCTCCCGTCGTGCGAATCAACAAATTTGGGTTGAATACTCTTCCCTCAAAAACTGCTGCGATCCCATGCGCTTGTGGGCCATCAACAACATTCTTCTAGTTTCGATTGCCGGGGAGTGCTAGCAGCATTCTTCTGGTGCCGTTGCAAGAGGAAGAACAGTTGACATCAAGCATTTTTCTGGCGCCGTTGCCGGGGAGGTATTGCTATATTCTCTGAGTCACTTGGGATTTATATCTGTTGATCACTATGAAGAATCTGAAGGATCCGAAGACAAAAGTCTTGCCATCAACTACTAGGGGAGGTAATGAATTGCCATCTAGCTTTGCACTTGATTCACCTTCAGTTATGAGTAAGTTTGCGACATCACCTCCTGCTTGAAATCTTGATATGTCGCCTGTGCTTGATGATGCTTATGATGCTACTGCTAGAGATGCTATGCATGATACTATGCCTGATGATATTATGCTTGATACTGCTATGCCTGATGATGCTAGAGATGCTACTTTGCGTCATGTTCCTCTAGGAGTGTTCCTTGATGCTCATATTGCTAGAGTTACTGCCAATGCTCATGATGCTTCTGAAACTGCCGATACTATTGAGATAGAACCTGCTTTTGCTCCTGCTAGATCTAGCTCTCCTAGATATGAATTGCCTGATATACCTGAGGGTTACGTTATGGAGGGAGAGATAGCTGAGGATTTCGCCTATGATGCTGAGAAATTACTTCTCAAGTGGAAGGAAAAATCTCGGGAAGCTAGGATGAAATATGACCTGAAGTTTGCCACTTCACCTATCTTTATCACCGATAAGGATTATGAATTCTCTGTCGATCCTGAGATAATCTCTCTAGTCGAATCTGATCCTTTTCACGGTTATGAGTCTGAGACGGTCATAGCCCATCTTGCCAAACTACACGAAATAGCCAACCTTTTCATTAACGAGGAGAAGATCTGCCACTACTATATCCTTAAGTTGTTTCCTTTCTCTCCAAAGGATGACGCTAAAGCCTGGTTCACCTCTCTTGCTCCTGGATGTGTGCGTAGTCCCCCGGAGATGGTCTATTACTTCTGTGAGAAATATTTCCCTGCCCATAAGAAGCAAGCTGCCTTGCAGGAAATATACAACATTGCTCAACTCCAAGAAGAGAGTCTTCCACAAGCTTGGGGGAGGCTCGTCCAGCTACAGAATGCTTTTCCTGATCACCCTCTTAAGAAGAACGAGATACTTGATATCCTCTATAACGGACTTACCGATGCCTCTAGAGACCACCTAGATAGTTGTGCCGGTTGTATTTTTAGGGAACGAACTGTAGAACAAGATGAGACCCTACTGAATAACATCTTGATCAACGATAATGCTTGGACTATTCCCGAACCACCATCTAAGCCAACTCCTAAGAAAAGAGGTATATTATTCCTCAGTCCCGAAGATATGCAAGAAGCCAAGAAATCTATGCAAGAGAAAGGCATTAGATCTGGAGATTTTAGAAATCTACCACCTATCGAAGAGATCCATGGTCTCGATAACCCGATACAGGTAGTGGAAGTGAATTCTCTGCGTAGGTTTGGTGAGAGTGATATTCCTTTTAATTAACCTGCTAGCCTATGCTTTGATGAATTTGACAACTTTGTTGGCAAAAAACAAAGTGTCAATGATTATTTTGGCATACATTTGGAACAAAGTACTCGTATGCTTAGCCATTTAAGTGCTTGTGCACACAGAAATGTCAATGATCTGAAGCTTCTGAGTAAACATGCCTCTATGATTACTACTCAGGTAGTACAAGTACTTAAAGCTCAGAATGACGTGCTCAATGAATTAAATGACAACTCTGTCAGAGTCATTACTAGAGGAGGCAAAATGACTCAGGAACCTTTGTATCCTGAAGGTCATCCTAAGGGAATTGATCAAGATTCTCAAGGAATCAATGCTGATACACCTAGTGATCCTAAGGAGAAGAAGAAGGATGATAGAAACCTACATGCCAGTTCACCAAATACTGTCACACTTGAAGAACCTAATGATATTTCCGCGTCTGATGCAGAAACACAGTCTGGTGATGAACATGAACCTGGTGACAATATGGACAGTGATGTTCATAATAATGCTCAACCTAGCAATGATGAGGATGTGGAGATTGAACCTTTAGTTAATACTGATAACCCACAACCTAAGAGATAGGATAAGAATGACTTTACTGCTAGGAAGCATGGTAAAGAAAGGGAGCCATGGGTTCAGAGACCTATGCCCTTTTCTCCTAATCCATCTAAGAAAAAGGATGATGAGGATTTTGAGCGCTTCGTTGAGATGATAAGACCCGTCTTTCGGCAGATGCGGTTAACTGATATGGTCAAGATGTCTCCGTATGCCAAGTACATGAAAGATATCGTGACTAATAAACAAAAGATACCAGATCTTGAGATCTCCACCATGCTTGCCAATTACACTTTTAAAGGTGGAATTCCTAAGAAACTTGGTGATCTCGGAGTGCCCACTGTACCTTGTTCCATTAAAGGAAACTACGTAAGAACTGCCATATGAGACCTTGGAGTCGGTGTTAGTGTTATGCCGCATTCTCTTTATCGTAGACTTGAGTTGGATAAGTTCACACCCACTGAAATTTCTCTGCAAATGGCCGACAAATCAACTGCTTTCCCTATCGGCATTTGCGAGGATGTGCCTGTTGTGGTTTCTAACACCTCTATCTTAACAGACTTTGTTATCTTTGATATTCCCGAGGACGATGCCATGGCTGTCATCCTCGGAAGACCCTTTTTAAACACTGCAGGGGCTGTTATAGATTGCAACAAAGGCAATGTCACTTTCCACGTCAATGGTAATGAGCACACAGTGCACTTTTCGAAGAAACGATATCAAGTACATTGCATCAATGCTATCGAAAAGACTTAGGAGCTTTGAATGCCCTATTCCTCGTGTCAAGATGAAGTATGATTTTCTTGTTGGGGAGATACATATCCCCATTGAGGTGACTTAGTGGCTATTTGAAAATTCTCCGTTCTCTCTTGCGATTCAAGAAAGTTTTGTCATTTGGATTTGATCAACCCCATTGACGGATTTCTTTCGATGACCATGAAACGGATGAATCAAAGAGTCACATACCTCTGTTTTGAGCTTTCTTTTTCTGTTGCTTAGAAGAAAAATGATAGAATTAGTTTAGCTTTTCCTGTTTTCTGTTTTAGCGTCCCGGAGAAAAATACCTCAAAAATAAAAGTTCTCCGATGGTCTTGAAAATTTGGTATGATTTTTTCCATAATATTTTAAAATTTATGGGCCTGAGAGCTTCCCTAGGGGCCAGACCAGTGGGCCACAAGCCCTGCCATCGCCACCTACCCCCTGGTGGCAGGGTGCAAGCTTGTGGGGCCCATAGGCACCCCCTCCACTTATTCCAGCTCTCAGCCTCTTCTTCCACCTCTAGAAAAAATGGTTTCGCAGCTCAAACCCGTGTTCTTGCTAATGTGGCTGTGATTTTCGATCTCCTTGCTCAAAGCACCATTCTCAGAACCGTTTTGGGGAAATTACTCCTTGGTAAGTGACTCCTCCATTGGTCCACTTAGTTTTTGCTCTAGTGCTTTATCCTTCGCGTATTCTTGCTACCTTGGTGACCTTGTTCTTGAGCTAAAAATGTTGATTTTAGCTGGTCCCAAGTAGTTTTAGCGCGTGATACAGTCTCTAGGCACTAGTAGGAGTAGTTGCTACAAGGTGTCGTGGGTCTTTATTCACTTTTTCTCTTGAACTTCAAAAATTTCAGAAAAAGGAATTATGTTCAGGAGGAAGTTTCATGGTGATTCCTCAAGTAAGAAGGGTCCTCGTCTTTCCTTTCGGGAGCCCGACCCTTTTCAACTAAGGGACGCACCGGTACAACCATGTGAATGGCCTTCTGATGAGTTCATGATCGAAGCAGGTTTCAAGGATGAGTTTGATGCGCTTGTCCGCAATGCCGGGATAGAAGAATTCATCTCAGATAAATGTGAATAGTATGCAATGGTCACTGCCTGTTTCATGCGTAGATTTAAATTTTCAACTGGCCGTGACTCATCCATACTGTTTGATCTGTACGACAAATCCTATACCATGGATTTGGAGGATTTCAATAGGATATGCAAGATACCTAATGGGGGTAGTGTTAATGATCCTTCTAAGTCTTCGGTCAGAGACTTTGTCTCCAGTATAACTGTTGGAGAAACCAGAGATATCACGCAAGTCACCATAGGAAGCATCCATTTCCCTGCCTTGCACTACCTTGCCCTCTTCATAGGTAGGTGCATTAACGGCAAGGGTGCACATTGTCACCTATGCGCTTCCGACCTTAGTATCCTTCAGAGCGCAGTAACAGGTGACAGGTGCTTCAATATGGGGGCTATAATAGCAAGGAGGGTGAATAAAAATGCGAGTGAGGGGGATTTCTTTGGTGGAGTTTATGCTACACGCTTAGCAAATTTTCTTGGAGTATCCATCCGTCCGGAAGACCCTCCTCTCCATACAGCCTATCTTGATCGTGTCGCTCTAACACGCTACCAGTTCCTTGAGAGAGATCATGGATCCCTCCTATACCGCTTGATATTTAACCGGCAGCGTGTTTTCCATATTACCCTTGCTGGTCCTGCTTTATTTGACTTTCAGGTAAAACGAAGATACTACATAACCATAGGAGAGGCACAGGAATGTGATAGGGAGGCGACTGCTGCTCGACTTCGTGAGACAGCTATTCAGGCAGTGGCTGCACCGATTCCGTATAACACCCATTATGATTTTGGGTTTCGTTAGGATCATCCTTGGGAGTAGGCCAAGCTAGGCCAAGAGCCTAAGCCTGGGGAGTACGTGTTCTCACCGAGTTTACATTCATGCTTATGCTTTCACTCTGTTAGCCGGTGTTTACACTTTGCCACTGTATTATCCATGCTAGTTTATTTTCGTTTTCTTGTTTTCTTGTTTTGTGTCCTTTTGACAAAACCCAAAAAGAATTTTCTTTCTTCTTTTGCTTGTTGGGAGTTTTCCCGTGTAAATAGCTTTCTTTTTCTTTGTGTCAAGGTAGAAGATATTGGTTACAATGTTTATTGGTTCTTGCATGCTTACCTGTTTAGCTTTCAAAGAGCCATATTACTTTTTCTTCTCCTTTGTGTTTGCCTGCACATTCAGCTTAGTCCAATGCGCTTATTATTGTTCACGTCGTTCGATCGTGCAAATGAAAGGCAACAATGATGATATATGATGAAGTGACTGAGACTGAAAAGCTGGTATGAACTCTATCCATTTTGTTTTTGTAAATATGACTAGCTTATCGACCCCGACTTAGCTTTGTTGTGAGAGAACAATGTTTGCAATGACAACTTAGAGATCATAGTTTCTGATGCCATGCTTATTTAGCTGAGAGCTTATAATGGTTTGTCTTGAATGCCAACATAGATTTTGAGATGACTATGATGTAGTATGATAGGATGGTATTCTCCTTTGAATGTTTCAAGTGGCTTGACTTGGCGCATGTTCATGCATGTAGTTAAAACAAAATCAGCATAGCCTCTATGATGTTCATGTTCATGGTGATCTATATCCTGTTCATGCTTGCATTGAATGTTAGTCAAACTCATTGCATCTTGATGACTGTTCTCGCTCTCTAGTTGGTCGCTTCCCAGTCTTTTGCTAGCCTTCACTTGTACTAAGAGGAATACTGCTTGTGCATCTATTTCCATAAACCCAAAAGGTTTTCCATGAGAGTCCACCATACCTACCTATTTACGGTATCTACCTGCCGTTCCAAGTAAATTTGCATGTGCCATGCTCTAAACCTTCAAGAAATAATCTGTTTTGCATGCCCGAACCGCTCATGTGGTGACAGAGGACTATTGGTATCTTCCATGCTAGGAGTGTTATCCTCGACATGTGATTATTCACTGTCATTCACGAGAAAGGGGCCGGTAATTGGAATGCCTAGTTCTGAGCTTAAATCGAAAACATAACTGTAAAACAAGAATCCCCCCGGATTGATGTTAGTATGGACGGTACCCGAGGATTCGGCTAGCCGTGGAGTGTGATTGATCGGTGGTGGGGGAGTTAAAACTTTACTTTTCTGTTTGGGAACCGCCTATAGCATGAGTAGCATGGAAGATATTGAGAACTCTTGGTCATTGCGTTGACAATGAAAGCATGCCACCCAAAATTATCATCTCTGTTTTCGAAGCTTGAGCTTTGGCACCTCTGCAAATCAATGCTTCCTTCTGCAAAGGGCCTGTCTATTTATTTTCCTGTTGAGTCATCCTCCTCTTCTATAAGCATCAATTAGAGAGCACCTGTGTCATTTTTATGCTTTCCTTTTGATTGATATTGAGTATGACTATGACTAGATCTTCGTTGCTATGAATTAAATGCTTAGTCAGCCCTTGATCTTTCAAAGTGCTCTGCATTTATGTTTTGCGGTCTCAAAAAGAGCTAGCGAGATACCACCTATTTATATTGCTTCATGCTTGTTTTGATTGAAGTGTTGGTATTCGAAACTCATTATTATTTGCTCATTAGGTGATTATGCCATTGATATTAGTTTACCGTGAGACCTTTGTGTCATTTGCTTATGTGGTTAACTTGTGATCTTGCTGAAATTCTGGTTATGAGTTTGACATAGTTCCAACAACAAGATCAACAGAGTTTGTCAAAGTTTTTATTTCTCTCTTAGTTTGTCAACTGAGTTGCTTGAGGACAAGCAAGGTTTTAAGCTTGGGGGAGTTGATACGTCTCCATCGTATCTAACTTTCCAAACTGTTTTGCCCTTGTTTTGGACTCTAATTTGCATGATTTGAATGGAACTAACGTGGACTGACGCTATTTTCAGCAGAATTGCCTTGGTGTTATTTTTGTGCAGAAATCAAAGTTCTCCAAATGTCCTAAAAATTTACGGGGAGCAGTTTTGGAAAATAAGAAAAATATCTTCTCCATAGTGGGCCACAAGCCCTCACTCCGCCACCACCCCCTGGTGGCGGTGGGCAGGCTTGTGGGGCCCACACGGCTCTGCCGCCCCGAACCTCAGGTCTATAAGATCCCTTTCGTCCCAGAAAAAAATAAAAAGAGAAGTTTTCGTCGCGTTTTCGATACGGAGGCGCCGCCACCACCTCCTCTTCATCTGGAGGGCAGGTCTGGAGTCCGTCTTGGGCTCCGGAGAGGGGAAATCATCGCCATCGTCATCATCAACCTTCTTCCCTCTCCAATTCCATGAAGCTCTTCATCGTTCGTGAGTAATCTATGTGTAGGCTCGCTGGGCGGTGATGAGTAGGATGAGATCTATCATGTAATCAAATTAGTTTTGATGGCGATTGATCCCTAGTATCCACTATGTTGTGAGATTGATGTTGCTACTACTTTGCCATGCTTAATGCTTGTCACTAGGGCCCGAGTGCCATGATTTCAGATCTGAAATTATTATGTTGTCACCAATATATGTGTGTTTTAGATCCGATCTTGTAAGTTGTAGTTACCTATTATGTGTTATGATCCGGCAACCCCGGAGTGACAATAACTGGAACCACTCCGGTGATGACCATAGTTTGAGGAGTTCATGTGTTCACCAAGTGCTAATGCGTTGGTCCGGTTCTTTATTAAAAGGAGAACCTTAATATCCCGTAGTTTCCTTTTGGACCCCGATGCCACGGGAGGGATGGACAATAGATGTCATGCAAGTTCTTTTCCCTAAGCACGTATGACGACACACAGAATGCATGCCTACATCACATTGACGAACGAGAGCTTGCCACATATCTCTTCGTGTTATAGCTATTGCATGATGAATATCATCCAAACAAATCACCGATCCATTGCCTACGAGTTTGTCCTACTGTTGATACTGCTGTTACTTGTCTTGCTCTGTTGCTGCTACTACTGTTGTTACTGCTGTTACTTGTCTTGCTCTGCTGCTGCTACTGTTGCTACTACTGTTACTTGTCTTGCTCTGCTGCTACTGTTGCTACTTGCTACTGCTGTCACTACTGCTTTTCCTTGCCGCTGCTACTGCTCGTTACACCGCCGTTACTCACTACTTTGCTGTTACTACTTTGCTTGTAGATACTAATCTTTCAGGTGTGGTTGAATCTGACAATTCAACTGCTAATACTTGAGAGTATTCTCTCACCTCCCGTCGTGCGAATCAACAAATTTGGGTCGAATACACTACCCTCGAAAACTGCTGCGATCCCATGCGCTTGTGGTCCGTCAACAACATTCTTCTAGTTTCGATTGCGGGGAGTGCTAGCAGCATTCTTGTGGTGACGTTGCAAGAGGAAGAACAGTTGACATCAGCAGGGCGTTCCCTAAATACTCGAAGTTCATGCGGCCAGCAGACGCCCCTAGAGCGGTGAACAAAAAAATTACCTCGCATAGCTTCTTCGCATGTGAGGGGAGCCTCGTGAGTCCCGGCCCTCGGCGCCCACACCAGCACCGTCGTCGCTCAGGTGACCCGCACCACTTGTGTCTCGTCGCTGTCTCCGACTCGTCCTCCTGAGGTTGGGGGCCCGGTTCATCGCAGTTCCTCCAAAGGGGCAGCGGCTGGCGTCATGCCCCGCACCTTGGCGGCGCCTGCCTGCACGCGCCTGTTGGGGCCAGTGCTCCTCCATTGGGAGCCCTAGGGCGCGGCTCAAGAGGGACCCCCTGAGCGTCCCTCACTCCTGGGAGGGGCTGGCCCCTGGGGTAGACGCGTGAGGCTCTTCCTCGTCGGCAGGTTCAGGTGGTGTTACATAGCACGGTACGTAAGGCTCCATGTAGGCGTTCGTTCGACCTCCAAAGCCGTTCAACAGCGCGACGATGGCGGTCCATCTCGGCGGCAGGGGGAGGTGCACCCGGTCGGGTCGCTCGGGGTTCTTCTTGCGATGGGCCTCTGCACGAAGCCGCTTGTTCCTGTTGCCGCCGTTGGGTGGTCCTGGCAGTGCTCGGTGCAAACGTCTCCCTTGGTACCCTGACATGTTTCCATTGCCGTGATTTGCCAATGCCGGTGCCTCCGCCGCCCGCTGCTGGCTGCGCCTAAGGAAGCACTCCTGCCTGGCCGCCCTGGGTTGTCGGGGGCCGACTTGGTATTGGTGATGCGCGCCAGCGTGTGCATCGACCGTCCTGCCGTCCTCATCGCGCCCCTGGGGGTTGCCGGCATTCTGCGCCTCGAGGTCGGCCACCAGAATCTGGAGGAGGAGGAGGGCAGCATGTGACACGTCTCTCTTGGCCCCGTTCAGTGCCGGAGGGGCCCCACCGCTTGCAGGCCGGAGGGGCCCCGTTCAGTGCCTGCCGCTTGTGGTTTTGAAGAAGAGTGGGGTCGGATGGCCTTCTGGGCGATGGCGATCAGCTCCATGATGTGGTCCGCCCACGCGTCGAAGCCCGCTTGCGTCGGTCATTGGCGGAACATCTCGCTCACCATATGCATCGCGTCGTGCGCGCTGAGGTCCCCCAAGTTGATGCGGCGTGTTGTGGATGCCGGGGGCGCCTCCCAGCCGTTCTGCGCCTTGACGGAGCTGGTGGTTGCAGCGGTGGAGACGATGTTGACGATCTGGTACGAGCCGCCTGGTACCATAACGCCGGTACACGTGCTTCCGGCCGCCGTGGTATGACGGTTAGAAGCCAGCTCGATGAGGCTCGAGGAAGCTTGTTGGGCGCCAACCATCGGAGCACGGGGCTTAGGGAAGATGAAGCCCAGAGATGACCTTTACGCACCCGCTACCAGGCGCGCCAAATGTCAGATTTCGGGCTCCACAAAACCCTAAAGATTCAAACTCAAGGGCTTGTACGAAGATCTCTTGTGGGCTTGCCTCACCTAGCTCGCTACTCGTTGGAGATGGCAAATAACTCACTCGGTGATGAGCAAGACAAAGAACACGAAAGTTTACCCAGGTTCGGGCCGCTGGGAAGCGTTATACCCTACTCCTGCTTTGGTTGATTGCCTCTCGTGGAGGGTGGTTGATGAACTAGTACAATGTTCGAGGGCCTCCGGAGGCTGGTTCGGCCTTGTGTAATTTCGGTGGGCGAATAAGTAAATGGGGGTCGGGTCCCCCTCTACGAAGTAACCTATGCTCTATATATAGCGATGGCCCCGGTCCTCTTCCCTTATCGTTTTGGCGGGAAGGGATCCCACAATGGCCAATTTTGAAGGGGAACAGGGGAACATGCTTGTCGAGAAAACGACACCTATGGGAAGCTCTAAGGGTCCCTTGATCGTTCAGCGGAGGGAGAGAGGTGGCTCCAAGAGAGGAGGTAGCGATCAGCACCGACAAGGTCGTACCCAGGTTCGGGCCGCTTGGCACATAAAACCCTGCTCCTTCTTTGTTTGTATTCGGTGCTTATTGTAGGGTTACTTGCTACAGTAATTAGCTGGTGATCATAGAGTCTAAACCCCAAAAGGTCCAACCCCGAAATGAGCTTTGGGTCTCCTTTTATAGGCAAATGGGTCACCAACAGTGTGCTCACAGGTTGCATAGTAAATAGGGTTCACCGCTTATCTATCTACTATGGTGTCAGGGGTAGTAAATGCCTTGGAAGCCCCCTGACCAGCATCAAGGTGGCATTGACACGTACGCAAGTGTATTGACACCTAGGCTTTGTGCTGGCACATGAGGGATGCACTGGAGCGGTGGCGGTCAGTGGCACTGGAGCGGTGGCAGTCAGTGGCACTGTGGCGGGAGGGACACCTGGCGGGCGAAGGGAGCCTGCCGGCCTGGCGTCCTTTCCTGTGGCCTAATCCATCTTCCCGGCAAGGATAGCTTGCTGGGGCCTCAGACATCTTCCTCGCAAGGAGGGCTTGGCGGGGCCTTGGTAGTCTTTCATGGAAAGGAGGGCTTGACGGGGCCTAGTGGGTCTTCCCAGCAAGGAGGGCTTGCCGGGGCCTTGTAGCCTGGGCTGGTTCTTCACACCTTTGGTGGGGTGTGGTCTTCGCGAGCATGGGGCTTATCTTCCCGTCGGTTCTGTTAGCGTACTGCCGCCAAGGGTGCTGCTGGTGCCCGTGCACAAGTATGGGGCACGGGAGACCCCATTCTCTAGTGCACTCACAGGAGCCCCCGGGCCTAGGCCACACACGTGTGCGAGGCGTAGTTGGGCTAGGACCAATGTGGTGTACGGGTTTCTATGATAGAGCGCTTGGCAGCTTGGAGAAGTTGCAAGTGGCCCTCCCCCATGTCGTGCATCGAGCGCGCGAGGTGGAGACACTATAGGAATCAGCTTCTTTCCCGTCTGCCATCATAGACGGCAAAGACTAAATCCCAAACGGCAACGAAAAAACAACAGACGGCAAAGAATCTCACGGCCGGCAAAATTTCTGCGTCAGCCTACAACGGCATAGGACCTTCTTTGTCGTCTGTCCCCCCAAAGCGGATGGCAAAGCTCTTTGCCGTCAGCTTTCCTTAGGAGCAGTCGGTAAAGTGCTCGAGACGGCAGCCGACAGGCGTTGCCTCCATTAGGGGTTAACGGAGGCTTTGCCCTCTGCCTCCCCCTTATTCTTTGTCGTCTGCCTCCCCCTTATTCTTTGCCATCTGCCTCCCCCTTATTCTTTGCCGTCTGCCTCCTCCCCCTCCACTCTTTTCCGTTTGCCTCCTCCTCCCCCCCTCCTCTGTGCCCTCTTCTTTGTCGTCTGCCCACCCTAGAGGCAGACGACAAAGAGCCTATATAGACACCCCAGGATGCACAGCTGGGTGCCATGTGGCACCTTTGCCATCTACGAGCTGATGGCACAGGTCTTTGCCATCAGCTCGCAAACGACAAAGAGCCCATATAGTACCTGTTTTTTTGTTTTATACTATTTCACAGCACATATTTATATGTATATTTGACATCACATTTATATAATTCACCACACATATACGATATATAGTTCACCACACATATACTTGCCAACACATATATATAATTCACCACACATATATGATATACATATAAATCAATGTACATCCCCATATATCGAAAGAACCAACATACAAAGTATTGCACTGTTTATCCATATATATATACATATAGTTCGACATTGTTCATCAACTCAAATGAAAACTAGATGATATACATATAAAGTTCATCCATCGACATTGTTCAACTCCATGAATGCCAGCTTCCATGCATGTAGTATATCCAATCTGCAAAAATGTGAATAAGAAAGTCAGAAGAAGAACAAAATATGATGTTTTTCACGTAATTATGTCATTTTTAGCGGCAAAACAGCTAAGAATATAATATTCATGAGCTAACCAAGGTTCTTATGCCATTTCTAGCTTATTATGGCATTTTGGAGCTAAATGGGTTAATTAAATCAAGGATAATATGAAAGGGGAGGAGGAGGAGAAGAAGAAGAAATCAAGAAGGAGGATAAGGAGGAGAAGGACTAGAAGGTCCTTGGCCTTCTCCTCCTCCTCCTTCTCCTTCTTCTCTTCTTCTTCTTCTTCTTCTTTCTTTTCATTTTGCCTATTTCTTCTCCTCTTGTCCTCTTGTTGGAGATAAATTACCTAATTATGTCTTTTTGGAGCTAAATGGGTTAATTATCCCATTCTAGAGGAAAACAAGCTAAGTATATAATATTCATGAGCTAACCAAGGTTCTTATGCCATTTTGAGCTTATTATGGTATTTTGGAGCTAAATGGGCTAATTATGTCATTGTTGGGGAAATTGAAGCAAGAATAATATGAAAGAGGAGAAGAAAGAGGAGGAGAAGAAGAAGAAATCAAGAAGAAGGAGGAGAAGGAGGAGAAGGAGGAGGAGGAGAAGGACTAGAAGGTCCTTGGCCTTCTCCTTCTCGTCCTTCTCCTCCTCCTCCTCCTTCTCCTTCTCTTCTTCTTCTTGCTCTTCTTCTTCTTCTTTCTTTTCATTTTTCCTATTTATTCTCATCTTCTCCTCTTGTTGGATCTAAATTACCTAATTATGTCTTTTTGGAGCAAAATGGGCTAATTATCCCATTTTAGAGGAAAACAAGCTAAGTATATAATATACATGAGCTAACCAAGGTTCTTATGCCATTTTAAGCTTATTATGGTATTTTGGAGCTAAATGGGCTAATTATATCATTGTTGGGGAAATTAAAGCATGGATAATATGAAAGAGGAGAAGAAAGAGGAGGAGGAGGAGAAGAAGAAGAAATCAAGAAGGAGGAGAAGGTGGAGAAGGAGGAGGAGGAGGAGGACTAGAAGGTCCTTGGCCTTCACCTCCTCCTCCTCCTCCTCCTCCTTCTCCTTCTTCTCTTCTTCTTATTCTTCTTCTTCTTCTTTCTTTTCATTTTTCCCCATTTTAGAGCAAAACAAGCTAAGTATATAATATTCATGAGCTAACCAAGGTTCTTATGCCATTTTGAGCTTGTTATGGCATTTTGGAGCTAAATGGGCTAATTATGTCATTGTTGGGGAAATTAAAGCAAGTATAATATGAAATAGGAGAAGAAAGAGGAGGAGGAGGAGGAGAAGAAGAAACCAAGAAGAAGGAGGAGAAGGAGGAGAAGGAGGAGGAGGAGAAGGACTAGAAGGTCCTTGGCCTTCTCCTCCTTCTCCTCCTCCTCCTCCTCCTTCTTCTCCTTCTTCTCTTCTTCTTCTTCTTCTTCTTACTTTTCATTTTTCCTATTTCTTCTCCTCTTCTCCTCTTCTTGGAGCTAAATTACCTAATTATGTCTTTTTAGAGCTAAATGGGCTAATTATCTCATTTTAGAGGAAAACAAGCTGAGTATATAATATTCATGAGCTAACCAAGGTTCTTATGCCATTTTGAGGTTATTATGGCATTTTGGAGCTAAATGGGCTAATTATGTGTTTTTGGGGAAATTAAAGCAAGGATAATATGAAAGAGGAGAACAAATAGGAGCAGGAGGAGAAGAAGAAGAAATCAAGAAGAAGGAGGAGAAGGAGGAGAAAGAGGAGGAGGAGAAGAACTAGAAGGTCCTTGGCCTTCTCCTCCTTATCCTCCTCCTCCTCCTCCTTCTCCTTATTCTCTTCTTCTTCTTCTTCTTTCTTTTCATTTTTCCTATTTCTTCTCCTCTTCTCCTCTTCTTGGAGATAGATTACCTAATTATGTCTTTTCGGAGCTAAATGGGCTAATTATCTCATTTTAGAGGAAAACAAGCTAAGTATATAATATTCATGAGCTAACCAAGGTTGTTATGCCATTTTGAGGTTATTATGACATTTTGGAGCTAAATGGGCTAATTATGTCTTTTTGCGGAAATTAAAGCAAGGATAATATGAAAGAGGAGAAGAAAGAGGAGGAGGAGGACAAGAAGAAGAAATCAAGAAGAAGGAGGAGAAGGAGGACAAGGAGGACGAGGAGAAGGACTAGAAGGTCCTTGGCCTTCTCCTCCTTCTCCTCCTCCTCCTCCTCCTTCTCCTTCTTCTCTTCTTCTTCTTCTTCTTTCTATTCATTTTTCCTATTTCTTCTCCTCTTCACCCCTTCTCCTCTTTTTGGAACTAAATTACCTAATTATGTGTTTTTGGAGCTAAATGGGCTAATTATCTCATTTTAGAGGAAAACAAGCTAAGTATATAATATTCATGAGCTAACCAAGGTTCTTATGCCATTTTGAGGTTATTATGGCATTTTGGAGCTTAATGGGCTAATTAGGTCTTTTTGGGGAAATTTACCGTAGTGGTCATCAAGGAGGAGAAACACCACGGTTGCTTGCGGCGGCTTCGTTTGGAGACGGTTGCCCTGGAGAAGGGTCGTGCGATGCCGCTCGGGAGTTATTCTGCAGAAAAGATATTTTGCAATGTCTCAGTTACCATGATGACACTCAATTATTAATACTAGTTTATAATGAAACTCAATGTGCCAATCGAAGAGAAGACGGGCACCGGCGGAGGGACTTGACCTCTCTTCTCGCACAGACCCTGAAGAGTGAGTCGTATTAGTTAGTAATGAAACAGACATTACACACATGATTTGACTAATGTGAAAAAAACAGACCACAAAAAGCTCATACAGGGCCCGTTGACCCGCCTCATTCTGGGCCCTCTCCTCCTCAATCAATCGTGCCGTGGTCTGGTCCCTCTCATCAAGAGCAGCCTGAAGAGCAGCCTGGCTTGCCTATCTCTCTTTCTCAAGAGCAGCCTGGTTTGCCGCTCTCTCTTTCTGAAGAGCAGCCTGAGACTCCATTCCTCGTTACCACAGTAATGATCTATGGTGACACGCATAAAGAAATGGATGAAAGTGTTCTTAGTCCGTACAACTAACCTCGATGGCAAGTTCGACTGGCCGTGGACGACGCGTTATCTCAGGACAGCTGCTCGACTAGTGCGCCTTGATCTCCGGAAGAGTGAGTGGACAACGTATTATCCCATCTCCAATGGCTATCGAGCCATGGGGCTTCCCGCTACCAGATATCATCACCAGCTCTGGATCTAAAGGTTCCTGGCTAGGGTTAAAGTCATCCCCTTTTGTAGCCTTCCCCGCGTCCCTGTATGCCACGAGCTTCTGGTGGGATGATATGTTGGTGAAGTTATTGGGATCATCCAGGTTAGACTCAGAGAATGCCTTCGCCTTCTTGTACGAGGCAGTATGGGCCATGCCATAAAGGTCGTACAAGTGTGGCATCTCCGTCTTATTGTGATGCGCCTAAAAGAGAGGAACAAAATATTAGCATGAATTGCATGAATCATGAAGAAAATCATGAAGAAAATCACATACCCAGTTTTGTCCAAACTGAAGTAAGTTGGCGCTGCCTTGATGATGTGGCACACCAACCATTTGGCTACGCCGATCCTTCGCATTCTCGTGGACGGCTCGCCAGCTGCCTGTGCACCACTCATCAACCAACGCCTCCCAACAATC
Source organism: Hordeum vulgare subsp. vulgare (assembly GCF_904849725.1). NCBI lineage: Eukaryota > Viridiplantae > Streptophyta > Magnoliopsida > Poales > Poaceae > Hordeum > Hordeum vulgare. The sequence goes on along the minus strand of NC_058520.1, from coordinate 226,834,021 downwards.
AATCTTATCCGCACACCATCTCGGGGGAACCTATAAGTTATTAGAAAGAATTTTCAGCGCTACGCCTATGAATGAAATCAAGAAAACTACCTAGAAGGACTTAAGAATAGGTAATTACCTTCATGTATTGCTCCTTCTTCAGTAACTTTCCACGGCAATCCTTCTTCTACTTCTTAATACCACACGTGGCGTAGCAATCTCGAATAGCCTGCGGCCGAGCCTCGTGGCGCAAGTTCTGTAGTAACCGCCTACACTCGGCCTCGAGAACCGTGGCCTCCTCCTCCTCATATCCATCCTCACACCTATAGTAGGTCTGCAATCAAACGTGAAAACACCGATTAGTACAATAATTAGATATATTCTTAATTTTAGATTTTGTAAAAGGATAATTTACCCCAAAGCTCTTGATCACCATCTCGGCCCTCGTGTGGCAAAAGACACCATCTATAATCTCCTCCGGCGGGGCCTGCGCAGCCTGGTAGTGCTCCCAGGAAAATCCTAGTGTAGGAACCTGACCCTCACAAGGCAAGGTGACAAACCCCGGGAAATTTGTCCGGCAAAGCACACCATGGACGGTGTTCGGCCTGCGGACTCTAAGAGGGTGTACTGAGCCTTCATGACACGGCCTTTGGGTAGGAAACGTCCAAATAGTGTCATCATCGCGTCGTAGCATTCTCTTCCCAAGTTGAACTGAGCCTTCAAAGCCATTACTTGTGCAATTGCATCCAGCTGACAGAGCTCAGTGTGCTCATGGAGAGGACGTTTTGAAGACTCCAATATTTCCTAAAAGTCCTTTGCAGATTCCTCCATCTCATCTTCCGAATCCCGAGCATCATCAAAGTCTTGCACCATGTCTTCGATCCCGGTACCATGCTCGTCCGTGCGACGACGGACCACCTCAGCTCTTGTGCGTTGTATAGACTCACCATGAAATGTCCACACCGTATAATTAGGCTTACAACCCCTCCTCTATAGGTGTTCAATCATTACAGCCTCTGTCATCTTTTTATAGTTGTCGCATCCAGGACAGGGGCAATAGTTTCTTTCCTCGCCATTTGCGAATGCGGCTTGCACAAATTCCTTTGTTTTTACAAACCATTCTTTCGTCATCTCTTTCTGACTAGGTTGACCGGTATACATCCACGCACGATCATTCATCTTGCATAGCTACTAAAGATAGAAGAAATCTATTTATATATAATTTAGCATTTATATTCATCGGTTAATCAGGTTTGCCATTTTTATTACGTCCAAACAACCTACACGCTAATAGGTAAAGATAGGTCCTAATCCCACCCGAGTATGTGTAGATTGGGTTCGTTTTCCCATGCTCTGCTCCGGATCCAACGCAAAATTTCGGCACCACCGCCCCGCTGTTCTCCTGATACACTTCTCCGCAATAAACAGAGAGGATGTGCATCCGGAGAACAACAGGGAGGCACTGACGAAATTCCGCATCGGATCCAGAGCACAACATACGGGAAAACGAACCCAATCTACACATACTCGGGCCGTACAGGGATAATGTTGGACAATTCGAAAGGATGGCGGTTATAAATATGCAAAGACATGCATATTTATAGATGTCGCCCTTTCGAACAGGAGACGCATACTGGTCACGCATACTGATAAATTAATTGAATTACCTAAATCTAGAAAGTTTCATCTGGAAACCGAGCCACAGTAAATGAAGAGGCGAGGAGGAGATGAAATTTGTACTGACCCACAAATGCAGGGGCGGAGCTCGTACAACGCACGGGCAGGTCTTCGCACACCAGACCTCACAGCGACGAGACAACTATCACATGTAAATCCACCCGATAAACACAAATATGCTAATTATGTCATTTTATAGCTAAATGGGATAATTATCTCATTGTTGGGGAAAATAAGGTAAGGAGAATAATAAAGAGGAGAAGAAAGAGGAGAAGAAAGAGGAGGAGGGGAAGAAGAAGAAGAAATCAAGAAGAAGGAGAAGGAGGAGGAGGAGGAGAAGGAGGAGGAGAAGAAGGAAAAGGTATTTTTTCTTCTTCTTCTTCTTCTCATCCTCCTCATCCTCCTCTCCTCGTCTCCTCCTGCTCCTCCTCTCCTTTTCTCCTCCTCCTCTCCTCTTCTTCTTCTTTCACGGGAAATTTCGGCATGACATGTCCCAATTCCAAATATCACGTGTCCAAATCACATGTCCACATATGACATGTCCACTTCAAATTCTCATATAATAGGAAGAACAATATAGACATATCTTTTTTCTTTGCAATATTTGGAACTAGTCTTAATCAATTCTGTTTTTTTATTTAAATAGCCTATATGAAACTTGAAGAAAAATTTGCAACCTATGTAACTTAACCTAAGAACCTAATAAAAATTAACCTAAGTAACTTAACTAAATTAACCTAAGAAACTTAAAGTAAGAACCTAATAGCAACAAGAACCTAATAACAATAACCTAACTAAATTAACCTAAGTAATTTAACTTAACTAAATCACCTTAGCAAAGAGGCAAACAGACGAAAGGAGGGCCGGAGGATTTACAAGGGGCTAGGGGAGACGTCAGCGACGAGGTGGAGCTCGGGGGAAATGTCGGCGGCAAGGTGGACCAGGGGCACGGAGAGGAGGGGCGGCGGTGGAGCAGGGGGTCACAGGGAAGACGGGACGATGGTGGAGCAGGGGAACGGAGAGGAGGGGGCGGTGGTGGACCAGGGGCACGATGGTGGAGGAGGGGGTCACAGGGAGGAGGAGGGGCGAGCTCCGGCGATGGGTCGCGGGGAGGAGGGAGGAGGGAGGACGAGCTCTAGCGGCGGTGCAGGGAGAGAGTCGGGGTCAGTGGTGGAGCAGGGGAACAGAGAGGAGTGGGCGGTGGTGGAGCAGGGGCACGATGGTGGAGGAGGGGGTCGCAGGGAGGAGGAGGGGCGAGCTCTGGCGGCGGGTCGCGGGGAGGAGGGAGGATGGAGGACGAGCTCCGGCGGCGATGCAGGGAGAGAGTCAGGTGTTGTAGTGAGCCGTTACAGTGGGGAGAGAGGGGGTGGGGTGGGGGTTGACGATGTTAGGTCTAGTGGGCCCTTTGCCGTCTGCCCCTGACGGCAAAGCGGTAACAGGCTGACGGCAAAGAGGTGGACCATTATGGGTTAGATGGCGGTGTGGGGTGGGTTCTTTGCTGTCTGCCTGCATATGCTTTGCCGTCAGCTGGCAGACGACAAAGAGGCAGCAGATGGCAAAGACACTCTTTGCCATCAGCCTGCTCTTTGTCGTCAGGTTTTGGGTAGCTGATGGCAAAGAGTGTCTTTGCCATCAGGCAGCAGACGGCAAAGAAGCAGGAGATGGCAAATTCTCTGATTCCAGTAGTGAGAGGCGTGCGCACAGTGGCGGTCTGACCTCCCGAAGCATTACTGCCACGCGCGAGGCATGTGCAGTAACGGTCAGGCAAGTGGCGATCATGGCCTTAAAGGTTACAGTCGTGGTAGGGCCCGCCCCTGCATGCATTGGTACATCAAGGTGGTTCCCTGTTCGCCCGTGATCAGGGGTGATTGGGAGAGAGGGGTGGCGGTTTCTGGAGTGAGGAGAGCTAGCCCCCACGCCTTTCCCCATAAATTAGGAGGTTTGCGAGGGGGTTTTCCTCATCCATCCAACTCCTGAAACACTCCGCACCCCCAGCTTGTTTCTGCAGTTTCTTCCTTAGCTTGAGGTGGCGCTCGCCCCTAACCATGGCTAGGGGACGAGGGAGGCCACCATCGGCCTCCAGCGCGACAAGAGGATCTAGTTCGGAGCATGACACAACTTCAGGGGCCGCCGCTGCGGAGGGCGGCCCGAGCGCCCGAGGTGGCAGAGGGGCGAGGAGCCGCGGTCGTCGCGGAGGCTGTGGCCGGGGAAGGCGGAGTGTTACTCCAGTACTCCCGTCTTCTCTCAGGCTTGTTCCCGCGGGGACTCATGTTGAAAGGACTCCGTTGGAGTTTCTAGTCAAACTGCAAGGCCGCATGAGGACTCGGCTTCAACTCCCCATCGCCATCGCCAAGGTGGTGAGCAAAGAGAAGCTCCTGATGCTGTGGCTTCGGGTGCATGGCTGCGGCAGCGGCGCTGTACCGGTGGCCATGGAGCCACCGGGGTCTCGGCTCCCGTTCGTCGGCCGCGGGTGGAAGAGCTTCGCTCGTGCCCATAATCTCTGGGATGGGCACGTTCTTTGCTTCAAGATGATAGCGGACAACCTGCTCTCCGTGAAGATATATGGGAGCTCAGGTGTGCGCCTCAGGTGCCGGAAAGAGAGCTCGAGCGGGACTGAAAGCCCTTCATCGCGTGAGGGAAACGAGGACGAGACAGATGGTAGCAGCAGCGGGTACAGGTCAGACCCTTGGCAGGCTAAGCCTGGGTACGAGGACCTGACCTCAGACTGATTGCCGATCGCACCATCACAGTCAGTCCGCAGCTCTCCTCGTCCCGAGTTGGGATTGACGAGCCGGAAGAACCGACATTGTCGTATATTGCGGGCAACTCTTGGTTCCCACCTCTGTCATCCCTTCTCGCCCCATTCTCCTCCATGCAGTGCTGGTCCACGAGGAGCGAGCCTGGGTCGCCCCGGAGGTCTTGCCGCTTTTTGTCTTCTTGAACATCTGTCCAGCAAGCATGTCCCTCGCCAAAAGATAGTGTCATAGGTTAGAGTAGTAAAAATCATCCACGTAATATGTCTGAGTTTGCCTCAAACAGATGAATGAAATGTTGTTTCCTTTTTGACTGATCCCTTTCTTTGTTATGATACACCCTTTGCATTTTCCGAAAGCTTCCGTCATAAATGGTCCTGTCGCTAGTGCTTTGAGGAATGGATCCTTAGCAGTTCGTTGGAGGGGTGATTACCGGCAAGACTCCTTGCCCACTCGGTGCAACCATTAGATCGTCGAGCGTGGCACAATGCGAAATAAGGCGTTGCATAGCCGCTAGGTCTACTGAACAAGTTCGAAACATTGTGAAGGCGCTCTGTGGCCATTCACGTCATTGAACGAGTTCGAAACAGAGCCAAGGTGCACTGATCTTGACAAGGTTCCATATGCACGCAGGTTTCTCAAACAAAGTTTGGGATTTCCAGAAAGGAAACAACCTATCTACTCGAAAATTTCATCTAGAATCTCCATCACATATCTGTTGTGCCGCAACACTTCTTCCCGTGATGTCTGAGTCTTTTGCCGGGGCTTCAGACCCCCGGCAAGCAGGATGTTACACTCTCCCGACAAATTTCCCATCGACAAGGTTCTTGCCGATAGTCCTTGACTATCGTATAGGAAAGGGGTTGCCGAAGTATGCTCCAAGGGGGGAACATGTTTCTGCTGGAGCACGTTCCTGGGCTTTCGGACCTGTTGGCGCATCCTCGACGGCTATGCATCACTCTGCGGAGGTGCGTCAGCAAGAGTATGCGCCGGAAGATTCGCCGAAGCCTCCAGGCACACCCTCGACAACAACGCACTGTTCTGGAGCAGTTCATCAGCCTGATGCCATCGAGCTCGTGGCTCCGCCTCCTTGGCATGCGCTTGAGCAGTAGCGCGCTCGCGCACTAGTTAGTAGGCCATAGCGTAGTGGAGCGACCATCATTGTGTTCCGCTTTGAGGAACAACGGCGGTGCGCTCAACTTCCCAAGAGCTGGTGCGGAGCTTGCTCGAATCCACGAAAAAGCTCTCAACAGCTCCCCCCTACCTGGTGCGCCAAAGATGTCGGAAAAACGACACCTATGGGAAGCTCTAAGGGTCCCTTGATCGTTCGGCGGAGGGAGAGAGGTGGCACCAAGAGCGGAGATAGCGATCAGCACCGGCAAGGTCGTTTACCCAGGTTCGGGCCTCTTGGTGCGGAAAACCCTACTCCTGCTCTGTTTGTATTGGGTGCTTACTGTAGGGTTACTTGTTACAGTAATTAGCTGGTGATCACAGAGTCTAAAACCCAAAAGGTCCAAAACAAAAATGAGCTCTGGGCCTCCTTTTATAGGCAAAGGGGTCACCAACAGTGTGCTCACGGGTTGCATAGTGAACAGGGTTCACCGCTTATCTATCTATTGTGGTGTCTTGGGCAGTAAATGCCTTCGCATGCCCCCTGACCAGCATCAAGGTGGCTTCGACATGTACTCAAGTGTATTGACACCTGGGCTTTGTGCTGGCGCATGAGCCATGCGCAAGAGGAGTGGCGGTCGGTGGCACTATGGCAGGAGGGACACATGGCGGGGGAAGGGAGCCTGCCGGCCTGGCGTCCTTTCTTGTGGCCTAACCCATCTTCCAAGCAAAAATGGCTTGCCGAGGCCTTGGACATCTTTCCAGCAAGGAGGGTTTGCCAGGGCCTTGGTATTCTTCCCTGGCAAGGAGGGCTTGTCGGGGCCTTGTGGGTCTTCCCGGCAAGGAGGGCTTGCCAGGGCCTTGTAGCTTGGGCTGGTTCTTCACACGTTTGGTGGGTGTGGTCTTGGCGAGCCTGGGGTTTATCTTCCTGTCGGTTCTCTTAGCGTACTACCGCCAAGGGTGGTGCTGGTGCCAGTGCACAAGTGTGGGGCACGGGAGACCCCAGTCTCTATTGCACCGACAATGCTCCCCTGCCCAAAGGTGGTCTTCACTTGCAAAGTGTTTGCCAGCGCTAGGGTGACGTCTTGCCTGCTAGCGGGCAATGATCGCTTTGTTGCACTAGAAGGGAAACCTTTGGAAGATGCCTTCGGAACCCCGGTATGCCCTTGCCCCCTTTGCAATAAAGGGGAAAATGCTCCGCCCTGTTGTTTGCCGCTCGCATGTCCTTCCTACACGTCATCCTAGACTCCTGAGGCCGAGCCTTGCCTCAGATTATCAGCCGCTCTGGAGGGGTCCTGAGGAGCCCCCTGCAGGTCTTGAATGCTGCTCCTCCAACTGAGGCTTGGCCCCTCGCGAGGGCCTTCTGTTGAGTAGTGCCGGGCCCGCTGGTTTATGGTTGATGGAGTGGGCAGCCCTGGGCCGCAGGCATGCAGGTTTGGGTACCCCCATTCCCAAAACTTCGACAACGACACTACTGTCTTGCATTGGGATGCCATCGAGCCCGATTCTGGAGGTATCGCAGTATATCATGAACACCTTGTTGATATCCGAAGTATCCAGTACCGGGGCGGTGGTCAACCTGTTCTTCAGTTCCTCGAAGCTTTCTTCGCACTCCGGCGTCCATTCGAACTTCTTGCCCTTCTTCAAGAGCTGAGTCATTGGTCGGGTGATGCAAAAGAACCCTTCCACGAACTTGCGGTAGTATCCCACGAGTCTAAGGAAACTTCTGACTTCCTTCACATCGATTGGCGACTCCCAGTTGGTTACCGTGGTAATCTTCGAAGGATCAACTGCCAATCCGTTTGTCATCGTGGTATGACCAAAGAATCCAACTTCGTGCAGCCAGGATTAGCATTTGCTAAACTTGGCATAAAGTTAGTGCTCTCGAAGTTTTTCCAATACTAGCCTCAAGTGTTGCTCATGTTCTTCTTCAGACTTGGAGATGATTAATATGTCATCGAAGAAGACGACAACAAACTTATCCACGTAATCCATGAAGACTTTGTTCATGAGGTACATGAAGTATGTTGGGGCATTGGTCAACCCAAACGACATGACTGTGCACTCGTATTGACCATATCGGGTCACGAATGCCATCTTAGGTATGTCCTCGGGTCGGACCTTCAGTTGGTAATATGCAGATGTGAGGTCAATATTGGAAAATACCTTGGCACCATTTAACCGGTCAAATAGGTCTTCAATCTTGGGGAGTGGGTACTTGTTCTTTATTGTGACTTTATTGAGGTAATGGTAATCGATGCAGAGCCTGATAGTCCCATCCTTCTTGGACACGAATAGAACAGGTGATCCCCAAGGTGATGCACTCGCACGGATGAATCCCTTCCTGAGTTTCTCATTCGAGTGCTTCTTCAACTCTGCTAGCTCTTCGGATCCCATCATACATGGCTTCTTATAGATAGGCCTTGATCCGGGAATGAGCTCAATGATGACTCGATGTCTCGGTCTGGAGGCATCCCAGGCAGTTCATCGGGAAAGACGTCCAAGTGTTGGCAGACTACTAGTACTTGGTCCAACTCTTCTTCCGAAAGGCAATTAACCTAAGGGACATGAGTGAAGGTAGGTTCACGGAGATATTTGACTTTAAACCTTGGTCACTTGTCATGGTAATTGCCCTCTTGGCGCAGTCTAGTATGCTTTGGTGCCTGGCCAACCAATCCATACCAAGGATCACGTCCAAGCCTTGTGACTTAAGGACGATGAGGTCTGCTATGAAGCTTATACCATTGATGTTGATCCCTACTCCTCTACATCCTAGGTTGGTCCTTACCACTGCACTCGAGGTATGTACTTCCATTTGTCAATTAAGGAGGGTACGCTTCAAACCACATTTTTAGCAAACTTTTGGGTGACAAAGGAATGCAAAGCACCACAATCAAACAAATATGTTGCTGGGGTGGAGTTGATGAGGAACGCACCCAGAATGCAGTCCGGGTCCTCCAAGGCTTCTTCTACGGAGATGTGATTCACGCGTCCCCTGTTGTGATACTGCTGGTTGTAGGGAGCCTGGTTCTAGCTTGGCGCTCCATGACCTTGTCCTTGATTAGGCTCATTGGGGCGCGGTGCATCGGGCTTCTTGTTAGGCCACTACCGTGGAGTAGTGCCCAGTCTGACCACATCCAAAGCAAGTAATCTTCCCTGGAATGTTGGTCTTGACCCCACCGCTATTGGGTGAATTGATCGCGGGCTTGGGGTTGGCATGCTACTGGGGCTGGTAGTTCTGGCGGAACGTTGGCGCCTTATACTACCGTTGCTGATAGCTCGGTTTTGCCGGGGCGGATTGCCACAAACGTGCCTTGTGGTTACTGGAACCTCCATTACCCATCAGCTTACACTTGCGGGTGTCATCCATCGCACGACGCTTACCTTCGTGCATAAGGGCCTTGTTTACCAGATCGCAGAAGGTCCGGCATTCATAGACAACAAGCTGATACTGAAGCGACTGTTGAAGTCCTTCCATGAAGCGTCCCACCTTCGCGGCTTATGTGTTGACGTCTTCTGGTTCATATCTTGACAAAAGTTTAAACTTCTGCATGTACTCCTTGATTGTCCCGCTGCTTTGCTTCAGAGCAAGGAATTCCCACTTCTTAATGGTCATCATTCCAGGGGGGATGTGAGCAGCGCGGAATCCTTCCTTGAATACAGTCCAAGATATAGCCTACCCTTCCCGCATGATTTGGAACCTGTCCCACCAAGCCCTGGCCATGCCACCAAGAGAGTGAGAAGCCTAAAGGACTTTCTCGCGGTCGTCGGTGCATTTAACCAGCGCGAGGAGGTCTTCAATAGTGCGGATCCAGTCATCGGCATCCAGGGGTTCAGTAGTCTCCATGAATATGGGTGGCGTAGTCCTCATAAACTCAGACGGAGTGGACCGACTGTTGCTTTTCCGTTTTGTGGTGGATTGTTCACTAAGACTTGAGCCAACTACTGGATGGCGGCATTGTTTGCTTGACGTTCCTCTCGGAGAGCTTGGAGGAACTGAGCGACGGTCTTGCTCTCCGGAGGAGGTGGTGGTGGAGGAATGTCACCTTGCTGCTGCTCGAGGTGATCTCAAGCTTGGGCAGACCCACCGGTTCCTCGCTGCTGGCTAGAAGTTCCAGTGTTGGGGTTGCCGAAGGTGCTTGTGCGAGTAGAAGTCACCATCCTGTTTGGGAGCAGATAGGTCAATATTCCGAAGTGGTCAGGGAATCATAAAGGCATGATAGGCCTAGGTAAGGGGGTTTGGTCCAGTGAAAGTGTGTGATACAAACAAAAAGGTTTGAGGAACCTTATGCAAATACTCAATTAAAACAGGTGATGCAGTCGTTTACATGTTGCCTAAGGCATACATGTGGCTTGCATCAAAAACATGAACAGGAAGCACACAACACTCGTGGGTCTCATTAACCGATACACGGACTCGACTTTCCTAACTTGCCTAAGATGTTCCTCTAACTTGCCTAAGAAGTTCCTCTAAGCGGTGGTCTGCTCGGTCTCGTATGCAGGTTCTACAGGGTCTTCTTCTTCATCCTTGTTGGTGTCTTCTTCCTTTAGAGGTGTGGGGGAAATAAGAGGTCCGTCACGGCGTCGCTTTGTTGGTGAAGCGGTGAGGAGTTCAGTGTATGCTTCCGCAATCAGATTGCGATTCTGTATAGGAGTGGCCTGGGGTGGTGGTATTCCTCCTTGGAAGGCAACGGTAGACTTCCCTACGGGTGCTCCTTCCTTCTTGACCTTCCGGGTCTTCATCTATTCCACGCGAAGTAGGTCCTTGACCTGGTGTAGTTCTTGGCGAGGCGTCACGAATTCCTTGATCAGAAGATGAGTCAGGGTGTCGGCGGAGAGGCCATAGTTGGTGTGAAACCCGAGGGGTGTCCAGTCATCCGGGGATGGGTTGAGCGTCCAGCTCCCGTCAAACCCGTCCTTAACAAAAGGCAAGTGACGAGTAGCCGGATCGTTGGCCATCTCGGGAAGGACATCGCGGCGATGCACGAGCGCCTCTCGTGCTGCTGTTTCCACTGCCAACACTAGGTTCTCCATCTGTGGTGGTTCAAAGAACCAACTAGTTGGGGAGTCGTTTGCCTTCACTATCACGTCTACGTGATATTCCTTTGTGTCGACGTTGACCCAATGCTCGTGGTAGAGGAAAATGGGCGTGCGACGTACTTGACACTTCTCCAGGTTGTCTCCCAAAAGCAAGGGAAAGCCAGTTTCCAGAACCATCTCAGGTACGACGGCCATCTATAAGGTCTTTAGGAGAGGGTTAGAAATTTGTGGGTGGTATGAAATGGAAGTAGGGTGTAGAAATCTCAAGTGTAAGGGCTGAGTGTGCTAATCGTCTCGGCTATCATCCATGCTACCTAAGGCTTCCTACAAGCAGCCTGGTTCTCATACCAGCTTTGTGGGGACCCCAACTTATGAGTCGAGATCCCCGAATGAACGTTCTCATTGATCCCATAGATCAATCCTCATGAAACACAGAAATATTGAATATAAAGATTCTTACATCCAAACACATCGTTCGATACAACAAACGACCACCATGGTCAAGTCTCACATAGGTAGGGCCTATAAGGCCAATCACACCGACACATCTACTAGCGGAAATCTTGGTAACAAATGGTAGCCCATGCCATCAACTTTCACCAACATGTATTCTGACTGGGAAGCGTCCTAGTTCACGTGTCCGTATTCGATGATGAATTCTTCTCTGAACTCCGGTTCCTCCCTGTCTGGTCAATAACATAACAAGTGGCAAACTAGTGAGTACTTTGAATGTACTCGCAAATAGCCCATGATATGGATAATGCAGTTGGTACAATAATAAAGCAATATGCAACCTTTGCGGAAAGCAAGTTTTACTTAAGGATATGCATGGTCAATTACTTGTATGGATATGCATCATAAGCTAGATGGTAAACATAAGAACAGGTCACATATATCAACATATCTTTTGAGGGATTGAACACCACAGGTTCACCCTATATGCCATGTCACCAAACTTTTCATATCATCTTTCTCAGATAACACCTTCAAACACACACACACACACACACACACACACACACACACACACACTTGGTTTATGCGGAAACGACTAGACGTAGTTTAAGCAGCACCACCCAATTGTCCTTGACCGTGGACATGGCTATTCGAATAGTTTTACACTGTGCAGAGGTTGTACGTTGTACCCAGGAGATACGGGAAACTTCCGTGTCATCCACGACTCGCGGTATATAACATACCCGAGGTAAGTACCCGATCATTGCCTTTCCCCTGACGACACTAGACAAAGAGCCCACTCGATTGGTACCCAGCCCACATGATGTACGTCTTACGAGCACCAACTCTGGACCGTATCATCCATGCAGGGACCAATGGTGTGCCCGAAACACGTAAAAATGGCATAGTCGACCTACCTGGTAAGACCCCGTCATGGGAGTGACCACATATCACTCCCGCCACTAGTAATGTGGCCTCTTTGCTAGCACCAACCAAAGTAGTCAACAAAGCCCCGTCCCATAAAGGGGTATCATGGACGCACATGTAAGGTTGGGACGGTCGACACATCAAAAATCAAATCCCATTTCCGAAACCACTCAGACAAAATATTCCAGGTGCACCACTTCTTTCACAAGTGGTCACCTAACTCAACATCATCACCCTCGGGCATTAGTGGCACCCGACGGGGTTTTCGTAAAACCTTTGATATCAATTTTGTGTTAGCATCATCATGCACATGCTCTTTCTTTGTGTAGCACTACCGTTTACTTGTCAACATTTATCAACGTGACCCTCATAAAAGATAGGGTCATGCTCAATGCAAGTGCTTCCTAGGTGCTATCGGAAACACCAACCTAGGATGCACCGATCATCCTTAACTATATGCATCAGAGTAGAGTAACCAATGTGTCATGCATAGAAGTATTTTCTTAGACATGGTCAAAGGGCTGCTTGCCTTGATGAGCTAGGTATCCGGGGTCTTCGGGGTCTTCGGGTCCAAGTCGTTCGTCGAACGTGGAACCTATCGTTGTAATAATAGTAATAAAATAAGAAGCTCATTAAAAAACAGAGGAAAACTCACTTTAAAAATGTTAACCTATTATGATAAATCCCTGGTTTTGATGCAAAAAGGTATTTTAAGACCTAGGTGATAGGGGCTAAAATATTCAAACTTGGCATCTTAACCAAAGCCATGTATAAAAGTTTTTTACAAAACTTTATGCAACAACACTAATAAATTCTACACATTTTTAGAAGAATTGTTGTAGAAACTATTTAAATTCCATTAAATATTTAACTTTACAAAAATCATTTAGAATCAAAATAAAAATAAAATGGAGAAGCGATTAACCATGGGCTGGCTCGGCCAGTGGCTGGGCCGGCCCAACTGGCCAACCGACCAGTTAGCCACCCAGCAGCCAAGGTGCGCGCGCGCTGTGAGGTTTAAACCTAACGCACGGGCCCCTGCGGTCAGCAGCAGAGAGAGGAGAGAAGGGGAGAGACTGTCCACCGACAGGTGGGGCATGCGTGTCGGGGTCGTCTTCCTCCTTGGGACAGAGGGGAGGGGAGGCACGCCTTCGGTGATTCTGACGCCCTCGAGGCCAGGTGACGGTAGGAACGGCACCGTGGCATCGCTGCCTACCTGCTGGTGGTGGAATGAACAACGAGGAGGCCCTGGGTGCTATAGAGGTGATACGGGTGGTGGTGGAGTTGGGTTCTATAGGCACGTAAATTATCGGGAAGAGGTGCTGAGCTCTCTACAGTCTCGGAGGAGGTGAGAGGAGCGCGAGAGGTGGCGCGTAGCCCGAGATCGACGGAGCTCTGAAGCGGCGGGGCCTCAGTCGATCTCGAGCACCGCAGCTCTTTCTTCTCGATTGGAGTGGCTAGGGCCTCGATTGAGGGTCTGGAGGAGTGGTGTGAGGTGCTGGAGTGAAGGGGGAGGGCCTATTTATAGGCCAGCAATGGTGCACCGAGCGGGGGAGCGTCGGTGGTTTCACCGCGGCTGCAGGAGAGGGAGAGAGAGCTTGGGGTCGATACCATGGTTTTGCGGATGTGATTTGAGACCCCAGAGACTCAACGAGAGAGAAAGGAGGCTCAGTCTGTGCGTGCTGCGGGGCCACCCTCTTCTAGCCAAATCTGGCCTGCGCGAGCACGCGTTGCCCTGGTTAGCACAGAGGGTGAGAAGGGGCCCTCGGGCTGCCCCGAGTCAGTAGGTTTGTCGGAGACGCGGAGGGGCATCGAGGGGAGGTTAGAACCGGCCGGGCCTGGCCTCCTGTCCTGCGGGTGCGCCCTCTAGCGCGCCTAGAGTGCAGGTTTGGCATGCCACGGCATGCTGGCGCATTCTGCGGTGCTTTGGCCTTGTGTGCCATGTCTGGGGGTTGGCTTAGATGCCCCTTTGCCGTTTGGGAGCCGAGGGTCTCACAGCTAGTCAAAGGAAGTGCTTGGAGAGGAGGTGTGAGGCTTGAATCATAAACTAAATTTTGGATTTTGGCTTACGTGCTTGGAACCAGAGAGGGGCCATTCGTCTGTAGTTGAGGAGTGGTGCTGGCAGCTCGCACTAGGAGTTTAGTAGGAAGGGAGTGGGTGTAGAGGGTGTTAAGTGCTGTATGACCATACTGGCAGAAGGTGTTTGATATGTGTTTGGGGTAATTAACCTTCACCAGCAATGCTGAAAGTTAACAGGATTAGGTTTTATCCAAAAGTAGGATGCTCCACCAAATTTGAGCTCCATTGGATATGTTTGACAATGCAAACTTGGAATCACCCCCAAATGGGCAGTTATGTCCTTTTAAAAGAGAATGCGGGTAAATTAATCCCCACAAATCCAATTTTTGGCAGGGTCTCCTCAGTTGGGATGTTGAGCACTCCCGCGAAGTTTCACGCCATATGGGCAAACTTTGCTATGTAGAGTTGCTACAACTTGATTCTGGACAGGGAAGGTTTTAGGGATATGTGGTGAACCAACTATCTTGGAATGAGGTGAAACTTGGCATGACCACAAATATATCTTGGGAAGCATGCTAGAATTTTCTGAGAATTTATTGAAAATATTTCCCTTGAAATATTTCAAAAGGTGAAAATAGACATAATAGGTTTTCAAGGATTTTCTCAAATATTTTGAACAGAAATAGGGGTTTAAAATCTTATGTATGGAAAATATATGTCCTCTAAGTATCTCCAAAGTTTCTTAGATTTTTCTAAGGCACAAAAATAATTTTCCTTTCAGAAATATGATTTCTAGACTCAAAAAAGGACATGCAAATAAAATAGAAAAACATTTTGTAAAATAATCGTTTTATAATTTTGGAGATTTATAATAGTGCTAATATCAGAATACATCTTTGGGTGAAGGCACTCCCTTGGAGTTAGGGACTTGTAGTGCAAACCCAAAGTAAGGTTTTGAAATAGTCAAAAATGAGAAAATGATCTTTTTGGAAATATCATGTTATAAAATATTGTTTTTTGGATCCACTCATTGAGGCATACACACAAACAATGGCAATCATTGCCCTCATAGCACTTGCTTAATTGTTTTTAATAAACTCAGGTTTTGAAGAGACTATAGTTGAAATAAGGTAGAAACAGGGTTTGACAAGCAAATGCATTGTTCATTTTCTTCATTGAAAGTTTGAAACTGACACGTCACATATAAAGAGAAAATACTAAGTTATAGCTAGATTTTTTCATGGAAATATTTTTGTTGAAGGCCCACGATTTTTAGCTTCACGCTGCATCTTCTTTTTGTTTAATAATTATTTAAACTTTGTGGCGCTCCAGCTCTTGTTGGCCTTCTTTAGGTTGACGTACTCTTCCCTTCTTAATATATTTACATGCAATTCTCATGTGTGTTCCCAGCAAAAAGGAAATGTGTGTTTGTTGGATTGGAGCATTGCAGTTTTAAGAAAAGTTTCAACCTTTATTGTTTTAGCATAAAATTACTTATGTATATGCAAACGATTTGTCTATTTTAGTAGTCTTGCAGGACATGAGGGAGGAGATGACACATTGCCCACATCTCGAGTAAATGTGGCAGTCATACTAAATCATCAAAGGTTGCACATATTGGATATATTGAAAGAATGATACTTTTTGAAGTATTGATTGACTCATTTTTCTTGCTTCTAGGCTTCCTTGATTTTTCTAATAGCTATATTGATGTTTCTCTTGGAAGCAAATACCAATGTACATGAGAAAACTCGGACTGGAGATTGTAAATGTGGGAGATACTTCTTTCAAAGTTATAGGTAAAGTTGATTATGAATGAATTCATATGTATATTAAGGTTATTAAAATACGTCATATGAAATTAAAATTGTCTTTTTATCATTAGCATATAAGACAAGAAGCAGAGTTGTCTCCTTGTATTGAGGGAACATTCATTACCATTCAGATATCAGGGTTGCCTATTTGTGTGGAGTTGTATTAGCTATCAACAGTGAACGTGCCCAAGGAAGGATCTAGATAGATAAGTGTTTGCATCATTGATAGCGGAGATCAAATATCTTTTGTCTCCTTGTATTACTTGTATTACTCATATCAACCCTAGCGAGAATTTGGTTACTGATTTGTTGGCTACATATGCTTGAACTAAAAATAGAGGTGGCGTTTGGTTAGGATCGACCTGTCAGTGGTAGTAAATAATTGTAAAGCGGATTATAATGATGACGCTATTTGAGTAATACAAGTTTTTACCCGAAAAAAAACATATAGGACAAGATGTTCTCAACATACATGCCCTCAGTACCATTAGTTTGACATTCCATGCGAGATAAGCTCCAAGGAAATTTGTCAACCATGTTCGGGAGGGTTTCTATCTCGCTCTGCGCTGGAAGGACCGATTTTAGACAGCTTCAAAGTTTCCTACTTTGCTAATTGAGGGGAGAAACATTTGCTCCATCGCCCCCTACCTGTTCAAATGAGGGGTGTGAAAACATTTAGACCGACCGTTGGAACACTCGACCGCGCATAGGCTTAAACTCCCCATGCTTGGATCCATTGAATCAACTATTTCATGTTTATTTTGAAGCAGCACCAATATGACCAGGGGAAAGAACACAAAGACTCAAGCTCATGAAAATTGTAAAAAAACTATTTTACACGTACACATGATGTGATTGCCCCAATACAACTGGCAAGGCAACTCAATAGGTGG
Source organism: Hordeum vulgare subsp. vulgare (assembly GCF_904849725.1). Taxonomy (NCBI): domain Eukaryota; kingdom Viridiplantae; phylum Streptophyta; class Magnoliopsida; order Poales; family Poaceae; genus Hordeum; species Hordeum vulgare. The sequence goes on along the minus strand of NC_058520.1, from coordinate 226,817,353 downwards.
TCAAGCAGAAGGAAAATGGGTGAATGGATGAAGGTAAACAATTATTCTTTTCAAAAAAATCATGAAATAATGACCTACCACGTGAGTGCTTGCAACCACAAAGGGGATGTGTAATGATTGTTGCTCTAAACATCTAGAGATGAAGCAAAGTGGTGATAGCCGAAGCCCAAGCGTACATTTGTTGTTAGGCTGCTGATTGTACGTGACCGTGAAAATTATTTACTGGTAGGATGTTGTTTCCCCTAAAAGAAAAAATATTAGATGAATGGTGTGTTGTCAATAATTTTTTGGAGGTGGACGAGAGTGGGTTGTATTATTTTGGTGCATCGACATCCTCGGCGTGCTGGAGTCGAAGCATCCCCCTTCTGTTTGGAGCAGTGGTATATGGATGCAGGGACAATAAAAGTGGTAAACTCTCACCGCCATTTCCCCCTTAACGTGAGAAGTTAGAAGAGAGTGACCCATGAATCTTTAATATTACATGCCTTGTACGTGCATGATTACTAGTCATATATTAAAACCAAAAATACCTTGCTACAATTTCCTTTTATTTCTTTTATTTTGTGTTTTCGTTAGATCTATTTATAAAATACTATAAAATTTAATCTATATCAATACCGTTGAGGGATTGACAACCCCTCTACACATTGGGTTGGAAGTATTTATTGTTTGTGTGCAGGTGTTGTTTACATAGTGTTGCTTGGTTCTCCTATTGGATTGATGACCTTCGTTTCATAACCGAGGGAAATACTTATCTATATTGTGCTGCATCATCCCCTCCTCTTCGGGGAAATCCAAACGCAGCTCACAAGTAGCAGGAAGAATTTCTAGCGCCGTTGCCGAGGAGACATCATCGACATCTATTAAGTACCTACACATAAACTCTCAGATCCCTACAATTACTTTATTTTCCACCTGACTCCCGTTTTCATCTCCCCCAATTCTAATTTTTTTTACGAAATACAAATTATTTTTAGGTTTATTTTTCTTTTTTGATCTTTTGTTTTCTTTGATCTTATTTGTGTAGTCACGATGACTCAGAAACTGCCAAATTGTGTGATTTTTCTAATACTAATAATTGTTGTTGAGGAAATCGTTAATTGGTACGTGCTCAGTTGGTTGCCGAGTATTGGATTAATAGGCTAATTGGTAAGTTAATCGGCCGTTTAATACATTAATCACACAATTTATGAGTTAATCGACTACTCGTTGACCCTACGAGTAGGGATTAATCGGCAAGTTAACTAGTTAATCAAACGAATTCTTGTATATGGCTAATAATAATTATTTATTAGTACTCCGATTGGTCCTCCCGCCACTAGTGCGGAGTCTTATGATATTAATGTCGTTGTATTGAATCCTGTTTATGAAAGAGTAATTTTTCGGTGGTCCTAATGAGGATGCCGCATCCCATGTAAACACTTCCGTAGAATTGTGTGACATGAAAAAGAAAAAAGATGTGGACGATGATATTGTAAAATTAAAAGTATTTCCTTTCTCTTTGAGGGATCGTGCCAAATTTTGGTTTTTGTCTTTGCCACGCAATAGTATTGATTCATGGAATAAGTGCAAATATGCTTTTATTCCTAAGTATTTTGGTCCGCGAAAATTAATTCCCTTAGAAATAAAATTATGAATTTCAAGCAATTTGAGCATGAGCATGTTGCACAATCTTGGGAAAGAATGAAATTAATGCTAATAAATTGTCCTACTCATGGTTTAAATCTATGGATGATTATACAATTTTTATGCTGAACTGAATTTTGTCTCTAGAAATCTTTTAGACTCCACCGCGGGTGGTACTTTTACGGAACTTAATTTGTGTGAATATACAAAATTACTTGATAATATCATGGAAAATTACTCACATAACAATTAGTTGAAGAGAACCTACTAGTAAAAAGGTTAATTCCATTGAAGATATTAGTACTTTGAGTGAAAAAGTTGATGAACTTATGAAATTAGTTGCTAGTAAAAATCTCCTACTGATTTTAATGATCTGCCTTTATATACATTGATTGAGCAAAATAATGATCCCGTATATGTGAATTTTGTCTCGCGGAACAACTTTAATAACAATGCTTATAGGGGAAATTTTAATCCTAGGCCGTTTGGTGGAAGTTCCTCTAGTAATTATGGAAATTCCTATGAAAAATATTATAAAAATAATAGGATGACCATTGATATTTAGAATAAAATAAATAATTTATTAATTCTCAAAATGTTTTCAAAACTATGATGGAAGAAAAAATGAGTAAGATTGATGATATGTCTAGGAGCATTGATAGAACTACACATGATATAGAAAACCACAGGATAATTTTTTTCCACCCATGGTTAATGTTAATGAATCAGTTAAAGCTTTGTATGTCTCCATGGATGAAATTAATAAAAGAACCTCCATGCTAAGAGCTAAAATACAATTTTTAGAGAAGGCGATTCCGCCCGATTTCTTTCGTAGTAACGATGAAGATGTTAAAATGATTGGAGTTTCTTCTATTGATTCCTTATTTAGTATTATTAAAATTGATGATAAGGGGACTTAAGAGCAGTCAACTTTAGCTAAAAGGCGTCCCTATAATTCAAAAGGGTGAAAATCTTGTTGAAAATTTTGATAAAATTGGGTTTGGACAGGTAAAAACATTAACTAGCGATGGATCCACTCTCTTGGATTACAAAGACTTTAATTATAATAGTTGTTCTTTAATTGAATGTATTTATTTGTTACAATCCATGCTAATTTCACCCAATGCATATCAACAAAATAAGGCTTTTACTAAACATATAGTAGAAACTATGATCGAAGTCCTAAAAGAAAAGTTTAGTTCCTAGAAAATTATATGATGAATGGGAACCCACCATTAAAGTTAAGATAAAAAATTGTGAGTGCAATGCTTTATGTTATTTGGGTGCTAGTGTTTCCACAATTCCAAAAATTCTATGGGATGTGTTAGGTTTTACCAATTTGGTAGAGTGTTCTCTTGATTTGTACTTGAAGGATTCTACTATTAAAAAGACTTCAGGAAGAACTAACGATGTTCTTATTATTGAAAATAGGACTCATGTGCCCATAGATTTTATTTTGCTTGATATTAATTGCATTTCGTCTTGTCCTATAATACTTGGTAGACCGTTTTTACGCACTATTGGTGCCATGATTGATATGAAAGAAGGGGATATTAAATTGCAGTTTCTCTTGAGAAAGGGTATGGAACACTTCCCTGGAAATAAAATTAAGCCACCATATGAGTGAATCATGAGGGAAACCGATGGAGCAAAAACAAAAGAGGACAATACTTGAATGTGTGCATTATGGCTAGCTAGGGGCATAAAACAATAGCACTTGTTCGGAGGCAACCCAATAGTTATCTTTTAAATTTTTGTTTTCCTTTCTATTTTTCAATAAATATGCAATTATAATACTCTTATGATTGTGTTTTCATGTTTCAATTAGTGTTTGTGCCAAGTAAAGCCTTTAGGATTGTGTTGGATGATAGTTGATTTGATCCTCTTGAAAAACAAAAACTTTTCCGCCAAGTTGTGGAATTTTGAAAATTCATAGAAACATCCTTTTTCTACGATTGTTTTACACATGATAGATATACATATTTCCCACGTTGTGCTAATATTTCTGAATTTTTAGAGTTACATAAGTATGGTCGAAGTTCAGATTACTATAGGTTGTTTTGTTTTTGACATATTCTGTTTTCATTGCACTTTCTACTTATTTTGATGAATCTATGGATAGTGTCACGGGTATAAACCACGGTAAAGTTGGAATACAGTAGGTATACTGCAATAATAAAATATGAATGGGTTTGCAACAGTACCTAGAGTGGTGATTTGCTTTATTATACTTACGAATCTCATGCAGATTTTGTTATGTTTTGTGAAATTGAAGTTTTCTAGTTTTGGGTGAGATCACGATGGATGAAGGAATAAGGAGTGGCAAAATCCTAAGCTTGTGGATGCGTGATACGTCCATTTTTCATCATGGTTTGGTACTGTTATTTGTAGTGTTTTTATGCATTACACCACTTGGTGGAGTAATTCTAATGCCTTTTCTCTCATGATATGCAAGGTTTACATCAAGAGGGAGAATGCCGGCAGATGGAATTCTGGACCTGAAAAAGCTATGTCAAAGATGCCTATTCTTCACATACGCAAATGGGCCGAAACTTCACGTACATTTATTTTGGAATAAATAAAATATACTGGAGGAAATAAGTACGAGAGGGGGGCTACCAGGTGAGCACTAAGCACCAGGGTGCGCGAGCCCCCTTGCGCAGCTTGGTGGGTAGTGAGCTCCCTGGCCCACCGCTAGTAACCATCTTTTGGTATAAATTCTCTTTTGACCTGAAGAAATAAGGAGAGGACTTTTAGAATGAAGGGCCGCTGTCTTAAGGCGGAACCTGGACAGGATGTAACGCCCAAGATGAGGTCCTATCCTTATTTTCGGGCAAGGCCCTCGACAGGGATATGAACGCATCTCGTCGTTTTGCAAGAATGGATATCATTACAAGTACATGAACTGAAAAGATGACTATAAGGAGTTGGCTTACACTCGCCACAAGCTACATTAGAGTCACATCAGTACATTACATACAATCATCATGAAGAATAGCAGGGTCCGTCTACGGATGAAAACGAACGATAAAAAAACGACATCCATCCTTGCTATCCCGGGCTGCCGGCCTGGAACCCATCCTAGATTGATAATGAAGAAGAAGAAGAAACTCCAAATGAACAATCAATGCGCTCGCATCTTAATCACCTTACCTGTACCTGCAACTGGTGTTGTAGTAACCTGTGAGCCACACAAGACTCAACAATCTCATTTCCAAAGGTATCAAGACTAGCAAAGGTTAAAGGATGAGGTAAGGTCAAGTGGTGAGACTGCAGCAAGCGACTAAGAATTTATTTAGTGGCTAACTTACGAGTACAAGAATAAGGAGGGGAATGATCTACGCATAACGGGCGTGAACTACTGATGATCAAAAGAATGATCCTGAAGACCTACTTACATCAGACATAACCCCACTGTGTCCTGTATCGGAGAAGGAGCTCATGAATGAGACAATCACGATTATGCACTTAATTGGCAAGTTTTAATTAAGATTACTTCAAGTTATATAGAACCGGATGTTAAACAAAGTTTCCACGTTGCCACATAACCGCGGGCACAGCTTTCTGAAAGATTTAACCCTGCAGGGGTGCTCCAACTAGTCCATCACAAGTTACCACCAGCCGCATAGAAATCCTCAACCACGAAACTCGCGATCTCGTCGGACTCCTTATTGGAAAAACTCAATCCTGAGATTACCCAAAGTATCACCGAAATCCCGACGCACAAGATATTTCGTGAAAGGTAAAAATAATCAAGCAAGGCCGCTAGACGTGTCGATGATCCCGATAGGATCCGCGTATCTCGTTCTCAGGACACGATGGACGGGTCACTCTAGGAGTAAAACCAAACCTTGGGTTGCCCCGCGGTGGCCCCTTAGTCTGCTAGTTTGGACCAACACTCATGTGGAGCACTGGCCTGGGCATTGATTAAATTTCCTCGGGTTAATTACTCCCTATGCGGTTCATTAGTTATTAGGCAAATGTAGTACCAAAGTTGGGCCTTGCGAGACCAGTTTTAATCTAAAACAAATTATCAAGGGGGTCCCCACTACAACCCCGATCGTGTTAGGAGTGCTCAATTATGGATCATAACACCGGTAGCTGAAACTAAGGTGGCAAAGGTGGAGCAAAACACTAGGCAAGAAAGCCGAGCCTTCCACCTTAAACCAAGTATATAGGTCCATTAAATTAAATATAAATTAACAAGGTGATAGGACATGGAAGCAACTGCACCTGCAACTAGCAACGCTAACATATGGTTAAGCAAGCAGTAACATAGCCAATCAGTGGTTTGCTAGGTTGTGAACAGGTTGAAGGATTTCGTGGCAATGTTGAGAGGCTGGCATTTAATAGTTGGTAGGCAACGAGACATAGCGATAGAAATGGTACAACTAGCATAACATTGATAGTAATGATATCTGGGGAAATGGTCATCTTGCCTGAGATCCTGCTTGGAAGAAGAATGCCTCCGTGAAGCAGACGAACCGACATAGTCAAAGGGATCCTCACATTCCAACACGCTTGCGGAACTCTATGGAGAAGGAGCAAACCGGAAACAAGCATCAACACATATATTCACCACGGCACATGCATGAAATGATGCACAACCTAATATGATGCATGATCAGTTCAATTATGCAAGGCATGGCATGGCAATTCACATCACGCAAACACTACACATTAAGTGAAACTCGATATGCAATGCATATTGACGAAACTCCACGTTTAATTGTTTAGTTCATTCCCGTTTAGGAGCACGACAATATTAAAATGTTGTTAACATGGTAAGGGGTGAAGCACTAATTAACTACCTATATAGGCATTTTAAATAAGGCTGGAAACGACATATAACATTTCCGAAGCGACCCCACGCGTTAAATTCTAAATCTGTCCAGATTTGTCCTAACCACATTTTATGTTTGTTATACAGCAAAATAAAGAGTTTCACGTGATTCTACTTGTCGTTCTAGTCCATTTACATATATGGGTCAACTCCAACGGAGCTACGGTTAATTAACCACGACCTAAACCGTTTTTAACACGTCGGCATGCAAACCGATGTAAACAGCATGGTAACAGCCTTAAACATGCATGAGAGTTGACAACTGTTAATCTACGCGAAATTCTAGTCAAGTTTCATATATAACTTGCCTCGATCCGGTGCATGGTCTAAAAGCTACGGGTGTTTGAAAATCGATTTTTTTTGTGAAATTCGCAAAATCCTAGTGCAACAAATAAAATGACAGGCGAGTCCCACAAATATGAAACGCACTAGTCTTCTTCCCCACAAACGCACGTGCACAGCGAAAGTTAACTGAACATGGTGAAGGTAGTGGCTTTGGACCTGCTGCGTGCGAGGACCGGTCGGGGATGGCGCGGTTGGAGGCGGTGAAGGTCTAGCAGGCCTTGGCACCGCCGCTTTCGGTCGTACAAGGTGGATCTGAGGGGGTTTGAGCTCGTGCGGGCGAGATCTGATCGGTCCCTCACTGAGAAGAAAGAACCAGAGATGGAGAGAGATTAGAGGAGGAAGGAGTAGGAGGGAAGGAAAGAGAGATTGGGAAGGGACGAGACCTGCTGGCCCTGGTCTCTCGGAGCGTGCTTCCACGGTCACCTACATGGCACAAGCGGCCATGGCTGGACTCCGACAAGGTTGCGTGGACCCGGACTGCGGTTGGCACGGTGCCACACGCGAAGGAGGATGTCGTAGGCTCGTGAGATCTCGTTGACGAGGAAGTCCATTGCGATGGTCGGGGCTGCAGCAATCCATGGCGTCGGGCACACCTTCTGATGGTCCTGAAAGAAAGAGAGAGCCCGCAAGGTGAGGGAGAGAGAGAGCATTGAAGGAGAGGGCATCGGGGAAGAGAGGACCTGGGTCACCTAGTGGTGCTCCAGTGAGGCGGGCTGGAGACCTCTGGCCGCCATGGGGCTCCAGCACCGTGGGTGACGGTGAGACCCAAGCGCTCTCGGGATGGATAGGGAGCTGCGCGATGGAAGGCTTGCAAAGCAAAATGTGGAGGTGGGCTGGTTGGATGGCCCATCGGCGGTGGCTGGATGGTTGGATTTGGAAAATGAGGAAGAGGCTGGTAGCGGTTGCGGGACAAGCCTCTTAATTTTTAGGTTTTGGAATATTACACTAGGGTCCAAATATATAGCTAGTGGATTAGGTTTAGATTCATATCGACCCTCTGATTTTTAATCGAACGGTCGGGAAAATAGGTTAGGATGACCAACGGACAAACTGAAGACGGTTTACGGTATAACAGGTTGATCCGGTCCCAACGGTTACGACCATGTGTTTCAGGTACCGGGAGGTTTTTGGACTAGGTCGCACGCAGGTCGGTGCACTTTGCAGAGGGGCTAGGCAAAGATGAGAAGGAAAATAGGCAACCCGGCGACAAAGTCTTACAAATGAAAACGTCCGACGAAATGACCGGCTATAATGCTGCTATAGGTTTAACAGTTCGATGATAACACCAATAGCCCTTAGGAAAGGTCTACCAAGAATAATGGGACATGAAGGATTGCAATCTATGTCAAGTACAATGAAATCCACGGGTACATAGTTCTTATTTGCAACAACAAGAACATCATCGATCCTTCCCATGGGTTTCTTGACAGTAGAATGCGCAAGATGCAAATTAAGAGAACACTCTTCAATCTCATGAAAACCAAGAATATCACATAAAGACTTTCGAATCGCGGAAACACTAGCACCCAAATCACACAAAGCATTGCATTCATAGTTTTTGTACTTGATTTTGATAGTAGGTTCCCACTCATCATGAAGTTTTCTAGGTATAGAGAATTCTAATTCGAGCTTCTCTTCAAGAGATTTCATCATAGCATCTACGATATGTGCGGTAAAGGCTTTGATTTGGCTATAAACATGTGGAGAGTTTGCAAAGGGTTGCATCAAGGAAATGCATTCAAACAAGGAGCAACTATCATAATTGAATTCCTTGAAATCCAAAGTGGGTGTTTCATTACTACCCAAAAATTTGAGTTCTTCTACTCCACTCTCCACACCTTTATCATCAAGATAGGTGGACTCCGAATCATTGGGGCGTTTTTCAACCAAAGTGGATTCATATCCAGCCCCTTCATCAATAGGTTTGACACGCGAAAACAAAGATTCAAGAGGAGTCACACCAAGCACTTTAAGATCTTCGTGATTTGCATCACTAGAACGCACCCTTTTAAACCATTCATGCCTAGCGCGAATTTGGACGGTTCTTTCTTTGCTCTCATTCATGGAGACATGCATAGCTTTTGAAGTTTCATCCAAGTTGACCTTGGGAGGAGCACATCTAACTTTCAAAGCATCAATATCACAAGACATCCTATCAATGCTCTTAGCCAAACCGTCTATTTTGAGTAGTTTTTCCTCTATGGACGCATTGAAAATCTTTTGAGAGTTGATGAACTCTTTGATATTACTCTCTAAATCAAAGGGTAATTTGTTGTGATTTCCATAAGTGTTGTTGTAGGAATTTCCATAATTGTTAGAGGAGTTACGAGGAAAAGGCCTAGGAACATAGTTTCCTCTAAAAGCATCGTTGTTGCCAAAATTATTCCTACCAACAAAATTAACGTCCAAACTAGCGTTGCTACTCTCAATCAAGGAAGATAGTGGCATATCATTAGGATCTAAAGGAGCATTTCTAATAGCAACCAAATTTATCAACTCGTCCATCTTAGCACTAAGCGAGTTAATTTCTTCTATAGCGTGTACCTTTTTGCTAGCAAGTGACCTTTCAGTGTGCCACTGAGAGTAGTTGGTCATGATATTGTCTAGGAGTTTTGTAGCGTCTCCTAACGTGATTTCCATGAACGTTCCACCTGAGGCGGAGTCCAAGATATTGCGAGAAGCAAAATTCAAACCAACATAAAAGATTTGTATAATCGTCCACAACCTAAAGCCATGAGCGGGACAATTTCTAATCATTAACTTCATCCTCTCCCAAGATTGTGCAACATGTTCATGATCAAGTTGCTTGAAATTCATGATATCGTTACGTAGGGAGATAATCTTAGCCGGCGGATAATACTTGGATATGTAAGCATCTTTGCACTTATCCCAAGAATCGATAATATTTTTAGGCAAAGAAGAAAATCAAGTTTTTGCGCGATCTCGCAACGAGAAATGAAAAAGATCCAAGTTAACAACGTCATTATCCACATATCTTTTCTTTTGCATATCGCAAAGTTCAATGAAGGTATTGAGGTGGGATGCGACATCTTCACTAGGAAGGCCAGAAAATTGCTCTTTCATAACAAGATTCTGCAAGGCAGTGTTGATTTCATACGATTCCGCACTAGTGGCGGGAGCAACCGGAGTATTAATAAAATCATTATTTTTGGTACTAGAGAAGTCGCAAAGTTTGGTGTTTTCAGCCATGATGACTTCAACAAACCAACAAGAACACAAGCAAGCAAGAAAACCAGCAAAGGGAAACGGCAAAGGGAAAAAGAAAACGGCAAATGAAAACGGCAAAAAGGCAAAAGGAAACGGCAAGGGAGAAAGGCAAATGAAAACGGCAAATGTGAAGTGGGGGAGAGGAAAACGAGAGGCAACTGGCAAAAAAGGTAAATGCAAGAGATGAGTTTGTGACACCTACTTGGATAGATCTTGACTTGATCTCTCCTCCCTGGCAACAGCGCCAGAAATCCTTGTGCTACTGCGACAACAGACCTTCCCTGGCAACGGCGCCAGGAATCATGCTGCTACAGCTACGCCTATAAGGACTTCCTTGGCAAATATGCAAAGGATTTCCCTGCGGCCTTGGAGCCTTGCCTTGGTGTTCCCTTGAAGAGGAAAGGGTGATGTAGCACAGCGGGGTAAGTATTTCCCTCAGTTTGAGAACCAAGGTATCAATCCAGTAGGAGGAGCGCTCAAGTCACAAGTACTTGCACAAACACAAAGATCTTGCACCCAACGCTATAAAGGGGTTGTCAATCCCTTATAGATTTTTTGCAAAGTGAGAACTGAAAGCAAAAAAGTAAACAACGCAAAGTAAAAGTGAAAGTGGAGACGATAGTTGTGAATAGACACGGGGGCCATAGTGTTCACTAGTGGCTTATCACATGAAAGCAAGTAGACGGTGGGTGAACGAATTACTGTCGAGCAATTGATAGAACCGCGCAAAGTCGTGACGTTATCTATGGCAATGATTATATCTATAGGCATCATGTGCAAAACAAATAGACCGATACTTTCTGCATCTACTACTATTACTCCACACGTCGACCGCTATCAAGCATGCATCTAGTGTATTAAGTTCATGAGAACAGAGTAACGCCTTAAGCGAGATGACATGATGTAGATGGACAATCTCATATCTACGATAAAAGCCCATCTTGTTACCCTTAATGGCAACAACATGATGCGTGCCTTGCTGCCCCTTCTGTTACTGGGAAAGGTCACCACACGGTATGAACCCAAAACCAAGCACTTCTCCCATTACAAGAATCATAGATCTAGTTGGCCAAACAAAACTAAAGACTCAGAGAGACTTACAAGGATATCAAATCATGCATATAAGAAATCAGCAAAGACTCAAATATAAATCATAGATAATCTGATCACAAATCCACAATTCATCGGATCTCGACAAACACACTGACAAAGAGGATTACATCGGATAGATCTCCATGAAGATCATGGAGAACTTTGTATTGAAGATCCAAGAGAGAGAAGCCATCTAGCTACTAACTACGGACCCGTAGGTCTGAAGTGGACTACTCACGAGTCATTGGAGAGGTGATGATGTTGATGTAGAAACCCTCCAACTCCAAAGTCCCCTCCGACAGGGCACCGGGAAGGGTCTCCAGATGAGATTTCGCGGAAACGGAAGCTTGCGGTGGCAGAAAAGTGTTTTCATGGATGCCCTGATTTTTCTGCGATTTTAGGGAATTTATAGGCGAAAGAGCTAGGGCAGGGGAGCGCCAGGGAGGCCACAAGCCTGGTTGCCGCTGGCCCCCCTAGTCGCGGCAACAGGGCTTGTCGGCTCCTTGTGGGCCCCCTGCCTTGGCCCTCATGCCTCCCGATCTTCTTCTGTTCTGGAAAAATTTACTTGGGGGATTTTATTCCGTTTGGACTCCGTTCCAAAATCGGATCTGAAAAGAGTGAAAACACAGAAAAACAGGAACTCGCACTTGGCACTGAAGTAATAAGTTAGTCCCAAAAAAGATATAAAAGGTATATGAAACATCCAAAGTTGACAAGATAACAGCGTGAAACCATCAAAAATTATAGATACGTTTGAGACGTATCAACGATCGCTTCGATTTCCCCCTCCAGGAGGGAAGTTCCTTTGGCAGAATCGCTATATGATTTCAGACTTGGTGGTGAAAATAGGTTATTTGATATTAGGTCATTATATGAATGGAGAACCCAAGCTTATGAAAATGCCAAGCTATTCAAAGAATAATTTAAAGGATGGCATGACAGAAGAATCCAAAAGCGAGAATTCAAAGTTGGTGAATATATTCTATTGTACAATTCTCGTCTTAACTTTTCGCAGGAAAACATCTCTCCAAATAGGAAGGACCATATATTATCTAAGAAGTTTGTCGATCTCCAGATATTAAGATCAATAATCCTGAAGGCACTAAACCGAAGGAGGTCAATGGACAAAGAATAAATCACTATATTTCAGGTACACAAATTAATGTTGAGACAAATATTATCCAAACCATGACACCGGAGGAGCACATCAAGAAGAACTTCCAGAACACCCAAAACCCTTAAAAGGAAGAGTATGTGATACGGTAAGTAAACAGACTCAAAAAAATCCGCAAAAAATGTTTTTTTTTCATTTTTGGATTTTTTTGAAAGAAGAAAATTGATAAACACATGGGAAGGCAATCCAGGTGCCCACTAGGCACCAGCGCATGCCAGCCCTTCCTAGCGTGACCTGGTGGCTAGTGGGCTTTCGGGGCACCTTCCTGGCTCCGTTTTCTTGTGGGACACATATTTCCTTGTATAAAAAATTTCTGTATATATCTCCCTATGATTTTACCCTAGTACCACGGAGAAATCCCGTGTTCTTGTTTCATGTTGCTTTTCTGTCAAAACTATCAAGCCAGGCATCATGTCTTCTCCCTCCTCCAATCTCATAGAAGAGGATGCTTGGCTAATGAAGATGGAATTGAAGGAGGAGGAACCAGTAGGGTCCACCAAGGAGAACAAGGGCAAGGAAGTCAAGGGGGATCAAGCTCGAGAAGAAGGGAAGGCCATGCCACCAACTGAAGAGGAGGAAGAAGATTACCTCCAATCCTACTATGAGCATCTCACCCCTACTAAAATCAAAGCCTTTAGATCCTTCGAAATAGTTTGTGTTCAGAATAAATATCTTACTCGTGAAAATATTTTCTTAAAGGAGCAAATCATCATCCTCCGGAGCATTATTCAACATCTAGAGAACCTCTTGAGGCTACACTGTGACGCTACCTCATCATCTACACGATCATCACCTCCATTTTCATCACCAAAGAAGGATACTTGAGTACACGGGTATGGGCACTCTCCTTGGCTTGTGTAAAGCTTGGCGGAGGTGCCCGGTATTGTGCAACCATCACTCTTATAATATTTATCCATCGTAGTTTGATCTTTAGTTATTCGCGATTTTGTCAAATAAAAGTTTAGTTTGATCTATATTTTCGAGTGCTAGTTTTGTGATGTATCTATCCATCTATGTAATCGAGTAAGAGTTATATAATAAATTTTGGTTTGACTTTTGCTTCTTAACTTTCTTGATGCAATCAAAATAAAGGAAAATAATGAAAAATATTTTATGGTAATCTTATACTAAGTAGTGACCCCACATAAGGAAAAGTATAAGTAGTAAAATTTGTTGAAGATTGACAAACATAACATTGGTCTATAATGCAACACATGAAAAAATTAATTAGGGAAGAGAAGATTTACATGAAAATACACTATCCTTGACATCTCTTATGATTTTGAGACCCCATTAATTATAGTATGCGAAAACTCTTGAAATTGGACAAGGAAGACAATGTAACGATTTATGTTTGTTCACATTCACATAGAAGTTATATTGTGATAGATCCTCTAACACGTGGTGCTTTCCCAATATCTTTGCTAGCAAAAACTCCACACTAAGTAGAGGTACCACTTGTGCATGCAAAAACTTAAAACCAAATCCATATTTTAAGATTCCACCATACCTACCTGTGGATCGAGTAAGATCCTTCATGTAAATTCTCATCGATGCACAAAGCAATAGAAATTGCTACTAAACATGTTTGATCATTATTGTAAGGGAAATTAAGTGTTGTACAAACTTTTAATGGCGATAACAAAACTGACGAACCATAATAAAGGTTGCCATCACAAGGGGCAATATAACGTAACGTTCCTTTGCACTAAGAGATTTGACATGTAACCAAATAGCGCATGACAACCTATGCTTCCCTTCACGAATGGCTAATCTTTTACTTTTATGCAAGAGTTGAAGTATCCTTATCCACTCCTTTTTATTTTATCCTTTGCATGCATCATGTGATGGGGAAAGATATAAACATTTATAGCTAGTTGAATGTGCATGGACATGAGTTATTATAGTTGACATCACCCTTGAGGTGAATACGTTGGGAGGCGACACTTTAAGCCCCTTTCTTTCTATGTGTCTAGTTGAAACCATTTGTTCATATGTATGTGATGAGTGTTAGCAATCATAGAATACTAAATGATGGTTGAGTATGTACACTTGCTTAAAAGCTCTAATATGTGACCCTTCCTAAAATTATGATGAATTGTGTTGCAAAGTCGAGTGAAACATAGTTTGTTAGTTTTCAATAGAGTTTATGCTTCATACTTTGATGAAGTGATGAATTGTTATTGTTTATGAGAAGTTATTATGATGAAAGTAATATAATGAAAATGTTGCGACGAAGTATTTTATAAAATTTATTTCTTGTTGTAATAATGAGCATGATGCTACTATGTCTATATATGTTTTTAACGGCACATCTATCTCAAAGCATGTGGTCATTATTTTCGTTATTGCCTTTCGCTTGAGAACAAGCGAGCTCTAAGATTGAGGGAGTTGTTACTGTTATTTTTCGTGTTTTTATGCATTATACCACTTGGTGGAGTAAATGTAACGCTTTTTCTCTCATAATATACAAGGATTACATAAAGAGGGAGAATAACGGCAGATGGAATTCTGGAGCTGAAAAAGCTACGTCAAAGATACCTATTCTGCACATCTCGAAATGGGCTGAAACTTCACGAATATTTATTTTGCAATAAATAAAATATACTGGAGGAAATAAGTACCAGAGGGGGGCTACCATGTGACCACTAGGCATGAGGGAGCACCAGCCCGCCTTGACGCAGCCTAGTGGGTAGTGGGCCCGTGGCCCACCTCTGGCGACCATCTTCTTGCATAAATGCTCTTTTAAACTGAAAAAGTAAGGAGAGGACTTTCGGGATGAAGCGGCACCGTCTCAAGGCGGAACTTGGGCAGGAGCACTTTTGCCCTCCTACGAAGGGATTCCACAGGAGGAATTTCCCTCTTGGAGGGGGTAATCGAAGCCATCGCTATCAGGAACAACCCTCTCATCTTAGGGAGGCCAATCTTCATCAACATATTCATCAACACCATCTCCTCTCAAAACCAATAACATCCTCAAATTTTGAATTTTGAATTTTCTGATTTTAATTATTCGCAAAAATTTAATAAAAACATCTTTTGGAATCTTCTAGAAAATGTTACCTTCAGACAAATTTTCTTGTGATTTTCCTTGTCAATACTTCTGGTTTGGAAAGAGTGTTGCTTTGTTTTCCCTCTTGACTAAGATTTTCACTTGAAAATCCCTCTCCCCTTCTTCCGAAAATTCATTAGTAGATTGTGTGAGATATTTTGCTAACTAAGTTGTGCCCTAAAACTTTTCTCTCTTCCACTCCCACTAAATTCTTGCCCCTGACTTCTATCTAACATCACGGCATTATTTAAAAGCAGATTCTTAAAGTTTTGAGGTAGTTTAACTACCTTTCCTATTCTTAAATAACCAAAACCATTTTCTGTAATCAGATTTCACCCCTAGAATTTTACAAAGTAACTTATAGATTCCTTTGGCTTTTTACCTCCTAATCCCAATCCATTCTATCCCTAGGTACCCTCAACCCATTGCCCCCAAAACATTCTCGGTCCAAGTTTAAAAATTTCAAATTATGTTTGACCCAAGTTTGGACCGGATTTGCTGTTTTTGCAAAATAAACCAACCTAACCATTTTCAAAAATCCTAATACTTTGCAGGCATCTTCTAGAGTCAAAGAGAGACCACCCCAAAAAATTTCAGCTGCTAACTCTTTTCTCTCGTGCTATTCGCATTTCATCAAGGAGTTCGGGTGCACTGCTTCGAGGAGGGGAGAATGGTAGAGTCGATCTCACCAGTGCCAGCCGTGACAGCTTGCACTGTGATAGCCTGGCTTGTTAGGGGTGATAGACTACTCATGTCAATAAGGAATTCCTTCTTTTTCGGGAGCCCAATCAAACAGAACTCCCAGGTTAAGCGTGCTCGGCTTGGGGTAGTTCTAGGATGAAGTGCGTAGAAAAGACTAGTATTAATATGTGGGGCCAGTCTAGATCCAATTAGAAATTCCTTCTTTTCCAGGAGCCCATTTGGACAGAACTTCCACGTTAAGCGTGATCGACTTGGAGTAGTTGTAGGATGGGTGACCGACCGGGAAGTTGATCCCGGGTGCACATGAGTGAGGATAAAGAGCTTAGAAAAGACTAGTATTGATATGTGGAGCCAGTCTAGACCCCGCCAGGAGTAAAAGACGAGCTGCCCGGCACCGCCAAAGCATCCTACAAGCTCTGTATGGTCGTTTCCCACCCATGCACGCCACGATGCTCGTCACCATGCTGTGAGTAGCGTAGAGAACGCCTTCTATCGTTCGGACGCCCGTGACGAGCCACCCGTCGAGCAGTGAGCTATGCACGTAATAGCTTGAGATCACTAATAAAATGAAGCCCCCGCAGAGTGTTGTAGTTGTCCCAGCCTCCACAGGTAGAAGCACCCACGCAAGCCTAACTTTGCCACAGATCTCTTAGAGCACCAGCCCATCTAACCCGCGCTCCAGTTCGTAGTTTGGAGGCGTCTCTGGCGAGATCCACCTGCATCCGAAAGCGCCGCTCGTCAGAGTTGTAGTTGTCATCGACGTGCTGTTCTCCGGTGACTGCCTCCACCTCCATCAGGTGCGGGGAATTCCTGTGAGTGCGTCCGTACCTCCTTCCCCCTATGGTTTGCCGTAGGATGCCGCCAGTGACACCACGATCCTCTGCCGCCAGCGACATCGCGAGCCTGACTTATTAGAGATGATAGACTACTCAAATCAATAAGAAATTCCCTCTTTTCCTGGAGCTCATTTGGACAAAACTTCCAGGTTAAGCGTGCTCGACTTGGAGTAGTTCTAGGATGGGTGACCGACCGGGAAGTTGATCCCGAGTGCGCATGAGTGAGGCTAAAGAGCGCAAAAAAGACTAGTATTGATATGTGGAGCCAGTCTAGATCCCGCCAGGAGTAAAAACCGAGCTGCCCGGCATCGCCAAAGCATCCTACAAGGTCTGCATCGTCGTCCCCTACACATGCACACCACGATGCTCGTCGCCATGCTCTGGGCAGAGTAGAGCACGCCTTCTATCGCCCGGACACCCATGACGAGCCACCCGCCGAGCAGTGAGCTTTGCAGGTAATAGCCTGAGATCAGTCATAAAATGGAGCACCCGCAGTGTGTTGTAGCTTTCCCAGCCTCCACAGGTAGAAGCACCCACGTAACCCTAACTTTGCTAGAGATCTCTTAGAGCATCTAACCCATCTCCACAGGTAGCCCATCTAACCCGCGCTCCAATTCGGAGTTTGTAGTTGTCCTTGACGTGTTGTCCTCCGATGACTGCCTTCACCTCCATCCGTTGCGGGGAATTCCTGTGAGTGCGTCTGTACCTCCTTCCCCCTATGGATTGCCGTAGGATGCCGCCAGCGACACCGCGAGCCTCTGCCGTCGGCGAGGTGGATTCAAACCTGACAGTGGAGGCCCACTGTCAGGATTTTGTTTTTTTAGCGAACCATTTCTCTAAAGCGCATTTTCCCCATAGTATGTTTTCTTTTATGGTTTGCGTTATTTCAGTGGGGGGGGGGGTATTTCTGTTCTTTCAGTCAGCCCCGTGGAGTATTTCTGTTTCATTACAAATCAGTCCAAAAGCTTGAATCATTTATAACTTTTAAACTACATGGGCTTTTCAAGTGATTCTTTATCCAAAATTTTGTAATTGTTGTCTAGTTTATTTTAGTATATATTCAAAAATACTTTGAGACAAGATTTTGGACTGTTGTATTTATATTAGAACCGATGTGTGTAACATAGATACCGAAGGGGGAGATGCTGCCATCAACTTCACCGAGATCGATCCCGATTTCATCGAACCAGGAAAGATGTTTATGCAATTGATGTGATGTTTGCAAATAGCATTGTTAGTGTTTTGCTGCATAAGAAACATTTTCATTATGATAAACTGCTTCATAACAACACCTGCAAATGATATTATTTATTGCTTAACAAAATTGATTATCAAGGTGATGATGAGAGGCCGTGGACAACCTAGTCACATGGGACGTGATAGGTTGTGTCTTGATCATGCCACCTGCATGATACCTTGTGGATACATTTAAGAACTCCGGTGTCGGCATAGATCAAGTCTTGTCAGTGTGTCACCTTACCTTCCGTACTACCACATCTCTTTCCGAAAGGGAATACGGCATAGTAGGTTGTAAACCTATTACCAGGTACACACCAAGTAGAGGGGCCAGGATGAAGGTCTCCATGGCCTGGAATAAAGCCAGTCATCCGGTCAGGGGGCATGGGTGTTTCCAGTGTGGGACCGACAGGGGGAACACCCCCTTGGAGCAGGCGGTAGAAATGTGATCCCATGCTATTCGAGGATGTTGGCCTCCCCGTCTTAGAGTTTTTCCCGTGAGAGCGTGACCCGGGTGATGCCGGCACTCATTGGAAAAAATGGGTGTGTGCTGGTTCTGGGTGTTTACTTCTGAAATACCGTATGCGGGATTAGTATTAGTGACTATGGAAACTCACTGGCTCTGGGTAAAGAGTACATCCTCTACAGAATCAAAACTATTCGAGTAGCCGTGTCCACGGTCAAGGACGACTGGTTGACATGTCAAGTGTCGGTCTAAATGTCGGTCTCTGGAGAACGAGTTTTTCTATGACATTTAACTATGATGATGGAACTAACGTGATGAAACTTGGTTGTTTTAAATATCCCGATGGTAGGTTGTACCACCCGGATACTCATTTACATTTATGCCCTTTCTGTGGTGTCGTTAAGATGCCCGACTCAGGAGAGCATTTACCTTTATGCCCTTTCTGTGGTGTCGCTAAGACGCCCGACTAAGGAGAGCATTTACTTTTATGCCCTTTCCGTGGTGCCGCACTGACTCCCGACTGTGGCTTGTTAATTTATTACATCCATTCTACCCTAATCTACCTGCTTTTAATTTTCTACCATGATAATTTTGATAATTAACCATGCATATGAAATTGTTGCATTCTTCTTATCTTTTGTGCAAACCGTCTTGCGAGTACTTTCAAAGTACTCACTAGCTTATTGATGTGGCCAGATTAGGATGAAGGAGACCTCATGGATGAAGCGTACGATAGCGAGTCTGATGCCTAGAGGAGTCCTAGTTAGCCTTGCGATTTTGGAGTGTGCCGTTGTAACATTTCACCGCTTCTGCCATCGCAAATAAATAGTCAAGCCTCACTCTGATGCTTGGAATGCAGTAGTATTTAAGCTATGTCACTTCACTCTGATGTGACGTGCCTACCTATCTACGCGAGCACTAGAGCTACCCCACAAAAATTGTGATATATCCGCCCTTATGTTAAGTATAGGTGTGTTGTAATAAACTATAGAGCGACCTCCGCTCAACCCTGTTTAATATTAAGTACTACTGGTTTTCTGTATTAACTTGGTCTACGAGTGTGAATCAATTTTCTAAAGTAGTGACATTTATTGCTGATTTCCAATAAATTCATTTTATAGAAAGCGGTCCTGACAACCTTGGTATCAGAGTCAGGCTGACTGGAGGAAACCACTATGTGCGATCGCTAACCGGATTAACCATTTTAATTTAGTGTTCTACATACTCTAGACATTTTTCTGTTAGTCAACATATCTTCATGTTTTGACTATGTGGGAATTTTTGTCTACTGCGTAGATCGCTGGCAACAGTTGTCCGTCACATGTTTTCGCCAACGAGCCGACAGAATTTTCACGACTCCTCTTAGTCATTGCTAGGATCTCGATTGGACCGACGACTCGCACCCAGTACACGCAAAAGATCAGCGATGCTATGAGTATGCATAAGCCGTTGGTGCATTTTATTTGTGGGCGCGTCGAGCCCTGCTGTCTTCGCTTCATTGGGAGAGGCATGCCTATGGAGAGGCAAGCTATGCAGATGGCTGCCAGGGAGGCAATTACCCATCTTCGGGACACCCTTCCAGTGATGAAGACTTATCCTTATCACTACCTCCCGTGCCATGTTCCGTACACTAGTCACTATGGTTTTGCTTCCCCATAGGAGAGGATGATGAGGACCTTTGGATACTCATGCAGTACCTCATGGCCCTGGAGTCATCCTTCGACGGCTTTGTGGATGACTTGGTGGCTGGTCGTATGGAGGATCACACACGTCCTCCTAACATGACTGAGCTTCTCCGTCCCGCGCCAACCCGGTCATGCCCTTCCTCCTCAGCTTCGTGTGCACCGTTAGCCCAACCAATTAGCTACCAGTTGCCTACACTTGAGGAATTCAATCAAGTTACTACTCCTACCCCTATTAAAGTTTCTCCACCTGCTAGCCCCGTGCGTGCTACGTCGCCTCGCGTCATCCGCCTAGAGCCCGTGCAGGAGGAAGTTTGAGTCCCCAGTACCTAGTCTGGGACTTACCCTGGTCCAGTCGATCTAGGTTCCCTCCACCTCCACCTTGGAATGGTGTAGCAGTGCGCCAGGACGCTTGTAGGATATATATCATTGTGTGCTCGTAGGTCGAAGAGAAGTAGTCGTGTTGCATCATGTAGGATTAGGAGAATTCCACTGGCTAAATAACTTGTCAGGCATGTGTGAGCACGGCCTAAGTGATGTGTTGTATAATTATGCCCCATGTAAGATATGTACCATAGTCCTTCTCGAAACATGACAGTTGTTTTCTGAAAAATATTTGTTGTTTCTCTTGGTTGTAAAAACTTTTATTTCCTTTTATACTTGGATCTCTCATTTGATTTTTGCAACATCGACCCGGAATTGAGAAATGCATCATCCCTGGACACGCTCCTTGCCGAGTCCATAGGAAGATAAACATTTTACTCAGACACGTAACAACTTCACTAAAGGACAATCAAGTCAACAAGACAACGACTTAGCATTCTCGCAAGTTTGTTGCCCGTATGATCAAAGCCAACAACAATATGAAGAAATGATGAGTCATCTTATGAATATAGGAAATCCACATGGACCTCATAAACCGCCCTCCAAATAGATTGAATTACAGAACACTCGTCCACCAGTTTTCTCACACATCGATAAACCGATAGAAGCCGATGACTAGTTGTGTGATATTGAAAGAAAACTAATTATTTCCCAGTGCTCCGAGTACAAGAAGGTGTTATACGCACCTCATTATCTGACTGGAGCAGCAACTTCGTGGTGGGAAAATGTCCTACGCGTGCACCCAAACAAGAACAACATCACCTAGGTCGAGTTCAAGGAAAGCTTTCGTGGGTGGCATATTCCCAATAGCGTCGTGAAATCAAGAAAAGGGAGTTCGAGCATGTAACAACCTGAAGCCGATGCTCCAGAAGATTCCCCTTTACTCCATTGCCGTCGTTTGATCTAATTGTTTGTCGCATTCATCATCGCATCATTCACATGATCTACATTGCATCGGCACTCCGTTGCCGCCAATTTTCAAAACATGCACCATTATTAATTGTCGGTTCTCTTTGTTTTCCATCTTATCCATATTGAGTCCAACCACACACGCACGCGCCCGTGGCATCGATAAAATATTGTTTTTAAAAGTGTGTATAAAATATGCTCGGATAGGGTTGGAACTTCGCGTGCGAGCATACCGGCACCGTACGCGCCCATAGGTAGGCCGAGTGCCAAATTTCATCGCAATCGTAGTCCGTTTGATACCCGAACGTTCGACCATAGCGGCACCGTCATCTATTATCAACTGAAGTTTTTCGGTGTTTAAAATCTCGTTCCCGAGCTGCAAACCTCCCTATCTTCTTAGCCTACAACCACTCTACACAGCCACTAAGCCCACCTAGCCCTAGGGCGCAACCGAGACCGTCTGATTGGGATCCTACGGTAAAAATCGGAGTTAAAAACCTCCCTATCTTCTTAGCCTACCACCACTCTACACAGCTAAGTCTGACATGTCCTCGAGATCTGTGCTAACCCTAACCCTAGCAGCCACCAATAGCCCCTCTTCCCACCTCTTCTCTCCTCCACCCGACGGGCCAACCGAGTCCATCTAAGGTCCTCCCTCGTTCTGGGTCTCGCCGCCGCTTGGCCCGAGCTCCCGCAGCCAAGGGAGGCGCCCCGAGCTCCTCTGCTCCCACCCCCAGCCAGACCGACCTCGCGCCGCCGCCTTTAGCCACTGGCGACAGTGGAAGCAGGCCAGCACCGCCGCGACACTCCCTCTCTCCCCCTTGTCGGCCCTTTCTCTCTCACCTCCATGCTCTCTGCCCCATAGGTCCCCATGGCGTTGTCAGCCTCGAGCTCGTCAGTCGTCACGGGAACCACCCGCGCCACTAGCCCTCGCCACCCTCGGGAACGGACATGCCTCCCCTGGATCCGACCCCAGCGCCCGTCATCGGCCCCGGTCTGACCCCCTGCCGCCCCGATGTCCGGCCAGAGAGGCCTTGCGGCAGCCGCCGTCGCGGTTGCTTCCGCTCGGGATCGAGCGGGAAGGAGCCGCATCCCGTTGACGGCAGCTGCGCTGGGCCGGTCTCCCTGCCGAGGCCTGCCAACCAGCTGGCCAAGGCCGAGTCACACGAGCGAGCCGGCCCGTCGCCCTCCTCTCCGGATCTGCCGGCCCAAGAGGCCCACGCAGGTGAGCCCACTCCCTGCCGCTATCCTTCGCCACAACGTCGCATAACTAAATCGTGCATGCTGCTCTCTTTGGTCATGTAGATAAATTCGGCTAGTGTAGGTTTTTTAATGCGTTCGATTTCGCCAATTACGAGGAATTTCAGAAAATATGCATATTTTAAAATGTCCGTAACTTCTAAACCGTGCGTCGGATCGGTATAGTTTATATATATATAACATGTAGAATTTCACATAGATTAATATTTTCGAGCTATCCTACATATTTAAAGCTGTTAGTTGTGCTCTTTTGCATTGGGTTGTGTGAAAACGTGTTAAATTTTTTTCAGTTCGTAGTTAATTAATCGTAGCTCCGTTGGAGATGAGCCATATATGAAAATGGACTAGAACAACGAGTAGAATCACGTGAACCACTTTGTTTTGCCGTTTAACAAAAATAGAAATATGTTAGGTCAGATACGGACATATTTCAAAGCTAATGAGTGGGATCGTTTCGGAAATGCTATATGTCGTTTCTGGACTCATTCAAAATGCCTAGATAGGTAGTTCAATTCTTCTTCACCTCCTGCCATGTTTAAACAACATTTAATATTTTTGTGTACCAAAACGAGAGTGAACGCGTTGCATGTTGAGCTTCACTTAATGTGTAGTGTTTGATTGTTGTGAATTGCCATGCCATGCCTTGCATAATTGAAACGGGCATGCCTCATGTGTGTTTTGCATCATGTCGTGCATGTGTCGTTGTGAATATCGTGTGTTGATTCTTGTTTCTGGGTTGCTTCGTCTTGATAGAGTTTCGCAAGCGTGTCATAATGTGAGGATCCATTCGACTACGTCGGTTCGTCTACTTCATGGAGTCGTTCTTCTTCGAAGAGGGATCACATGCAAGAAGATCATTGCGCTAGATACCATTACTATCAATTACATGCTAGTTGTCTCGTTTCTTTCGATATGTCTTGCTGCCTACTACCTGTTGAATATCAGCCTCCCAACATTTCCATGAAAACCTTTAATCTTTCCATTACCAAGAAAACCACTGTTCGGCTATGTTACCGCTTGCTCAGCCTTTTGATATTGTTGCTAGTTGCAGGTGCAGTTTCTTCCATGTGCTAACATGGGTTCCTTGTTATATCACCATATTAATGTTATTTAATTTAATGCACCTATATACTTGGTAAAAGGTGGAAGGCTTGGCGTTCTAGCCTTGTGTTTTCTTCCACCTTTGCCGCCTTAGTTTCGGCTATCGACGTTATGTTCCATAAATGATCGCTCCTAACATGCTTGGGGTTGTTATGGGAACCCCCTAGATTTTCGTTTTGGGATAAAAATCGTGTGGCAAGGCCCAACATTGGTACTATATTTGCCCACCATAATAATTCTGTTAATACTAAAAAACATAGGGCGTCATGAACCCGAGAAGTAATTCAACATAATAAAGTGGGGGCAGTGCTAATGGTGTTGGTTCCAAACAGACCCACTTGCGGGACCACCCGGGGCAACTCGGGGGATGTTTATCCGGTCACCGTACGTATTGCCCATCCAACGTGTCCTGAGACCGAAATCCGTTGCTCCTATCAGGATCGTCGACATGCCGGGCAGGCTTGCTGGATTTGTTTTACCTTGTTTGAGTGTCTTGTGCGAGCGATTATGAGGATACATTGGGCTATCTTGAGGTTGTGGTTTTCCAATAGGAACCCGAGGAGATCACGGGTTTCCCTGATCGAGGTCATTCCGTCACACCATGTGGTAGTTCGTGATGGACTAGTTGGAGAACCCCTGCACGGATAAATCTTTCACAAAGCCATGCCCGCGGTAATGTGGCAACGTTGAAACTTTCTTTAACATCCGGTTCTAGCTAACTTGAAGTAAACTTAACTAAAAACTTGCAAACTGAGTGCATGACCATGATATCTCTTTCATGAGCTCCTTCCCCGATCGAGGACATGGTGGGGTTATGACTGACGTAAGTAGTTGTTCATGATCATTCATGTGAAAATCAGTAGTTAACGTCCACATAGCGTAGCTCATCCCCCTCTTATTCTTGTGCTCGTAAGTTAACCACCTCAAATAAATGCTTAGTCGCTTGCTGCAGCCTCACCACTTAACCATAACTCACCCATTAAGCTTTGCTAGTCTTGATACCTTTGGAAATGAGATTGCTGACTCCTTGGTGGCTCACAGATTACTACAACACTAGTTGCAGGTACATGTAAAGAGTTACTTTGACGTGAGCGTGGTGATTGTGTTATTTGGAGTTGCTTCTTCTTCTTCTTCTTCTTCTTCATCGATCTAGGATGGGTTCCAGGCCGACATCCTGGATAGAAAGGATGGATGTCGTTCTTTTGTCGTTTCTTTTTGTCTGTAGTCGGACCCTGTTCTTCTTCATGATCACTGTATACTGTTGTATTGATGTAGCTTGTGGCGAGTGTAAGCCAACTCCTTATACTCATCTTTTCAGTACATGTACTTGTAATGGTATCCATTCTTGCGAAACGACGATATGTGTTTCTATCAATGTCCAGCCCCTCGCGCCAAAATAAGGATAGGGCCGCATCTTGAGCATTATAAGTTCGTATCAGAGCAATACCGACCTAGGAGGCCCCTTGATTGATCGAACTTGGCCGAGTGGATGCTACTGAAAAACTTCTTTGTTACTAATTAGATATTGGAGAGTAGGATTCTTTTTGCTCCTCTTCTATGCTCTTGTGAAGAATGTTGACGTAATAATTTTAATTCTACTTCTCTTCTCACTCAAAAAAAATAGGATCACACGAATATTTTGGAATTTATATGATGTAAATGTGAAGGAGTTCTGACATGGTGCCTCCTACTGTGTTGATTTTATTCCGGGGAGTTGCGCTCCAGGGTATTCTTGAGCACATCATTATCATTCAGATTTCTTCGTATCTTAGGACAAAGGATGTCCAAAATTTCTTCAATACTAGTAGTGGAGAGAGGAGTCTTTTTCCCTCAGTACTAGTGCAGATTGTTCCGGATGTATCGCCATACTTAATATCGTTGTGATTACGAGGGTCTACGATACATGAGTTTTCAAGATTCTGGTTATGTGTTGACGAGTGTGATACACTGGACGGAATATATGCTAGGAGTTGAGTGGAAATTTCTCATTGTATCCGTGGACCCGATTGCATGACTAGAAATTTCGGGAGGTCTTAGGTGGGAATTCAAGTAGTTACTTATAGGACAATCTTCCTACAGATGCATGATGTGAGCTTGGGGTTCGACTTCTAGTGGATTCCTTTGTTCACTATCGTCTTACAGCGGTTCTCGTTGTGTTCTAGAGAATCCTTGTAGCTTGCTACGACTCGGGGACGCTTCCTATGTCGTATGCACTCCCTTGTACATGATGGCTACTATAGAATAGATCATGTGCGATCGTATCCACGAAAATTTCAGACGGAATCTGTGTCATGAATTTGTACCGGTTTGTGTTGTAAGCCTCGTCCTTTTTTTTGTTGGTATATGGTAATTCATGTTGCTTCGATGTCAAAGGGTGATTTCATATCTTTTCCAAGAGGTGTTCTTTTGATCAATCGTTGTCTTATCAATTCTTATCAACCAGAGTCGTCATGTCAATTATTTTTCATCCAGTGTGCTTCTCTTCAATTCAATTCTATCATTTTCAAGATTTTCAAGATCAATCTCTCATTCCTTTCCGGAGTTCATCTCATCTGTCCAAAGTTGTCTTTGTTTTCCCCGCCCTCCCGCCCTTTTCATTGGTGATTAAATTATCATCCTAGTGCCTTCCTTTTCAGCGTTGCTTCCGCTACCTTATCTTCTGTGTTGTTTCCGATGATTCTTGGTGAAGATTCTCTGGAGGTTTGAGTTCATCTTTCTTCATTCTTGTTGTCTCTGCGCTGGATT
The DNA here is from genome assembly GCF_904849725.1 of Hordeum vulgare subsp. vulgare. Classification (NCBI taxonomy): domain Eukaryota; kingdom Viridiplantae; phylum Streptophyta; class Magnoliopsida; order Poales; family Poaceae; genus Hordeum; species Hordeum vulgare. Next base: position 226,790,672 of record NC_058520.1, on the reverse strand, counting down.
CAATTCAAGTTATATGTGTTCATCATATCCTTTTCATCCTTCAATTTTTTTCCTATGTTTGTAATTCATATCTAGTCTTTCTTGTTTTTCATCTCTCTCTATTCTCTCTGGAGTGTTCAAGATATCTCAGAGTTTCTTGTTTTCAATCCTTCCAATTAATTCGAGGTGCTAATCTCATCAAGTTTTCATTTGTACCGGTGAAATCTCTCTTTCTATACAATCTTCTAAACGGTGGTTTCTTTTGAGTGGGCCCATAACCCGCACGTTCTTTCCCAGGAACTTTCCTGGCTCTTCTAATACTTTTCGAAGATCACTAATTCTTTTAAACTATGACATAAGTATGAGTTTCATCAGTCATATTCCTTCTCCAACATCGCTTCAAATTTATTTCAGATCATTGGCTCAACTTTTCCTTGTTCATTTCTTCCGAAGTGTGCGAGTGATTCTTGATGGTGCTTCTTGCCATCTTTTTCAGCTAGGAAGACCGAAGGAGTGTTTCTCTCAAATATTGCTCCACTCTTCTGAAGATTGTCATCTCAGCTTCGTGTTATCCTCTCATTTGTTTTCAATAATGAGTATTCCTTCCATATCTATCCGGTGCATTACAGATTTGTTTTCATTGTCGATCCTCTGAAGGCCGTCATTTTAGAAGATTTCTTCACTCTCAATTTTCAGCTTTCATTCTCAAATTCTTCCAATTTTTTGTCTCTTCGTTCGTCTCTCAGTTATTCTGGTGCCTTGTTGAAGTTTTTCTGTTAGGTGTATCATTATCTCTTCATTCTCAAGGTGTTCTTCAAGGTTCTTTTTGGGAGAGCAAGTATTCTTTATCTTGCATTTCAACATGCAATTATTCACCCGTTATGCTTGAGGTGGTATTATAGCATTCTTGTTAGTGGAGGACTCTCAAAGAGAAGTTGTTTCAAGGAAGAAATATTAAATCCACCAATTCCTTCAATTATGGGATATTTTCAACCCATGGTTTCTTCATTGAGTTATCTTGGATTAGATTTCACCTAAAGCTTTTTCTATGGATTTTTGCTATTATGGTGATTATTGTTGATCGAAGTTTTCAATGTTTCCTCTTGGTGTCGGAAGTTTTCATATATTGTTTCTCTTAATCAATCCTTGTTTCTTTTACTCGCTGTTTGTCACCTAATTATTTTGAAATGGTTTCCATAAACCTACAACAAGCATCTTCTTTTCGTTGTTGGTTTTCCAACAACTCCGTTCAATTATCCTTGCAAGGATGCTTGCCAAATTCAATTCTCGTAGTAGTTGTCATTTCTTATCTGTTCTTTTCTTCCCAATGATCTAGTTTCTATTCTCTTGTTCCAGAGTTGTTGTGATGTTGCTCTCTTTAATCTACCATCCTATTCTATCAAGATCATGTTCTCTCCTTGGTTATTCAATTTAGTTAGTGTGTTGTACATCTTTTCAAGATCTTTCCATCTTTTCAAATTTTGCCCTCTATCGTACCGAAATGTTGCCGAATTTTGTTTGAATTCTTGCTTGTTCTTCATGTCATTCATCATCCCTTTGTATCCTTCAGGAATCGTTGGTTTCACTTGTTGGCAAAGAAGCAACTAAGTTTTGCCTCTTTCTTTCTCATCCTCTGCCCCCTTTCATTCTTAGATCTCGGGTCGAGATCTCTTGTTAGTGTAGGAGAGTTGTAAAAGCCTGAGACTGACGCTCCAGAAGATTCCCCTTTTATTCTGTGGCTGTTGTGTGATATAATTGTTTGTTGCATTTATCAGCACATCATTCGCATCATCCGCATTGCATCGGCACTCCGTTGCCGCCAATTTTCAAAACTCGCATCCATTATTAGTTGTCGATTCTCTTCGTTTTCGTTGTTGTCCCTTTTGAGTCCAACCACACACGCACGCGCCCGCGGCATCAATAAAATATTGTTTTTAAAAGTATCTATAAGATATTCTCGGATTGGGTTGGAACTCGGCGTGCTATCTTGTTTTAATATAGGTAGGCTGCGTGGCAAATTTCATCGCAATCGGAGTCCCTTTGATACCCGAACGGTCGACCGTAGCGGCACCGTCATCGGTTATCGGCGAATGTGCTTTGGTGTTTGAAATCTCGTTGCCGGGCAGCAATCCTCCCTCTCTTCTTATCCCACCACCACTCTACGTAGCCACTAAGCCCACCTAGCCCTAGGGCGCCGCTCGGACCGTCCGATTGGGATCCTACGATCGAAATCAGAGTTAAAACCCTAACCATAACCTCATGTCTATAAATAGACAGCTATATCCGACCTGTTAGTTATCGGCGGACGTTTTCATCGGTTATCGGCGAACGTTTTTTGGTGTTTAAAATCTCGTTGCTAGGAAAAAAACCTCCCTCTCTTCTTAGCCCACCACCACTCTACACAGCCACTAAGTTCACCTAACCCTAGGTCGTAGCTGGAACCGTCCGATTGCGATCCTACGGTCAAAATTGGAATTAATAACCCTAACCATAACCAAGATCTGACATGTAGTCGAAATCCGTTCTAACCCTAACCCTAGCTTCCAACAATAGCCCCTCTTCCCACCTCCTCTCTCCTCCAGACGTAGGGCCCGCCGAGCCCATTCGAGGCCCGCCCTCGGCCCGGGTCCCACCGCCGCTTGGCCCGAGCTCTCGCATCCATGGGAGGAGCCACGGGAGGAGCACTGATACGTCCATTTTGCGTCATGGTTTCACGTTGATATTTATCGCTTCTTTGGCTGTTATTTCACTTCACGGTACTATTCTTATGCCTTTTCTCTCTTATTTTGCAAGGTTTACATGAAGAGGGAGAATACCGGCAAGTGGAATTCTGGCCTAAAAGTGGAGCAAAGTTGAGATACCTATTTTGCGCAACTCCAAACACCGTGAAAATCAACGGAGATTTTTTCCCAATATATAAAAAATAATGGGCCGAAGAAGTGTCAGAGGAGCGCCAGGGGGTGGCCACAAGCCTGCACGGTGCGGCCACCCCCCAGGTCGCCCCATGGGGGCTTGTGGGCACCCTGCTGGCCCACCTGCCCTCCTCTTTTGCTATATGGAGGGTTTCGTCCAGAAAAAAATCAGATGGGAGCTTTTTCGGGGTTTCGCCGCTGCCACGAGGTGGAAATTGAGAAGAACCAATCTAGAGCTCCGGCAGGACGATCCTGCCGCGGAAACTTCCCTCCTGGAGGGGGAAATCATCGCCATCGTCATCACCAACACTCCTCCGATTGGAGGGGGCTCATCTCCAAACCCTAGTTCATCTCTTGTAACCAATCTTCGTCTCGCGACTCCGACTGGTACTTGGAAGGTTGCTAGTAGTGTTGATTACTCTTTGTAGTTGATGCTAGTTGGATTACATGGCGGTAGAGTTTATGTTCAGATCCTTGACGCTACTCATTACACATCTGATCATGATTATGATAATGCTTTGTGAGTAGTTACTTTTGTTCGTGAGGACATGGGATAAGTCATGCTAATAATAGTCATGTGAATTTGGTATTCGTTCGGTATTTTGATATGTTGTATGTTGTTTTTCCTCTAGTGGTGTTATGTGAACGTCAACTAGATAACACTTCACGATTATTTGGGCCTAGAGGAAGGCATTGGGAAGTAGTAAGTAGATGATGGGCTGCTAGAGTTACAGAAGCTTAAACCCTAGTTTATGCGTTGCTTCGTCAGGGGCTGATTTGGATCCACTAGTTTAATGCTAAGGTTAGACTTTGTCTTAATTCTTATTTCGTAGTTGCGGATGCTTGCGAGAGGGGTTAATCATAAGTGGGATGCTTGTCCAAGTAAGGGTAGTACCCAAGAGCCGGTCCACCCACATATCAAACTATCAAAGTAACGAACGCGAATCATATGAACATGATGAAACTAGCATGACAGAAATTCCCGTGTGTCCTTCGAATCATTTTTCCTCCTATAAGACTTTGTCCAGGCTTGCCCCTTGCTAAAAAAGGGATTCGGCAACTTTGCTGCACCGTTGCTACTTTTTTTACTTGTTGCTTGCTACGAATCATCTCACCACACAATCACTTGTTGCCGACAATTTCAGTGCCTGCAGATTTTACCTTGCTGAAAACCACTTGTCCGATCCTTCTGCTCCTCGTTGGCTTCGACACTCTTACTTATTGAAAGGAATACGATTGATCCCCTATACTTGTGGGTCATCAAGACTCTTTCCTGGCGGTGTTGCCGGGGAGTTGATAAGTCTTTGGTAAGTGGAACTTAATAAGGAAACATTCATATAGTGTGCTGAAATTTCTTGTCACTTGTCACTATGGATACTAATCCTTTGAGGGGTTTGTTTGGGGCATCTTCACCTCGAACGGAAGCACAAATAGTTGCTCCGCAACCAGCTGCACCTACTGAAAATATTTGCTTTGAATTTCTTCGGGTATGCTTGAGAAACTGCTGGCAAATCCTTTTACAGGAGATGGAACATCACATCCAGACTTGCATCTAATCTATGTAGATGAAGTTTGTGGTTTATTTAAGCTTGCAGGTGTGCCCGAGGATGAGGTCAAGAAGAAGGTATTTCCTTTATCTTTGAAGGATAAGGCGTTTACATGGTATAGGCGATGTGATGATACTGGATCATGGGACTACAATCGGTTGGAATTGGAATTTCATCACAAGTTTTATCCTATGCATTTAGTACATCGTGATCTGAACTATATGTACAATTTTTGGACTCGTGACTGAGAAAGGATCGCTCAAGCTTGGGGGAGGCTTAAATCAATGCTATATTCATTCCCCAATCATGAGCTCTCGAGATAAATTATCATTCCGAACTTCTATGCTCGGCTTTCTCAAGATGATCGCACCATGCTTGACACTTCTTGTACCGGTTCTTTTATGAAGAGAGATATTGACTTCAAATGGAATTTATTGGAGAGAATTAAATGCAACTCTGAAGATGGGGATCTTGAAGAAGGTAAGGAGTTAGGTATGAATTTCACTTTTGATTGCGTTAAATCCTTTGCTGAGACAAATACTTTTTGTGACTTTAGCGCTAAGTTTGGACTTGACTCTGAGATAGTAGCTTCATTGTGTGAATCTTTTGCTGCTCATATTGATCTCCCCAAAGAGAAGTGGTTTAAATTTCATCCTCCTTTAGAAGTCAACGTAGTTAAACCACTCCAAGTGAAGAGAGAGTCATTGCCTATAATGATCCTGTGGTACCCAGTGCTTACATTGAGAAACCACCTTTCCCTGTTAGGATACAGGATCATTCCAAAGCTTCAACTGGGATACGTAGAGGCTATATTAGAACACTTACACCCCCTGAGAAAATTAGAGTTGAACCTAGCATTGCTATTATCAAAGATCTTCTATCTGAAGAAGTTGAGGGACATAATATTCACTTTTGTGAAGATGCTGCTAGAATTGCTAAACCTCACGTTAGAGATAAACATAGGCCTGTCGTTGGCATGCCTGTGGTTTCTGTTAAGATAGGAGATCATTGTTATCATGGTTTATGTAACTTGGGTGCTAGTGTTAGTGCAATACCTCAATCCTTATACGATGAAGTCAAAGATGAGATTGCACGTGTTAAGATAGAACCTATAGATGTCACTATTCAGCTTGCCAATAGAGATACTATCTCCCCTAAGGGAATTGTTAGGGATGTTGAAGTCTTGCGTGGTAAAATGAAGTATCCAGCTGATTTCCTCGTTCTTGCTACCGCTTAAGATAGCTTTTGTCCCATTATATTTGGCAGACCTTTTCTCAATACCGTCAATGCTCATATTGACTGTGAGAAGCAAACTGTCACTGTTGGCTTTGAAGGTGTGTCACTTGAGTTCAATTTCTCTAAGTTTGGTAGACAACCTCATGAAAAGGAGTTGCCTAGTAGGGATGAAACTATTCCCTTAGCCTCTATTGCCGTGCCTCCTACTGATCCCTTAGAGCAATACTTGCTTGAGCATGAAAATGATATGCATATGGATGAAAGGGATGAAATAGATAGAGTTGTCTTAGTACAATATCCTATCCTTAAGAATAATCTGCCTGTTGAACTGCTTGGGGATCCACCCCCACCAAATGGTGCTCCTGTGTTCGAGATTAAACATTTGCCTGATACTCTTAAGTATGCCTATCTTGATGAAAAGGAGATATATCCTGTTATTATTAGTGCTAGCCTCTTAGAGCAGGAAGAAAAGAAGTAACTAAAAACACTGAGGAAGCACCGTACTGCTATTGGATATACTGTTGATGATCTTAAGGGCAGTAGTCCCACACTATGCCAGCACAAGATCAAAACTGATCCTGAATTCAAACCAGTTGTTGTTCATCAAAGGAGTTCGAATCCTAAGATGAAAGAAGTAGTGAGAAAAGAAATACTAAAGCTCCTGGAAGCGGGTATTATCTATCATGTTGCTCATAGCGATTGGGTGAGTCCGGTGCATTGCGTTCCTAAGAAGGGAGGCATCACCGTTGTCCCTAATGATAATGATGAGTTGATCCCACAAAGGATTATTACTGTCTATAGGATGGTGATTGATTTTAGGAAGTTCAATAAGGCCACTAGGAAAGATCATCACCCTCTACCTTTTATCGACCAAATGCTAGAAAGGTTGTCCAAACACACACACTTCTGCTTTGTACACGGTTATTCTAGTTTCTCCCAAATACCAGTAGCACAATCCGATCAGGAGAAAACCAGTTTCACATGCCCGTTCGGTACCTTTGCTTATAGACGTATGCCTTTTGGCTTATGTAATGCACCTGTCACCTTTCAAAGATGTATGATGGCTATATTCTCTGAGTTTTCTGAAAAGATTGTCGAGGTTTTCATGGATGACTTCTCCGTTTACGGGTCTTCCTTTCATGATTGCCTCAACAACCTTGATCGGGTCTTGCAGAGATGTAAAGACACCAATCTTGTCTTGAATTGGGAAAAGTTCCACTTTATGGTTAATGAAGGCATCGTCTTACGACATAAAATTTCCGAAAGAGGTATTGAAGTCGATAAGGCTAAGGTTGATGTAATCGAGAAAATGCCATACCACATAGATATCAGAGGGATAAGAAGTTTCCTTGGTCATGCTCGTTTCTATAGAAGGTTCATCAAAGACTTCTCTAAGATTTCTAGGCCTCTTACCAATCTCTTTCAAAAGGATATTCCTTTTGTTTTTGACAATGATTGTGAGGAAGCCTTCGAAATACTTAAGAGGGCTTTGATAACTGCACCTATTGTTCAACCACCTGATTGGAACTTGCCTTTTAAGATCATGTGTGACGCTAGTGATTATGCTGTTGGTGTTGTTCTAGGGCAAAGAGTTGATAAGAAGTTGAATGTTATTCACTACGCTAGAAAAACTCTAGACAGTGCCCAGAGAAACTATGCTACTACAGAGAAGGAATTTTTAGCAGTCGTGTTTGCGTGTGAAAAGTTCAGGTCTTACATTGTTGATTCCAAAATCGTTATTCACACCGATCACGCTGCTATTAAGTACCTCATGGAGAAGAAGGACGCTAAACCTAGACTTATCAGATGGGTTCTCTTGCTACAAGAATTTGATCTGAACGTTGTTGACAGAAAGGGTGCTGATAACCGAGTAGCGGATAACTTGTCTAGGTTGGAGAATGTTCTTGACGACCCACAACCTATTGATGCTAGCTTTCCCGATGAGCAACTGAATGTCATCAACGCTTCACGTAGTGCACCGTGGTATGCTGATTATGCAAACTATATCGTTGCCAAATACATACCACCTAGTTTCATGTACCAGCAAAAGAAGAAATTCTTCTTTGACTTGAGACACTACTTTTGGGATGATCCTCACCTTTATAAGGAAGGAGTAGATGGTGTTATTAGACGTTGTGTACCTGAACATAAACAGGGACAGATCCTACAGAAGTGTCACTCTGAGGCCTATGGAGGACACCATGCGGGAGATAGAACTGCACACAAGGTATTGCAATCAGGTTTCTATTGGCCCACTCTCTTCAAGGATGCCCGTAAGTTTGTCTTGTCTTGTGACGAATGTCAAAGAATAGGCAATATTAGCAAACGACAGGAAATGCCTATGAACTATTCACTTGTTATTGAACCATTTGATGTCTGGGCTTTGATTATATGGGACTTTTTCCAAAATCCAATGGGTATACTCACATCTTAGTTGTTGTTGATTATGTAACTAAGTGGGTAGAAGCTATCCCCACTAGTAGTGCTGATCACAACACCTCTATCAAGATGGTGAAAGAAGTTATCTTCCCTAAATTTGGAGTCCCTAGATATCTAATGACCGATGGTGGTTCACACTTCATTCATGGTGCTTTCCGTAAAACGTTTGCTAAGTACGATGTCAACCATAGAATTGCGTCTCCCTATCACCCATTAGTCCAGTGGTCAAGTAGAGCTGCGTAATAGAGAGATTAAACTGATTCTACAAAAGACTTTCAACCGGTCTAGAAAGAATTGGTCTAAGAAGCTCGATGATGCACTGTGGGATTATAGAGCTGCCTATAAGAATCCCATGGGCATGTCTCCATGCAAAATGGTGTATGGGAAAGCATGTCAAATACCTCTTGAGCTAGAGCATAAAGCTTCTTGGGCAATCAAAGAGCTCAACTTCGATTTCGAACTTGCCGGTGAGAAGAGGTTATTTGACATTAGCTCGCTTGATGAGTGGAGAACTCAAGCATATGAGAATGCCTAGCTCTTCAAAGAGAAGGTTAAGAGGTGGCAAGATAAGAGGATACAAAAGCGTGAGTTCAATGTAGGTGATTATGTCTTGCTATATAACTCTTGTTTAAGATTCTTTGCAGGCAAGCTTCTCTCTAAATGGGAAGGTCCCTATGTTGTTGACGAAGTATATCATTCCGGTGCTATCAAGATCAACAACACGGAAGGTAATTGTCTGAGAGTGGTAAATGGGCACAGAATCAAGCATTATATATCATGTAGTCCCATAAATGTTGAAAGCAATATCATCAATACCATAACACCGGAAGAATACCTAAGGGATATTTATGAGCCTGTTTCAGACTCCGAAAACGAAGAGGTATATGTTTCGGTAAGAAAACAGAGTCCAAACATTTCCAACAGGAAATTTTCTCTGTTTAGAATATTTGAAAAAATAAAAAAATTGGAAGTAGTCCGGAAAGTGCGTGAGGAGGCGACAAGCCTGCACGGCGCAGCCCCACCCCCTGGTCGCGCCGTGAGGGCTTGTGGCCACCTCGTGCGCCTTCCGGACTCCGTTTTTGTGCAGGGGACTCCTTCTAGTCTAGAAAAAATCATTATATATACTTTCATTTGGTCTGACCCCCTATCACGTAGATTTCCTCTGTTTTTCGTTTCGAGCTTGTTTCTGTTGCAGATATAGGTCGCCATGAATTCCCCAAAAGCAACTAAGGACAAGATCTTCGAGAAGGTCATCAATCCCTAACTCACGGAAGTGCTGCAGCACCCTCAATCTATTGGGATGCGTGAGGGGATTTTGCACATCTGTGATGTTGAGGGGCCTAAGAAGACTGGAAGCATGGAGACGAGGCTCGTAGCAATGGAGCAACACGTCTTCAAGTGTCAAGGGATGGTGGAGCGTGGACTTAACGCTAACCACATGATGATCACGGAGTTCACCAACAAGCACAAGATGGATGCCAATGACATTGGGAAGCACCTCTCCAGGCTCTATGACAGGGTTGATCAACTCCAGGGCCAGAGCTATGACCTGCAGAACCAAAACTGTGAGTATGAGAATAGATTTAAATCAATATGGTTGGCTGCAAATTTGAGGATTCCGGCGACTCGTTCATCCATCCATGATGGAGCACCTATGCCTTGGAAGATGGAGGATCAAACGCATGTTGCAACAACTCCACCATCACCACCAAAGGAGGACAACTGAGCATTGGTATGTGCAATCCCCTTGGCTTTTGCCAAGCTTGGGGGAGTTTCCCCGGTATCATATCACCATCACATCTTTTTCCTTTACCTTTGTTTTAGTTTTCCTTTTCAGTTTTCTATTTTTCTAGTAGTTTAAAAGTCCTAGTGTTTTAGTCTTGAGTTTTGCTTTGTGTCACCCCCGATGTATTCTTGCTCGTGAGCCTTATAATAAAGAGTGTCTTAGTTGAAGGGCTTTGCCTCTTGCCATGATCAAAAGAGTGAGAATAGAACAAAAGCATGCCTAGAAGTCGATGTTGGACAAGGAAAACAACGTAATGGATTGTGTTTGCTTGGCTCTGAACAATGCTATATGATTACAGATCCCTTAGCATGTGACGATTGCTTCCACCTCACATTAGCCAAAATCCCACACTAAGTAGAGATACTACTTGTGCATCCATAAACCTTCAAACCAGTTTTGCCATGAGTGTCCACCATACCTACCTATGGATTGAATAAGATCCTTCAAGTAAGTTTTCATCGGTGCAAGCAATAAAAGTTGCTCTCTAATATGTATGATCTATTAGTGTGTGGAAAATAAGCTTTATATGTACCTATGGTGAGGAAAACTTAAAAGCGACAGACTGCATAATAAAGTTCTTTATCACATGGTGCAATATAAAGTGATGTTCCTCCGCACTAATAGGACACACATCCAAACCTCAAAAGCGCATGACAACCTCTGCATCCCTCTGCGAAGGGCCTATCTTGTACCTTTACTTTTTTCCCTTGAAAGAGTCAAGGTGATCTTCACCAATTCCATATTTTGCGTTTATCTTGGCTAACGTCATATGCTTGGGAAAGATCTATATTCATATGTCAACTTGGAGGTAGGCATTCATGAATTATTATTGTTGACATTACCCTTGAGGTAAGCAGTTGGGAGGCAAATATAAGCCCCTATCTTTCTCTGTGTTCAGCTGCAACTTTGATCTCATGAGTACCACGTGAGTTGTAGCAATTGTAGAGAACGAAAGAATGATTGAGTATGTGGATTTGCTTTTCAAGCTCTTATTTGACTCTTTCTGATGTTGTGATAAATTGCAATTGCTTCAATGACTAAAGGCTATCGGTTGTTACTTCTCGGTAAGGTTCTTGATCCATGCTTTACTTTGTGAAGGAATTATCAATTTAGCATGAGAGATTGTATGTTGGTATGCTGTTCTGATCATGATCATGATGCATGCATGTTTGTATCTTGTTTAGTCGACACCTCTCTCCCCAAACATGTGGACATATTTATTGAGCTCGGCTTTCGCTTGAGGACAAGCGAGGTCTAAGCTTGGGGGAGTTGATACGTCCATTTTGCATCATGTTTTCACATTGATATTTATCGCTTGTTTGGTTGTTATTTCACTTCAGGGTACTATTCTTATGCCTTTTCTCTCTTATTTTGCAAGGTTTACATGAAGAGGGAGAATACCCGCAACTGGAATTCTGGCCTGAAAGTGGAGCAAAGTTGAGATACCTATTCTGCGCAACTCCAAACACCGTGAAAATCAACGGAAATTGTTTTCCCAATATATAAAAAATACTGGACCGAAGAAGTGCAAGAGGAGCGCCAGGGGGTGGCCACAAGCCTGCACGGCACGGCCACCCCCCAGGCAGCGCCATGGGGGCTTGTGGGCACCCTGCTGGCGCACTTGCCCCCCTCTTTTGCTATATGGAGGATTTCGTCCAGAAAAAAATCAGAGGGGAGCTTTTTCGTGGTTTCGCCGCCGCCACGAGGCGGAACTTGAGCAGAACCAATCTAGAGCTCCGCCAGGACGATCCTGCCGCGGAAACTTCCCTCTCGGAGGGGGAAATCGTCGCCATTGTCATCACCAACACTCCTCTCATCGGAGGGGACTCATCTCCATCAACATCTTCATCAGCACTATCTCATCTCCAAACCCTAGTTGATGTCTTGTAACCATTCTCCGTCTCGCGACTCCGATTGGTACTTGTAAGGTTGCTAGTAGTGTTGATTACTCTTTATAGTTGATGCTAGTTGGATTAGTTGGTGGAAGAGTTTACGTTCATATCCTTGATGCTACTCATTACACCTCTGATCATGATTATGATTATGCTTTGTGAGTAGTTACTTTTGTTCCTGAGGACATGGGATAAGTCATGCTAATAATAGTCATGTGAATTTGGTATTCGTTCGGTATTTTGATATGTTGTATGTTGTTTTTCCTCTAGTGGTGTTATGTGAACGTCGACTACATAAATCTTCACCATTATTTGGGCCTAGAGGAAAGCATTGGGAAGTAGTAAGTAGATGATGGGTTGCTAGAGTGACAGAAGCTTAAACCCTAGTTTATGCGTTGCTTCTTAAGGGGCTGATTTGGATCCACTAGTTTAATGCTATGGTTAGACTTTGTCTTAATTCGTCTTTCGAAGTTATGGATGCTTGTGAGAGGGGTTAATCATAAGTGGGATGCTTGTCCAAGTAAGGGCATGTAACGACCAAGATGCGGTCCTTTCCGATCTGGGGATCGAGGCCCCGAATTGGAAAGGAGCGCATCTAAGCGTCTCGCAAACAGGTAACACAACACATACATAATAATAAAAGATAGACAATCAGGGTTCAATTGCCTTCTCATAAATATATCAGAGTACATCACGCATACAACCAAAGTAGTTCGGCTACGGACTACAAAACAAGAGAAAAGGCTATGCTACCCTGCCTGCTGGCCCACGATCACGACCACGTCTCAATCTTCTGGATATTTCACGTACAGACGGTCGGACTCCTCGTCGTACTGCAACGCCAGCTGCGTGCCGTCGGGATCATCTGTCTCTGGGGTACCTGAACCTGTTGGTATTTTGGAGGAATCCGCGAGCCACGGGGACTCGGCAATCTAAGACCTTGGTGCTAGAACTAGTCAAGTTATTAGGTTGGATAGGGTAGAGTGTTTAAGGTCGCAGCATCCTAAGCTTGATATGGTGGCTATCTTACGTAGAACATTTATGAAGGTGGTCTATAATAGCGGTCGAGAATACTTGATCATTAAGTGATCCTCAACACCTACCTACGTCAATCATAACCCCACCGTGTTCCTCATCGAATAGAGATCTTCGAGGGGACAGTCATGGTTACGCCCATAGTTGACAATTTTATTAGCTTTTGTTTAAGTTATCTAATACCGGAAGTTAACAAAATATTCCAAGTTTCCACATAACCGCGGGCACGGCTTCCCGAAAGATTAAACCCTGCACGGGTGCTCCAACTAGTCCATCACAAACGTACACGAGCCGCAAAGTAATCCTCTATCATGAATCTCGTGATCTCTTCAGATTCCTTAGAGTAAAACCTCAAATCTGGGGAGAACCAAAGCTTCACTGGGATTCCTATACGGATGAGCACAGCGTACAGTGGCCTGATAGACATCTCCCGAGTTGCACCGGGTTGGCCCCGCACACGACTCTAGTTTGGACCAACACTCATGAGGAGCACTGGCCCAGGTTGTTGATTAAATTCCTCAGGGTAGCTATTCCCTATGCACATTATTATTAAGTGATTAGCAAAATTAACACCAATGTTGGGTCCTGCCGGACAAGGCTTAACACTACGCGATTTATCAAGGGGGTCCCCATAACAACCCCGAATGTGTTAGGAGCGATCATTATGGAATCAAACACCGGTAGCCGGTAACTATGGCGACAATAACGGAACAAAGCACCCGGCAAAAGGCTAGGCCTTCCGTTATTTACCAAGTATATACGTGCATTAATTAAATAACAGAATTTAAGATAATGATATCAAGCTCATGTTATCACATGAGACAAGGCACCTGCATCTAGCAACGCTAACATTAGTAGCTGAGCAAAGCCTACTTAGCCATTCAAGTTTGCTAGGAAGGGATCAGTGTTTGGGTTCATGGCATGTCAAGAGGCACATATTTCAGTGGTAGGCAGCGAGCATATGACAAGGAAATGTAATCTAGCATAACAAGTCTAGAGATGGAATCAAGGTCATATCATCTTACCTGTCAGATCCTCAGCTTCGAATGGTTCTTGATCGTCCTGCACGTACTCTCCTGACTCCACGTATTCGTTCTCCGATCCCAGTGCTACCCAACATAAGAATAACATCCAATGAACAAAAGCACCTCAAGATGCAACAATCACATGATGCATGAGATGAATATAAGCATGCATCACTATTTCTATCACTTGCACAAGCATAAGGAGTAAATACATGTTCCTGGACAGAACTTCATGCTAACCTACTTTGACATGCATGAGAATGAAATGATCAGATGCGTCTCGTGAAAATGATGCAAAACTATATAAAGAACATTACAATCGGAGCTACGGATCAACGGGAATCAACGAAACAAGATATGAAGCCCTACGTAACAAAATCATCACCACACACTCAAATGGCACAACTCTGGTATTTCCAGGTTGCCAAGACATAAAAAAATCCATCATGGATGGTGTGGAGCAAAGAAGACACCACAAGATCAACTAAGCACTCACAAACATCAAAATGACAAAACTACACAATCTGCCATAAACTGCATCATAGCACTTTGTGAGCTACATGCAAAGCACCTACAGCCACCAAACTATGACAAATAATATATGTGGTTGTAGCTAGCCAACAATACTACAAGCACAAGCAAGAATCACACAAAAAGGAATTAAACACAGAAAATTACAAGGCTGCAAACTTGCCCAAAAACATCTGTTTTCAGGGACTTAGTGAAAATTCCAGATTCTCAATTTTTGTCTATGCTCTGAAGCATTTTGACAGCAGCCAAAACAATACCTACCGGACTCCAAATGACATGAAATTTTACAGGGATCTAGAAAAACATATCAGGTCCAACTTTGTAGTTGGAAGCTAAGGCTACATCACAACACAATGACCAGCACAACTTAATCAACAGGAGAAGAAAATATAAACAGATTCTCAGATTTTCACTAATCTGGAATTTCAGCCACATGCCTACTTTGAGTGCGCATAACATGCACATATGGAATCCTAATCATGATATGATACCAACAATAGGTAGAGGGGGTCACCCTCTACTAACAGAACCAAGAAACAAGCACAAAGGCTCACCACAACTCATGGAACCAAGCTCCAAACTTAGAAGAAAATGAAAATATGTCATCTACAGAAAATTTTCCAATGGAAAAACTGAGTTCACAAATGTGTTACTTGGTAGATTCTACCACAAAATCATATATAATATACGTACACTTGTTTAGAGAAAGTGGCCACAAACTAGGGAAGAAAACTACATAGATTCCTACAAATTGAATAGTGCAACATTTCATGTGCACTCACTAGATCAACTACCACATAACTATGCTCATGTGCACAAAGACAATATGGACATGAGTGTTTTAACCCCATGTTTGTGTCATGCACCTCAGCATCACAACCACTTCTCTCACTAGATCACCCACACACACACATCATGCCCTCTCTCATATTAACATGAGGGGGTGCACAAGTAGCAAGTCGGGCTGTTTCACCACACACACAAGCTTTCTCATGTTCTCCTGAAAGGCACATCATGCCTTGGGCATGTGTGAGACACACACACACAAGCACACCACAACACATGAGCAACTAAATACACCCACACACAAGTTATGTGGGGGGGAACCCACACACACACACATACACATCTCTTGCACAAGCTAGTGATTAAGATGAACTGTCATACACAAGTCAAGCACCTCACAAACATCACATATGGTAGAAGTTCCACACATGCACTACACTAACTTGCAAATACCTACACACTCATATATACACATGCTAGCAAAAATACTTAGCTAGCAATACTAGCAACTCCTGCTGTTGGAGGTAGCAAAGGAAAATCAAATACCCACAAGATAGATCTACACCCTACTTCCATCTCTGCAAGTTTACAAAGCCAAAACAGAAAGACTGCAACAAAAAAATTAAAAGGTACTGGTGGGGAATCGAACTCCAGAGCCCCTGGTCCAAGCCACATACCCAAACCACTCTCCTACTGTCATCGTTTTGACAAAGAGAGAGGAACAGAGCAGGTTAACCCCTCCCTGTTGCTGCTACTGCTATCGATCAAAGAAAAGAAACCCAAAAAGGGGGGTGCACCAACTGGGACTCGATCCCTGCACGTCTCGTAACTCCCAGGGCTCTCTACCACTACGTACGAATGCGATAACTGACAGAGAAGAGCACCACAACAAGAAAACTACTGCTACTGTCCATCTGCCTACAGGGGAGCACCGGCGGCAGGGAGACCGACGGGGCTGTCTCGCCATTGCTGCTGCTGCTGCGCCAAGAGGAGAGCCCCTACAGAGATCGCTACAAGGGGGAGAAGCCCCTACTAGGCCACATCCCTACCGCACACAGCTAACAACACACACACAAACACTACGCCGGATCTTTTCCTAACAGAGTTTACTCCGGCGAGCCCATGTTCGATCTAAGTAGCGAGAAGGAGGGAGGAAGGAGGGAGGAGCTCCTGCTCACCTAGGGGAAGGAGGAAGGGCGCCGATCGACGGAGAAGTCACTGGAGGGGAAGAAGATCGCCGATGAAGAAGCCCCTGTCGTTGAACCGAAGCAGAGGAACACGGAGGGAGTCCACCGAGAGCGCGCCATTGACGTGGAGCTGCCCGTGGATGAGGTCGCTCCCCGGCCTCACCAAGGATGGGAATGGAGCGCGGGCTCCTACCCCGTGCCCCTGGACATGGCCGCCGGCGCTGCTCGACGGAGACGGCGAGGTAGACGCGGCGGGGCTGATCTCTCTCTCTCTCTGCTACTCGTACACAGGCTTACCAGGAAGAGGGAGGAGAGATGGGGAAAGGAGAGAGGTGGCAGCGGCGGATGAGGGAGAAGAGGGAACCCTAGTTTCGAGGAGGCACGGACGCCAAGATTAATAGGGAGCCTCGACGTTAGTGCCTCACGGCGCTTGCATGCTCTCTCCGATGGTCTGACGGAAAGACACAGAAGGGGAAAACGGCGTCACAGAAGAAGAAGATTGCCTCGCTGGGCTCCTGGCGCACGAGAGGGAGAGGAAGGGATGGCCCGGCCGATGGGATGAGCCCACAGGTGGCGCCATATAGAAAGAAAACACCCTGGACTCTTTCTATTTACAGAAAATAACAGAGAAGAAAGAAATGCTCAGGGATATGTACTGGGGTGGGGATAAAAATACAACAAAAAGGCCCCTGTGCTTGGAAAAATCCAACCTATTTGATTAAAAAGCAAAAATGAATATTAGGGCAATTGAATATTTTACAAAACAGCAATAAGTGGGCTGTTTTGTAATTATCTTGCACCTGTCAAAGCTAAGTTAAAACAAAGACTTCAGTTCACCACACCCAACTCAAATCAACCTAAATCATAGGCATTTTTAAAACAGAAAAGGAAGAAGAGTTTTCTGGAGCTAGGAATAAAAGAGAAAGGAAAGGTTTTAAAACCTATGCCATCCCAAGGTTGCTCCTACTAGCTCAAGGCACACTTCACACAAGGTCATAACTTACATCACCCATAAGATCACATGAAACCACAAGGTGCATAACCACAAGATCACAACCATCACATGAAATGATATGACCATATTGCAACAACACCTAACACATGACATGATATGATATGCATGCAAGCAAGGGCAGAAATAATGATGAGCCAACACATGAAATGATGGAAGCAATAGGACTCTCTCATAACATGTCAAGGTGGTCCCACATGGAAGGTTACAAAAAGGGAAAGCTTTACACTTGGGGCACTACAAATTCTCCCAGACTACAAGGAAGATCTCCTCCTCGAGATCTAAGACTGAAAAAATGGGAAATTCAGAACGGAGGTGATCCCCGCGTTCCCATGTGGCCTCTTTATCGGAATGATGTGACCACTGCACTTTTAGAAATTTCACGGACTTGCTACGGCCCTTGCGCTCAGTCGCCTCGAGAACCGCAACTGGATGTTCACGATAAGAAAGGTCAGGCTGAAGGTCGATGTCTTGAAGATGAATAGTGCGCTCGGGGGTCTTGAAGCACCTCCGAAGCTGAGAAACATGGAACACATCATGGACATTTGCAAAGGTTGACGGGAGCTCAAGCTGGTACGCAAGGTCGCCTCTCTTGCCGACCACTCTGAACGGACAAACGAAACGAGGAGCAAGCTTGCCTTTGATGCCAAAGCGCTGCATACCCTTCATAGGCGACACCTTGAGATAGACGAAGTCATCAAGCTCATAAGACATGTCACGGTGCTTGCTATCATAATAGCTCTTCTGACGGGACTGAGCTGCTCTGAGGTTGTCGTGAATGATCCGACACATCTCCTCAGCTTCTTCTATCAAATCATTGCCAAGGATCTGATGCTCGCCGGTCTCGTACCAGTTGAGAAGGGTACGGCACTTCCTGTCATAGAAAATTTCAAACGGAGCCTTGCCAGAACTAGCTTGATAATTGTAGTTATACGAGAACTCCGCCATAGGCAGACAATCTTCCCACTTCATGCCAAAAGAGATAACACAGGCTCTCAGCATATTCTCAAGAACTTGATTCACTCTCTCCACTTGACCACTAGTCTGAGGATGGAATGCTGTGCTGAAGCGGATCTTCGTGCCCATAGCAGACTGAAAGGAGTCCCAGAACATGGAAGTGAAGATACTTCCGCGATCCGAAGAGATCAACATAGGCACGCCGTGCAAAGAGACAATCCTGGAGGTGTACAACTCTGCGAGCTGAGCTGCTGACATGGACTCCTTGACTGGAAGAAAATGAGCCACTTTACTCAACTTGTCGATGACAATGAAGATGGCATCATTACCCTTCTTGGACTTCGGAAACCCGGTGACGAAATCCATCTCAATGTGATCGAACTTCCACTCGGGAATCGGTAATGGCTGCAATAGGCCTGCTGGGCGTTGATGCTCTGATTTCACCCTTCGACATACATCACATTCATCTATGAACTGAGCAATCTCACGCTTCATACGAGTCCACCAGAAGGTCTGCTTCAAGTCATGGTACATTTTGGAGCTTCCAGGATGAATAGATAGCAGAGAGTTATGATCTTCCTCAATGATTACCTTCCTGAGATCACTTTTCGGGACGACAAGGCGATCCTCGAAGAACAACGTGTCTCTGGCATCAACAGTGAAGCACTTATACTTGGGAAGACTCTTTCCCACGCCAATCTTTACCTTCTTCACCATAGCGTCAAGAAGCTGTGTTGCTCGCACCTGATCTTCCGAGGTAGGAGAGATCTGAAGGTTTGCAAGAAATCCCTGAGGTACTAGCTGAAGGTTGAGCTTCCTGAAAGACTCACAAAGACCAGGCTGGAGAGGTTGCAGAATCAAACTGTTGCAATATGCCTTCCTGCTCAAAGCATCCGCCACGACATGAGCTTTGCCTGGCGTGTACTCAACACTTGGATTAAAATCCTGGAGCATTTCTACCCACCGTGGTTGCCGAATATTCAAGTTAGGCTGAGTGAAGATGTACTTGAGACACTTGTGATCGGTGAAAGCTTAAACCTTACGTTCCAACGAGAGGTGTCTCCAAGTCATCAGAGCGTGTACCACAGCTGCTAGCTCAAGATCATGCACATGATAGTTCTTCTCCGCTGGATTCAACTACCTCGAGGTATAAGCAACCACCTTCTTATCTTGCATCAGGACTGCACCAAGACCCTGGAGACAAGCGTCGCAGAAGACTTGGTAAGGCTTGGAATCATCCGAAGGGACCAATTCTGGAGTGGAGGTAAGCTTCTCTTTCAGTGTATCGAAGGCCAGTTGACACTCTGGAGACCAAGCATACTTAACACCCTTCTGAAGAAGACTTGAGAGCGGCTTGGCGATCTTGGAGAAGTTCTCAACGAAACTTCTGCAATATCCAGCAATCCCGAGAAAGCTTTGAAGCTTCTTCACATTCTGCGGAGACTCCCATTCAACAATGGCCTGAACCTTGGACGGATCAACTTTAATGCCCTCGGCAGAGATAATGTGCCCAAGATACACCACTTGTTTTAGCCAGAACTCGCACTTGGAAAACTTGTCATACAGCTTGTACTCTCTCAGCTTATCAAGCACCAACCTGAGATTTTCTTCATGTTCTTCCTCAGTTTCAGAAAAGACCAAAATGTCGTCGAGATAGAGCAAGACAAAGTCATTCTTGAACGGAGAGAATATATAGTTCATCCATCGACAGAATGTCGGAGGAGCATTTGCCAAACCAAAAGACATGACCGCATACTCATACGTGCCAAAAATAGTCCTGAAGGCAGTCTTCGGAATATCTTCCTCGCGAATGCGAATCTGATGATAGCCCATCCTGAGATCAAGCTTGGAGAAGACCTTAGCACCTTTCAACTATTCGAACAAATCAGTTATGTTCGGAAGTGGATATTTGTTCCGTATTTTCTTCTTGTTCAATGGACGGTAATCGACACACAGCCGGTACGTGCCATCCTTCTTCTTGACAAATAGAACACCACAGCCCCACGGAGACGAGCTCGGTTTGATCAAACCCAAACGCTCCTGCTCATCGAGTTGCCTCTTAAGTTCCTTCAATTCTTCTAGACCCACCTTGTACGGCCGTTTGCACACTCGCTCTTTGCCTGGCTCTAGCTCAATCACAAACTCAACTTCTCTGTGTGGAGGCATGCCTGGCAACTCTTCATGAAACACATCTTCATATTAGCAGACCACTGGACTTGCGAAATAGGATTGATCTCACCCTTTTCATTCAAAGAGAACAGACGGATTGTATCATCGTGCGCCGCGAATATAATCACGTCTTCCGAAGAGTGGGTAAGCTTGACTTCTTTGGCTTCACAATCAATTGACGCCTTGTTCATGGCCAGCCAGTCCATACCAAGAATCAAGTCCATGTCGGAATTACCCAAGACAATAGGAGATGCCAGAAAAGCATAAGCGTCCATCTTGACAGAAAATCCGGAACCAGACAATTGGAATTCATCAATCTCCCAGGAGAAACTATTGACATAGGCTTAACCAAATCTTGACAAACAAACTCATGCTTTGCAAAGAATGGACGGGACATGAAGCAATGTGATGCACCAGAATCAAATAACAGTTTAGCAGGAATATCATTGACGACGAGGTTACCCATGATCACATCAGAGGAGTTGTCTGCTTTAGTTGCATTCACCATGTTGACTCGAGCTGATCTAGGGTTGAAATTGACAAGAGCGTTTCTTGGAGGTTTTCCTGGAGGAGGAGGCGACAGTCGGAGCTGAGAAGTACACTTGTTGGCATAGTGCCCCTTCTGCCCACACTTGTGACAAGTGACGTCTGCTGGCTGCCGGTACTGAGTCTGGGGAGGCCCTTGCTTCTGATGCTGGTATCTCTGCTAGAAGACAGGGTTGGGTGGGTGGGAAGAACCACGACAACCTGAGTGCTTAAGCTGCTATGAGTGCCGAGGAGGAGGAGGAGACACCCAAAACTTCTGTTGCTTCTGAACCACCTAAGTCGAGGAAGAGCTGGAATCTCTGAAGCGCTTCTTAGAATTCTCCACCTTGAGCAAGGCTGCCTCTGCTCTGAGAGCTAGGTCGTAGAACTTTTCGAACTTGTCATGATCGTGCAAGGCAAGAGCTAACTGTAAATCTTCTTTCAAGCCACCTCTGAACTGATAAATCTTGCTCTCTGGTCAGGGATATCCTGCAGCGCGTAACGGGCCTGCTCGTGGAATTAAATGTTGTACTTGTACACGGAATTGCCACCCTCCTTGAAACGCATGAACTTCTCACGCATCTCCTCCACAAAGCTGGAAGGGATGTAGTGGGACCTGAAGTCACGACAGAACTCATCCCAGGAAATCACCCCTGGCGCCTCTGGAGTCCTTCAGCTGCCACCATATAGAGGCATGCCCCTTCAACTGGAACATTGCAAACTTGACATAATCCTCCAGACGCACATTGCTACACTCGAAACGTTCGTTCATATCACGGATCCAATCTTCTGCATCGAATGGCTGGTCGCATGAAGTGAACGTCTTTGGCTGGTTCGACAGGAACTAACTCAGACTCGCAAACTGATTTCCACCATGCTGAAAATTGCCTTGCAGTTGGTTGGCTCTCTCTTGCAGCAACTGTATCAGCATCTGGGTGTTTGCATTAGTAGAAGCCATCACCTCTTGCCAGGGCTCTGCAGGAGGAGGCGGCGGCGGCGGAGGATTCTCCGGAGGAGGAAGTGGAGGCGGCATATCCTCACGCCCTGGATTTTGATGAGTTGGTGGAGCCATCCTGAAGACGGACAACATATTAGCCCACAACATGACTTAAAGATATTGCTAAATCAAAAGATAGGAATAAGCAATTGCACTCGAACAAAATAGTAAGAATGCTTCCTCAAAGTGACAGACGACAAAATTCCGAATAAGACTACTGAAACAAATATGAGCTAGCACTGCTCGGAACAAACATATGATCGAGGTTTCCCCAACCTCCATCATGCATCTGTAGGAAGATAGTCCTATAAGATACTACTTGATATCCCACCTATGAATTCCCGAAATAACTGGTCATGCAATCTGATACAAGGAGTATATCACACAACTCTTAAACTAACCCGTCACCTGGATCACATCCGTCAACACACAACCAGCATCTCGGACCTTCATCTACAACAGACCCTCGTGATCACAACGATACTAAGTATGGTAGTACTCCCGAACAATCTGCACCGGTACTGGGGACATCGGGGTTATGTCGCCACTACCAGTATTGAAGCAATAACGAACATCCTTCGTTCTTAGATACTCAGAAATCTGAATGATGGCGATGTGCGCAAGAATCCCCTGGAGCTCAACTCCTCGGAAGAAAATCAAAGCAGACAGGAGGCACCAAGACAGGACTCCGTCACATCGAAATCATATAGATTTCACAAATACCCGCGTGATCCTATAATTTTTTTGAGTGAGAAGAGGAGTAGAATTAAAGATTTCCTAAGAAGGGAAGCTCACCAGAGCATAGAAGAGGAGAAAAAAGAATCCTACTCTCCGATATAACTTAGACTCAAAACATTTACTAGACTCTACTCGGCCAAGTACGATCACACAAAGGTTCCTATGGTCGTAAGGCTCTGATTACCAACTTGTAACGACCAAGATGCGGTCCTTTCCGATCTGGGGATCGAGGCCCCGAATTGGAAAGGAGCGCATCTAAGCGTCTCGCAAACAGGTAACACATCACATACATAATAATAAAAGATAGACAATCAGGGGTTCAATTGCCTTCTCATAAATATATCAGAGTACATCACGCATACAACCAAAGTAGTTCGGCTACGGACTACAAAACAAGAGAAAAGGCTATGCTACCCTGCCTGCTGGCCCACGATCACGACCACGCCTCAATCTTCTGGATAGTTCACGTACAGGCGGTCGGACTCCTCGTTGTACTGCAACGCCAGCTACGTGCCATCGGGATCATCTGTCTCTGGGGTACCTGAACCTGTTGGTATTTTGGAGGAATCCGCGAGCCACGGGACTCGGCAATCTAAGACCTTGGTGCTAGAACTAGTCAAGTTATTAGGTTGGATAGGGTAGAGTGTTTAAGGTTGCAGCATCCTAAGCTTGATATGGTGGCTATCTTACGTAGAACATTTATGAAGGTGGTCTATACTAGCGATCGGGAATACTTGATCACTATGTGATACTGAACACCTACCTACGTCAATCATAACCCCACCGTGTTCCCGATCGAAGAGAGATCTTCGAGGGGACAGTCACGGTTACGCACACAGTTGGCAATTTTATTAGCTTTTGTTTAATTTATCTAATACCCGATGTTAACAAAATATTCCAAGTTGACACATAACCGCGGGCACGGCTTTACGAAAGATTAAACCCTGCAGGGTGCTCCAACTAGTCCATCACAAACGTACACGGGCCGCAAAGTAATCCTCTATCACGAATCTCATGATCTCGTCGAATTCCTTAGAGGAAAACCTCTACTCTGGGGAGAACCAAAGCTTCACTGGGATTCCTATACACAAGATACATCGCTAAGGTAAGACAAGACTAGCAGGACCTCCCGACGTGTCGACGACCCTAATAAGAGCCGCGTATCTCAGTCTTAGGACACGACGGATGAGCACAGCATACAGTGGCCTGATAGACATCTCCCGAGTTGCCCCGAGTTGGCCCCGCACACGACTCTAGTTTGGACCAACACTCATGAGGAGCACTGGCCCGGGTTGTTGATTAAATTCCTCGTGGTAGCTATTCCCTATGCATATTATTATTAAGTGATTAGCAAAATTAACACCAATGTTGGGTCCTGACGGAGAAGTCTTAACACTACGCGATTTATCAAGGGGGTCCCCATAACAACCCCGAACGTGTTAAGAGCGATCATTATGGAATCAAACACCGGTAGCCGGTAACTATGGCGGCAATAACAGAACAAAGCACCCACAGAAGGCTAGGCCTTCCGTTATTTGCCAAGTATATAGGTGCATTAATTAAATAACAGAATTTAAGATAATGATATCAAGCTCATGTTATCACATGAGTCAAAGCACCTGCATCTAGCAACGCTAACATTAGTAGCTGAGCAAAGCCTACTTAGCCATTCAAGTTTGCTAGGAAGGGATCAGTGTTTGGGTTCATGGCATATCAAGAGGCATATATTCCAGTGGTAGGCAGTGAGCATATGACAAGGAAACGTAATCTAGGATAACAAGTCTAGAGATGGAATCAAGGTCATATCATCTTGCCTGTGAGATCCTCAGCTTGGAATGGTTCTTGATCGTCCTGCACGTACTCTCCTGACTCCATGTATTCGTTCTCCGATCCCGGTGCTACCCAACATAATAATAACATCCAATGAACAACAGCACCTCAAGATGCAACAAGCACATGATGCATGAGATGAATATGAGCATGCATCACTATTTCTATCACTTGCACAAGCATAAGGAGTAAATACATGTTCCTGGACAGAACTGCATGCTAACCTATTTCTACATGCATGAAAATGACATGATCAGATGCGTCTCGTGAAAATGCTCCAAAACCATATAAAGAACATTACAATCGGAGCTACGGATCAACGGGAATAAATGAAACAAGATATGAAGCCCTACGTAACAAAATCATCACCACACACTCAAATGGCACAAGTGTGGTATTTCCAGGTTGCCAAGACATAAAACAATCCATCATGGATGGGGTGGAGAAAAGAAGAACACCACAACATCAACTAAGCACTCACAAACATCAAAATGACAAAACTACACAATCTGACATAAACTGCATCATAGCACTTTGTGAACTACATGCAATGCACCTACAGCCACCCAACTATGACAAATAATATATGTGTCTGTAGCTAGCCAAGAATACTACAAGCACAAGAACCAATCACACAAAAAGGAATTAAACACAGAAAGTTACAAGGCTGCAAACTTGCCCAAAAACATCAGTTTTCAGGGACTTTGTGAAAATTCCAGATTCTCACTTTCTGTCTATGCTCTGAAGCATTTTGACAGCTGCCAAAACAATACCTACAGGACTCCAAATGACATGACATTTTACAGGGAGCTAGACAAACATATCAGGTCCAACTTTCTAGTTGGAAGCTAAGGCTAGATCACAACACAATGACCAGTACAACCTCATCAACAGGAGAAGAAAATATTAAATTATTCACAGACTTAGTGAAAATCTCAAATTTTCACTAATCTCGAATTTCAGCCACATGCCTACTTTGAGTGGGCATAACTTGCACATATGGAATCCTAATCATTATATGAGTCCAACAAGAGGTAGAGGGGGTCACCCTCTACTAGCACAACCAAGAAACAAGCACAAAGGCTCACCACAACTCATGGAACCAAGCTCCAAACTTAGAAGAAAATGAAAATATGTCATCTCCAGAAAATGTTCCAATGGAAAAACTGAGTTCACCAATGTGTTCCCTGGGAGATTCTACCACGAAATTATATATAATATGCATACACTTGTTTAGAGCAAGTGGCCACAAACTAGGAAGGAAAACTACATAGATTCCTACAAATTGAATAGTGCAACATTTCATGTGCACTCACTAGATCAACTATCACATAGCTATGGTCATGTGTACAAAGACAATATGGACATGAGGGTTTGAACGCCATGTTTGTATCATGCACATCAACATCACAACCACTTCTCTTACTAGATCACCCACACACACACACATCATGCCCTCTCTCATATTAACATGAGGACGTGCACAAGAACCACCCAAAGTCTGTAGACAGAACCTATTGTTGATGTTCCTAGTCGCAGCAGAGCTTGTATGATTAGGAAAGCAATGGATGGTGACTGATGGGATGCTGGTCGACGCAATAGACAAGGTTTCCAGACTTGCGTGGCATCAGGGTGGTCGCAACCGTGGTGATCACGATGCTGGCATGCCACAGAGCGCACTCTGTGCAGCTCTAGTGACAGTCGAATCGCCCCGAGCCATCAATCGCTGCCCCACCCTTGTCTTAAGCGCCGACAAGGTCCCTGGTAGCCGCGTGGCACCTCCCGAACCCTCTGGTTCGCCGGAGAAGGCCGCCGTCGCTCACGGCCAAGCTCCACCACGGGCAGCACAATGGGTTTCGGCCACTATGGTCGTCCGCAAGACATTAATGGCTCCGAACCCGTCTCGTCGCTCCCCTGACCTCCTCCATCACCTCACCCCCACGCCAAGACATCCAACTCACCGTACTTGCTCCAGTGGCAAGCTCGAGCCTCGCCGCTTCGGGAGAGCTCGGCAACGGTCGTCGCTGGCCTATATAAGGCGCTGTCCAAACCCCTCCTAGCTCTCACCCCTCTCCTCCACCCCTGGATTAGCCCTAGACACCCTAGCAAGACCCGGGAGCTCGTCTCCCTCAGCTCCGGCGACAAGATCCGCCGCCAAATCACCTCCGTCGCCAGCCTCCTCCGTCCTTCCCCAGTCGAATCCAAGGCCATCAGTGTGTTCCCTTGGTCCCTCTGGTGCTCCTCGAGCTTCGGTGAGTCGGATACCTGCCCGAACCGTCACCGTCGACGACCATCGTAGCCTCCACCCGCCGAAGAAGAAGGGGAGACGCCGTCCGACCACCTCCAAAGGAGCTATGGGTACAGGGAGGACCGCTGTCGAGAGCCCGTTCCATTCCCGTCATCTCCCAGCCTCGCTACCGTCTCTATCGCCAGTGAGCGTTGCCGGTGAGCCGCCCTCCTCTGTTCCCCCTCCTATCTCTGTGTTTTAAAAGGGGCAGGACCCACCTGCCAGTGTCTAAGGCCCGCGGCCGAAGCGTTAAGTGGAGCCGCCCCTCCACTTTACGCCGTCGTCGTGGCCCCTCCCAGATTTATATTTATTTTATTTATTCTAGATTCAAACAGAAACTTTGACCATTTAAATCTTTTTATTTACAAGTCCAAATCACTTGATTCTTTTTGCATTGAGTTGGTATTGGAATTCTTTACAATCTGGTAAATTTTGGTATTTTTCCCTCACTCATAGAATTTCTGGCTAATAAGAAGGTATTTAATGCTTTTCCTTTTCTTTTGCTATTTCAAACAAATTTTCAGAGGGAAACTTTGAAGACCAGGAGTGTTTGAACAACCCCACTGATCAAGGCAAGCCATAATATCCATGTGATGTAGTTTTTCATAGCATAACTCACATCTTCATGCATCATACTTGCTTAACTTGCTATGAAACAATCATTTAATAAACAATCATTTAGAGATATATGCTTATGGTTATGAACCACTATGGTTTTATGACATGGTGGATGATCATGAGTCACCTGACCGGGCATAATCGTACAACCACCTCTTGCCAGTATGGGAAGGCTGTGACTTGGGCTGTCCGCGTGATCTCTCACCGATATGCCCCAAAGAGGGAGGGTTATGCACGCGTGCCACCTTGGCTCGGTGGGCGGTGATAACCCTGTGAGCCCAGTTAAGTTGAGTTGGGCCCGTCCTTGGTTGGGACAGTTTTGTTTGGCCACGACGGTGGAAGGTGTCATGAGGACACATGTGTCATGAGGACACAGGCCCACCCAAGGCAGGAGTCCAGAAGGGAGTGGTTGCCGGGGATATGATCAGAGAGTCATGGGTCAGGCAAGTTGCGTTGGAGCAATGTTGGTCCACCCGAATTGGATCATGAGGTCAGTGCTCCAGAGTGTGGGTAAAGTGTGCAACCTCTGAAGAGTTCAAAACTATTCGAATAGTCGTGCCCATAGTAATGGACAGCCACACCAGACCTCAGTAGATGGTCAACCATGTGGATGTTAGTAATGATGGAAGAACCCTCCAGTTGAGAGGAGATGTTGATAAGCATTGCGGTGGTTGTGAGACTACCCCGGACATGAGTAAGTGGATGTTATAAATCCAAGTGGTATTATTCCTAATTTGTTGTCATGCTGTTGTTTGCTGCATTGCTTGGTTATTATGAGCTTGCGAGTACGTTCCAAGTACTCACCTGGCGTATCATGCCAGATGCAGGAGAAGCCGAGGACGGAGGTCCTGATGATGCATACTAGGAAGTGTCCACAGCAGTGTCCCTATGTATGGAGTTGCCGCTATGTTCCGCTACGCCGTAGAAGTACTTAGTAGTTTCGAGGCCCCACTATGTCTCATAAATAATGTAGATATTGTGCAGCACCAAGGGTGTCTTTGGCCTCGCTATCATTGTAAGATATGTATTTGTAACCTTATGCTATCAATAAAGTCAGTTCAGTTCTGTGCCAAGTTGTTGAGTGTTTTCAGAAGACATGATCTCTGGGTTGGAAACACTGGTAATCTGAGTCGTTGAATCGGGGTGGCACATCATCCCGATCTTCATCCGTGTCTTCATCGTCGTCATCTCCGGCTAGGACCCAAAACTGACCTTCGAAATGGTGGTGGTCTCATCTACCTTACAAATCCGTTGCTCACGAGATAGGATCGACAAACACCTCCGGTATGCCACCAAGGGGTTGTTCCCGTGGCGACTGGATCTCCCCAACAATGAAAAGATAAACATTGATCAACATCCGATCCACCAATACAACTGATTCCTCCTCTCCTAGATACCTGCCAGCCAAAATATCATCATCAGAATCGATTACTATGATCCACCTCGATGGAATGTGAAGGTTTAGAGCCCCCCGTTGGTGAGCTCACTTTTCACCATCGGTGGTAGGCGAGTACCAGGCCACCCATATCAATAGAGAGGTGTGGTCCTCGACTCCTGGCCCTCCATGCATGACCGACGCCATGTTCCCATAAACGCCGACGTAAGATCAGACAGAAGGGACGAGGTCCCAGACCCAGCGTACGTAATCCACCAGTGGTGGAATAGGCGGTGGAGACGCATGGGCGGGTGTTGCCCTTCCCGTCATCCCTTCGGTCACCTCTACAAAAACTGAATTAGTCACAGGTTGAAACCTAGGAGCTTATCTAAAATTGGGGGGAGCATTTCACTTCCCCGGCCTCTGCACCAACGGGGAATGCACACAACCTTTTAAGTACGATTAATAATATTTTTAATCTCGGTTACACTCAAGCCTAGTACTTAATAAATTCATGAGTACGAGAAGAGCCTGGTCCTCAAGAATAAATAGGAACATAAATTTGCCTCCGTGAGGATTCAAATAGAGTGTTTGGTTTGTACATCCACTCCCCCAACCAGTTGAATCACTGTTGTGATAGTTGAACAAATGGCTACCCTAGAGTTAATATTTCTCCAACATAAGCATCTTGTAATGTTAGATGGTCAACGCTGCAACCAGGATCTCTTGAGATGTGATCTGTACAGTAAACAAAATATTTTTGAGATGGTTTATAGAAACTCACAGAAAGCTACATTCTCCAACAACAATTATAGATTCAGGTAATATTTTTTCGGCTATACAGAATCATGTATCTGAAATAGTAATACAAAGTTACAATACCATAACTCATGTTGGATCTTGCATAATTATATAGATTACTACATAATAGTCATGTTACTGAAACAATACACAAGGATAAGAAAATAAGAGTGGTAATTCTTCGACATAAAACTTGTAGTGTCACTTTGATTCCTATGGCCAGTTGTCGTGGCAAGAGTTTTATTGCAAGAAAAAAATCTTGGAACAAATCTAAATCCTTATATCCATAATTAAAATCTACACACCTGAAAATAAAAAACAGGGACCAATAGAACAAAATAGAGAAACTGAAAAATAGTTCTTATTTAAATAACCATTTCCCTATCACGGCGAAGGGTAATCAATGATGTGAGAATTCGGACTGGAACATGTGGAACCTCCCTTGTATCTGAGTTAAAATCATCCCTACAAAATGGTGTCTCATGTTAAAAGCCAACCATGGTCCAAACGTTTGGTCTTGGACATGTAAGCCCTAGTTGCTTCTGGCTACATTTCCTCAGACTTTTGAATGTCTATTTTATCTGTAAGAACAATGTCATACATTTATCAGGCTAATCAACTGATTAATAATGGGAAAATCATATTGGAACGAAAAAAGCGGGTACATATGGAGAAACTTGGCTTTGATTGCTCTGCTTCTCAAATGGTCAAGGACATGCTACTTTATAACGAAAAAAATAATTCTCTCACAAAGAGATATGTGTGCACTAAATCATGCAAGCCCATCATATTTTATTAAAAAGTGGCATCTTCATTCATAAAACACAAATAGGTGTGCCTTTGTTTTTATATTTACTGTACTCACACGAGAACACAAGACCGTCGTAGCACATTCCTAGAGGCTTGAGTAATCCCTTGTTCCATGCATTTACGCCATCAAGCTAGGACTTGATAAGGCTATTTTTCTCCCTAGCTTTAGTCATACACCGTCCCATAAATGAAGGCATGAAATAACTGATCAATCTTCCTAACTAAATGTCACATACTACATTTCCATATTAGAACAAAGACAAATGCTCTTTCTAGTGCAGGAATGCTTAGTGCATGCCAATTCAATTGGCATTTTCCACAACTACTATTTGACAAGAAGCATAGTGCATTCTATGTTGCAACAAAGAGCACTGCTTCAGGGACGTCAATCTTTAGCCGATTTATGCACGACACATGTTAACAGCCACCCATCACTTTGGTTCGATTGGGTTATAACCATCGACTACAACTTCATATAAACATTGTCCACCAAAGTCTTCATGTGCATAGTGATTTCGTTGAAGAAAACTGGAATAACAAAAATACTATTACGGGAGTAAGTTAGTACTCTCGCCGCCTAATGATTTAGCCAAACTATTTCATAACAGGGATGGTTCAGTACATTAAGAGTGGCCATTCCATAGAAGATTTTGATTAGCCTAGCCGGCTAGCCATTTGCAGGCTTGGGACTAAAGTTTTAGAAAATCTCCAAGGTTTCGTAATTTGAAGGTAGTTCTCAAGAAACATTTGCATCTTGTTTTGAGGAGATTCACATCAGATTTCAAACAAAGAATGTCATAGGTCATCCCCATGCTGAGCACAACACTCCTCACTAGTGACGAGATGGAATGTGGATGGTTGTGCAATGACCATCGCGTCACGAAAGCGAAAGGGCGGGACCATGAATATCCCGACCAGGAGCACAACCCTACTTTGCGTGGGCACCGACGCTAGGGTGCCCTTATTGAGTCCCCTCACAGAGGATGAGCACCAACAAAAAGACCCATGGGCAGAGGTCCCCGTGCCGACTGAAGACAAGGTTGAGGTCGGAGGCCGCGACATCGTTTATCAGGGGTCGAGAACCTCTCTCGTGTCATGACGCCCTTCCGCCGTCGTACTCGTGGGAAGAATGGGACAAGTGTAGGGGCTAGAGAAAGGCTAGGAGAGATAAAAAGGGAGGAGAAGGCCCAAGAGGAGTGGCCGCAGCGGCTTCATCGATGATGCGGGGATGCAGGAGACCAATGCTGATATGGAGGTGGTGGACATTGCATGCGAGAGCGTATGCAACGATGTGCGCCGAAGAAAAAATAGAGGCTGCCTTCCTAGGGAAAGAAGGGATACATCGCTATTTTTTTATTTCAATACAGTAAAAGCGGGAATGTGGAACGTGCGAGTGATCGCGCAGACGTTCGCTCTTGGAGAGTGTAATAAGGGCCTCTTGATCGTGGACCGGAAATTTCCTCCCGCATCTGTTCGCGGACAGTGGCAAACCAGTTCACGGACACAGATGCTAGAGGACGCCACCCAACTGTAGCCACATACATTTCAACCTGCATTTTAACAAGCCGTACAAAATTTATGCAAGTTGGTATTCATCAAAGTTCGGACAGGAAATAGGACAAACCATCCATACATATCATGCAAATTAGAAAGTTCAATTATTACATCCAAACATTGTTGCTCCTTTCCAACGCACACTGATGCTCAATCAAATCTTCCTTCAACTGCTCATGAGTTTGTGGATGTCGAATTTGTTGATGCATTTGAATAAAATTTTCAAATGTGGTCGGATTAGGTTCCTTAAGTTGGATAGGATCACCCATCTTCTAAAATTCCAGAGCTGCCTCGGCATTGTCACCCTCATCCTCGACGATCCTGTTGTGCATGATCATAGCACATATCATCACCTCCCACATGGTATCCAAATCACATTGTTTTGTGGCTCCAGGAACAACGACAAAACATGCATGCAGAACTCTAAGTTCCCTCTCGACATCCTTTCTAGCCGCTTCATCTGTTTGGGCAAAGTGAGACTTTTTGGCCTTTTGGATTAGATATGTCTCAGCGATGCGAGGTCAACACCTATGGGAACCAGCGTGAAACCCTTGTGATCGTAGGGCGGGAGAGGTGACGTGAAGAGTAGAGCTAACAATCAGCACCCGACAAGCCTTTTTACCCAGGTTCGGGCCCCTTACGCGTAAAACCCTACGTCCTGCTTGTCTGGTTGCATTAAGCGTTTTGTTGTCGATTGTTACAGTGACCGTTGATGACTGTCTTATGGGTCGATGTATGAAAAGTCTAACCCCATCGAAATGAGCTAAGGGCCTCCTTTTATAGGCAAAGGGGTCGCCTACAGTGCTCGGTGGTAGGTTCACGAGGAGTTACAGTGAACCTAGGGCGGTGCTTATCCATCTACTGCTGTCAGGTGCATTTAGTGCACGTCTTATCCTTGTCAGCAATGTGCTGGTGAAGACATGTATCCAGGTGTTTCAACACCTGGACGTTGCGCTGGCGCATACAGAATGCGCTGGCACTTGGGGTGGTGGCACTGTGACAAGTGCGGTTGCCCACCAGTGGACAGGCCCGTCATCCCGGCAAGGAGCTTTCCGGGGCCTTGAGTCTTCGTCCTGGCAAGGGAGCTTGCCGGGGTCTTCAGCCGTCATCCCGATAAGGGAGCTTGCCACGGTATTGTACTTGGTGAGTTCATCAAGCCCACCAAATGGGCGCGGCCTTGGTCATATTCCCGGCAAGGTAGGCTTGCCGAGGCCTTCATAATCTTGGGGGTTGCATCTTGACTGGGTCGTGCCATGCCCTGTCGGAAGGGGCTCTTCGCGCCCGTGCACAAGTTTGGGGCAGTAGGGACCCCAGTCTTTAGTGCACCGACAAGAGCCCCCAAGCCTGGGCCACACACGCATGCGAAGCGTTGTTGGGCCAGGCCCAAAGAGGTGCACGGGCTTTCGTGGCTGGATCCGCTAGCAGTTGCTTTTCCCCATGTCGTGCATTGAACGTGAGGAGTGGGGGGTCGTGTGTGCGGTGGCCTAGGTCGCCGCGAGCGTGGAGAACCGTTGGTTGAGTAGGCAAAGGGTGGACCCGCATCTCCATATGAGGGGGAAACACGAACTCTCCTAGCCCACTCTTCCCAGTCCTTCACCAATCTCAAACGCCGCTGTCGTTGCCTCCCTTGGACAGAGCTTCCCCACGCCTCCCTTTCCACACTGAGGTTCTGCTTCGGGCGGCAGCGTCCATCCTCCGCCGTGGACATGCTGCTGAAGGCCTTCAAAGCAGAGAAAGGAAAGGCCGGTGCCACGGAAAAGGAGTTGGCGAGGTTGCTGAAGAAGCACGCCTACTTCCCTAAGGGTCTGGATATGGTCACTCTGAAGAGCCGCTACCAGATCGTGTGGGTTGTCGAGACGAAGGCGCATCTGGCCACCGACGTTCTCCCAGGGACGGGAAGTGGGGGCTGGACTAGTTCCCCTTCTTCGCCGACTACTTCATCTGTGGGCTTTGCCTGCCATTCTCTGAGTTCTTCATCGACCTCATGCACACCTACGACTTCCACCTCCTCGACTTCACGCCGAACGCGGTAACGTGCATGTCCATCTTAGCACACCTCTGTGAGAACTTCATCGGGATCACTCCCAACACAACTCTCTTCCGCCACTACTTCACTCCTCGCATCAAGGTCGGGGAGGCCCTTTCGGGCTCCATTGCCTGGGTCCCAATGCCTGGGTGCAAGGAGGCGTACCCGGGTGGTACCCTCCACGAGAAGTGGGATGAGTGGCAGGGGAAATGGTGTTGGATTCGTCAGGAGGAGTACCAGCCCTGCTGCGAGCCTAGGACATCCAAGATTGGGTCCCGGGGAGAGGACTAGAGCGATATGTCCTCCGACGATGATTAGCTGACCATCGCCACCACAAGGATCCTGCGTCTCAGGGACGCGGGGTTGACGATGGACATGGTGGCTGCCGATTTCATCCGCACGCGCATCGCCCCTCTCCAATACAGGGGAGGGAAGCCGGATTCGGCCTGTGTGAACGCAACGGATATCATGCGGGTGCGACCAGGGCTGAACAACAATCTGACGGCCATGGAACATGGGTACTTCTGTCAGAAATTGTTCAGTTCTGAGCTGAGGACCCGGCTGCCGTGGGGGGTCTTTCCGTTGGGCAACAGCTCAGCCCTGACGAGTCTCACGGCGATGATGCCGAATTGTGATGCTCATGGCGTGGTTGTGAGCTCGCTAGAACCCGCGGCGGAGGTAGTCTCGTGTTTCTTCGACGGATTGTCGGAGGTCTCCATTCGAGAGGAAATCGGCCTCATCCACAAGACCACTGCTGAGGAAGAAGCATACATCGCCAGCCGGGTGGAGCAGCATACCCTCGCCCTCGAGGCTGGGGATGTGGGCTTCCATGGCGGAGAAACAACGGGTGAAGAGATGCCGCCGCAAGCACAGTTTTCCGAGGGGGTCGGCAGCTCGGCTCTTGGTGGATCAAGCGGTCCCACCGCTGGGGAGCCCAATGGCTCCGCTGTTGGGGGTAGCCTAGAAGAACGGCTTCCTGTCGCCGGGCACAGGAGGAGGAGGAGGAGACGGAGGAGCGCTTGGTTCGCCGGAAATCCAAGCGATTTCTCCGCCGCATCGGCTCCAATATCCTGGTCTGCCAATACCCGCCTACCGTACCCGCCAAACGTCTAAGGGAAGCGCCCTCCTCGACGAGCGCCAGGGCGGAGGTGGATTATGATATCTCGACCCTGAGTTCGGAGGAGGAGAAGGACGAGTAAGAGTTCGATCTCCTGTCTCCCCCCATCCTTACTTGCTTGGTACTTTTACTGATTTGCTGTTGTCGTCCACCCGCAGTGACACCCAGACTCTGGCCAAAAGGTTGGCAAAGTGGGCCAGGGTGTCACCCACCAGCGAGCCGTCGGTGAGAGCGGACACATCGGCTGGTGGGATGTCCCCAGCAAGCCCCAGGAGGTCAGCCGATGGTGATCCCTTGGTGGATGTTGATGCGTCGGCCGGTGATGGGCCCCCGGCAGTAGCCATGGAGCCAACGAGCGACAACCATTTGGCGGACGTTCCGGAGGCTTCACCGTCGCTTCCGACGACTCTCGTGGCTAGCCCCCGGCAAAGCCCCCAGCATGCATCTCCGGAACCTGCTGAGTTCGAGGACAAGGCCCCAGCAACGGATGTTGCCGAGGAGGAGCCAACTACCATCCATCAACAGGAGGAAGGTGAGCGTCTGTCCAGAAGCATCCGCAAGTTGGGCCTCGATTTCTCTTCTTGGTTAGTTCGTCTCATCTTGATTATTCCTCTTTTCTTCCTGTCCCGCAGATCCTTCTCCTGCGAAGGAGATGGACGTTGATGCCATCGTTACGGAGACTGCCCGTGAAGTGGCAGCTGAAGCCTCCGACGCCATAGCGTGCGTGGCCACCTATGAAGAGCGGGAGCAGGAGCACGATAGCTAGGAGCCTTCAGAGGGGTCCGTCGAGGGCCCGGGGGCGCGTCCTGACGACTCATCACTTTCCGGGGGCGAGGAGACTGCCTGGGGCGAGGAATCCCAGCCCGCCGGAGGAGAGCCAGGCAGCGGTCCGCCTCCCAAGCCCAAGGATATCCAGGGTGGTGTATACCTCCACGTCGGCGAGGGGACGTTCGTCGTCCCGCCGGGGGCAGAGCGATCGAGGATCTTCGTGGAGGGGGAGAGCGTCGATGCGGAGCTTCCCACCGGCGTTGGTCCCGATGTCTTGGTGGGGTTGGAAGCCAACTGTCGAATGCTCAGTGAGGAGCAGCTCTTCCAGTCCATGAGGTACCACGTCGGCCAGCTCCAAGCCTTGTATCGCGCCAGGAGGGAGAAATTGTACTCCCGGGAGGCGGTCATCAAGGCGGAGGAGGAGGTGTTTGAGAAGCATTTCGAGGAAATGCGGGCTCACTTCGACGAGGCCTACAAGGCGCTGCAGGACGAGCGCCAGAAGCTGATGGCCGAGGACCAAGCGCTCAACCTTTGGTCGGATGATGTCGAGAAGGAGGAGGAAGAGTCTCGGCATCGAATCATAGTCGAGGATGCTTGCCTCACCAAGATGCGGATCAGCCAAGAAAGCCATGAGGAGGAGCTTGCCGCTCGCGAGCGCACGCTCAGCGAGTGTCTCGGCTCCAAGGACGAGGAGGTCAACAAACTGGTGGCGCAGCATACTTAGGAGCTTGCATACCGGTTCAAGAGCGACCTCGATGCTCAGGCTTCGAAACATGCTGGCAAGCTCCAGGAGGTCACCGACCGAGCGTGTGCCACCGAAGTCACCAAGGATGGGCTCACCAGGATGGTGAAAGATATTGAGCGAGAGCTCGATGGTCTCCGTGACGAGGTATCGGCGCTCTCTTCTGTGAGGAACAAGGGCCTTGCCAGCTTGAGGGACGCTGTGGCTGGTGCGGCTGACAAGGCCGCCCAGCTTCATAGCGCCAACGCCTCCCTGGTCGCCCTGCAAAACAAATTGGATCCTATGGAAGATTTGACTCGGAGGCTCCATGTTGCGGTGGAACAGCTCAATGCCACCTCCGGTGACCACAACGGGTACGTGGAGACCGTCAAGTTGTGGACCGAGTGCCTTGTTAACGCTGCGTCCACTATTGCCGATCAGCTGGCCACGATAGCTCTCCAATGACCTAGCTATTCTCGTTCTCGAGGGGTTCCTCCGAGCATCAATTTGTCTTTGTTCTTCGAGAATCTAACCGACGCCCTGAAGCGTCTCTAGACCGGCGAGGCGACACGGTTGGCGAGCGAGGCCCGACGGTGATTGTTTGGCTGTGTATCCCTTGCATCGGCGCCGGAAATAGTTGTGTCGATGGCACTAGGAATCCTTCAGCTATGGCTACGCCTTAAGGGACTTCCTAGGCAAGTATGCAAAGGATTTCCCTCGTGGCCTTGGAGCCTTGTGTTGGTGTTCCCCCAAAGCGGAAAGGGTGATGTTGCACAGCGACGGTAAGTACTTCCCTCAATTTGAGAACCAAGGTATCAATCCGATGGAAGAGTATCTCAAGATCCTGCACAAACACATAAGCTGGCAACCAACGCTATGAAGGGGTTGTCAATCCCTTATAGATTGTTTGCCAAGTGAGAGCTGAAAGCAACAAAGTAACAAAGCAAAGTAAAAGCAGAGATGTAAACGATGGATGTCAATAGACCTGGGGGGCGTAGTGTTTACTAGTGGCTTCTCTCATGAAAGCAAGTAGACGGTGGGTGAACAAATTACTGTCGAGCAATTGACATAACTGTGCATGGTCGTGACGATATCTATGCAATGATTATTTCTATAGGCATCACGTCCGAAACAAGTAGACCGATACTTTCTGCATCTACTACTATTACTCCACACATCGACCGCTATCCAGCATGCATGTAGTGTATTAAGTCCATAAGAACAGAGTAACGCCTTAAGCAAGATGACATGATGTAGAGGGATAATCTCAAACCAATGATAAAAACCCCATCTTTTTAACCTTGATGGCATCTGCTTGATGTTTGCCGTGCTGCCCCTACTGTCACTGGGAAAGGTCACCACTTGGCAGAACCCAAAACCAAGCACTTCTCCCATTGCAAGAATCATAGATCTAGTTGGCCAAACAAAACCCAAGACTCGGAGAGACTTACGAGGATATCAAATCATACATATAAGAAATCAGCAAAGACTCAATTGTATATCATAGATAATCTGATAACAAGTCCACAATTCATCGGATCTCGACAAACACACCGCCAAAGAAGATTACATCGGATAGATCTCCATGAAGATCATGGAGAACTTTGTATTGAAGATCCAAGACAGAGAAGAAGCCATCTAGCTACTAACTACGGACTCATAGGTCTGAAGTGAACTACTCACGAGTCATTGGAGGGGCGATGATGATGATGAAGAAGTCCTCCAACTCCAAAGTCCCCTCCAACAGGGCGCCAGGAAGGGTCTCCAGATGAGATCTCGCATGAACGGAAGCTTCCGTCGGCGGAAAAGTATTTTCGAGGCTCCTCTGATTTTTTGCGGAATATTTGGGAATATATAGGTGCAAAACCTAGGTCAGGGGGCGTCCAGAAAGGCCACAAGAGTACCCACCCCCGCCTCCCCCTGGTGGCGGAGTGGGGGCTTGTGGGCTCCCTGGTGCCCACCTGGCTTGGCCCACAAGCCCCCTCGACTTCTTCCGTTCGGGAAAAAATCATTTCGGGCTTTTTCTTCCGTTTGGAGTCCGTTCCAAAATCAGATCTGAAAGGAGTCAAAAACACGGAAAAACAGGAACTGGCATTGGCACTGAATCAATAAGTTAGTCCCAAAAAATATATAAAAAGATACATAAAACATACAAAGAAGGCAAGATAACAGCGTGAAACCATCAAAAATTATAGATACGTTTGAGACGTATCAGATGGCTGTGCCGAAACGTCCTCCTCAAGGTGCTCACCAAGCTGGGGTATAGGAACCCCGAACTCAACCTCTCCATGGTACACCTACCGAAGGACGTGGACCCCAAGCCTTTGAGGAGAAGGTTATGTTTGTCGTCGATAGGGTAGACCAAGTTAAGAGAGTGCAAGGTTCACGTCGGGACTATCCCCCGTGCCCCTTGTTACCGCAATCTGTGCTTTAAACATAATTATTGTTATTTGTAGTATACTCACTACTTCACTTGAGAGAGCAGTGCTTCTCTTCCTCCAGGACCCCTTTCTCTCTCCCTTTTTTATATCGTGGTCCGCCTATGTGTGTTTGCCGGGGAATCGTTGGCGCGATCGTCCTTGTCGCGAGCACCTTGGGGGGCGATACCTTGTCGGAGTCATCACTACCGACAGGGTGTTTAGCTCCCTTTCGGGCTTTGCCATGGGTCGTCGAGCACAGTTTTTACAAAAGGGGTGTGCCATGGGTTGTCGGACAAGCCAACTCGGTTGTTGAGCGAGCTTCGAGACGACGTCTCGAAGGCTTATGACAGTGAGCCCCATCGCATAGGTTTTTCCACGTGAGAGAATCGAGGATTCTTAGAGAGGAGAGGGATGTACTTACCCAACGACTTAGTCAAAGTGTTTGCAACTTATCTGCCGGCTGCGTTTAATTTTTTCGTCCTTGAGTGGATTATCTTGGCTCTTGCTATTGTTGTGGGCGTCCCCACTATCTTCCCCCCGGCAAACTTGTGCACGGGGTTGTACCTATCTTGCAAGAGAAAAAAAAGGGAAAATATCTATCGGGGTTATGGTCCCCTTGTTAGTTTATGTGTTTCACAAAATCATAGATGCATGCATGTTTTCTATCATGAGAATCTATATGATGATGCAGAATGCTATGCTTTATTTGACTGCGCTCAGGGTCTTTGCCTGGCTTTGTACAATGGATTACATGCAACCTCGGCAAGATTTTGTACAAAAGGTGGTTGCCGGTCAGCACGCCAACCTCTCCCTATGGGTAGAACTTTTGAAGATGCTCAATGTTCCAGGAGTTGCTCACCAGTAAGCCATCTTCGGTCTCCAGGCGGACAACGCCGTGCCTGGTGACTCGCACTACCCGATATGGGCCTTCCCACTTCGGCGTCAACTTGTTTGTATTCTTGGCCGACTGAACGTGCCAAAGAACAAGGTCGCCTTCCTCAAGATTTCTGGCTCGTACCTTGCGGCTATGATAGCGGCACAAGGCTTGCTGATAGCGAGAGGCTCGCACAACCGCCTGAATCCAGCTCTCCTCGAGGAGCACTGCATCACATGGACGCAATTGCTCTTGCTCAAGCTCATCATAAGCGAGCACCTGAGGCAACCCATGAATGAGTTCCGTGGGAAGAACTGCTTCTGCCCGTAGACCAGGGAGAAGGGTGTCTAGCCGGTGGCTCGATTTGGTGTCATTCCGATCGACCAAAGAACCGCCGGCAGTTCATCAATCAAGTGATTTCCATGCTTGCGCAGCTTGTGAAAAGTCCTGGTCTTGAGCCTGCGCAGTACCTCGGCATTTTCTCTTTCGGCTTGACTGTTGCTCCTTGAGTGAGCTACGAAAGCAAAGCATAT
This sequence comes from Hordeum vulgare subsp. vulgare, assembly GCF_904849725.1. NCBI lineage: Eukaryota > Viridiplantae > Streptophyta > Magnoliopsida > Poales > Poaceae > Hordeum > Hordeum vulgare. The sequence goes on along the minus strand of NC_058520.1, from coordinate 226,750,185 downwards.
TTTGCTGCCGAGGTCTTGGGCGTATTGCATGAACATGTGGCTCGTGAACTCGGTGCCGTTGTCGGTGATGACCCTGTTCAGGACGCCAAAGCGACAAACTATCCCCTTGAAGAACTTGATAGCTGATTGCGCTGTCACTTTTCTCACTGGCTCCACTTCTAGCCACTTTGTGAACTTGTCGATTGTGATGTACAAGTACTCAAAGCCCCCCGCGGAGCGGGGGAAGGGCCCGAGAATATCGACCCCCAGACCAAGAATGGCCATGAGAGGGATCTATTGGAGAGATTTTGTTGTTTGATGAAGCTTTCTTGAATGGAACTGGCATGCTTCACACTTAGTTACTAGTGAAGTTGCATCCTGGAGGGCTGTGGGACAGAAGAAACCTTGCTAGAACGCCTTGCCGGCAAGGGCCCTCGACCCTACGTGGGATCCACATATTCCTCCGTGTATTTCGGCCAACAGCTCCATGTCTTTCCTCCTAGGGAATGCAATTCATCTTCACGTCGTTCAGTCGTCTTCTATAGAGGGCATCATCTACGAATTGGTACATGCTTGACTGGCGGGTTACTTTTTCTACTTCTTCGGGTTCTTCTGGCAATTCCCTAGCCTGGAGGTATTGGACTATGTGTTGCACCCATGTCGAAGCGTGGGGCTCGACAACAAGGACTAATGGCATGTCTTCTGCCGGGGTGGGATCCCCCCGACATGCTTTGCTTCTGGTCTAGCAACTTCTTCCGCGGTGAGGTTCTTGTCGGGGCTCCTTGGCAGGTCTGCCGGGAAGTACTTGTCGGACTTAAGCTTCTTCCTTTTGTCTGGCTTGGTTGATGGTGCCACAGAGGGTTGAGTCAGTCGTAGCACGAAAGTTCCTGGTTCCACAGGAAGTTTAAGTGTTGCACGCTTTGACATGTCATGTGTGATAGTGTTTTCGGCACAGGGTATGTACCCCATCTGTAGACAATCAAATTGTTCCTGCAACTTTCTCACCTCCTCCATGTAGGATTCCATCAATGGGCTCTCATATTCTTTGTTGACCAGCTCGGAGTCACCTCTGATGATGAGATTCCGAATTCCAAGATCTGTCGCGATCCTGAGTCCGGCAAGGAGCCCTTCATACTCTGCGGTGTTGTTGGTTGACTTCTCCTGGGGGAAATACATCTGGATCACATACTAGAGATGCTCTCCGGTAGGCGCGACTAGCAGCACGCCATCCCCGGCGACCTGGAGGGAGAACGCTAAATCGAAGTACAAGACCCATTCCTGATATGATCCCTTGCCCGGGAGGGTTGATTCTGGTATTTCTTCGTCTCGCGCCGGGGTCAATTCTACAATGAAATACGCCAAGGCCCTGCTCTGTATGGTTGAGGTGCTCTCGAACTTGAGGCCGAAGGTGGACAACTCCAGCGCCCACTCCACTATCTTGCCACTTGAATCGGGGTTTCGCAGAACCCTTTGTAGTGGGAAGCGAGTGACGACGGTAATCTCATGTGCTTGGAAGTAGTGGCGCAACTTTCTTGATGCCATGAGGAGGCCAAAAACCAACTTCCGCACTCTGGAATACTTTGTTGTAGCCCCTTGTAGGAGGGAGCTGACAAAATAGACTGGGCGTTGCACCAACTTCTTCTTTTGCACAGGCCCGCTGGTTGGAGAGGATTTCTCTTGGTCGCCCCCCGATTCCGTAGGGGGGCCTTGTTCGCCATCGCGCGCATCCTTGTTGAGCAGCATCGTCTGTGTCGGGGCTCCATCATCCTCCTCCCTCTGTGCCACTAAGGCAGCACTGACCACCTGGTTGGTTGCCGCTAGATACAAGAGCAATAGCTCTTGGGGTCTAGGGTCCACCAGCACGGGTGCGGAGGAGAGGTACTTCTTCAAATCTTGTAGTGCCACTTCCGTCTCAGGAGTCCACTTCTTCGTCCCCGCCTTCTTCGGGATTTTTAAGAATGGCAGGGCACGCTCAGCGGACTTGGAGATGAACTGGTTCAGGGCAGCCATGCAGCCGGCTAGGCGTCGCACATCCTTGACGCGCTTCGGTGCCTCAATCTATTCGATTGCCTTGATCTTGTCGGGATTAGCTTCGATCGCATGTTGGGACACAAAGAACCCGAGAAGCTTGCCGGATGGGATACCGAAGACACATTTCTCGGGATTGAGCTTGAGGTTGATTTTGCGCAGGTTGGCAAATGTTTCTTCCAGGTCTTGCACAAGGGTTGACCTATCCTTGGTTTTGACCACTATGTCATCCATATATGCTTCCAGAGTTCTATGGAGTTGGGGTTCTAAACCAATTTGGATCACCCTTGCGAAAGTCAAACCAGCATTCTTTAACCCGAAAGGCATCCGCGCAAAGCAGTAAGTGCCACATGGGGTGATGAACGCGGTCTTTTCTTCATCTTCCTCGGCCAGTTAGATCTTGTGATAACCGGAGTAAGCATCGAGGAAGGACAGCAGGCCACAGCCGGCAATGGAGTCAACAATCTGGTCGATGCGAGGCAAGGGGAAGGGATCCTTGGGACATGCTTTATAGACGTCGGTGAAGTCAATACAAAGCCGCCACTTCCCGTTCGCCTTGCGCAAAACGACTCGATTGGGCAACCATGTGGTATGGATGACCCGGGAGACTAGACCTGCTGCTTCTAGCTTCTTGATCTCCTCGGCAACAAACTCTTGCCGCTCTAGGACCTGTTTTCTCACCATCTGCTTAAACGGCCGCACGTGTGGACAGACGTCAAGGTGGTGCTCAATCACCTTCCTGGGAACTCTGGGGATATCTAATGGTTGCCAAGCAAACACATCAATATTTCTGCAGGAAGGCGATGAGCGCGCTTTCCTATTTGCCGTCGAGGGTGGAACTGATGGTGAAAGTCCCACCCGAGCCGTCTTCCTTGGCTGGCACCTTCTTGGTCTCAAGTGGAGCGGACGTGGACTTTTTGCTCTGCATGGAGGAGCTTTCACGCACATCCTTGCCGGCAGCACAACACTCTGACGAGGTGCGCTTGCCGGGGTCGACGCGGGAGGTCCTCTTGCTAGCCTTTTTCTCTCACGGGTTCTTCGTAGTGGCAGAAGGGGCCTTGGCAATGAGCGCCTCCACGACCTCCCGGTAGAGGCAGTCGGTGCACAGGAGTGTGTCTTTCTTGTCAGCGCGGATGACGATGATGCCGACCGGGCCAAGCATCTTCAAGGTACCGTAGGTGTAGTTCGAGGCCGCCATGAATTTGGCCAACGCAGGGCGTCCCAGGATTCGACTGTACGCGAACGGGTTGTTGGCAACGTCGAAGATGACCTTTTTCATTCAGTAGTTCTGATCGCTGCCGAAAGTTACCGGCAACATGGTCTTTCTCTTAGGCTGGATCTTCCCGGGGTTGATCCCTTGGAACTCGCATGTGTCCTCAAGGTGTTCCTTAGGGATCTGCAGCTTTCGGATCACATCGGGGGAGATGAGATTTAGGCCAGCCGCTCCGTCTACCAACATTTTTGTCACTCTCAGGTTGCGAATCATTGGTGATACCGACAAAGGCAAGCACCCGACAACTGTGACGTTGTCTGGGTGGTCCTCAGAGTCGAAAATGATTGGTGTCTGTGACCATTTCAGGGGCTTGTGGACGCCGATGGAGCGCTCCGCAGTAATCACTTCACGTGCCCACTTCTTGAGCTGGGGTGGGAAGAATGCAGTGAGGCGCCTCCTTCAAGGCACATCGCGTCAGTTGCCCTCTGGAATTCGTGGTCGCTGGAGTCGTTGTCGGGGCAGTCTTCATCATCATCCTCCTCCATCTTCTCCGGCGGTTGTGCGGGCCTTTCTCTCTTGAGTTGAACTTGCCGGGGCGGCCCCCTTGGGCACCCTTCTTTCCGCCTGGCCCTTTGCCACCTTGTTGGGCCTTCTCCTTGTCGCCTCTTTGGTACTCGGCTCTCTGCTTCTCGGCAAGCTGTTCGACCTACCGACAGTGCTGGAGGTTGTGGCCTTGGTTCGGTGGATTTTTCATTATTGGGCGCCGGAGCCATCCGGTTTGTCAGCGGCCACCAAGGCCTGGCAGGAGCCACACGCGGCAGCGTCCTTTCCGGAGGTCTCGGCTTTCTCCATCTTGGAGGAGTCGGCATCGCCGATCGCCTCGATGGCAAACACGGTCTTCCATTTCCCTTCTTGTTATGCCGCCTTCCCCTCTTGGTGGGGACGTCGTCGCCTTTGTCTTAGGAGTCGGCTTCAACACCGGCGTTCTCGCCGGGAAGCCTCCTCCCTTTTTCTACACGTGCACATCTGTGCTCCAGAGCGTAAACCTCGGCGACATCATGGACTTTGTTCATTCCCAGCTCTTCGCACATCTTTCGATTGTGCACATTCTGGTGGAACGCGCTGATGACGACATCTAGGTGAACGTCCAAGATGTTGTGTTGGATGTGGCTGAACCTCTGGATGTACTTGCGTTGGGGTTCTCCCTCCTTTTGGGGGATGATTTGCAAGTCGCTTTCCTGACATGGAGCTCAGTGGCCGCTAGTGAAGGCGCCAAAAAAGTCCTGGCACAATTCTTTCCAAGAGGAAATGGAGTTCTTGGGGAGGTGCATCAACCACGACGTGACGTTGGGCTTAAGCACCAACGGGAAGTAGTTGGCTAATATCTTCTCGTCTCATCCCCCGGTAGCATGCACCACGATGGTGTAGATACTGAGGAACTCCGAAGGGTGGGTCTTGCCATCGTACTTTTCCGGAATCTCCGGCTTGATAGTACGGGAGCTAGGCCACTGAACTTGCCGTAACTCGCTGGTAAACGCTGGACATCCCACCTCGTAGGGTAGGTCGCAAGGGTACCCTGAGGCTGGCGTGCCAGCTGCGGTTCTAGCATGCATATCCGACTGACGGCACGTCTCGCGTCGTCGCTCGACGAAGGTGCCAGCGTCTTCCTCGCGTTGTTCATGGAGAATGTCTCGCTGGTCACGGCGGTGGCGGGGATCGGAAGACCAGGTCGAGTCGTCAGAGACGATGACCTGTTGCCGTCTCCATGGAGGAGAGTGCATTATGGACGTGGGAGCCCCAGTCTTCTCAGTATGGTCTTGAACATGCTTGTTGGGGTGTTGTTTTCACGTCCCCGCACGCTGCGGCTGGTCTCCATTGGCGATTGCGAGGAGGCTTTGGATTGTGGCTCTCTAGTCCTCTCGCTTGTTCGTTGTTGGAGGGAAATCTAGGAGCAGCTGGGCTCGCTTTAGGGCTTCCACCCGCACGGGTGGCGGCGAGATTTGCGAGGACGTCGAGGGGCTCTTACTCCTAACTGTGTTAGAAGGAGCACCCTATTGGTCACACGATGCGACACCAGTCCATGTCGTACCAGAGCGAGTACGCCTGCTTGGCGTGCCCCGAGAACATGGTCTAGTGGTCCCCTTAGGTAGGGGCGGATCGGCACCCTCCTGGGGCGATCCGCCCTGTGAGACCTGAGACGGCCGCGAAGCGCGTGTTTGCGTGGGCGCCTTGAAAGGTGCTGGCGCGTCCTTGGACGTGGCCGCGCTGTGAGTTGGTTGCCCGACGGTGTCCTTTGATGCACCAGGGCAAGGATGATCGCCGTGGTTGCAGGCGACTCCACTCACCCAGGTTTGTTCTCCAGAATGTTGCGGAAGCTCAGGGCCTCCGTATCCTTGTCCTGCGCCCGTACCTCCTCCTGCCCCGCCGGAGCCGGACGGCTGGGTGCGGGAGCGTTGGTCGCCAGAGCGCCCCTTTTCTTGTGGGGCATGGCGATGAAGAAGAGGTGGTGCGCTGATGTCTAGGTCAGGTTAGCGCAACCTTCTCCCATACCTGGCGCGCCAAAGATGTCAGCGATGCGAGGTCAACACCTATGGGAATCAGTGTGAAACCCTTGTGATCGTATGGCGGGGAGAGGTGACGCGAAGAGCAGAGATAACAATCAGCACCTCGCAAGCCTTTTTACCCAGGTTTGGGCCGCTTACGCATAAAACCCTACGTCCTCCTTGTATGATTTTATTAAGCATTTTGTTGTCGATTGTTACAATGACCGTTGATGACCGTCTTATGGGTCGATGTCCAAAAAGTCTAACCCCTTCAAAATGAGCTAAGGGCCTCCTTTTATAGGCAAAGGGGTCACCTACAATGCTCGGTGGTAGGTTCACAAGGAGTTAGAGTGAACCTAGGGCTGTGCTTATCCATCTACCACTGTCAGGTGCATTTAATGCATGTCTTGTCCTTGTCAGTGATGTGCTGGTGAAGACATGTATCGAGGTGTTTAGACACCTGGAAGCTGCGCTGGCACATGCGTAATGCGCTGGCACTTGGGGGCGGTGGCATTGTGGCAATGGCGGTTGCACACCTGTGGCTAGGCCCATCATCCCGGCAAGGAGCTTGCCGGGGCCTTGAGTCTTCGTCCCGGCAAGGGATCTTGCCAGGGGCTTCAGTCATCATTCCGACAAGGGAGCTTGCTGGGGTCTTGTACTTGGTGAGTTCATCACGCCCACCAAATGGGCGCGCCCTTGGTCATCTTCCCGGCAAGGCAGGCTTGCCGAGGAGTTGATAATCTTGGGGGTTGTATCTTGACTGGGTCCTGCCATGCCCTGCCAACAGGGGCTCTTCGCGCCCGTGCACAATTCTGGGGCACTAGGGACCCCAGTCTTTAGTGCACCAACAATATGGTGCTCAGAAAGGTAGCCCATGAAGGATAGATATCATCAACAAGGTAGTAACTCATGTTCATTGATAATATAGTGATAAGGATGAGATTTTCCTGCATTTAGCTTAACAAAGAACGACAATCGTTGTAGCACATTCATGTCATTGTGAGACCCAAGAATGCCAAGGAAAGCGTGCCAAATCCAAAGATCATGTATGTGATGCAAGTGCTTCAAGAATAATGGTGGGCTTCTTAAGATGACCCTGATTTTGCCCTAGCAAACCCGTTAGGCAGTTTTTCCATTTCCAATGCATGCAGTCAAGAGATCCAAGCAAACATAACCACCCTCTTCCTTTTGAGATTGCCAAGAGCCTTTTACTTGTCTTACACAATTGGTTCTCTCAGGTATTGACGTCCGAACACCTCTTCATTCTAAGATACCCAAGAGCCTCTCGGTATGGAGGTCGTCAACGTCCGGACTGTGGCCACCCACATCCGGCTTGTGGTGGCCTTCTCCAAAGAGATGGCGGACACGGACTACGATATGCTTATGGAGTATGTGGTGATGTATGCCATGGAGTCCCTTTCCCGAGAGGTCATCGAGCGCGAGCTAGTCATAGAGGAGGTGGAGGAGATCAACGAGCATTAGGAGGTACATTAGTCTTTGTTTAGGGTGCTGGTGTTTTTTGGAAAAATGTTTAGGTCAACCAACTATATTTAATTACTGGATTAAGTAAGTGTGGGCTATGTTGTAGGCTCTTTTGTGTACTAACCAAATCAGAAATTCATGTTAAATTATGCAATGACGTGGATGACCTTTGTAACGAGGGAAATCTGGACCAAAATTTTCTACAATATCCACATTTCATCTTCCAAATGAAAATGAAACTCAAGTATACCACACACAATTTTTGTCACGAACCGTGTGCAATGTAGTATCCGATATCTTATGTTGTAAGCTTGGAGACCAAAATTTGGACCTTCAAGCTCATCACACACGGGGTAAACTATACGATTCGTTTGTGATGTTTAGATAATACATAATTTTGAACAAGCGACTGTGTCTCATGACACTTTTCACGCCAGCTTTTTGCTACAGCGAATGAAAATTTTGGGCTATCGTGGAAACATCTACCTCTCTCACCCTTGGTACCAACCAAAAGCCACATTTCCCATGTGTCCTCCTTCCATTCCTAGTTCAAACCTTCATTGATAGTTTGCAGCACCGCCTCCTTGCCGACAATGTCCTTCCTGCGGCTTGGCCTCGTCCATCTAGTCATGAAATCCACAACCCCCTCATACCCCTCCCCCCATCCCCTCATCCACCCCACATGCCCCTACCACCGCTCGACACCTTCCACCCAAATCATTGCCCCATCCTCCAAATAATCACCATCGAAAGCCATGGTGCGTGTTGTATAGCCAGGATCTCAAAGAGCATTTGACAGCGAAGAATCAAATCACGACTGCATGCACCGATGGGGTTACGATGACTTCCAAGCATGCCTACCCCTGATATTCGTAAACTGCGTTGGGATTTCGCTCGACAAGGAGGGAATGATGCGGTACAGTAGAGGTACATATTTCACTCACTGAGAACCAAGAGAGTTTAATTAATTTTTTCGAGCTTCTAATTGTAGAGAATGGTTCAATGGGAAGATCCTCCTTGCTACCTGATTCATTATGAGAAACAATAGGGGGTATTGGGAGACTGTTACCCTTTCATTAGTATTACTTTTATTCTCTATTCGTTTTCCTTTCTTTCTATAATTGGAGAGATACGCATTCTCGTTGCAATTTATTACACAAAACATACAAATTTCTTGTAGTTTATACTCAATGTCCTTATTGGTAATGAATATATCAAGCCAATCATTTTCATGTGAAAATTCTTTTACCCCAAAAAATAGACAAAGTTTGTTTTGAAGTCAAGGGCGATAAAATTATTACAATTTTTGGAAACGATTCCATCATGAAAAAGCATGCGTTGGAAATTAAGACGACCAACTTTATTACATATCTCACAAGTAATGGCATGAAGAGAGCATAATTTTTAAGTGGCATAATCTATCACTTTAAACAAATGATCGGTTTCATCATGCTTATGCTCTTTACAGAATCTATCATCCCTATCTGGCATGTCTTCACAAATTTTATTCACTTCACCAAAATTGGCATTCTTATAGGAAATATTGAAAGTGCGTTATATCGACTAGAGGGGGGGTGAATAGGAGATTTTTAGAATTTCATCACTGAGGAAATTCCTTTTGAGGAAATTCCTCACTGATGACTAACTTACAGCGGAAACAGTTAAGGATCAGTTGTGCAAACGTTCACAACAGCAGTATTACAGAGTGAAGATTGTGAAAACAGATTGCACAGTAATCAGGCACGCAGAATACAGATGATGATTTACTTAAGTGAAGAATTTGGGGTTGAGGAAATTCACAGAAAGTCTTCGGCAAATTCTTCAAACAGTCAGAGTGAATTTCATCACCACATAATACAGAGAATGTAAAGAGTTGAGGAATTAGAACCCGATTCTTGGTGAAGACTGTTGTTGATGACCCAGTTCCAACTGTTGTGATAGTTGTACATCTGGTTTGGAGCGGCTTGGTATTGAAACCAAAGGACACCCAGTCCCGGGACACACAGTCCCTACCGTATTCTCCTTGAGCTAAGGACACATAATCCTCGCCCAACACTCGTGGTAAGTCTTCAGGGCAGACTTCCAAACCCTCACAAACTCGGTCACCCGACGATCCACAATTGACTGCTGGTTTGCTCTAGACCATGACGCCTAACCGTCTGGAGGATGCACAATCCTCAAAGGTAAAAGGCTTCAGTCCCACACAGGAACAATTTCTTCGGTGATGCTCAATCACTAGGTTTGGTTTGTGGTTTCGGTGGGTGGTGTATTTCCTCACTGATGATTTACTCTTGAAGGCTCTGATGAATTTGGGTTGCTCTTATGACAAGTGTCAGTTTCTAACGGAGCAGCCAACCAACTAGTGGTTGTGGGGGCGGCTATTTAAAGCCTGGGAGCATCCCGACATGATTTGACACTAATGCCCTTAAATAATATGACCGTTGGAGTGGATAAGACCAGTGACTTGGCGTGGTTATCGAAACGGTCGGGACCCTCAACTGTGAGAGTCCTCATGTCACTCATATTCCTCACTTGAGGCTTTTGGTAGGATTGAGCTTGGGTTGAGCATCATGAGGAAATCCATTCCATAGTGTTACTTTGACCCCCTTTAACAGTACAGTGTTCCTATTCATCAATTGCAAAGAAAGTAAAATAGAAAACGTAAATCTTCACGCTTCAATTTCTTCAAAAAGATTTTCTTCAGGAACCACCGATCTTCTCAATATCAATATCTTCATGAGGAATATCAATTTCAGCGCAGATTCCTCGCGATTCATTTCTTCAGCTTTAGACCAATTTCTTCAACTGAAGATATACATTTTTAGGGATCGAAATTCTTCAAATATCTCAAACTCCTCAATGACTTATAGATCCTGTGTGCACTTATAAACACATTAGATACTTAACCTATAAGTCTTCCAACCACCAAAATCACTAAGGGGCACTAGATGCACTTACAATCTCCCCCTTTTTGGTGGTTGATGACAATTAGGTTAAGTCTTCAACAGGGATCAAAAATATGAAGTGTAAATACTCAATTGAGGAATTTGAAAACAAGATTCACAGAGACTCCCCCTGAAGATGTGCAAACCTTGAGGGTTTTGCTTTTATAGCAGATGCACATTGATGATTTATATCATGGAGATCTTCCCCTGAATCTTGTAAATCATGCATACATATAACATATCATATGAAGAAAATGAAGATGCATGATGGCAAATGGTATCTGACGAATTCCAGCATGCGTGCATTAAAAACTTGAGGAATAAGCATGCGAAGAAAAACGTTCAAAAAGCGTCAGAGTACCATCGGGCTTAAGTTACAACTCATTACATAAAAACATCAGAAGAGCCAAGAGTTTGTAACTTAAATAAAGTTCATAAGCCCCAAAAATAAATCTCGTTTGAAGACTAACTCTCAAGTTTCTCCCCCTTTGTCATCAAGTGACAAAAAGAGACAAACTGAGGACTAACGCCCGTGAAGACTTCATTTCTTGGCGGTTGAAGAAGATCCTTGACGCTTCTTGGGTCTAGTCTTCTCCCTTGGGCCTGTTGCGGTGTCGAGTTGTTCCTCATCAGATTCGGCGGTGCGGAATGACGAGAAGGAGCTGGCGTCAAGATCTGGCACTGGAATGGGCCTAAACTTCTTATTGGGAGGCCACGACCAATCAAAGTCCTGCTCAAAGTTCATTTCTTCAAGCTCAGTCTGAATCTTCAGATGTGCAAGTGTAGCCCAGGTGTGATCGAAAACCTCATGCAGATAGTGATGATTAATCTTCATAGAGTTCTGGGTTTCAGTGAGGGTTTTGAAAATGGCACCAAATTGGCGTTTGACCCATTTGTGGTTGTGATCCACCTTCTGATGAAGACTGAGAAGAAGCTCTCTGGTGTTTAGCACGCGAGGAGGAACAGGGCTGGGTGGACGAGTCTCAGTATCATCCCATGAAGAATAAGCGTCTGGTTCTTTAAACTGGCCATCAAGGGGCCTGCTGCCTTCGTCAATCACAGACTGTCCTTTTCCCTCAATGGGCTCGAAAGTCTTCTTGTTGACACGGATAGGAGGCATATAACCATCATGGTTCTGGAAATCTGCATGGAAGTTGATGCCTGTCCTTGTCCTGAGGAATCTCATGATCCATGGTGCATAAATTTTGTGATCATAGGGGCACATTGCATTGTCAGCCAAAGTCCTCAAGAAGAAATCATGGATATTCAGAGGAATACCGTGAATGATGTTGAAGAGGATATTCTTCATGAGGCCGACGACATCTTCTTCATCGTCATGGCCTTTGATTGGCGCGAGCACACTGCAGAGAATGCGGTAGACAGACCGGGGTGTGTACTTGAGCTCATGGACGAGGAATGTGGTTCTTGAGGGTTTGCCTGCAGCCAAAGGATTTATGAGGACTTCCATCATTCCATTTGGCAGCTCACGCTCACCATAAAGCTTCACTACCCCGTCTGAAGGAATTGGTACGGGCAGTTCTCTGAGGAGTTTAGACGCTGGAGCCTTGTAGTGAGTGTTTTGGGTCATCCAGTCGAACACCCAAGTGTTGATGTCATCAGCGTTGCCCGAGATGTGCAGAGTTGCATAGAACTGAAGAATAAGTTCACTATTCCAGTCTGATATATCTGAGCACATAGGGAGCAAACCTGCATCATGGAGTACACTGAGGACTGGTTCCATGCAGGGAATTTCTTCAAGCTCAGCATGAGGAATATGCCTGTGCTGGAATATCTTGTTGCGTCCATAGAGCACAGAAGCATAGTAGTTCATCTGAGTCCTTGTCCAAAACTTCAGATGCCTCATTTGAGGCTTGTCATAGGGATTCTCGCCGATGAAATACATGCGTTCCTCAAAGAAATTTTCTTTCTGAAACTTTGGCCGCTTCGAGAATGGCTTGCGCTGAACTGGCTTGATATTGTGCCCAGGAATGGGAGGGGAAACAACCAGGGCAGTCTCTGGGTTGAGCACAATGAAGTCATTGTCAGGGGCGGGAACATTTTCTTCAGCAGTTTCGTCAGGTTGAGGAATTTCATCAGCTGGTATTTCTTGCTCGGGCTGAGCTTCAGGCTGAGGAATTTCTGCTTCCTTCTCAGCTTGAGGAGTTTGATCAGCCTGTTCAGAGTGAGGAGCCTGCTCAGACTGTGCATTTTCATCAGCTTGTTCTTCTTCAGCTGGCTTTTTGCAGAAGCAGATTCATCAGCTGCTGCAGCTGAAGCTTGAGTAGTCTCTGTCTGAGGAATATGAGGTTGAGGACTGTCATCAATCTGGATTTCCTCATCAGTATGCTCCTCAGAGGCAGCATCCTTCATTTCCTCATCTACCTTGTAGTTTGGTCACCAATGACGACCATTTCATATGAAGGTGCAACATTTAGAAGCACCGGGTCCAGAGGGGCAGATTCTTCAGTTTCCTTGAGGCGCTTTGCCTCAATCTTTTCTTCTGCTGAAGAAGCTTTTCTCTTCTTTGCTTCCTTCACAGCAGCTCTTGTCTTCTTCGCGTCAGATGCAGACGGGATTGTCTTCTTCACCTTTGAAGCTTTTGGTGAAGGTGTTCTTTCTGCAGATTCTTCAGCTGGTAGTGAGGAACCAGCTGGAACAGAGTCATCAGCCTACTTTGACGAGGCAGCTGAATCAGGAGAAGTTGCATCAGGGGTTGCAGTTTCATCAGGAGCGGTCTCGGTGATGATTTCTTCAATGGCCGGCTCATCATCACGGCGCTCTTGGTGTTGTTCCTCAGCTTGAGGAATTTCCTCCTCATCAGGAGATACATCTTCTGGCTGCTCAACCAGGGGCTGAGGAGTTGGTGCTGGTGGTGGGTGTCGTTTGTTGTAGTCATCAACAGCACTAGTGGCTAGCTTGATGAAATTGCGCTTGATGCTTTTGCGGTCTGACAATTTGTCACACTTGTCAGTCAAGACTTGCAGCTCTGCCTGGGTTGACACCAGTGCTTCAGGCGTCAGCTTGAGGAGATTTTGCGTGAGGAATTTCTCTCCTTTTTGACCTTTGCAATCTTTGCCTGCTTGGCCTTCTGTTCCTTCCACTTGGCTTCATTTATGAAGGTGGCCACCATGTGGCTGATGCCAGGAGGAAGTTTCAAGTCATCAATGGGGGTGTTTGGGTCCTCATACCATATGTTGATGTAATCGAGGAGGACCTTAGGGTCCATGGCTAGAGGAATAGCACTGCCTGATGCTTGTGCTACCCGTTCTTGCTTGTTTGTGATGATGGCTTGCAGGGTTTCATCATCATACTCATCACTTCCCTCTGATGAAGACGGGACAGTGATGATTTTGCTGGGGCTGGGCAAAGGTGCAGGTTTAGTAGTTGCCAAAGTCTTCACAAGGGGTGTTGAAGACTTTGTCTCCGAGCTAGATGCAGCTGGGAGTGAGGAGCTGGAGCTGGCAGTCGTAGTCTTCACGACTTTCTTCTGTACTGGCTTTGGAGGTGGAGCTGAGGACTTTGGTGTAGATGAGATGGGTGCTGAGGGTTTTGGCGCTGATGGTTTTGGTGTTGACTGTTTTGGAACCGAGGGTTTTGGAGCTGAGGGTTTTTTGACACAAGCCTGTGCAGACTTCTCTTGAGGCTTTGAAGCCTTTGGCTTTGTGGGCGCAGACTGCTTTTGAGGAATCTCTGAGCCTGAAGTTTCTGCTGCTGAGGAATGAGCATCACCGGAGGCAGCTGCTGAGGATTCATTAAATTTCTTCACTGTTGTTTCAGCTTGTTTCTTGAGCTTGGCCAGATGCCTTTCTTTTTCATCTGGGTAGTCATCAAGTGTCATAAAACTTGAGGGATGTGCTACTTGATGATCCTCAAGTGGAGCCCTTCTGCCAGGAGGCTTCAAAGCGAATTTCTTCGCATATTTTGGAATCACAAACCTGTACTCCTTCTATTCCTTAGCCCATCTACGTTCAATCTTCTGCATCCTAATCTTTCTTTTGGCCATTGTCTCAGGTTCTTCATCAGGCGTACAACACTCCATGTATATGTCCTCAGGAATATCCGCAGCTGTGTTCTGCTCCAGTTTCTTTCCTCCCTTCTGTTTCCTTTCTTCCTTCATTTTCTTCAGACGAGGAATTTGCTGATGATTTTGAACTCTAGAGGATTCTGATGAGCCTTGAAGAGTTTCTTCCAGAAATGCTGCAAATGAGTTAATGTGATGAGAACCAAGAGATTCATCAGCTGACATGTGTGTACCTGTGAACAGAGTATAGTTGCGAGGAATTTGGAGAGGTCATATGCGTTCTAAGATTTGAAGAAAATGAAAAAGTTTGACAGTTTGAGGAATATAACGAGTGGTTGAGGAATTTGCCTAAGCATACTGTTCTCGGGTTCCAGAGTTCTACAGATCCGAAAATTCGCACAATTGAGGAATCTCGTGAAAATCTTAGATGCTTAGCTAGTTCATCAATGATTGTGGTGATAGATAGTGTTTGAGGAATCATGTGCGGATCGTATCTTGAGGAAAAACAGATTTCACATGGGAGAGGTAAAATTTCAGATCTAATCTGCTGTAAAAATGGAGTATATTTACCCTAGAAGGTGCGAGCGAAGAGCACAAAAGGTGGTGTTGGAGAGGCTCTTCGGTCGAGTGTCCAATGCACCCTAACTTGGCAGCAGACGACGTCTACGGCGGCGGCGGACGTAGATGTTCCGACTCCGGCGTGATCCTGGCTGCCAAAAGGTTGAGGCAGTGAAGCTCTTCCTCACCAGCGACAAGACTACCAGCGGTGGCGCTAGGGTTCGGTGAAGTGTGCTGTGGCAGGAGAGCGATGAGGCGAAGAAGATGACACCGAGGGGAATAAGGACCTATTTATAGCCCGAAAGTTACTGTTTGGTGCGAAAGTTTCGGACCGAATAGCCCTTGCCTCTACGTCTCCGCAGGACACGTGTAGCTCCCGTACGATGCAGTGGAGATAGTGGAGATCATGGTTATCCGATCGTGGGAAGTGGGGGCTCAGTTACTGTTCCTTTGAAGAAAACAATTTTTGAAGATTTGAGGATTTTTGTTACAAAATCGTCAGCTGACAAGGATGCAGTGAGGATTTTGAACAAAGTTTCAAGTAGAACGCATATGAAGAATTGAATAGACTGGATAAGTATAGCATGGAGGGAAAGTGGGGTCCGATCACATTCACTTAGCAGAAACATCAACTTGAAGAAATAGCAATAAGTGAATGCTGTTGAGGACTAGAAATCACAGTCTACCTAGGCAAATGAAAGTCATCAAGTGTTTTTGAAGATTTTGTAATAGATCATCACAATGAAGAATAACCGTTTTGAAGAAAATGCATTGTGGAAATTGATCATTTGAAGAAAATCAACTTGAGGAATTTCACATTGGGCGGTGGCGTTACCCACCATATAAGAATGTTGATTACAGACGACACGTACAATTGTCGTAGGGCCCTGAGAATCAATTTCTTCGTTAATTTCTTCACATTCACAGTGACTTTCTTCATCAGTCGAAGAAAATTGTTTCATCATGTGTTGCACATCTAAGTCATCAACTTTGCATAAGTGTTAGGATGTGTGCATGTTTTTACAAAACATTTGAAGACTCTAAGATATTTAGCTCACATCGCAACTTGCAAAACCTTTTCTCATCCAAGGGCTTATGAAGATATCAGCCAGTAGATCATCAGTCTTCACATGGTCGATGAGGATATTTCCCTTGAGGACATGGTCCCAAAGAAAATGATGACGAATCTGCATGTGCTTGGTCTTCGAGTGTTGTACTGGGTTATATGCAATCTTAATAGCACTCTCATTGTCACAGTAGAGAGGCACATTCTTCATGTTGATGCCGTAGTCCTTGAGGGTTTGCTTCATCCATAGTAATTGAGCACAACAAGAACCAGCAGCAATGTACTCAGCTTCAGCAGTGGAGAGTGATACGCAGTTCTGCTTCTTTGAGGACCAGCAAACTAGTGATCTTCCGAGGAAATGGCATGTGCCAGACGTTGACTTGCGATCCACACGGTCACCAGCATAGTCTGAATCAGAATACCCTAACATATGAAGATTGGAGCCCTTGGGATACCATAATCCTAGTGTTGGTGTGTGAGCTAAGTATCGAAGAATATGTTTCACAGCCTTATGGTGTGATTCCTTCGGTTTTGCTTGAAAACGTGCACACATGCAAACACTAAGCATTATATCTGGCCTAGATGCACATAGATACAATAAGGAGCCAATCATAGAACGGTATACCTGCTGATCGAAGTCTTTACCATTTTCATCAGTGCCGAGGTGGCCGTTGGTAGGCATCGGAGTCTTGGCACCTTTGCATTCATGCTTGTCGAATTTTCTCAGAACATCCTTGAGGTATTTCTCTTGTGATATGAAGATTCCATTGCTTTCTTGACGAATTTGAAGACCTTTGAAGAATTTCAGCTCCCCCATCATGGACATCTGATATTCTTCACTCATCATGTAGGCAAATTCATCACTGTATCTTTTGTCAGTACAGCCAAATATGATATCATCAACATATATTTGACATACAAACAGCTCATCCGAGGATTGCAAATGAAGTAGAACTTGACAAAATCCTCAACGACATCAACGCGCCAGGTCCTCTCACTCGCTCAAAAGCTTCACACTAAGTTAAATTTTGTGGGCATTTTTTTGTTTGTATCCATCACAAAACCCTCAAAAGTAGCTGAATGACGAACTTCTTCAATTCAAGCTGAATGACGTATGGGAGCTCGTCAAACGACCAGATCCTCGCAAGCATAACATCATCGGCACCAAGTGGATTTCCTCAGGAGCATCTTCTTGGTTTTCATCAGCGATGGGGATCGTTCCTTCACCAATTTCCTCAATGGGGACAATGTCTTCAGTAGGCTTAAGCTTTATTGCTTCCTCAGGGGACAGCTTATCTGGATCAGAAGGCAATTGCTCTCTTTGCGAGCCATTAGTTTCATCGAACCACACATCTACAGTCTCAACAAGTTTGTTGTGGTAGTTGTTGAAGACTCTGTAGGTGTGCGAGTCCTTTCCATAACCGAGCATAAAACCTTCATGTGCCTTAGGTGCAAATTTTCAGGTATGATGAGGATCTCTAATCCAGCATTTTGCACCGAAGACTTTGAAATAACTTACATTGGGTTTCTTGTTAGTGAGGAGTTCATATGAGGTTTTCTTGAGGAATTTGTGAAGATATACCCTGTTGATGATATGACATGCAGTGTTGATTGCTTCAGGCCAGAAGCGACGAGGAGTCTGATATTCTTCAAGCATAGTTCTTGCCATTTCAACCAGAGTCCTGTTCTTTCTTTCGACGACACCATTCTGCTGAGGAGTATAAGGAGCAGACAATTCGTGAGTAATACCAAGTTCATCAAGATAATCATCAAGACCAGTGTTTTTGAACTCGGTTCCATTATCACTCCTGATATGTTTGATCTTGATGCCGAAGTTCGTCGAGGCCCTTGAAGAAAATCGTTTGAAGATTTCCTGCACTTCAGTTTTATACACTATAATATGCAGCCAAGTGTATCTAGAATAATCATCAACTATGACATAGCCATATAGAGATGCTGCATTGGTTAGTGTTGCATAGTGAGTAGGTCCGAATAAATCCATATGAAGCAATTCAAATGGACGTGTAGTGGTCATGATGGTTTTGGAGGGATGCTTGGATGTGGTCATTTTCCAAGATTCACAAGCACCGCAGAGACGATCCTTGAGGAATTTGGCTGATTCGATGCCAATGACATGCTTCTTCTTTGCAAGTGTGTGCAAATTGCTCATGCCTGCATGACCTAGTCTTCGGTGCCACAGCCATCCTTCTGAGGTTTTTGCTAGTAAGCAAGTGGCTGGTTGAGGACCTGTAGAGAAGTCAACAATGTACAAATACCCTCTTCTTACACCTTCGAAGACTTTGGATCTGTCAGATTCCATGATGACTACACATCTATATCTACCAAAGATAACAATCATATCAAGATCACAAAGCATCGAGACTGACATGAGGTTAAAACCAAGGGATTCAACAAGCATCACTTTGTCCATATGCCTATCCTTGGAAATAGCTACTTTGCCAAGTCCCAATACCTTGCTTTTACCTTTATCAGCATATGTGATTTTCTTCAGAGGTGATGGAGTTAGTGGCATATTCATCAGTAGGCTTTTATCACCAGTCATGTGATGTGTGCAGCCACTATCGAGAACCCACTCAGTATTTTTGGGCTTGTCATCCTGCAGATGAATTAGTACAGCTTACCATCTCATATGCTTCAGATTTGAAGAATATGATACTAATTTCATCAGTTCAGTGATTTCATCATAACACAAATGTAAGGATGTGTGAAATATTTCTATTTCATCAATCATTAGCTTGCGTCCTATCAAGCATTTCCTCAGGTCTCCAGCAAATTCTTCAAATGATGATTTTCATCTGGAGACCTGATGTGCACAAGTGATTAGTTTGATTTCTTCACCACCCACATCTGAAGGGGTGGCAAAGCGTTCATCATTCTACGAGCACCATATGAGAAAGGTGGCATTGAATCTAATGCACTTCTCTTAAAAGTAGGGGGGTTAAAGTACTCATATGAGTATGCAGAGAACTGGTTTGAGGATTTATGAACATAATGATTTGAGGAGTAGCTCTCATAATCAAATTCCTTGTAGTTTCCCTGCATGTTAGACGCATAAGCACGGGTACGAGCATTGTTTTGACCAGTTGAGGATTTTGATCCTCTTGAAGACTTTGGTCCTCCTGAGTAATTTGATCTGGGGTTCAGATTCTTCAGAGGTGATGTCATGAGGACATTCACTTGAAGATTTTCAAGACAACTTTGGGGAACCCAGATATTCCTCAAAGGAGGGCCATTCCTGCAGTTAGTTCCAACATATCGAGCAAATACTTCACCAGATTTATTTTTGAACAGTTTGTAGTTGGAATCAAATGACTCATCCGAGGAATAGGATAATTCACATGAGAAGCCAGTTAGATTAGATGGATCAAAAGGAGGCCCAGTAGCAGCAACCCATGAGGTTTTGGGATACTACTCAGGTTTCCAATAAGATCCATCAGCATTCAATTTCCTCTCAAAGGCAATTCCTTCTTTCCTCGGGTTCCTGTTGAAGATCTGCGTTTTGAGCACATCACAAAGGGTTTGGTGTCCTTTGAGGGTTTTGTACATGCCTGTCACGTACAATTCCTTCAACCCTGCATTTTCATTAGTAACATTTGTGTTTTCCTCAAGTGAGGAAATAGACACAACAGGTGGAGTTGAAGAATTTGTAGCATTTGATGTTTCTGGTGAGGAATTAGCAGTTTCACGTTCAATGCATTTAAGACATGGAGGAATAAATTCAACTTGACTAGCGCTAATCTGTTGAGCTAGTAATGAATCATTTTCCATACGAAGATCATCATGAGACATCCTCAGCTTCTCAAGATCAAGCTTTCTTTGAAGGAATTCGTAGGAAAGCTTCTCATGATCAGTGAGGAGTGTATCATGACTATCCTGAAGATTATCAAATCTAGACTGAAGATTTTTCATGTCATCAGCGAGGATTTGATTAAGATTCATTTCATCATTCAACAGATCATCACTTTTGCTTAGCAGTTTTTGAAGCGTATCCAGAGCAGTTTGTTGTTTAGTGGCAATGATGGCAAGTTTATTGTAACTGGGTTTTTTGTAATCATCATGTTCACAGTCACTTGAATCAGAGGAGGAGGCATTATTTGATACCTTTGAACCTTTTGCCATGAAGCAATAGGTTGGAGCGAAGTCATCAGCATAGTCATCAGTATGGATGGTGCACTCATTTTCTTCAAGATTGAAGATTGACTTGCTGACGAAATTTCTTGCTAGTGCAAGACTAGCCTGTCCGGATTCTGAGTCTTCTCCAGAGCCTTCTTCTTCATCACATTCCTCTCGTTCTGCCTCAGAATCCATTTCCTTGCCAATAAGTGTCCGAGCCTTTCTGAAGCTAGTCTTCTTGTGTGAGGAGGACTTTGAAGATGAGGATTTTGAAGATTTCTTCTTCTTCTTTGAGTCATCAGAACTGTCATCCTTGTATTTCTTCTTCTTTGATTCCTTTCCCCAGCGGGGACAATCAGCAATGTAATGACCTAATTTCTTGCACTTGTGACAGGTCCGTTTCTTGTAGTCCTCAGATGCAAATTCTGATTTCCTCATGTCTCTTCTTGATGATTTACCGAACTGGCCTCGTCGTGTAAATCTCTGGAATTTCCTCACAAGCATTGCAAGCTCCTGACCAAATTCTTCAGGGTCACAATTGTTGTCATCTGTGTCTTCTTCTTCAGATGAGGAAATTGCTCTTGCCTTCAGTGCACGTGGTCTGGAATAGCTTTGTCCATATAGATCTCTCTTTTCTTCTAGCTGGAATTCATGAGTATTTAGCCTTTCGAGGATATCAGCTTGATCTAGCGTCTTGTAGTCTGGTCTTTCTTGAATCATCAGAACTAGAGTGTCAAATTAAGAATCCAAAGATCTCAGCAGTTTCATCACAACTTCGTGATCAGTGATGTCTCGAGCTCCTAGTGCTTGCAGTTCATTTGATATGTCAGTGACGCGATCAAAGGTGTCTTGGCATCTTTCATTGTCATGTCTCTTGAAGCGATTGAAGAGATTGCGAAGAATATCAACACGAGAGTCATGTTGGGTTGATACTCCTTCATTTACCTTGCACAGTCTCTCCCAGATCAGTGTTGCAGAGCCTAAGGCACTTACTCTTCCAAATTGGCCAGGGCTCAGATGACCACAGATGATGTTCTTCGCTTGAGAATCGAGCTGCTTGAATTTCTTCACATCAGCTGCAGTGACACTGGCAGAAATGATGGGGACACCATTTTCCACAATATACCAGAGATCATTGTCTATAGCTTGTAGATGCATTTGCATTTAGTTCTTCCAGAAGGGAAAGTTCTTTCCCTTGTAGGTAGGACATGTTGCAGTCACCTTAAACATGCCTGCAGTCGACATAACTAAAACTCCAGGTGGTTAAACCAAAATCACACAGAACAAGGGAGTACCTTGCTCTGATACCAATTGAAAGTGCGTTATATCGACTAGAGGGGGGTGAATAGGAGATTTTTAGAATTTCATCACTGAGGAAATTCCTTTTGAGGAAATTCCTCACTGATGACTAACTTACAGCGGAAACAGTTAAGGATCAGTCGTGCAAACGTTCACAACAGCAGTATTACAGAGTGAAGATTGTGAAAACGGATTGCACAGTAAGCAGGCACGAAGAATACAGATGATGATTAACTTAAGTGAAGAATTTGGGGTTGAGGAAATTCAGAGAAAGTCTTTAGCAAATTCTTCAAACAGTCACAGTGAATGTCATCAACAAATAATACAGAGAATGTAAAGGGTTGAGGAATTAGAACCCGGTTTTTGGTGAAGACTGTTGTTGATGACCCAGTTCCAACTTCTGTGACAGTTGTACATCTGGTCTGGAGCGGCTTGGTATTGAAACCAAATGACACCCAGTCCCGGGACACACAGTCCCTACCGTATTCTCCTTGAGCTAAGGACACAGAGTCCTCGCCCAACACTCGTGGTAGGTCTTCGGGGCAGACTTCCAAACCCTCACAAACTCGGTCACCCGACGATCCACAATTGACTGCTGGATTGCTCTAGACCATGACGCCTAACAGTCTGGAGGATGCACAGTCCTCAAAGGTAAAAGGCTTCAGTCCCACACAGGAACAACTTCTTCAGTGATGCTCAATCACTAGGTTTGGTTTGTGGTTTCGGTGGGTGGTGTATTTCCTCACTGATGATTTACTCTCGAAGGCTCTAAGGAATTTGGGTTGCTCTTATGACAAGTGTCAGTTTCTAAGGGAGCAGCCAACCAGCTAGTGGTTGTGGGGGGCGGCTATTTATAGCCTGGGAGCATCCCGACATGATTTGACACTAACGCCCTTAAATAATATGACCGTTGGAGTGGATAAGACCAGTGACTTGCCGTGGTTATCGAAACGGTCGGACCCTCAACTGTGAGAGTCCTCATGTCACTCATATTCCTCACATGAGGCTTTTGGTAGGATTTGGCTTGGGTTGAGCATCATGAGGAAATCCATTCCATAGTGTTACTTTGACCCCCTTTAACAGTACGGTGTTCCTATTCATCAATTGCAAAGATTTTCTTCACGAACCACTGATCTTCTCAATATCAATATCTTCATGA
This sequence comes from Hordeum vulgare subsp. vulgare, assembly GCF_904849725.1. Taxonomy (NCBI): domain Eukaryota; kingdom Viridiplantae; phylum Streptophyta; class Magnoliopsida; order Poales; family Poaceae; genus Hordeum; species Hordeum vulgare. The sequence goes on along the minus strand of NC_058520.1, from coordinate 226,727,758 downwards.
CGAATATCAATTTCATCGCAGATTCCTCGCGATTCATTTCTTCAGCTTCAGACCAATTTTTTCAACTGAAGATATACATTTTTAGGGGTCGATATTCTTCAAATATCTCAAACTCCTCAATGACTTATAGATCCTGTGTACACTTATAAACACATTAGATACTTAAGCTATAAGTCTTCAAACCACCAAAATCACTAAGGGGCACTAGATGCACTTACAAATATTTTTCTCATGACTAGTGCAATCATCATTAGTATTACAATTTTTCAAGGAAGACACAGTAATAACATTGCTATCATGCTCATCATTGAAGGATTTAGTATCAAACATTTTACTAAATTATTCTTCTAACACTTCAACAAAATTTTCTGATCCATCATTTTGACATTATAAAGATGAATCATTTGAGGCAACGTAAATTCCATTTTTTGTAGTTTTCTTTTTTATAAAACAAACTAGTGAAAAACAAAAAATTAAAATATTCAATTTCCAGATGTAAAGATATACCTTCAAGCACTCACCTCCCCGGCAACAGCGCCAAAAAAGAGCTTGATGTCTACTATGCAACTTTCTTCTTGTAGACTCTCTAGGGCCTCCAACATAGAGTTTTGTAGGAGAGTAGACAATTTCCTTCAAGTGGATGATCTAAGGTTTAGCAATCCATGAGAAGTGTTGGATGAAGATGGTATCTCTCAAACAATCCTGCAATGAAATACGAGAAATTTCTTGTGTCCTGAACATACCAAATAGAATGGTAAATTGTATAGGTGCACTAGTTCGGCAAGGAGATGCTGATACATGTGTAGTATGGATGGTAGAAATAGGTTTTGTAATGTAAAAATATAAAAACAACAAGGTAGCATGCGGCATACAACAAGCAAAAGGTTACAATAATGCTTGGAAACAAGGCCTAGGTTGATACCTTCACTAGTGCAATCTCTCAAAAGTGATAACATAAGGGAATCATATAGCCACCCATCAACGCTCGACAAAGAATCACTCTGAAGGTCTTAGCTAGGAGAGAACATAAGATGAAATTGTTATAGGTAGTATAACCACCTCAAAGTTACCCTTTCCAATCATTATATTGATCCATCTCTATAAGTGTCATAAACAAGCCAAGAGTTCATACTAGAATAACACCATATGATACACATTAATCAACTTTAATGTCACCTAGATACTCCAAGGTCACCACAAGTGTCGATGAGTTGACTATTCGACATGCATAAAAAATCATATTCATAACATTCAATCTAGACAAAGAACCTCAAAGAGTACCCAAACATTCTATTGGAGAAAGTAGGATGAAAACCTGTACCAACCCATGTACATAGATTACCCCCAATGTCAACACGGGAATCCACAAGTTGATTACCAAAACATACATCAAGTGACTCAATAGAATACCCCATTTTTACCAAGAATATCCGCATGCAAGACATATATTAAGTATTCTCCAATCCAAATTATTCAATCCAACATAACAAAACCTCAAAGAGAAAGACCCAATTCATCACAAGATAGAGAGGAAAGAGCATGGTGCATCAAGATCGTGCCACGTCAAGAAGATGAGAGAGAGAGAAATGAAACACATCACTACTAGTACATACCCTCGGCTCTGAGGGTGAAATACTACCTCCTTGTCTTGGAGATCGCCATGATGACGGAGATGTCCTTCGATGATGATTTTCCCCACTGGCAGGGTTCTAGAAGAGGGATCCGGATTTGGTCACTTCGTAATCCGCAGTGGCACAAAAGTTCCAGGTTTAGTTCTGGGATTTCTTGGATTTATAGGAAATTAGGAGGTCAGTTTCAAGCGAGGGAGGTGTCCTGGGGGCCCACAAGCTCATGGGGTGCAAGTTAGGGGGCACTCCCAGGCTTGTGGCTCCCTCGGCCACCACCTTGTACATCTTCGGCACTCCGCGGGCCTATTTTGGAACATAAAGAATGACCGTAAATTTTCAGCCAATTCTGGCAACTTTCATTTTCCGAACAAAAATAACACCATGGTAGTTCTGCTAAAAATAACGTTTAGCGAGGTTAGTCACATTCAAATCATATAAAAGTGCAACAAAAGAATATAAAACTTAGGTAAATATTTCTTGAATAGTTCATAAATTATCAATATGTTGGAGACGTATCAGCGTAGCTTAACTTAGTGTTTCCTTTGCTAGCACCAAATTTCCTGCATCCCGCTTTTTCTTCTTCTTCGTGCAACACTGAGCTCTCCTCCGCCGTAATGCTCTGTCTTGCACTCTTCATCGACGTCCTCTCCTCCATGCACCCTTGTCCCGAAAGAGAGCCGGCCCATAGGCGTAGAAGACGAAGGCCCTTGTGGGAAGCTCCTGCGAGAGAATGTGGTTTTCACGCCTGTGCTTGGGCCTGCAGATCACACACACTCATATGCCTAAGTCTGGTCAAAGAATACCAAGGACCACAAGGCTATGGATGTGCTTCCTAGGAGCATCTCCCTGTCTAATGATGACTTTCAGTTCTTCATCCCGTATTTCTACTTCACGATGTGTCCAACTTTCTCGGATTTTTTAACTCTTGATGCGGATTTATGGGTTCAAGCTCTTCTATTTCCCCCTAACGCGATCACATGCATGTCCGTCGTCGTACAATTGTGTGAAATCTTCATAGGGATTGTTCGTAGTGTGCCCTTGTTCCAACTTCTTCACCCCCTGAATCAAGAAGGGAGATGCCTTCTCCAACAACATCACATGGATCCCAAGGACGGGGATGCAAAGGTTGTATCTAGATGGCAAGCTGCATATGAAGTGGCCTGAATGGAGGGTTGAGTGGTGTTGTATTAAGAAGGTGGGCGTCCCGAACTATTGCATTCCAAGGATTGAGAAGATTGAGAGGAACCTTTAATGGAGCGAGCTGGGCCCTCGTGATGGCAAGCTAGCTATCGCATGCGACATGATCTTGAAGCTGAGGAGCGCTGACCTGATCATTGAGATGGTGCGGGTAGACTTCCTTCGCCGTAGGATCGTCGCCCTGCAGCACAATGGAGGCCGACGAGCTTGGGAGTACCAAAACCCCATTGAAATGGTGCAGTTGCTCCCCGGCCTCCAGCATCACTTGATGGTCATCGAACACTATGTCGTGCCTTATCACCTCTTCAACATAGGATGTGGATTAGCCTTTTTGACAAACATCATTACTCTATGCAACTACACCGCCAATGATTCCATTGTGGCCATGATGCCGACATCCAATTCCACAAGTGTCCTGGGAGCATTGAGGGTGCCCAACGATGACAAGTTAGCTGAATGTAGCAGCAACCTCGACGAGAGAGCAATCAGGAAGGAGGACAACATGGTCCATACCACCAAGGACGTAAGGAACAATTTATCACCGTGAAGATGGAAGAAGGATGGAAGGCATCTTGCTCCAGTGAGACAACAAACAACCTTGAGGAGGGAGAGCAAGCCGACGAGCCTACCGATGAGCATATGTTAATGAAGAGGAACATGCCGGAGGGCATGATGATGAAGAAGATCTGATATGTCTCCAACGTATCTATATTTTTTGATTGTTGCATGATAATATATTATCATTGTAGGATACTTTTTGGGTATCTATTTACAAGTTAATATTACTTTTCAGCACTAACCTATTGACTAGTGCCCGGTGCGAGCTGCTATTTTCTGCATGTTTTTCACTTTTTAGGTTTTCAACAACAAACGAAGTCCAATTGACCTGAAACTTTTTGGAGATGTTTTTGGACCAAAAGAAGACCAATGAGCATGGGAAGAAGGCCGGAGGCCACCCGAGGGCCCCAAAAGCCAACATGATGTTTCCTTGGGGGCTGATGGCTTGTGGGCCCCTCAATGCTTCCCCAACTCCGTTCTCTAGCTTATAAATTCTCATATATCCTAAAAACCCTAAAGGCAGTCTCAAAACACTTTTTACGTTGCTGCAAGTCGCTGTTCCGATGGAGGCCATCTAGAGCTCCATTTCGGCACCCTGTCAGAGGGGGAATCGATCACGGAGGGCCTCTTCATCAACCTTGTTCCCCTCATGATGATGTGTTAGTAGTTCACCAAAGGCCTATGGGTCCATGGCTAGTACCTAGGTGGCACTCTCTCTCCCATGATCTTCATTACAATGATCATCGCATGTTCACTTTGATCCATATGATGTAATCCTTTTGTGCGGTGCATTTGTTGGGATCCAATGAATTGTGGGTTTATGTTCAGATTATTCATGATAAATATCTGAGTCATCTCTGATACTAATATAATTTTTATATGCATGATTATGATAGCTTCATAATCCTCTTCGATCTATTGAAATAGTTTGGCCAACTAGATTGATATTTCTTCGGTGAGAGAAGTGTGTTGTATTAGGTTCAATCTTGCGTATTTCTATATCCCGGTGACAAAAGGGGACAATATGCGTCTTTGTGTTGCTTCTACTAAGGATAACACGATGGGATTTATTAATATTGCTTGAGTTTACTTTGTCTACATCAGGTCATCGTTCTTCGCGCGTTACTCTGTTTTACTTAATACCCTAGATGCATGTTGGATAGAGGTTGATGAGGTGAGTAACAGTAATAGGTGAAGGCAGGAGTCGGCCTATTTTTTTATGGACATGATGCCTATATACACATGATGATTATAGTGAGTTACGCATAACTATTCGATTTTCTATCAATTGCTCAACAGTAATATGTTTACCCATTGTATGTTGTTTTCATGAGAGATGCCATTAGGGAAAGCTATATATTTACAAAACAATCGCCCCGACGTCCATCTTCCCTTCAAGTGACTCCACCAGCTGCGGAACAAGCGAGCACTTCTTCGACGGTGAAGCACGCCAGGGCACCACTTGTTGGAAATATTCCCTAGAGGCAATATTAAATTGGTATTACTATATTTCCTTGTTCATGATAATATTTCATTATCCATGCTAGAATTGTATTGATTGGGAACTCAAATACATGTGTGAATACATAGATGATACACTGTCCCTTGTGAGCCTCTGAAGACTAGCTTGTTGATCAAAGATGGTCAAGGTTTCCTGGCCATAGACATGAGAAGTCATTTGATAACGGGATCACATCATTAGGACAATGATGTGATGGACAAGACACAAACTATGAACGTAGCATATGATCGTGTCACATTATTGCTACTGTTTTCTGCATGTCAATGTATCTGTTCCTATGACCATGAGATCATGCAACTGCTGGACACCGGAGGAATACCTTGTGTGTATCACCTGCCGCAACGTAACTCGGTGAATGTAAAGGTGCTCTACAGCTATCTCCGAAGGTGTCTGTTGGGTTGACGTCGATCAAGACTGGGATTGGTCACTCCGTGTGATGGAGAGGTATGTTGGCGCCCACTCGGTAATACAACATCACAATAAGCCTTGCAAGCAATGTGACTGAGGAGTTAGTCACGGGATCTTGTATTAAGGAATGAGTAAAGAGACTTGCCGGTAATGAGATTGAACTAGGTATGGAGATACCGACGATCGAATCTCGGGCAACTAACATACCGATGGACAAAGGGAACAACATACGAGATTAACTGAATACTTGACATAGAAGCTCAATCGATAAAGATATTCGAATAATATGTAGGTGCCAATATGGGAAGCCAGGTCCCTCTATTGGTCATTGACCAGACACTATCTTAGGTCATGTATACATAGTTCTTGAACCCGTAGGGTCTGCACACTTAAGGTTCGGTGACATGTCAGTATTATTGAGTTATGTATGTTGGTGACCGAAAGTTGTTTGCAGTCCCGCATGAGATCCCACACGTCACGAGGAGCTCCCAAATGGTCCGGAGGTAAAGATGGATATATAGGAAAGTTTTCAGGCATTACCAGTAAAGTACCTCGAGTGACGAATGGGTTCTGGATTTTTACCGGGAGGGGGCACCCACCCAGGAGGGAACCTAATAGGCCTAAATGTGGTGCACTAGTCCTTAGTGGGAGTCCTACACCAAACAAAATTGGAGGAGGACTCTCCTCCCTTGTTGGCTCGGCCGAACATCTCCTTGGAGGAGGAGGCAATGCAACCCTCCCTCCTCTTCCTCTTATATATAGTGGAGGATTTGGGGCTAGCACACACCAGAAAAAGGCATGTGCTCCTCTCTCCTCCACAGATCGTCTTCTTCGTCTAGATTAGTTCACGACAGCTTGGCGAAGCCCTTCTTGTCGGATTTCGGGCTCCGCAAAACCCCAAGAATTCGAACACAGGGGCGTGTGCGGCGATCTCTCTCGGCTCAACCTTTCCTAGCCCACTTCTCGATGGAAACAACGAAGAACTCACGCGCTGGTGAGGGAAACACAACACGCAATAGTTTACCCAGGTTCGGGCCATTGCGAAGCGTAAAACCATACTCTTGCTTTTGGTGGATTGCCTCCCATGGAGGTTGGTCGATGAACTAGTATAGTGCTCTTGAGCCTCCAAAGGCCAAGAGGCTAGGCGTATTGCTCTTGGGTTTCAATGATCTGATCGACCCCCTCTCTCATGTATCCTACCCTCTCTATTTATAGTGGAGCTCGGGTCCTCTTCCCTTATCGTAGGCTGGAAGGGATCCCACAACAGCCAGCTTCGGTGGGAGACAAGGAACATGCTTCCCCTGTCAAAATTGGTCTGTGCCTGGAAAGCAGCTGCCAGCGTCAAAGAGGTGGGCACAGGGATGACACTCGTCCTGCTGGCGAGCGGCCATGGTCTTTTTGCTCCAGAAGGGAAACCTTTGGAAGATGCCTTTGGGACCTTGATACGTTCCTTCCTCCTTTGCACCAAAGGGGAAACTGCCCCGTCCTTCCATCTGCTGCTCGCCCGTCCTTCCATGGCGTCATCCTTGACTCCCGAGGCCTGGTAATGCCTTGAAATATCTGCCGCTCTGGAGGGGTCCTGAGGAGGCCCCCTACGGGTATTGATGCCGCTCTTCCTTGCGAGCTTGGCCCCTCGTGAGCGCCTTATTCAGGGTGGTGCTGTTCCTCGCCGATCTTGTGTTGATGAAGTGGGACAGCCCTGGGAGGCAGGCAGGTAGGTCTAGTTACCCCAGTTCCTAGAAAGCTGATAGTAGCCCCAAGGCCCAAGGCGTGCCTGGGGTGGCTTCTTGGCGAAGCCTTGAAGACGGCCCAAAACGTCGCGGGCCCCTTTTGCATACAGGTCAAGCGAACAACGTGTCTCAACGCTGCGCGTAGATGCTCTCGCTGCTCGAGGCATCCTGATGGTGCGTGGCCACGATGATGTGATTCCCAAGAGTTGCGAAGGCCATCATGTTGCTCATTGAATGTGACCACACCTAATGGCACTCGTGGATGTGAACGAATCGGTGGACAGGTGAGGCTATGTGGGCGACAGCGCTTCCGTCGGCCCACCTCGCGGCCCTCGTGGGGTGTGCGATGCCCACGCTCCTACGACGGTTGGTGGCCAGGGTTTGCCTATAAATTCACCCAGCCCCCTTCGGGGGGGGGCACCGCAACCTCGAGCTTCTTCTCTGCTTGAGTCGTGTGCCGCGAAGAACCTCTTCTCCGTTCGCCCTTCATCTTTGTGGCGTCCCCCGGAGACGGTTTTGGCAGGGGAAAGCGTACGGCGTCTCTTGTGCCTTCGTCTACCCCCGAAGGCTGTGGCAGAGGGCCCTCAGCGCCCTCGTGCGTTCGCCATCGTTGGGTGATGGCTGGCGAGTAAGTCCTTCATGCCGTTTCCTTTGCTTGTTGCTTCTTCTATTATCCTACGGTTGATCTTCCATCTTCTTCATTGTGCCCTCCTTGGAGAGGCCAAAGTTCGAAGGGCTTCAGGAGGAGGCGGAGGGGCTGCATGCCCAGTTTGCAGGTGCCGAAGTCGCCCTCCGGACCGCCCGTGAGGACGAGCCGGAGGCCGTAGCGGAGTTGGCGTCGCTCCGGAAGCAGGTCCAGGAGGTGACCGACGCCGTCCTGGCTGCCAAGGGCGAGGCGTCGAACGCCCGAACGAAGCCACACCAGTGTGCCAAGCGGTTCGCCGACATTGCTAACCGGGCAGTTGGTGCGACGCGCCGATTTCTGGGGGAGGCCCCGACGCTGCCCAATGTGACGAGCGATGGAGGATACCTCACCTTCTTCGAGAGGGTGGTGGAAGTTGTGGAGACCGGTGTACCCCGCATGGGGGAATACAACATGGACGACGCATGCGAGCTTCTGGGCCTTGCCCTCACACTTGTCTTCTCCAACCTGCGTCGCCTTGCTCCGGAGCTCGACCTTCGGCGCGTCGTTGAGCCGGCGCCTGCAAAGTCCCATCGTCTCCCCTAGGGCGAAGTCCGCCCTCACGTGGCTGCTCTGTCGGAGCGGTACGCCCGGGTGCCCGTCTCCAGCGATGAGGAAGACTCTGACACCGAGCACATGGTCATCAAGGGCGCCGGCGGCGGTTCGTCCTCCTAGGTGTCCCCCATCTTCTACTTACCTGTTGCTGCATTGCCGGAAAAGACCCTGCCAGTCGGACGTTAAGCTTTCCTTGTTATTACCTTTGTTGCTCTCCTATTTTACTTTGCTCCTGAGGTGATGGCTTGCATGTTGGTGGTCGTTGTAGCCAGGCTGCACAGCTTAGGACCCGTTGTTGCAGCTGCGTGGCTTGGGACGACGAGGGAAGCACGACCTTCTGGATGTTCTGCCCTTCCACGACACCTCTCGTGCCGCCACGTGCTTTGGACTCGCTCCTTGCTGCCGTCAAATCCTTAGGCCCTGCATCCTTCGTTAGTGCGCATGGTTTAATTCACCATTAGTTTGTCGTAAAGCGAGTCGGTCCAGGTCAGGGCCTGTGAGGCACTTAGCTTGCGGATTTGCGTCGGTCCCTCGCGTAGTTCCTCCGGTGCAGCTCCTGTTTCATAGCGGGACGAGGTGAAGACCCTTTCGGCACTCTATGTCAGTAGGTCCGGGTCACACACATTTCTCTGCCACCGTGAGGTTCAACCCGTTACCAAGGCTGTTCCACACTGGACAAAGCCTCGGCACCCTAGGGGCTGAGTGGCTTTGCGACCAGTAAGGCTCATGAGGCTCACTGCTGAGGATCCCCCTTTGACACTCAAGCCGCTCTGCGTCGTCTGGCCCCGACCTTGACGGCCGGTATGGCTCCTCAGGCGCGCCCAGGAACCCCCCTTTCTGGCGCCACAGCGATTCTGCACTTCGTTCATTAGGTCATCGCCCCAGGGGGCCCTAAGCCCTCCCGAGACTCGTCTTGGTGGTAACAAGTTTCAGTCTCGACCCTCGAGCGGGTGTTGACCACTGGAAAATGTTACCCCTGAGGCGGCAAGTCCTTGCATTCATGCTCTTTGACTCCCAGGGGTGGCGTGGAGCGGTTGTATCAAACACGTCCTCCGGACAGGAGGTTTCAAAGCAAGTGAAATAAGAAATGCCAGAGAAAGGTTTCCCCCCTTTTTATTTTTCAAACATCGGGCATTGAAAATGGAAAAAACCAACTTAAGAAATCAGCCAGTTCAAACTCAGCGGAAGGCAGTTCGAGTCCAGGAGAAAGCAAGCAAGTGCCGCGTCCGCCATTTAAAGCTGGCATAGTCATTGGTGGACCATATGGGTTTCCTTGCCAGCCACGAGCATGGTCGTTCGGATGGCATGCGGATTGCCTTTGTCTTTGTAACCATCACGGAGCTAAGGTCTTCCACTAGGCGTGGGGTGGACCCCTTCTGCGTCCTCGGGGGGCCCTAGGCGTATACAGCCTCGGCTCGTTATTACGTGAGACTGTCACAGTGGGGGTGTATATGGGAGGTCGCGAGGACGCTTTGGCCTTGCGAGTGTCCCTACCCTCGAGGCATTGGGGACTGAGCTTCTAGAGTCATTGGTGGACTGTGTTGTACCCTGGGCGGAGCATAGGTCCTCCACCAGGCGTGCGGTGGATCCCTTTCGCGTCCTTGGGGGGCCCTGGGCATATACAGCCTCGGCTCGTTATTCCGTGATAGTGCCACGGGAAGAAGTAGGTTTCGGAAGGATTGAAGGACGATGTAGAGGTGCGATGGGTTGATGCAGATCTTGTGGGCTCATGTTCCAGTCCTGCACATTTCCATGTCGTCGTTAGGTGCCTCACGCAGCAAGGCCCCGACATCCCCCGATACTGACCAAGCCTGGATGGCACCAGGCTGGTCAAGTGGCTTTGTGACCGGGAAGGCTCCTGAGGCGCGATGCTGAGGAGCCCCCTTTAACGTTCGAGCGGCTGTACATCGCTAAAATCCAGTCTCGCACATTTCCCAACCGCCTTCGCCTGTGACCGATTGAACGGAGGTAGCTACGGGGTCAAGCCCTTCCACCCGTGACAACGATCGAATGTCCATGGACGATATCAAGGGCGACAGGTGGCCTTATGACTAGTAAGGCCCCTCAGACACGATGCTCAGGAGCCCCTCTTTGATGCTCAAGCAACTCTGCATCTCCAGGACCCGGTCCTGCACATTTCCCGACCGCCGCTGCTTGCGACCGAATGGATGATCTCAGCTGCGGGGTCAAGCCCAGCCGCCCCTGATAATGACCGAATGTCCATGGATGATATCAAAGACGGCAGGTGGCCATGTGACCGGTAAGGCTCTTGGAGTGCCATGCTCTGGAGCCCCCCTTGGACGCTCAAGCGACTCTGATTTTATCCTGTCGTCCGCGGTCCTAAGGAGCCATGGGGCTCCCCAATTCCCGCGTTGGGGCGATGCGTCGCGGACGGTTCCCCCGAGTGAGGAAGGTGGCTCGCCGAAGGACGCAAGCAAAGCAGCGTGTTAGGTCGCCAAGCGGATGCAATGGAAATTGTAAAAGATACGACTTGCAAGAGAATGCCCCGAGCAGTTGATGTCTCTGTGCTCAGCACGCACTTCTTAAGGCAGTAAATCTAAAAAATTACCTCGAGTAGCCCCCTTGCGCTTGAGGAGCACCTTGCGAGGCCTGGCCCCCGATGCCCGCGCCTGCATCGTGGTCGTCGCGGGTGATCCGTGCCGTTTGCGTCCCATCGCGGTATTTGACTTATCCTCCTTACATAGTCCTTCCGCGGAAGGGCGCCTAGTGCCGCGCCCCGCGGCTTGAGAGCGCCTCCCTGCCTGCGCTTTTTGGTCCCGGCTCAGGGAGGAGCCCCCAAAGTTCCTCACTCCTGATGTGGGTAGAAACCCCGGGCGACGCCTGAAGCTTTTCCTCGTCGGGAGGATCATGTAGTGCCGCATACTCTGGCACGTATGGATCCATGTTGGCGCTTCCACGTCCCCCGCGACCGGCCATCAGTGCGATAATGGCGGCCCCTCTTTGTGGTGGAGGGAGATCCTCCCTGCAGTACTGCTCGCAGATCTTCCTATGATAAGCCTCTGCGCGAAGTCCCTTGTTCCTGTTGCCTCCGTTGGCTGGTCCTGGAGCCACCCGGTATTGATTGCCTCCTTGGTGTCTTGCCATGTCTCTATTGTCGTAGTTCCTCTGCGCCATTGCCTCCGCCCTCTGTTCGATGCACCGGAGGGAGCGCTCCTGTCTAGCCGCCCCGGGTTGTCGAGGGCCAGCCTGGTTTCGGTGATGCGTGCGAGCGTGCGCGTCAGTCGTCCCGCCGTTCTCTTGGCGTCCCTGGTGGTTGTCAGCATGGATCGCTTCATGTCCATTTGCTGGGGTCTCGAGAAGCTGGAGAGGAGCACGAAGCGCGTCTCTCTCGGCCCCACCAAGGGTGGCCAGGGCCCCGAAGCTTGCAGGCTTGGGGGCCGGCATGCGATGCGAACCCCCGGCGCCCGACACCTGTGGTTTTGATGATGCACTAGGCTAGATGGTCTTCTGGGTGATGGCGATTAGCTCCATGATGTGGTACGCCCAGGCGTCGAAGCCCCCTGACATCGTTCGTTGGAGGAGCATCTCTATTGCCATCCGCAACACGTCGTGTGCATTGAGGTCTCCCAAGTCGATACGTCGCACTGCGGTTACCCGGGCCGCCGCCCAGCCACCATACGCGTGGGCGACACGGGTGGCCGTCACAGTGGAGGCAATGTTGACGGCCTGGTACGAGCCGCCAGGTCCCGCGACGCCGGCATGCGAGCTCCCAGCCACTTTGACGTGGCGGTTGGAGACCAGCTCGACGAGGTTCGGAGAGGCTGGTTGGTCGCCGGCCATCGATGCAGTGGCCTGGAAAGGAGGAAGCTAGGATAAATCCTTCACACGCCCCCTACCTGGCGCGCCAAATGTCGGATTTCGGGCTCCGCAAAACCCTAAGGATTCGAACACAGGGGCGTGTGCGGCAATCTCTCTCGCCTCGACCTTTCCTAGCCCGGTACTCGATGGAAATGATGAGGAACTCACACGATGGTGAGGAAATCACAGAGCACAACAGTTTACCCAGGTATGGGCCGCTGCGAAGCGTAAAACTCTACTCCTGCTTTTGGTGGATTGCCTCTCACGGGGTTGGTGGATAAACTAGTATAGTGCTCTCGAGCCTCCGGAGGCCAAGTGGCTAGGCGTGTTGCTCTAGGGTTTCAATGATCTGATCGAACCACTCTCTCAAGTATCCTACCCTCTCTATTTATACTAGAGGCCCGGGTCGTGTTCCCTTATCGTAGCGGGGAAGGGATCCCACAACGGCCAGTTTCGGTGGGAGACAAGGGAACATGCTTCCTCTGTCAAAATTGGTCTTCGCCTTTAAAGCAGCTGCCAGCGTCGCAGAGGTGGGCACAGGGATGACACTCGCCCTGCACCGGAAGGGAAACCATTGGAAGATGCCTTTGGGACCCTGATACGTTCCTTCCTCTTTTGCACCAAAGGGGAAACTGCCCCGTCCTGCCATCTGCTGCTCGCCCATCCTTCCATGGCTTCAGCGTTGACTCATGAGGCCCGACCTTGCCTTGCAATATCCTCCGCTCCAGAGGGGTCCTAAGGAGGCCCCCTGCGAGTCTTGATGTCGCTCTTCCTCGCGAGTCTTGGCCCCTCACGAGGGCCTTCTTCAGAGTGGTGTTGTTCCTTGCCGATCTTGCATTGATGAAGTGGGCCAACCCTAGGCCACAGGCAGGCAGGTCTAGGTACCCCCATTCCCAAAACACCGACACTGCTGGATTAGTTCACCACCACCAGTAGCACGCAACCATGCTGGAGAACTCACCTACCTCTCTGCCCCTCTTGGTGGATAATGAAGGCGGAGATCGTCATCGAGCTATACGTGTGCTGAACGCGGATGTTCCGTTCATTCGGCACTAGATCGGGATAGATCGTGATGGGATCGCAGGTCGGATCAAGATGAGATTGCGGGACGGGCTGCAGTTTGGATCGCGAAGATGTTCCACTACATCAACCTAGTTATATACACTTCGGCTTAGCGATCTACAAGGGTATGTGGATAAAATCTCTTGTCTCGTAGATGGTTATCATCATGGATAGATCTTATGTGTGTGTAGGAAAGTTTTTGTTTCCCATGCAATGTTCCCCATCAGTGCCATCATGCGGTAGGTCTATGCATAGATGACATATCGAGTAGAACACAAAGTAGTTTGTGGGCGTTGATATTCTGATTGCTTCCCTCCTTAGTCTTTTCTTGATTCCACGGTATTGTTGGATGAAGCTACCCGGACCAATATTACTCGTACGCTCACGAGAGACTGGTTTCATCGACTAACACACAACTTGTTGCATAAAGATGACTGGCGGGTGTCTGTTTCTCCAACTTCAGTTGAATCGGATTTAATTGACGCGGTCCTTGGAGAAGGTTAAATAGCAACTTGCATATAACCGTTGTGGTTTTGCGTAAGTAAGATGTGATCATGCTAGATACCTATAGCAGCCACGTAAAACATGCAACAACAAATTAGAGGACATCTAACTTGTTTTTGCAGGGTATGCATGTGATGTGATATGGCCAACGACATGATGTGATATATTTGATGTATGAGATGATCATGTTGTAATAGTTAATTATCGACTTGCACGTTGATGCTACGGCAACCGGCAGGAGACATAGCGTTGTCTTTAATTATTTTTGCACCCGATGATGCTTCACTTGATCGCTAGGTCAGTTGCTATAGTAGTAACAACATAGGTAGCTCGGCAGCCTCGATGGGAGCACAATGATGGAGATCATGGTGTGGCGCCGCTGACGATGGAGATCATGATAGTGCTTTGGTGATGGAGATCAAGAAGCACACATTCATGGCCATATGATGTCACTTATGATTTGCATGTGATGTTAATTCTTTTATGCACCTGATTTTGCTTAGGATGACGGTAGCACTATAAGGTGATCCCTCACTAAAATTTCAAGATAAAATTGTGTTCTTCTTGAGTGTGCACCGCTGCGACAGTTCGTCATCTCGAGACACCACGTGATGATCGCGTGTTATAGACTCTACGTTCACATACAATGGGTGCAAAACAGTTGCACACGTGGAACACTCGGTTTAAACTTGATGAGCCTAGCATGTACACACATGGCCTTGAAACACAAGATACCGAAGGGTCGAACATGAGTCATATAGTAGATATGATCAACATAGACATGTTCACCATTGAAGCTAACTCAACTCATGTGATGTTCGGACTTGAGTTAGTTAATTTGTATCATGTGTCACTCGAATGAATAAAGGCATGTCAGCTGGAGTGGGAGTTCTTAAGTAATATAATCAATTGACCTTATTATCATGAACATAGTCAAAATGTCTTTGCAAATTATGTTGTAGCTTGCGCTGTAGCTCCACTGTTTTTGATATGTTCCTAGAGAAAACTTAGTTGAAAGATGGTAGTAGCAATTATGCGGACTGGTAAACTGAGGATTGTCCCCAATGCTGGACAAAAGGCTTATGTCCTTAATGCATAGCTCGGTGTGCTACCACCGAGCGTCGTTTGTGGATGTTCCGAACATCTGACATACACGTTTTTGATGACTATGTGATAGTTCAGTACATAATGCTTAACGGCTTAGAATTGAGGCGCCGAAGACGTTTTGAATGTCACATGACATACGAGATGTTCCAAAATATGAAATTAGGATTTCAGAATCGTGCCCATGTTGAGAGGTATGAGACCTTCGACATGTTTCTTTGTCTACAAAGTAAGGAAGGAAAGCTCAATCATTGAGCATGTGCTCCGATTCTCTGAGTACTTCAATCGCTTGATCGAGTGGGAGTTTATCTTCCAGATAAGGTAGTGATTGAAATAGTTATCCAAAGTCACTGCCACCAAGCTACTAGAGCTTCGTGATGAAATATAGCACATCAGGGATACACAAGTTGATCCCCGAGTTATTCGCGATATTTGATACCGCGAAAGTAGAAATCAAGTAGGAGCATCAATTGTTGATAGTTAGTAAAACCACTAGTTCCAAAGTGGAAAGGGCAAGAAGGGATAGTTCATGAATGGCAAACCTATTGCCGCTCTAGTAAAGATACCTGATGTCCACTGTTCTTCCCCTTGCAACGGCACCAAAAGAATGCTGCTAGCACTCTCCGGCAATAGAAACTAGAAGAGTGTTGTTGACGGCCCACCAGTGCGTGGGATCGTAGCAGTTTTTGAGGGTAGAGTATTTGACCCAAACTTGTTGGTTAGCCAGACAAGAGGTGAGAGAATACTCACGAGTATTAGCAGCTGAATGCGTCAGATTCAACCACACCTGAAAGATTAATATCTGCAAGCAAAGTAGTAACAACAAAGTAGTATGATAACAATGGTGTCAGAAACGATATGTTGAAGACAGACTATTCCTAACGATTGTATCAATGGCGCCAAGTTGCCTCATTGACGGAAGTTGTCAGTTCCCGTCAACGACCAGCGAACCAAAATTGTAGAAGGTAGCAGCAGTGTAACGAGCAATAGCAGCGGCAAGGAAAAGCAGTAGTGATAGCAGTAGCAAGTAGCAACAGTAGCAAGCGAAAGTAGTAGCAACAGTAGCAACAGAGCAAGACAAGTAACAGCTGTAGCAACAGTAGTAACAGCAGCAGAGCAAGACAAGTAACATCAGCAACAACAATATTAACAACAGCAGAGCAAGACAAGTAACAGCAGCAGTAGGACAAACTCGTAGGCAATGGGTGGGTGATTTGTTTGGATGATATTCATCATGCAACAGTTATAACACGGAGAGATATGTGGCTAGCTCCCGTTCGTCAATGTGATGTAGGCATGCATTCCATGTGTCGTCATACGTTCTTAGGCAAAAGAACTTGCATGACATCTATTTTCCATCCATCCCGTGGCAATGGGGTCCAAAAGGAAACTACGGGATATTAAGGTTCTCCTTTTAATAAAGAACCCGACCAACGCATTAGCACTTGATGAATGCATGAACTCCTCAAACTATGGTCATCACCGGGAGGGGTTGCCGGATCATAACACATAGTAGGTAACTACAACTTGCAAGATCGGATCTAAAACACACATATATTGGTGACAACATAATAATTTCAGATCTAAAATAATGGCACTCGGGCCCTAGTGACAAGCATTAAGCATGGCAAAGTAATAGCAACGTCAATCTCAGAACATAGTGGATACTAGGGATCAATCCCCATCAAAACTAAATCGATTACATGATAGATCTCATCCTACTCATCACCGCCCAGCGAGCCTACGAATTGATTACTCACGAACGACGAAGAGCTTCATGGAATTGGAGAGGGAAGAAGGTTGATGATGACGATGGCGACGATTTCCCCTCTCCGGAGCCCAAGACGGACTCCAGATCTGCCCTCGAGATGAAGAACAGGTGGTGGCGGCGGCTCCGTATCGCAAACGCGACGAAAACTTCTCTTTTTATCTTTTTCGGGACGAAAGTGAACTTATAGACCTGAGGTTGGGGCGGTAGAGCCGTGTGGGCCCCACAAGCCTGTCCACCGCCACCAGGGGGTGGTGGCGGAGCCAGGGCTTGTGGCCCAATGGCCCACCCCCTCAGGTGGAAATTGGCGCAGATATTTTTCATATTTTCCAAAATTGCTCCACGTATATTTTCAGGACGTTTGGAGAACTTTGATTTCTACACAAAAATAACACCAAGGCAATTCTGCTGAAAACAGCGTCAGTCCAGGTTAGTTCCATTCAAATCATGCAAAGTAGACTCCAAAACAAGGGCAAAAGAGTTTGGAAAAGTAGATACGATGGAGACGTATCAACTCCCCCAAGCTTAAAGCCTTTCTTGTCCTCAAGCAACTCAGTTGACAAACTGAGAGAGAAAGAAAAACTTTGACAAACTCTGTTTGATCTTGTTGTTGCAAGTATGTCTAACTCAAAACCAGAATTTCAGCAAGATCACAAGTTAACCACATAAACAAATGACACAAATGTCTCACGGTAAACTAATATCAATGGCATAATGAGCTAAAGAGCAAATAATAATGAGTTTCAAATACCAACACTTCAATCAAAACAAGCAAGAAGTAGTATGAATAGGTGGTATCTCGCGAGCTCTTTCTGAGACCGCAAATCATAAATGCAGAGCACTTTCAAAGATCAAGGGCTGACTAAACATTGTAATTCATAGCAACGAAGATCCAGTGATAGTCATACTCAATATCAATCAAAAGCAAAGCATAAAAATGACGGAGGTGCTCTCTAATTGGTGCCTATATAAGAGGAGGATGACTCAACAGTAAAATAAATAGACAAGCCCTTCGCAGAGGGAAGCATTGATTTGTAGAGGTGCCAGAGCTCAAGCTTTGAAAACAGAGATAATAATTTTGGGTGGCATGCTTTCATTGTCAACGTAATGACCAATAGTTCTCAATATCTTCCATGCTACTCATGCTATAGGCGGTTCCCAAATAGAAAAGTAAAGTTTTAACTCCCCCACATCCAATCAATCACACTCCACGGCTAGCCGAATCCTCGGGTACCGTCCATACTAACATTAATCTAGGGGGAGTCTTGCTTTACAGTTATGTTTTCAATTTAAGTGTGGAACTGGGCATTCCAATTACTGGCCCCTTTCTCGTGAATGACAGTGAATAAACACATGTCAAGGATAACACTCCTAGCATGGAAGATATCAATAGCCCCCTGTCACCACATGAGCGGTTCGGGCATGCAAAACAGATTATTTCTTGAAGGTTTAGAGAATGGCACATGCAAATTTACTTGGAACGGCAGGTAGATACCGAAAATAGGTAGGTATGGTGGACTCTCATGGAAAAACTTTTGGGTTTATGGAAGTGGATGCACAAGCAGTATTCCGCTTAATACAAGTGAAGGCTAGCAAAAGACTGGGAAGCGACCAACTAGAGAGCGACAACAGTCATCAAGATGCAATGAGTCTGACTAACATTGAATGCAAGCATGAAGAGGATATAAATCACCATGAAAACGAAAATCATAGAGGCTATGTTAATTTTGTTTCAACTACATGCATGAACATGTGCCAAGTCAAGCCACTTGAAACATTCAAAGGAGAATACCATCCTAACATACTACATCATAGTCATCTCAAAATCTATGTTGGCATTCAAGACAAACCATTATAAGCTCTCAGCTAAATAAGCATGGCATCAGAAACTATGATCTCTAAGTTGTCATTGCAAACATGGTTCTCTCACAACAAAGCTGAATCTGGGTCGACAAGCTAGTCATATTTACAAAAACAAAATAGATAGAGTTCATACCAACTTTTCAGTCTCAGTCACTTCATCATATATCATCATTGTTGCCTTTCATTTGCACGATCGAACGATGTGAACAATAATAAGCGCATTGGACTAAGCTGAATCTGCAGGCTAACACAAAGGAGACGACAAAGTAATATGGCTCTTTAAAAGCTAAATAGGTAAGCATGCAAGAACCAATAAACATTGTAACCAATATCTTCTACCTTGACCGAAAGAAAAAATAAAACTATTTACACGGGAAGGCTCCCAACAAGCAAAAGAAGAGAGGAAAATCTTTTTGGGTTTTCTAAAAAGGACACAAAACAAGAAAACAAGAAAACAAAAATAAACTAGCATGTATAATACAGTGGCAAAGTGTAAACACCGGCTAACAAAGTGAAACATAAGCATGAATGTAAAGTCGGTGAGAACACGTACTCCCCCAAGCTTAGGCTTTTCGCCTAGCTTGGTGTACTCCCATGGATGGTCGTGGCAAAACCCAAAGTCATAATGGGTGTTATAAGGGAGTGCTGCAACCACTGCCTGAATAGCTGCCTCATGAAGTCGAGCAGCAGTCGCCTCCCTCTCATACTCCTCTGCCTCTCCTATGGTTATGTAGTATCTTCGTTTTACCTGAAAGTCAAAGAAAGAAGGAGCAGGAATGGTAATATGGGAAACACGCTGCCGGTTAAATATCAAGCGGTATAGGAGGGATCCATGATCTCTCTCAAGGAACTGGTAGCATGTTAGAGCAACACGATCAAGGTAGGCTGTATGGAGAGGAGGGTCTTCTGGACGAATGGATACTCCAAGAAAATTTGCTAAGCATGTAGCATAAACTCCACCAAAGAAATCCCCGTCACTGGCATTTTATTCAGCCTCCTTGCTATTATAACTCCCATATTGAAGGTCCCGTCACCTCTTACTGCGCTCTTAAGGATACTAGGGTCGGAAGCGCATAGGTGACAATGTGCACCCTTGCCGTTAATGCACCTACCTATGAAGAGGGCAAGGTAGTGCAAGGCAGGGAAATGGATGCTTCCTATGGTGGCTTGCGTGATATCTCTGGTTTCTCCAACAGTTATACTGGGGACAAAGTCTGTGACCGAAGACTTAGAAGGATCATTAATACTACCCCCATCGGGTATCTTGCAAATCCTATTGAAATCCTCCAAATCCACGGTATAGGATTTATCGTACATATCAAACAGTATGGATGAGTCACAACCAACTGAAAATTTAAATCTATGCACGAAAGAGGCAGTGAGCATACCATACTGTTCACATTTATCTGAGAGGAACTCTTCTAACCCGGCATTGTGGACAAGTGTATCAAAGTCATCCTTGAAACCTGCTTCGATCATGAACTCATCGAAAGGCCATTCACATGGTTGTACCGGTGTGTCCCTTAGTTGAAAAGGTTCGGGCTCCCGAAAAGAAAGACGAGGACCGTTCTTACTTGAGGAACCACCATGAAACTTCCGCCTGAACATAATTTCCTTTTGCTGAAATTTTTGAAGTTCAAGGGAAAAGTGAATAAAGACCAACCACACCTTGTAGCAATTATTCCTACTACTGCCTAGAGACCGTATCACGCGCTAAACTACTTGGGACTAACTAAAATCAACAGTTCTAGCTCAAGAACAGGGTCACCAAGGTAGCAAGAATTCGCGAAGGATAAAGCACTAGAGAAAAAACTAATTGGACCAATGGAGGAGTCAATTACCAAGGAGTAATTTCCCCAAAACGGTTCAGAGAATGGTGCTTTGAGCAAGGATATCGAAAATCATAGCCAAATGAGCAAGAACACGGGTTTGAGCTGTGAAACAATTTTTTATGGAGGTGGAAGAAGAGGCTGGGAGCTGGAATGAGTGGAGGGGGTGCTTGTGGGCCCCACAAGCTTGCACTCCGCCACCAGGGGATAGGTGGCGGTGGCAGGGCTTGTATCCCACTGGTCTGGCCCCCAGGCCAGCTCTCAGGCCCAGTAATTTTCAAAAATACCAGAAAAACTCACACTAAATTTTCAGGACCATCGGAGAACTTTTATTTTCGAGGTATTTTTCTCCGGGACGCTAAAACAGGAAACTGGAAAAACTAAACTAATTATATCATTTTTCTTCTAAGCAAAAGAAAATGAAAGCTTTAAAACAGAGGTATGTGACCCTTTGATTCATCCGTTTCATGCTCATCGAAAGAAATCCGTCAATGGGATTGATCAAGTCCTGATGACAAAACCTTCTCGAATCGCAAGAGAGAACGGAAATTTTTCTAATAGCCACTAAGTCACCTCAATGGGGATATGTATCTCCCCAACTAGCAAATCATACTTCATCTTGACACGAGGAATAGGGCATTCAAAGCTCACAATAAGAATCGATGAAGTCTTTCCGATAGCATTGATGCAATGTACTTGGTATCGTTTCTTCGGAAAGTGCATTGTGTGCTCATTACCGTTGACATGGAAAGTGACATTGCCTTTGTTGCAATCTATAACAGCCCCTGCAGTGTTTAAAAAGGGTCTTCCGAGGATGACAGACATGGCATCGTCCTCGGGAATATCCAAGAGAACAAAGTCTGTTAAGATAGTGGTGTTAGCAACCACAACAGGCACATCCTCGCAAATGCCGATGGGGAAAGCAGTTGATTTGTCGGCCATTTGGAGAGAAATTTTAGTGGGTGTCAACTTATCTAACTCAAGTCTACGATAAAGAGAGAGCGACATAACATTAACACCGGCTCCAAGGTCACATAAGGCAGTTCTTACGTAGTTTCCTTTAATGGAGCAAGGTATAGTGGGCACTCCGGGATCACCAAGAATCTTAGGAGTCCCACCTTTAAAAGTGTAATTGGCAAGCATGGTGGAGATCTCAAGATCTGGTATCTTCCGTTTATTAGTCACGATATCGTTCATGTACTTGGCATACGGAGACATCTTGAGCATATCAGTTAACCGCATCAACAGAAAGATAGGCCTTATCATCTCAACGAAGCACTCAAAATCCTCATCATCTTTTTTCTTGGATGGCTTAGGAGGAAAGGGCATAGGTCTCTAAACTCATGGCTCCCTTTCTTTACCATGCTTCCTAGCAGTGAAGTCATTCTTATCGTATTTCTTAGGTTGTGGCTTATCAGGATTAACCGTAGGTTCAATCTCCACATCGTTATCATTGCTAGGTTGAGCATTAATATGATCATCACTGTCAATATTGTCACCAGGTTCATGTTCATCACCAGATTGTGTTTCTGCATCACACGTAGAAATATCATTAGGTTCTTTGGGTGTGACAATATTTGGTGAACTGGCATTTAGGCTTCTATCATCATTATTCTTCTCCTTAGGATGACTGGGTGTATCAGCATTAGTTCCTTAAGAGTCTTGATCAATTCTCTTAGGATGACCCTCAGGATACAAAGGTTCCTGAGTCATTTTTCCTCCTCTAGTAATGACTCTGACAGGGTTGTCATTTAATTCATTGAGCAGGTCATTCTGATCTTTAAGTACTTGTTCTACCTGAGTAGTAATCATAGAGGCATGTTTACTCAGAAGCTTCAGATCATTGACATTACTGCCTACACAAGCACTTAAATGGCTACGCATACGAGTACTTTGTTCCAAATGTTTGCTAACATAATCATTGAAACTCTGTTGTTTGGCAACAAAGTTGTCAAATTCATCAAAGCATAGGCTAGCAGGTTTATCAAAAGGGATATCACTCTCATCAAACCTACGCAGAGAATTCACTTCTACTACCTGTATCGGGTTATCGAGACCATGGATCTCTTCGATAGGCGGTAGATTTTTGACATCTTCAGATCTAATGCCTTTCTCTTGCATAGATTTCTTGGCTTCTTGCATACCTTTGGGACTGAGGAATAGAATACCTCTTTTCTTAGGAGTTGATTTAGGAGGTGGTTCGGGAATAGTCAAAGCATTATCGTTGATCAAGATGTTATTCAGTAGAGTCTCAGCTTGTTCTACAGTTTGTTCCCTAAAAACACAACCGGCACAACTATCTAGGTGGTCTCTAGAGGCATCGGTAAGTCCGTTATAGAGGATATCAAGTATCTCGTTCTTCTTAAGAGGGTGATCAGGCAAAGCATTTTGTAGCTGGACGAGCCTCCCCCAAGCTTGTGGAAGACTCTCTTCTTGGAGTTGAGCAAAGTTGTATATTTCCTACAAGGCAGCTTGCTTCTTATGGACAGGGAAATATTTCTCACAGAAGTAATAGACCATCTCCTGGGGACTACTTACACATCCAGGAGCAAGAGAGGAGAACTAGGCTTTAGCATTATCCTTTAGAGAGGAAGGAAACAGCTTAAGGATATAGTAGTGGCGGAACTTCTCCTCATTAGTGAAAAGGGTGGCTATATCGTGTTGTATGGCAAGATGGGCTACGACCTTCTCAGACTCATAACCGTGAAAAAGATCAGATTCGACTAGAGAGATTATCTCAGGATCGACAGAGAATTCATAATCCTTATCGTTGATAAAGATAGGTGAAGTGGCAAACTTCGGTTCATATTTCATCCTAGCTTCCCGAGATTTTTCCTTCCACTTGAGAAGTAATTTCTCAGCATCATAGGCATCCTTATACGTAAGAAAATCCTCAGCTATCTCTCCCTCCATAACGTAACCCTCAGGTATATCAGGCAATTCATATCTAGGAGAGCTAGATATAGCAGGAGCCAAAGCAGGTTCTATCTCAATAGTATCGGTAGTATCAGAAGCATCACGAGCATTGGCAGTAACTCTAGCAATATGAGCATCAAGGGACACTCCTAGTGGAATATCATGCAGAGTACTATCTCTAGCAGTATCAAGCATAGCATCATCAGGAAAAATAGCATCTCTAGCATCATCAGGCAAAGCAGTATCGAGCATAGCATCTCTAGCAGTATCAAGCATAGCATCTCTAGCAGTATTAGGCATAGTATCAAGCATAGTATCATCAGGCATAGTATCAAGCATAGCATCTCTAGCAATAGCATCATAAGCATCATCAAGCATAGGCGACATATCAAGATTTCTAGCAGGAGGTGATGTCGCAAACTTACTCATAACTGAAGGTGAATCAAGTGCAAAGCTAGATGGCAATTCCTTACCTCCCCTCGTAGTTGAGGGAAACACTTTGGTCTTCGGATCCTTCAGATTCTTCATAGTGATTAGCAGATATAAATCCCAAGTGACTCAGAGAATATAGCAATATCTCCCCGGCAACGGTTCCAAAAAAATTCTTGATGTCAACTATTCTTCCCCTTGCAACGGCACCAGAAGAAGGCTGCTAGCACTCTCCGGCAATCGAAACTAGAAGAATGTTGTTGACGGCCCACCAGCGCATGGGATTGTAGCAGTTTTGGAGGGTAGAGTATTCGACCCAAACTTGTTGGTTAGCCAGACATGAGGTGAGAGAATACTCTCGAGTATTAGCAGCTGAATGCGTCAGATTCAACCACAACTGAAAGATTAATCTCTGCAAGCAAAGTAGTAACAGCAAAGTAGTATGATAACCACGATGTGAGAAACAATCTGTTGACGGCAGACTATTCCTAACGATTTTATCAATGGCGCCAAGTTGCCTCGTTGACGGAAGTTGTCAGTTCCCATCAACGACCAGCGAACCAAAATTGTAGCAGGTAGCAGCAGTGTAACGAGCAATAGCAGCGGCAAGGAAAAGCAGTAGTGACTGCAGTAGCAAGTAGCAACAGTAGCAAGCGATAGTAGTAGCAACAGTAGCACCAGAGCAAGACAAGTAACAGCAGTAGCAACAGTAGTAACAGCAGCAGAGCAACACAAGTAACATCAGCAGCAACAATATTAACAACAGCACAGCAAGACAAGTAAAAGCAGTAGTAGGAGAAACTCGTAGGCAATGGGTCGTTGATTTGTTTGGATGATATTCATCATGCAACAGTTACAACACGGAGAGATATGTAGCTAGCTCTCGTTCGTCAATGTGATGTAGGCATGCATCCTGTGTGTCGTCATACGTGCTTAGGGAAAAGAACTTGCATGACATCTATTGTCCATCCCTCCCGTGGCAGCGGGGTCCAAAAGGAAACTACAGGATATTAAGGTTCTCCTTTTAATAAAGGACCGGGCCAACGCATTAGCACTTGGTGAACGCATGAACTCCTCAAACTATGGTCATCACCGGGAGTGGTTCCGGTTATTGTCACTCCGGGGTTGCCGGATCATAACACATAGTAGGTAACTATAACTTGCAAGATCGGATCTAAAACACACATATATTGGTGACAACATAATAATTTCAGATCTGAAATCATGGCACTCGGTCCCTAGTGACAAGGATTAAGCATGGCAAAGTAGTAGCAACATCAATCTCAGAACATAGTGGATACTAGGGATCAATCCCCAACAAAACTAACTCGATTACATGATAGATCTCATCCTACTCATCACCGCCCAGCGAGCCTATGAATAGATTACTCACGAACGACGAAGAGCTTCATGGAATTGGAGTGGGAAAAAGGTTGATGATGACAATGGCGACGATTTCCCCTCTTCGGAGCCCAAGACGGACTCCAGATCTGCCCTCCAGATGAAGAACGGGTGGTGGTGGCGACTCCATATCGCAAACGCGACGAAAACTTCTCTTTTTATTTTTTCTGGGACGAAAGTGAACTTACAGACCTGAGGTTGGGGGCGGCAGACCCGTGTGGGCCCCACAAGCCAGCCCACTGCCACCAGGGGGGTGGTGGAGGAGCCAGGGCTTGTGGCCCACTAGCCCACCACCTCAGGTGGAACTTGGCGCAGTTATTTTTCATATTTTCCAAAATTTCTCCCCGTAAATTTTCAGGACGTTTGGAGAACTTTGATTTCTGCACAAAAATAACACGAAGGCAATTCTGCTGAAAACAGCGTCAGTCCAGGTTAGTTCCATTCAAATCATGCAAATTAGACTCCAAAACAAGGGCAAAAGAGTTTGGAAAAGTAGATACGATGGAGATGTATCAGTACGCAAGGTTGAACCCAAACCCGAGACTAAGTGTTTCTTTGATGAGGGGAACGGTCACTGAAGCGGAACTACCCAAGGTACTTGGTAGATAAGAAGGCTGGCAAAGTCAACAAAAGTATATTGGATATACGTGATATTGATGTGTACCTTGCAAGTACTCCTAGTACCACCGGAGTATTAGATATTGGTTCGGTTGCTAACTGTTAGTAACTCGAAACTATAACTACAGAACAAACGGATACTAGCAAGGGTAAGGTGACGACGTGTGTTGGAAGTAATTCCAAGGTTGATGTGATCAAACATCTCACACACCCTCTACTATAGGGATTTGTGCTGAACCTAAATAATTGCTATTTGATGTTTTCTTTGAGCATATACATGATTAGATTGTGTTTATTGCAATACGGTTATTCATTTAAATAGAATTATAGTTACTCTGTTTACTTGAATATAATACATTCAATGGTGTTGCACCTAAAATGAATGGTTTATTGAATTTCGATCGTAGTGATACACATGCTCATAATGTTGATGCCAAAAGATACAAAGTAGAAATGATACTAATACTTACTTGTGGCACTGCCAGTTGGCTCATATTGGTATAAAAAGCATGAAGAAATTCCATGCAGATGGATTGTTTAGACTCACTTGATTTGGAATCACTTGAGACATGCAAATCATGCCACATGGGCAAGATGACTCAAGGCCTCATTTTCAGTGAAATGGAACGAGTAAGTAACTTGATGTAAATAATACATTTTGATGTATGCAGTCCAATGAGTGCTGAGGCACACAATGGATATCGTTATGTTATTACTTCACTTATGACTTGAGTAGATACAAGTGTATTTGCTTGATGAATTACAAGTCTGAAATATTGAAAAATTCAAGCAATTTGAGAGTGAAGTTGAAGCTCGTCGTGATAAGAGGACAACATGTCTATGATGTGATCGCGGAGGTAAATATATATCTGATTTGCGAGTTTGGTAAACATTTAAGACACTGTGAAAGTTGTTTCATAACTCATGCCGCCTGGAACACCATAGTGTGATGGTGTGTCTGAATGTCATACCTGCACCCTATTGGATATGGTGCATAGTATGATGTCTCTTATCAAATGACCACTACGATTTTTGGGTTAGGCATTAGAGACAACCGCATTCACTTTAAATAGGGCACCATGTAATTCCGTTGAGATGACACCATATGAACTATGGTTTGGAGAAACCTAACTTGTCGTTTCTTAAAAGTTTGGGGCTGCGATGCTTATGTGAATAAGTTTAAGCCTGATAAGCTCGAACCCAAAGCGGATAAATGCATCTTCATAGGATACCCAAAATAGTTGGGAATACCTCCTATCTCAGATCCGAAAGAAAATTGTTTGTTTCCTGAAAAGGGTCCTCTCTCGAGAAAAGGTTTCTCTTGAAAGAATAGAGTGGGGGATGGTGGAAGCTTGATGAGATTATTGAACCGTCACTTCAACCAATGAGTAGCAAGGCACAGGAAATTGTTCCTGTGGCTCCTACACCAGTTGAAGTGGCAGCTGATGATGTTGATCATAAAGCTTCATATGAAGTTACTACAAAACCTCGTAGGTCGACAAGGACGCGTACTGCTCTATAGTGGTACAATAATCTTGTCTTGGAGGTCATGTTGCTAGACAACAATGAACGTACGAGCTATTGAGAAGCGATGGTGGACCCGGATTTCAAAGAATGGTCGAAGGCCATAAAATCCGAGATAGTATCCATGTATGAAAACAAAGTGTAGACTTTGGAAGAACTACTTGATGGTCGTAAGGCTGTTAGGTACAGATGGATTTTTAAAAGGAAGACGGACGATGATGGTAAATGTCACCATTAAGAAAGACCGACTTGTCGTAAATATACTTCCCACAAGTTCAAAGAGTTGACTATGATGAGACTTTCTCACTCATAGTGATGCTAAAAGTCTGTTGGAATTATGTTAGCAGTTGCTGCATTTTCAATTACGAAATCTTGCAGATGGATGTCAAAACATTGTTTCCTCGACGGTTTCCTTGAGGAAAGGTTGTATGTGATACAACCAGAAACTTTTGTCGATCCTAAGGATGCTAACAAGTATGCATGCTCCAGCGATCCTTCTATGGACTAGAGCAAGCATCTCGGAGTTGCAATATACACTTTGATGAGATGATCAAAGTTTTTGGGTTTATACAACGTTTATGAGAAACTTTAATTTCCAAGAAAGTGAGTGGGAGCACTATAGAATTTCTGATGACAATATGTAGTTGACATATTATTGATAGGAAATGATGTAGAATTTCTCGAAAGCATAAAGGGTTGTTCGAAAAGAGTTTTTCAACGGAAAACCTGGATTAAGCTACTTGAACATTGAGCATCAAGATCTATAAAGATAGATCAAGATGCTAGATGAAAACTTTCAATAAATACATACCTTGACAACATATTTTTTTAAGGAGTTAAAAATGGATCAGTGAAAGAAGGAGTTTTGGGCTATGTTGTAAGGTGTGAATTCGAGTAAGACTCAAAACTTGACCACGACAGAAGAAAGAGAAAGGACGAAGGTCATTCCCTATGCCTTAGCCATAGGCTCTATAGTATGCCATATGTGCACCGCACCTACTTTGTGACTTGCCATGAGTCTGTCAAGGGGTACAAAGAATGATTCACGAATGAATCACTAAACACCGGTCAAAGTTATCCTTCGGAACTAGTGGACTAAGGAATTTTTCTCGATTATGGAAGTGATAAAACAGTTCCTCGTAAAGGGTTACGTCGATGCAAGCTTTGACACTAATCTAGATGACTCTGAGTGGTAAACCGGATTCGTATAGTGGGGAAGCCAGTTGGAATTGTTCCAAGTGGAGCGTAGTAGTAACATCTACAGTATGACATAGAGATTTGCAAAGTACACACGGATCTAAATGTTTCAAACCCGTTGACTAAAAACCCTCTCTCACAAGCAAGATATGATCAAACCCATATCTATATGGGTGTTAGATTCATTACAATCACATAGTGATGTGAACTTGATTACTGACTCTAGTGCAAGTGGGAGACTGTTGGAAATATGCCCTAGAGGCAATAATAAATTGGCTATTATTATATTTCCTTGTTCACGATAATCTATAATTATCCATGCTAGAATCGTATTGATTGGAAACTCAAATACATGTTTGGATACATAGACAACACACTGTCCCTAGTCAGCCTCTCAAGGACTAGCTCGTTGATCAAAGATTGTCAAGGTTTGCTGGCCATAGACATGAGATGTCGTTTGATAACTGGATCACATCATTTGGAGAATGATGTGATGGACAAGGCCCAAGCTATGAACATAGCATATGATCGTGTCAGTTTATTGCTACTGTTTTCTGCATGTCAATGTATTTGTTCCTATGACCAAGAGATCATGCAACTCCCAGACACCGGAGGAATACCTTGTGTGTATCAAATATCACAACAAAACTAGGTGACTATAAAGGTGCTCTATAGGTATATCTGAAGATGTTTGTTGGGTTGGCATGGATCAAGACTGGGATTTGTCACTCCGTGTGACGGAGAGGTATCTCGGGGCCCAATCGATAATACAACATCACAATAAGCCTTGCAAGCAATGTGACTAAGGAGTTAGTCACCAGATCTTGTATTACGGAATGAGAAAAGACACTTGCCGGTAACGAGAATGAACTAGGTATGGAGATACCGACGATCTAATCTCGGGCAAGTAACATACTGATGGACAAAGGGAACAACATACAAGATTAACTGAATCCTTGACATAGAGGTTCAACCGATAAAGATCTTCGTAGAATATGTAGGAGCCAATATGGGCATCCGGGTCCCGCTAATGGATATTGACTGAAGAGTGTCTCAGGTCATGTCTACATAGTTCTCGAACCCGCAGGGTCTCCACACTTCAAGTTCGGTGACGTTTCAGTATTACTGAGTTACGTATGTTGGTGACCAAAATTTGTTCGGAGTCCCAGATGGGACCCGGACGTCATGAGGAGCTACGGAATGGTCCGGAGGTAAAGATCGATATAAAATAAAGTCGCGTTTGGCTTCCGGAAAGTTTTTGGGCATTACGCGTAAAGTACCGGGAGTGATGAATCGGTTCTCGGGTTTTACCGGGAGGGCCCACCCACCCGGGAGAGAACCTAATAGGACTAAAGGTGGTGCACCAGCCCTTAGTGGACTGGTGCAGCCAGCCGAAGTGGGCCTATTCCAGCCAAGTAGCAAAAAGGAAAACAAAAAAGGAAAAAGGGAAGGAGGACACCAACTAGGAAGGAAGTCCTACACCAAACCAAACTAGAGGAGGACTCTCCTCCCTTGTTGGCTCGGTCGAACCTCTCGTTGGAGGAGGTGTCAAGGCAGCCCTCCCTCCTCTTTCTCCAGTATATTTGGGGAAGGTTTGGGGCTAGCACACACTAGAAAAAGTCACGTGTTTCCTCTCCTCCACAGATCATCTTCTTCATCTAGATTAGTTCAACAGAACTTGGTGAAGCCCTGCTGGATTAGTTCACCACCACCACCAGTACCACGCCGCCGTGCTAGAGAACTCATCTACCTCTCCGCTCCTCTTGCTGGATCAAGAAGGTGGAGATTGTCATCGAGCTGTACATGTGTTGAATGCGGAGGTGTCGTTCGTTGGGCACTAGATCGGAATGGATCCTGATGAGATCGCGGGACGTATCGTGATGAGATCGCGGGACGGTCTACGATTTGGATCGTGAAGATGTTCCACTACATCAACCATGTTATACACGCTTCTGCTTACCTCCACCTCCACCTCCGGGTGTTCCCCATCAACACCTCCACCTCTGCCTACCTCCGATGCAGGGACCGAGGCCTACTGGAATTTGATGGAGCTCAGCGACCGCGAGGAAGAGGAGTGAGTACTTCTGTCCTTCCTCATATGTTTTTAATTACTTATTATCGTTGTTTCCTTGATGTGTGAATTGTATTGGTCCAGCAGGGCGGAGGACGTGCTAGTGCAGAGGCCTTTGTAGAAGATTTGGCCACAGATCTAGCGCCAAGCACCGAATGGGGCACAACATGTCTAGATGTTGTAACCACGATCCCCTAGATTGAGGCTGTCGTAATAACTTTTCGGGAATATCACCCCAGGATGTAACCCGCCCTACGGGGTCGGGTCAAACCGTAATAAAAGACAGGAAGATGAGCTCAAAAATTTATCTAGCAAGCCACCTGGAGGCCCAACACAAGGAGACGACGACTCAAGGACCAGAAGGAAGGAGACACCCGAAACTTACCTAACTGGGGAAGCAAGATGAAGTAGAATTGTAGTAAGTCACATGTGCTTATTACACACGGACTCTGTTGTAAACTCGATACCTCTACCTATATATAAAGGAGACCCCATGAACTAGAAAGATCAAGTAAGAAACCCTCGAGATCTAGCTTAGCGATTCCGCATCCTTGCAATCAAGATTCCCATCAATATTGACACCAAAGCAGGACGTAGGCTTTTACCTCCATTGGAGGGGCCGAACTTGGGTAAATTCGTCTCTCGTTCCCAATAAACCCCTTCGAGTCGCCACACCGCAACGTTGACCTCACAACTAAGTCCATTCACAAGGACATCTGTTGTGACAAAACCACGATAGTTGGCCCCCATGGTGGGGCTATTGCAAGGTGGAATTGAGTTCTCACAGGGAACTCGCCCAGGGTTCGGGAGTTACGCGGTTGAGATGATGATCAAGAATTACCGCAGCGATCGCTACACCAACAATGGAGGCTGGGACTGTGAGGCCGACTTAGCCAAGTCCAATCAGTAGGTCCCCTTCGGACAGATCTACGCATCGATACCCGAGTTAGACATCTAGACCACCATCGTCGAGCAAGATCGGTGTGCCCAAAGTGATCAATGTCAAGCCGCACGACAACACATCTTATTCAGATTCACCCAAGGACTCATCCTTTAGGATGAGCCCGTCAGCAGCAAGGATATCCTCGCCAACCATGATGGCGAGTCATCCATAGGAGACACCGGATCCATATTTCCACTCTGTGATGGACCTAGGGCCCTCCATAAGTAGAAGCGGCCGACCCTTCCGAGGAACCTGATGAGCCGCCTCGTCCAGTCATGGTCTACATGCCTAGAGCCATGCTGGCTCCAGGTCTGTCTGCACACGGAACCACCAACGATGCCGGCGGGTCGGGCAAAACGCCGACTCAAGCCATGAGGGATGTAGTGGTTGAGATGGCCAAACTTTTTGAGGGTCACGTCATTGTTGAAAACTAGGAGGAGCGTAACATGGAACTAAAAAAACTCCACACGGAGATGGTCAAGGTCCAGTAGGAGATAGACACAGAGAACACCCGGATGTCTACTCGAATCCAGGATGATTTGGATCGTTTGAGGACAGATGCGTGGAGGCTAGTGCTTCCATAGAAAGCTCATGAGGCAGTTCACCACACGAGGCATCTGTCCCTGTGACCACAAAACCTAACTCTGACTCATTTGTTTGCTAGTCCACATGCGCCATGCGTTGCACAAAATCTACCGCATGGATAGGAACAGACGGCTCAGCCAACGCTGGCTCATCCCCCTCCGGCTCAGGCATTGCCACAACATTTTCACACACCACATGGTCACTTTTCCAACGCCATTTACAATATGTTGTCTACAACGCATGAGGACCTCCCTATTCATGGAAACACCCCGATTGAGGTTGAGGATAGAAATCCCATCGAGATGCTGAAGACAGAAGTGGCCCAACAAGCACAATTCTCATACACTCAGGATTGGATGCAGTCCACTCCCTGTATCAGGCGCCATGAGGAATCGCCGGCTGGTTCCTATAACGGGCGGCGACAACAGCCCTTGCTTTCCCTAACCCGACCAGGAATACAGAATTCCCAAGATTTAGTTGACGGGGCAAGATCCGTGCGAAAGATGGAGGCAGAAGTTTCCGCAAAGAGGGCGACTGAATCACATGTGGTGGAACCCCAGTCAGCAAAACAGGTAGCTAAAATAGCACTAAAACAATCGGCATTCCTTTCTTATCTTTGGATCTTTCCACCGAGTCCATGCCTAAGGATTTTAAAGCACCTCACAAGGTGCCAAATTATACAGTACATCTTGAGCCAGTAGCATTGATTGAAAGTTACGAGCTTGCTATGGACATGCTTGAAATGAGCGACGCAATATGTGCAAAGTATCTGACAATGATGTTAGAAGGACCGACTCGAACTTGGGTGAAAAACCTTCTGCCTAATTCAATTAACACTTGGGCAGAGCTTCAGGAATAATTCATCAAATTTTTTGAAGCAACATGCAAACGTTTGATGACAATTGTGGATATCCAGCACTGTGTTCAGCGCATGGGCTAGTCGGCCCATCATTGGACTTGCTGATAACGAGATTGAACTAGGTATGGAGATACCGACGATCTAATCTCGGGCAAGTAACATACCGATGGACAAAGGGAACAACGTACGAGATTAACTGAATTCTTGACATAGAGGTTCAACCGATAAAGATCTTCATAGATTATGTAGGAGCCAATATGGGCATCTAGGTCCCGCTAATGGTTATTGACCGAGGAGTGTCTCAGGTCATGTCTACATAGTTCTTGAAGCCGCAAGGTCTGCATAATTAAGGTTCATTAACGTTTCGGTATTATTGAGTTATGTCTGTTGGTGAGCAAAATTTGTTCAGAGTCCCAGATGAGATCCGGATGTCACGAGGAGCTCCGGAATGGTCCATAGGTAAATGTTTATAAATACGAAAGTTCCATTTGGCTTCTGGGATGTTTTCGGGCATTACCGGTAAAGTACGGGGAGTGATGAATGGGTTCTCGGGTTTTACCAGGAGGGCCCACCCACCCGGGAGAGAACCTAATAGGCCTAAAGGTGGTGCACCAGCCCTTAGTGGACTGCTCCAGCCAGCCGAAGAGGGCCTATTCCGGCCGAGAAGCAAAAAGGAAAAGAAAAAAGGAAAAAGGGAAGCAGGAAACCAACTAGGAAGGAAGTCCTCCACCAAACCAAACTGGAGGAGGACTCTCCTCCCTTGTTGGCTCGGTCGAACCACTCCTTGGAGGAGGAGTCAAGGCAGCCCTCTCACCTCTTCCTCCTATATATTTGGGGAAGGTTTGGGTCTAGCACACACCAGAAAAAGCCACGTGTTGCCCTCTCCTCCACACATCGTCGTCTTCATCTAGATTAGTTCAGGAGAGCTTGGTTACCCTGCTGGATTAGTTCACCACCACCACCACTACCACGCCGCCATGCTGGAGAACTCATCTACCTCTCTACCCCTCTTAATGGATCAACAAGGCGGAGATCCTCATCGATCTCTACGTGTGCTGAACGCGGAGGTGTTGTTTGTTGGGCACTAGATCGGGAGGGATCGTGATGGGATCGCGGGACGTATCGTGATAAGATCGCGGGACGGGCTGTGATTTGGATCGTGAAGACGTTCCACTACATCAACCACGTTATACACACTTCTGCTTAGTGATATACAAAGGGTATGTGGATCCAATCTATCCTCTCGTAGATGGTTATCACCATGGATAGGTC
This sequence comes from Hordeum vulgare subsp. vulgare, assembly GCF_904849725.1. Taxonomy (NCBI): domain Eukaryota; kingdom Viridiplantae; phylum Streptophyta; class Magnoliopsida; order Poales; family Poaceae; genus Hordeum; species Hordeum vulgare. Next base: position 226,693,714 of record NC_058520.1, on the reverse strand, counting down.
TTATATGCGCGTAGAAAATTTTTTGTTTCCCGTGTGACGTTCCCCATCAACACCTCCACCTCCGCCTATCTCTGATGCACGAACCGAGGCCAACTGGAATTTGATGGAGCTCAGCGACCGCGAGGAAGAGGAGTGAGTACTTCTGACCTTCCTCATATGTTGTTGATTACTTATTATCGTTGTTACCTTGATGTCTGAATTGTATTGGTCCAGCGGGGAGGAGGACATAATAGTGCCAAGGCCTCTGTAGAAGATGTGGCCACATATCTAGCGCCAAGCACCGAATGGGGCACAATATGTCTAGATCTAGCGCCAAGATGAAGTAGAATTGTAGTAAGTCACCGGTGCTTATTACACACGGACTTTGTTGTAAACTCGAGAGCACTACCTATATATAAAGGAGACCCCTCGATCTAGAAAGATCAAGTAAGAAACCCTCGAGAGCTAGGTTAGCGATTCCGCATCCTTGTAATCGAGATTCGCATCAATATTGATATCAAAGCAAGACATAGGCTTTTACCACCATTGGAGGCCCGAACCTAGGTAAATCCATCTCTCGTTCCCAATAATCCCTTCGAGTCGCCACACTTCATTGATGGCCTCACCACTAAGTCCATTCATGAGGACATCTGCCGTGACAAAACCACAATAGTTGGCGCCCACGGTGGGGCTATCGCAAGGTGGAATTGAGTTTGCACAGGGAAACCGCCCAAGGTTCGTGAGTTACGCGGTTGCGATGATGATCAAGAATCACCACAACGATCAATACACCAACAATCCAGGCTGGGACAATCAGGCCGACTCAGCCAAGTCCAATCAGTAGGTCCCCTTCGGCCAGATCTACACATCGGCACCACTATCGTCGAGCACAATCGGTGTGCCTAGATTGATTGACGTCAAGCCGGACGACGACATATCTTATTCAGATTCACCCAGGGACTCAGCCTTCAGGATGAGCCGATGAGCGGCAAGGATATCCTCGACAACCATGATGGCGAGTCATCTATAGGAGACACCAGATCCATCTTTCCACTCTGAGATGAACCTAGGGCCCTCCATAAGTAGAAGCGGACGACCCTTCTGAGGAACCTGAAGAGCCGCCTCGTCAAGTCATGGTGTACATGCCTAGAGGCACGCTGGCTCCAGGTCTGTCTACAGACGAAGCCACCAACGATGCCGACGGGTCAGGAAAAATGCCGACTCATGCCACAAGGGATCTAGTGAGTGAGATGGCCAAACTTTTTGAGGGTGCCATCATTGTGGAAAACTAGGAGGAGCGTAACATGGAACTACAAAAACTTCACTCGGAGATGGTCAAGGTCTAGCAGTAGATAGACATAGAGAACACCCGGATGGCACAGTTGCAGGCTCGAATCCTGGATGAGTTGGATCGTTTGAGGACAGATGCGTGGAGGCTAGGGCTTCCATAGAACGCTCATGAGGCAGTTCACCACACGAGGCATCTGTCCCGGTTACCGCAAAACCTAACTCCGACTCATTTATTTGCTAGTCCACATGCACCAGGTGTTGCACAAAATCCACTACATGGATAGGAAGTGATGGCTCAGCCAACGCCGGCTCATCCTACTGCGGCTCAGGCATCGCCACAACATTTTTACACACCACGGGGTCACATTTCCAACCCCATTTACAATATGTTGGCTGCAATGCGTGAGGCCCTCCCTATTCATGGAAACACCTCGATTGAGGTTCAGGCTAGAAATTCCATCGAGATGCTGAAGACAGAAGTGGCCCAACAAGCGCAATTCTCATACAGTCAGGATTGGATGCACTCCATTCCCTGTATCAGCTGCCATGAGGAATCGCCGACTGGTTCCTGTAACAGGTGGCGACAATAGCCCTTGCATTCCCTAACTCGGCCAGGATTACAGAATTCCCAAGATTTAGTTGACGCGGCAAGAGTCGCCCGAAAGATGGAGGCGGAAGTAGCCGCAAGGCGGGCGACTTAATCACATGTGGTGGAACCCCAGTTAACAAAAGAGGGAGCTAAACATGCCCCAAAACAATCGGCATTCCTTGCCTATATTTGGCTCTTTGTAGCGAGTCCATGCCTAAGGATTTAAAAGAACCTCGCAACGTGCCAAATTATACATTACATCTTGAGCCAGTAGCATTGATTGAATGTTACGAGCTTTCTATGGACATGGTCGACATGACCGACGCGATATGTGCAAAGTATCTAACAATGATGTTAGAAGGACCGTCTTGAACTTGGGTGAAAAACCTTCTGCCTAATTCCATTAACAGTTGGGCGGAGCTAAACGAATGATTCATCAAAAAAAGTTGAAGCAACATGCAAACGTCCGACGACAATTGTGGATCTCCAACACAGTGTTCAGCGCATGGGCGAATCGTCCCATCATTGGACCCGCCGGGTTGCAGAAATCATCCACTCGTTGGTTAGTATTACAGCCTCACAAGCCATTTTGATCTTGGAGGAAAATTGTCACTTCCAGCCGCTAGTTCTCAAATTGGGTCGCCTAAAGTGAAAGACTCAAGATATGGGAGATTTGATGGATGTCCTAACAAGGTACGTCGAGTCATATTGCACGAAGGATACCGGTTCAGACGAGGAGAAAGACAGCAAAAACAAGAAATTCAAAGGTTGTATGGGTAACCAGCTAAGTGGAAACTAGGGAAACCAAAATAATAAACTGAAACAACCTGAGGGCGGATCAGAGTTTGTAGCTAATACCAACACTGGGTTCAAGAATCAGTGCTGTTCCGGAGGACCTTATAACAGGAATAAGCCGTGCAGTTATGAAGAAGTACTCAAAGCATCCTGCCCAAAGCATAGTACTCAGGACAATCCATCTATTCACTCATGGGAGAATTGCTACATCATGCAGGAATTTAGGAATTAGGCTTTCCAAGGCCACCAGGGGGATAATGGTGCACATCTGGGTTAGTATGGTCAGCTTAGGTCACAAGGCGGGTCATCTGGAGGCTTCCCAGGGTCAGTGTTTAATGCTCGAGGCGGCTCGAGATAAGACTATTAGTGTCAAGGGAACACTGGAAATAGGTAGCATTGTGATCAAGGCAATCAACAAAATAGCAATCAACCTGGATTTTAGAACAATCCCCAACAGCTAAATAATGTCAGTACCACATTTTCACCACCAACATTTGCAAAGAGGACATGAAGCATAAGCAGAAATCCATAAGCACGATTGAGCTGGCGGTCCCAAGATATCTCAATTGTTCCTAACAACCAATTATTTGGAGCAGAGAGGTTTGCCCTCCCCGAGTTGATAACCCAGGAGATCTAGCATTGGTGGTAGCACCTCAGGTTGGTGGCTATACCATCACAAAGGTCCTTATGGATGGAGGGAGTAGCATCAACATTCTATACTACGACACTTTCCAGCGGATGAACCCGCGCGATAACAGTTTGCAAACTTCGTCCACGGTTTTTCATGACATTTTTTTCTGAAAGTCAGCATATCCGGTAGGGTTGATTAAGCTTAATGTTTCTTTTGGGGACGAGGAAGACCGGCTTACACTCATTTAATGGATCGTCCATGTTATATCTACCTCAAACTCAAGATGTCGTGTACTAAAGGCAGCATAACAGTAGGAGGCAAGAGAAAGATATCCCAGGAATGTGAGGAAATAGACACCGCTTATGCCGAGTCGGGTTGTCCCACCAAAATTTTTAAATCTCTTACAAAATATGCTCATAAAGAACCCCTAAAGTAAGCCACCTGTCGAGTAAGTCAACCCGTCCAATTTTGCGGCCCTATCATATTAAGAGCCACCGGCTCATTATCTTTGTATCGACCTCCAAATTTTGTACACACTTCTATCATATTTTGAATCTAATAAAGCCCATCTTATAGCCATAAATTGGGCATGAGTGTCTATCATTGAATTTGTTGTCTGGGGCTACAAGTCCAAATAAATTATCATGGTTAGCAGAATCAAGCTGGCTTATCTGGGAGCTACTGGTCCCCAGGTTGTTTAGAAGTATTAGCATTGTCTTCTGCAATCCTATGTTGGGCATTTTTATTGATTATAGGTCACTTGCGGGCTTCCATCTCATCGAGTTTAGCTTTCTCACCATCTTGATATGGCAAAGACGCCACAAAACGGTTAAACATGCCGGTATGTTTGATACGACTCCGATCAGGTGACTCCATGTACTCTTGACTATTCAATCTGTTGTGGACCCTAAATTGGCAAGGTTAAAACATTGGTTTGTCACGTGAGAAATGGCATAGTGAAAGTGTGGATAAACCATGGGTTATCACACCCGCTTCATTGAAGCAAGACTTGATCCTTGAAAGTTGGCCTCCTTTTTTTGTTGCGTCTCACTAAGCCGGCCTATGAATCATGATTAATCTCCTATGTGATTTTTATGTCCAAAGTTTTTAAAGAATAAATAAAATCTAAAGGTTGTTATCAATAGACAGGTTATGTCAATTATAAGAATATTACGATCAGTTCCAAATTGCTCCTCTCCTACAACAATGTTGTGAGAAATTAAAAGAGGCGGGTTGTGTGAATCAAGTTCATTTGCCAGCTTAAAAAGTCCTACCTCTTTACCATGTCTCATTGAGCCGCCTATTAAAAATACCCGATTCTTTGCAAAATGTCATGTCTTAATTTTTTTTCCAGGAAAAAGCCATATTAGCCGGCTCATCGTGGAAAACCAGGATGAAGGAATATCGTAACGAGGTTTTCTGCAACAAGCTAGAAAAGCAATAATAAGCGTGCTCTATGGCACGACCGAAAGTATTTCAGAGTTTTTGCTACACCTACTACAAACTTGCATGAGGAGTTTTTAAAAGTTTGAAGATGTTTTGATGCAAGAATACATGGGACCAGTTGTTCTACTAGGCGAGTTTCTTTGGCAGGCCCTCAGTCTTCTTCTCCGGCTGATTTCGTATCCGATTCTTCCGGCTCATCTTCACCAGTGATGTCTTGCTGGACTTTATGAATCCACCAGATGGACCTCAATGACTCAAAGTTTGAAGCTATTCTAGTCGAAGTAGAAGCACCAATGTCTGGAGTAGTCTTTTTCTTGTAATGAAACGGGATTAGCTCAGAGGGCTCATCATTTGGCATTGGAACATGTTCTTTATCGTTAGTACATGCTGCATAATATTGAGATGTGTCGACTTGCTCTGCAAGAAGAGTCGCCAGCGGCCGAGTCTCCTTCATTACTCGAGCAAAGTCATCTTGAGAAAATTTAGAGCCATCCAATTTACACTCCGGAAACCTATCCTTCAGAGTCGCCAAATCAAGATCTGGTAAATATGCTTTGGCACGTGCGATAGCCAAGTTTGCCCCCCCATGAGCTACTGATTTTCGGGTCTCCGAGACACATTACGGCATGGTGGAGTGTTATTTTAGAAGTGGTTACTTTGTATTCACAGCAGCCATGATAGAGTAAACATACCCCATGTATAGCTTTTCCACATAGGAAACAATCGCTTTTAACTTCATCAAGGGAAGTTGCACCAAGGACTAATATGTTCGGCCTGCAGTAGAAGGACAAATTTAAACATTGAGTCACCCTTATACATCAAAGTTTAAGAAACATAAGAAGATGAAGATTGCGAAAAGCTTACCAAAGATGGTAGTCAGCATCTCGTTGAGTTGCTTCACCAAAGTGGCGTGATTATCTTTCAAAGGGCCAAGCTTCCCTTCGGATTTCTCGACATGGGTTAAGACGGCAATTTTCTCAATTTAAAAGTTCTTTGTGGCTTGCTCAAGACGATCCCGCAACAGAGTTTTGAGAAAGAGCCGCCATGGATTCAGCTTCAGCTCTAAGCATCACTTCTTCCTAAAGAGGCCTTTGTAGGTCTGTAGTCGTGGCTTCAGCATCTCCAACAAGCCTCTGATAGATATGAAGTTTACTAGAAATTGGGATTATAAGACGCCCTGAGGATGGCTTATTATAAAATAACAAGAAGTAGATGATAAGCTGGAAGCAGGATAAGATAAATAAGGAAGAATAAACAAGTTCCAAGAAGATTGCGAGCAATACTTAGCACTTGGGGGCAAATGCATGCTAGTTCTTTCATTTATACATGATAGAAAAAATACCTAACTCATTTCGAGTAGATAAGCCAACCCTTGGGGGCAACGGGTCGAATCTCAATCACAAAACCATCAAAGACCCGATACATCTCAAAAATTTGAGCCGACTCTTGAGGGCTACGGATTTGGGTCACATTTAAAATACATGCAAAAGAGTCGGCTTACCATATTTAAATAATAAGCCTTCCCTTGGGCTCTGGAGACAATATATAGAGAGGAGAGACTAGAATTTCTATTGGAAACAAGTAAACATGAATCTTTACCTCATATTTTTCCTTAAGAGTGCGACTCATATCGGCTTCAGTATCCCGATTTTCACATAACCAGGTCAAGTATTGTCGATGGATCTATTGAACACCATACAAAGATATATTTGGGAGCTCCAACTAGCTTTTCCATTTGTCAAGATTCACTATCTCTTCCTTAGCAACAATCTTGGCAAGAGTGGTGGAAGCAACAGGAGCTCGAAATTGTTCCTTAACCAAAACAAATTGTGGAGCACTCTTGTTGGCGTTCTGGGAATGGGAGTACCCAGACCTAACTGCCTACGGCCTAGGGTCGGCCCACTTCATCGACCAAAAACAAACACACCCGGCATCACTCAAGGTAGGCCCTCGTGAGGGACCAAGCCTCAGGACCCCTCCGGAGTGGCGGATATTCAAAGGCAAGGCCCAGCCTCAGGAGTCAACGGTGACGTGGAGGAAGGACATGCGAGCAGCAGACAACAGGACAGTGCAATTTCCCCTTTAGTGCAAAGGGGGCAAGGACGCACGCAGGTCTCGAAGGCATCTCCCAAAGGTTTCCATTCTGGTGCAACAAGGCCACCTGTGCCCGCCAGCAGGATGGACGTCATCCCTGGACCAGCCCCTTCTGTGTCGGCAGCCTCTTTGTAGGTGAAGACCACCTTTGGGCAGGGGGCATGTTCCCCTGTCCCCCTTTGAAATTGGCCATTGTGGTTTCCCTTCCCGCCGAAACGATAAGGGAAGAGGACCGGGGCCGCCACTATATATAGAGGATAGGTTACTTCATGGAGGGGGATCCGATATAGATTCATTCATTCGCCCACCAAAATCACACACGACTGAAACAAACTCCAGAGGCCCTCGAGGACTGTACTATTTCATCCACCAACCTCCACGAGAGGCAATCCACCAAAGCAAGAGTAGGGTATTAGGCTTCCCAGCGGCCCGAATCTGGTAAACTATTGTGTTTTCTGTCTTCCTCACCATCGAGTGAGTTCTTTGCCATCTCCGACGAGTAGCGAGCTAGGTGAGGCGAGCCCATGAGAGATCTTCGTACATGCCCCCAACTTCGAATCTTTAGGGTTTTGCGGAGCCCGAAATACGACATTTGGCGCGCCAGGTAGGGGCTGTGTGAAGTTCTTCCCTGGGCTTCATCTTCCCTAAGCCCCGCTGCTCTGATGGCTCGCAGCCAAAAAGCTTCCTTGAGCCTCGTCGAGCTGGCTTGTAATCATAAAACCACGGTGGCCGGAGGCACATGTACCGGCATTATGGTACCTGGCGGCTCATACCAGATCGTCAACATCGTCTCCACTGCCGCACCCACTAGCTCCGCCCACGCGCACGGCGGCTGGGAGACGCCCCCGGCATCCACAAGCACCGCATCAACTTTGGGTACCTTGGCACGCACGGCACGCTTTAGATGGCGAGCGTGATGCTCCGCCAGCGACCGACGCAAGGGCGCTTCGCCGCCTGGGCGAACCACATCATGGAGCTGATCGCCATCGCCCAGAAGGCCATCTAATCCAAATCTTTTTCAGGAGCAACACGCATCAGGCACCGGGGGCTCGCACCCCCTACCGGCCCTCAACCTGCAAGCAGCGGGGCCCCTACGGCACGGGACGGGGCCGAGAGAGATGCATTGCATGCTGCCCTCCTCCTCCTCCAAATTCCGATTGCCGACCTTGAGGCGCAGCTTGCCCAAAAGCGCCAGGGGCGCGATGAGAATGATAGGGCGTCTGATGCACACGCCGGCGTGCATCACCAAGACGAGGTCAGCCCCCGACAACCTAGGGCAGCCAGCCAGTAGCGCTCCCTCAGGCACAGCCATAAGCGAGCGGCGAAGGCACCGGCTGTTGGAAATATGCCCTAGAGGCAATAATAAAATGGTTATTATCATATTTCCTTGTTCATGATAATCTTCTATTGTTCATGCTATAATTGTATTAACACAAAACAGTAATACATGTGTGAATAAATAGATCACAATGTCTCCCTAGCAAGCCTCTAGTTGGCTAGCTCGTTATTCAATAGATGATCATGGTTTCCTGATCATGGACATTAGATGTCATTGATAACGGGATCACATCATTGGGAGAATGATGTGATGGACAAGACCCAATCCTAAGAATAGCACTAGATCATGTTGTTCGTATGCTAAAGCTTTTTTAATGTCAAGTGTCTTTTCCTTCGACCATGAGATTGTGCAACTCTCGGATACCGTAGGAGTGCTTTGGGTGTATCAAACGTCACAACATAACTGGGTGACTATAAAGGTGCACTACGGGTACCTTTGAAAGTGTCAGTTGGGTTGGTACGAATCGAGATCGGGATTTGTCACTCCGTGTGACAGAGAGGTATCTATGGGCCCATTCGGTAGAACATCATCATGAGCTCAATGTGACTAAGGAGTTTCTCACACAATGACGTGCTACGGAACGAGTAAAGAGACTTACCGGTAACGAGATTGAACAAGGTATAGGTATACCGACGATCGAATCTCGGGCAAGTTCTATACCGACAGACAAAGGGAATTGTACACGAGATTGATTGAATCCTTGACATCGTGGTTCATCCGATGAGATCTTCGTGGAACGTGTGGGAGCCACCATGGGTATCCACATCCCACTGATGGTTATTGGCCGGAGAACGTCTTGGTCATGTCTGCATGCTTCCCGAACCCGTAGGGTCTACACACTTAAGGTTCGATGACGCTAGGGTTATTGGGAAATGTTATACGAGGTTACCAAAAGTTGTCCGGAGTCCCGGATGAGATCTCGGACATCACGAGTATCTCCGGAATGATCCGGAGGTAAAGATTGATATATAGGATGGATGGTTTTGGACGCCGGAAATGTTTCGGGCGTCACCGGTAGTGTACCGGGACCACCGGAAATTGTCCCGGGGGTCCACCGGGAGGGGCCACCAGGCCCAAGAGATAGCATGGGCTAAAAGGGGGAGGGAAACCAGCCCAAAGTGGGCTGGTCCGCCTTCCACAAGAGGCCCAAGGCGCAGGAGGGAGAGAAGGTGGGGGGGCCCTAGGCGCTGGTGGGCCTAAGGCCCACCTAAGGGGTGCGCCACTCCCTCCCCCTGCCCTAGCCGCCACACCTCCCATCTGGGGGGCTCCCGCACCACCTAGTGTGGAAACCCTAGGGCTGGCATCCCCTCCCCACCACCTATAAATACCTAGGGGTTTGGGGTTGTTTCGCACACGGTTTCTTCTCCTCTCGGCGCAACCCTGCTCCCCTCCATCCTCCTCCTCCCACGGTGCTTGGCGAAGCCCTACCGGGAGACCTCGTCTCTCCATCGACACCACGCCGTCGTGCTGCCGGAGATCTTCCCCAACCTCTCGCTCCTCCTTGCTGGATCAAGTTGTGGGAGACGTCACCGGGCTACACATTTGTTGAACGCGGAGGTGTCGTGGTTTGGCACTAGATCGGAATCTCACCGCGATCTGAATCGCCGCGAGTACGACTCCATCAACCGCGTTCTAGCAACGCTTCTGCTTAGCGATCTTCAAAGGTATGAAGATGCACTCACCCCTCTCTCCTTGCTGGTCTCTCCATAGGAAGATCTGATTATGAGTAGGAATTTTTTTGAATTTATGCTATGTTACCCAAGAGTGGCATCAGAGCCAGGTTTTCTATGTGTAGATTCTATGCACGAGTAGAACACAAAAGGTTGTGGGCGATGATTTGTCAATTACTTGCCGCTACTAGTCCTATGTTGGAATTATGCCCTAGAGGCGATGATAAATAAGTTGTTATTATAATTCCTGTATCAAGATAATCGTTTATTATCCATGCTATAATTGTATTGAATGAAGACTTGGATACATGTATGGATACATAGACAAAACACTGTCCCTAACAAGCCTCTAGTTGGCTAGACAGTTGATCAAGGATAGTCAGGGTCTTCTGACTATGTATAAGGTGTTGTTGCTTGATAACTGGATCACATCATTGGGTAAATCATGTGATGGACTAGACCCAAACTAATGGACGTAGCAAGTTGATCGTGTCATTTTGTTGCTACTGTTTTCTGCATGTCAAGTATTTATTCCTATGACCAAGAGATCATATAACTCACTGGCACCGAAGGAATGCTTTTTGTGTATCAAACGTCACAACGTAACTGGGTGACTATAAAGATGCTCTACAGGTATCTCTGAAGGTGTCCGTTGAGTTAGTATGGATCAAGACTGGGATTTGTCACTCCGTGTGACGGAGAGGTATCTCAGGGCCCACTCGGTAATACAACATCACACACAAGCCTTGCAAGCAATGTGACTTAGTGTAAGTCACGGGATCTTGTATTATGAAACGAGTAAAGAGACTTGCCGGTAAACGAGATTGAAATAGGTGTGCAGATACTTACGATCGAATCTCGGGCAAGTAACATACCCGAGGACAAAGGGAATGACATACGGGATTATATGAATCCTTGGCACTGAGGTTCAAACGATAAGATCTTCGTAGAATATGTAGGAGCCAATACGGGCATCCAGGTCCCGCTATTGGATATTGACCGAGGAGTCCCTCGGGTCATGTCTATATACTTCTCGAACCCGTAGGGTCTGCACACTTAAGGTTCGGCGATGTTTTATGCGTATTTGAGTTATATGGTTGGTTACCGAATGTTTTTCGGAGTCCCGGAGATCAGGGACATTATGAGGGTTTCCGGAATGGTCCGGAGATGAAGATTGATATATAGGATGACCTCATTTGATTACCGGAAAGTTTTCGACATTACCGGGAATGTACCACGAGTGACGAATGGGTTCCGGGTGTTCACCGGGGTGGGGGGAGGGGGCAAGCCCACCCGGGGGAAGCCCATAGGCCTTAGGGGTGCCGCACCAGCCCTTAGTGGTCTGGTGGGTAAGCCCAAGAAGGCCCTTGCGCAGGAGATAAGAAAAATCAAAGAGAAAAAAAGGGGAAGTGGGAAGGAAGGGAAGGACTCCACCTTCCAATCCTAGTTAGACTAGGATTGGAGGAGGATTCCTCCTCCCCCCACCCTTCATCTTCTCCTTGGGGCTCCCTTGAGCCTCAAGGCAAGGTTCTTCCCCTCCCTCCTATATATACTGAGGTATTAGGGCTGATTTGAGACAACTTTGCCACGGCAGCCCGACCACATACCTCCACGGTTTTTCCTCTAGATCGTATTTCTGTGGAGCTCGGGCGGAGCCCTGCCGAGATAGATCAACACCAACCTCCGGAGCACCGTCACGCTGTCGGAGAACTCATCTACCTCTCTGTCTCTCTTGCTGGATCAAGAAGGCCGAGATCATCGTCGAGCTGTACGTGTGCTGAGCGCGGAGGTGCGGTCCGTTCGGCACTAGATCAGAGCGGATCGTGGGATGGATCGCAGGACGGTTCGCGGGGCGGATCGAGCGATGTGAGGACGTTCCACTACATCAACCGCGTTTCTTAACGCTTCCTGCTGTGCGATCTACAAGGGTACGTAGATCGGAAATCTCCTCTCGTAGATGGACATCACCGTGATATGTCTTCGTGCAAGTAGGAAATTTTTAGATTCCCATGCGACGTTCCCCATCATGTTATTCTTTTCCGGCGGTATTGTGGGATGAAGCGGCCCGGATCGACCATACACGTACGCGTACATGAGACTGGTTCCACTGACAGACATGCACACCGTGCATAAAGGTGGCTAGCGGGTGTTTGTCTCTCCTACTCTAGTCAGATTGGATTTGATGAAAAGGGTCCTTATGAAGGGTAAATAGCTTTGTCATATCATCGTTGTGGCTGTCACGTAGGTAAGAAGGCGTTCTTGCTAGAAACCCAAATCAGCCACGTAAAACATGCAACAACAATTAGAGGACGTCTAACTAGTTTTTGCAGGGTTTGACATATGATGTGATATGGCCAAAGTTGTAATGTTGCATGTATGATGTATGAGATGATCATGTTATTGTAATAGGTTTCACGACTTGCATGTCGATGAGTATGACAACCGACGGGAGACATAGGAGTTGTCTGAATTTATTGTATGAGATGCAACGCCATGTGCTTACTACTTTTGCTTCATTGCTAACGGTTAGCTATAGTAGTAGTGATAGTAGTAGTTGGCGTGACGACTTCACGGAGACACGATGATGGAGATCATGATGATGGAGATCATGGTGTCACGCCGGTGACAATGATGATCATGCGATGCCTGAAGATGGAGATCGAAAGAGCAAAGATGATAATGGCCATATTATGTCACTATATGATTGCATTGTGATGTTTATCATGTTTTTCATCTTATTGCTTCGAACGACTGTAGCATAATAAGATGACCCCTCTTAAAATTTCTAGAAAGTATCCCTCTAAGTGTGCATCGTTGCGAAGGATCATTGTCTCGAAGCACCACGTGATGATCGAGTGTGATAGATTCTAACGTTCGCATATAACGGGTGTAAGCCAGATTTACACACACGAAACACCTAGGTTGACTCGACGATCTTAGCATGTACAGACATGACCTCGAATATAAAAGACCGAAAGGTCGAACATGAGTCGTATGGTTGAATACGATCAACATGAAGTTGCTCACCATGATGACAAGTCCGTCCCACGTGATGATCGGACACGAGTTGGTCAACATGGATCATGTATCACTTATATGACTAGAGGGATGTCGGTTTAAGTGGGAGTTCATACTTAATTTGACTAAATGAACTTCATTGTCATGAACTTAGTCTAAAAGTTGTCTTTATAAATATTGTAGATGGCCAACGTCAACCTCAATTTCAACGCATTCCTAGAGAAAAACAAGCTGAAAGATGCTGGTAGCAACTATGCGGACTGGGTTCGCAACTTGAAGCTCATCCTTGAAGCAGCTAAAAAGGCTTATTTCCTTGATGCGCCGCTAGGTGACCGTCCCGCTCCCGCGGCAGCCCAGGACATTCTGAACCTCTGGCAAACGCGGAGTGATGACTACTCTCTGGTTAGGTGTGGCATGTTATACAGTTTGGAAACGGGGCTCCAAAGGCGTTTTGAGCAACGCGGTGCGTATGAGATGTTCCAAGAGCTGAAACTGGTTTTTCAAGCTCATGCCCGTGTCGAGGGATATGAAGTCTGTGACAAGTTCTGTAGCTGTAAGACGCAGGAGAACAGTTCCGTCAGTGAGCACATACTAAAAATTTCTGGGTTACACGGTCGTTAGACTTCACTTGGAGTTGAACTTCTGGATGATGATACAATTGACAGAATCCTTCAGTGTCTCCCACCAAGCTACAAAGGTTTTGTGCTGAACTACAACATGCAAGGGATAGAGAAGACCGTTCCCGAGTTGTACTCGATGCTCAAGTCTGCAGAAGTAGAAATCAAGAAAGAGCATCAAGTGTTGATGGTCAACAAGACCACTAGTTTCTAGAAGGGCAAGGGTAAGAAGAACTTCGAGAAAGACGGCAAAGCCGTTGCTGCGCCCGGTAAGATAGATGCCGAGAAGAAGAAAAAGAATGGACCCAAGCCTGAGACTGAGTGCTTCTATTGCAAGGGAAAGGGTCAATGGAAGCGGAACTGCCCCAAGTACTTAGCGGACAAGAAGGCTGGCAACGTTAAATGTATATGTGATATACATGTTATTGATGTATACTTTACCAGCGCTCGTAGTAGCTCCTGGGTATTTGATACCGGTGTTGTTGCTCACATTTGCAACTCAAAGCAGGAACTGTGGAATAAGCGGAGATTGGCCAAGGATGAGGTGACGATGCGCGTCGGGAATGGCTCCAAGGTCAATGTGATCGCCGTCGGCATGCTACCTTTACATCTACTGTCGGGATTAGTTTTAAACCTTAATAATTGTTATTTAGTACCAACTTTGAGCATGAATATTGTATCAGGGACGGCTACTCATTTAAGTCATAGAATAATGGTTGTTCTATTTATATGAGTAATATGTTTTATGGTCATGCTCCGCTGGTGAATGGTTTATTCTTGATGAATCTCGATCGTGATGTTACACGTATTCATACTGTTAGTACCAAAAGATATAAAGTTGATAATGATAGTCCCACATACTTGTGGCACTGCCGCCTTGGTCATATCGGTGTTAAGCGCATGAAGAAGCTCCATACTGATGGACTATTAGAGTCTCTTGACTTTGAATCATTTGACACGTGCGAACCATGCCTCATGGGCAAGATGACTAAGACTCCATTCTCAGGAATAATGGAGAGAGCGGCCGACTTATTGGAAATAATACATACTGATGTGCGTGGTCCAATGAACGTTGAAGATCGCGGTGGCTACCGTTATGTTCTCACTCTCATCGATGATTTGAGTAGGTATGGGTATATCTACTTGATGAAGCACAAATCTGAGACGTTTGAAAAGTTCAAGGAATTTCAGAGTGAGGCTGAGAATCAACGTGCCAGAAAAATTAAGTGTCTACGATCCGATCGTGGAGGAGAATATTTGAGTCACGAGTTTGGCACACACCTAAGGAAGGGTGGAACCGTTTCACAACTGACACCGCCTGGCACACCGCAATGCAATGGAGTGTCTGAACGTCGTAATCGCACTTTATTAGATATGGTACAATCTATGATCTCTCTTACCGACTTACCGCTATCATTTTGGGGATACACATTAGAAACTGCAGCATTCACTTTAAATAGGGCACCGTCTAAATCCGTTGAGACGACATCGTATGACCTATGGTTTGGCAAGAAACCTAAGTTGTCGTTTCTTAAAGTTTGGGGCTGCGATGCTTATGTAAAGAAATTTCAACCAGCGATGCTCGAACCCAAAGCGGAGAAATGCGTATTCATAGGATACCCTAAGGAAACTATTGGGTATACCTTCTATCTTAGATCCGAAGGGGGTAAACCCTTTGTTGCCAAGAACGGATCCTTTCTAGAGAAAGAGTTTCTATTGAGAGAAGTAAGTGGGAGGAAAGTAGAACTTGATGAGGTAATTACACCCCCTCTCGAACAGGAAACTAGCGCAGCGCGGAATATTGTTCCTGTGGCGCCTACACCAACTGAAGAGGAAGTTAATGGTAATGATCATGAAGCTTTGGATCAAGTTACTACTAAACCGCGAAGGTCCACAAGGGCATGCTTCACACTAGAGTGGTACGGCAACCCTGTGATGGAAATCATGTTGTTAGACAACGGTGAACCTTCGAACTACGAAGAAGCAATGGCTTGAGGCTATGAAATCCGAGATAGGATCCATGTATGGACTTTGGTGGACTTGCCCGATGACCGGCGAGCTATAGAAAATAAATGGATCTTCAAGAAGAAGACCGATGCAAACGGTAATGTGACCGTTTATAAAGCTCGACTTGTCACAAAGGGTTTTCGACAAATTCAAGGAGTTGACTACGAAGAGACTTTCTCTCCCATAGTGAAGCTCAAATCAGTCCGAATCATGTTAGCAATTGCCGCCTTTTATGATTATGAAATTTGTCAAATGGACGTCAAAACAGCGTTCCTTAACGGGAATCTTAAGGAAGAGTTGTATATGATGCAACCAGAAGGTTATGTCGACCCTAAGGGTGCTAACAAAGTGTGCAAGCTCCAACGCTCCGTCTATGGGCTGGTGCAAGCATCTCGGAGCTGGAACATCACTTTAATGAGGTGATTAAAGTGTTTGGATTCATACAGGTTTACGGAGAAGCCTGTCTGTACAAGAAAGTGGGTGGGAGCTTCATAGCTTTCCTCGTACTATATGTGGATGACATATTATTGATGGAGAATAATAAAGAGATGTTGGAGAGCATAAAGGCCTATTTGAACAAGAGTTTTTAATGAAGGATCTTGGAGAAGCTGCATACATATTAGGCATCAAGATCTATAGAGATAGATCGAGGTGCCTCATAGGTCTTTCGCAAAGTACATACCTTGACAAGATATTAAAGAAGTACAATATGGAAAACTCAAAGAAAGGATACTTGCCAGTTTTGCATGGTATGAGATTGAGTAAGACTCAGTCACCGACCACGGCAGCAGATAGAGAGAAGATGAGTACTGTCCCCTACGCTTCAACCATAGGCTCTCAAATGTATGCCATGATGTGTACCAGACCTGATATAAACCTTGCCATAAGTTTGGTAGGGAGGTACCAAAGTGATCCCGGTATGGAACACTGGACAACGGTCAAGAATATCCTTAAGTACCTGAAGACGACTAAGGAGATGTTTCTCGTTTATGGAGGTGATGAAGAGCTCATCGTAAAAGGTTACGTCGATGCTAGCTTCGACACAGATCCGGATGACTCTAAGTCACACACCGGATATGTGCATGTTTTGAATGGTGGGCAGTGAGCTGGTGCAGCAGCAAGCAAGAACTCGTGGCAGCATCTACATGTGAAGCGGAGTAAAAAACTGCTTCAGAAGTGCCTCATTAAGGAATTTGGATGAAGGAGCTCATCACCGACCTTGGAGGAGTTCCAAGCGTGTCGGGTCCAATGACACTCTCCTGTGATAACACTGGGCCATTGCCATAGCCAAGGAGCCCAGGTTTCACCGGAAGACCAAGCACATCAAATGCCGCTACAACTCCAACCAGGACCATGTCCAGAGTGGAGTAATAGAGATTTGTAAAGTACATACAGATCTGAATGTTGCAGACCCGTTGACTACACCTCTTCCCCTAGCAAAACATGATTAACACCATAATGCTATGGGTGTTCGATACGTCACAATGTAACTAGATTATTGACTCTAGTGCAAGTGGGAGACTATTGGAAATATGCCCTAGAGGAAATAACAAAATGGTTATTATCATATTTCCTTGTTCATGATAATCGTCTATTGTTCATGTTATAATTGTATTAACAGCAAACAGTAATACATGTGTGAATAAATAGATCACAATGTGTCCCTAGCAAGCCTCTAGTTGGCTAGCTCGTTGATCAATAGATGATCATGGTTTCCTGATCATGGACATTAGATGTCATTGATGACGGGATCACATCATTGGGAGAATGATGTGATGGACAAGACCCAATCCTAAGGATAGCACTAGATCGTGTTGTTCGTATGCTAAACTTTTCTAATGTGAAGTGTCTTTTCCTTCGACCGTGAGATTGTGCAACTCCCGGATACCGTTGGAGTGCTTTGGGTATATCAAACGTCACAACGTAACTGGGTGACTATAAAGGTGCACTATGGGTACCTCCGAAAGTGTCTGTTGGGTTGGGCGAATCGAGATCGGGATTTGTCACTCCGTGTGACGGAGAGGTATCTATGGGCCCACTCGGTAGAACATCATCATGAGCTCAATGTGACTAAGGAGTTACTAACATGATGACGTGCTACAGAACGAATAAACACACTTACCGGTAACGGGATTGAACAAGGTATAGGTATACCGACGATCGAATCTCGGGCAAGTTCTATACCGAAAGACAAAGGGAATTGTATACGGGATTGATTGAATCCTTGACATCGTGGTTCATCTGATGAGATCTTCATGGAACGTGTGGGATCCACCATGGGTATCCAGATCCCGCTGATGGTTATTGGCCGGAGAACGTCTCGGTCATGTCTACATGCTTCCCGAACCCGTAGGGTGTACACACTTAAGGTTCGATGACGCTAGGGTTATAGGGAAATGCTATAAGATGTTACCGAAAGTTGTTCGGAGTCCCGGATGAGATCCCGGACGTCACGAGGAGCTCCGAATGGTCTGGAGGTAAAGATTGATATATAGGATGGATGGCTTTGGACAACGGAAATGTTTCGGGCGTCACCGGTAGCGTATCGGGACCACCGGGACCACCGGAAATGGTCCCGGGGGTCCACCTGGAGGGGCCACCAAGCCCAAGAGATAGCATGGGCCAAAAGGGGGAGGGCAACCAGCCGAAAGTGGGCTGGTGCACCTCCCACAAGAGGCCAAAGGCGCAGGAGGGAGAGAAGGGGGGGACCCTAGGCGCTGGTGGGCCTAAGGTCCACATAAGGGGTGCACCACTCCCTCCCCCTGCCCTAGCCACCGCACCTCCCATATGGGGGGCTGCCGCACCACCTATGGGGGAAACCCTAGGGGTGGCACCCCCTCCCCTCCTCCTATAAATACCTAGGGGTTTGGGGCTGTTTCACAGACAGTTTCTTCTCCTCTCGGTGCAGCCCTGCTCCCCGCCTTCCTCGTCCTCCCACGGTGCTTGGCGAAGCCCTCCCAGGAGACCTCGTCTCTCCATCGACACCATGCCGTCGTGCTGCCGGAGATCTTACTCAACGTCTCCCTCCTCCTTGCTGGATCAAGCTGTGGGAGACGTCACCGGGCTGCACGTGTGTTGAACGCGGAGGTGTCGTGGTTCGGCACTAGATCGGAATCTCACAGCTATCTGAATCGCCGCGAGTACGACTCCATCAACCGCGTTCTAGCAACACTTCCGCTTAGCGATCTTCAAACATATGAAGATGCACTCACCCCTCTCTCGTTGCTCGTCTATCCATAGGAAGATCTTAATGTGCGTAGGAATTGTTTTGAATTTATGCTACGTTACCTAGCACCGGCGTGGGGGGACCACAGCGATGAAGACACATTAGGGTACCAAGGGAGGAGTCTGCACTAAGCAATGCCTGGACCACCCAACGACGGCAGTAGGAACAAGCGGCTGCGTGGAGAGGCCCATTGCAAGAATAACTCTGAGCGACGCGACTAGGGGGACCTCCCCCCGCCGCCGAGAGGGACCGCCACCGTCGCGCTACTGAATGGCTTTGGTGGTCGATCGAACGCCTGCATGGAGCCTTACATACTATGTTATGTAACACCACTGACCCTTCCGACGTGGAAGAGCCTCACGCGTCTACCCCAGGAGCCAGCCCCTGTCAGGAGTAAGGAAAGGTCAGGGGGTCCCCCTTGAGCTGCGCCCTAGGGCTCCCAATGGCGGAGGAGTGGGCCCTAGAGGCGCGGGCAGGTAGGTGCCCCCAAGCCACGGGACGTGATGCCTGTCGCCTCCCCCATGAAATAACTGCAGAGAACCAGGTCATCGGTCTAAGGACGATGAGCCACATGAAGCAGTGGGACGCAAGTGATGCGAGTCACCAGCGGCAACTACCGTGCTGAAGTGGGCGCCAGGGGTCGGGACTCACTAGGCGTCCCTCTGGCACGATTGAGCTACGCGAGGTAATTTTTTGGTTCACTGCTCTAGGGGGTGTCCGCTGGCCGCATGAGCCTCGGGTGTTCAGGGCGCGCCTCTAGCCATCGAATCATTTAAGCATTCTTCTGTAACTTCTGCTGGATCCATTCATTGATGTGACATCTTACCTTGCTTGCATCTTTGGGCGATCTACCTCCCCGGCTCGGCGGCTCCGGCCGGTGCGCGTCGCCCCGTTGCGAGACCTGGGGAGGCCCTGCAGCTCCCTAGGGCCACAATCAACTCGATGAAGTGGGGGCCGCTTGAGCGTCAAAAGGGGGCTCATGAGCATCGAGCCTCGGGAGCCTTACCGGTCATAAGGCCACCTGCCAGCCTTGATGCCGTACACGACCAATCGGTCATCATCAGGGGTGGTAGGGCTTGACCCCGTAGCTGCGATCGTCCATTCGGTCACAAGGAACGGCGGTTGGGAAATGTGCGGGACCGGGTCTTGGTGACGCAGAGCCGCTCGAACATCAAAGGGGGCTCCTGAGCAACGCGCCTCAGGAGCCTTACCGGTCACAAAGCCACTTGGCCACCCTGGTGCCGTCCAGGGATATTCCGTCGGTATCAGGGGAGCCAGGGCCTTGCCTCATGAGGCGCCTCACGGTGGCAGGGAAATGTCCGGGACTGGGACCTTGCGACGTAGAGCAGTAGAAAAGCCCTCAACCATTCTAAGGAGGAGGAGGAAACTTCATGGAGCCGGAGCGCCCTCGCGTTTGCCCTACAATCCCCCTGGGACCTGCACCAACTAGCGGGACCACTTCATCGTCATTCAATACTTATGGAACCTACTTCATCCCTTGACACTCTCATGTAATAAAAAGCAGAGGCCATATATGCCCATGCCCCCCCGAGGATGTGGAAGGTGTCGGTGTTTACTCAGAACATAAGCCATTGGTAGGCTAAAGATAGTGGGAACCGAAGTGGCACCGGAGGGTGCTGGGAACGACGATGGTAAAAGCATGGAACGCATGATGTACCCAGGTTCAGGGCTCTCCATAGAGATAACACCCCGAATCCTGCCGGAGTGTATGATGTATGAATGGGACTACCAAGTGCTCTTGGAGCTGTATTGCAGAGGAGGAAGAAGGAGCTGTCGGCTAGCGTCTGCCTTTCCTATGTGGTGTGTGTGTGTATGTTGAGTTGACAGACCCTTTGCATGGAGGGGGGCGGGGGGGTTTTATATACGAACCCACCGACCTACAATATGGATAAAAGTACAAGAGTGGGACCCATCTAGCAGCCTCGCCGGCTGGCCAGGGGGCCCACATGGGTCTTGTCTTCTCGCTGGAGGGGCTCGCCGGCTGCGAGGTCCCGTTTGGCTATGGGACCCGCCGGCTAGCCAATAAGGCTCTCGCGTAAGGTTGACGCAGGACACGTGTGGTACGTCCGGCGTCGTCCAGCGAGAATCATCATGGGCAGACAGTATGGCCGTCTCCACCGTTCCCACGCCGAGTGCAGTAATGGAGTGGGAGTTTGACGGGCCGACACTGTGCAGGGTGATGGATCGGAGCCGGAGCAGGTCAGCGACGTGGCCGCCGACGGTGTACCTACCGTGCACCTCGATCCAGTACCTTTGCTGATGCGTAGCCACCTTTAACCGTAGTATCTCGTCATGACCTATGGTCTGATGTGACTTGAGCTCCCTAGCCGGCTAGTTGCTTGACTTGCTGGCCTGGGCACGGCCGCCTCGCCCCTAGATGGCTGGCTGGGCTTAGACGGCCAGGGGGAGATAGCTGTCTTGCCTCTAGCCGGCATGTGCTTCCTGGCCGTCCAGAGAGTTGGCCGTGTCGCACCCAGCCGGCAGGTACTTCCTAGCCGGCCAGGGGGACTCGGGCTTTGCAGAATGGTTTTTGCTATTCCTTCTTGGTTGAAGGCAAAGGAGTAGGCTTGATGAGCCTACCCCGAGGTTATCCATCCGACAGTAGTCCCCGAAGTTGGGGAGGCCTGCCACCTTGGAGCGGGTGGCCTCGCCGGTTTAGTTGTTTGCTCTTGAATTCCTGTCACCTCTTGCGACACGAGATTCTAGCTCGGGAGCCGGCTGGCTTCCAAGCGACGCCTCGGCTTCGTCATAGGCCGCGCAAATTCCTACACGTACCATGCCCGGCCTTACGTGATGATGGATTGTTCAGATGAAGGGAGTGCGCCTGAGCCATGGGTCCCGCCACGACGCCCCCTTGGCCCCCGCGTGGAGGATCCTTTGCGGATTTACTCCGCGACGGTTGGGTTTGGGGAGCCGTAATGCCTCCGTAATAATCAGAGATGATGGGACCGGTGCACACTGGCTACCCTCCCCACGATCCATCGTGGGGTTTAAATGGGGTGCGGGGGTACCGAGGAGGCCATTCGCCCCCTTCTTACCCCACAATTGCGCTCCCTCCTTCGCTGAGCCCAGAGAAAGAGAGAGTCTCATCTTCTTCCGCATCTTCACCGCCGCGCAGACCGTCACCACCACTTCAAGCTCTCGCCGCTCGACGCCATGTCGAGCATCTCTTCCAAGAAGGGCCAGCACAACATTGCCTGGCTCGGCAGCGACATCTACGCTGAACACTTCGACGCGCTCCGCCATCGCTGAATCCTACCTCCAGCCTCACTCGTGGCCGTGCGGATCCTCGGAGCCGAGAATGCCACAACGCCGCAGGAGGGAGAAGTATTCGTGTTTGATGAACACTTCTACAGAGGCTTCGTTCTCCCGGTGAGCACGTTCTTCTAAAACTTCCTCACCTTCTTTGTCTAGCAGCCGCACCATCTGGCGCCAAACGCCATCCTTCAGCTTGCCTCATTCGTTGTCTTGTGCGAGGGGTTTCTGGGGAGTGAGCCCCACCTCAACCTCTCGCAAAGCCTGTTTCTTCTTCATGCAAAAACCCATCAAGATGGACAAGGCCGAGGTGGAGAAGCTCGATGGCACATCCCCGATGACCCCATGCAGCGCGGCACTAGTGCATCACCAGACGAAGAGCGGCTTCCGCCAGATGTCGCTCCAAGACTCCATCAAGCAGTGGCTGAGTGGCTTCTTCTCTGTGAAGAATGTCAGCCCATGCCGCGAAGCCATCAACATGCCCCCCTTCGCCATCGAGCCTCCGATAGCGAAGAAGAACTGGCAAGCCAAGTACCCGAAGCCGATTCCTGAGGTAGCGCAGATAGGCATCTACCTCGATAGCCTGAAGGCTCGCGGCCTCGTAGGCCGTGACCTGCTTACCACCATGATGACCAGCCGGATCCTGCCTCTGCAGAGACAACCTCATCTGATATGCCAGATGAGTGGCGAGCACGATCGTTGCCGGCTGTCCACCAAAAATTTCCATGCCGGCGCGATGGCGAAGAATGTGAACCAGTTCTCCTCCGCCAACATGAATGAAGGAGGAGAATGGAATGGGGGCTTGTCCCTTACGACAAAAACCATCCTCCCCCAATGGTGAGTGTCGTCATGGATCTTGTGTTTCTTTGTCTTTTGAAATTGTTGTTTCTTCTCATTAAGCCGGCTGCAAAATCTGTTGCATCAGTTGTTTGAGAACCTGCAAGGGCTCACCCCATCGTCTCCCGACGTGGAGACGTCAGTCCCCTCGGAGATTGAGGACGCGGGGATGATCGAGCTGCGGGACGCCGTCTCGGAGGAGGCGCTGGAGTCGGAAGGCTCCGAGCCGTCTGGTGAGCATCTAAGGCCACCCCTTGTTGACTGGACGGATGATGACGAGGCGCCACCATCTTCATATGATGCAGGCTTCGGGGAGGATGCCGAGGAGGTGGAGGAAGTCACCAGCCCTCCCATGACCCGACGCCGCCGCCATGCTCGCGAGACGGCCGTACCTGGCGAGGCGGACAAGAAAAAGGGCAAGGGTACCACAACCTCCAAGCTGGCCTCCAAATATGCCGTGCCCGGACCTCCAGCCAGAGGGAAAGCAGGCGGTGCCAAGAAGCGTCGAGCCGCGCCAGCCGGAAGCAGGTGCCCGTCGTGGCGAGGTAAGAGTCCTTTGTTGTATCTTTTTGTTTTTTCGTGTGAGGATAAGTTTCTCAAATCGTGCCTGGCAGGGAGGCAGAAGACGTGGAGGAAGAAACCGCCTCGGTCGCCGAACGAGTTGCCTGGGCAGCGGCTGACGCTGCCCAGAAGGCTTTGGATGATCCATCCGCCCTTCACTGGGAAGTGGCGGCGAAAAAGATGCCCGCGGGCCAATCTCAACCCAGCTAGGCTGAGAAGCCCAAGGAGAAGCGTACAAAGGCTAGACATGACACCTCCAAGCGAACTCGTGTGGAGGAGCCAGCTAGCGAGGCGGCCCCAAGGCGTACCCAGAGAACCGAGGCAGCCAAGCCTCCTGAGCCGTCCGTCTCAACACCTGCGGACCTCGAGGTGATCCCCGACACGCTGGAGCTGAACCTGGAGGCGCTGGAGGTCACCATGGATGCGCTGGGGGCGGCCGATCCACCCCCAGCTACAGAGACGGCGCCGACAAGAGCGTCTACGGAGCCGGCCACCAACCAGTCACCTGGAGCCGACTGGCTCATAACCGGCCCGGTTGCTCCATGAGCCGGCTCCGGGACGGGGAGCCGGCTCATGAAGACTTGGCGTGTGACCAACGCCAAGCGCCTGACGGTGACCCCAAGAGAAGAGCTCAGCGGTGTCCCGAAACTGGTGGCAAAGTTTACCAGTAGCCGGGACAAGGTGAAGCAAGCGGCCAGGGTGGCCCAATGCGATCTAGAGCGCCCCGAGGGACGCGCCAAGGTAAGCCCTTCATTCTTTGCGTTTTCATCGCCTTGGTTTTGGTTTTTCTTCTCTTGAATCAGTGGGGGCGCCATCGCACCCACTGGGTGTAGCCCCCGAGAATCAGACGGGCCAATCATTGGCCGGCCGAATCCCATCGTGCTATGCCTTGTCTTTGCTTTTTTAGAGGGTGTGCGCTAGCGCACCCACTAGGTGTAGCCACCGAGAATCGGGCCGGCTATGAGTCAGTCGGGCCGAATCTTACTTCCTTTGATTTCTTTTGCTTTTCCCATAGGATCTTCATGACGACCAAGTGCAGTCGTACAACATGTTGCGGCCCAGACCTAGGCGGCTGACGACCAAGTTGCTGATCTTCAGGGCCGGCTGGGCGTTGTCGTCTCGGAGCGCGACGCCTTGCGACAGGCGGGCCAACAGCTCCAGCAACAATTGAGTTTTCTCCAGACGGAGAAGAAGGATCGTGATGCGGCCCTTCAGGCCGAACTGGGGTAGCTGCGCACCAACCTTGAGGAGAAGGACACCTCCTATGCTGCCGACACGGAGCGCCTTAAGGTGGCTCATCTCGAGGAGATGAAGCTCAAGGACGCCGCCCTGAAGGAGAAGGAGGAGGCCCTGATCCTGAAGCAGGCGTAGCTGGCCATGGCGATGGAGACGGTCGTGGCCCTCCAGGAAGAGCTCTCCCGCGCAGCCCAAGCGAGCACGGTGCGGGGGCGCGAGGCCCTGGAGGAGGCCCACGAGACCAACGCCCATTTCGACCGTAAGCCCTCCTTTCATTGTCTTGAATTTTTCTTCTTTGTTGCCCTCCCCTCTTATTCTTGTTCGCACCCCTTCCCCTGCCCCAGGAATCTTCCCTGAGTTATGGGAAGCGGCTGAAACGGCTGTTGAGACCAGCCGCGAGGAGCGTCGCGCTGTTGGTCAGGAGGTGGATGCCAACGCCTGCTGGACTATGGAGGAGATCGGTGTGGGCATAAGAGCCCGCCTGCTTGTCCTGGCCGAATTCATGGAGCGGCTCCAGAGTGCCGGCACGTCCATGATAAAGGCTTTGTGGCCCGAAGCCATGGAGCCGGCGTCGGTGAGCCAGTTATCCCGCTGGCTTGCATCTGGTGGCGATCGTCTTGACGCCTGGCGCACCTCAGCCGCGCGTGCTGGTGCCTACTTGGCGCTGCGCTTGGCCAAGTCCTGGTATCGGAAGCTGGACTTGGGCAAGCTCGTCGCACAGCGTGACCGCTCGGACAGGGAGCTGCAGGCCGTGGAGGACCAGCTGCGGATGACGGCCAGCGACATCGCCTCATATTTCGCCTGAGATGAGCTCAACTTGGAGCGGGATGAAGATGGCAACGTGGTCCCTAAGGACTTGCACTGTCTTCAACCATATGATGCCTATGGCAGCTTCGACGAGGCAGCCCTTGAGGAGGAAGACACCGACTCCAGCAGCAAGGCTTATGCCGACTCTGCTAGGTACCGAGCCAAAAGCTCTCGGGAGCAGCCGACGATGGTGAGGCCAGCACTTCAGGAGCTGCAGCCGGGGCAACACACGAGGTCGCCGCACCTTAGCTAGTCCTGTTTTTGTTTTTGTTGTCTGCAATGTATTGTGAGTCCAATAGTTCCACCCACTTGGGGTGTTTATTGTAATGAACTTCGGCCATGGGCCAAATGCTTTTGAATGTATATATTCTGCATTAAATTCGTAACACCATGCTTGGTGCCTTGTATTTTCATCTTTTGATTACTGCTTGACTTCTTTTTCTCCAACCCCTTTATTCCCTCTAGCATCCACCTCGCCTGCTCGACACCCGGGAGCCGGTCTGTGACTGGGTCAAGGCTTCTGCCTTTGAGAATATTGTACTTAGATTTTTTGAAGCCATCAAGACTTAAAGACTCAAAGACAAGCCAGTAGAGGCCGGCTACAATAATAAGATAAAAAAGGATCAAACCAACCCGAGACGACAAACTTTTTTTAGTTGAAATTTTCATGTAGCCAGCCTTACCTGGCGCCGCCTCGCTAGCCGGACAGCCGGTAGCCGGTCTGTAGCTGTTACGAGACGGCCAGGGTTCGACCCGACGTACATTATATGTTCTTCTACAATTAAGGAAATCGTTCGGGCCGGCTAGCGAGCCCCCGAGGCCGTTAGAGCCGTACCAAGGGACTCAAAAATGAGTGAAGACTCTGGTTATGAATCCAAAAGAGGCGTGTCTCAAGCCTCGGCTTGAAACACCCATTGCATTCATTGGAAATCCTGAAGAGGGAGAAATAGACATATGTACATGCTCTTTCCATTTTTCTTACTTGCCTTCTAGCAATAGAACGGGCGAAGCAATGCCGCGTTCCATGGACGCTCCGTCTCCTGGCCGGAGTCGTCTCTCATGCACTTCCTTGGCTTCTGGGCATCGATCAGGTAGTATGCATTATAATGCAATGCCCGACTGATGATGAAGTGCCCCTCCCATGGGGAAGAGAGCTTGTGCTGGCCGGTTGTTCGCTGGAATCTTCTGAGCACGAAGTCCCCCTCTCTGAAAGAGAGAGGCTTGATCTTCTTGCTGTGGTAGTATCTCAGCTTCTGCTGATAAATAGCCGTCCGGATCAAGGCTAGATCTCGTGCCTCCTCGAGCAGATCGACGCCGTCTTCTCTTGCCTCCTTTGCTTCTATCTCTATGTATAAGGTGACCCCAGGCGAGTCAAACTCCACATCCATGGGGATCATTGCCTCGGACCCGTATACAAGAAAGAATGGGGTGAAGCCGGTTGACCGGTTCGGGGTGGTGCGGAGGCTCCACAGCGTTGCCGGCAGCTCTTCGATCAAGCAGCCATCTGACTTGACGAGTGGTGCTATAAGTCTTGGTTTGATGCCGGCCAGGATCACGCCGTTAGCCCTCTCCACCTGGCCATTGGACTAGGGGTGCGCCACCGACGCCAAGTCGAGCAGGATGCCTTCCTTGGAGTAGTAGAGCGCCAAAGCACCCTTGGCGAAGTTGGTGTCATTTTCGGTGATGATGCTGTGGAGGACGCCATAGAGGACAACAATGTCCTTGATGAACCTGACGGTTGTGGGGCCGTCAAGCTTCTTGATGGGCCTAGCCTTGATCCACTTGGTAAATTTATTGATGGCTACCAAGAGATGTGTCATGCCACCTCGAGTGGTCTTGAATGGCCCCACCATGTCCAACCCCCAGACGGTGAATGGCCATGACAGGGGGATGGTTTTGAGGGATGAAGGTGGCATGTGGCTCTTTGCGCCAAAGAGTTGGCAACCTTCACATTTGTTGACCATGTCGACGGCCTCCTCGAGGGTTGTGGGCCAGCAGAAACCGTGGCGTAACGCCTTGGCCACCAGGGTTCTAGAGAGCAGCATGATGCCCACACTCCCCCTAGTGAATGTCTCTGAGGATCTCCCGCCCCTTTTCTAATTCGACGTAGCACTGGAACACTTCAGTCATGCTACGCCGAACCAACTCATGATTGATGATGGCGTAGGCTGCTGATCTGCGTTGAATCTGCCTTGCCTCCACCTCATCTTGAGGAAGCTCGTCGTGAAGAAGGAAGGACAAGATGGGTTGAGCCCACGACGGAGCCGACACAAGGGCTAGCTCCATCTCGACCTGAGTATCGGGGGCTTCTGCAACCCCCACGGTTGATGAAGGAGTCGCAGGCTCGAGACTCTCTGTCTCTGATATCGTCGTGGCAGCCGGCTCGCAATCTACCTCCACGACGTCCACCCACTAGGTCTCGAGACGTGAGGATTCGAGGTTTGGCGAAGCCGGATTTTTTGTAGCCGGCGGAGTAGTCGTAGCCGACAAAGTAGTTGTAGCCGACACAACAATTGGAATCAACAGAGCTAGTGTAGCCGGCACAGGTGTTGTAGCCGGCACAGCTGGCATAGCTGATGGCACTTGTATTGAGGGATCAGCCGGCCCAAAAATTGACGCTGACTCCGGAGACGGCTTGATGGACGCCTTGCGCAGCTGTTCGAGGGAGACGCCGGCTGGAATTGTTTGTCTTGTAGAGCCGATCTTGGCGAATGTATCAGACGCCTCATTGTTCGCCCTGGGAACATGGTGAAACTCAAAGCCCTCGAAAGGGCCGCTGAGCTGCTGGATGAGGAAGCGGTAGGTCGCCATGTTGGCATCCCTGGCATCGCATTCGCTAGAGGCTTGCTGCACCACGTGATCTGAGTCGCCGAAGCAAAGGATCCGCCGGATGCCAATCTCCTTGGCAAGCCGGAGGCGATGAGCGAGCGCTTCGTACTCGGGGACGTTGTTGGAGGCGGCGAAGTGAATTTGGAGAGCATACGTGAGCTGGTCTCCTTTCAGAGACGTCAAGACAATGCTGGCTCCCAGACCAGTTCGCATCTTCGAGCCATCGAAGTGCATCCACCAATGAGTGGAATCTGGAGGCGGCGGCTCAAACTGGGTTTCGGCCCAGGCGACAAGGAAGTCAACCACCACCCGAGACTTGATGGCAGTGCGTAGCTCGTAGCGGATGTTGTGGTCGGCCATGGCGATGGACCACTTGGCGATCCGGCCAGTCGCATCACGGTTGCCCATGATTTCTGAAAATGGAGCAGTGTTCACCATAATGATGGCATGCTCTTGGAAGTATTGTTTCAACTTCTTTGCAGCCAGGTAAACATCATAACACATTTCCTGGTAGTGGGGGTAGTTTTGCTTGGAGGCGGACAAGACCTCGTAGAGGTAATAGATAGGGCGTTGCACTAACAGTACATTACCCTCCTCCTTGCGCTCTACTACCAGCACTATGCTAACCACGGGAGTGGTCGCTGCAATGTATATGAGAATGGGTTCCCTTTCTGCCGGTGCTGCCAAGATTGGCAGGCTTGAGATAACCCTCTTAAGGTCGCAGAAGGCTTCGTCCACCTGGTCGTCCCACTCAAACTTGGTTGTTTTCTTCATCAGATGGTAGAGTGCTCACCGAGCCGGCTAACAAACCGGCTAAAGGCTGCCAGGCAGGCGGCGAACTTCTGAACGTCGAGGATTCGAGTCGGCTTCACCATCCTCTCGATGGTGCAGATTTTCTCACGGTTCGTTTCGATGCCACGAGCAGACACGAAGAACCACAAGAGCTTGCCGCCTGGAACCCCGAAGACGCACTTCTCCGGGTTGAGCCGGATCTTATATTCGCGCAGGTTGGCGAACGTCTCACGCAAGTCGTCGAGGAGACTGAAGTGCTGCTTGGTTTTGACGACGATGTCATCCACATAGACGTGGATGTTTCTGCCAAGCTGTGGCAGGAGGCACTTCTCGATGCAGCGTTGGAATGTCGCACCAGCTTTCTTCATACCGAACGTCATGGTGGTGTAGAAGTAGGCCCCGAAGGGCGTGATGAAGGAGGGCTTCAGGCGATTAGCTAGATCCATCTTGATTTGATGGTAGCCTGAATAAGCGTCCAGAAACGACAGCAGTTCGCAGCCGGCTGTGGAATCGATCACTTGATCTATCCTGGGCAAGGTGAAAGGGTCTTTCGGGCATGCCTTATTTTGGCTCGTGTAGTCGATACACATTCGCCAGGTGTTGTTCTTCTTCAGCACCAGGGCTGGATTTGCTAACCAGTCTGGGTGGAAAACATCCATGATGATGCCGGCTGCAAGGAGCCGGGCAATCTCTTCTCCAATTGTGCGCCGCTTCCCCTTGGCGAGGCGGCGCAAAGGTTGTTTCACCGGCTTTGCATCCGGTCGCATGTGAACTTTGTGCTCGACGTACTTCCTCGAACACTAGGCATGTCTTTGGGAGACCATGCAAAGATGTCCTGATTCTCACAGAGGAAGTCGACGAGCTCACCTTCCTATTTGGGGCTAAGGTTAGCCCCGATGGTGACGCACTACTTGGGGTTCGAAGGGTCGAGTGGCATGATACGTCTGTGTCGTATCTATAATTTTTGATTGTTTCATGCCAATATTCTACAACTTTCATATACTTTTGGCAACTTCTTATACTATTTTTGGGACTAACATATTGATCCAGTGCCCAGTGCCAGTTCCTGTTTGTTTTGCATGTTTTTTGTTTCGCAGAATATCCATACCAAACGAATTCCAAACGTAATAAAAGCTTACGGGATTTTTTTGGAATATTTATGATTTTTGGGAAGAAGAATCAAAGCGAGGAGATGCACGGAGTGCCCACAAGCCGTGTCGCCGCGGCCAGGGGGTGGGCCCACGGCAGGGTGGCTTGTGATCACTCCTTAAGGCTGTTGGAGCCCTTCTTCTGTTGAAAGAAAGATAATATCCGGAAGAAAATCGTGTTAAAATTTCAGCCCAATCGGAGTTACGGATGTCCGGGAATTTAAGAAACGGTGAAACGCAGAATCTGGGAGCGCAGAAAGAGAAGGACACAGCGAGAGAGATCCAATCTCGTAGGGGCTCTCGCCCCTCCGCCACCATGGAGACCATGGACCAGAGGGGAAACCCTTCTCCCATCTAGGGAGGAGGTCAAGGAAGAAGAAGAAGAAGGGGGGCTCTCTCCCCCTCTCTCCCGACGGCGCCGGAACGCCGCCCGGAATATCATCGTGTGAAGGCGATCTACACCAACACCTCCGTCATCTTCACCAACATCTCCATCGTCTTGGACGCTTGCTAATAGTTCCAATCATAAGTGCATAGAATTGCAAGTAAGGGATGACATCCTAGCTGAGCCCTCTCCTACATGATACTTGTTATCGATCTAGTAACGTAGTCAATTGCTTAGGGACAATTCCGCAACTCCTACCACCACTTTTCCACACTCATTAGACACTCGTGGTTGTTTCTTTATCTAACCAGCCCTAGTTTTATTTACGTGTTCTTTACTTTCTTGCAAGTCTATCCTATCACACCTAGAAAGTACTTCTAGTTTCATACTTCTTCTAGGTAAAGCGAACGTAAAGTGTGCGTAGAGTTGTATCGGTGGTCGATAGAACTTGAGGGAATATTTTTCCTACCTTTAGCTCCTCGTTGGGTTCGACACTCTTATTATCGAGAAACTCTACAATTGATCCCTATACTTGTGGGTTATCATGGCACCTGCTTGGTTTCTTTGGCCGGCTTGAAGGAGCCTTCGTCGGCAGACTGGGATAGAGAAGTAGGGATTGCTGGCTGCTCGGTAGCCTGAGCCACGAGCCGGTCGATCTGCCTTTTCTCCTCAGCGATCATCATGGCGTCGGCCAGGCGGCTGCTGTCTTGTGTACACTCGAGCGACTACTTGTAGTTGCCAGCGATGGTGATGATGCCCTTCGGACCCGACATCTTCATCTTGAGGTAGGCGTAGTGGGGATGGTCATGAATTTGGCCAGAGTCGGCCTGCCCAGCAGCGCGTGATACGGGCTGGTAAGATCGACAACCTCGAACCATATGGACTCACGACGGAAGTGAGCCTTGTCGCCGAAAAGGACGTCCAGCTAGATTTTGCCGATCAGCGAGCAGGACTCTCCCGGCACGATGGTGTGGAAGATAGTGCTGGTTGGCTGTTGGTCCTTCTCCTTGAGCCCAAGTTTGAGCAGGGTGTCGAGGTAGAGGATGTTGATGCTGCTGCCGCCGTCGACCAACACCCGGGAGAACCGGTAGGTCAGCCTCTGGGAGTCGAAAGTGGGGTCGATGAGAGGTGCGTATGAGACAGGATTTGGCATCACCGCAGGATGGTCAACCCGGCTCAATGTGATGGGCTTTTCACACCAATGCATGTATTGGGGAGCCGGGGGGACCATGGCATTCACCTCGCACCGACGTTGGCGCTGGCTGTGCTTGTCGTCACCCTCACTGGTGAAGACAACGAATGCTCCGTCTTGCGGGGGTGGTCGTCGTGGAGATGGCCGTCGTTGTGAGGCGGCGACAGCGGAGTCGGAGCTGGACCGGCAGCTGGAGCATGAGGCGCTGCAGAACACCTGGGAGAGCCGGCAGGCCCTCCCCTTGCGACAGTCGTCGTGCAAAGCTGCACTATCGAAGGGTATGTGTAAAGGGCTTCTCCCTAGAGTGCATCTTGTAGGGTGCGTCAAGCATCTACTCGAAGCTGAGCTTGGGCTGCCAGTCGTTCTTGCCGGTTCGCCTCCACTGAGAGCCGGCTTGAGTAGCTGGCGCCTCTCCCTCCACGTTGGCTACCAGCTTGTTGTTGGAGCACGAATCAAGTTGATCGGCCTTGCGCTTGTTGTTGTTGTGGCGGCCTCGATTGTCACCAGCCGGCTTGGGAGTAGTGAGCATGGGGACAACTTTGTCCGAGGCGGTCACCTTGACCCGCATCGCGGAGTCGGTCGTGGCGTACTTGCCGCCTTGTTCATGAGCACCGCCAGAGAGGTGGGCTCGGAGCATATGAGCTTGTGCTTGAGGAGAGTGTTGTCTCAGCAGCCGTCGATGAAGTATTGGATGGCCTGTACCTGATGCACTCCCTCATAGGAGTTGCGAAGCTCCGTTCAACGCGTGACATAGTCGTGAAGGGGTTCGTCAGGCCTCTCGACGCACATGGCCAGCTCACGAGGCCGACAAGGGCGCTTGTAGGCGCCAGTGAAGTTGCGGACGAACGCCTCCTCGAAGTCAACCCATGAGTTGATGCTGCCGGCTGGAAGGCTGTTAAGCCATGTCCGAGCCGAGCCGGCCATCATGAGTGGCACGTAGTGGACGGCTACGCGCTTGTTTCCCCTGGCGATGCCAAAGGCAGTGGTGTAGTCGAGCAACCAATCTTCTCGCTTGGCTATGCCGTTGTACCTGGGGGTGTCCCGAGGAAGAGCGAAGCCTCGGGTAAATGGCTCCCCTTGGATCCGGGGGCCGAAGCATGCTGGACCGGTGGGACCGTCTTCCTCCGGAAGGGTTGACTGCGCCAGGGCGTTGAGACGCTCGCGAGCGTCGTTATCGCCATGTGGGACGTCAGCGCCAATCCGAGTCGTGAACGGAAGGGTGCCCTGTGAGCCGGCTGCATGGGTCCTCCCTGGATGAGGAACCTCATACACCAAGTCACTCTCATCATATCCGTGTTGCCGGCTCGAAGTCGGCTCGCTCTGGCACCGAGAACGCTTGTCGTGGCTGCCCTTGCCCTTTCGGCCGGAAGTGCGATGTGAGGAAGATCCCTCGGCTTGATGATGACCGCTGGGGTTGCGGCGTGCTCCGGGATTGGGTCCTGGAGACTCCGACTGTGCTTGACCAGGGTCAAGCCGCGTCTGCTGCTCGTTGGCGGGATCAAGGAGATCCTTGATCCGCTTCTCCTGAAGGATGCGCTCCTCGCCCTCCAAACCTGGCATTTCTGCCATAGCCGCCTGTGCAGCCCGTAAGTTGGCTACAAGAGTCTCGTAGATGGGCTGCTTGCCGCCTAAAATCTTGGCACTGACCCGGTCGTGGCCGCGGATCGAGCCAAGCCCTGTAGGGCCCTTAGAAACTGGAGTCAGGCCATAACAGGAGTTATACTCGCGCTGCGTCGCCTCTATCCGGCGTTTAGCCGCAGCGATGGCAATGCCCTCCTCCAAGATCTGCCTAAGAGGCTCCTGTAGCGAGGCCCGCGCATCGGTGGGGTTTGTGGAGGTGGTGATGGGTGTCTTCAAGCCGTCTTGGGCGGCATGAAGAGTGTCGGTGGAGACAGCAGCAGGCTCACCAGTGTCAGCCAACGCCTTGCCATGAGCCTTGCTCGTGCCGACACCAATGACCATCACATCCACGATGTTGGAGACAACAACGACGTGATACGGGGTAAGGAACCCCGCAGATGACGGTGGACCGTCGAAGACGATCATGTTGCTGGGGTACTCATCGAATGTAGGCGTCTCAGCGAGAGAGATCCTACTGAAGCTGGCGCCTAACGCCTCGATGTCGAAGTCCTCGCCAGGGTAGCGAGGGCCACTGCCAAGACATAAGTCGTTGAAGAGAATGCTGAGGTTCCAACTCAGCAGCGACGATAACATTGGGGAGGGACTCGTCGTCGGACTCCCCATTACAGTCCGCATGACGGACTGGGACGTCGATCATCATCGGTGAAGCCTCATCAAAAACAGCCTCCACGGGCATGCAGATTGGTCCGGATGCGATGCATCCGATGGTATAAGCGCACGGCCCCGCCCAGCGCGTGAAGCCAGCCGATGCCGCGAACGGCCCCATGGTGGGCGGCAAATATCGGTGTTTACTCACAACATAAGCCATGGGTAGGCTAAAGATGGTGGGAACCGAAGTGACACCAGAGGGCGCTGGGAACGAGGATGATACAAGCATGGAACGCATGATGTACCCAGGTTCAGGGCTCTCTATAGAGATAACACCCCTAATCCTGCCGGAGTGTGTGATGTATGAATGGGACTACA
The DNA here is from genome assembly GCF_904849725.1 of Hordeum vulgare subsp. vulgare. Taxonomy (NCBI): domain Eukaryota; kingdom Viridiplantae; phylum Streptophyta; class Magnoliopsida; order Poales; family Poaceae; genus Hordeum; species Hordeum vulgare. The sequence continues at coordinate 226,659,343 of NC_058520.1, read as the reverse complement.
AAGTGCTCCTGGAGCTGTATTGCAGAGGAGGAAGAAGGAACTGCCGGCTCGCGTCTTCCTCTCCTATGTGGTGTGTGTGTATGCTAAGTTGACCAACCCTCTGCATGGAGGGGGCTGGGGGGTTTTATAGATGAACCCACCCACCTACAATATGGATAAAAGTTCAAGAGTGGGACCCAGCTGGCAGCCTCGCTGGCTGGGTAGGGGGCCCATGGGGGTCTTGTCTTGTCGCTGGAGGGGCCCGCCGGCTGCGAGGTCCTTTCTGGCTATGGGACCCATCGGCTAGCCAATAAGGCTCTCACGTAAGGTTGACGGAGGACACGTATGGTACGTCCAGCATCGTCCAACAAGAATCGTCATGGGCAGAATGTACGGCTCTCTCCACTGTTCCCACGCCGAGTGCAGTGATGGAGTGGGAGTTTGAAGGGCCGACACTGTGAAGGGTGATGGATCGGAGCCGGAGGAGGTCAGCGGCGTGGCCACCGACACTGTACCTGTCGTGCACCCCGGTCCAGTACCTTTCGTGACGCGTAGCCACCTTTAACCGTAGGGTCTCGTCATGACCTATGGTCTGATGTGACTTGAGCTCCCTAGCCGTCTATTCGCTTGACTAGACGGCCTGGACACGGCCACCTCGCCCCAAGCCGGCTGGCTTGGCCTAGACGGCCAGGAGGTGACAGCGGTCTTGCCTCTAGCCGGCAGGTGCTTCCTGGCTGGCCAAAGAGTTGGCCGTCTCGCCCCCAGCCGGCCAGGGGACTTGGGCTTTGCAGAATGGTTCTTACTATTTCTTCTTGGTTGAAGATAAAGGTGTCGGCTCAATGAGCCTACCCCGGCATTATCCCCCCGACAAAAGGGGCCCATCCCATGCCGACTGGATGACCAATGCTTCGCGCTGGGTAAAGACGGAGGTAACCAACACAGTCCACCAATGACTTTCAGAATCAGGTGCCTATGCCTCGGGGGTAGGGACACTTGCGAGGCCAAAGCGTCCTCACGACCTCCCAGATATACCGCCACCGTGACACTCTCACGTAATAATGAGCCAAGGTTGTATACGCCCAGGGCCCCCCATGGACGTGGAAGGGGTCCATCCCGCGCCTAGTAGAATGCCTACGCTCCGAGTTGGGGAGAAGACGAAGGCAATCAGCTTAGTCCACCAATTACTATGCCCGCAGCTGGCAAGGAAATCAGCGCAGTCCCCCAATGAATATGCCAGCGTAGGTGACGGATGCGGCGTTTGCTTGCTTCCTCCTGGATTTCGAACTATGTTCTGCCGGACTTAAATCTGTCAATCTTAAAATTGATGTTTGAAAAACAAAAAGGGGGTGGAGCTTTCTCTTGCGCTTTCTCATTTTGCCAGTTTTGAAGCCTCTTTTTCCGGATGACATTTTGTAAGGAGCTAAACACTCTGCACCGCGCCTAGGGGCCAAGGAGTGAAAGCATGGACTTACCGTCCCAGGGGCAAACATTATCGACGATCAACCCCCGCTCTGGGTTCCGGATCGAAGCATGATATGACCACAAATAGTCTCAGGAGGCCTCAGGGCATCCTAGGGTGATGACCAAAGGAACGGGAAGAGGAATTGCTTGAGCGCCAAAGGGGGCTCCTGAGCATCGAGCCTTAGTGTCTCACCGGTTATAAGGTGAGGGACCAGGGCCCATAGACATAGAGTGCAGAAAGGATCTTCACCTCGTCCCACCTACAAAGCAGGAGCTACTCAGTAGGAGCTGCGGAAGGGGGCCATCTGGTTTCTCTTTAAAACTAAACATGAATTAAAACCACACGTACTAACGAATGGTTGCAAGGCCTAAGGACTAAGCCACGACAAGGGACGAGGCCATCGACCAAGCGTGCAGCGACACAAATGATACCTCGGGAGGATGGTGCCTCTAGAGGGTCCTGACCACCGGTCCCGCCGAGCAAGGGCTGGGTCATCGACGGGCCCTATGCAAGGAAACCAAACCGCAACAACTACCAATGAGCGAGCCATCGATTCTAGACCAGAAGGGAAAAGGGAGAACGAGGAAGGTTATAACACAAAAGATTAACGCCCGGCACGGCAGAGTTCTTGATCCAACATCGCAGGAACAGGAAAACAGAAGCTAGGGGACGCCTAGGGGGAGAGGTCGCCGACATCACCCTTGGCACCGGCAGGCTCGGCGTCGGAGCCGTCCTCCTCACTAGAGATGGGCACTCACACGTACCGCTCCAACAGGGCTGTCACGTACGGGCGCACTTCATCCCGGAGAAGGCGTCGGGGCTCAGAGGGCACCGGCTCGACGACACGCTGGAGGTCGAGCTCTGGGACGAGGCGGCGCATGTTGGAGAAGACAAGCGTCAAGGCAAGGCCCAAAAGCTCGCGCGCGTCGGATGCGTTATCCTCCTCCACGCGGGAGACGCCGGCCTCGAGTGTCTCCACCACCTTCTGGAAGAAGGTGAGGTAGCCCCCGTCACTTCTCACATTTAGCAGTGCTGGGGCGTCTCGGACAAACCGGCGTGTCGCGCGTGCCGCCCGACCGGCGATGCTCTCGAACTATTTGGCATGCTGGGACGCCATCATCCAGGCGTATGCCGCCTCGTCCTGGGCGGCCAAAACAGCGTTGGCTACCTCCTAAACCTGCCTCTGCAGCGACACCAGCTCCTCCTTGGCCTCCGCTTTGCCCTGGCGGGCGGTCTGGCGGGCAACCTCAGCGCTCTCGAGCTGGGCCTGTAGCCCTTTCGCCTCCTCCCGAAGCTCGCCATGCTTAGGCTTCTTGGCGGCGGGTGCACTAGAGAAGAGGGAAGACCAACCATCAAGCAATGGACGAGGCAACAAAAAAAAGAAGTGCGGATGAGGGACTTACTCATTGACCAGAGCCTAGTGGCGGCAGACGCACGGAGACCCCGAGGGCCCACCACCGCTGCTCCCTGGTGCTGACGAGGGCGTAGACAGAGCCGCGCATATTGCCCATCCGGAATCGCCTCCTAAGGACGCCATGAAATAAAAAGAAGTGAAGGGGAGGAGATGTTTTTCTTGATGGAGAAAGGGAGGCAGAGAGGAAGCTCGAGATTGCGGTGCCTCCCCCTTGCCAGGGGCGGGGTGGATTATAGGAAAACCTTGGCCACCAACGGTCGTGGGAGCACGCGCGTCACCCACCCCACGGAGGGTCGTGAGGTGGGCCGACGGAAGTGTTGCCACCCACGTCGCTTCACCTGTAAACCGAGCGGTCACGTCCATGAGCGCCCTTGGATGTGGTCATCCCGCACCGATGCCACTCAATCAGAACAATGATAGCCTGCGTGGCTCTTGGGGATCGTCTCATCATGGCCTGGCGCACCACGGACGCCTCGAGGAGAGAGAGCGTCATCGCATGGTAGGTCGACATGTGTGCCGCCTGGCCCGCAGGCAATTATGGCCCGCGACGCTACAGCGCAACCTCAAGGCTTCGCCGAGAAGCCAACCCAGGCGCGCCTTGGGCCCGAGGGCTACTGTCGGCGTTCTGGGAATGGGGGTACCCAGACCTGCCTGCCTACGGCCCAGGGTCGGCCCACTTCATCGACCAAAAACCAACAGGCCCGGCATCACTCAAGGCAAGGCCCTCGGGAGGGACCAAGCATCGTGAGGAGGAAAGGTATCAAGACCCGCAGGTGCCTCCTTAGGACCCCTCCGGAGCGGTGGATATTCTGAGGCAAGGCCCAGCCTCAGGAGTCAAGGGTGACATGCATGAAGGCCAAGCGAGTAGCGGACAGCAGGACGGTGTAGTTTCCCTTTGGGTGCAAAGGGGGAAGGACACACGCAGGTCATGAAGACATCTCCCAAAGGTTGCCAATCTGGTGCAACAAGGCCACCTCCGCTCGCCGGTAGGATGAACATCATCCCTAGACCAACCCCTGCTGCGCCGGCAGCCTCTTTGCAGGCGAAGACCATGTTTGGGCAGACGGAGCATGTTCTTCTACCCCCCTTTGAAATTGGCCATTGTGGGATCCCTTCCCGCTGAAACGGTAAGGAAAGAGGACCGAGGCTGCCGCTATATATAGAGGATAGGTTACTTTGTAGAGGGGAATCTGATATCGAGTCATTCATTCACCCAGCAAAATCACACATGGTTGAACCAGCCTCCGGAGGCCCTCAAGCACTATACTAGTTCATCCACCAACCTCCACGAGAGGCCATCCACCAAACTAGGAGTAAGGTATTACACTTCCCAGCGGGGCCGAACCTGGGTAAACTGCCGTGTTCTGTATCTTCCTCACAATCGAGTGAGTTCTTTGCCATCTCCGATGAGTAGCGAGCTAGGTGAGGAGAGCCCATGAAGTATGATTATTTAGGGTTTTGCGGAGCCCAAAATCTGACAACTCTAATTAGCCTGTGGAATGGGATAATCCACATGAGTCACCGGGCTATGATATTGAGCTAGATTCATTGAATTAGCAGGAGAAGGAACTAAGGGATCTATAATCTTTACAAGTTCATCCATTAAAACCGGCTCATCCATTGGGGACGTTTCAACAATGATTGCATGATCGATCGTAGCATCCGAAATATGTCCTTCAGGAGTGTCAACTTCGGCGGCTGTCTTTTTTGTTTGAGAATCTAAAATATTTCCTTTCTCAACACCATTACATGACCCTGTAAGACGACTACATAAAGTAGCCTTGCCCTACACAAGTCATAAATCAAGTAGTGTATTAAGAAAGATAAAATAGGCAACCAAGTCATGATCAGAAACCTACCCACGATTGATAATGATAGTATAAAGTTGACTTACCCGTAAGGTGCCAGAAGATGGGGAAAATTCCTGAATTAAAGATGGGGTAAAGATTGATAGCCTATTTTAAAAAGAGAGACCAGTTTGAGAGAAGAGCCGGAAAAATTATTACCTCCACACGAGGTTTGCAAGCCGGTGGAACATTTGACAAGCCTGGGTCTTGCGTTTGGATTGACCAGCAAGCTGCATTTTTTTCAAGAGAAAATTGGTAGCTAAATGAGCGGCTTGATTAGACATCTGTACATTCCGGACGGCTTGCCTGGTCCTTCTTTCAACAAATTTTTTTGAAGAACTCGAAGAAATTGGAATTACCTCAACATCGCCGACTTTGCTCGCTTCAGAGTCGCCCTAAGGAGAAGGCATGTCAGCGAGTTCAGTAAACAAGCGGCCAAGTGAGTCTAGTTCTACCTCAAATTATCCTTCGGAAGATGAACCAAGAGCCGGGTCACCCTGACCTTGATCATTTCCTTGGTTCCTGGAAGGAACAAGCATTTGAGGTGTGAAATTCCACAAGCTAGAACCCTTCAGCAAACAAAAGAGTATGAAAAAGATGGCAGGTCAAAATCAGACCAACAAAGGAACCAAATATATTTAAAAAGATCAGTACCAAGGGCGAAGGATTTAGGAGATAGTATGGGCCTAAGACAGTAGTACTGCATCTATTTTTTGAGTTAGAGAAGAATTTCTTTGTCTCTTTATTAAGAGCATCGTCAGATAGATCCTTAGTGGAGAAGCGTTGGATGTCAGATGAGTCGCCTGAGTATTCACACATTAAGACGGGCCTTATGCTGATGGGTTGGATTCTCCACTTTAATAAGAAGCAGATCAAATCCATCCAGTAAGTCCATGGGCAACCAAAGCCCTCAACTTTGTATGAATAGGGGCCATTGCATCCCTCTCCTCCATCCTTGGCCAACCGGGGAGCACCACATTGTTGATGATCCTCTCTAATCTATAACCAAGTGTTATTCCATCCTTTCGTATTACTCACTTATTTTGATTCAGGAAACAGATTGTTTTCCTTTTCTGGAAGGAGATTCCGTCTGGCGGTTGGCATAGAAGAACTCTTTGAATAGAGTCACTAACGACTCAATTTGGAGATACACCTCGCGGAGGACTTGAAACTGGCATAGATTGGTCATGGAATTAGGAGCAACATCTTGGGTCTGAGATCGAAGAAGTGCAAAATATCGCTAAAGAATTTTGAGCGAGGAGGTCGGAAGCCTCTTGGTAAATGATCAGCAAAAATGAGAACTTCCCCTTGTCAAGCTTGCACATAAGGTTCTTCTTTAGGATCCCACCAGCTTATCTCTTTCCGAGGCGGCCAAAATCCTTGACTCAGAAGGTTGTACAAGGTAAGCTTGGATTCTTGGGAACTGGCCTAGCTACAGGCCTTGGAGTTTTTGGGAGCAATTTTGTAGTTTGAGACTGCTCCAAAGGGAAATAAGCAGGAATAAGCGAATTATAAAATACTAGCATCTTACTGATCTTTAGTTGAAAGGGCATTGAAGTAGCCAAAACTATCAACCAAGCATCATCTTAAGCCGGCTAGTGTTACAACTTGGTATTAAGCGAGCAGGAATGAGAAGAGAATTTATAAAGGAAGAGGTCCATAAGGGACTTAGCAGAAAACTTTTTCACAAACAAGTTGCAATAAATTGCATCTCTCGCAGTGGATTTAAATATGAGAAGAAAATAGGGAAAATACGTCTTCTAGGCAGACGAAGCGCCGATTCTTACTGTTTGCAGAAAGTTCTCTTGAAGAAAATTCGGTCCAGATCTGGGTGCTAAGAAAGGCGAGATAAGGCCACAACAGGACTATGGGTACACAAGGAATGAGAGGTTCATGGATCTATGGAGCATTTCCTTCAGTGCTTCGATGAACACAATACGAACGCATTAAGGAATCTGTGAACCCTCGCAGGGAAGAATGTGTACGTGTTACCAATGAAAGAGATGGATAGCAGAAAGAGGAAGATCCGATGCACAAGCGACACACTCGGAAAGTTTTGGTCGTTAGTGTCAAAGATCTGACGCATACAGAAATGGAGGAGAGCGCAATGAAGAAGAAGGTGGAAAGGATAGCACATGGGGTTGCCCGCCTATTTATGAGGAAAAAGGGGGAACCGAAACGGAACGGTCGGAGGAAATATGCGACTGGGTTTGCGCCTAGATTTTTGCACGAGACCAGATTTATTGTTGTTTTCAAAAAGATTCGCCATGATGACTTGGATGACATCCGTCGGCCTCATGACGTTATATCGATGTAGATTGAGAAAGTGTTAAGTATCAAAAAAGAAGAAATAACCTAGCATGCTTTTCGTTCAATATGTAAGACGCGAAAGATTGTCGGCTCATTGTTTGAAGATAGGAAGATTGACGTGAACAAGTGCAGGTCAACCCAGGGCCTAATGTCGGGGATATAACACCAGGATGTAACCCGCCCCATGGGGTAGGTTAAACCGTGAGACAAGACATGAAGATGAGCTCAAAGACTTATCTAGCAAGACACCTCGCGGCCCAACCCTAGGAAACGACCACTCAAGGCCAAGAAGGCAGGAGATGCCAGAAACATTCCTAACTTGGGAAGCAACATGAATTAGAATTGTAGTAAGTCATGGGTGCTTATTCTACCTAAAGTCTGTTGTAAACTTGAGACATGTACCTATATATAATGAGAGCCCTCGAGCTAGAAATATCAACTAAGAAACCCTCGAGAGCTAGGTTAGTGATTCCGCATCCTTATAATCAAGATTCCCATCAATATTTACACCAAAGCAGGACGTAGGCTTTTACCTCCATTGGAGCGGCCGAACCAGGGTAAATCCCATCTCTTGTTCCCGATCAACCCCTTCGAGTTGCCACACCGCAACGATGGCCTCACCACTAAGTCTGTTTACGATGACATGTGCTGTAAAAAAACCACGAGAGAACCCGCTGGCAAGCACTTATGTGGATGTCCTTGTTCTCGAAGCCGACACGGAGGCGGAATGTGAACAACAAGGGGAGGAGTGCCAGTAGTTTAATCCTTTAGAGACGCCACTCACATCCACCGTTCTATGGACATGTCTGTATCATGGACGTGCCGACAAGCGAGGTTATCAAGAGCCACATGACGGTAATAGATGTTGCTAGTGGGGAGGTTGTTCTCCCTCAATAGACTCACGCATGTAATCTTCTTCCCTTGAGTGCTTATCTTTTCCATTGCCAGTTTTTTGGGGCTCTTGCGGGATATCTCCCCCTTTCTCGGATCCTTTCCCCTTGTCTTCAATTGATCAGATTATAGACTCCACTACCGGTTGTTATCTACTCTCTTTCCTTGATGCATTTTCTGGCTATCGCCATATTTTCATGTCCAAAGAGGATTTTGAGAAAATGGCATTCGTAACTCCATGTGTGCACATATTGCTTCGCAAGTAAGCCTTACAGAATAAAGAGCGTCAGAGTATCATTGCAAGAGGAGTCTGCTACTTGTAAACTGCATTAATTTTTCCCCCTAAGAGGAGGGAAGATGCAACACAGTAGAGATAAGTATTCCCCTCAGTGAGAACCAAGGCTATTGAACCAATAGGAGTATTAAGCAAACTCTCGTGTCAGCACATGCACACACAGAACCGAACACTTGCACCCAACACAAGGAAGAGGGTTGCCAAGGCCCTTGAGCTCATTATTTGCAAGAATTAAATAGTGATAGATGGATACTATAAATAACAGAAAATAAATGGCAGAAATATTTTTTGTTGTTTTTGTAAAATAATTTGAATAGACCCACGGGCCATAGTTTTTTCTAGAGGCTTCTCTATTGAAGACAGCATACGGTGGGTAGTCAAATTGTTATTGGGCAACTGACAGAATAGCGCCTAGTTATGACATGTTATTCAAGTCAATGACCATGTATATAGACATAATGTCCATTAGCAAGTGGACTGACTCCTCCCTGCATGTACTACTACAACTCCACCCATTGACCGCTATCTAGCATGCATGTAAATTGTTAAGTATGAAACAAAGTAATGCTTGGGGTAAGATGACTTGATTTAGACAAAGTAAACTCAAGCAATATGAATAAACTCCATCGTTTTATCCTAAATGACAAGAATACAAATACATGTCATGTACCTTTTTGTAAGTGAGACCGATCACCGCATGATTGAATACATCACAACGCGCCACTCCCACTAAAGATAAATCAATCTAGTTGAGCAAACCAAACCGATATATGAGAGAGAAATACGAAGTTATAATAATCATGCAGAGATGACTCAATTAATATTCATGAATAATATTCCGTCCGTCCGGAAATAATTTTCATAGAAATGGATGTAGCTAGACGTATTTGACTTCTAAGTACATTCATTTTTATTCATTTGTGCGAAGAGTAACTCCAGGCGGAGGGAGTATCATACACCCACAATTCATTGTATCCCAACAAAGAGACCGCAAAGAAGATTACATCGAATAGATAACTACGGGAATGGTAGTAAACTTTGTATTAAGCATCAAAGAGAGAGAATAACCCATCTAAGTACTAGAGATGGACCTGTAGGTATGAGGTGGACTACTCACACAACACCATGGAGAACGCAAGGTTGATGTAGATGACCTCCATGATCGATTCCCCATCCTATAGGGCACCGAAATATGACTCCACATGTCCTCTCATTGGAACTAAGACTTGTTTAGGGTGGATCTCTAACGTTTTCCCATTATTTGATAATTTATAGCGGTGAAATTAGGTCAGACAAAGCCTCGAGGGGCCCAGAAGGTAATGCTTATCCCCAAGTGCAAGGAATCATCATAGCAATTCCAAAGATGGAGGTGGTAAGTATGGTGTGTCAAAACCACAAGGAGCTAAAGGTAAGATCAATATTCTCTCAAGTCCTATCTGCCATCGATACGACTCTACATACACATAACGTTCGCTTCTATCAAGTAATGAGAATCCATTTTTTGTATTTCTTTTCTTTTTATCTTTTTCATTTCTTTTTAAAGTTTTCCTTTTATTTTTTCCTTGCCTATTTTCTTTTCTTTTATTCTCTCATTTTATTCGGAGTCTCATCCCGACTTGTGGGGGAGTCATAGTCTCCATCATTCGTTCATCACTAAGATAGTGTTGTAATAATAATGAACATCACAATTTTATTTACTTACAAATCGATATGAAAAACTACTATGCAAGATGAGTCTATACGAATGCCTTTGGAAGAGTGTCGGTGTAAAAACCGGCAGATCTTGGGTAGGGGGTCTTAGACTATGGACCTCAGATCGATGGGTTGCAGGAGACGAAGGAGACACTATTTACCTAGGTTTGGGCCCTCGTGAGGAGGTAAGACGCTATGCACTGCTTGATTATATTAATGTTGTATGAGGATTATAGAGTTGATCTACCTCGAGTTTGTATGAGCTAAACCCTAGATGAATCAACTTGGCTACGTGGAGGAAACCATTTGGTTTATATAGATACCAGGGGTCCCTTGGGTTACATACAACCAACCTCAGCCGAGGGCAGATGTGCCGATCTAGCCTACTCAACTTGAGCGATACGCCACTCTCTAGAGCTTTCCTACTTGTCCATGAGGTCGTTATGCAACACACCTTCAATAATGCGGCCCATTAGCTCGGCATGTGAGCAATGGCCCCACCATCTGTGGACCCCTTAATCCTGTAATCTCTCAGTATCCCCGAACTAGCATCCTACGCCGATGTATACGGTCTTCGGTAGCTCCTTGTATCCAGAGTAATCACCTTGCAAGGTGAGTTACCCTCATATTCGGCTTGTTTAAAGTTGGTTATTTGGTGAAGTTATGCATTTAAAATAGGCGCTGGTTAATCCGAAGGCCAAAAGGCTTGAGTACGAACATTTCCTCATCTCACACCTTTCTAATGAAAGGTCATGAAAGCCAGTTATGACAAAAACTCGATTCTCGGTTCGAAGCCCGCTTTCTCATAGGCACGTCTTGTCAACGTGGAGATCGTACCCCACATTTAACGGGATATGGGTAATGTTCTGGGTAATCCCACCCGCGTTCACTGGCACGGTCGTTTCGGGAAGTGGTCGTTCTATGGTGCAATAAATGGGAACCCTTGGCTCAGTGCCCCGTGTAAAAGGGAAAAAGATTCATAGAGTATCCACAGGTATTCTAGAATCGACCCCCTCCCATTCTAGCTTGCAAGCGCCCAGATCCATTTCTCTTTCCGTCCTCTCCCATCCATCCTCCCCCCAAACAAGCCACGGTCGGATGTGGTGCCCACGGAAAGTGGGAGGTCTCATGCATCTCCAACCAGGACATCATGGAGCTGAAGGACACCGGCTATCTTTCGCCGAATATCCCTCATCGTGCGCTAGAGGAAGACCGGGTGGTGGCCACTCCAAGGCTAGGAGAAATAGTAGTGTTCTTCCCTCACTTAATACGGGGACTAGGCCTCCCACTGCACCCCTTCGTCACGGGCCTCATGTTCTACTAACGGTTAAATTTTGATGATCTTCGCCCCAACTCCTTCATGCACATCTCATCATTGAACATTCTTTGTGATGCCTTCCCGTGGGTTCATCCACACTTCGGCTTATGGTTCAAGACTTCCAATGTCGAGCCAAAGTCAGTGAGCGGCCAATGTTAGTCATGGTTGAGTGGCTGGAGGGTACTTTCATCGACACCATCAAGGCCTAGCCAAAGGAGTGGTTTTACATGACTTAGCCTCAGGAAGAAACCTGGCCTGTGCCTCCCGAGTTTAGATCCGGAACCCCCCCCCCTCGAGAGGCTAACCTCATGGCTGAAAAGGTTCTCGACATAGGATCATCCTCGCAGGTGAAAGCGGTGGAGAAGCGCATCAAGCAAATGTTGGAGGCGAACATCGAGCTGACCGACGTGGTTCAGGTCTCCATCGCCGCATCCTTCCCTGCCAGCGTCACAACACTCCAATGTGGTCCTACTAGCTCGGCGACCCTGGCAGTGTGAACCAGCTCCACCACATCACCCTTGAGAAATTGTGGAAGGTGTTATTCAAACCTCAACAAGAATGGCCAACCGAGGAAGAAGACATCGGCTTGGATGCCACTCACCCTCCTTTGGAGGTATGATCAAGCCCTTATTATTTATTAAAGCTTTTAATCTTTATCAAGGATCTTATCTTTTCCCCCACTTTCCCCGCATGACTGGCTGGAAAAGGCCAAGCAAATAAATTGTCCGGTGCCCTGACCGAGGACCCCATTTCAGAATTGCTGACCGCGATGCGGGTGGTGGCGCCATAGACGGCGCCAGAGAAAAAGGAGAAGAAGAAAAAGCAGACCCGCAGAGATCTCCTCTCATTGTTTCCTCGGGATAGCAAGTCCAGAGACACCCATGCCTCATCCGTCAACGAGGAAGAGAAGGCAGAGGATTGAGCGGAAAAAAGATTCCCTCCAAACAAGAAAGAGGGTTGCACCGGAGGAGGCCAAGGAGGGCCTGCCTCCCCACGCCCCGAACAAACCCTAGGGAAGCAAGGTCGTCCTGCCCGACGATAGCCCAGATTCCGATGGGGACTTCGGGGCCTTTGAGAGGGTTCCCCGAAGGACCCCCAGAGTCAAGCCCCAGGCCCAAAGGTATGAAATCCGAACTATATTTAACGAATTATAATGATCTTTTGTTGATAATCATACATGCTCCTTTATCCGACACAACCCTTCCCGTGAACTCCCGATGTACCAGGTCTCAGAGGGGGTTCACCATTGGCCAAACTGGCGGTGAGGGGGAATGCATCCCGCACTACCCTCCCTCAGCCATTGGAGGAGGCTGCGGAGGTGATATCCCACTAGGCACCTCCGAACACGGGGGGCGAGGTGGTGATGGCCTTGGTAAATACCTCGGCCATAGAAGACTGGGAGGTCCCATACGAGGTTCGTACCTCGGTCGCTGGGACCCAGGAGGTCGATATGCTCTGGATGAAGGGAGAGGGAGCCTTGGTTTGTACGATCTCTCTCCGGATACAGCTCCAAGGATCCCTCCTCCTTCGGTATCTTCAACTATGCCTATGACACTGTGTGTGATAGAACGGGATGTTGTCGAGTGGCCTACAATGATGGTGGAGGCCCTATCTGGTGCATCCATCGTCGACGAACATCGCACTCTTATGGGTGTGATTCTACAAAGCATACAGTCCGTTGATAGAGGACTGAAGGGAGCCTTCCACGGTTTGTTGGCACGCTTCAAGGTAAACTAATTAGTGTTAATTTTATTTATATGGTTTTTACATGATTTATAGGTATGATAGCCCCTGAGCCATGGGTGAGTTAAAGAACTTGTCTGTGGCTCAAAATAACTCATGGTCTTTGAACAAAATCGGTTCGGGGACCCATGAACTATAAGAGCTCAGTAGGGTACTTCGGCCAAATATCCCAATCCCGTTAATTCTAATGCTTGTCAATCCCTATTTTATCTTGAAGGCCTCGTCCTTCACTGTGGCTACCTACACCCTTGAACTTGCCAAGCTTAACTGGAAACTCCATGTTTCCGATGATTATCTCACCCGACTTAATAGTTGGCTCGACGAGAAGCAGGGTAAGCTTAATCCATGTTGCTTAGACTCTTGGTGTACTTTATAAGTTTAGTATTGTCTGGCTTTTGTATATGACATCTTGATTTTGATTATGTCAACAGCTATGGAGTTGGAGAGACTGAGGGCCGAATTGGAGAAGGCCAACCAAGAGGCCGCCGCTCAGAACATGGTGGTAGAGCAGACCGCCGCTGAGCTAAACTCGCTAAAGATCGAGAGCGACGGGCACAAGGCTAGAGTGGCTGAGGTTCAGCAGGAACTTTAGGATGTGAGCGCTAAAAGCAAGGCCATGGAACAAAAGTTCAAGGAACAAGCAGCCGAGATCTTTGAAGGAGAAGTGCACCAGACCAAGAACATTGCGAATGGTAAGCCATACTTACTGCAAAGTGCCTTTAGTGGAAATAGGTTTTCCTTTCTTACACGGCAAAGGCGTTCCCGACGCGCCGTTACGAACCTCCCGTGGAGTGTAACAGACGCGGCCAAGCACCATGCGGTCCATGACGGAGAAGCGGAGCAGACGATTTTCTAGGCGCGGTTTCAAGCTCCCAAGACCAACCCCTTCTTGTCAATCACATGAAGTAGCTTATTGTAAGTGCATCTAGTGCCCTTAGTGATTTTGTGGGTTTGAACACTTCTAGGTTAAGTGACTAATATGTTCGTAAGAGTACACAGGCTCTATATGTCGCTGAGGATTTTGAGTTATACGATGAATATCAACCCCAAAAATGTATGTCTTCGACTGAAGAAATTGGTTTAAGCTTGAATACTTTCATTGCGAAGAAATTGCGATGAAATTGATATTCCTCAAGAAGATATTGAAGATGAGGAATTCGGTGTGTCCTGAAGAAAAACCATGTGAAGACTTCGAAGTGTGAAGACTTACTCTTTCTGTTTCGTTTCCTTTACTCTTCAGTCTTAGGAACACCGTACTGTTAAAGGGGGTCGAAGTAATACTACGGAATGAATTTCCTCATGATTCTCAACCCAAGCCTAAACCTACAAAAGCCTCAAGTGAGGAATAGGAGATACATGAGGACTTCCACAATTGAAAGTTTTGACCGTTGCCCCGACACGCGCCACCTCACTAATCTTATCCGCACCAATGGTCACATTATTTAAGGGCATTTATGTTAAATCATGTCGGGATGCTCCGAGGCTATAAATAGCCGCCCCCCACAACAACTAGCTGGTTGGCTGCTCCGAGAGAAACTGACACTTGTCATTTTGAGAAACCAAAATTCCTCAGTGTTTGAGAGAAAATCATCAAGTGAGGAGATACCCCAAACACCAAACCACAAACCAAAAACCATGTGATTGAGCATCACTGAAGAATTTGTTCCTGTGTGGAACTGAAGCATTTTACCTGTGATGATTGTGCATCCTCCAGCCGGTTAGGCGTCAGGGTCTAGAGCATCCAACAGTCAATTGTGGATCGTCGGGTGACCGAGTTTGTGAGGGTTTGGAAGTCTGCCCTGAAGACTTACCACAAGTGTTGGGCGAGGACTGTGTGTCCTTAGCTCAAGGATAATATGGTAGGGACTGTGTGTCCCGGGACTGTGTCTATTTTGGTTTCAATACCAAGCCGCTCCAAACCAGATGTACGAGTGTCACAGCAGTTGGAACTGGGTCATCAACAACTGTCTTCATCGTGACTCGGGTTCTATTTCTCAACTCTTTCAATTCGTCAATATTGTATGTTGAAGACTTTCATTGTTACAGTTTGAAGAATTTGCTCAAGACTTTCACTGAATTTCCTCAACCTCAAATTCTTCACACCAGTTAATCTTCACCTGCTTATTTTGTACCTCCATACTGTGCAAACCGATTCTCATAACCTTCACCAAGCAATTTTCTGTAGTAGTCTTTGCACTTCTGATACTGTGCTATTTCCGCTGCATGTAACTCATCATTGAGGAATTTCGTCACCAGGAATTTCCTCAGCGATGAAATTTTAAAAATCGCCTATTCACCCCCCTCTAGTCGATATAATGCACTTTCAATTGGTATCAGAGCAAGCTACTCCCTTGTTCTGTGTGATTTTGGTTTAACCACCTGGAGTTTTAGTTATGTCAACTGCAGGTATGATCAAGGTTACTACAGGATGTCCTACCTTCGAATGAAAGGACTTTC
Source organism: Hordeum vulgare subsp. vulgare (assembly GCF_904849725.1). NCBI lineage: Eukaryota > Viridiplantae > Streptophyta > Magnoliopsida > Poales > Poaceae > Hordeum > Hordeum vulgare. The sequence continues at coordinate 226,643,935 of NC_058520.1, read as the reverse complement.
CCTACTGGAATACCAAGATGGAAATGCATCTTCAGGCTATTAACAATGATCACTGGTATATTTTGGAACATGGTATTCCCTCCATCGCTGCTACTGTCTCTGCCGCTAATGTGAAGAAATTCAGGCAACTTGATTCTCAAGCAAAGAATATCATATGTGACCATCTGAGCAAAGGTCAGTATGCAAGAGTGAGTGCTTTGGGCACAACTAACCTTGGGATAGGCTGTGCAAAGTCAATGAAGGAATTTCAACTCAGCGGGACTCTCGTGTTGATGATCTTCACAATCTCTTCAATTGCTTCAAGAGGCTTGACAATGAAAGCTTCCAAGATACCTTTGATCGCCTCACTGACATCTCAAATGAACTGCAAGCACTGGGAGCTCAAGACATCACTGACCATGAAGTCGTGAAGAAACTGCTAAGATCTCTGGATCCATCATTTGACACACTGATTCTGATGATTCAAGAAAGAGGAGACTATAAGATGCTTGATCCTGCTGATATACTAGAAAGACTCAATGCTCATGAATTTCAACAGGAAGAAAAGAGAGATTTGTATGGACCAAGCTACGCAAGACCTCGTGCGCTCAAGGCCAAAGCAATTTCCTCATTTGAAAAAGAAGACTCACATTGCAGCATTGGTGATCCTGAAGAACATGGACACGAGCTTGCGATGCTCGTGAGGTAATTACAGAAGTTAACAAGGCGTGGCCAGTTTGGTAAATCTTCAAGAAGAGATATGAGGAAATCAGAATTTTCATCTGAGGGCAACAAGAAAAGAACCTGCCACAAATACAAGAAATCTGGTCACTATATTGCTGATTGTCCTCGCTGGGTGAAGGAATCAAAGAAGAAGAAATACAAGGATGGAAGTTCTGATGACTCAAAGAAAAAGAAGAAATCTTCAAAATCCTCATCCTCAAAGTCCTCATCGCACAAGAAGACTAGTTTTAGAAAGGCTCGAGCACTCATTGGCAAGGAAATGGATTCTGAGGAAGAATCTGAGGAATGTGGTGATGAGGAAGGTTCTGAAGAAGACTCGGAGTGTGGTGTGTCTAGTCTTGCACTCGCTACCACATTCGTCAGCAAGTCAATCTTCAACCTTGAAGAAAATGACAATGCTTTCTACACTGATGACTATGCTGATGACTTTGCTCCAACCTATTGCTTCATGGCAAAAGGTTCAAAGGTAATGAATGACACTTCCTCCTTTGACTCAAGTGACTGTGAACCTGATGATTATGAAAAAACCTGTTACAGTAAACTTGCGAACATTGCAACTAAACAACAAAGTGCCATTGAAAAGCTTCCAAAACTACTAGATAGAAGCGATGACTTATTGAATGATGAAATGAATCATACTCAAATCCTCACTGAAGATGTGAAAAGTCTTCAGTCTAGATTTGATAGTCTTCAAGATTGTTACGGCACACTCTTGGCTGATCATGAGAAACTTTCCTATGAAATTCTTCAAAGGAAACTTGGTCTTGAGAAGTTGAAGATGTCTCATGACGATCTTCAAATGGAAAACGATTCATTGCTTGCTCAACAGATCAGCGCCGCTCAGGTTGAATTCACTCCACCATGTCTCAAATGCATCGAGCATGAAACTGCCAATTCTTCACCAGAACCATCAAATGCCTCTCTTTCTACAAATTCTTCAACTGCTCCTATGGTATCAAATTCCTCACTTGAGGAAACCACAAATGTTACTGACGAAAATGCAGGGTTGAAGGAATTGTATGTGACAGGCATGTACAAAAGTCTCAAAGGGCATCAAACCCTTTGCGATGTGCTCAAAAAGCAGATTTTAAACAGGAACCCGAGGAAAGAAGGAATTGGCTTTGAAACGAAACTGAATGCTGATGGATCATACTGGAAACCTGAGTAGTATCCCAAAACCTCATGGGTTGCTGTTAAAGGACCTCCTATTGATCCATCCAATCTAACAGGCTTTGCTTGTGAATTATCTTATTCCTCAAATGAGTCATTTGACTCCAACTACAAACTGTTCAAAAATCAATCTTGTGAAGTATTTCCTCGATACGTTGGAACTAACTGCAGGAATGGACCACCCCCGAGGAAAATCTGGGTCCCCAAAAGTTTCCTGGAAACTCTTTAGATGAATGCCCTCATGACACAACCTGTGAAGAACCTGAACCCTAGATCAAATTCCTCAGGTGGACCAAAGTATTCAAGAGGATCAAAATACTTAGCTGGTCAAAACTATGCTCATACTTGTGCTAATGATTTTGATATGCAGGGAAATTACAAGGGATATGAATATGAGCATTATACCTCAAATCATTATGTTCATAAATCCTCAATGAACTTATCTGCCTATTCATTTGAGTACTCTAACCCCCCTAATATGAAGAGAAGTGCATTAGCTTCAATGCCCCCTTTCTCCTATGGTGATCGCAGGATGATGAACTCTTTGCCACCCCTTGAGATGTGGGTGGTGAAGAAATTGAACTGATCACTTCTACAGGTTAGGTCTCCAGATGAAAATCAACATCTGAAGAATTTGCTGGAGACCTGAGGAAAATACTTGATTGGACGCAAGCTAAAATAGATGAAATGATAACATTTCACACATCCTCAAATTTACTGTTTCTGATGAAATTCCTATCTGATGAAAATGAAATCATATTCTTCAAGTCTGAAGCATATGAGATGGTAAGCTGTACTAATTCATCTACATGATGACAAACCGAGGAGTAATGAGTGGGTTCTTGACTGTGGTTGCACAAACCACATGACTGGTGATAAAAGCTTGCTCATGAACATGCCACTGATTCCATCACCTCTCAAGCAAATCACCTATGGTGACAAAGGTAAAAGCAAGGTATTGGGACTAGGAAAAGTGGCTATTTCCAAGGACATGCACATGGACAAAGTGATGCTAGTCGAATCCCTTGTGTTTAAACTCATGTCAATCTTAATGCTTTGTTATCTTGATATGGTTGTTATCTTTGGAAAATATAGATGTCTAGTTATCATGGAATCTGACAGATCCAAAGTCTTCGAAGGCTTTAGGAGAGGAGATTTGTACATTGTTGATTTTTCCACAGGTCCTCAACCAGCCACATGCTTACTAGGAAAAACCTCAGAAGGCTGGCTATGACATCGAAGACTTGGTCATACAGGCATGAGGAATTTGCACACGCTGGCGAAGAAGAAGCATGTCATTGGCATCGAAACAGTCAAATTCCTCAAGGACCACCTGTGCGGTGCTTGTGAGTCTGGAAAAATGACCAGATCCAAACACCCCTCGAAGACTATCCTGACTACTACACGTCCGTTTGAATTGCTTCAAATGGATCTATCTGGACCTACTCATTATGCTACTCTAACAAATGCAACATCCTTATATGGCTTTGTCATCGTTGATGACTATTCTCGATATACTTGGGTACATATCATTCTTTATAATACTAAAGTGCAAGAAGTCTTCAAACGATTTTCCTCAAGGGCCTCGACGAACTTCGGCGTCAAGATCAAACACATCATGAGTGATAATGGGACAGAATTCAAAAACACTGGCCTTGATCATTATCTTGATGAACTTGGTATTACTCATGAATTATCGGCTCCTTATACTCCTCAATAGAATGGCGTCGTTGAATGCAAGAATAGGACTCTCGTTGAAATGGCATGGACTATGCTTGAAGAATATCAGACGCCTAGTCGTTTCTGGCCTGAAGCAATCTACACTGCTTGCCACATCATCAATAGGGTATATCTTCAGAAATTCCTCAAGAAAACCTCATATAACCTCCTCATTGATAAGAAACCCAATGTAAGTTACTTCAAAGTCTTCGGTGCAAAATACTAGATTAGAGATCCCCACCATAGCTCAAAATGTGCACCTAAAGCACATGAGAGTTTTATGCCTCGTTATGGAAAGGACTCGCACACCTATAGAGTCCTCAACACCTATCACAACAAGGTTGTTGAAATTGTAGATGTGCGGTTCGATGAAACTAATGGCTCGCAAAGAGAGCAATTGGCTCCCGTGCCACATAAATTATCTCCTGAAGAAGCAATCAAGTTCAAATCTACTGAAGACATTGTTCCTACTTAGGAAATTGCTGAAGAAATCGTCCCCAACACTGATGAAATTCAAGAAGGTGCAACTGAGGAAATTGCTCCAGATCAAATTCCCCAGCCCAGACAAAATCCTCAACTAGCTCATCCAAGTATTGCAAATGAAGTAGAATTGACAAAATCCTCGATGACATCAATGCGCGAGGTCCTCTCACTCGTTAAAAAGCTTCACATTTAGTTAACTTTTGTGGGCATTCCTCTTTTGTGTCTATCACATAACCATCAAAAGTTGCTGAAGCTTTCATAAAACCTGAGTGGATTCAAGCTATGCAAGATGAACTTATTCAATTCAAGCTAAATGACATATGGGAACTTGTCAAACGGCCAGATCCTATCAAGCACAATATGACTGGCACCAAGTGGATTTTCCGAAACAAGCAAGATGAGGATGGTCAAATGGTGAGGAATAAGGCACGACTTGTAGCCCAAGGCTACACACAGGTTGAAGGAATTGATTTCGATGAAACTTTTGCACCTCTTGCTAGACTTGAAGCTCTTCGAATACTACTTGCTTATGCTAATCATCATAACCTTCCTCTATATCAAATGGATGTAAAAAGTGCATTCCTCAATGGTAAGCTTGAGGAAGAAGTATATGTTTCTCAGTCCCCAGGTTTTCCGGATGCGAAGCATCCAAACAAAGTCTTTAGACTAAAAAGGCACTCTATGGCCTCAAGCAAGCCCCTTGGGCGTGGTATGATACATTGAAGGAACTCCTCATGAAGAAAGGCTTCAAACCTGGTTCACTCGATCCAACTCTTTTCAAAAAATCCTATCATAATGAACTATTTGAGTGCCAAATATATGTCGACGACATTATCTTTGGTTGTACTGACAGAAGTTACAGTGATGAATTTGCTTACATGATGAGTGAAGAATATCAGATGTCTATGATGGGTGAGCTGAAATTGTTCTCAGGTCTTCAAATTCGTCAACAACGCAATGGCATCTTCATATCATAGTAGAAATACCTCAAGCATGTTCTGAGGAAATTCGACATGCATGAGTGCAAAGGCGTCAAGACTCCTATGCCTACCAACGGCCACCTCAGCACTAACGAAAATGGTAAAGATTTCGATCACCACGTATATCGCTCGATGATTGGCTCTTTATTGTATCTATGTGCATCTAGGCCAGATATAATGCTTAGTGTTTGCAAGTGTGCTCGTTTTCAAGCAAAACCGAAGGAATCACACCATAACGTTGTGAAACATATTCTTTGATACTTAGCTCACACACCAACACTAGGATTATGGTACCCCAAGGGCTCAAATCTTCATCTCATTGGATATTCTAATTCTGATTAAGCTGGTTACCATGTCGATCACAAGTCAACATCTGGCACTTACCATTTCGTCGGAAGATCATTAGTCTACTGGTCCTCAAAGAAGCAGAACTATGTCTCTCTCTTCACTGCCGAAGCTGAGTACATTGCTGCTAGATCCTATTGTGCTCAACTGGATGAAGCAAACCCTCAGAGACTACGTCATCAACATGAAGAATGTGCCTCTCTACTGCGAAAATGGGAGTGCAATCAAGATCACCTACAACCTAGTACAACACTCGAAGACTATGAACATCCAGATTTGTCATCATTTTCTTCGGGATCATGTCCTCAAGGGAAATATCATCATTGATCATGTGAAGACTAACAATCAACTAGCATATATTTTCACTAAGCCCTTGGAGGAGAGAAGGTTTTGCAAGTTGCTGTGTGAGCTAAATATCATAGAGTCTTCAAATGTTTTGTGAAAACATCCACACATCCTAACACTTATGCAAAATTGATGACTTAGATGTGCAACACACGAAGAATTGATTTTCTTCAATCAATGAAGAATATCACTCTTAGTGTGAGGAAATTAATGAAGACTTTGATTCTCAGGGCCCTACAACAATTCTACGCGCCGCCTGAAATCATCATTCTTATACGGTGGGTCACGCCACCACCCAACTTTGAAATTCTTCAAGCTGTTTTTTTCAAAGTTGAAATTCATCAATCTGACACTTTGTCACAAAATCCTCAAGTTTTTCAAAATCCTCAAAATCTTCAAAACATTTGATGATTTTCATTTGGATATATATATATATATATATATGTATCTATGTATGTATGTATAGACTGTGCTTTCAAAGTCCTCAACAACATTCATATGTATGTATGTGTAGACTGTGATTTCAAAGTCCTCAACAACATTCACTTATAGCTCAGTCTTCAATTTGATATTTCATCTAAGTGTATGTGATCGGACCCGACTCCCCTCTATGCTAAGCTCAACCCAGTCTATTCATTTCTTCATATGCTATCTACTTGATACTTGTTCAAAATCCCCACTGAGTCCTTGTCAGCTAAGGACTTTGCAACAAAATCCTCAAATATTCAAAAATCATTTTTGTAATCTTACACTGTAAGTGGACCTACTTCTCACGATAGGATAACCATGATCTGCACCGCTTCAATCGTGGGCTCCATGTGTCATGCGGAGACGAATGGGCAAGGGCAGTTCGGTTCGAAAGTTTCGGCCTAATAGTTTTTCACATGAGCTGTGAATAGGCCCTTACCCCCCCTAGTAAAACTCTTCGTCCTCTCGTCTTCTCCGCTCAAGGTCTACCCTAGCACCACCGCTAACAATCTCGTCGCCGGTGAGGAAAAGCTTCACTGCCTCGCCCTCGCCGTCGCCGAACTCACGTCGGAAGCGGAACCTCTCCCTCCGCCACCACCGTAGCTGATTTCTCTTTCCATGTTAGGGTGTGGAAGATATGAACCGAAGAGCTTCTCTCTTTTACTAGTCCTGTTGTTCGTGTTCTTTACTCAGGGTAATTAAAATCTTATTTTACTACCTCTGTTGATCTATTATTTCACTTTAGACTCGCGAAATCTGTTTTTCTTCAGCGTGTCTGTCACCCACGCACACTCATTCCTCAAACACTTGATGAATTTCACTAAGCCACTCAAATTCTGCATGAGATTTCTCAATTGTGTAAATTATCGAATCTACACAACCCTGGAACCCAAGATCAGAATGCTTACTCAAATTCCTCAACCCAGTCATCAAATTCCTCAACTATTAAAATTTCCAATTTCGTCAAATATGAGAACGCATATGACCACTCCAAATTCTTTGCACCTATACTCTGTTCACAGGTACAAAAATGTGAGCTGATGAATCCCTAGGTTCTCGTCAACTTAACTCATTTGCACCATTCCTCAAAGAAACTTTACCTGTGTCATCAGAATCTTCAAGATTTCATATTCCTCAACAAAAGCCTCAGTTGAAGAAAATGGAGGATGACCGAAAGCAGAAGGGAGGAAAGAAGCTTGAACAGAACACAACTTTTGAAATACTAGAAGATATATATATGCTGACTACTACACTCCTGATGAGGAAATTCATGGCAAAGAAACCATGGCGAAGCGCAAGATAAGGCTTCAGAAAATCGAACACAGGTGGGCTAAGGAGTGGAAGGAGTACAAATATGTCACTCCTAAGTATGCAGATTTTTTTGCCCTCAAGCCCCCTTGCGAGAGGCCTCCTTAGGGTGATCAACAAGCTGCTAATCCCTCAAGCGTTCAAACTATTCAGGATTACCCTGATGAGAAAGACAAATATCTGTCTAAGTTACAGAAGAAGGCAGAAGCCGATGCGAAGAAATTCAATGATGACTCTGCTGCTGCAGCCACTGCCGCCACCTCTTCAGCTGCTGAGGCCTCTCCTACTGCAATTCCTCAAAAGAAGACTGTGCCGAAGAAACCAAAAGCCTCAGTGCCAATAGAGCAATTTCCTCAGAAGGATGCACCAGTGGCAAAATCTCCTACAACACCACAGTCTTCACAACCTGAAAAAAGCATCTCATTAAGCATCAGCCTGCTCAATCAAGTTCCTTAGTGTCGTCTACCACCAGCTCTGCCACAAAATCTTCACCACCTTTGTTGAAGACGAAAATGACTGATGGAAAAGGCATCAGGCCAAGTCCTAGCAAAGTCATCAACGTTCGTTCTGCATCAGAAGGAAGTGAAGAATTTGATGATGAGACTATTCGAGCTATCATCAAAAACAAGCAGGAACGAGTTGCTCAAGCCTCAGGCAGCTCTATTCCTCTTGCCATGGACCCGAAGGTTTTGTTGGATTTCATTGACCTCTGGTATGAAGATCCAAACACTCCTATTGATGACTTAAATCTTCCCCCTGGTGTAAGCCACATGATAGCAAGTTTCACCAATGAGGCAAAGTGGAAAGAACATTAAGGCAAGCAAGCAAAGGCTCCTAAACTCAAGAAGGAGAAATTCCTCAAGCAAATCTCCTCAACTCGACGCCTCATGCTCTTGTATCAACTCAGGCTGAACTTAAAACCCTGACAGATAAGTACACAAGTCTATCTGATCGTCAAGGTGTCAAGGTAAATTTCATCAAGGGTGCAACTGCTGCAGTTGATGAATATAACAAGAGAACTGCTCCTCCGATGCAGCAAAAGCCACCTCAGTCTAGCTACACTGTTCAGCTGACAGAGGGAGATGAAACTGATGAACCAGCTGCTGAGGAAATTCCTCAAGATATTCCAGCTGAAGAAACAGCTCCAGCTGATGAAACTGCCAGGCCTAACACTTCATCAAACGTGAAGAAGACTAAAGCTGCTGAGAAAGAAGCAAAGAAGACAAAAGCTTCAATGACCTTAGAAACCTTAGAGGCCAAGCGCCAAAAGGTCACTCAGTCAGAGTCTTGAACTGCCCTGGTGGATGCTACTCCTTTGAATGTAGCTCCATCTTACTTGATCGTTCCCTTCAGAGTTGACTATGTCATTCCTGAAGATGATGAAAAAATGGAGGATGCTGAAGATGCAGAAATCATGGATGAGGAAATATTGATTGTCGATATTCCTTAGTCCACCATTCCTCAGAAGACCTCTGAAGAATGAGTGGATGATGATGAAATTGGGTGCAGTAGTCCAGTGATTCATGATGACTTCTGGGAAGAGACTCATCCTCGCTCGCCGAGGTCAACTCAAATTTCTCCGACTCCTGCTTCAACAGAAATCCTGAGAGGTTCTGATGGGAAAACCATTCGTGAGGAATCTGCTCAAGAATCAGTTGCATCAATTGATGATAATGCGGCCACAAATACTGCAACTGCCTCCTCCAACAAGAAAGTTCCTTAAGTTGAGGAAAATCCTCAACCTGATGAAAATGCTCAAAATGTAGAAAATGCTCCTGCCCCAAACACTGAAACTGCTATGGTCGTGGTAAACACAGAAACAACAATGATAGTGGCTACTCCTTAAGAAGAGCAGTATAATCTTCAACCACAGCAGAATCAGCCTTTGTCCAAAAGGCCAAAGTTTCAAAAGGAGGCATTCTATGAAGAGCGCATGTACTTTACTGGCGAGAATCCATATGATAAGCTTCGCATCAGGCACAATAAGTTTTGGACTAGGAATCAACTAAACTACTATGCTTCATTGCTCTGTGGGAGGAACAAGATATTTCAACATAAACATATTCCTCATTGCGATATGCAGGAAAAACCATTGTTGTATTCCAGTCTTCAACGTTTTTCACGAAGCTGGATTATTGCCTTTCTGAACTGGCATAGGAGACTGGAACAGTGACATCATTCTTCAGTTCTACGCCACCCTGCACATCTCTGGCGACCCAAATGATGTCAACACTTAGGTTTTGGATTGGATGACTCAGCACACGCACTACAAAGCACCTGCCACTGAATTGCTTCGAGCTCTTCCCATCTCAATTCCCTCAGAGGATGCAGTGCTGATGTATGATGAGCGTGAGCTGCCCAACAGACTGATGGAAGTCCTCATGAAGCCTTGGGCCAAGGACCAACCTCCAAGGACTCGCTTTCTGGTACAAGACTTGAAGTATGAACCAAGAACAGTCTACATAATCCTGTCCAATGTCATTGCTCCTATCAAAGGGCACGGTGATGAAGAAGATGTCGTAGGTATCATGAAGAATAACCTTTTCAATGTCATACATGGCATACTAATGATTCTTCATGATTTATTCTTGAGGACATTGGCTGATAATGTAGTGTCACCTTTTGAAATGAAGATTTATGCACCATGGATCATGAGATTCATTAGAAACAGGTCAGGCATGAACTACTATTCTGAATTTCCGAATCACATCGGATATCTTCCGCCAATCAGAGTCATCAAGAAATCATTTGAGCCTGTTGAAGGCAAAGTCAAATCTATGATTGATGAAGGAAATCGGCCCCTTGATGGCAAGTTTCGCCAAGCAGGGTCATATTCTTCATATGATGATACTACTACCCTAGATCCACCAAGCCCAACTGCCCCTAGAGTGATGAATAACAGAGAGCTACTCCTCAGTCTTCATCAGAAGGTCAATCGCAATCACAAATGGGTTAAACGTCTATTCAGTGCCATTGTGAAAACCCTCAATGAAACTCATAACGAAGTGAAGAAAAATCACTATTATCTTCACGAGGTGGTTGATCGAACCTGGGCCACCTTGGCTCATCTGAAGACTCAAGAGGAACTTGGGGAATTGCAGTTTACTCAAGACTTCAGCTGGTCGTGGCCTCCCAACAAGAAATTCAAGCCAATTCCAGTTCCTAACTTGGAGGATAGTTCTTTTTCTTCATTTTGCACTGCTGAGTCAGATGAAGAACCAGAAGACACTGCAACTTGTCCAAGGAAGAAGCCTGTCTCCAAGAATCCTCACGCCTCTTCATCAGCCAAGAACTGAATTTCTTCAAAGGGCATTAGTCCTCAGTTTTGTCCCTTTTCGTCTTTTGACGACAAAGGGGGAGAAATCTGAGAGTTAGTCTTCAAACGAGATCTATTTTGGGGCTTATAAACATTATTAAGTTACAAACTCTTGGTTCTTCTGAAGTGTTTTGATGTAATGAGTTGTAACTTAAGCCCGATGGTGCTCTCACTCTTTTGAAAAAAATTCTTCGCATGCTTATTCCTCAAAGTCTATTAATGTAGGCATGCTGAAATTCATCACACACCATTTTTCATCATGCATTTTCAAATCGTCATATTATATGTCAAATGTATGCATGATTTACAAGATACAGGGGGAGATCTCCATGATATAAATCATCAATGTGTGTATGGCGTACAAAGAAAATTCCTCAAAACAGGCACATCTTCAGGGGGAGTCTCCCGGTATCTTGATTTCAAATTCCTCAAACTCAGTACTTACATTTCATACTTTTATCCCTGTTGAAAATTTAACCTAATTGTCATCAACCATCAAAAGGGGGAGATTGTAAGTGCATCAGTTTGAATACTTATATGTTAAGTGACTAATATGTTTGTAAGTGTACACATGCTCTATAAGTTGCTGAGGAGTCTGAGTTATACGATGAATATCGACCCCTAAAAATGTATGTCTTCGGCTGAAGAAATTGGTCTAAGCTTGAAGAGTTTGATCGCGAAGAAATTGCTATGAAATTGATATTAAAGATGAGGAATTCGGTGTGTCCTGAAGAAAAACTGCCTGAAGACTTCGAAGCGTGAAGACATACTCTTTTTTGTTTCGTTTTCTTTACTATTGAGTCTTAGGAACGCCGTATTGTTAAAGGGTTCGAAGTAATACTATGGAATGACTTTCCTCATGATGCTCAACCCAAGCCTAAACCTACAAAAGCCTCAAGTGTGGAATATGAGAGACATGAGGACTTTCACATTTGAAAGTTCCAACCATTGCAGCGACATGCGCCATGTCACTGATCTTATCCGCACCAAGGGTCACATTATTTAAGGCATTTATGTCAAATCATCTCGGGATGCTCCAAGGCTATATATAGCCGCCCCCACAACCACTAGCTGGTTGGCTGCTCCGAGAGAAACTAACACTTGTCATTTTGAGCAACCCAAATTCCTAAATGTCTTCGAAAGAAAATCATCCAGTGAGGAAATACCCCAAACACGAAACCATAAACAAAAAACCATGTGATTGAGCACCACTGAAGAATTTGTTCATGTGTGGAACTGAAGCCTTTTACCTTTGAGGACTGTGCATCGTCCAGATGGTTAGCCATCATAGTCTAGAGCATCCAACAGTCAATTGTGGATCGTCAGGTGACCGAGTTTGTGAGGGTTTGGAAGTCCGTCCTGAAGACTTACCACGAGTGTTGGGCAAGGACTGTGTGTCCTTAGCTCAAGGAGAATACGGTAAGTATTGTGTGCCCCAGGACTGTGTGTCTTTTGGTTTCAATACCAATCTTCTCCAAACCAGTCGTACGACCATCACAACAGTTGGAACTGGGTCATCAACAACTGTCTTCATCCTGACTCGGGTTCTATTTCTTTAACTCTTTCAATTACTCAATATTGTATGTTGAAGACTTTCATTGTCAAAGTTTGAAGAATTTGCTGAAGACTTCCACTGAATTTCCTCAACCTCAAATTCTTCACACCAGTTAAACTTCACCTTCATATTCTGTACATGCGTACTGTGCAAACCGATTCTTATAATCTTCACCAAGCAATCTGATGTGGTAGGTTTGCATTTCTCATCCTGTGCTATTTCCGCTGCACGGAATTCATCATTGAGGAATTTCCTCACAAGGCATTTCCTCAGCGATGAAATTCCGAAAATCGCCTATTCACACCCCCTCTAGTTGGTATAATGCACTTTCACTTATGGATTTGCACAGGATGGCGGAGCCGGCCATGAAGGACCTCTGCATCCGACTGTCCTACTGAGCCTCTCCCAAGCAGTTACTTCAGCTTAGTGCAGAAATTGTACGACACCATGCCTCATCTCGAAGTCCTGAAGTGCTCTGTCTGCATAGAGGGAGCTTAGATGGTTTTTGCGATGGCCAAGAGGTCAATGAAATAACGAGTGGCAAGCCAATGACTACTTTGAATGTACTCTCAAGCAACCCATGATATGGAACAAGGAAATACAAAGTATGACATAACACTAGTATGCTGATTTTGTGGAAAGCTGGTTTTTCCTAGTGCAACAACATGATCAAATTCTTGGGCGACATGCACAACAAAGCATAGCGGTAACTCGATGAACAAGTTACAAATATCAATGTCAACTTAGGGTCGGACATCTCATGTCCACCCATTATTCCAAGCCTCCTGACTTAACATGATCATCGTGTTTCCCCATGTCACCATATTTTCTCATGTCTACCCCCCCCCCCCACACACACACACTTGGTTTATGTGGAAACCACTAGACGTAGTTTAAGCGGCATTACCCAACTGTCATTGACCATGGACACGTTTATTCAAATAGTTTTACACTGTGTAGTGGTTGCGCGCTGTACACACAAGACATAGGGAACTTCCATGTCATCCACGAATCTCGGTATATATAACATACCCGAGGTAAGCACCCAAACAATGCCTTTCACATAAAGACACTAAACAATGAGTCCACTCATTTGGTATACAACACATGATGTACATCTTACGAGTCTCTCTCTAGATCGTATCATCCATGCAGGGACCAACGGTGTGTTCGGAACATGTAAAAACAACATTGTCGTCCTTCCAGGCACGACCCCTTCTCGATAGTGAACACGTCACTCCCGTCACTAGTAATGTGGGCTCTTTGCTAGCATCGATCATAGTAATTAAGAAGGCCCCGTCACATGAGGGATATCGTGGTCGCACATGTAAGGTTCAGACGGTCAACAAATCTTAAATCTAGTCCCATTTCCGAAACCACACACACAAAATTTCTCTTGGTACACCACTTCTTTCTCAAGTGGTCATACATCCCAACACCATCACCCTTGGGCATTAGTGGCACCCGAAGGTTTTTTTTTTGAAAAGCCTTTGTAACACACCCTTCATCGCCACCATGCATGTTCCCATCCCTTCTTGCGTAGCAACAACTAGCAACTAACTACATACCACAAGCACAACCCTCGTAGGTGGTTGGGTCATGCCCAAATGCAGGTCTCTACAAGGTGTTCTACGGGGACAACCTAACAAAGGGGTCTTCGATCCAACAGGAATATATGCATAAGTAAGGTACCACATGAAATGCAAATAAAGTTTCTTAGGCATGGTCAAAGGACTGCTTGCCTTGCTCTAATAGGTCTCTCGGGTCTTCGAGGTCTTCCGGTCCCACTCCGAGTACTCTGATTATTTCGCCAACTATCATCGGAAACAACCATGATAAGCCAAACAACAAGCAGAAACACAAAGTGCTCTATAAATAGGAGTTTAATTTTTCTTGGACATCTCTGGTCATGGGAAAAATACCTAAAGCTTGTTCTAAGAGATTTCGATCACCACAGATTTTTGTATGGTTGGAACGGAGGCATCACTGGCCCCACAAGAAGTATACATAAAATATATATTTCTAAATGAGTGGAGGCACTCATTTAATAGGGCATGAATTTAGAAAATTTAGGAAGTGGTTTTGTTGGATTAGGAGTTGGTATGAATAGTTGCAATTAATTTGGCCTAGCAAAAAAGATGCATGAGAAAAATGTTAACTAAGGCTATAAAATTAGAGCATGATTTTATAAGTCTATAGAAATTGGAATCACTCTGTTTGTAGTTGATTTGAGCTCTGCAAGAATTTACAAAGGTGGAGTTTGGATAGATTAGATTCAAGTTTGCATTAGATCTCTACAAAAAAATATTTTTGGAAAAATGTGCAAAGCACATATTTGGATAGGCAAGGATTTTAGGGGTTTGCATTTGTTTGAATCATTGAATTTGCAATAGACCAAAATTTTCTATGATTTAAATAGTCTCTGAGAAAATGATTAAAACAAGAAAGGGCGAATTGATACCTAAGTTGTGCCTTGTGGGGTGGATAGGTCACACGTCGGCCCAACAGCTCGGGCGGGTGAGGCCGAGGTGGCTTCGAAGGTGCACCCAAGGGAATACGCCTTCACTGGGCGAAGGTGGTCTCCGGCCACCCCGTGTCTACTTAAAAGGCGTCCGACCGTTGGATAGCCGATAAGGGGGCCCTGCCTGCAGGTCTTCTCGCTCGCCCAGCCTGGACGAGATACGGGGTAGGGGAGACGGAACCGAGCAGCACCTGCGTTGTCCCGGTGGCTCTGGCTGCCTCTAGCGAGGCTGGGTGCATCAGTGAGATTTCCAGGTGGCGCTTCTCCCTTCCCAGATCTTGGCGGGCGCGACGGGGGGGTGGGGGCGTAGTGGCACTGGCATGGGGGGCCGCGAAGAGTGTCGTCGGCCACCGTCAGCCATGAACGTGCGAGACCCCCAGGGCAGTAGGGAGGAGACGGGGTGTTTCACAGAGGCGTTGCGAAGTCACTAGGATTGCCAGGGGCGATGGGGTGCCCTGATGTAATGCCCAAGATGCGACCATATCCTTAATTTGGCACGAGGGCCTCGTTAGGGATAGAAGCGCATCTCATCATCGCAAGTATGGATATCGTTACAAGTACGTGTACTGAAGAGAAGTTTATATGGAATTGGCTTACACTCGCCACAAGCTACATCAGAGTCACATCAATACAATACATAAACATCATGAAGAAGAGCCGGGTCCGACTACGGACGAAAACAAACGAGAAAAGAAAACGACGTCCATCCTTGCTATCCCAGGTTGTTGGCCTAGAACGCATCCTAGATCGATGAAGAAGAAGAAGAAACTCCAAATGAACAATCAACCCGCTCGCGTCAAGTAATCTGTGAGCCACAGGGGACTCAACAATCTCATTTCCAAAGGTATCAAGACTAGCAAAGCTTATGGGTGAGGCATGGTTAAGTGGTGAGGCTGCAGCAAGCGACTAAGCAATATATGAGGTGGCTAACTTATGAGTACAAGAATAAGAGGGGGATGGTCTACGCATAGCGGACGTGAACTACTGATGATCAAATGAATGATCCTGAACACCTACTTACGTAAAACATAACCCCACCGTGTGCTCGATTAGAGAAGGAACTCGCGAAAGAGACAGTCACGGTTACACACTTAGTTGGCAAATTTTAATTAAGTTAACTTCAAGTTGTCTAGAACCAGTGTTAAACAAAGTTTCCACGTTGCCACATAACCGCGTGCACGGCTTTCCGAAAGATTTAAACCTGCAGGGGTGCTCCAACTAGTCCATCACAAATTACCACAAGCCGCATATAAATCCTCGATCATGAAGCTCGCGATCTCGTCGGATTCCTTAGTGGAAAACCTTAACTCTGAGATTACCCAAAGCATCACTAGAATCCCTATGCACAAGACATTTGTTAAAGGTAAAACTAATCAAGCAAGGCCGCCCGACGTGTCGACGATCCCGATAGGAGCCGCGTATCTCATTCTCAGGACACGACGGATAAGCTACGGGTACGGTGGCCTGATAGAAAACACCCAAGTTGCCCTGGGTTGGCCCCGCACAGTGCTCTGTTTTAGACCAGCAACATCAGCACTGGCCCTCCCTGCATTATGTAGAATTAATCCTCGGGTTCATGACGCCCTATGCTTTGAGTATTAACAAAATTATTATGTTGGGCAAATATAATACCAAAGTTGGGCCTTGCCAGACCAGTTTTAATCTAAGACGAATTAACATCCCCGATCCTGTTAGGAGCGCTCAATTATGGAACATAACACCGATAGCCGAAACTAAGGGGGCAAAGGTGGAACAAAACACCAGGCTAGAAAGGCCAAGCCTTCCACCTTTTTCCAAGTATATAGGTCCATTAAATTAATTAGCAATAAATATGGTGATATAACAAGGAACCCATGTTATCACATGGAAGCAACTGCACCTGCAACTAGCAATGCTAACAAATGGTTAAGCAAGCAGTAACATAGCCAATCGATGGTTTGCTAGGTTATGAACAGGTTGAAGGGTTCATGGCAATGTTGAGAGGCTGACATTTAATAGGTGATAGGCAATGAGACATAGCGAAAGAAACGATACAACTAGCATGGCATTGATAGTAATGATATGTGGGGAAACGGTCATCTTGCCTGAGATCCCGCTTGGAAGAAGACTGACTCCGTGAAGCAGACAAACCGATGTAGTCGAACGGGTCCTCACTCTCTGAAGCGGTCGGAACTCTATCGAGACAAAGAAAACCAGAAACAAGAATCAACACACGATATACACCACACGAAGCACAACACATATGATGCATGAACGGTTGGATATATGCAAGACATGGCATGTCAATTCACAACAATCAACTACTACACATTAAGTGAAGTTCAATATGCAACGAGTTGCATATTGACGAAGCTCCACATACGAATTATTTAGTTTCGTCCCGATTAGTTACATGGCAATATTAAAGGTTGGTTAAACATGGCAAGAGTTGAAGCATAACCAAGCTATCTATCTAGGCATTTTAAATGAGGTCGGAGACGACATATAGCATCTCCGAGATGACCTCATACGTTAATTTATAATTCTGTCCAGATCTGAACTAACATGTTTTAATATTTGTTAAGCAGAAAAATAAATAGGTTCACGTGAAACCACACGTCATTTCAATCCATTTACACATAGAGAACATCTCCAACGGGGCTACGGTTCAAAAGATACGAACACCGCAAGATATAATGGCATGAATGCAATATGTGTGTAACAGCAGTCACAAGCATTCGAAAACATACAAATAGCAAGGTAATATGAACCTACACGAGATTCTAAGCAAGTTTCATATAGGACACGATCAAAACGGAGCAACGGTTCAACAACTACGAGCTAAACAAGAAATGACTACAATCTGCCCAAAACAGCCACATACCACTTTCTACACCCTCGAACAACTAGCTACACAAATCCAAAATGCTCAAACAATGCATGAGACACTAGAGGGCAAGATGCACTACAACATACTACTAATAACATTTAGCATACAAGCATGGATCACTAGGAAAAGAACTCACTAAATGGCATCTCACACACAGTTTCAGACTTAGTGAAAATATCAGTTTTAACAATGCAGTTTTCGATTTGAAGGCATATTGACAGCAACAAAACTATATGCTACAGGGCACAACTAACTCCATAGCAAAATTCACAACATGCTAGAGAATCACAAGGGCTACAACTAACTCCATTGCACAAACCTCAAAAGAGCTATATATCACTAGATAAACTCCTGACAAGACAACAACAAAATATAACAGATTTCAACTTAGAAATATTTCATCATCTCCAAATCAGCTCTATTTTCTAGCATGTTGAGAACAAGCAAACAACACCTAAACATGGATTTCTATTACAACCAAAATTACCATAAGCTAGCATGCATATCCAAGGGCATATCTCTAGTTCAAAACTAATTCATATCATGCATGGAATAAATCCCACAAAATAGAGAAAGGGGCAACATGGTAAAATATCACGCGCCCTAACTTTCTCAAAAGCTAACCCTAAATGCACAGTTAAATTCTATGGATTTTTCTACCCTGAAAACATGTATAATATGAGAGGTTGCAAAATAAAAATAACGCCACACGTATATGCGAGAATATGTCCTAAACATGATATAACAAACTAGCGACGGAACCTACATGTAAAAATGCAAACATCTACTCTGAAATACATGGAAAAAGGTCCCTAAGAACACGAACATTATATCCACGGGTTTTGAGAAATCCGGACACAGACTTCAATAAATACGGGATAATTCCCTAGTGGGACAACACGCAAACCTAGGCATACGGGTAGTCAAACTACTCCAAACATGCATGCAAGATGCAAAATATTAATCTAAGTGGAAAACTAATTAAGTTTGATATTTAAAACATTCAGATCGGATGCACGAGTAAAAAGATACGGGCGTTTGAAATATCTACATATTCCTAAAATTAATTAAATCATAGGAATTAATAAATGTCTACGGGCCGAAAATGTCTACGGGCCTAACGTAACACATGAGCGGATTATAGCAATTGCGCGCATGCGGCGCTAGACAGGGGCATAGGGCAGCTCCCCTAGCTGGGACGTGGCCCACGTGAAGGAGAAGAGGCAGCCGAGGCAGGCCAAGGGCGAGACGAGGCCGGCTGGGCCACACCGGCGCTGGGCGGCAGCCCACCTGGCGAGCCAGCGAGCGTTGCGCCTCGTCGTGCAGCTCGCTCCTGAGTGGGGCAGGAGGCGGCGGCGGCAGCTTGAGGCGAGCGCCGGCGGGGAGCAAGGCTAGGCGGCCGACAGGGAGGCCGTCGGGCGGCAGCACGCTGGATCTGGTCACGCCGGGACGGATCTGGCCGAGGGACAGCCGGCAACGTGGGACTTGGACCGGGGCCGATCGGCGGCTGGCACCGGTAGCCATGGCAGCGGGTAGTGAGGCGGTGGGGCGGCTGCCTGTAGCAGGGATGGTTCACCGGAGGTGGATCCGACCTCGGGGCGGCCGAATCTGGAGCGGGTCGGCGCAGTTGACCGAAAGCAGAGGGCGGTGGGGCCACGAGGGCGAGCTCGCCCCTTGCGCGAGCAGGAGGAGCTTGAGAGGAGCTGGCCGGCTGCAGGTTTGATCTGGGCCTAGGCGGGCCGGATCTGGTTCTGCAGGCCCATGCGACTGGAGGAGAGAGAGGGCGCTAGTGCGCCTAGGGTTTAGGTGGCACTGATTTCGAGGGAGAGAGAGAATGGCTGCCTATTTATAGACGTAGGGGCTAGGTTTATCCGAATCCGGATCAGTTATCGTCCACGTGATCGCGATCAAACGACCACGAACACGGTAATGTCTAGGTGGAGGTGAGAGGGAAATAGCGCGGCGCGGCAACATGATATTTAAAACCCCAAAAACATCTAACGATAGCCCGAAGACGGTGCCGCTACGGTCGACCGTTCGGGTACCAGACGGACTCCGATTGCGATGAAATTTGGCAGACGGCCTACCTTCATCGAAATAAGACTGCACGTCAAGTTTCCACTCAATCAGAGGCAGTTCTATAAAATTATTAAAAACAAGGATTTGACGATGCCACGGGCGCGTGCGCGTGTGGTTGGGCTCAGAACGGACAACGTCGCACGCGAAGAGAACCGGCAACTAATAAGGAATGCAACATTTGAAAACTGGCGGCAACCGAGTGCCGATGCAATGCAGATGATGCGCATGATGCGATGATGATGCGACAAATAAAAATAAACACACGCCAGCAACGGAAAAGAGGGGAATCTTTTGGGGAGTCCGTCTCGGGCTGTCACACCTGCATGGGGGAGAATTTTGAGGGCAGGCCATTAGCGGGCTTCGGCCATTTTTGACGATGTTGCAGAGGAGAGAGCGAATGGGGAGCTCTAGGGGAACCTTGGGGAGAGGGAAATGAACTGGGACACAACGGGAGTCTGGGGGAGAGGTCAAATGGAGTGAGCGGTCGAGGAGAGCTCGGACGCACCTCAGGTGCTATGGGCACGGCGGGCACACGACCTGAGCAGTTTGGAGCCTAGGTGGCATCATGGAGGGGGTGAAAGGTAGAAAGAGGAGTCCTATTGCACGCTGAGACATGCTCCCACATCTGGACACGAGCTGCACGACAAAGACAAGGTTTGAAGCATCGTTTCTACATGCCACAGGTGTGGTCCCCATGTGCATTCATGCCCATAGTGGCATTTTGGTCAGTCAAAGTTGTCTCCAATGCAAGGCATGCATGCAGAAGTATGACTGGGGAGTTTGGCCTCATATGGGGTAATGCAGGTGGGGTTGCCTCTCTGATTAAGTTTGCAACAACAAACTCTAGGCTAGCACAAAGTGTTTTTACCGGGAGGCTTTTGAAATTAAATCTTGTCTAGTAGTCATAGGCATGGAGGGACTATAAGACTGCCAAGTTTCAGAGCAAGGAGAGGTTTGTAGCTAGCACTTGTAGTTCAAGGCCACATTTCTGCCAAAGCATGTTTCAGGAGGGTTGCTCATATTTCCACATGAGCATGCCATATCTTTGCTTGAAATAGTGCACTAGCATACTAGAGGTGCTCTGGAAAGATGTGGGGGCATCGGCTTGAACAGAATTATTGGTAAAGGGTAAAAGAGGGGCTGCCATGGTAAAAAAGGAGGGGTAAAGGGGGGAGTCTCCCTCCAATAATTAAACACGGGCCCTCACAAAGTCCATGGAGGTAACATAGGGTGAGATAATATTGTGGTAGAAATTTGAGCCCAAGGAGAAAAGTAGATGGGGCCAAGGCAGCAAGTTTGGTAAGTGAGCAGAAGGTGTTTGATGGGTGTTAAGGCTAGCAAATTGATTCAATTGCTATGCAACTTAGTAGGATAACATGATAGGTGAAAATAAGATGAACACCAAATTTTGGATTTGTCGGAGAAAGTTTCCAATGTAGACTTGAAAACCCCAAGAAATAGGCATAAATGGCTTCCTGCGGATAAAACCATGCAAATGAATTCCCACTAATGCACCACTTGGTGTGGTGGCATTATTTGAGTATTAAAGCATGCCCAAAAAGTTTGGGATCAATTGGAGAAACTTCACAAGGTAAACTTTCCCAATTCTAAAAATCAACAGGGAAGGTATTGAGGGGTTTAGGACAAGTTCATCTATTCTCCTTCATCCACCACTTGGTGTGGATGCATTATTGGAGTATCAGAACATGACCATAAAATTTGAGCACAATTGGAGACACTTGCCAATGTAGAGTTGCTCAAATTTTTATTTGGACAAATAGGGTTTTGGAATATTTAGGTGAATCAAATAAACTTGGATTGAGATGAAACTTGGCAATATCATCACATATGGCAAGTGTGATATGCTAGAATTTTATTGTAATTTATTGAGAATATTTCTTATGGAAATATTCCAAAAGCTTGAAATAGGCACACACGGTTCGAAGGGGTTTTCTCCAATATTTTGTACATGCCCGTGTGTTGATACTCTTATATATATAATATATATGTCCACTAAGTTTCCCTAAATTTTCACAAATATTTCGAAAGCAGGATAAATAACCTTTCTTCATTGAAGACCACTTCTCGCCTTAGAAGAATGTAATTATATAAAATAGTAAAATAGCTTTTAAAATAATAATCTTGTGGTTTTGGGAAGTCTTTTTGATAATGGGATTTAAATAAAATATTTGGCGCAAAGGAATTTCCCTAGTTTGAGGACTTGTAGTACAAATCCCCACTTAGGGTTTTTTGAAAGTTTGAATTAAATAAATTCTTTTTTATCACAATAATATTTGGGTAAAAATAGTTTTTGGTCCTATACACATGGTATGGTCACTGGAAAAAGGTTTGGGACAAGGAGATGCGTCTAGAGAGCTACGGGGAGTTTTGTGATTTAAAACACAAGCAAACCAGCAAGCAAGCAACAATCACATCAAGAATCACAAATAGTCACAGTTTTTTTAATTAGCCCTAACTTGTGAGCTATGTTTGTATAGCGAGGAGAGTCAAAGCACAGGGTGTGACATTCCAGCTGCGCAGTTTCTCCTATACTTCTTAGAAGGTAGGGGTAGTATCCTTTAGAGGTGATTATTGTCGGTTGGCGGACCTTGAATGGAGGGTCTTGAGAAGCTCTCGTCCTATAGGTGAGCTTGACTCTTGAGAGATCCTTAACGACATCTCATATTTGTCTGTGAAGACATTTGGACAACAGTTTGGTTGAACCGAACGTATGGTCATCGGTGGTGGATCCCCGCAGCTGCCCATGGTATTTTGAGAATGAAATTGTGTCTATGAGGGACATACCTTACGGGTGACCGGGTTGTGCCGTGGGGAGCATATCCCTATTTTTTTAGCCGGAGACATCTCTGGGGGCTCCGATTGAGCTCGGGCTCGCTTGCCCTGCTGTCGCGCCTCGATGGCGAGCTTGTTGCTTGATGCTTCATTGTTCTATTGGCGTTCAACTGCCAAGGCCGTTGTTTGCTCCTCGGTCCGAAGGGAGTGTTCTGTATTGCCGCTGATGGTGATAACACCTCTTAGTCCAGGCATCTTGAGCTTTAGGGAAGCGTAATGAGGCACAACATTGAAGCGGGCAAATGTTGTGCGACCGAGTATGGCATTGTACCCGCTGCGGAAAGGGACAATGTTGAAGATTAAGTACTTGTTGCGGAAGTTATTGGGTGAGCCGAACATAACCTGCAGTGTTACCATGTGAGAACAACATACTTTGACACCCGGGATCACTCCTTTAAAGGTAGTGTTGCTGGGTTTAATTCTTGACACGTCTCAGCCCATCTTATCCCTGTATCTGAGTAAATCAGATAAAGGATATTTCCTCCGTCCATCAGGACTTTGGTGATGTGATACCATCTGTGGTCGAGACTAGGACAATGGTGGCCGATCCTCCATGACGGATACTAGTCGGATGATCCCTACAATTGAAACTGATCGAGCAAGCCAACCAAGGGTTGTACTTCGGGGCTATGGGCTCTACAACGTATACCTCCCAAGGGCTCACTTCCTTTCCTTGTTTGGTATGTGAGTAACGTAAATCATATTCACGGTTTTCACCTCTAGGGGAAACTGTTTCTAGCCCTCAATATTCAGACTACGGGGCTCTTCTTCATCCTCGCTTCATGGGCTCTTGCCTTGTTCCTCGGCTACTAGTTTTCCGGCTTTTTAAACACCCAACAATTACGGTTGGTATGGGTGGCGGGCTTGTGTTGGGTGCCAAGGATCTGGAAGGGCCTTTCCATAATCTTATCAAATGGACTTAGTCCATCCCTATTACCTTTACAGGGTTTCTTCCACTGTCTGGACTTTGAGACACAGGAGCCATCATTTACGGATGTGTCATTGACGTCTCCATTAAGGTGGCAGCGTTTGTTCTTGTTTTTCCTTGGCTTATTGTTCCCGTACCGAACTTCAGAGGTACCGGGGTCGCCCACATTATGGCCATAGCGAGCTAGCCAATTATCCTCGCCCATTCAAAAGCGGGTCATGAGGTAAGTTAGAGCGGACATAGTTCTCGACCTATCATGGCCGAGTTGGCGAGCCAACTATTCATCTCCGATATTGTGCCTGAAGGAGGCTATTGCCTCGGCATCCGGAAAGTCCAATATCTAGTTCTTCCTGGCTAGGAACTTATTCCATAATTCTCTGGCCGACTCATCCGCCTTTTGGACGATGTTACTCAGGTCGGAGGAGCTTGGTAGCTAGACGTAGGTTCCCTGAAAATTAGACAGGAAGGCTTCTTCAAGCTCTTCCCAACTTCGATAGAATCTTTGGGTAAGCTGTTTAGCCAGTGTCGTGCTGGCCCTTTTAGCTTTAGGGGCAGGTACTTCATGGCGTGGAGGTCATCTCCCGTAGCCATATGGATGTGGGGAAGGAATTCTTCTATCCACATCGCAAGATCTGTAGTCCCGTTGTATTGTTCTATGTTTACGGGTTTAAACCCTTATGGGAATGGGTGTTGCATGACCTCATTTGTGAAGCACAATAGTTGAGCGGCACCTCTGACTCGGGCTATACTGTGCCGGAGATCGGCTGTTGGTTGTGTCCGTTATGATTGCTGGTATCTATTGTTGTCCGTAAACCGAGCTCGGTCTCCATCACATCGAGTGGGAGAGTACCTTCTGGATCCGTAGATGGATCTGTTTTGACCTGTTCTATTGTTCAAGTCGTGACGTAGGTCGTGTATTTTCCTGGTCTACACATATTCCTTTCCTGTCCCGTGGGGAGGCTTGGGTCTATACTCAGCTTCTCCGGCTGCTCCGTCGCGCCCTCGAGGTGGTCGATCAGGCTGGTCGTACTGAGTGAGCTTGGGGGACACGGGCTCTGGGGCCTCGTCATCGAACTGAGGCAGTAGGCACTAGCTTGGGTAGCTTTTGTTTTGAAACGTCCACTCGGTGCAATATCCTTCTTCAGTTGCCAATAGTTTTGTCCATCTATCGTTGATGTTGTTTTCTTTGGCTTGAAGCCACTGTTGCTTCCTTTGGAGGCCGTTGGCGGTAGCTATGAGCTGCTGCCCGAACTGTTCCTGACCTTCAGGGTCCTCCAGAACTATGAAGCCTTCGGCCTCAAAGATGTCCCCCGCGTCGTTAGGAGGGAGGTAGTTGTCATCGTCTGAATCAGCGGGGTCATTGTGATCAGACTGGACTTCGGGCTTGTTCGGGTCCTCCGGTGGTTGCTCGGGAGGTCCGAGGTTACCGATATCCTCTTGGGTTGTGTTCACCCGGGTGCCCTCGATGGACCCCCCTTCCCTTGTTTTCCTTGGACTGTTTATGCTTCTTTCATCTCTTTTTTGGCTTCTCCCCGGAGTTATCACCATTTTGTGGTATGGGTATGATCCCCATTGCCATTGGGTGTGTCCACCATGTAGACGTCGTAGGTGGCGGTGGCAGCCCATTGCTCGGTATTTACACGGGTGGGGTCATTGGCCGCATAATCCATGTCCTCGATGTCCTCGGAGGCGTAATCTAACACATTGTTTAAATCTTTGATGGTGGCTACCAGGTGGGTGATGGGTGGGCCATAAAAGTCCTCGTAATCCGCGTCTAGTAATGTCCGAGTATAGGTCGGGTCTGGGCCATCCACGATTTTCAACAATTGGATCTAGTCGAGCGTCTAGTTTAACATCGAGAGGTTGTCTAGATCGATCTCTTGATGGTTTTTGGAGCTGACCTCCGTGGCTTCTGGGAGGGATGCATCTTCATCAATGGCCATTTGTAGTTGCCTGGGTGCAAAGGTAGGATCCATACTCGAAGCCAGCTCTCCGAAGAGGGATCCGAAGTCATGGCCGGACAAGGGACCCGAAGTCAAGGTTTCGGGATTTAAAGCTCATCGAGAAAAACTGTGATTTTAGCTGAGAAAAGATTGTCCCGGGAGTCGGCGAGGAATTATAGGTTTCCGATCCTTATCTCCTGATCAGGTACGAAGCCTCCGATCTAGCCAAGGTGGCCGGTCGGTTCGGCGTGTAGCGTGAAGCTACGAAACTGAGAACCTACCCTGGGACGAAGATGTCCCCATTGCTAATTCGGTCGCTTATGATTAAGCGGGCCATCAATCCATTCGATGATCCCAGAGTGGAAATCTCAATGAAAGCAACTATGTCGGTGTAAAAACCGGTGGATCTCGGGTAGGGGGTCCCAAACTGTGGACTTTGCTTCCATGGGTTGCAGGAGACGAAGGAGACATTATTTACCGACGTTCGGGCCTTCTTGTGGAGGTAAAACCCTACGTGCAACTTGATTATATTTGTGGTGTATGAGTATTACAGAGTTGATCTACCTCGAGATCGTATGAGCTAAACCCTAGATGAATGAACCTGTCTTTGCAGAGGAAACCCTATAGTTTATATAGATACTAGGGGTCCCTAGGGTTACATACAACCGACCTCAGCCCGGGGAAGATGTGTCGATCTAGCCTACTCCACTTGGATGACACGCCATTCTCCAAAGGATTCCTACTTGTCCACGAGGTCGTTATGCAGCCTGATCTTCAATAATGTGTCCCATTATGTCGGCCTATGAGCAATGGCCCGACCATCCGAGGACCCCTTAATCTCGGACTCCTTCAAAGAGTACCACGATGTGCAATGATCTAGCTTAACATGTAGATAATGGTGAATGGTGGCTTTGCCACAAATAATATGTTAGATACATGATCATGCAAAATAATATGATGATGACCATACAAGTCATCAGATGGAATGATTGAAGTTGCATGGCAATATATCTCAGAATGGCTATGGAAATGCCATGACAGGTAGCTAGTGTGGCAGTTTTGTGGAATATATAAGGTGGCTTATGTGTGATAGAGTGTATCATATCACGGGGTTTGGATGCACCAACGAAGGTTGCAATGATCCTCGAGGTGAGAATGGATAATGCAAGATGCCGAAGAGGCTAGCAAATATGGAAATGTGAGAGTGCGCATATCCATGGATTCACATTAGTCATAAAGAACTCATATACTTATTTTAAATCCTCATTAGCAATCTCGAAGCAAAGTTCTACCACATAACCAAAGAGCACATAGGATTTCATTCATACATAAAAACGCTCACACATCATCATCATGACATAACTAGTATTTAGATAAGAAATTGTAAGTGAATCTAATGCCCCTTAGTGATTTTGGTGTATTGAATACTTATAGGTTAAGGGGCTAATACGTTTGTGAGTGTACACATGCTCTATAAGTCACTGAGGGTCACTTAGGAGTTTGAGTTATTCGAAGAATGTCGACCCCTAGGAATGAATGTCTTTGACTGAAGACTTCGATAATACCTCGAAGATTTTGAAAGCGAGGAAATTGGTGTGTCCTCGAAGAAATTGATGTGAGGACTTTGAAGCGTGAAGACTTTTGTTTTCGTAGTTCCATTTCCTTTTTTTAGTCATAGGAACATCATAGTGTTAAAGGGGGTCGGGTTAAAACTAAGGAAAAGTTTCCAAGTGATGCTCATCTCAAAACCTACACATACCCATTCCTTTGAGTGAAGCCTTTGGAAATCTTTTACAGTTTAGTCAATTTCTGCACTGACAGAGATGAAGATCTTCTCGTCTTTGATTAAATTGCTCTAACTGAGGACTTAGGAATTCACTAGTGTCAGTTACCTACAAATGAGGAATATGAGAGACATGAGGACTTTCACATCTTGAAACTTTCGACTGTTGCTGCGCCGCGGGCCAGTTGTCCCTCAACCTTATCCACATAATGGTCATATCATTGGGGCATTTATGTCACATCATGTCGGGATTGCTCCGAGGCTATAAATAGTCACCCCATAACCACTACCTAGTTGGCTGCTATGGGAGGGAAACTGAGACTTGTCATATGAGAGCAACCCATTCCTCGAAGACTTCGAGAGAAAATCATAAGTGAGGAAAAACCCAAAACACCCAAATCAAAACCCAAAACCCCAAAGTGATTGAGCATCACTGAAGAGATTGTTCCTCTATGGAACCAATGCTTGTTACCTTTGAAGATTGTGCGTCTTCGAGATGGTTAGGCGTCACTAGTCTAGAGCATCCAGTAGAAAATTGTCGAATGTCGGGTGACCGAGTTTGTGATGGTTTGGAAGTCTACCTCGAAGAGTTACCACGAGTGTTGGCTGAGGAATGTGTGTACTTAGCTCAATGAGAATATTGGATGGACTTAGTGTCCTGGTACTTTGTGTCCTTTGGTTTAAATACCAAGCCACTCCAAATGAGACATACGACTATCACAGCAGTTGGAACCGGATTATCAAATCTCTGTCTTCACCGAGTACCTGGTTCTATTTCCTCAAACCTTCTATTTCCTCATTTATGTGTTTATGAAATTGACCGTAACTTTTTGAAGAATTTAAACTGAATACTTTCACAATTTCCTCATCTCAAGTTCTTCACTTCAGTAATGCTACTTGTGTTAAGTATCTGTTTCATCACAAGGAAATTCCTCAGTGATGAATTCATAAAAATTGCCTATTCACCTCCCTCTAGTCGACATAACGCATTTTCAATTGGTATCAGAGCAAGGTACTCCCTTGTTGTGTGTGATTTTGGTTTAACCACCTGGAGTTTTAGTTATGTAGACCACAAGTACGATCAAGGTCACTGCGGTGTGTCCTACCGTTGAAGGGACGGACTAACCCTACTGGAAGAACAAGATGTGCATGCATATCGAGGCAATTGACAACGATCTCTTGTACGTGGTGGGAAGAGGAGTTCCCATTGTGTCTGAGACAATCAATTCTACTGATGTGAAGAGATTCAAGCAACTCGGCTCTCAAGCAAAGAATATCATATGTGGCTATCTAAGCAAAGGTCACTATGGCAGAGTGATTGCTTTGGGAACGGCAAAGCTCATCTAGGATACGTTGTTCCAACTCAATGAAGGAGTCTCTACTTAGCATGACTCTCGGGTTGATGTTCTTCGCACTATATTCAACTGCTTCAAAAGACTCGATAATGAAAAAAAATTCAGCAAAACTTGGATCGCCTCACTGATATTACCAATGATCTACAGGCTCTTGGGTCCCCTGACATCATCGACCACGAGGGGGTGAAGAAACTGCTAAGATCTCTTGATTCTTCATTCGATACACTAGTTGTGATGATTCAAGAGCATAGATACTACAAGTTTCTAGATCCCGCAGATATTCTCGAGAGACTGAATATTCATGAATTCCAACAAGCTGAGAAGAGAGATCTCTATGGATCAAGCTATGTAAGATCTCATGCGCTGATGGCAAAGGCGGTTTCCTCATCAAAGAAGAAGAATCTGATTGCAGTATTGGTGATCCTGAAGAAGTTCGTCAGGAGCTTGTTACGCTCGTGAGGAAATTCCAGAAGTTATCTAGATGAAATCAGTTCGGAAAATCTTCAAGAAGAGATGTGAGGAAATCAGAATCTTCATCTGAGGACTACAAGAAAAGAAGCTACCATAAATGCAAGAAGTTTGTTCACTACATTGTTGATTGTCCTTGTTGGGTAAAGGAATCAAAGAAGAAGAAGTACAAGGATTACAGTTCTGATGACTTGAAGAAAATGAAGAAATCTTCCAGATCCTCATCATCAAAGTCCTCGTCGGACTGGAAGAACAGTTTCAGAAAGGCTCGGGATCTTATTGGCAAGGAAATGGATTTTGAGGAAGAATCTGAGGAATGTGATGAAGAAGAAGGATCTGTGGAGGAGTCAGAGTCTGGTGTGGCAAACCTAGACCTTGCTACCACATTCTTCGGCAAGTCCATCTTTGACATCGAATAAAATTACAACGTCAACAACACTAATGACTACGACGACGACTTCTTTCCGACCTATTGCTTCATGGCAAAAGGTGCCAAGGTACCCAAACACACTTACGCTTCTCACTCAAGTGACTATGAAACTGATGATAATCAGAAACCCATTTACCAAAAGCTTGCTAATATTGCCACTAAGCAACAAAATGCTCTTGAAAAGCTTCAGAAACTTCTAGACAAAAGGGATGACCTATTGAACGAGGAAATGGATCGGACTCAAACACTCAATGATGATGTTCCAAGTCTTCAATGTAAGTTCGATATTGTGCAAGAACATCATGAGACCCTCTTGGCTGATCATGAGAAGCTTTCTAATGAATGTCTTCAAAGAAAGCAAGATATTGAGAAACTAAGGGCGTCTCATGATGATCTTCGAAGTGAAAATGATTCTTTTCTTTCTCAATAGATCAGTTCTTCTCAGGAAGAATTCATTCCACCATGCATGAAATGCATCAAACGTGAATCTGCTAATTATTCACCTGAAAGTTCACATGCTTCTATGGCTATGAATTCTTAAACTTTATATGTGGTCACAAATTCCTCACTTGAGGAACCCACAAATATGACTGACGAAAATGAAGGGTTGAAGGAATTGTATGTGATAGGCATATACAAAAGCCTCAAGGTTCATCAAACCCTTTACGATGTGATCAAAAAGCAGATGCTGAACAGAAAACCTAGGAAAGAGGGTATTGTATTTGAGAGGAAATTGAATGTTTATGGATCATACTCGAAACCTAAGGAGTATCACGAAACCTCATGGGTTGCTGCAAAAGGACCTCCTGTTGATCCATATACATTATCAGGCTTTGCATGTGAAACTTCATATTCCTCTAATGAGTCATTCGAATCCAACTATAAACTTTTCAAAAATTAGAATGGTGAAGTATTTTCTAGATATGTTGGAACTAACTGCAGCAATGGGCCACCCTTGAGGAAAATCTGGGTTCCTAGAAGCAGCTTCGGGTAAAAGTCCTCATGACACTGCTCGTGAAGAACAGGAAACCCAGATCAAATTCCTCAAGTGGACCAAAGTCTTCGCGAGGATCAAATTCCTCATATGGTCAAAATTCAGCTCATACTCGTGCTAATGCTTCTTGTATGCAGGGAAATTACAAGGGTCATGAATAGATGCACTATTCCTCAAACTATTATGCACACTAACCCCTCTCCTAAGAAATAAATCCATTAGCTTCAATGCCAAAATTCTCATATGGTGCTCACAGGATGATGAACTCTTTGCTACCCCTTCAGATGTGGGTGGTGAAGAAATTGAACTAACCACTTATGCAAGTTAGGTCTCCACATGAACTTGAACATCTGAAGAATTTACTGGACACATGAGGAAATGCTTGAAAGGACACAAGATAATCAAGATGGAGTTATTACCATTTCACACGTCCTCATATTATCTTAACTCTACTCTATGTGACGAAATTCAAGTCTGATGAATTTGATATCACATTCTTCACTCTGAAGCATATGAGATTTTAAGCAGTACTAATTCATCTGCAGGATGACAACCCCAAAACCACTAAGTGGGTTCTTAAAAGTGGATGTACAAATCACATGACTGGTGACAAGAGTCTATTGATGAACATTCCATTAACCT
Source organism: Hordeum vulgare subsp. vulgare (assembly GCF_904849725.1). Lineage (NCBI taxonomy): Eukaryota > Viridiplantae > Streptophyta > Magnoliopsida > Poales > Poaceae > Hordeum > Hordeum vulgare. Next base: position 226,612,658 of record NC_058520.1, on the reverse strand, counting down.
CATCACCACCGAAGCATATGACCTACAGAGACAAAGGAAAAAAGCAAGGTATTGGGTGCTAGTAAGGTGGCTATATCCGAGGACCGACACATGGACAAAATCATGTTTGTCGAATCGCTTGGGTGTAAGTCATGTCAGTCTCAATAGTTTGCGATATTGAAATGATTGTCATCTTTGGCAAACATCATTGCATAGTCATCATGGAATCTAACAAATCCAAAGTCTTCGAAGGATTTAGGAGAGGAGACTTGTAAATTGTTGATTTCTCTACAGGTCCACAGCCAGCCATGTCTCTAATTGCAAAAGCCTTAGAAGGCTGGCTATGGCATAGACGACTTGGTAATGCAGGCATGAGGAATTTGCACACTCGTGCGAAGAAGAAGCATGTCAAATTCCTTAAGGATTATTTGTGTTGGTCTTGTGAGTCTGGTAATATGACCAAATCCAAGCACCCCTCGAAGACTATCAGAAACACCACTCGTCCTTTTGAATTGCTTCACGTGGACCTCTTTGGACCTACTCATGATGCTACTTTAACCAATGCAACATCTCTATACGGATTTTTCATTGTTGATGATTATTCACATTACACTTGGGTGCATATTATCTGTTACCAAACTGAAGGACAAGAAGTCTTCAAACGATTTTCCTCAAGGGCCTCGATGAACTTCGGTGTCAAGATCAAGCACATAACGAGTGACAATGGGACAGAGTTGAAAAACACTGGTCTTGATGACTATATTGATGAACTTGGTATTAGTTATGAGTCAGCTACCCCATATATTCCTCAACAAAATAGCATTGTGGAGCACAAGAACATGACTCTTGTTGATATGGCTCACACTATGCTTGAAGAATATCAGATTCCTCATTGCTTCTGGCCTGAGGCAATCAACACTCCCTGCCACATCATCAACATGGTATATCTTCATAAATCCTCAAGAATACCTCATACGAACTCCTCACTAACAAGAAACCCATGTAAGTTATTTCGATGTCTTTGGTGCAAGATGCTGGATTAGAGATCCTCACCATAGTTCTAAATTTGCACCGAAAGCACATGCGGGTTTTATGATTGGTTACGGAAAGGACTCGGATACCTACAGAGTCTTCAACAAATATCACAAGGAAGTTGTCGAAACTGTAGATTTGCGGTTCAATGAAACTAAAGGCTTGCAAAGAGAGCACCTGCCTCCTGTTCTAGATGAAATGCCTCTCGAGAAATCCATTAGGTTCATGGCTACTAAAGATATCATCCCTACTGAAGAACCTCTCTCTGTTGACGAAGTCATCCTGAACAATGAAGAAATTTAGACTGGTGCACCTGGGGAAATTGCTCCTGATCAAATTCCTCAACCCGAACAAAGTCTTCAACCCGCGAATCCGAGGGTTGCAAATGAAGTGCAAATTGACAACATCCTCGACGACATAAATGCACCAGGCCCCCTCACTCGCTCAAAAGCTTCACAATTAATTAACTTTTGTGGGACCTCTTCCTTTGTGTCTATCATAGAACCCTCAAAAGTTGATGAAGCCTTCATGGAGCCTGAGTGGATTCAAGCAATGCAAGAAGAACTGCATCAATTCCATCTTAACAATGTGTGGGAACTAGTCAAGCAGACTGATCCTCACAAGCACAATATCATCGGTACCAAGTGGATATGCTGATGGTCAGGTAGTGAGAAATAAGGCACGACTTGTAGCACAAGGCTAAACACGGGTTGAAGGAATTGATTTGATGAAACTTTTGCACCTATTGCCAAACTTGGAGCTATTCGTATATTGATTTCTTATGCTAACCATCACAATCACCTTATATCCAATGGATGTGAAAAGTGCATTCCTCAATGGTAACCTTGAGGAAGAAGTGTATGCTACTCAACCCCCAGGTTTTCAAGACCCAAAGCATCCTGACAAAGTCTTCAAACTCAACAAGGCTCTCTATGGCCTCAAACAGCCCCTCTTGAGCTTGAGTTGGTTTTCCCTTGAAGAGGAAACGGTGATGAGCGAAGTAGATAAGTATTTCTCTCAGTTTGTTGAGAACCAAGGTATCAATCCAGTAGGAGGAACAAGCAAGGCCCCAGTAGTAGTACCTACACCACAATCAAACACTTGCACCCAACGCTATAAACCTGTTGTCAATCCCTTCAGAGTTATTTGCAAGGATGAGATCTGATAGAGATAGATATAAAGAAGATTGCAGAAATAAAAGTAAATAAATTGCAACAAAGTATTTTTGGTATATAGATCTCAAAAAATAATATGGAAAATAGACCCGGGGGCCATAGGTTTCACTAGAGGCTTCTCTCGTAAAGGAAAATAATACGGTGGGTGAACAAATTACTGTCGAGCAATTGATGGAAAAGCGAATAATTATTAAGATATCTAAGGCAATGATTATGCATATAGGCATCACGTCCCTATCAAGTAGACCGAAATGATTCTACATCTACTACTATTACTCCACACATTGACCGACTCCTACCTGCATCTACACTATTAAGTTCATGAATAACAGTGTAACACATTAAGTAAGATGACATGATGTAGAGGTACAAGCTCAAGCAATATGATGAAAACCCCATCTTTTATCCTCGATTGCAACAATACAATACGTGCCTCGCTACCCCTACGATGTCGCTGGGTGAGGACATCGCAAGATTGAACCCAAACCTAAGCACTTCTCCCATTGCAAGAATTACCAATCTAGTTAGCCACACCAAACCAATAATTTGACGAGAGTTGCAAAGATATGAAATCATGCATATAAGAATTCAGAAGAGACTCAAATAATATTCATAGATAATCTGAACATAAACTCACAATTCACCGGATCTCGACAAACAAAACGCAAAAGAGTATTACATCGGATAGATCTTCATGAAGATCATGAAGAACATGGTATTGAAGATCAAAGAGAGAGAAGAAGCCATCTAGCTACTAGCTATGGACCCGTAGGTTTGTGGTGAACTACTAACACATCACTGGAGAGGCAATGGAGTTAATGTAGATCCCCTCCATGATCAATTCCCTCTCCTGCAGATTATCGGAAAAGGCTCCCAGATTCTATCTCACGAGAACAGAGGCTCCCGGTAGTGTAAATGTATTTTCGTAGCTCTTTTTGGCGAAATGGGAATATTTGGGAATTTATAGGCCGAAGAATAGGGTTAGGAGACCTGCAGGGGGCCCACAAGCCAGGGGGCGCGACCAACCCCTAGGGTGCACCCTATAGGCTTGTGGCCTCCCGGCAGATGCCCCTCCCCCTACTCCAAGTATGCTGAGTGTCTTCTAGTCCAAGAAAAATCCTTTAGGAGATTTTGTTCTGTTTGGACTCTGCTTAATATTCCTTATTTGCAATACTCAAAAACGTGTAAAAACAGATACTGGCACTAGGCTCTAGATTAATAGGTTAGTACCAAAAATAATATAAAACATCATATAAATGCATATAAAACATACAAAACAGATAATATAATAGCACGGAACAATAAAAAATTATAGATACGTTGGAGACGTATCAAGCATCCCCAAGCTTAATTCCTGCTGGTCCTCGAGTAGGTAAATGATAAAAATAGAATTTTTTATGTGGAATGCTACCTCACATATTTATCCATATAATATTCTCTACTGACATATAAACAATAATACTTCAAGCATACTAATATGGTAATTGCTTCCTTTAGAAATAACATGGTCTTAGAAAGTTATCCCTACAAAATCATATGGTCTGGCTATGCTCCATCTTCACCACACAAAGTATCTAAAACATGCACAACCCCGATGAAAATAAAGCAATTGTTTCACACTTTTTATGTTCTCAAACCTTTTCAACTCTCACACAATACATGAGTGTGAGCCATGTATATAGAACTATAGGTGGAATAGAGTGTGGTGGAGGTTGCAAAAAAAGGAGAAGATAGTCTCACAACAACTAGGCATATCAACTGGCTATGGAGATACCCGTCAATAGATATTAATGTGAGTGAGTAGGGATTGCCATGCAAGAAATGCACTAGAGCTATAAGTGTATGAAAACTCAAAAAGAAAACTAAGTGGTTGTGCAAAAGATGTAATCCCACTAGTTATATGGAATTGACAAAATAGGAGACTCTCTATGAAGAACATGGTGCTACTTTGAAGCACAAGTGTGGAAAGAGATAGTAGCATTGTCCCTTCTCTCTTTATCTCATTTTTTAATTTATTATTCTTTCTTTTTTCTCTTTTTTTCTTTATTTTTGTTGGTGGGCTTCTTTGGCCTCTTTTATTTTTTTATGAGCTTCGTTGGCCTCTTTTATTTTTTGTAAAGTCGGGAGACTCATCCCAACTTGTGAGGGAATCATAGCTTCCATCATCCTTTTCTCACACGGGACAATGCTCTAATAATGCAAATCATCATAATTTTATTTAATTACAACTCAAAGGTTATAACTCGATAACTTAGAACAAAGTATGACTCTATAAGCAATATGGAAGTGAGGGTGCATGTCATAAAAATAGGACGGTGGTGTTGCATGCCAATATATCTCGGAATGGCTATGAAAATTCCATAATAGGTAGATATGGTGGTTGTTTTGAGGAAAATATATGGTGTCTGTTTTGAGGAAGGTGGGTTTAATGTACCGGCGGAAGTTGTGTGGTACTAGAGAGGCTAGCAAAGGTGGAAGGGTGAGAGTGCATATAATCCATGAACTCAACATTAGTCATACAGAACTCACATACTTATTGCAAAAGCCTATTAGTTATAGAAGCAAAGTATTAAATGCATGCTCCTAGGGGAAGGGTTGGTAGGAGTTAACCATCATGCGATACCGACCTCCACACAAAGGTTGACAATCATTAAACAAATTATTATCCGACTTCATCACATAACGGTTCACAATACGTGCATGCTACGGGAATCACAAGCTTTAACACAAGTATTTTTCTAATTCACAATTATTTACTAGCATGAATATCGTATTACCATCTTCATATCTCAAAACAATATGCAAGGAATCAAACTGCTCATCATATTCAATGCACTTAATATGAAAGGTACGAGATTTTAATTATTTCTATAAAACACAACACCGTTGTGCCGTAAAAGATATAAGTGAAGCACTAGAGCAACATTGCCTAGCTCAAAAGATATAAGTGAAGCACAAAGATTATTCTAATAAATTCATGATTCAGCGCGTGTCTCTCTCAAAAGATGTGTGCAACAAGGATGATTATGGAAAACTAAAAAATAAAGACTCGTAACATACAAGACGCCCCAAGAAAAACACGTATCATGTGGTGAATAAAAATATAGCCTCAAGTAAATTTATTGATGGATTGAAGACGAAAGAGGGGATGCTTTCCAGGGTATCCCCAAGCTTAGACTCTTTGGTATCCTTGAATATGGATTGGTGTTCCTTGGGCATCCCCAAGCTTAGGCTCTTGCCAATCCTTATTCCATAGACCATCAAATCTTTACCCAAAACTTGAAAACTTCACAACACAAAACTCAACAGCAAACTCATGAGATCCGTTAGTATAAGAAACATAAATCACCACTTAGGTAGTATTGTGAACTCATTATTTAATTATATTTATGTAATATTTACTGTATTCCATCTTCTTCATGGTTCATACCCCCCAATACAACACACATATTCATCAAAATAAGAAAACAACACAAATAAAAAACAGAATTTGTCAAAGACAGAAAAGTCTATAGCAATCTGTTTACTTCGAATACTTTTGTAACTCAAAAAATTCTGAATAATTAGGACGCTCTGGGCAATTTTTAAAACAAATCTTGTGTAAAACATTCCGATCAAACGCACGTTCCCGTGAATTTATAACATTCCTGGACTGAGAGCAAAAGTTTCTGTTTTTCAGCAAAATCAACTTGCAAACACCATAGACCATCCCAAAGGTCTTACTTGGCTCAAACACCAATTAAAACAAGAAAACAAAATTATTACAGAGGTAGTAATGTGTGCAGCACTCAAAAACATAAGCAAAAAAAAATTCAAAACAAATAAAATTGGGTTGCCTCCCAACAAGCGCTATTATTTAAGGCCTCTAGCTAGGCATAATGGAAGAGATCTAGGTATTGTCATCTTTGGTATGCTACTCCTCAATTGCACACTTGTGAACCCTAGGAAATCCTATTGTGTTATCAATAATCATACTCCTAGGTGAGAAATCCGGAATTTCACTTGTAGTAATAAGTTCCCTAATAAAGCTAGGGTGAACGCTTATCATCTTAAGATCTTCATCACCTTTTCTAGAGGATTCACCTTATATTTAGGAACATAAACAAACATGGCAGTCTTAGGATGAGGAGTGGTTTGAATGGAGGCAACGGCGGAACCCAAGTTGGTAATAATGTCCTCAAGATTTCCAATTCTAGAAGAATCTTGATCCAATTTTTCGTTAACGATGGGTTCCTTTTCCCTTAGGTTTTTTAAAGTAACTCCTACCTTAGATCCATATTTAGTAATATGATTATGAATATTTTTGTCCAAGTTTTCAATGAGCTCAATGATAGCAACTTTATTTTCAATAGCATCAAGCCTTCGCATCACATGTTCCAAAGTTAAGATTGTTTCATTAACCATGAGTGTGGGTGAACCTACCAGATTTGTCATGGCATTATAAAAATCAAAGGTATGGCTACCCAAGAAGTTACCTCCTAGAATGGTATCCAAAACATATCTATTCCAAGGAGAGACACCCACATAAAAATTACAAAGGAGAACGATAGTAGATTGCCTGCGAATAGATCTATTTTGAGCATTGCAAATTCTATACCAAGCATCTTTTAAGTTTTCTCCTTCCCTTTACTTAAAATTAAGAACTTTATTCTCATGAATACTAGAGATAGTGGCAAGGCCAACCATGAGTTTAAGCAATCTAACACCTAAGCAAATGAGAAGACGCGCTAAAAAAGGCCGAATAAAAATGCAAATCTTTTTCGTATTTTCTGAAAATTGTTTTAGAAGTGGGGGCTAGGAAAACGAGATAGGAAAATGGAAAATAAAGTAAATGCAAGACATGAGTTTCTGATGGGTACTTGGTAGCCGTGATCTTGCTATGTACCCTCCCCGACAACGGTGCCAGAAATCCTTCTTGCTACCTCTTGAGCTTGCATTGGTTTCCCTTGAAGAGGAAAGGGTCATCCAACAAAGTAGATAAGTATTTCCCTCAGTTTGTTGAGAACCAAGGTATCAGCCCATTAGGAGGAACAAGCAAGGTCCCAATAGTATTACCTACACAACAATCAAACAATTGCACCCAAAGCTATAAAGGGGTTGTCAATCCCTTCAGAATTATTTGCAAGGATGAGATGTGATAGAGATATATATAAAAGATTGCGGAAACAAAATTCAATAAATTGCACCAGTATTTTTGGTTTATAGATCTGAAAATATAATATGGAAAATAGACCCGGGGGCCATAGGTTTCACTAGAGGCTTCTCTCATAAAGGAAAATAATTAATACGGTGGGTGAACAAATTACTATCGAGCAATTGATAGAATAGCAAATAATTATGCATATATATAAGGCAATGATTATGCATATAGCCATCACCTCCGTGTCAAGTAGACAAAAATTATTCTGCGTCTACTATTGTTACTACACACATCGACCGACTCCTGCATGCGTCTAGAGTATTAGGTTAATGAAGAACAGAGTAACGCATTAAGTAAGATGACATGATGTAGAGGGATAAACTCAAGCAATATGATGAAAAGCCCATCTTTTTATCCTCGATGGCAACTATACAATACGTGCCTCGCTACCCCTACTATGTCACTCGGTGAGGACACCGCAAGATTCAACCCAAAACTAAGCACTTCTCCCATTGCAAGAATTACCAATCTAGTTGGCCAAACTAAACAAAAAAATCCAAGAGACTTTCAGAGATATGAAATCATGCATATAAGAATTCAGAAGAGACTCAAATAATATTAATAGATAATGTGAACATAAACTCACAATTCATCGGATCTCGACAAACACAACGCAAAAGAGTATTAAATCGGATAGATCTCCATGAAGATCATGAAGAACACAGTATTGAAAAGCAAAGAGAGGGAAGAAGCCATCTAGCTACTAGCTATGGACCCGTAGGTCTATGGTGAATAATTCACACATCATCGGGGGCGGGGGGGGGGGGCAATCGAGTTGATGTAGATGCCCTCCGTGGTCAATTCCCTCTCCCGCAGATTACCGAAAAAAGCTCCCAGATTGGATCTCATGGGAACAGAGGCTCTCGGCAACGTAAAAGTATTTTCGTGGCTCTTTTTGGAAAAACGGGAATATTTGGGAATTTATAGGCCAAAGAATAGGTTTAGGAGACCTGCAGGGGGCCCACAAGCCAGGCGGTGCGGACACCACCCCCAGGGCATACCCTGCAGGCTTGAGGCCTCCAGGAAGATGCCATGCCTCCTACACCAAGTCTGGTGGGTTGCTATTCCTTATCTGCAATACTCAAAAACATGGAAAGCCAGAAACTGGCACTAGGCTCTAGATTAATAGGTTAGTCCCAAAAATAATATAAAACAACATATAAATGCATATCAAACATCCAAAACAGATAATATAATAGCATGGAACAATAAAAAATTATAGATACGTTGGAGACGTATCAGCCCCCTCGGGCATGGTATGACACATTCATGGAATTCCTCATGAATAAAGGCTTGAAACCTGGTTCATTTGATCCATCTCTTTTCACAAAATCTTATCAAAATGAACTATTCATGTGCCAAATATATGTAGACGATATTATCTTTGGTTGTACTGACAAACGTTACAATGACGAATTTGCCTACATGATGGGTGAAGAATATCAAATGTCCATGATGGGGGAGTTGAAATTCTTCCTAGGACTACAAATTCGTCAACAACGTAATGGCATCTTCAACTCTCAAGAGAAATACCTCAAAGATGTACTGATGAAATTTGGCATGTAAGATTGCAAAGGCGTCAAAATTTCAATGCGTACCAACGGCCACCAATGGTAAGATTTAGATCATAAGGTATATAGCTCCATGATTGGCTCTTTGTTGTACCTATGTGTATCTAGGCCAAATATTATGCTTAGTGTTGCATGTGTGCCCGTTTCCAAGCAACACTGAAGGAATCACTCCATAATGCTATGAAGCATAATTTTCATCTCGTTGGATATTCTGACTGTGACTATGCTTATGAACATGTGGATCGCAAGCCAATATCAGGGATATGTCATTTCCTTGAATTATCCTTAGTTTGTTGGTCCTCGAAGAAACATAACTACGTGTCACTTTCCACTGTTGAAGCTGACTATATTGCTGCTGGTTCATGTTGTGCTAGAATACTATGGAGGAAGCAAATCCTCAAGGACTACGACATCAATGTGAAGAATGTGCCACTCCACTTCAACAATGAGAGTGCAATGAAGATTGCAAACAATCCAGTACAATACTCAAAGACCAAGCACATCTAGATTTGTCATCAGTTTCTTCGTGATCATGTACTCAAGGGTAACATCTTCCTCGATCATGTGAAGACTGAAGAACACCTGGCAGATATCTTAACTAAGCCCTTGGATGAGAAGATATTTTGCAAGTTGCAGTGTGAGCTAAATATCTTAGAATCTTCGTATGTTGTGTCAAAGGACACACATCCTACCAATTATGAAAAATTGATGTCTTAGATGTGAACACATGAAGTAACATTTTTCTTTAATCAACGAGGAATAACACACTAGGTGTGAAGAAATTAATGAATAATTTGATTCTCAAGACCATACTACAATTGTACGCGGTGTCCGAAATCATCGTTCTTATACGGTGGGTTATGCCACCAACCAATGTTAAAATTCTTCAAAGATGATATTTTTGCGAATTGTTCAAATCTTCAAAATTTTAAAATTCCTCAAGTTTGAAAATTCGTCAAAAAGTTCAAATTATTTAAACTCTTCAACATGTGTTCTTCATTGACTATATACTTATGTCTGAGCTTTCAAAGTCCTGAATAGCATTCACTTAAAATTAAGTCTTCAAGTTGGTTTTTCATCAAAGTGAATGTGATCGGACCCGTTCCCCCTCTATGCTAAGCTCAACCCAGTCTATTCTCAAATTGTTGATATGCATTCTATTTAAACCCGTTCAAAGTTATCACTGAGTCCTTGTTAGATAAAGAATTTGCAAACAAAATCATCAAAAATTTGTTATAAAAAATTTTTGGCCATTGCCGCTCAAACCGCTCCCACTACCCTTGTCTAGATAACCACGATGTACCACTAACTCCACCACTTAATACATGGGTGACACTTTTTGAGCGGAGAGGAAGAATCAGGGGCAGTTTAGTTCGAAATCTTTCGGTCGGACCGTTTTCACCTAGGCTATAAATCCCATTTCACTCCCCTCAGTTACTCTCTTGCTCTCAATCTCACCTCTCACTGCTCGAAGCCTAGACCTAGCACCGCCACTAGAAAGCATTATCGCTAGTGATGAAGACCTTCACTGCCTCGACCTCCTCGTTGTCGTACTCAAGCTGGCCACGGGCATTCTCCCTCCGCCGCCGTTGTAGTTGTCTTTTACCACCATGTTAGGGTGGTGAAGATCTAACCCCATGAATTTCTCCCCCAGTTCTTCGTGTTCATCGACAATGGTAATTAAAATCTAATTTTACTGCCCTTGTAAATCTTTGTGTTTCCATAAAATCAAAAAGTGTTTATGCCTCAACAAATTCATCATATGAACAATTCCTATTCTAAGTTCACTTGATCAATTTCATTAATTCGTGTTATTCTTCAAATGTTTCCTCAAATGTGTGAATTTTTGGATGTGCACAACTTTGGAACCTAAGGCAAGAACATCTAGTGAAATTCTTCAAAGACCTATTTGGTCAAATTCCGCAACTTGATTTCCTTTTGAACATCTTTTGAGAATGCATATGACCTATTCAAATTCTTCGCACCTATACTCTATTCACACGTACAAAATGACTACTCACGAATCTCTAGGTTCTCATCAACTTAACTCATTTGCAGCATTTCTTGAAGAAAATTTGCAGACCTCCTCGGAGTCCTCAAAATTTGAAATTCCTCATGTGAAGAAAATGGGTGCAGGAAAGAAACAGTAGAAGGGTGGAAAGAAGCCAGAGACAAACATTGCTTTTGAAATCGCTGAAGAAATATATGATGAGTATTGCACACGAGATGAACAAATATATGGACGAGCATACAGAAAATTGAGATCGAGGAGATGGGCCAGAGAATGGAAGGAGAATAGATATGTGACTCCCAAGTAAATGAAGAAATTTTCCCTGAAACATCCAGGCCCAAGACCTCCTTTTGCTAAAGCCCAAGTCGCTAATCCCAGTAGCCTTGTCATTTGTAAGTAATTTCCTATCGAATGGGCTAAGCATCAAGCAAAACTGCAGAAGACTAGAAAAGAATACATGAGGAGAGTCAACATGGTGACTACTGTTGTCGCTGCTACTACCACGTCCTCTGTTGCTAAAGCTTCTGGAGCAGAAGCAGCTCCAAAGCGAGCTTTGGTGAAGAAATATACTATGAATACAAAGTCCTCAACTTCAGTTTCCTCACAGAAAAATCCTCAACCACCTCCAACTGTGGCTGCAATGTCATTAGAGATTGCCACAAAGTCTTCAACTCCAGTGAATGTGGAAAGAAGTCAGCGATGTAATAGCCCGACACCGACGCTCCAGAAGATTCCCCTTTTATTCCATTGTCGCCGGGTGATTATTTGTTGGTCGCATGCATCATCGCGTCATTCGCATAATCAGCATTGCATCGGCACTCCGTTGTCATCAGTTTTCAAAACTTGCATCCGTTATTAGTTGTCGGTCCTCAACATTTTCGTCGTTGACCATTTTGAGACCAACCACACACGTACGCGCCCGCGACATCATGAAAATATTATTTTTAAAAGTGTGTATAAATATTCTCGGTCTTATTTTAAGGTAGGTACGCTGCTTGCCAAATTTTGTCGCAATCGGAGTTCGTTTGATACTCGTACCGTTAATTATATAGCGGCACTATAGCCGGTCAAATTGTCGGGCGTTTCGATGTTTAAAACTCTTTCACGGGCCGCACCATTTTCTTCTCTTCCCCACCTAGCCTACCCCTCCATTTTGGACCGTCCGATGGAGATCCGACGACCCAAACATGGTGCAAAACTGCTAACCCTAGCCCCCTATCTATAAGTAGACAACCAAACGAGCCTCTCCTCGAAATCCGTGCCCCAGAACCTTAGCCGCCGCAACCAGCTCCACCCACCTCTAGCCGCGTGGCCTCGCGAGCCCGGATCTGGCCCGCCCGAGCCCATTCGGAGACCAACCTAGCCAACCGCGCCGCGGCCCGAGCTCTCGAGCCCCTGCATCGCTCCTCCACCCGCATGCGCCCCCCAGCCCCCATTGCCAGAACGCTGCGCCACCCATGCTGGTCGCCGGAGCAGCTCGTCGGACGGCCTCCTCTCCCTCTCCTCCTCATCACCTTGTTCTCCGTCTCCCTCTAACCTCTCTCTCCGCAGGTAAGCTCCCCCTCGCGCCCGAGGAGCTCGAGGCTCGAGCTCGGAGTCTGCCTCCAACCGCCACCGCTGGCCACCGGGGACCGAGCATCGCCGGATCTGGCCGAATCCGAGGTCGGCACTGCCAGATCTGACGCCTCCAAGTTCCGTCGTGGTGCCCCTCTCCTCCGTACCGGCCGACCATCGCCTCGTGTGGCCATTGACTCGCCCCTCTACATCGAGGATGAGCAACAGCGCCTGCCCTCGCACCCCTACGCGGCCCAGGCGAGCCATGAAGACCTCTGGTGTCCTGCCCTTATTCCTCGCCCAGGCGCAGTTTTTCTATCCAGCGCCCACCAATTCGGCCATTAGTCGTTATATTGTTCAACCTGCGAATTTAGTATTTTCAGAAATAGTGCATATATTAAAACGGATGTATCTTTGAAACCGTGCATCGGATCGAGGCAAGTTATATATAAAAACGTGTAGAATTTTATGTAGATTAATATTTTCAAACTTGCATGCATATTTAAAGTGGTTTAACCTGTTATTTGCGTAGATTTGCGTGATGTTACATTAAGAGGTTTTATTTCGTAGATATTTAGGCGTGCATCCAAATTGATCAAACTCCGTATGTAAAATGTTCATATTGTGTGCAACCCCTTTCCACGCGTATCAGAAATATTTCTCTTGCTATTTTCATGTAAGTGTTATAAATAGTTTGCTATGTTGTGTTTAGGGCATATTCTCGCTTAGGTGGCATTAGTTTTATTTGTAACCCCACATATTATATATGTTTTCGGGGTAGAAAAATCCAAAGGATTTATCTGTGCTTTTAATTTTATCTTTTGAGCAAGTTAGTGTCCATGATATTTTGCCATGTTTCCCTTTTATTTACTTTGTGTGATTTATTCCGTGCAAGATATGAATTACTTGGGAACATGAGGTATGCCCTTGGACATGTATGCTAGCGCATGGTAATTTTAGTTGCTATAGAAATCCATGTTTAGCTGTTGTTTTCGTGTAGCCAACATGCTAGAAAATAGTGTCGATTTGAGATTTGTAGCATTTTGTTGTTGTCTTGCCATGAGATTTAAAGGGGTTGGAGCGATGGAGTTATTTGTAGTCCTTAAGATTCTATGGCATGCTGTAAATTTTCATACGATTCTATGCCCTGTAGCATATAGTCTTACTGCTGCCAATATGCCTTCTGGTTGAAAACTGCACTGTCCAAAACTGTTATTTTCACTAAGTCTGAAACAGTATTGTTTGAGCAGTTTAGAATTATGTAGCTTGTTGTTTCAGAGTGTAGAAAATGTCATGATGTTGTTTATGGCGGACTGTAGCTATTTCTTATTTTCTTTGTAATTCTTGAACCGTTGCTCTATTTTAAATGTGTCATATATGAAACTTGATTAGAATATCGTGTAGTTTTGTTATATCTTCTAGACTTCATGGTTTGGGATGCTTGTGGCTGCCAATTGCATACATACAACATTCATGGCATCATATCTTGCGGTGAACATATCTTTTGAACCGTAGCTCCGTTTGCAATGATATCTATAGGTAAGTTGACTAGAGCAATGTGTAGAATCACGTGACCCCATTTATTCTTCTGTTTAACAAATATTAAAATATGTTAGTTCAGATCTGGACATATTCTAAATTAACGTATGGGGTCATTTCGGAGATGCTATATGTCTTTTCTGACCTCATTTAAAATGCCTAGATAGGTAGTTTATTTGTGATGCACCTCTCGCCATTTTTAAACTATATTTAATATTAACATGCATCTAAACAGGAGTGAACTAAATAATTTGTATGTGGAGTTTCGTAAACATGCAACTCGTTGCATATTGAGCTTCACTTAATGTGTAGTGTTATATTGTGTAAGTAGATGTTTAAGATCATTCTTTTTTGTCATTATTAGTTTACATCCATTTATGCATAGATCATCCCCCTTTTATTCTTGTATTTTTAAGTTAGCCACCTCAAATAAATGCTTAATCACTTGCTGCAGCCTCACCAGTTAACCATGCCTCACCCATTAAGCTTTGCTAGTCTTGATACCTTTGGAAATGAGATTGCTAAGTCCCTGTGGCTCACAGATTACTACAACATCAGTTGCAGGTACAGGTAAAGTGATATTAAGACGTGAGCGCGATGATCGTGCTTTTGGAGTTTCTTCTTCTTCTTCATCATCGATCTAGGATTGGTTCCGAGCCGACAGCATGGGATGGCAAGGAGGGACGTAGTTCTTTTATCCTTTATTTTCTTCTGTAGTCGGACTCTGCTCCTCTTCATGATGATTGATTATGTTGTTGTACTGATGTGAACTTGATGTAACTTGTGGCGAGTGTAAGCCAATTCCACATACTCACCTCTTTAGTACATGTACTTGTAACGATATTCATTCTTGCAAAATGACGAGATGCGCTTCTATCCCTAACGAGGTCCTCATGCAAAAATATGGATATGATTGCATCTTGGGTGTTACAAGTTGGTATCAGAGCAGTACAGACCTAGGAGCCCCCTTGATTGATCGAACATGGCCGAGTGGAGTCTAATGAAAAACTGCTTTGAGTCTCCTTATATATCGGAGAGTAGGGTTCTTTTTTCTCCTATTATTTGCTTTGGTAAGGAATCTTGACATAATAATTTTAATTTAACTCCTTTTCTCCCTCAAAAAAATTAGGATCACGCGGATATTTTTGGAATCTATATGATGTCGATGTGATGGAGTTCTGTCTTTGTGCCTCCTGTCTGACTTGATTTCTTCCAGGGAGTTGAGCTCCAGGGGATTCTTGAGCACATCGTCATCATTCAGATTTCTTAGTATCTTAGGACGGAGGATGTTCGAAATTGCTTCAATATTAGTAGTAGCAAGATAAGCCCGACATCTCCAGTACTCGTGCAGAGAGTCCGGGGGTACCTCCATACTTAGTATCACTGTGATTACGAGGGTGTGAGAAAGATGAGTTTCTGAGATCTCTGGTTATGTGTTGACGGATGTGATAGAATGGATGGGTTAGTATTATTGCTAGGATTTGAGTGATGGATTTCACTCCTTGTATCCGTGGACCTGATTGCATAACCAAAAATTTCTGGAGTTCTTAGGTGGGAATTCAAGTAGACACTTATAGGACAATCTTCCAACAGATGTGTGATGTAAGGTTGGGGTTCGACATTGAGTGGATTCGTTTGTTCACGCTCGTTTTTATTGAGGACAGTCTCGATATATGTCATCAGTATGCTTCGACAAGCCTCGTAGTCCGCTACGCCTAGGGAGCATATTCGAGCGACTTTTCAATATGACAATCCAATGTATGATTGAGCCCGTGCGATCCTATCCACAAAAATATCGAGCAGAATCTATCTCATATGTTTGTTCTAGCTAATTCGCAAGCCTCATCCTTCATTTTGTTGGAGTATGGTAATTTAAATTGCTTCGATGTCATGTGGTGAATTCCTATCTTACAAGAGGTGTTCTCATATTTCTTTGAGAGTACTAATTAATTCTTTTGCTCAATCAAGTTGTGTTTTCAATTCTTGTCAACTTGAGTTATCTTATCAATTCATTTCAACCAGTGTGCTTCTCTTCAAGTCAGTTCTATACTTTTCAATATTTTGTAAGATCAATCTCTCATTTCTTCTGGAGTTCGTCTCATCTATACCAAGTTGTCTTTGTTTTTCCCTCCCTCCCGCCCTTTTTCTTCACTAATTCAATTATCATCCAAGTGCATTTCTGTTAGGACCGGATTTTCAGGAATTATAATTTCCCTTCAAAATGGCCCTTGTGCGTGCCAGCCCCAGGAATACTGTTAGTTGGTGCACAAATCCTTGATATAGTCATCCAAGCAAAAATACAAACTTGAAGTACAAGACCGAGGTGGTCCATAGAGTACATCAAAAAGGTTTCTAATGGTTGATGGCGGAAGCGGTTCGGGGATCTCCAACGTCTATGGGACTCCATTTTCCACACAAATAGCTGACCTGGATAATTCCTATCTCACATGACTACTGTCTTCGATGCCTAGGTTCCGGGGTGATCGTCTGGCCAATACAATAGCCAGGGATATGCCAGTGAGTACTCTGAATGTACTCGCAAACATCATAAAACAAACATAAATTGGCAGGGTTAATATAGACTCGTAATAATACCACTATACTTCGTCAACCCTGATGTACTTGTCAAGTACTAGTAATGAAATATAATCATACTAAAAAATTAATAAGCAATCAATAAGAGTAAACTTAACGGATGTGATATAAAACATGCCTCCATCGGGCGTCTAAGCGACACCACATACAGGGCTTGAATAAAATAATTACAAGCATGAGCGACACCACATAAAGGGTTTATATGAAATAATAAACATGCCGCAGTCAGGAATCTAAGCGACACCGCATAAAGGGATAATTTGAAATAATAAAGATGCCACAGTCGGGCGTCTAAGAGACACCACATAAACGGCTTATATAAAATAATAAACATGCCACAGTCAGGCGTCTAAGCCGTAACGACTAAGATGCGGTCCTTTCCGATTTGGGGAACAAGGCCCCAAATTGGAAAGAAGTGCATCTTAGCGTTTCATAAGCATGGTAACATAGCACATACATAATAGTAACAGAATGACAATAAGGGATTCAACTGCCATCTCATAAACATATCAGAGTTACATGACACATCCAAACAAGGTAGATCCGCTACGGACTACAAAACAAGAGAAATGACTATTCTACCCTGCATGCTTGCCCATGATCACGACCACACCTCAGTATTCTGGATAGTTCAAGTACAGGCGGTCGTTCTCCTCATCGTACTGCCACACAAGCTGCGTGCAGTCGAGATCACCTGTCTCGGGGGTACCTGAACCTGTTGGTGTTGTGAAGGAATATGTGAGCCACGGGGACTCAACAATCTATTACCCTGGTGCCATAACTAGTCGAGTTATTAGGGTGGAAAGGTGGAGTACTTAGGTTGCAGCAACCTAAGCTTTATATGTTGGTAACTTATGTAGAACGTATATTGAAGGTGGCCTATACTAGCGATCGATGATTTATTGATCACTAAGTGATCCTGAACACCTACTTACGTCAATCATAACCCCCACCGTGTTCCCGATCGAAGAGAAGTCTTTGAAAGGGACAGTCACGGTTACGCACACAGTTGGCAATTTTATTAGCTTATGTTTAGGTTGTCTATTACCGGATGTTAACAAATATTCCAAATTGCCACATAACCGCGGGCACAGCTTTCCGAAAGATTAAACCCTGCAGGGGTGCTCCAACTAGTCCATCACAAACGTACACGGGCCGCAAAGTAATCCTCTATCATGAATCTCGTGATCTCGTCGGATTCCTTAGAGGAAAACCTCAACTCTGGGGAGAACCAAAGCTTCACCGGGATTCCTATACGCAAGATATATCTCTAAGGTAAGACAAGACTAGTAGGACCTCCCAACGTGTCGACGACCCAGATAAGAGCCGCGTATCTCAGTCTCAGGACACCACGGATGGAACTAGCTACGAGAACCAAACCTCAAGTTTCCTTGTGGTGGCCCCGTAGGCAGACCAGTTTGGACCAACACTCATGAGGAGCACTAGCTCGGGTTGTTGATTAAAGATCTTCGGGGTGATCATTCCCTATGCAGATTATTATTAAGTGATTAACAAATTAACACCAATGTTGGGTCCTGCCGGAAAAGACTTATCACTACGAGATTTATGAAGGGGGTCCCCATAACAACCCCGAACGTGTTAGGAGCTATCAATATGGAATCAAACACCGGGAGCCGGTAACTATGGCGGCAATAATGGAATAAAACACCCGGCAAAAGGCTAGGCCTTCCGTTATTTACCAAGTATATAAGTGCATTAATTAAATAACAAATTTAGTATATTGATATCAACGCACCTGCAACTAGCAACGCTAACATTAGTAGCTGAGCAAAGCCTACTTAGCGATTCAAGAGTTGCTAGGAAGGGATAAGTGTTTGGGTTTCATGGCAATTCAGGAGGCAATTATTTCAGTGGTAGGCAGCGAGCATATGACAAAGGAAACGTAATATAGCATAACAAGTCTAGAGATGGAATCAAGGTCATATCATCTTGCTTGTGATATCCTTAGCTTGGAACTGCTCTTGTTCGTCCTGCACGTACTCTCCTGAATCCACGTACTCGTTCTCCGATCCCGGTGCTACCCAACATAAAAATAGCATCCAATGAACAACAACACCTCAAAATGCAACAAGCACATGATGCATGAGATGAATGAGCATGCATCCCTATTCTACTCACTAGCACAAGCATGAGAAGTAAATACATGTCCCTGGACAGAAATGCACGCTAAGCTATCTTGACATGCATGAGAATAACATGATCAGATGTGTCACGTGAAACGATGCAAAAGCATATAAAAAACATTGCAAACGGAGCTACGGATCAACGGGAAACATCGAAACAAGAAATGAAATCCTACGTGTCAAATACATCACAACACACTCAACTGGCATAACTCTGGTATTTCCAGGTTGCCATGACATAAAACAAACCATCATGGATGGGGTGGTGCAAGGAATAACACCACACCATCATCTATGCACTCACAAGCATCAAAACATCAAAACTATACAATCTCCCATAAACAGCATGATAGCCTTTTGAGGGCTACATGCAAAGCACCTAAAGCCACCCAAATATGCCAAATAAGATATGTGGGAGGAGCTATCCAAGAGTACTATAAGCACAAGCAAAACGATAATGCAAAGGAGTTTCACACAGAAAGTAACACATCTGCTAACTTGGACAAAAACATCAGTTTTCACGGACTTAGTGAAAATTCCAGATTCTCACTATCTGTTTATGCTTTGAACCATTTTGACAGCACCCAATACAATACCTACAGGACTCCAAATTGAATGAAAATTTACAGAGAGTAAGACAAAAATAAAAGCTACAACTTCCTAGTTGAAATCGAAGGCTGAATCACAACACATGGACCTGCACAAGCTCATCAACAGGAGAAGAAAATATAAATAGATTCTCACACTTAGTGAAAATCACAGATTTTCATTAATCTGGAATTTCAGCCACATGCCTACTTTGACTAAGCACCACTTGCACATATTAATTCCTAATCATGAAACAAAATAATTATGGGGTAGAGGGGGTCACCCTCTACTGCCACATCGAAGAATCAAACTCTTGTGCACACCACATCTCATGGAACCAAGCTCCAAGCATAGAACAAATCTAAAATATGTCATCTCAAGAAAATGTTCCAATGGCAAAACTGACTTCACCAATGGATTCCTGGGATGATTCTATCCCAAAAACATATATAAAACCTATGCACTTGTATAGAAGAAACGGGCACAAACTAGAAAAGAAAAACTACATGGAGTCATATCTAGTAAATAGTGCATCATCACATGTGCTATTCACTAGAACAATACCTACACAAGCACATGCACTCTAACAATACTACATTGGTGCACATCAGGGGTAGACCTCATGCTCATGTGCCTTACCACACCACACACATCAAGCACATGCATGAAACACCTACACTTGCTAGTATCACCACCACTAACTACACACACATCATGCACTCTACTCCTACACACACAAGTTAGCACATGTGCACATCCAAGGCTCACCAAGCCATGGGCATGTGTAGGTCACCACACACTTACACACACATCATGACAAGGGATCCTACATATACACAAGGTAGGTGAGGGGGACAACCCACACACACTCACATCACAAATTGCACAAGAGGTGGACATATACCACCCTTGGTGCTTGCACCACACTCATGCACATAAAGATCACCACACACTCCACAACATGTATGCTACACATCTATATATGCTAAGCTAACACCCACACATTAGCTAACTCACACAACACCTATGCACACAATGTCCTTCACCTACACACAACATAGATAGCAACCCACTAGGATCATCATGCTGTTAAGAACTTAAATAAAATACCACAACAGTTGATGATCAATCCAGCCATAATCAAACAAGCCATAAAAGAAAATAATAGCAAAAGAAGCAAAAAAATAAAAAAAAAGGGCAGGTCTCGGTTTCGAACCCAAGACCCCCTGAATCAAACCCAAGTCCCACTCCACCCTGCTACTACACAAGCACCTGACAGAACACGGTCTGCTATCAGGGTATCATCTCTGCAGGCAGCTATGCTACAGACGAAACAGAAAAGAATCAAAAAAGGGGCTACTCTCTGTGGGATTCGAACCCTGCACCTTATACAACACACACAACAGGGACACGCTGCGAACCAATGGGACAATCAACGGGATCTGATAGAGAGAAGGATGACTACAAGGTAACCTACCCCAGGGACAAGATGCTCAGTTTCTCACAGAGATGCCGACGGTGGCGATCGCCAGCGCAGGCCCGAACGCGTATTGCTGCTCTACGCCAGAGAGGGGATGATCTACGGCGAGCTACTACGCTGCTATAACGTGGGAGAGCCTCTGCTCTGCTCCAACAACTACCGACCACGCCACAGAGACTACACACAACAACCATGGCTACTTCCACTCCGAACAGAGAAGTGCTGGCGAGTGCTAGGGCGATCTACTCGAGGGGAAGGGACAGGAGGAACCTGCTCACCTAGGGGAAGGAAGAGGGGGACGATCGGAAGGGGAAGAAGCCGGATCGGAGGTGTAGAAGACTTGAAGCAACCCTGACGTTGAACCGAGGAAGACGGAAGGAGTACACCCGGACCGAGCCGTAGACGAGGTGCTAGCCGTCGGTGAGGGCACCTCTCCCGTGCCCCTGGACATGACGCCGGCGCCGGAGACGACGGGAGCGCGGCGGTCGTCGGTGGCGTGCTGCTCTCTCTCTGTGCATGCTATCTACATAGACTACCTGCGGGGAAGGAAGAGGGGAAAGAGAGGGTGGCGGCGCAGATGGGGAAGGGGGAAACCCTAGGGCAAGAAAGGCCCGGACGCCGATGCTTTAAGGCCACTGATGGGATGGACGCCGTCATGCCGCGCCTCCCTCCCTCCGCACTTGAGACGGAAAGCATCATGGGGCGTAGACGCCGTCAGAGGAGGAAGGAGTGACGAGCACCTGGGCTGCCGCGTGGGAAGAGAGTAGTTGTGCCACGGGAGGAGAAATGGCCCAAGGCTGGCGACAGAAAGAGAGAAGGACTCTCTGAGGGGTTTTCTATTTTCTAAATAAGCCAGATATGTTGGGGAACGTCGCATGGGAAACAAAAAAATTTCCTACGTGCACGGAGACCTATCATGGTGATGTCCATCTACGAGAGGGGATATTCGATCTACGTACCCTTGTAGACCGCACAACAGAAGCGTTAAGAAACGCGGTTGATGTAGTGGAACGTCCTCACGTCCCTCGATCCGCCCCGCGAACCGTCCCGCGATCAGTCCCACGATCTAGTGCCGAACGGACGGCACCTCGGCGTTCAGCACACGTATAGCTCGACGATGATCTCGGCCTTCTTGATCCAGCAAGAGAGACGGAGAGGTAGATGAGTTCTCCGGCAGCATGACGGCGCTCCGGAGGTTGGTGATGATCTTATCTCACCAGGGCTCCGCCCGAGCTCCGCAGAAACGCGATCTAGAGGTAAAACCGTGGAGATATGTGGTCGGGCTGCCATTGCAAAGTTGTGTCAAATCAGCCCTAAAACCTCCGTATATATAGGGGGAAGAGGGGGAGCCTTTCCTTGGGGTCCAAGGACCCCGAAGGCGTTCGGCAGAGACATGGGGGGCAACCCTCCCCTTCCAAACCGAGTCCAACTAGGTTTGGAAGGAGGAGTCCCTCCCCCTTTTCCCACCTCCTCTTTTTTTTCTTTCTTTTCTCTTTGATTTTCTTCCTATGGCGCATAGGGCCTTCTTGGGCTGTCCCACCAGCCCACTAAGGGCTGGTGCGCCACCCACAAGGCCTATGGGCTTCCCCGGGGTGGGTTGCCCCCCCCCCCCCGTTGAACACCCGGAACCCATTCGTCATTCCCTGTACATTCCCGGTAACTCCAAAAACCTTCCAGTAATCAAATGAGGTCATCCTATATATCAATTTCGTTTCCGGACCATTCCGGAAACCCTCGTGACGTCCGTGATCTCATCCGGGACTCCGAACAACATTCAGTAACCAACCATATAACTCAAATACGCATAAAACAACGTCGAACCTTAAGTGTGCAGACCCTGCAGGTTCGAGAACTATGTAGACATGACCCGGGAGTCTCCTCGGTCAATATCCAATAGCGGGACCTGGATGCCCATATTCGATCCTACATATTCTACGAAGATCTTATTGTTTGAACCTCAGTGCCAAGGATACATATAATCCCGTATGTCATTCCCTTTGTCCTTCGGTATGTTACTTGCCCGAGATTCGATCATCGGTATCCGCATACCTATTTCAATCTCGTTTACCGGCAAGTCTCTTTACTCATTCCGTAATACAACATCCCACAACTTACACTAAGTCACATTGCTTGCAAGGCTTGTGTGTGATGTTGTATTACCGAGTGGGCCCCGAGATACTTCTCCGTCACACGGAGTGACAAATCCCACTCTCGATCCATAGCAACAAAATGACACGATCAACATGCTACGTCTATTAATTTGGGTCTAGTCCATCATGTTATTCTCCTAATGATGTGATCGAGTTATCAAGCAACAACACCTTGTTCATAATCAGAAGACCGTGACTATCTTTGATCAACTAGCTAGCCAACTAGAGGCTTGCTAGGGACAGTGTTTTGTCTATGTATCCACACATGTATATAAGTCTTTATTCAATACAATTATAGCATGGATAATAAACGATTATCTTGATATAGGAATTATAATAATAACTATATTTATTATTTCCTCTAGGGCATAATTCCAACAGTCTCCCACTTGCACTAGAGTCAATAATCTAGCCCTCACATCATCATGCGAATTACATTGTAATAAATCTAACACCCATACAGTTCTGGTGTTGATCATGCTTTCCCCGTGGAAGAGGTTTAGTCAGCGGGTCTGCTACATTCAGATCCATGTGCACTTTGCATATATTTACGTCCTCCCCTTCGACGTAGTCGCGGATGAGGTTGAAGCATCGTTTGATGTGTCTGGACTTCTTGTGAAACCGTGGTTCCTTTGCTAGGGCAATGGCACCCGTGTTGTCACAGAACAAGGTTATTGGATTCAGTGCGCTTGGCACCACTCCAAGATCCATCATGAACTGCTTCATCCAGACACCCTCCTTAGCCGCCTCCGAGGCAGCCATGTACTCCGCTTCACATGTAGAATCTGCTACGACACTCTGCTTGGAACTGCACCAGCTTACCGCACCCCCATTAAGAATAAATATGTATCCGGTCTGCGACTTAGAGTCGTCCGGATCTGTGTCAAAGCTTGCATCAACGTAACCTTTTACGGCGAGCTCTTCGTCACCTCCATACACGAGAAACATCTCCTTAGTCCTTTTCAGGTACTTCAGGATATTCTTGACTGTCGTCCAGTGATCCACTCCTGGATTACTCTGGAACCTACCTGCCATACTTATGGCCAGGCTAACGTCCGGTCTAGTGCAAAGCATTGCATACATGATAGAACCTATGGCTGAAGCATAGGGGACGGTGCTCATATGCTCTATATCCTCATCAGTTGCTGGGCACTGAGTCTTACTCAATCTCGTACCTTGTAAAACTGGCAAGAACCCTTTCTTGGACCGTTCCATTTTGAACCTCTTCAAAACTTTATCAAGGTATGTGCTTTGTGAAAGTCCTATCAGGTGTTTTGATCTATCCATATAGATCTTAATGCCTAGAATGTAAGCAGCTTCTCCTAGGTCCTTCATAGAGAAACTTTTATTCAAGTAATCCTTTATGCTCTCCGAAAACTCTACGTTGTTTCCAATCAGCAATATGTCATCCACATATAATATTAGAAACGCCACATAGCTCCCACTCACTTTCTTGTAAATACAAGATTCTCCAACCACTTGTATAAACCCAAATGCTTTGATCACCTCATCAAAGCGTTTGTTCCAACTTCGAGATGCTTGCACCAGTTCATAAATGGATCGCTGGAGCTTTCACACCTTGTTAGCATTCTTAGGATCGACAAAACCTTCGGGTTGCATCATATACAACTCTTCCTTAAGGAAACCGTTAAGGAACGCCGTTTTGACATCCATCTGCCAGATTTCATAATCGAAAAATGCAGCTATTGCTAACATGATTCTGTCGGACTTAAGCATCGCTACGGGTGAGAATGTATCATCGTAGTCAACTCCTTGAACTTGTGAAAAACCCTTTGCCACAAGTCGAGCTTTATAAACGGTCACATTGCCATCAGCGTCCGTCTTCCTCTTAAAGATCCATTTGTTCTGAATAGCCTTGCGGCCCTCAGGTAGTACTTCCAAAGACCACACTTTGTTCTCATACATGGATCCTATCTCGGACATCATGGCTTCTAGCCATTTGTTGGAATCTAGGCCCACCATTGCTTCTTCATAACTTGTAGGTTCATTGTTGTCTAATAACATGATTGACAAAACGGGATTACCGTACCACTCTAGAGCAGCATGTGGTCTCGTCGACCTGCGTGGTTCGACAGGAACTTGAACCGGAGTTTCATGATCATCATCATTAACTTCCTCCTCAGCCGGCGTCGCAATGACAGAGGTTTCCCCTTGCCCTGCGCCACCATCTAGAGGGATGAGAGGTTCGACAACCTCATCAAGTTCTATCTTCCTCCCACTCAATTCTCTCGAGAGAAACTCCTTCTCGAGAAAAGCTCCGTTTTTAGCAACAAACACTTTGCCCTCGGATTTGAGATAGAAGGTGTACCCAACTGTCTATTTTGGGTAACCTATGAAGATGCACTTTTCCGCTTTGGGTTCCAGCTTTTCAGGCTGAAGCTTTTTGACATAAGCATCACATCCCCAAACTTTAAGAAACGACAACTTTGGCCTTTTGCCATACCACAGTTCGTATGGTGTCGTCTCAAAGGATTTTGATGGTGTCCTATTTAAGGTGAATGCAGCTGTTTCTAATGCATAACCCCAAAATGATAACGGCAAATCGGTAAGAGATATCATAGATCGCACCATCTCTAATAAAGTACGATTACGACGTTTAGACACACCATTACGCTGTGGTGTTCCAGGCGGTGTTAACTGTGAAACAATTCCACATTGTCTTAAGTGAGCACCAAACTCAAAACTCAGATATTCGCCCCCACGATCAGACCGTAGGAACTTGATCTTGTTGTTACGATGATTTTGAACTTCACTCTGAAATTGCTTGAACTTTTCAAATGTTTCATACTTGTGCTTCATTAAGTAGACATAACCATATCTACTTAAATCGTCAGTGAAGGTGAGAAAATAACGATATCCTCCGTGTGCCTCTATGCTCATCGGACCGCACACATCGGTATGTATGATTTCCAACAAGTCACTTGCACGCTCCATTGTTCCGGAGAACGGAGTTTTAGTCATCTTGCCCATGAGGCATGGTTCGCACGTGTCAAGTGAATCAAAGTCAAGTGACTCCAAAAGTCCATCCGCATGGAGTTTCTTCATGCGCTTTATACCAATATGACCTAAGCGGCAGTGCCACCATAATATGTCGCTATCATTGTTAACTCTAACTCTTTTGGTCTCAATGTTATGTATGTGTGTATCACTATCAAGATTCAATATGAACAATCCTCTCACATTGGGTGCATGACCATACAAGATGTTACTCATAGAAATAGAACAACCATTATTGTCTGACTTAAAAGAGTAACCGTCTCGCAATAAACAAGATCCAGATATAATGTTCATGCTCAACGCAGGCACTAAATAACAATGATTCAAGTTCATAACTAATCCTGATGGTAACTGAAGTGAAACTGTGCCGACGGCGATTGCATCAACCTTGGAACCATTTCCTACGCGCATCGTCACTTCATCTTTCGCCAGCCTTCGTCTATTCCGCAGTTCCTATTTCGAGTTGCAAATATGAGCAACGGAACCGGTATCGAATACCCAGGCACTACTACGAGAACCGGTTAAGTACACATCAATAACATGTATATCAAATATATTTGATTTTTCTTTGGCCGCCTTCTTATCAGCCAGATACTTGGGGCAATTGCGCTTCCAGTGACCCATACCCTTGCAATAGTAACACTCTCTTTCAGGCTTAGGTCCAGCTTTGGGTTTCTTCGTCGGATTGGCAACAGGCTTACCGCTCTTCTTTGAATTACACTTCTTGCCTTTGCCGTTTCTCTTGAAACTAGTGGTCTTATTCACCATCAACACTTGATGCTCTTTACGGAGTTCAGACTCTGCGACTTTCAGCATTGCAAACAACTCGCCGGGTGACTTGTTCATCCCTTGCATGTTGTAGTTCAACACAAAGCCTTTACAGCTTGGCGGCAGTGATTGAAGGATTCTGTCAGTGATAGCCTCTTGCGGGAGTTCAATCCCCAGCTCAGCTAGACGGTTTGAGTACCCAGACATTTTGAGCACATGTTCACTGACAGACGAGTTCTCCTCCATCTTGCAAGCATGGAATTTATCGGAGGTCTCATACCTCTCGATCCGGGCGTTCTTCTGAAACATGAACTTCAACTCCTGGAACATTTCAAATGCTCCATGACGCTCAAAGCGACGTTGCAGTCCCGGTTCTAAGCCATACAAGACTACACATTGAACTACTGAGTAGTCCTCCTTACGTGTTAACCAAGCGTTCTTAACATCCTGGTCAGCCGTAGCGGGTGGTTCATCTCCTAGCGCAGCATTAAGGACATAATCCTTCTTCCCAGCTTGTAAGATTAGCTTAAGATTACGACCCCAGTCTACAAAGTTGCTTCCATCATCTTTCAACTTAGCTTTCTCTATGAACGTATTAAAATTCAGGGTGACTGTCGCGTGAGCCATGATCTACAACACAAATATATTCAAAGTGGACTTAGACTATGTTCAAGATAATTAGAGTTTAACCTAATCAAATTACTTGCTAAACTCCCACTCAAAAAGTACATCTCTCTAGTCATTTGAGTGGTTCATGATCCACTTACACTAGCTCAAGTCCGATCATCACGTGAGTTGAGTATAGTTTCAGTGGTAAGCATCCCTATGCTAATCATATCATCTATATGATTCATGATCGACCTTTCGGTCTCATGTGTTCCGAGGCCATGTCTGCACATGCTAGGCTTGTCAAGCTTAACCCGAGTGTTCCGCGTGCGCAACTGTTTTGCACCCGTTGTATGTGAACGTTGAGTCTATCACACCCGATCATCACGTGGTGTCTCGAAACGACGAACTGTAGCAACGGTGTACAGTCGGGGACAACACAATTTCGTCTTGAAATTTAGTGAGAGATCACCTCATAATGCTACCGTCGTTCTAAGCAAAATAAGGTGCATAAAAGGATTAACATCACATGCAATTCATAAGTGACATGATATGGCCATCATCACGTGCTCCTTGATCTCCATCACCAAAGCACCGGAACGATCTTCTTGTCACCGGCGCCACACCATGATCTCCATCAACGTGTCTCCATCGGGGTTGTCATGCTACTCATGCTATTACTACTAAAGCTACATCCCAGCAAAATAGTAAACGCATCAGCAAGCACAAACGTTAGTATAAAGACAACCCTATGGCTCCTGCCGGTTGCCGTACCATCGACGTGCAAGTCGATATTAACTATTACAACATGATCATCTCATACATCCAATATATCATATCACGTCTTTGGCCATATCATATCACAAGCATACCCTCCAAAAACAAGTTAGACGTCCTCTAATTTTGTTGTTGCATGTTTTACGTGGTGACCATGGGTATCTAGTAGGATCGCATCTTACTTACGCAAACACCACAACAGAGATATTTGAGTTGCTATTTAACCTCATGCAAGGACCTCCTCAGTCAAATCCGATTCAACTAAAGTTGGAGAAACTGACACTTGCCAGTCATCTTTGGGCAACGGGGTTACTCGTAGCGATGAAACCAGTCTCTCGTAAGCGTACGAGTAATGTCGGTCCAAGCCGCCTCAATCCAACAATACCGCGGAATCAAGAAAAGACTAAGGAGGGCAGCAAAACACACATCACCGCCCACAAAAACTTTTGTGTTCTAGTCGAGAAGACATCTACACATGAACCTAGCTCAGGATGCCACTGTTGGGGAACGTCGCATGGGAAAAAAAAATATCCTACGCGCACGAAGACCTATCATGGTGATGTCCATCTACGAGAGGGGATATTCGATCTACGTACCCTTGTAGACCGCACAGCAGAAGCGTTAAGAAACGCGGTTGATGTAGTGGAATGTCCTCACGTCCCTCGATCCGCCCCGCGAACCGTCCCGCGATCAGTCCCACGATCTAGTGCCGAACGGACGGTACCTCCGCGTTCAGCACATGTACAGCTCGACGATGATCTCGGCCTTCTTCATCCAGCAAGAGAGACAGAGAGGTAGATGAGTTCTCCGGTAGCATGACGGCGCTCCGGAGGTTGGTGATGATCTTATCTCAGCAGGGCTCCGCCCGAGCTCCGCAGAAACGCGATCTAGAGGTAAAACCGTGGAGATATGTGGTCGGGCTGCCAGGGCAAAGTTGTGTCAAATCAGCCCTAAAACCTCCGTATTTATAGGGGGAAGAGGGGGAGCCTTGCCTTGGGGACCAAGGACCCCCAAGGGGTTCGGCCGAGCCAAGGGGGGCAACCCTCCCCTTCCAAACCGAGTCCAACTAGGTTTGGAAGGAGGAGTCCTTCCCCCTTTTCGCCACCTCCTCTTTTTTTTTCTTTCTTTTCTCTTTGATTTTCTTCCTATGGCGCATAGGGCCTTCTTGGGCTGTCCCACCAGCCCACTAAGGGCTGGTGCGCCACCCCCAAGGCCTATGGGCTTCCCCGGGGTGGGTTGCCCCCCCCCCCGGGTGAACACCCGGAACCCATTCGTCATTCCCGGTACATTCCCGGTAACTCCGAAAACCTTCCGGTAATCAAATGAGGTCATCCTATATATCAATCTTCATTTATGGACCATTCCGGAAACCCTCTTGACGTCCGTGATCTCATCCGGGACTCCAAACAACATTCGGTAACCAACCATATTACTCAAATACGCATAAAAGAACGTCGAACCTTAATTGTGCAGAGCCTGCGGGTTCGAGAACTATGTAGACATGACCCGAGGGACTCCTCGTCAATATCCAATAGCGGGACCTGGATGCCCATATTGGATCCTACATATTCTACGAAGATCTTATCGTTTGAACCTCGGTGCCAAGGATTCATATAATCCCGTATGTCATTCCCTTTGTCCTTCGGTATGTTACTTGCCCGAGATTCGATCGTCAGTATCCGCATACCCATTTCAATCAAGTTTAACGGCAAGTCTCTTTACTCATTCCATAATACAAGATCCCGC
Source organism: Hordeum vulgare subsp. vulgare (assembly GCF_904849725.1). NCBI lineage: Eukaryota > Viridiplantae > Streptophyta > Magnoliopsida > Poales > Poaceae > Hordeum > Hordeum vulgare. The sequence goes on along the minus strand of NC_058520.1, from coordinate 226,582,725 downwards.
AACTTACACTAAGTCACATTGCTTGCAAGGCTTGTGTGTGATGTTGTATTACCGAGTGGGCCCCGAGACACCTCTCCGTCACACGGAGTGACAAATCCCAGTCTCGATACAGACTAACTCAACGAACACCTTTGGAGATACCCGTAGAGCATCTTTATAGTCACCCAGTTACGTTGCGACGTTTCATACACACAAAGCATTCCTCCGGTGTCAGTGAGTTATATGATCTCATGGTCATAGGAACAAATACTTGACACGCAGAAAAACAGTAGCAACAAAATGACACGATCAACATGCCACGTCTATTAGTGTGGGTCTAGTCCATCACGTGATTCTCCTAATGACGTGATCCAGTTATCAAGCAACAACACCTTGTTCATAATCAGAAGACCCTGACTATCTTTGATCAACTGGCTAGCCAACTAGAGGCTTGCTAGGGATAGTGTTTTGTCTATGTATCCACACATGTATATAAGTCTTTATTCAATACAATTATAGCATGGATAATAAACGATTATCTTGATACAGGAATTATAATAATAACTATATTTATTATTGCCTCTAGGGCACAATTCCAACAAGATAAGGATTTAAATCCAAAGCAAAACTGATGGGGAATAAAAATAAACCAAATACCCCCTGGTCATAAGGGAATTATGACCAATTCGAATAAAATAGAAACGAATTATTTGGGGCAACCAAATATTTTCAAAACAGCATTTATTTTATCTGTTTTGGGAATATTTGCACCTTTTGAAACACCTTTTTAAAACAGCATTTCCACATCTCAAAATCACCACAAAATATCCTAAACCATGGGCTTTTTTAAAACAGAGAAGGGGCAAAATAATATTTGAGCTTGAGGTGAAAGAGAGGGAGATGGTTTTGAGACTTTCATGCAAGCAACTTAGATACTACCTTCTACAAACACATCCACTTCATACCTAGCATCATCACCTCATACCATATGTCACTACACCATCACATAATCATCAAAGCACATACACACTCATATTCACAATGCACCAACACAAGACAAGGGCATGAAATGATATGGCATGCATGCATGCAAAGGAAGAGTAAACAAAGTGACATCACATGAAATCATAAGCATCGAACTCTCTCATAACAATGACAAGGTGGACCCACATGGGGAAGGTTCCAAAAAGGTAAAGATACACTCTTGGGGCATTGCAAACTCTCCCACACTACAAAAAGATCTCGCCCCGAGATCTACGCCTGAAAGAACTCCAAAAATTCAGAACGGAGGTGATCCTCGTGTTCCCAAGTACGTGTTCCCAAGTAGCCTCTTTATCGGAATGGTGTGACCACTGCACTTTGAGAAATTTGACAGTGTTGTTGCGGGTCTTGCGCTCAATCGTCTCGAGAACCGCAAATGGATGCTCACGATAATATAGGTCATTCTGAAGGTCGATGTCTTGAAGGATAACAGTGCGCTCGGGGGTCTGGAAACACCTCCGGAGCTGAGAAACATGGAACACATCATGGATATTTGCAAAGTTTGACATGAGCTCAAGCTGGTACGCAAGGTCGCCTGTCTTGCCAACAACTCTGAACGGGCCCACGAAACGAGGCACAAACTTGCCTTTGATGCCAAAGCGCTGCATACCCTTCATATGCGACACCTTGAGATAGACGAAGTCATCAAGCTCATAAGACATGTCACGATGCTTGCTATCATAATAGCTCTTCTGACGGGACTGAGCTGCTCTCAGGATGTCGCAGATGACCCGACACATCTTCTCAGCTTCTTCTATCAAGTCATTCCCAAGGATCTGACGCTCGCAAGTCTCGGACCAGTTGAGCAGGGTACGACACTTCCTTCCATAGAGAATTTCAAATGAAGCCTTGCTAGAACTAGCTTGATAACTGTTGTTATACGAAAACACCGCAAAAGGCAGACAATCCTCCCACTTCATGCCAAAAGAGATAACACAGGCTCTCAGCATATCCTCAAGAACTTGATTGACTCGCTCCACTTGACCACGAGTCTGAGGATGAAAAGTTGTGCTGGAACGGATCTTCGTGCCCATCGCAGACTGAAAAAAGTCCCAGAACTTGGAAGTGAAGATACTTCCACGATCCAAAGAGATCATTATAGGCACGCCGTGCGAACACACAATCCTGGAAGTGTACAACTCTGCAAGCTGAGCTGCCGAAATGGATTCCTTGACTTGAAGAAAATGAGCCACTTTACTCAACTTGTCGATGACAACGAAGATGGCATCATTACCCTTCTTGGACTTCGGAAACCCGTGACGAAATCCATCTCAATATGATCGAACTTCCACTCGGGAATGCGCAAAGGATGCAAAAGACCTGCTCGATGTTGATGCTCTGCTTTCACCCTTCGACATACATCACATTCATTTTACGAACTAAGCATTCTCACGCTTCATACGAGTCCACCAGAAGGTCTGCTTCAAGTCCTTATACATCTTGGAGCTTCCAGGATGAATCGAGAGGAGAGAGTTATGAGCTTCGTCCATGATTACCTTTCTGAGATCACCTTTCAGAACGACAAGACGATCCTCAAAGAACAACGTGTCTCTGGCATCAACACTGAAGCACTTATACTTGGGAAGACCCTTTGCCACGACAATCTTGACTTTCTTCACCATTGCATCAAGAAGTTGTGCTGCTCGGACCTGATCTTCCAAGTCAGGAGAGATCTGAAGGTTTGCAAGAAATCCCTGAGGTACTAACTGAAGGTTGAGCTTCCTGAAAGACTCACAAAGGTTAGGCTGGAGAGGTTTCAGAATAAGACTGTTGCAGTACGCCTTCCTGCTCAAGGCATCGGCCACGACATTAGCTTTGCCTGGCGTGTACTCAACACTCAGATTAAAATCTTGGAGCATTTCCACCCAACGAGTTGGCCGAAGATTCAGGTTAGGCTGAGTGAAGATGTACTTGAGACTCTTGTGATTGGTGAAAGATTCAACCTTACGTTCCAACAAGAGGTGTCTCCAAGTCATCCAAGCGTGTACCACAGCTGCTAGCTCAAGATCATGCACAGGATAGTTCTTCTCCGCTGGCTTCAACTGCCTGGAGGTATAAGCAACCACTTTCTTCTCTTGCATCAGAATGCACCTGGTACGGCTTGGAATCATCTGGAGGAACCAAGACTGGAGTGGAGGTGAGCTTCTCTTTGAGTGTGTCGAAGTCCAACTGACACTCTGGAGACCAAGCATACTCCACACCTTTCTGAAGAGGACTTGAGAGCGGCTTAGCAATCTTGGAGAAGTTCTCAACGAACCTTCTGCAATAGCTTGCGAGCCCGAGAAAGCTTCGATGCTGCTTCACATTCTGCGGAGGCTCCCATTCAATAATGGCCTGCACCTTGGACGGATCAACTTTAATGCCCTCGGCAGAGATAATGTGCCCAAGATAGACAACTTCTTTCAGCCATAACTCACACTTGGAAAACTAGGCATACAATTTGTACTCTCTCAGCTTATAAGCACCAATCTGAGATGTTCTTCATGTTCTTCCTCAGTTTCAGAAAAGACCAGAATATCGTCGAGATAGAGCAAGACGAAGTCATTCTTGAACGGAGAGAATATGTAGTTCATCAATCGATAGAATGTGGGCGGAGCATTTGCCAGACCAAAAGACATGACCGTATACTCATGCGAGCCAAAACTAGTCCTGAAAGCAGTCTTCGAAATATGTTCTTCGCGAATGCGAATTTGATGATAGCCCATTCTGAGATCGAGCTTGGAGAAGATCTTAGCCCCTTTCAACTGTTCGAACAACTCAGTTATGTTCGGAAGTGGATATTTGTTCCTGATTGTCTTCTTGTTCAATGGACGGTAATCGACACACAGCCGGTCCGTGCCATCCTTCTTCTTGACAAATAGAACACCACAACCCCACGGAGACGAGCTCGGTCTGATCAGACCCAAATGCTCCTGCTCATCGAGTTGCCTCTTAAGTTCCTTCAATTCTTCTGGATCCAATTTGTATGGCCGTTTGCACACCGGCTCAGTACCTGGCTCAAGCTCAATCACAAATTGAACTTCTCGGTGTGGAGGCATGCCTGGCAGCTCTTTTGGAAACACATCTTCATATTCACAGACCACTAGGACTTGCGAAATAGGATTAATCTCACCCTTTTCATTCAAAGAGAACAGACGGATTGTATCATCGCGCGCCGCAAATATAATCACGTCCTCGGAAGAGTGGGTAAGTTTCACTTCTTTAGCTTCACAATCAATCGATTCCTTGTTCATGGCCAGCCAGTCCATACCAAGGATCAAGTCAATGTCAGAATTGCCCAAGACATACGGAGAAGCCAGAAAAGAATGATGGCCTATCTTGACAGAAGCATCCAGAATGAACAACTGAGAGCTCATCCGCATACCCGGAGACACAACTTGCAATGACTTGGGAAGAAACTCGGTCGCAATATTATTACGAGATGCAAAGGGATATGACATGAAAGAATGCGATGCCCAGAATCGAACAACACTTTAGCAGGAATATCATTAATGAGAAGGTTACCCATGATCACATGTGACGAGTTTTCTGCCTCAGCTGCATTCACCATGTTGACTCGAGCTGACCTGGAGTTGAACTTGACAAGAGCATTGCTTGGATGTTTTCCTGGAGGAGGAGGCGGCAGACGGAGCTGAGAAGTGCACTTGTTGGCATAATGACCCTTCTGCCCACACTTGTGACAAGTAACCTTTGCTGGCAGCCGGTACTGAGTCTGAGGAGGCCCTTGCTTCTGATGCTGGAATCTCTACTGAAAGACTGGGTTGGGAGGGTGGGAAGAACCACGACCACCAGCATGCTTGAGCTGCTGCAAGTGCCGAGGAGGAGGAGACACCCAAAACTTCTTATGCTTCTGAACCACTTGAGTAGAGGAAGAGGAGCTGGAATCTCTGAAGCGCTTCTTAGAATTCTCCACTCTAAGCAAGGCGACCTCTGCCCTGAGAGCCAAGTTGTAGAACTTGTCGAACTCTTCAGGATCGTGCAAAGCAAGAGCTAACTTCAAATCTTCTTTCAAGCCACCTCTGAACTGATAAATCTTGCTCTTCTGATCAGGGATATCCTGCACGGCGTATCGGGCTAGCTCGTGGAACTCAACGTTGTACTTGTACATGGAATTACCACCCTGCTTCAAGCGCCTGAACTTCTCACGCATTTCCTCCATGAAGCTGGAAGGAATGTAGTGGGATTTGAAGTCACGGAAGAACTCATCCCAAGTGATCACTCTAGCGCCTCTAGAATCCTTCAACTGTTTCCACTAGATAGATACTTGCCCCTTCAGCTGGAAAGTTGCAAATTTGACAATATCCTCAGGATGAACACTGCTACACTCGAAATGCTTGTTCATGTCGTGGATCCAATCCTCACCATCAAATGGCTTGTCACAGGAAGTGAAAGTCTTTGGTTGATTCGACAGGAACTGACTCAGATTAGCAAACTGATTGCCACCATGCTGGAAATTGCCTTGCTGCTGATTAACCATCTCTTGCAACAACTGTAGGAACATCTGGGTGATTATTCCCTATGCATATTATTATTAAGTGATTAGCAAACTAACACCAATGTTGGCTCCTGCCGGACAAGTCTTATCACTACGCGATTTATCAAGGGGGTCCCCATAACAACCCCGAACGTGTTAGGAGCGATCAATATGGAATCAAACACCGGTAGCCGGTAACTATGGCGGCAATATCGGAACAAAACACCCAGCAAAAGGCTAGGCCTTCTGTTATTTACCAAGTATATACGTGCATTAATTAAATAACATATTTAGTATAATGATATCAACTCATGTTATCACATGAGACAAAGCACCTGCAACTAGCAACGCTAACATTAGTAGCTGAGCAAAGCCTACTTAGCCTATTTATCAAGGGATAAGTGTTTGGGTTTCATGGCAATTCAGGACACAATTATTTCAGTGGTAGGCAGCGAGCATATGACAAAGGAAACGTAATCTAGCATAACAAGTCTAGAGATGGAATCAGGGTCATATCATCTTGCCTGTGATATCCTCAGCTTGGAACTGCTCTTTTTCGTCCTGCACGTACTCTCCCGAATCCACGTACTCGTTCTCTGATCCTGGTGCTACCCAACATAAAAATAGCATCCAATGAACAACAGCACCTCAAAATGCAACAAGCACATGATGCATGAGATGAATATGAGCATGCATCCCTATTATACTCACTAGCACAAGCATGAGAAGTAAATACATGTCCCTTGATAGAATAGCACCCTAAGCTATGTTGACATGATAAGATGCGTCACGTGAAACCGATGCAAAAGCATATAAAGAACATTGCAAACGGAACTACGGCTCAACGAGAAACATCGAAACAAGAAATGAAGTCCGACGTGTCAAATACATCATAACACACTCAAATGGCATAACTCTGGTATTTCCAGGTTGCCAAGACATAAACCAAACCATCACGGATGGGGTGGTGCAAGGAATAACACGACACCGTCATCTATGCACTCACAAGCATGAAAACATCAAAACTATACAATCTGCCATAAACAGCATCATAGCCTTTTGAGGGCTACATTCAAAGCACATACAACCACCCAAATGTGCCAAATAAGATATGTGGCAGGAGCTATCCAAGAGTACTACAAGCACAAGCAAAAAATATAGTGCAAAGGAGTTTGACACAGAAAGTTACACAACTGCTAACTTGGACAAAAACATCAGTTTTCAGGGACTTAGTGAAAATTCCAGATTCTCACTATCTGTTTATGCTTTGAAGCATTTTGACAGCACCCAAAACAATACCTACAGGACTCCAAATGGAATGAAAATTTACAGAGAGTTAGATAAACATAAAAGCTACAACTTCCCAGTTGAAAGCTAAGGCTGAATCACAACACATGGACCTGCACAAGCTCATCAACAAGAGAAGAAAATAAAAAACAGATTCTCACACTTAGTGAAATCATAGATTTTCACTAATCTGGAATTTCAGCTACATGCCTACTTTGACTAAGCACCACTTGCACATATGAATTCCTAAGCATGAAACAAAACCAATATGTGGTAGAGGGGGTCACCCTCTATTGCCACATCGAAGAATCAAACTCTTGTGCACACCACATCTCATGGAACCAAGCTCCAAGCATAGAACAAATCTGAAATATGTCATCTCCAGAAAATGTTCCAATGGCAAAACTGACTTCACCAATGGATTCCTGGGATGATTATACCCCAAAAACATATATAAAACCTATGCACTTGTATAGAACAAATGGGCACAAACTATAAAATAAAAACTACATGGAATCATATCTAGTGAATAGTGCATCATCACATGTGCTCTAGGCCAGAGAGCAAATGCACTCTAACAAGCAAATGCACTCTAACAACACTACATTGGTGCACATGATGGGTATACCTCATGCTCATGTGCCTTAGCACAACACCTCACACCACACACATCAAGCACATGCATGAAACACCTACACTTGCTAGTATCACCACCACTAACTACACACACATCATCCACTCTACTCCTACACACACAAGTTATGTGAGAGCCCGAGACCGACGTTCCAGAAGCTTCCCCTTTTCTTTCCGTTTTCGTCGTGTGGGTATTTTCAGTTGCCGCATCATCATCGCATCATGCGCATCATCTGCATTGCATCGGCATCTCCGTTGCCGCCAGTTTTCAAAACTTGCATTCGTTAGTAGTCGCCGGTTCTCGTCGTTGTTTGTTCTGAGCCCGACCGCACACGCACGCGCCCGCGGCAACGTCGAAACCCTGTTTTTAAAGTGCGTTTAAAACTTTCTCTGATCGGGTTGAGATTTGACGTGCGGTCGTGTTTAGTTATAGCTAGGCCGCCTGTCGAATTTCGTCGCGATCGGAGACCGTCTGGTACCCGAACGGTCGACCGTAGCGGCACCGTATTCGGGCTACCGTCGGACGTCTGTCGGTGTTTTAAAACTCGTGCCGCGCCGCTCGCTCTCCCTCTCGTCTCCGGATGTCTACACAACCCGGCCACGTAGCACGCCCCACGTTCGGAATCGTCCGAATCCGACCCCGCGGTTGGATCCGGATCGCGAATCCGGTTAACCGAGCCCCCCGTTTTTCTATATATAGACCCTCTTATTATTTTAGGATAGCTACCTCTCTCCTCCTCGTTTTCCACGCAGCCCAAACCTAACCCTAGCCGCCGCCCCACCTCTCTCTCCCCTGCCGCCGCCGGGCCCGCGAAGCCCATCCGGGGCCCGCCCGAGCCCGAACCGCCGTCGCCACGCAGCCGCCGCCACCCCGTTCTCGTCCCTGCGCCGCGCCTCCCATGGCCGCCGTGTCCTCCGGTCGCCGCCTGTGCTCGCCGCCCTTGGCCGAGCCGTGCTACCGGAGCCGCGACAGCCAGCGGCGGGGTCCCACGTCTCCCCCGCAGCTCGCTCGAGCCCTCGCTGCGCCGCCGCCGGCAGCCGCGCGCCATGGCCTCGAAGCTCGTGTACTCGCCGCCCAGTGCCCTCTGGCGCCCGGATCCAGTGGATCTCGGCCGGATCCGGCCTCCCTTGCACTCGTCGTCGGGTTCGTGACCGCCGCCGCCGCCGCTCCTCGACCTCCCTCGCCCCGACGTGCCCGTCGCTGTCAGGTGCGCCGCCAGCAGCTCCAGGTCGGGAGACGAGGAGCGTCGCCCCGCCCCTCGCAGCGCCCCCCTGGCAGGCCTCCTCCCGTTTGGGCCTTTCCCCGCTGCGGCCTGCAGCTGCGTCGCCCCCGGCCCAGTACGGCAGCCCGAGCCGACCGCTGGCCTCGCTAGCCGCTGGGCTGCCTCAGCGCCGCCTCGGCCCACTTGGCCCACCTCCTCGCCTCGGCCAGGCCGGCCCCGAGGCCACCGAGGTGAGCTTAACCCCCGCCAGTGCGTTTTTATTTATCTAAGCGCTTGCTCTGTTAGGCCCATGAACGAATTGGGCCCGTAGCATATTTTAGTATTTTTCCAAAGATTTGTTATTCCAGAAGATTGCTAGTTTTTTTAAACGTCCGTAGTTTCTAAACCGTAAGTCGGAACGATGCGTGTTATATATCGTTTTGGGGTAGCTTCGCGAGTAGAACACGTTTATCCAACATGCATATTTATTTAACGCTGTTTAGAGTGCCTAATGCCTCGTTTTACGTGCTGTTAAACTAGGTTCCGATCCGTAGTTATTTTTCGCGCGTGTCCGGACTGCCCGTATGCCATAGATTTAATGTCCATGTTTTAGGGACCATATTTCTACGTATTTTAGAGCGGTCACTCGTATTTTTCCGTGTAGGGTTTTGCCGGTAGTTTATTTTCCCGTTTAGAGGTATTATCTCGTTTTATTGTGTAGCGTTATTTTGCTTTGCAAACCCCACTTATTTTATATGTTTTCGGGGTAGAAAAATCCCATGGATTTTTCTGTGCAATTAGTTTCAGCTTTTGATGAAGTTAGTTCGCGAGATATTTTATCGTGGTGCCCTTTTGTTTAATTCGTAGGATTTATTCCGTGCCTCGTTTGAATTAGTTGTCAACTGGAGAGTTGATCTTGGGTGTTTTGTTTAGCCCCTGGTATTTTTAGTTGCAATAGAAATGCATGTTTAGGTGTTGTTTGACTGCCCTCAAGTTGCTTGAATAGTGCTGTTTTAGAGGAGCTGAAATATTTCTAAGTCTGGATTCTGTTATTATTTTGTTGCTGTTTTATTTTGCTTATAGCTTGTGATCTGTAGCTCTTTTGGGGTTGGTCCAATGGAGTTAATTGTTCCCCTTATGTTTCTCTAGCATGCTGTTAAGTTTCATGCCATTTGGAGTCCTGTAGCTATAGGTTTTTCTGCTGTCTATATTGCTTCAGGCTGAAAACTGCACTTTGACGAGGTGTTATTTTCACTAAGTCTAAAATAGTGCGAGAGATGCCATTTTGTGTCTTCTTTTCCTAGTGCTCCTTGCTGTCATGCTAGCAGTTGTTAGTTGTTTGTAGTAGTGCGTCTTGCCCTCTTTCATGCCATGCCTTGCTTGAGCTTATCGGAGTTTGGTAGCCGAAGTTGTGAGGCGTAGAAAGTGCTATGTGGCTGTTTTTGGCAGATTGTAGTGATTTTCTTGTTTTGCTCGTAGATGTTGAACTGTAGCTCCGATTTGATCGTGTCCTACATGAAACTTTCTTAGAATCTCATGTAGTTTCATTTTCTCTTGCTGGTTGTTTGTTTTGAAGTGCTCGTAGCCGCCGTTGCACACATTTTGCATTCATGCCATCATATCTTGCGGTGCTTGTATCTTTGGATCCGTAGCTCCGTTGGAGATGTTCTTTACGTGTAGATTGCTTGCCTTGATGCATAGAATCACGTGAACCTATTTGTTTTGCTGTTTAACAACCAATTATATGCATTAGATCAGATCTGGACAGAATTGTAAATTAACATGTGAGGTCGTCTCGGAGATGCTATAGGACATTTTCGACCTCATTTAAAATGTCTAGGTAGGTAGTTTAATTCCCGCTTCACCTCTTGCATGTTTAACAACATTAACATTGCCGTGTAAATAACCGGGAGTGAACTAAATAATTAACGTGGAGTTTCGTCAATATGGAACTCGTGCATATTGAACTTCACTTAATGTGTAGTGTTTGATTGTGTGAATTGTCATGCCGTGACTTGCATGTATTCAGTAGCTCATGCATCATACGTGTTGTGCATCGTGTGGTGTATATCGTGTGTTGATTGTGTTTCCGGTTTGCTTCGTCTCGATAGAGTTCCGCAGCGTGCCAGATTGTGAGGACCCGTTCGACTACGTCGGTTCGTCTGCTTCACGGAGGCATTCTTCTTCCAAGCGGGATCTCAGGCAAGATGACCATTTCCCCAAATACCATTACTATCATTGCCATGCTAGTGTTATCGCCTCTATCGATTATGTCTCGTTGCCTACCACCTGTAAACGTCAGCCTCTCAACTATGCCATGTTAACCCACAACCTGTTCAACCTAGCAAACCACTGATTGGCTATGTTACTGCTTGCTTAACCCTGTTGATAGCGTTGCTAGTTGCAGGTGCAGTTGCTTCCATGTGAAACATGGGTTCCTTGTCATATCACCATATTAATACTATTTAATTTAATGGACCTATATACTTGGTAAAAGGTGGAAGGCTCGGCCTTTCTAGCCTGGTGTTTTGTTCCACCTTTGCCCCCTTAGTTTCGGCTACCGTTGTTATGTTCCATAAATGAGCGCTCCTAACACGATCGGGGTTGTTATGGGGACCCCCTTGATAATTCGTTTTAGATTAAAGCTGGTCTGGCAAGGCCCAACATTGGTACTACATTTGCCTAATCACCTAATAAAATTGCATAGGGACTTTCCGGACCCCGAGGATAATTTAATCAACCCCCGGGCCAGTGCTCGTCATGAGTGTTGGTCCAAAACAGAGCAGCTTATTAACGCTACCCGGGGCAACTCGGCGTTTGGCGTGGTAACCATCGCTCATCCGTCGTGTCCTGAGAACGAGGTACGCGACTCCTATCGGGATCGTCGACACGTCGGGCGGCCTTGCTGGATTAGTTTTACCTTTGACGAGATATCTTGTGCATCGGGATTCCGGTGATGCTTTGGGTAATCTCAGAGTTGAGGTTTTCCACTAGGGAATCCGACGAGATCGCGAGCTTCGTGATCGAGGATTTCTATGCGGCTTGTGGTAATTTGTGATGGACTAGTTGGAGCACCCCTGCAGCGTTAAATCTTTCGGAAAGCCGTGCCCGCGGTTATGTGGCAACGTGGAAACTTTGTTTAACACTGGTTCTAGATAACTTGAAGTTAACGTAAATAAAACTTGCCAACTGTGTGCGTAACCGTGATTGTCTCTTTCGTGAGCCCCTGCTCCGATCGAGGACACGGTGGGGTTATGTCTGACGTAGGTAGGTGTTCAGGATCATTCATTTGGTCATCTGTAGTTCACGTCCGCTATGCGTAGATCTTCCCCCTCTTACTTCTTGTACTCGTAAGTTAGCCACCACATATATGCTTAGTCGCTGCTGCAACCTCACCACTTAACCATACCTCACCCATTAAGCTTTGCTAGTCTTGATACCTTTGGAAATGAGATTGCTGAGTCCCCTGTGGCTCACAGATTACTACAACACCAGTTGCAGGTACAGGTAAAGATTACTTGACGCGAGCGCGTTGATTGTTCATTTGGAGTTGCTTCTTCTTCTTCTTCTTCTTCGATCTAGGATGGGTTCCAGGCCGGCAGCCTGGGATAGCAAGGATGGACGTCGTTCTTCTTTTGTCGTTTGTTTTTCGTCCGTAGTCGGACCCTGCTCTTACTATTGATGATTATGTAATGTACTGATGTGACTCTGATGTAGCTTGTGGCGAGTGTAAGCCAATTCTATATATCTCTTCTTTTCAGTACATGTACTTGTAACGATATCCATTCTTGCGACACGACGAGATGCGCTTCTATCCCTGACGAGGCCCTCGTGGCAAATTGAGGATAGGGTCGCATCTTGGGCGTGACAAGTTGGTATCAGAGCAAGGACCGACCTAGGAGCCCCCTTGATTGATCGAACTTGGACGAGTCGAGTCTAGTGAAAAATTATTTGAGTCTTAGTTATATATCGAGAGTAGGATTCTTTTTTCTCCTCTTCTATGCTCTGGTGAGGAATCTTGACGTAATAATTTACTCTACTCCTCTTCTCACTCAAAATTTTAGGATCACGCGGATATTCTTGGAATCTATATGATGCCGATGTGACGGAGTTCTGTCTTGGTGCTCCTGTCTGACTTGATCTTCTTCCGGGGAGTTGAGCTCCAGGGGATTCTTGAGCACATCGTTATCATTCAGATTTCTTAGTATCTCAGGACGAAGGATGTTCGTAATTGCTTCAATACTAGTAGTGGCGAGATAACCCCGATGTCCCCAGTACTGGTGCAGATTGTTCGGGGGTACTGCCATACTTTGTATCGTTGTGGTCACGAGGGTCTGCTGTAGATGAAGGTCCGAGATTCTGGTTGTGTGTTGACGGATGTGATACAAGTGACGGTTTAGTATAGGAGTTGTGTGATATTACTCCTTGTATCCGTGTACGAGATTGCATGACCAGATATTTCGGGAATTCATAGGTGGGAATTCAAGTAGTTGCTTATAGGACAATCTTCCAACAAATGCACGATGTTAGGTTGGGGTTCGACATCTAGTGGATTCGTTTGTTCACGGTCGACTTACAGCGGTACAAGTTGTGTCTTAAAGAGTCCTTGTAGCTTGCTACGACTCGGGGACGCTTCGTATGTCAGGTGCACTGCCTTGCACTTGGTGGCTACTGTAAATCGTGCCCGTGCGATCCTGTCCACGAAAATATCGTACGGAAATCTTTCTCATGAGTTTGTTCTGGCTAATTGCAAGCCGCATCCTTGTTTTGTTGAATGTGGTAATTCAGTTGCTTCGATGTCAAGTGGTGATTTCAGATCTTTCCTAATATGTGTTCCCATATTTTTTATGGAGAATGCAAACCCTTCTGCTTAATCAATTCTCTTGTTAATTCTTGTCAACCGGAGTCGTCATATTAATTCTTTTTCAACCGATGTGATTCTCTAGGAATTCTATCCTCTCCAATTGTTGCAGATCATTCTCTCAATTCTTTCCGGAGTTCTCCCATTTGTCCCAAGTTGTCTTTGTTTTTCCCCACCCTCCCGCCCTTTTCTCAGTGATTCAATTTCCATCCAAGAGTTTCTTTTCATTGTGCTTCCGCTATGTATTCTTTTCTCTTTTATCCGGTGATTCGTTGTGAAGATTCTCAGGAGCTTCGTGTTCATCTTTGTTCAATCTTGTTATCTTTCCGGTGAAGTTAATTCAGTTGTCGGTGTTCATCATATCCTAATTATCCTTGTAATTCTTTTTCATGTTGGAGATTCTTTCATGCTATCTTGGTTATTCATTCCTCTCTTTTCATCCGGAGTGCTGAAGATATCTCTGAGTTTCGAGTTTTTATTCTTTTAATTATTTCGAGGTGCTCAGCCTCATCGAGTCCTCTTCTTACCGGTGCAATATCAATCTTTCTAGCAATCTTTTCTAACGGTGATTTTTCTTTGAGTGGGCCCGTAACCCACAGGTTCTTTCCCATGATCTTTCCTGGCTCTTTTAATCGTTTCCCAGAGATCATTAATTCTTTTCAACTATGACGTAAGTATGAATTTTCATCAGTCATATCCCTTCTTCAAGGTCTATTTGAATTAATTATCTTATTTGGCTCAACCTTTCATTATTCTTTATTCTGGAGTGTCTCAGCTATTCGTGGGTTGTTTCTCGTCATCATTCTCAATCTTGCTTCATTCTTGTGAAGATTATCATCTCAGCTTCGTGTTTTCCTCGCAATTGTTTCTATCATGAGTAATCCCTTTCGTGCTATCCGGTGCTTCTCTGAGTTGTTTTTATTTCTCGTTCCTCCGAAGGCCATCATTTGAGAAGATTCTTCGTTCTCAGCTTTCAGCTTTCATCCTCAATTCTTCTCCATTGTTGTCTCTTCGTTCGTCTCTCGATTATCCGGTGCCTTGTTCAAGTTTTCTGTTAGGTGGATCATGATCTCTTCATTCTCGCGTATCACCATTAATTCGTGGTGTTTCCATTCATTTGTGAATTCTCACCGGTGCGTTCTTCAATTTTGGCCTCAAGTGGTGCTTATCTCTATGCCTCTTCAAGATTCATTTTCTAGAGGAATAAGTGGTATGCTAAATCCGTTGCTTGTCATCAATTAAACTTGATGAAGGATGAGCATAACATAATTCTTATTCTTGTTCTTTCTTCTTCCAAGAGATTTCAATTCTTCTTCCGGAGTGGCTCTTGATATCAACTCCTTTTCTCTAGTGTTCTTATCTTTCTTTTCCGGAGTTCTAAGTTCTTTGAAGTATCTCCTTGTGAGGCTTCATCTAAATCTTGGCAAGGCCATAATCTTATTCATTTCTACATTGATATCTTTGCATCATTCTTTTGTATACGGAGGTCCTTCACGGTGGTTCATCAAGGTTTCAATTCATTCTCAAAGTGTTCTTCAAGATTTTGTTGCAGAACCTCAAGTATCCGTTCTCTTGCATTTCTAAGTGCATTTGTTCTTCCTTTATCCTTTGATGTGGTATTATAGCCTTCTTGTTAGTGTAGGAGACTTGAAGAGTTTTCCTTTCAAGAATGAGATAATTAAATCCACCAATTCTACGATCATGAGATATTTTGAACCCATGATTTCTTCATTGAGCTATCTTGGTTTGGATTTCACCTAAAGCTTTTCCTATGGATTATGCTATCATGGTGCTTGTCATTAATCCCAGCTCTCAATGTATCCTCTCGGTGTAAGAAGTTTTCATATCTTTGCTCTCATCTATCCTTGGTTCTTGTAGTGGTTGGTTGTCACCTCATATTTGTTGAGATGATTTCCATAAACCCACTACTGTCTGTTCTTTTCGTTGTTGTTTTTCCAACAACTTCGTCCAATTCTTCTTGCAAGGATGCTTGTCAAGTTCAATTGAGATGGTAGTTGTCATTCTTTTCTTCATTCTATTCTTCCGCTTGAGCTAGTTCATATTCTCTTCTTCCGGAGGCATTGTGGTATTGCTCTTTGGGTCTATTATGTTGTTCTATCAAGATCATGGTGTTCTCTTGCTCTATTTACTTGTTTGTGGTGAATATTGTCTATTTCTTCCACCTTTTCGAATTTTTGTCCCTTTTCCTACCGAAGTGCTGCCGAAATTTTCCGTGAATTCTTCCTTCTTTCTAATTTCATTCTCATCTCTTTCAAACCTTCAAGGATCGTTGGTTTCACTCATTTGCCAAAGAAGCGACTAAGTTTTACCTCTTGCTTTCTCATCCTCTCCCCCTTTCATTCTTGGATCTTGGGGCGAGATCCTCTTGTAGTGTAGGAGTGTTGTGACAGCCCGAGACCGACGTTCCAGAAGCTTCCCCTTTTCTTTCCGTTTTCGTCGTGTGGGTATTTTCAGTTGCCGCATCATCATCGCATCATGCGCATCATCTGCATTGCATCGGCATCTCCGTTGCCGCCAGTTTTCAAAACTTGCATTCGTTAGTAGTCGCCGGTTCTCGTCGTTGTTTGTTCTGAGCCCGACCGCACACGCACGCGCCCGCGGCAACGTCGAAACCCTGTTTTTAAAGTGCGTTTAAAATTTTCTCTGATCGGGTGGAGATTTGACGTGCGGTCGTGTTTAGTTATAGCTAGGCCGCCTGTCGAATTTCGTCGCGATCGGAGACCGTCTGGTACCCGAACGGTCGACCTTAGCGGCACCGTATTCGGGCTACCGTCGGACGTCTGTCGGTGTTTTAAAACTCGTGCCGCGCCGCCTGCTCTCCCTCTCGTCTCCGGATGTCTACACAACACGACCACGTAGCACGCCCCGCGTTCGGAATAGTCCGAATCCGACCCCGCGGTTGGATCCGGATCGCGAGTCCGGTTAACCGAGCCCCCCGTTTGTCTATATATAGACCCTCTTATTATTTTAGGACAGCTACCTCTCTCCTCCTCGTTTTCCGCGCAGCCCAAAACCTAACCCTAGCCGCCGCCCCACCTCTCTCTCCCCTGCCGCCGCCGCCGGGCCCCCGAAGCCCATCCGGGGCCCGCCCAAGCCCGAACCACCGTCGCCACGCAGCCGCCGCCGCCCCGTTCTCGTCCCTGCGCCGCGCCTCCCATGGCCGCCGTGTCCTCCGGTCGCCGCCTGTGCTCGCCGCCCTTGGCCGAGCCGTGCTACCGGAGCCGCGACAGCCAGCGGCCGGGTCCCGCGTCTCCCCCGCAGCTCGCTCGAGCCCTCGCTGCGCCGTCGCCGGCAGCCGCGCGCCATGGCCTCGAAGCTCGTGTGCTCGCCGCCCAGTGCCCTCTGGCGCCCGGATCCGGTGGATCCCGGCCGGATCCGGCCTCCCTTGCACTCGTCGTCGGGTTCGTGACCGCCGCCGCCGCCGCTCCTCGACCTCCCTCGCCCCGACATGCCCGTCGCTGTCAGGTGCGCCGCCAGCAGCTCCAGGTCGGGAGACGAGGAGCGTCGCCCCGCCCCTCGCAGCGCCCCCCTGGCGGTCCTCCTCCCATCTGGGCCTTTCCCTGCTGCGGCCTGCAGCTGCGTCGCCCCGGCCCAGTACGGCAGCCCGAGCCGACCGCTGGCCTCGCTAGCCGCTGGGCTGCCTCAGCGCCGCCGCGGCCCACTTGGCCCACCTCCTCGCCTCGGCCAGGCCGGCCCCGAGGCCACCGAGGTGAGCTTAACCCCCGCCAGTGCGTTTTTATTTATCTAAGCGCTTGCTCTGTTAGGCCCATGAACGAATTAGGCCCGTACCATATTTTAGTATTTTTCCAAAGATTTGTTATTCAAGAAGATTGCTAGTTTTTTTTAAACGTCCGTAGTTTCTAAACCGTAAGTCGGAACGACGCGTGTTATATATCGTTTTGGGGTAGCTTCGCGAGTAGAACACGTTTATCCAACATGCATATTTATTTAACGCTGTTTAGAGTGCCTAATGCCTCGTTTTACGTGCTGTTAAACTAGGTTCCGATCCGTAGTTATTTTTCGCGCGTGTCCGGACTGCCCGTATGCCATAGATTTAATGTCCATGTTTTAGGGACCATATTTCTATGTATTTTAGAGCGGTCACTCGTATTTTTCCATGTAGGGTTTTGCCGGTAGTTTATTTTCCCGTTTAGAGGTATTATCTCGCTTTATTGTGTAGCGTTATTTTGTTTTGCAAACCCAACTTATTTTATATGTTTTCGGGGTAGAAAAATCCCATGGATTTTTCTGTGCAATTAGTTTCAGCTTTTAATGAAGTTAGTTCGCGAGATATTTTATCGTGGTTCCCTTTTGTTTAATTCGTAGGATTTATTCCGTGCCTCGTTTGAATTAGTTGTCAACTGGAGAGTTGATCTTGGGTGTTTTGGTTAGCCCCTGGTATTTTTAGTTGCAATAGAAATGCATGTTTAGGTGTTGTTTGACTGCCCTCAAGTTGCTTGAATAGTGCTGTTTTAGAGGAGCTGAAATATTTCTAAGTTTGGATTCTGTTATTATTTTGTTGCTGTTTTATTTTGCTTCTAGCTTGTGATCTGTAGCTCTTTTGGGGTTGGTCCAATGGAGTTAATTGTTCCCCTTATGTTTCTCTAGCATGCTGTTAAGTTTCATGCCATTTGGAGTCCTGTAGCTATAGGTTTTGCTGCTGTCTATATTGCTTCAGGCTGAAAACTGCACTTTGACGAGGTGTTATTTTCACTAAGTCTGAAATAGTGCGAGAGATGCCATTTTGTGTCTTCTTTTTCCTAGTGCTCCTTGCTGTCATGCTAGCAGTTGTTAGTTGTTTGTAGTAGTGCGTCTTGCCCTCTTTCATGCCATGCCTTGCTTGAGCTTATCGGAGTTTGGTAGCCGAAGTTGTGAGGCGTAGAAAGTGCTATGTGGCTGTTTTTGGCAGATTGTAGTGATTTTCTTGTTTTGCTCGTAGATGTTGAACCGTAGCTCCGATTTGATCGTGTCCTACATGAAACTTGCTTAGAATCTTATGTAGTTTCATTTTCTCTTGCTGGTTGTTTGTTTTGAAGTGATCGTAGCCGCCGTTGCACACATTTTGCATTCATGCCATCATATCTTGCGGTGCTTGTATCTTTGGATCCGTAGCTCCGTTGGAGATGTTCTTTATGTGTAGATTGCTTGCCTTGATGCGTAGAATCACGTGAACCTATTTGTTTTGCTTTTGAACAACCAATTATATGCATTAGATCAGATCTGGACAGAATTGTAAATTAACATGTGAGGTCGTCTCGGAGATGCTATAGGACATTTCCGACCTCATTTAAAATGTCTAGGTAGGTAGTTTAATTCCAGCTTCACCTCTTGCATGTTTAACAACATTAACATTGCCGTGTAAATAACCGGGAGTGAACTAAATAATTAACGTGGAGTTTCGTCAATATGCAACTCGTGCATATTGAACTTCACTTAATGTGTAGTGTTTGATTGTGTGAATTGTCATGCCGTGACTTGCATGTATTCAGTAGCTCATGCATCATACGTGTTGTGCATCGTGTGGTGTATATCGTGTGTTGATTGTGTTTCCGGTTTGCTTCGTCTCGATAGAGTTCCGCAGCGTGCCGGATTGTGAGGTCCCGTTCGACTACGTCGGTTCGTCTGCTTCATGGAGGCATTCTTCTTCCAAGCGGGATCTCCGGAAAGATGACCATTTCCCCAGATACCATTACTATCATTGCCATGCTAGTGTTATCGCCTCTATCGATTATGTCTCGTTGCCTACCACCTGTAAACATCAGCCTCTCAACTATGCCATGTTAACGCACAACCTGTTCAACCTAGCAAACCACTGATTGGCTATGTTACTGCTTGCTTAACCCTGTTGATAGCGTTGCTAGTTGCAGGTGCAGTTGCTTCCATGTGAAACATGGGTTCCTTGTCATATCACCATATTAATACTATTTAATTTAATGGAACTATATACTTGGTAAAAGGTGGAAGGCTCGGCCTTTCTAGCCTGGTGTTTTGTTCCACCTTTGCCCCCTTAGTTTTGGCTACCGGTGTTATGTTCCATAAATGAGCGCTCCTAACACGATCGGGGTTGTTATGGGGACCCCCTTGATAATTCGTTTTAGATTAAAGCTGGTCTGGCAAGGCCCAACATTGGTACTACATTTGCCTAATCACCTAATAAAATTGCATAGGGACTTTCCGGACCCCGAGGATAATTTAATCAACCCCCGGGCCAGTGCTCCTCATGAGTGTTGGTCCAAAACAGAGCAGCTTATTAACGCTACCCGGGGCAACTCGGCGTTTGGCGTGGTAACCATTGCTCATCCGTCGTGTCCTGAGAACGAAGTACGCGACTCCTATCGGGATCGTCGACACGTCGGGCGGCCTTGCTGGATTAGTTTTACCTTTGACGAGATATCTTGTGCATCGGGATTCCGGTGATGCTTTGGGTAATCTCAGAGTTGAGGTTTTCCACTAGGGAATCCGACGAGATCGCGAGCTTCGTGATCGAGGATTTCTATGCGGCTTGTGGTAATTTGTGATGGACTAGTTGGA
The DNA here is from genome assembly GCF_904849725.1 of Hordeum vulgare subsp. vulgare. Lineage (NCBI taxonomy): Eukaryota > Viridiplantae > Streptophyta > Magnoliopsida > Poales > Poaceae > Hordeum > Hordeum vulgare. The sequence goes on along the minus strand of NC_058520.1, from coordinate 226,562,696 downwards.
GCACCCCTGCAGTGTTAAATCTTTCGGAAAGCCGTGGCCGCGGTTATGTGGCAACGTGGAAAGTTTGTTTAACACTGGTTCTAGATAACTTGAAGTTAACGTAAATAAAACTTGCCAACTGTGTGCGTAACCGTGACTGTCTCTTTCGTGAGCCCCTGCTCCGATCGAGGACACGGTGGGATTATGTCTGACGTAGGTAGGTGTTCAGGATCATTCATTTGGTCATCTGTAGTTCACGTCCGCTATGCGTAGATCTTCCCCCTCTTACTTCTTGTACTCGTAAGTTAGCCACCAAATATATGCTTAGTCGCTGCTGCAACCTCACCACTTAACCATACCTCACCCATTAAGCTTTGCTAGTCTTGATACCTTTGGAAATGAGATTGTTGAGTCCCCTGTGGCTCACAGATTACTACAACACCAGTTGCAGGTACAGGTAAAGATTACTTGACGCGAGCGCGTTGATTGTTCATTTGGAGTTGCTTCTTCTTCTTCTTCTTCTTCGATCTAGGATGGGTTCCAGGCCGGCAGCCTGGGATAGCAAGGATGGACGTCATTCTTCTTTTGTCGTTTGTTTTTCGTCCGTAGTCGGACCCTGCTCTTACTATTGATGATTATGTAATGTACTGATGTGACTCTGATGTAGCTTGTGGCGAGTGTAAACCAATTCTATATATCTCTTCTTTTCAGTACATGTACTTGTAACGATATCCATTCTTGCGACACGATGAGATGCGCTTCTATCCCTGACGAGGCCGTCGTGCCAAATTGAGGATAGGGTCGCATCTTGGGCGTGACAAGTTAGCACATGTGCACATCCAAGGCTCACCAAGCCTTGGGCATGTGTAGGTCACCACTCACTTACACACACATCATGAGAAGGGCTCCTACATATACACAAGGTAGGTGAGGGGGAAAACCCACACACACACTCACATCACAAATTGCACAAGAGGTGCACATATACCACCCTTGGTGCTTGCACCACACTCATGCACATAAACATCACCACACACTCCACAACATGTATGCTACACATCTATACATGCTAAGCTAACACACAAACATTAGCTAACTCACACAACACCTATGCACACAATGTCCTTCACCTACACACAACATAGATAGCAACCCACTAGGATCGTCATGCTGTTAAGAACTTAAATAAAATACCACAATAACTGCTGATTAATCTAACAAGCCATAAAAGAAAATAATAGCAAAGGAAGCAAAAAAAGGGGCAGGTCTGGGTTTCGAACCCAAGTCCCACTCCACCCTGCTACTACACAAGCACCTGACAGAACATGGTCTGCTATCAGGGTATCATCTCTGCAGGCAGCTATGCTAGTGACGAAACAGAAAAGAATCAAAAAAGGAGGGTGCTCTCTCTGCGATTCGAACCCTGCACCTCATACAACACACACAACAGACACGCGATGCGAACCAATGGGATACTCAACGGGATCTCACAGAGAGAAGGATGACTACAAGGTAACCTACCCCAGGCACAAGATGCTCTGTTTCTCACAGAGATGCCGACGGTGGCGATCGCCGGCGCAGGCCCGAATGCGTAATGCTGCTCTATGCCAGAGAGGGGATGATCTACGGCGAGCTACTACGCTGCTATAACGTGGGAGAGCCTCTGATCTGCTCCAACAACTACCGACCATACTACACAGACAACACAGAGAAACCATGGCTACTTCCTCTCGGAACAGAAAAGTGCCGGCGAGCCCTAGGGCGATCTACTCGAGGGGAAGGCAGAGGAGGAACCTGCTCACTTAGGGGAAGGAAGACGGGGATGATCGGAAGGGGAAGAAGCCGGATCGGAGGTGTAGAAGACTTGAAGCAGCCCTGACGCAGAACCGAGGAAGAGGGAAGGAGTACACCGGGACCGAGCCGTAGACGAGGTGCTAACCGTTGGTGAGGACCCTCCCGTGCCTCACCGAGGACGGGAATGGGGCGCGGGCACCTCTCTCGTGCCCCTGGAGATGACGCCGATGCCGGAGACGATGGGAGCGCGACGGTCGTCGGCGGCGTGCTTCTTTCTCCCTCTCTGCTTGCTATCTACAAAGACTACATGCGGGGAAGGAAGAGGGGAAAGAGAGGGTGGCGGCGCATATGGGGAAGGGGGAAACCCTAGGGCAATAAAGGCCCGGACACCGAGGCTTTAAGCCCACTGATGGGATGGACGCCGTCATGCCGCGCCTCCCTCTCTCTGCACTTCAAACGGAAAGCAGCAGGGGGTGTAGACACCGTCAAAGGAGGAAGGAGGGACGCGCCCTGGGCTGCAGTGCGGGAAGAGAGTAGTTGGGCCACGGGAGGAGAAATGGCCCAAGGTTGGCGACAAAAAGAGACAAAGACTCTCTAAGGGGTTTTCTATTTTCTAAATAAGCCATAGAAGGATTTAAATCCAAAGCAAAACTTATGGGGAATAAAAATAAACCAGGTACCCCTGGTCATAAGGGAATTATGACCAATTTGAATAAAATAGAAAAGAATTATTTGGGGCAGCTAAATATTTTCAAAACAGCATTTATCTTATCTTTTTTGGGAATATTTGCACCTTTTGAAACACCTTTTCAAAATAACATTTCCACATCTCAAAATGACCACAAAATATCCTAAACCATGGGCATTTTTAAAACAGAGAAGGGCAAAAGAATATTTGAGCTTGAGGTGAAAGAGAGGGAGATGGTTTTGAGACTTTCATTCAAGCAACCTAGATACTTCCTTCTACAAACACATCCACTTCATACCTAGCATCATCACCTCATACCATATGTCACTACACCATCACATAATCATCAAAGCACATACACACTCATATTCACAATGCACCAACACAAGACAAGGGCATGAAATGATATGGCATGCATGCATGCAAAGAAAGAGTAAACAAAGTGACATCACATGAAATCATAAGCATAGAACTCTCTCATAACAATGACAAGGTGGACCCACATGGGGAAGGTTCCAAAAAGGGAAAGATACACTCTTGGGGGATTACATAAGTGACACCACATAAAGGGCTTATATGAAACCACAATAATTAATGAATATCTAGGAGGTAGAACCGTCCCGGGGATAATGAACAATCTTAATCCTAGGGGTTAGTCCATAGAAAATAATGTTTATAATCATCCACCATATTTCCTGATTAGTCTCATGATTCTTTAACTACCTCCGAAGACCAATACTCAGACCGACACTTAACTAGTCAACCAGTCGTCCTTGACCGTGGACACGGCTACTCCAATAGTTTTGACTCCGCAGAGGGTTTACCTTTACCCACAGCCCACGGGTTTCAATAGTCACCCGGACTAATCCCGTGTACGGTATTTTATAACTAAACACTCAGAACCATTACAGACCCATTTTTCTCCCGGGAAGACCGATATCACTCGGACTACGCTGCCAGAGAAGAACCATAAGACGGGGATGCTGCAACCTCGACTAGAATGGGATCAAATTTATACCGCACGCTACAAGGGAAGAGCTCCTCCCACTCGGTCCCAGACCGGAAACACCCATGCCACCTGACCGGGTGACTGGATTTAGTCAAGTGCCTCGGATACCTTCATCATGGCCTCTTTACTTGGTGTGTACCTGGTAATAGGTTTACCTCCTACTAAACCATATTCCTTTTCAGGAAGACCTATGGCAGCACAAAGTGTTAAGGTGACAAACAGACAAGACTCGATCTACTGTCGACTCGGGAGGTTTAAATATTCCATTCATGATTAGCACAATCAAACTATTTTATCACTGCAGACAGAGACACTACTTGTCGTACCCCAACATGCCTTGCTGACCACTCTCGTTCCATGAGATGTGAGTCCCATGGTCGTGTCTCCACAAGACACCGACTCTTACCGAATCCCATCCGGTGGACATGTGTGGTAGGAAGGTGTGACTGTTGTCCCATGCATCTCAATTGTGTAACAAATTTACTTTTAAATCAAGAAGCCACAAGCATGATTGTCACATAAAATAACACCACTTGTTTAACATAACCATAAAGTTATTCTAATCAAGCAACTCACACACAACCAAGATAAATGTAGGTTCAGAATGCTTGCCTTCCAAGTGTAGAGAGGTAGGGTTCAGTCCAAAACTTTTGCAAGTTTTTGCTCCTCTGTCCATGTCCTATTTATGAAAATATTCAATTTAACACACAGTTTAAAAATAGTACAGAAAGTTGTCTTAGAAATTTTTCAAATAAATACTAAAATAAACTAGATGAAATTTGAAAGAGGTGAGAAAAAGAATCAACTCATTTTGAACTATTATTTTAAAAGATGTGGCTAGTCAAATCTAGTTAATGTTCTGTTTTGAAAATAAATTAGGAAAAGGAAAGCGGTTCAACAGGGAAAGCACAAACGCAATAAGGAAAGCATACATGGCGAAATACGCATCCACTCAAGTGGGCTGCGGCCTGGCGCTGACACTAATGAGGGGGCCCCGCATGGCAGGCCTTAATGGACTCAAACACGTCATCTCCATCCTCTGGCCGAGGGGAGGTGAGGCCTCCGGTGATGCCCGCTGGTGACTGGGGCCATCATACAGGTGTCCGAGGGCACCATCAAGCTCAGGGTCCAAAGGCGGCTCTAGGAAGGGGTGGCAAGGCCTCCGGGGAGCTTGGAAGGTCCGGCGGTTACGAATCCGGCGAACGGCGGTTCGGGCCAGCAAGGGGCTATGCCCATGGTCTACCTTGAGCTCACTTGATAGGGGGAGAAGGCTGGCAACACTCGGGTTCTTCCATTCCAAGAAAGAACGGCGCCGGAGGAGCACAATTGTTCACGAATTTGATCAGAGGGGCGGCAATCGAAGCTTGACAGGAGGGAAGGAATATGATCCTCCGTGGTCGATTGGTTGCAATGGGGGCTCTAGAGGGGTCGAAGGAGCTCTACTCTCAACCTGAGCAAGCCTGTGTGTGCTTAAATGGGCTGTGCTAAGTCGGTTCCCGATGGCAATCGGATAACTCCGGCGACAGGGCTCGCAGGCTACGCGATGCGGGCGGGCGGGGACCAGGGCTATCGTACGAATGACGGAGCAGTGCCACAGGCTAGCTGGCATGTTGGGGTGGCTCGGACGGTGCTACCTTGGGAGTGGCCAGCTACTGCCGACGCCAGACCGCCACGGGTGCACGTACGGCAGCGCTGTAGGGCTCCAGGAGGTGGCCGCTTGATTCTCGCAAGTTGGAGAGGTCAGGGGTGTGTCTCCTCGAGCGAGCAAGGGCCACATGTGTGGGTTATAAGGGGCATGGCAACTTGGATGCGCATGCAGCAAAACGGGCGCTCTAGGCGCGCTCTAGACATGCCACAGAGGTGTTCGACAAAATGCCAGGGCGAGCTAGGGTCTTATGTTTGTGTTGAAAATCCACAGGGTGGCAAAGAGGTTTACCCACGTTCTGCTAGACATGCTAGTGGGGCACACAAAGAAAATCTCGAATGCAATCTAAAACCTATGCCAATTCTGGTCACGCACACAAGATGCTTGACAAAATGCCATGGGAATCTAGAGAGGTTTTATGGCCACCCAATTTACCAGGTAGGGGTCTATTTGGATGCAAACAAAGATGGCATAGCTGGATGTGGGAAAAAATGCCAAATGCAATATTAGCCAAAGTACATTCCTAGATAGAAACAAAATGAGGTTATAACCTCGTCTCAGACAATGCCACTTGGGCTGAAATTCTGGACTTACAGGTTTTGTAGGGTCCTTTGTAAGTAGTACAATTTTTGAATGCTTTGGGTAGGAAAAAAATATGGTTGCAGTGCAAATTGCAAATCTGGTCCAAAGCAGAAAATAGGAAGTAGTGCTCAAAATTTTCAAAACACCAATATATGATTTTGCATAAAACTCATTTATATGAACCCCTTGACCACTCCAAATTTTTGTAGAATTTTTGAAGAATTATACTAAGTGGTTGTAGTACAAAACACCAAATTGGACCAGAATAGAAAGGAAGATAATGAGCTCAATTTTTTCAGAACACTTAGCTAGATTTTTCCATAAAAGTGATCCAAAAACATATTAGGTTATTACCAAGTTTTCGTGAAATTTTTAAAAGAAGTTATCAAATGGTTTAGTTCAAATCAGGCCATTAAAGAATTAGAGGTAATTTTTTGAATAAATGAATCGTAAAGAAATATTTATAAACATGCCTTCATTTTATTTGGAAATAATTGGAAAAAATATCTAAGGCAACACCCAAGTCAATAATTGATGGGGTTATAGTCCCAGGGTAGGGTCATAGGCCTGCCCTACAGGTACTACCCAAGGACTACCCTTCATAGAAGACAAGACCCTTAGTCAGATCCGGACTCCCCCATCATCCAGTTGGCGACGAGCATTCGGAGCGTATTTAATGTACCGACTGGATCCACTCTGTACATCTTAACCTCCCAGGAGGGCAACGGTCATACGTTTTCATACACCATTATTAACATTTAAGGCATACGCTACCTGTAACATAGGCATTTATTCGCCACTATTCCACCCCTGTCCACCGGGCCATTATGAAGGGCAGCGCACTCTATATAAGCCGCCCTTCCCCACTGGTGCAGGGCTTGGCTTTTACTGTAATCCTATATTCCACTCGACACTAAGCTCCCAAGAGCAGTGAGACGTAGGGCTTTTACCTCCACGGTAGAGGGGCCTGAACTCATACAACCTCGCCGTAGCTAAGGCTCTGCCCATCCTTTCGTACCCTACACATCTACTGTCAAACTTATACCCACGACAGTTGGCGCCCACCTTGGGGCAGGCGTCTAAGCGACTTCCGGCGAGTTTGCAACTTCATCTTGTCGTCCGGCGGAGATTCGTGCATGGGTCGTGAGATCCTCTTCGGCGCACTCTCTTTCATCGTCGACGATTCGGCATGGCTTCGGGATGCGCCTCTCGACGTTGAGGCGCTCCCCAGTCGCGGGGCTACGCACTTCCTTGCCAGTGCCCGCGGCGTCCTTCTTCTCCAACAATCGGCCCCGGTGTCGATCTTCGCCCCCGTCACGGGCCACAACAAGGGGTCCCGCCGTCCGTGGCTCCAGCGTTGGGTGCCACACGCCCAAGTGCGACAGAACGCATCCTCTCAAGTGGCGGTCCTCGAGTCGGTTGTGGTCGCGCCGCCGTCCCAGTGCTTGGACTCAGTTCTGACTGAGTTATCTTCCGAGTACTTGGGTCGCGGGCCTGCAGCAGAAGTTCTCATGGCCGATTCTCATGAGATTCCCCGCCGAACTGGGCGGAATGAGCATGAGGTTGGCTAATCATCCGGCGCTCGTTGTCAACATCACCGTTCTGCCAGTTGACGATCTCGTCAGAGCAACGTCGAGGTGTTCCGCACACCCGTCCTCAACCTAGCTGCCGCTGCCAAGATAGCCGATAACCTCCAACCGACTGACTTAGAGGCTGGCAGAAGGATCGAGCAGATCCGCACCCTGTTGCATACGGCACAACAGCAGAATTCGGCGGTCTCCCAGTCGCACAACAGGATCCACAAAAGTTCTGTTCACGCGAACACGCATCGGTCGGTTTTTAGCCCCGACTCTCATCAGCGACGCAGAGGGGGCAGCCGTTCCATGAATCCTGAAGATCGTCGCTGTTCACGCACTCCTCCGCGGGGTGAGCCTTGCGGGCCCGGACATCACGATGATCGGCGTTCAGTCGGTGAAGCGTATGATCCAAGGCCCAACGCAAGAGGGTACATCGCCCAGAGGAAGGTCGACAGGAGTCGAGCCCACCGTGATGGTCACGATAGAGACCGTCCGAGTGGAAGCAGGACCATCGTCTCTGGTCCCGAGTGCTTCAGTCGGGCCATCCGTTCAGCTGACATCCCTCCCAACTTCCGATTGGCGACGGGGATCACCAAGTTCATAGGAGAATCCAAGCCAGAAACGTGGCTGGACGACTACCGAGTGGTGGTCCAGATCGGTGGCGGAGATGACCAGGTCGCCATGAAACATCTCCCCCTGATGCTCGACGGCTCGGCACGATCGTGGCTGAACCATTTGGCCCCATCAAGCATCTACAACTGGGCAGATCTGGCCCGAGTCTTCATCAGGACCTTCGAGGGCACGTGCAAACCCCCAGCTGGTCTCGTGGAGCTCCAACACTGTGTCCAGAAGCAGAATGATCCCCTACGTGATTTCATCCAGCGCTGGACGACCCTCTACCACAAGGTGGAGAACGTCACAGAGCACCAAGCAGTCTGCGCCTTCAAGGAAGGCGTGCGGTACAGAGATCTGTACCTGAAGTTCGGTTGGACAGGCGACATCTCCATGGGCAAGATGATGGAGATAGCCGCACGCTATGAAAATGGCGAAGAAGAGGACCGCATACGCAGCGGTAAGCATAAGGCAGTCGCCGATGGATATGGGATCAGCAATCGGAAGCAGAAGCAGAAAGCTCCGTCCACTCCGCAGGCAGAGGCAGCAGCCATTACTAATGCCGAGTTCAAGGGCAAGGGGAAAGCCCAGTACACCCCCAAGAAGAAGCAATTCGGAAACTCCATCCTGGATCAGCCATGTCCAATCCACACAAAGATGGACGAAGAGGGCAACGCCATATTCCCGAAGCACACCACTCGGCAATGTCGCCTCCTGATCCAAGGGTTCGGCGAAGGGCAGCCGAGTGAAAAGGACAATGAGCAGGATGATGAGGACAAGGAGGATCCGTTCCCCCAAATCCATGCAACATTGATGATTTTTGCTGACGTGGAAAGCAAGAGTCGACTGAAGCTGGTGAACAGGGATGTGAACATGGCAACCCCAACCAACCCCACGTTCCTCAAATGGTCTCAGACTCCGATCACCTTCGATCAGTCGGACCATCCAGCACACGTGCCCACCCCAGGGAGGCAGGCTCTGGTCGTCGACCCGGTCGTGGAAGGAGTCCGACTGCGCAAAGTCCTCATGGACGGCGGCAGCGGCCTGAACATCATGTACGCCGACACTCTCAAGGGGATGGGGATTACGATGTCCAAACTTAGTGAGAGCGGCATGCAGTTCCACGGAGTCGTCCCTGGACGAAAGGCCAAGCCACTCGGCCATATCCCGTTGGATGTTGTTTTCGGCTCTGACAAGAACTTCCGCAAGGAAAAGCTGACATTCGAGGTAGTGGACTTCCAGAGTGCATACCATGCAATTCTGGGCCGTCCGGCGTATGCGCGTTTCATGGCCCGTCCATATTACGTGTATCTGAAGCTGAAGATGCCGGGTCCCAAAGGTGTGATCACGCTCACAGGCTGTCGACAGCGGGCCGAGGAGTGTCTGCAGCAGGGGTCGAGGACTGCCGATCAGCAGATGGCTATCCTCGAGCTAGAGGAGTACAAGAAGACAGCCAACCACGCTGACTTGATGCGTTCGAAGAAGCCAGCTTCGGAGTCTGCATTCCAGTCGTCGGGAGACACGAAGAAAGTCATCATCCACCCGATGGACGACACCGCCGCCCCGACGAACATCTCCACCACCCTTGATCCAAAATAGGAAGCCGAGCTCATCCAATTCCTCCGTGAGAACTGGGACATTTTCGCATGGAAGCCCGCTGACATGCTAGGTGTACCCAGGGAGTTGGCTGAGCACTGACTGCATGTGGATCCGGCTGCTCGACCCGTCCGAGAACGCCTGCGTCAGTCCGCCGCACACAAGAGGAAAGCAATCGGAGAGGAGGTGGCTATACTTTTGGCAGTCAACTTCATTCGCGAGGTGCACCACTCCGAGTGGCTCGCGAATGTTGTTATGGTGCCCAAGAAGGACAAGTCTCTCCATATGTGCATCGACTTCAAGCATCTCAATAAGGTGTGCTCGAAAGATCATTTCCCGCTCCCCCGCATTGATCAAATTGTTGATTCGACTGCAGGTTGCGAGCGTTTATCATTCCTTGATGCCTACTCGGGCTATCATCAGATCCGTCTGTATGGTCCCGATGAATTAAAAAGAGCCTTCATCACCCCATTCGGGTGCTTCTGCTACATTACTATGCCTATCGGTTTGAAGAATGCAGGAGCAACTTTTATGCGCATGATCCAAAAATACGTCCTTGACCAAATCGGTCGAAATGTGGAGGCATATATGGATGATATCATAGTCAAGTCACGCAAAGGTTCCGACCTGCTGACTGACTTGGCAGAAACATTCGCCAACCTTCGTAGGTACGATATCAAGCTCAACCCTGCCAAGTGTTCATTCGGTGTTCCCAGCCGAAAGTTACTCGGTTTCTTCGTTTCCAAACGAGGGATCGATGTCAACCCCGAAAAGATCGGGACCATCATCCGAATGGAGCGGCCGGTCAGAATACATGATGTTCAATGTCTCACAGGTTGCCTAGTGGCTTTGAGCAGGTTTATCGCTCGACTCGGCGAGAAGGCGTTACCTCTGTACCGATTCATGAAGAAATCAGATACTTTCGAGTGGACAGACGAAGCCCAAATTGCATTCGACGACCTCAAAGCCCTGCTTTCCACCCAGTCGGTTCTTACTGCCCGGCTCAGTAAAGAACCCCTTCTTCTGTACATCGCGGCTACAAATCAAGTCGTCAACACTGTTCTCACAGTCGAACGCGAAGAAGAAGGCAAAGCATACAAGGTTCAGCGGCCAGTATATTATGTCTCCGAAGTCCTGACTCCTTCCAAGCAGAGGTATCCCCATTATCAAAAGCTTATTTACGGGATCTACACGACTGCAAAGAAGGTGGCTCATTATTTCCAAGACCACTCAGTGTCTGTCATTTCTTATGCTCCGTTCTCGGAAATCCTCCACAATCGGGACGCATCAGGCCGAGTGGCGAAGTGGGCAATGGAGATGTTATACTGCGACATCAAGTTCAAAGCAAAGAAGGCTATAAAGTCTCAAGCTTTGGCTGACTTCATAGCAGAATTGGTAGAACAACAGTAACCGACTCACATCTACTCGGCTCATTGGACCATGTTCTTCGATGGGTCCAAGATGTTGAATGGCTCCGGCGCTGGCGTAGTGATCATATCGCCAAAGTACATTTTGATTCTTCCAACAACGAGGCAGAGTACGAAGCTCTCCTTTACGGGATGCGTATGGCCATCACACTCGGCGTCCGTCGCCTCATGGTCTACAGAGATTCGGATTTGGTGGTTAATCAAGTGATGAAGGAGTGGGATGTAAGGAACCCCACCATGACTGCATACTACAACGCAATAAGGAAGCTCCAGAAGAAGTTTGAAGGTATGGAACTTCACCATGTTCCACGACTGAAAAACCAAGCAGCTGATGAATCGGCTAAACTTGGGTCCACTCGGAGACCAGTCCCGAGTGATCTCTGCCTCGAGCACCTACATCTCCTCTCAGTAAAAGAGGATCCTTTCACACAGGAACTAGTACGACCGAAGAGCTCAATAGATCCGACTGAAGTCGAGGTTCCTGCAGTGGTTGATTTGATCATGGAGATTCTTGCTCTCATCCCCGATTGGACTGTGTCGTTCATTGTGTACATCCTGAGGCAAGAATTACCATAAGACGAAGTCCAAGCTAGGTAGATCGTCCGCAAGTCGAAGTCTTCACCGTCATTGATGGCCAGTTGTACAAGGAAAGTATTTCAGGCGTCCTTCAGCGGTGCATCTCCCCTGAGGAGGGATAGTTAATCCTGGAAGAAATTCACTCGGGAACCTGTGGCCACCATGCCTCTTCAAGAGCAATCGTCGCCAAAGCATTCAGAGCTGGTTTCTTCTGGTTGCAGGCGAATGAGATGGCAAAAGATATGGTCGACCGATGCGAAGGCTGCTAGTTCGATTCGAACAAGTCCCACAAGCCAACATCTGCGCTGAAGACAATCCCTCTTGTTTGGCCATTCGCAGTGTGGGGATTAGATACAATCGGACCATTCAGAATAGGCCAAGAGGGATTCACTCATCTGTTGGTGGCAGTCGACAAGTTCACCAAGTGGATTGAAGCCAAGCCCATCAAGAAGCTCGACGCCCTTACGGCCATCAAGTTTGACAGAGACATCATCGCCAGATTCGGGGTTCCACACAGCATAATCACCGACAATGGCACAAACTTTGACTCGGATAGATTCAAAGGTTTTTGCACGAGCCAAGGTATCCGAGTGGATTTTGCATCTATGGCGCATCCCCAAACAAACGGGCAAGCAGAGCGGGCGAATGGACTTATTCTTCAAGGGTTGAAGCCTCGACTCCTGCAAGAAGTTGGACATGCCGCTGGCGCATTGATCACCGAGCTGCCTTCGGTGTTGTGGGGCCTCCGCACAACTCCAAATAGATCTACACGGCGATCTCCATTCTTCCTCGTTTATGGAGCTGAGACAGTCCTTCCGAGTGGCTTGCTTCACAACTCTCCACGATTTGAACTCTTCTTCGAAGCCGAAGTAGAGCAAGCCAGGCAAGACGGAGTGGATCTTCTAGCAGAAGAGCGCGAGATGGAACTAACTCGCTCAACAATTTATCAGCAAGCCCTGCGACGTTTTCACGCGCGGCACGTCAGGAGTCACACATTCCAAGCAGGCGACCTGGTGCTCCGAGTGGATCAGCAGAGACCTCACAAGTTGACTCCTGCCTGGGAAGGAACCTTCATCATCTCTAAGGTGTTGAACAACGGAGCATATCGACTCTACAACCTCGACAGGGAAACGGATGAGCCGTGAGCATGGAACGGAGATCTTCTGAAGCGCTTCTACACGTGACCGCCGACGAAGGCGATGTAAAGAACAAGTATCATTGGAGTAATACAAAGCAGATTGATTTTTTGCAGGTTCAAAGTTCTTCCGCATCTGCAGGTCTAAAAAATTCATTCCGAGTGCGTACTAAAAGTCGCGCTCGGGGACTTAGCTGCGACCCAGAGTCGCCTAAGTAAAAACTCTCACTCCGAGTGCGCACTAAAAGCCGCACTCGGGGACTTAGCTGCGATCCAGAATCGCCTAAGTACAAACTCGCTCCGAGTGCGCAGTAAAAGTCGCACTCGGGGACTTAGCTGCGACCCAGAGTCGCCTAAATAAAAAACTCTCTCCGAGTGTGCACTAAAAGTCGCACTCGTGGACTTAGCTGCGACCCAGAGTCTCCTAAGTAAAAAACTCTCTCCGAGTGTGCACTAAAAGTCGCACTCGGGGACTTAGTTGCGACCCAGAGTCGCCTAAGTAAAAAAACTCTCAACGAGTGTGCACTAAAAGTCGCACTCGGGGACTTAGCTGCGACCCAGAGTCGTCTTAGTAAAAAGCTCTCTCTGAGTGTGCACTAAAAGCCACACTCGGGGACTTAGCTGCGACCCAGAATCGCCTAAGTACAAACTGGCTCCGAGTGCGCACTAAAAGACGCACTCGGGGACTTTGCTGCAACCCACAATCGCCTAAGTACAAACTCGCTCCGAGTGCGCACTAAAAGCCGCACTCGGGGACTTAGCTGTGACCCAGAATCGCCTAAAGTACAAACTCGCTCCGAGTGCACTAAAAGCCGCACCCGGGGACTTAGCTGCGACCCAGAATCGCCTAAGTACAAACTCGCTCCGAGTGTGCACTAAAAGACGCACTCGGGGACTTAGCTGCGACCCAGAATCGCCTAAGTACAAAGTCGCTACGAGTGTGAACTAAAAGCCGCACTCGGGGACTTAGCTGCGACCCAGAATCGCCTAAGTACAAACTCGCTCCGAGTGCGCGCTAAAAGCTGCACTCGGGGACTTAGCTGCGACCCAGAATAGCCTAAGTACAAACTCGCTCCGAGTGCGCACTAAAAGCCGCACTCGAGGACTTAGCTGCGATCCAGAATCGCCTAGGTAAAAAGCTTCCTTCGAGTGTATCCTAGAGATCCACTCGGAGGCTTAGCAGACCCTCACTGAGGCTCATGTGGATGTGAAGACAACTGACAACTACATGAGTAGCAACTCGCTCCGAGTGCGAGCTTACATTCGCGCTCGTAGACTTAGCTGCGATCCAGAATCGCCTATGTAAAAAGCTTCCTTGGAGTGTATCCTAGAGATCCACTTGGAGGCTTAGCAGACCCTCATTGAGGCTTATGTGGATGTGAAGACAACTGACAACTACATGAGTAACAACTCGCTCCGAGTGTGCACTAAAAGTCGCACTCGGAGACTTAGCCGCGACGAAGAGTCCACTAAGTAAAAGCTCGCTCCGAGTGCGCACTAGGAGACTTGGCAGACCCTCATTGAGGCTCATGTGGATGTGAAGACAACTTACAACTACATGCCTCGCATGTTTGCCATTGGCTTCACCAAGAAACGCCAAACAAAAACCAAGAGCCAAAATCGTGTAAAAAAAATTTTGGCGAAAGAAGAGCAAAATATTCGATTCGAATTCAAAGTTGGATCTACGATAGTCAGCTCGCTGTCGATCAAGCTTATCCACAACGAGCCACGAATGTGACGGCCAACAGCAATGGCCAAAGTTTGATACAGATACCATTCCGCATACCGAGGTAAAGTTTTTCAAGCGTCACCAGGACTGGCACCGGGACTGGCAGGCTCCACAAAGGTGTCAAGGTCGACCCCGTCTGCGATGCGAGTGGCTGTCTCGAGGAATGTCTCCATGAAATCTTCGAATCGAATCTTATTGGTGTTGGCGACCTGCAACGCCATCAGCTTTTCTTCGCGAGCTTCCTTGCAGTGCACTCAGACCAACGATAGCGCCACGTCGGCACCACAACGAGCGGCAGACTTCTTCCATGCCTGCACTTTGTTCGGGACGTCCTCCAGCCGAGTCATCAACCCTTCTATTTCCTGTCGGGAATCGTCTTCGGGCCACAGCTCCTTGTCGATCCGCCCAATGACTTCTCTCAGGCGGCCAATGAAAGGTCCCACTCTGCCAAGGCGAATAGGCGCTCGGACCAAGTCCCGATTGACTTCGTCGCCGAGTGGAACGTTCGGAACAACCGACCGATCAATGTCAGCTTCTTCATCCTCAGCGTCGAGACAAAAATCTGCAAAGAAAAGACCAGCAGAAAGTAAGCGCAGAATGAACTACAAAGTCAAGAAGCACTCGGAAAAAAGCTTACCATCGAGCAGTGCAATCATCTTCCTTGCCCAGTCGCTGACGTACTTCTTCTGCGCCATGCACCGATTGTTCATCCACTTCAGCTGAGCCATCCGTTCTGTTCTTTGATTCTTCAACTTTTCAATTTCGGCTACCAATGCCTTGTTGGTCTCCCAGGACTCCTCCAAAGACTTCTCTCGGTCAGCAAGAGCCCCCTTCACACCAGCCAGGTCATTCACAACCGCCTCCAACTCCGCAGCAAGCTGAATCTTTTCAGCCTTCAAAGCATTGTACGTGGATCCCATTTCGCAAGTCTTTTGCCAAATGAGCGCAAAGGGCAGATCAGACACATTCAACAAGGAAAACAATCAAAGCTCAAAGTTCTTCAGACCCTTACCGATGCAAGCAATCGACAACGGTCTCAGGGACTACACCCAGTGGGTTCACTAAGAGTGACCCCACTGGCATGAAGCTCGAACAGGTCCGCCCTATTGAGCTACATGTCAAACAGACAAACCTATGAGACTACTATTACCCGACCTGAGTAACACTACTCTCGGAGAATACACCCAGTGGGTGCACTCGGATTGCCCCCACTGGTACCATTCGGGCAGATCAGCTCTGATCTGATCAGGTCACGGAAAATGCGTATAAAGACAACTGCCGGTGCAAGCACTCGATAGAAGTCTCGGGGACTACACCCACTGGGTTCACTCGGAGTGAACCCACTGCAAAATAATCCTACCGTATCCGAGTATATCACTTAAACCCCAGTGGGTAACAAGAGGATAGTAAACACTTACTAGCGCACTTATTCGGATATCGTCCCGGAGTTCCAAGCTTCTCTTGTACAAAGACGTGATGGAGTCATACGCTCCCTTGGCGTCACCCACCATCAGCTCCACCTGCACCATGGCCTCCTTGGCGGCCCCCAGTTGGTCTTCCGGGAGGTGTCGGGCGTCATACTGAACGGTTGACGGACCCGGCACGACAGAAGACTCCTTGGGCATCCCACGCTCCGCTCCTGTCGGTTCCGCCGCGAGGGGCACCGTCTCAGTCGGTGGCACGTTCGTGGTGGGAGCAGCAGCAGACGGAACAACCTCAAGGACAGGTGCCAAAGCTGGCCTTGACCCCCTCCAGTGGTCGTCCTCCAAATGAATCACCTCCGAAGGAAGCCCGACTGAACAACATGGAATTGCAGAAAAAGGGCAAGATTAAAGAAAATAATACGAGCTCTCGGAGTCGCGGCAACGTACCTTGCTGAGATGCGGCAGCGTTATCCGTATCCATGGGATCATCGTCTTGGCGTGGCAGAGAGGTGGCGTAGGTAGCAGCTCCGTCGAGTAAAATCCACTCGACGGATAAGCATGAGTTCAACTAGATACTGAAGGAAGATGGGAGAACAAGACACTTACACTGAGGCGACTGGAACAGCGATCCTCATTCGAGGCAGAGCTTTCCGAGGCTTGGGCCCGCTAGGTTTGCCCACCTTGGATGGCTGGTCCGTGGGCTCAGCAGCAGCGTCCCTAGTACTCTTCATGCTCCGAGCACTCGGAGCCACAGGAGAGGCGGGCGGAGCACTCGGGGCCGCTGGAGGAGCCGCGGGTTCGTGGCGGCGCTTAGTGCGAGACTCTGATGGTGGAGGTGGCGAGCTCTACTCACCAACCTCCCCCTCCTCCTCTTCGGTCTCCTCCTCCGTCTCCCCACTGACGGAGACGTACTCGGCGCTGTCCACGCTGTCCTCTTCCTCAGCTGGATTCCCGTTCGAGACGGTAGAATACCAGTTGGTCCACTCCTGCACAAAATACAGTCGACAACGTGAGACGTCAGGCGGTGGTACAAGAAAAAGCGATAAATCTAAGAATATTGAAAGCACTCGACAAGATGTGCTCACCTCATTCGGAGGAGGATTGTCGGCGCGGAAGGGCTTCACCCGCCGGGCTCCTCTGGGGTTATCGCAGGCGCGTGTGATGCCGCGGACCCACGCCGTCACAACCTCCCTGGTCATGCATTCTGGATGAGTCCGAGTGGAGTCCTCAGGCCCCACGTAGTGCCACATGGCATGGTGCCGGGCTTGCAGTGGCTGGATGCGCCGACCCAGAAAAGTCTACAGCAAATCTGTGTCGGTGACCCCCTTGCGGACGACAGCACTCAGTGCGTCGACCAGAGGTTGGATCTGGATATTCTCCACCTTTGAGAGCGCAAGCTGCCTGGGAGGGGCCGGAGGGTCTAGGCTAAAGGGCGGCAACGCAGTCGCGGCATTCGGACAAGCTATGTCCTGGCAGTAGAACCAGGTCGACTTCCAGTTCCTAACTGACTCGGACAACTGGAGAGGGGGGGGTAGCTACTCTTCGTTTTCTTCTGGAATCCTAAGCCCCCGCAGAGCTGGAGGAGATGGGTTTTATCATCCGAGTGGCTAAGCTTTTTGACAGTCTGGGACCTAGCGGAGAAGATGTACTTAAAGAGCCCCCAATGGGGGGTACATACGATAAAGCACTCGCAAAGGGTGACGAATGTGGCGAGATGGGCTATCGCGTTCGGAGGAAAATGACGGAGCTGCGCCCCGAAGTGATTCATAATACCTCTGAAGAAGGGGTGGTGAGGAAAGGAGAAGCCCTTGAACACGTGGCTGAGCAGCTTGGAGCGCAAGGAGCTGCAGGAGGAGCGGGATGAGTGCGAGTAGCAAGGGCAGCGCAACGAGAAACCCCCGCCGGAGAGACTTAAATAAGCTTCCGGTTGAGTCACTAACAGGTGGCGCCGAAATCTTATCCCCCGACCGGCTGCGGCGATATTAGTGGAGAAGATAAAGGCATGGTAATCGAGGCGGCAAAGACTACTCGATGGCGATGTCGACATCCCCGCTGAGCGCGCGGCAACCGAAATTTGAGGATCCCAAAAAATCCGCCGCTGTCAGTTTGACCGATCACATCGAAAGATTCCGTGGAAGCACTCGGTCCTTGACGGTTTGTTTCACTGGTATATTCACTCGGGTCACTTGTTGAAAGGATAGAATGGATCAAGGCAAACAATGCCAAAGTCACATCCATACCAGTCGGATCCGTACTCCAAGCATCACTTCATCGTTTCAACCCCGATCCATTCGGGGACTAATGATGGGGTTATACTCCCAGGGTAGGGTCATAGGCCTGCCCTACAGGTCCTACGCAAGGACTACCCTTCATAGAAAACAAGGCCCTTAGTCAGTTCCGACTGAACTAAGGACTCCCCCATCATCCAGTCGGCGACGAGCATTCGGAGCATATTTAACGTACCGGCTGGATTCCACTCTGTACATCGTAACCTCCCAGGAGGGCAACGGTCATACGTTTTCATACACCATAATTAACATTTAAGGCACACGTTACCTGTAACGTAGACATTTATTCGCAACTATTCCACCCCTGTCCATCGGGCCATTATGAAGGGCAGCGCACTCTATATAAGCCGCCCTTCCCCACCGGTGCAGGTGTTGGCTTTTACTGTAATCCTATATTCCACTCGACACTAAGCTCCCAAGAGCACTGAGACGTACGGCTTTTACCTCCACCGTAGAGGGGCCTAAACTCATACAAGATCGCCGTAGCTAAGGCTCTGCCCATCGTTTCGAACCCTACACATCTACTGTCAGACTTATACCCACGACAATAATATCTTTCAAAAACTCCTACTTAAGAAAGAAATCTTTTTATAAGATAAACAAGGAAGCGGTCTACAAATAGCAGAAAACCCAAGAATAAAATTTTAAATTACCATGGACAATTTTAAATAAATAAAAATCATGGACAAAATTTTGGGGTGTTACAAACTCTACCCCCCTTAAGAAAAATCTCATCCTCGAGATTTGTTAGAGACGTTGAAAAAAATACAAACACCTACCACACTGCAGTATCTACACGAAAATAATTACTCCATGAGGTTATAGTAACTACGATAATTGGTGCAACTTTTGTGTGGTACCGGGGCTACATATTGTTTCTACAGTTGGAGAAAACGAGGTGTTTCTACGAATGGCTACGACAAAATTTTCAAAAAAAAGGAAAATTTCACATTTCCAAATTTTTGCTTGTCGTACCCGAGTGCATAGTGTTCTCTCTCGCTGACAGGTGGGCTCAGGGCCCATGGTTGGTCTCCTCTTCTTCCTTTGGCTCTCTTCCCTCCTCTTTCTCTCGTGCTTTCTGCTGCTCTCTCCATGCGTGGCGTCTAGCGCGTAGGCTTCTCGGGCCATACCGTGGTAGTGCGCGGCATGCTAGCTGCCAGTGCAGCGTGCACTCGTGTCGCAGGCGAACGCTTTGTCAGCACTGCTCGCGGACTTGTTTCCGAACAGCGGCAATCAAGCGACGAGCGGTGCTGGTCGACTGCGTCCATCGCACATCGATCTCAGGCCATAAAATGACCGTGTCGTTGTCTCCTCTATCTCACACTCGGCCTCACTCCTCCTGCTTCCTCCTCCTCTTCCTCTCTATTTGCACGAGCTTGAAGCGAGGCTCCAATGGTATATGAGAACCCGGGGTGGCTCATAATCCTCCTGGCTGGAGGAATGGCGGCGTTGATCGAGTTCTCAATGCTCCTATGCGTGATGATCCAGGATGATCGTCATGATGCTGCTTCTCGGATGGTGGCTCTCTGAAGTGGCAATGAACACGAAGACTAGGCGTGCGCAAAAATGCATGGGTGGCGGCAAGCGTGCTGGTAGCACTTTTGCCAAAAATAAAAATACTAACAGTGTATTCCTTTCGGAGAAACTGTGGTGTTAGCGAGGAAATTAGCTAGGGTTCTGTGTTTGGTTCTGCTCTTAGTGGATTGGCGGAGTGAGTGTGGTTGTGAGCCGATTGGCATGCGAATAAAATGTTGTTAAAAATATTTTTGTTGTAATAGTTGTATTAAGAAACTAATCACGCAAGGGTCATCCTAAGAAAAGCAATCTAAGGTAAAAATTCACAACAATCACATAACTAAAATAAAACACATGCATGCAATAATTTACATGGCAAGGTACAACCATCACATCACACAATCATAACTAGACTAGCATATACAACAAGGCATTTAGAAAATATGCAAAAGAAAAATCTAACGGTCATGACGGAATATTCCTGGCATGGAATATCTACTTTGTCTAAAGGGGCGACCGGTTGGAGGACTCGCAAGATGCATCCTGCTGGGTCTATCCTGAGGGGTTCGCCAATGGCGATTTGAGGGTTTTGGACGGCAAGGGTTTGGAGGAAATCCATCATGTGTTGTGTGAACCTCTCTTGACTGATGACATACTACACGAGCCTGCTCAACACGGGGTCCCGCTTTGAACGGGTTCCTGGAAAAGATGTTGCTCCTCCGGGCACTGCACGACTCGGAAAATAACTGTACCCCCTTTCACTGGCATATGCTACTGCAAATCAAGGACGAGTAACCGCTTCGTAGGAAGCAACCTCTATGGCCATTTCCAAGGTAGGCATAGATTTTCCGCTGAAGCAGACTTCCATGGGGTCTTGGTTACGGTCCACTGGGAAAATGTACACATCTGCCCAATAGTTCGAGGTAGTAGAAGTTATCCTCGATTTGAACAGCTCGTACTGGGAGAACCCATGGTATTGCTTGTAAAATCCCACAATCTTTTAACAAAACTGCCCGGAGTTGGATCCAGAGTTCTGAGGTAACTCCCTTGGGGGTAGCATGGCAAAAGGTTGTGAATGCAGTGCACAAGGTGGGGATGTTTGAAAAATCACTGGGTGACTCTTATATAGGTGCGGTTGGGGCACAAGCCGTAGGTTGGGGTGGCCTCAGTTGTTGGCTTTGCTCTAACGTGGTTCGGTCAAGGCCATATATAATAGTCCATGAAATGTGACATATTACTATGGTGGTCGGTTGGAAACCGGCTCCTCTTGGTTACGTCCAACTATAGCTATGCATCCCAAAAGCATACAAAGACGACTATCAATGGTACTTTATAAAAATAATAGTATAAAAACAACTTGCCCATTTATGATAATACCAACTCATACATTACTCGCAAGAGAACT
Organism: Hordeum vulgare subsp. vulgare; assembly: GCF_904849725.1. NCBI lineage: Eukaryota > Viridiplantae > Streptophyta > Magnoliopsida > Poales > Poaceae > Hordeum > Hordeum vulgare. Next base: position 226,541,715 of record NC_058520.1, on the reverse strand, counting down.
CTAAAGTAGGGTTAAGGCTTAGTCTACTTCGTTTACATCTAGGTGGGCGGGTCTTGCGGATGTCGAGTTTGCTGGAAGCATGGCGTTAGAGTTGATCGGGGAAGGAGGTGGAGCCACAAGGTTGGGGTAGCGGTGGTGTCCATTGCAGGGTGTTGTGGCTACCATTCCGTTGGAGGAAATCCCCAAAGTGCGGCGAAGCTCCTCAGGGGAGATAGGCGCATGATTCGGTTCGGCAGTTGGGACGAACATCATGAGCTCAATCGGTATCCCAAGCAACACTACAGGGTTGTCGGCGTCGGGCTCCACTTCTCTCCTCCTTGGGTCAAGACGGGCCAGCTCTTCACGAGCTACATGCAGGTCGACGGTGACCTGAGCGTACAGTGCCTCTTGCGCTCTCAGGTAGTGCACAAGGTGCAACAGAACGGGGTCGGTCTCATGGTCTCCGATGGCGACTTGGAGCGGGCTACCATAACCTTCTCGGCTAGGGTAGTATTAGAACGAGCGACAGTTAACTCCAGCTGACAGGTGCCGGAGTTGAACTATTGCCTCTCGAGCTACGAGTTGGATGTCTTCGGGCTTAGGAAGTTGTCCTTCCGGTGAACCGATGGGGACGCTCTTGGGTGACACTCCTACCGTAGATGTGTACCATGGCCCAGAAGTGATGGGTGGCATCACTCATGTGCTCTTGGTACACAACATACTCCGGAGGCTCTTCCATGGTAAAGGCACGACGGGTGAGGTTGGCTAGGATGGCTACAAAACCTCCTTGGTCCGCAACAGTGGTTTCATTGTGAACAATGGGGACTGGCATCTTGAGAGGTGGTAGTGGTTGTGATGTGCTATGTTGTCAAATGGTCCCCTTTATAGAAAATGAAAACATAGCCTTCTCTCACAAGATTGCTAAAAAGGACAAATTGGTCGTGGGTCACTAGCGTGTGACCACATGGCCAGTCTTATAGGTTAGGCACCGCTTTTGCCGAAAGGTGTCGGTGAACACTATTCGGGCTACTGGTTTGGGCAGGCTTGGCTGGGTGGTTACCTGGGTTTTATTGACCCTCCTGATGGGGATATGTACCTAGGGTAGGGTCACAGGCCTAACCTAAATGTCTTACCCAAGGGCACCTCATTATTAGGCCAAGGGTCAGACAGAAGATTCCGACTGGATGAAGATGGCGCTTAAAAGTCACTCTGTACGAAAGCACTCGGATTATATTTTCATCCACTCGACAACCCGTATACACTCGGAAGGGTTCCAATCGGCATTGAAGACGAGAAGTCACCCACAAGGGCCAATGGACTCATGTTGAGCCAATGGTCTTTAGTAGCATTTATTACTCACTTACGTTACCAGTAACATATATCTTTAACTCATATTGGTCGAGCCCTTAGATGCTGAGGTATTTACGAGAGGTGGTGCACTCTATATAAGCCACCTCTTCCCTCTGGCACAAGGGTTTGCACCCCTTGTATTACACAATCCACACTGCAAGAGCTCCCGAGCACCGGAGACGTAGGGCTGTTACCTCCAAGAGAGGGGCCTGAACTCATACATCTTGCGTACAATCTTGCCGTAGCTAGGACTCTGCCCTCTCCATTCGTACCCTATACCTCTACTGTCACGTTGATACCCACGACAGTTGGCGCCCACGTTGGGGCAGGCGTCTAAGCGACTTCCGGCAAGTTTGCATTTTTCACTCTTCGTCATGTATTTTGGGGGCGATTCGTTCATGGGTAGTGAGATCCATTTCGGTGCCCTCGTCTTCATCGTCGATGAATCGACATGGCTTCGGGAAGCGCAAGTCGACATCGAGGTGCTCCCCATCCGCGGAGCAATGCACTTCCGTACAAGCTCCGTTGTTGTACTCCTTCTGCAGTTGTCGACTCCGCCGTCGGCTCTTCACTCTGCTATTCGTCATCGCAAGTGATCCGATCACTCTCAACTTCAGTGATTGGTGAAGCACGCGGTGGATCGCCAGGCGTCATTTCTGTTGACTCCTCAGCTCGCGACCATCGAGCCTGCAGTACCCCTTCAGGACCCAATCCACTCGGCGTCAGATCAGTCTGACGTTCCTTCCAAGTGCTAGAGCTGCAACTCAGCAGCAGAGGTCTTCATGGCGGCATCCACGAAGAGCCCCTCCCCCAAGTTAGGTCGCAGCGGCCAAGAGGCCGGTGAACCGTCGTCTGGACGCGGTCGTCATCCTCCTCCGACTTCCAGTCGGCGTCAACGCCAACTCTTCTCAGGCGAACATCGCGCCAATACTGAGGTATATCGTAATCCAGTACTCAATGTTGGAGCAGCAGCCAAAATAACAGATTCAATCCATCCTTTAGATTCAGAGGCGGGCAGAGGTTTAGAGCAGATTCGTGCTTTGCTTCAAGCAGCACAACAGCAGTATTCGGCTGTGTCACAATCGATAAATAGATTACACAGCAATTCGCCAAGAGCAGAAACAGTCAGATGAGTTTACAGTCCAGGTTCACCCCAGCGTCACAGAGACGGGGGGCCACCGAGAGTATCAGCACCAACACCAGGGTTGGAACCAGTTTCCCACTCGTTATCACCTCAATGACCATCGTTGAGTGCATTCTCATCTGCAGAGCGGCTCGTATGTGCCCCAGCACTATGATGACCGGCGTCCGTACGGTAATGAGCGGAACCCCGGATTTGATGCAAGAGATGTACTTGCACAAAGAAGGATCGACAGAGGTAGAGCCTACAAGGATGGTCTCTACAGAGATGAACCGAGTGGAAGTGGAACCGCAGTTTGTGGTCCGGAGTTTTCAGTAGGTCAATCCGCTCTGCTGATATTCCTCCGAACTTCAGGTTGGCAGTTGGAGTCAGTAAGTTCACAGGCGAGTCCAAGCCTGAAACTTGGTTGGATGATTATCGAGTTGCAGTACAGATTGACGACGGCAACGACAACATTGTAATGAAGCACATACCCCTGGTGTTGGACGGTTCGACCCGTGCATGGCTGAACCGACTAGCGCCTTCAAGTATATATTGTTGGGCAGATCTAGCCCGAGTGTTCTTCAAGACCTTCAAAGGCACTTGCAAGCGTCCTGCTGGCCTTTCTCAGTTACAACACTGTGTGTAAAAGCCGAATGAGTCCTTGCACGATTACATTCAGTGCTGGACCACTCTTCACCACAAAGTGGATAATGTTACCGAGCACCAAGGAGTCTACGCCTTCAAGGCAGATGTCAGGTACCGGGAGCTATATCTGAAGTTTGGTCACTCAGGCGACATCTCAATGAGTAAAATGATGGAGATAACCACCCGTTATGCAAACGGGGAAGAAAAAGACCGCCTCCGTAGCGGCAAGGGTAAATCAGTAGACAACACCGACACCATTTACAATCGGAAGCACAAACGAAAGGTTGAGGATGCAACCCCAGCAGAAGCAGCCGCTCTGGCGGAAAGAAAGTTTAAGGGAAAGGCCAAGGCACCTTCCCCCCCAAGAAATCGAAGATGTAGTCGAATGTTTTGGATCAGTCGTGTGTTTTTCACACGAAGAAAGATGATGAAGGCAACCTGGTATTGCCAAAGCATACCACTCGATAGTGCCGACTGTTAGTCCAAGAGTTCAAGGACCAGTCGGGTGGAAAAGAACCTAAAGGAGAAGATAATGATGAGAAGGATGACTTCCCCAAGGTCAATGCAACTCTGATGATTTTTCCTGACGTAGAGAGCAAAAGTCGTGTGAAAGTCATCAACATGGAGATCAGCATGGCAATACCAACCACCCCAACATACCTCAAGTGGTCGCAAACTCCCATCACATTTGATCAGTCAGACCATCCATCTGTTGTTCCAACGCTAGGTCACCAGGCTCTGGTAGTCGACCCAGTCTTCGAAGGTGTTCAGCTTCGCAAAGCTTTGATGGATGGAGGGAGTGGGCTCAATATCTTATATGCAGAAATTCTCAAGGGGATGGGCATTCCAATGTCCCGACTTAGCGAGAGCTCCATGTCCTTTCATGGAGTAATACCAGGGAAGAAGGCCAAGTCACTCGGCCATATCAGACTCGATGTCATTTTCGGCTCTAACGGAACTTTCGCAAAGAGAAGCTGACATTTGAGGTGGTGGACTTCCAGACTGCATACCATGCTATTCCGAGTCATCCTGCTTATGCACGTTTCATGGCCCGATGATGTTGCGTGTACCTGAAGATGAAGATGCCAGGCCCTAAAGGGGTCATCATTGTTTCCGGCAATCGGTAGAGAACCGAAGAGTGTTTGCAACAAGGTTCAAAGATTGTAGATCAGCAGCTGGTCATGGTAGAATTGGAAGAGTATCGGAGGACTGCCAACCCAGCTGACCTAATGTGCTCTAAGAAGCCTTCTTTTGAGTCCGCTTTTCAGTCGACATGAGAGGTCAAGTTAGTGAACGTCCATACGACTGATCATAATGCAACTCCAACCAACATATCCATGACAATCGATAGTAAATAGGAACCTGAGCTCATCCAGTTCCTCCGTGAGAACTCGAACATCTTCACATGGAAACCAGCTGACATGCCGGGTGTACGCAGGGAGCTCGCTGAGCACCATTTGCGAGTGGATCCAAAGGCGAAGCCAATCAAAGATCGCATGCGACGATCTGCATCGGAGAAGAGGAAAGCAATCGGCAAGGAAGTAGAGAAACTCTTGGAAGCCAAATTCATTCGCGAGATTTACCACTCCGAGTGGCTCTAGAATGTTGTCATGGTTCCCAAGAAGGACAATTCCCTTCGCATGTGTATCGACTTCAAAAACGTTAATAAGGTCTCTCCAAAAGACCACTTCCCGCTCCCCCGCATTGATCAGATTGTCGATTCAACTACGGGATGCGAGTGTTTGTCGATTCAACTATGGGATTCAACTATGGGATTCAAATCCGTCTGTTCGTCCTAGATGAAATAAAAACAGCCTTCATCACGCCTTTCGGGTGTTACTATTACATCACTATGCCTTTCGGTCTGAAGAATGCTGGTGCAACCTTCATGTGCATGATCCAGAAGTGTGTGCTCAACCAGATCGGTCGGAATATTGAAGCATGTATGGATGATATTGTTGTCAAGTCACGCAAAGGTTCTGACCTGCTGGTTGACTTGGCAGAAACATTTGCTAATTTGAGGAAATACGACATCAAGCTAAATCCATCTAAGTGCACATTTCGCTTTCCTGGGGGCAAGTTACTCGGTTTTCTCGTTTCTGAACGAGGGACCGAAGTTAACCTCGAGAAGATCGGCGCCATCGTCTGAATGCAGAGCCCTGTGTGAGTGCATGACGTACAAAAACTTACAGGATGTCTTGCAGCATTGAGTCGGTTTATATGTCATCTCAGTGAGAAGGCACTGCCTTTGTACCGACTGATAAAGAAGTCGAATGTATTTGAGTGGAATGATGAAGCAGAAGCAAGTTTGTAGAGCTCAAAGCTCTGCTTTCCACCCAGCCGGTGCTTGTTGCTCCGCACAGCGAAGAACCACTGCTCCTATACATCACAGCCACCAATCAAGTCGTCAGTAAAGTCCTAACTGTGGAGATAGAATAAGAAGGTAAAGCCTACAAGGTTCAACGACCAGTCTTTTATATTTTAGAAGTGTTAACTCCTTCCAAGCAAAGGTATCGCCATTACCAGAAGCTTCTTTATGGAATATATTTGACAACAAAGAAAGTGGCACATTCCTTTCAAGATCACTCCATATCAGTCGTCAGTGATGCTCCACTATCAGAGATCCTTCACAATCGGGATGCAATGGGCCATGTGGCCAAATGGGCTATGGAGTTATTGTATTTGGATATCAAGTTTGAAGCAAAGAAAGCCATCAAGTTTCAGGCCCTTTCTGATTATATGGCCGAGTGGGTGGAACAGCAACAGCCAGCCCAGATTCACTCGGCGCATTGGACTATGTTCTTTGATGGATCCAAAATGTTAAATGGGCCCGGTGCTGGTGTAGTAATGGTGTCTCCAAAAGTTGACAAGCTTAACTATGTCCTTCAGATCCACTTTGCGTCATCCAACAATGAAGTTGAGCCTGAAGCTATTCTTTATGGGTTGCATATGGCCATCTCATTCGGCGTCCGACGCCTGATGGTCTACGACGACTCAGAGTTAGTAGTCAATCAGGTGATGAAGGAGCGGGGCGTCAGGAACCATGCCATGACAGTGAGGAAGGTGGGAAGAAGTTTGAAGGCTTAGAACTCCTTCATGTACCCCGACTGAAGAACCAGGAAGCAGATGAATTGGCTAAGATCGGATCTACTCGGAAGCCTATACCCAGCAATGTATGTTTGGAACACTTGCACACTCCGTTTGTGCAAGAGGATCCTTTCACTAAAGATCCCCCACAACCAACAAGTACGTCCGATCCGACTGAAGTTGATGTTCCAGCAGTCGTCGATCTAATCATGGAGATTTTGGTGACTACCACCGACTGGACAGTGTCGTATATTGCATACATCTTAAGGCGAGAGCTGCCAGAGGACGAAGACGAAGCCTGTCAGATTGTCTGCAGGTCAAAGGCCTTCACAGTAATGCATGATCTGCTGTACAGAGAGAGTGTGACCGGCGTAGCTCAACGATGCATCTCCCCTGAGGAGGGCCAACTGATTCTGGAAGAAATCCACTCGGGGACCTGTGGACATCATGCGTCCTCTCGGACCATTGTTGCCAAAGCATACCGATCTGGATTCTTCTGGCCGCGCGAATGAAATGGCCAAAGATCTCCTTGACCATTGTGAAGGCCGTCAGTTCTACTCCGACAATCCCTCTCATTTGGATGTTTGCTGTCTGGGGCTTAGATATGGTCGGGCCTTTCCGGACATGTTAGAGTGGGTTCACACACTTACTCGTTGCAGTCGACAAGTTCACCAAATGGATCGAAGCTAAACCAATCAACAAGCTAGATACCCGCACATCCATTAAGTTTGTGAAGAAAATTACATTCCGGTATGGAGTCCCGCATAGCATCATCACATACAATGCGTCGAACTTCGACTCGAACGAGTTTAGACGTTTTTGCAATAACCAAGGGACCCGAGTTGATTATGCATCTGTTGCCCATCCGCAAACCAACGACCAAGCAGAGCGGGCGAATGGTCTTATCCTTCAAGGATTAAAGCCTCGACTCATGCGAGACCTTGAGTATGCCACAGGTGCTTGAGTGACTGAAGTACCTTATGTGCTCTGGTGTCTGAGAAAAACACCGAACCTGTCGACTAGGCGGACTCCTTTCTTCCTGGTCTATGGAGCCGAAGCCGTTCTACCGAGTGACTTGCTTCACAGTTCACCCTGACTGGATCTCTATTCAGAAGTTGAAGCCGAGCAAGCACGTCAGGAAGGAGTGGATCTTTTGGAGAGGAACGCGAGATGGCGCTGATTCGTTCTACAGTTTATCAATAGGACTTGCGGAGTTTTCATTCAATGCATGTGAGGAGTCTGGTGTCCCATGAACGTGATCTGGTACTCAGAGTAGATCAACAATGACCTCATAAGTTAGCTCCTGCTTGGGAAGGGCTTTTCATTATCACCAAGGTGTTAAACAATGGAGCCTACCGACTCTACAATCTACAGAAGAGGACTGATGAACCGCGCATGCAATGTTGATCTGCTCAAGCATTTTTATGCTTGATTACAGGTCTATCCGATGTAATCGATGAAGTTTGCTATATAAAGTTGCTTGTCAAAGTCATAACTTCTTCAATTTTAGTCGATTCCGGTCGAGTATCTACACGCCCAAATCCTACTCCGACTGAAGGGCGATCCTCACACTCGGGGACTTAGCTACGAACAAGATTCTCCTAAGTTAACAAACTCTTCCGAGTGGATAAAAACTATTCACTCGGGTGCTTAGCTGCGAACCACTCTTTGCCTAAGTACAAAACGTACTCCGAGTGAAGAGCGATACTCACACTCGGAGGCTTAGGTGCAAACAAAATTCACCTAAGTTAACAAATTCTTCCGAGTGGATAAAAACTATTCACTCGGGCGCTTAGCTGCGAACCACTCTTCGCCCAAGTACAAAACATACTCCGAGTGAAGAGCGATCCTCACACTCGTGGGCTTAGCTGCAAACAAGATTCGCCTAAGTTAACAAATTCTTCTGAGTGGATAAATACTTTTCACTCGGGCGCTTAGCTCCGAACCAGTCTTCGCCTAAGTACAAAACATACTCCGAGTGAAGAGCGATCCTCACACTCCTGGGCTTAGCTGCGAACAAGATTCGACTAAGTTAACAAATTTTTCTGAGTGGATAAAAACTATTCACTCAGGCACTTAGCTCTGAACAGTCTTCACCTAAGTACAAAACGTACTCCGAACCAAGAGTGATCCTCATACTCGGGGGCTTAGCTGCAAACAAGATTTGCCTAAGTTAAAAAATTCTTCCGAGTGGATAAAACTATTCACTCGGGTGCTTAGCTACGAACCAGTCTTCGCTTAAGTACAAAACATACTCTGAGTGAAGAAAAATTCTCACACTCGGGGGCTTAGTTGAACACGATTCGCCTAAGTAAAAATATAGTCCGAGTGGAAAAATTACTTCACACTCGGAAACTTAGTTGCAAGCAAATCGCCTAAGTCAAAAACTTTTTTCCGAATGAAAAGCAATCTATTCACTCAAAGGAAACCAAGCAAATGTTGCAAATATCAAAAGCAAATAGATTCAAAAGAGCTCAACACGGACAAAGTTATCCGTGCAGCCATAAAGTACTTAGGTTTAACACTCGAACGAAGTTTAACGATACATCAACCACTCAGCATACCGAGGCAAATTTAAAGTTTTTAGGAATAACAACAGTTTTCTCCTCAGGGACCTCCAGGACTTTTTGGCTCGACAAAGGTATCGAGATCGATTCCATCAGCAACGGAAGTCGCGGCACTGATGAAGGTCTCCATAAAATCCTCGAACTCGAGCTTCTTGGTATTCGCTACTTGGAGCATTTTCAGTTCGTCTTCTCTCGCCTCCTTACGGTGGACCCTGATGAGGGAAAGAGTAACATAAGCTCCACACCGAGCAGCAAATTTCTTCCATACTTGGAGACTCTCAGGAACCCGACCCAAGCGCTACATCACAACTTCCAAATGACAATGAATGTATGTTCACGTCATAGCTCTTTGTCGATTCCTCCCACAAGAGCTCGCAGTCGAGTGAGATATCCTTGAACTTTCACGAGGAGGGAGTTGAGGTGATAAATATTTACGGCCAAGTCATTAGGAACAAGAAACTTGATGGGGTCCAAGTATGGCTCAACCTCGAATGTCTCTTTCTGGAAGTTCGGATAGAATTCTATGGAAGAATAAAAATGAAGCATCAGCTGCATTTATTTCGACGAAAAGTGTAAAGATTCACTCGGCAAAGAGAACATACCAATGAGGGACGCAAGCATCTTCGCCAGGAAAACTTTTACAAAACTTTCTATGGCATTTCCCTTCTTTGCCATAGAGTTTAGCTTCTTTGCCCAATCATCTCTTTGTTTCTTCATTTTCTCATTCTCTCCCATCAACCTGTCAAAGTTCGCAAGATTCAGTTCATCAGTTTCGGACTTCTCCTTCATCTTTGCAAGGACGAGATCCTTGTCTTCCAGCACCTTTTTCATTGCATCATACTCCAGCTGCAGCTGGTTCTTCTCAAATTCCATCTGGATATATTGCGACCCAATCTCGCAGGCTTTCTATAAAGCATCCGAGTGGAGAAGTAAGTTTCATTCGTCACAATAATTTTTCTACTTCCGAGTGGAGAAATACAAGTCATTCGACACAATTATTCTTATTCTTCCGAGTGAACAAATACAAGTCATTCGGTACAATTATTTTTCTACTTCCGAGTGGGCAAATACAAGTCATTAGACTAATCAGCGGCCGCCGCACCCACCCAAGTTCTTAAGAATACTGTCCTTCATAAATGATTGACACAACTCTCGAGGACTTCACCCAGTGGGTGCACTTAGTGTGCCCCCACTGGATACAAACCTACTCGGTCAGACCCGTTCTGCCCGAGTCAAATATTTACTAATTCTCAATTAGACCATTGCCGAGGAAAGCACTCGGCAACGGTCTCGGGGACTACACCCAGTTGGTGCACTAAGAGTGCCCTAGATACAGAAACACTCGACCAGGTCCGAACTGGCCAAGTCAAATATACATCACACATCTCAAATTCAGACTCCTGTTGATGCAAGCGTTCAACAGCAGTCTCCGGGACTACTCCAAGTGGGTTCACTAAGTGTGCCCCCACTCGAATAAAGACAAAATACTATGCGGTAAACCCACAGTGGGTTTAAAGTAAGATTGACAAGATTCAATCGAAAAATAACTTAAAGTGGAACTTACTCAGATGTTCACCTCGAGGGCCGACCTGGCGTCATACGCCAACTTACTGGCCTCGAACATCTCCTTTGTTTGTTGCATCATCACCTCGACCTGGATCATAGCCTCTTTGGCAACGTTAGTCTGCTCCTCTGGGACACGATGTAGAGAGAATGCAACTAATGAGGAAGTTGGCATCATGGCAGTGGTAGCTTGGGTTACTAGAGGCACACTCTGCGTAGTCGTCACAATAGTTGATCCAGCGGAGGGGCTATCTCCATAGCACCCAAACCAACTGGACGAACATTCAACGTAGGTGTCACATGCATCCCCAGTGTAGACGTAACCGGCTCAGCAGGAGTTTGTTCTGCAGTGGTATGTTGCGGTTCTGGATCGTCACCTAAGAAAATGACACCCGGAGCTGAAGCAGTGATGATCAAATCAGTCGACAGATCCAATACATAAAACATAGTGAAGTTAATGCTTATCATACCTGGTCGAGGTGCGGGCTGATCCACGGCTTCTAGGTCCATACGATCCTCTCCTGTCTCGAGAGTCGACACCGAAGTAGCAGCATTGGCAAACAAATTACACTCGGTCACCAAAAGTTTGAAAAGATACAATGGCGAGATGAAAAAGATAAACACTCACACTGAGGCGACCGTCATAGCGATTCTCATTCGCGGCAAGGCCTTCTAAAGTTTCGGCTCGTCAGGTTTTGGCTGCTTTGTAGCCTTCTCCGCGGAGTCGGTTGCGACGGCTCGGTCCCGCTTCACACTTCTGCTGCTGGAGGTGACTGTTTTGCTCGGTGCAGCTGATGGGTCGTGGCATTGCTTAGTTCGCGGTTAACGGCGTGGAGGAGTCTGTTCTTCTTCTTCACTGTCCTTAGAGGCGTCTTCGCTTTCCTTGCTATCATCAACGTACTCGTTCTTGGTGCTGCCGCCTTCGCTTTCTGCCCCAAAATCGAACTGCTCCCCATTGGACACACAAGAGTGCAAGTGGGTCCATTCCTGCAAAAGAACAAAGACAACAGAGTCAATCAGACAAATATGGAGTCACTCGACGAAGACATGAACACACTCAGAAAATATGTAACATACCAATTTCCACGGCTTATTATCAGCAGAATATGGCGCGACCCGTTTGGATCCCACCGAGTTGTCGCAAGGACCGATGATGCTTTTGATCCACTGGCTTACCATCTGTTTATCAACTTCTTCTGGGTGAGACCGAGTGGAATCTTCAGAACCAGAGTAATGCCACATGGCATGGTCCCTCGGCTGAAGGGGCTAGATGCACCGACTGAGGAACGTCTCCAGCAGGTCCATGCCAGTCAGCCCGTTTGTGACCAAGTTAATCACCTCACCAGCGAACATCTCCACCTCTCCCTTCTCTTCCTCGAATATAGTCAATGTTCTAGGGGGAGTCGGACGATCCAAGGTGAAAGGCAGAAGGTCAGTCGACATGTTCGGAGATGCAATATCCTTGTAGTAGAACCATGACGACTGCCAGTTCCTAACCGATTCACGGAGGGCCATCGGAGGATAAGTACTCCTATTCCTTTTCTGAATTCCTAAAGCACCGCATAACTGAATAGCGTTGGTCCAAGTGTCACTGAGATTTGCTTTTTTCACTGTTTGAGATCGGCCACTAAATATATTTTTGAACAACCCCCAATGAGGAGGACAGCCCAAGAAATATTCACACAAACTGTTGAATGTGGAAAGGTATGCAACAATGTTGGGAGGAAGATGATGAAGTTGAATCCTGATATGTCTCAAACGTATCTATAATTTTTGATGGTTTCACGCTGTTATCTTGCCTTCTTTGTATGTTTTATGTATCTTTTTATATCTTTTTGGGAATAACTTATTAATTCATTGCCAAGTGCCAGTTCCTGTTTTTTCCGTGTTTTTGACTCTTTTTAGATCTGATTTTGGAACGGAGTCGAAACGGAAGAAAAACCCCGAAATGATTTTTCCCGAACGAAAGAAGTCCAGGGGGCTTTTGGGCCAAGCCAGGTGGGTTCCAGGGAGCCCACAAGCCCCCACTTCGCCACCAGGGGGGAGGCGGCGGTGGGCAGGCGTGTGGCCTCCCTGGCCGCCCCCTGACCTAGGTCTTGCGCCTATATATTCCCAAATATTCCGCAAAAAATGAGGGGAGCCTCGAAAATAATTTTCCTCCGCCGCAAGCTTCCGTTTCCGCGAGATCTCATCTGGAGACCCTTCCCGGCACCCTGCCGGAGGGGACTTTGGAGTTGGAGGGCTTCTTCATCATCATCATCGCCCCTCCAATGACTCATGAGTAGTTCACTTCAGACCTATGGGTCCGTAGTTAGTAGCTAGATGGCTTCTTCTCTCTCTTGGATCTTCAATACAAATTTCTCCATGATATTCATGGAGATCTATCCGATGTAATCTTCATTGGCGGTGTGTTTGTCGAGATCCGATGAATTGTGTACTTGTGATCAGATTATCTATGATATATATTTGAGTCTTTGCTGATTTCTTATATGCATGATTTGATATCCTTGTAAGTCTCTCCGAGTCTTGGGTTTTGTTTGGCCAACTAGATCTATGATTCTTGCAATGGGAGAAGTGCTTGGTTTTGGGTTCTGCCATGTGGTGACCTTTCCAAGTGACAGTAAGGGCAGCAAGGCACACATCAAGCAGCTCCCATCAAGGGTAAAAAGCTGGGTTTTTTATCATTGGTTTGATATTATCCCTCTACATCATGTCATCTTGCTTAAGGCGTTACTCTGTTCTTATGGGCTTAATAGACTAGATGCATGCTGGATAGCGGTCGACGTTAGGAGTAATAATAGTAGATGCAGAAAGTATCGGTCTACTTGTTTTGGGCGTGATGCCTATAGAAATAATCATTGCATAGATATCGTCACGACTCTACACATTTCTGTCAATTGCTCGACAGTAATTTGTTCACCCACCGTCTACTTTCTTTCATGAGAGAAGCCACTAGTAAACACTACGGCCCCCGGGTCTATTCACATCCATCGTTTACATCTCCGCTTTTACTTAGCTTTGTTACTTTGTTGCTTTTAGTTCTCACTTGGCAAACAATCTATAAGGGATTGACAACCCCTGCATAGTGTTGGGTGCAAGCTTTAGTGTTTGTGCAGGATCTTGAGTTACTCTTCCGCCGGATTGATACCTTGGTTCTCAAACTGAGGGAAATACTTACCGTCGTTGTGCTACATCACCCTTTCCGCTTCGAGGGAACACCAACACAAGGCTCCAAGGCCATGGGGGAAATCCTTTCCATACTTGCCTAGGAAGTCCCTTAAGGCGTAGCCGTAGCTGAAGGATTCCTCGTGCCGTCGACACAACTATTTCTGGCGCCGTTGCAAAGGATACACAGCAAAACAATCAAATCCCGAAACAAAATAGGAAGCCACAAAAGAAAGGGTGTGGAGGCAGAGAAAAACCTCGCTCGACATGGGTAAGGAGGAGGACCCGTTCCCCATCACGAGGTGCCGGCTCAAGCTCCTCCCCTGTCAGTCTCCATGAGTTCTCTGCCACCATCCCATGTTTGACGAGATCCTAGACATACTCCTTCATCACAAAGGAAGGGAGAAAGTCCCCCTGTGTCCACCCTGGCGGCACTGCGGTCCGATCGATCTTTCTCCCCTTGCCGCCCTTCTTGGCATGCTCAAGCTTTGTGGTTTTTCCTATCATCATGGCTGTGGTGGTGAAGGAAAGATTGAGCAAGGCTGGTGAGACAAAGGAGGAGGCGAAGCAAGAAAAGATCAAGGCATAGCCGTAACCCTAGCCACGGATGCATTTATATAAGCGACCGACTAAGTCATCGACGAGTGGGACCTCCAGATCTCAACATATCCTAATATCAGTGGATACATGATGTCTGGCAATGATGACGATGCGATAATCGAAGAGTCGTTGCTCTACTTGCGTGACAGTTGCATCATCCCCGTGAGGCGTGCGGAAACCAAAATTTCAAATCCCGTAAGATCCGGACCTGTCGCAGTGATCAGTCATATCAAAAGATCCTATGATTCACTCGGAGTGAACCCAACCATCTGAAATCGCAACAGAATCGATCAAGGCAAATGATGAAGATTTCAGTCGACCCAAAGTTTGGTCAATCCCAGGAAAAGGACAAAGATCAGAACGACTCGACAAGAACTCACGTCGACTCCTTCATCACTCGAACCCCGATCAATTCGGGGGCTAATGATGGGGATATGTACCTACGGTAGGGTCACAGGCCTGACCTAAATGTCCTACCCAAGGGCACCTCATTATTAGGCCAAGTGTCAGACAGAAGATTCCAACTAGATGAAGATGGCGCTTAAAAGTCAATCGATATGAAAGCACTCAGATTATATTTTCATCCACTCGACAACCCTTATACTCTCGTAAGGGTTCCAGTCGGTGTTGAAGACCAGAAGTCACCCACAAGGTCCAACGGACACACATTTAGCCAATGGTCTTTATTAGCATTTATTACCCACTTACGTTACCAGTAACGTATGTCTTTCACTCATATTGATCGAGCCCTTAGATGTTTGGGTATTTATGAGAGGTGGCACACTCTATCTAAGCCACCCTTCCCCTCTTGCACAAGGGTTCGCACCCCCCGTATTACACAATCCTCACTCCAAGAGCTCCCGAGCACCTGAGACGTAGGGATGTTACCTCCAAGAGAGGGGCCTGAACTCATACATCTTGCATACAATCTTGTCGTAGCTAGGACTCTGCCCTCTCCATTCTTACCCTACATCTCTACTGTCAGGTTTATTCCCACGACACCTGCTAAGGTAGGATTAGGCAGTGGTCAGCTTGGCTCTGATGCCAAAATTGTCAGGACCGGATTTTCGGGAATTTCAATTTCCCTTCAAAATGGCCCTTGTGCATGCCAGCCCGAGGAATACTGTTAGCTGGTGCACGAATCCTTGATACATTTGTCCAAGCAAAAATACAAACTTGAAGTACAAGACCGAGGTGGTCCCTAGAGTACATCAAAAAGGTTTCTAATAGTTGAAGGCCAAAGCGGTTCGGGAATTGTCTATGGGACTCCATTTCCCATGGGAATAGCTGACCTGGATATTTCCTATCTCACGGAACTAATGTCTTCGATACCTAGTTTGCGGGGCTATCGTCGGGTTCCTCATTTCCAAGCATGCAATCTAGCTAAGAAAATAGCCAGGGACAAGCGAGTGAGTACTCTGAATGTACTAGCAAACATCATAAAACAAACATAAATTGGAGGGTTAATATACACTCGTAATAATACCACTATACTTCGTCAACCCTGATGTACTTATCAGGTACTAGTAATGAAAATATAATCATACTTAGAAATTAATAAGCAATCAATAAGAGTAAAATTAACGGATGTGATATAAAACATGCCTCCGTCGGGCATTTGAGCGACACCACATACAGGGCTTGAATAAAATAATAACAAGCATGCCATAGTCGGGCGTCTAAGCGACACTACATAAAGGGCTTATATGAAATAATAAACATGCTGCAGTCGGGCGTCTAAGAGACACCACATAATGGGCTTATATGAAATAATGAACATGCCACAGTCGGGCGTCTAAACGACACCACATAAAGGGATTATATAAAATAATAAACATGCCACAATCGGGCGTCTAAGCGACACCACATAAAGTGCTTATATGAAACCATAATAATAAAAGAATATCCAGGAGATAGAACCGTCCCAGGGATACTCAACAATCGTAATTCTAGGGGTTAGTCCATAGGAAATAATATTTATAATCATCCACCATATTTCCTGATTAGTCTCACGTTTCTTTAACTACCTCTGACGACTGACACTCAGACCGACACTTGACTAGTCAACCAGTTGTCCTTGACCGTGGACACGGCTACTCGAATAGGTTTGACTCTGCAGAGGGTGTACTCTTTACCCACAGCCCACGGGTTTAAATAGTCAACTGGACTAATCCCGCGTACGGTATTCTAGAAGTAAACAATCAAAACCATTACACACCCATTTTTCTCCAACGAAGACAGATATCACTCAAACTACACTGCGAGAGAAGAACCATTAGACGGGTAGGCTCCAACCTTGAATAGCATGGGATCAAATTTATACCGCGTGCTACAAGGAAGAGCTCTTCCCTCTCGGTCATAGACCCATGCCCCGTGACTGGATTACTGTATATAGTCCAGTGCCTCGGATACCTTCATCTCGGCCTCTCTAATTGGTGTATACCTGGTAATAGGTTTACCTCCTACAAAACCATATTCCTTTTCAGGAAGACATGTGGTAGCAGAAAGGGTGAAGGTGACATACTTACAAGACTCGTTCTATGGTCGAGTCGGGAGGTTTGAATATTCCCTACATGACTAGCACAATCCAACTCTTTTATCACCACAGACAGATTCACTACCTATCGTACCCCAAATGCCTTGCTGACCACTCTCATTCCACGAGATGTTAGTCCTGCAGTCGTGTCTCCACAAGACACCGACTCTTACCAAATCCCATCCGGTAGACATCTGTGGTAGGAAGGTGCGACTGTTGTCCCATGCATATCAATCTTGTAAGAACTTTACTTTTAAATCATGAAGCCACAACCATGATTGTCACATAAAATAACACCACTTGTTTAACTTAACCATAAAGTTATTCTCATCAAGCAACCCACACACAACAAAGGTAGATGTAGGTTCAGAATGTTTGCCTTCCAAGTGTAGAGAGGTAGGGTTCACTCCAAAACTTTTGCAAGTTTTTGCTCCTCTCTCAATGTCTTTTTTTTGAAAATATTGAATTTAACACACAATTTAAAATAGTACAGAAAGTGGTCTTAGCAAATTTTCATATAAAAACTAAAAGAAATCTGAAAGAGGTGAGAAAAAGAATCAACTCATTTGGACTATTACTTTAAATGACGTGGCCACTCAAAGTCTAGTCAAAGTTCTGTTTTGAAAATAAATTAGGAAAGGAAAGCGGTTCGGTAGGGAAAGCACAAACGCAAGAAGGAAAGAGTACTTGGGAAAATATGCGTCCACTCAAGTGGGTTGCGGCTTAGCACTGACGCTGACAAGGGGGGCCCGCTGGCAGGCTTCACTAAAGTCAAACCCGTCATCTCCCTCCTCTGGCCGAGGGGAGGTGAGGCCTCCGACGATGCCCACCGGTGTCTGGGGCCATCATACATGCGTCGGAGTGCACCATCGAGCTCAGGGTCCGAAGCCGGGGTGGCACGGCCTCTGGGGTGCTTGGGAGCTCCGGCGGCTATGAGGCCGGCGGATGGCGGCTCGGGCCAGCAAGGGGCTATGCCCATGGTCTACCTTGAGCTCACCGGAGAGGGGGAAAAGGTTCGCAACACTCGGGCCGTTCCATTCGAAGGAAGAATGGCGCCGGAAGAGAACGATTGGTCGTGAATTTGATCAGAGGGGCGGCGACCTAAACTTGACCAGAGGGAAGGAAGATGATCCTCCGTGGTCGATTGGCTGCAATGGGAGATCTAGAAGGGTCGAAGGAGCTCTACTCTCAACCTGGGCAAGCCTGGGTGTCCTTAAATAGGTCAGGCTAAGTCGATTCCGGACGGCATTCGGATAACTCCGGCGACTGGGCTCGCAGGGTACGTGGTGTGGGCAGGCGGGGACAGGGGCTCTCGTACAAACGACGGAGCAACGCCAGAGGCCAACTGGCGTGCTCGGGTGGCTGGGATGATGCTGCGATGGCAGAGGCCAGCTGCTGCCGACGGCAGACCGCCAGGAGTGCGCGTACAGCGGCACGACAGGGCTCCAGGAGGTGGCCGCGTGATTTCGCGAGTTGGAGAGGTCAGGGGTGTGTCTCCTCGAGCAAGCAAGGGCCACATGTGTGGGTTAGAAGGGACGCGGAAACTTGGATGCACAGGGAGAAAAATGGGCGTGCTGGGTGCGTTCTAGACATGCCACAAAGGTGTTCGACGAAATGCCACGGCAAGCTAGGGTCTTAAGTTTGAGTTGAAACTCCACAGCTGGCTAAGAGGTTCACCCATGTTCTACTAGACATGCTAGTGGGGCACAGGAAGAAAATCTCGAGTGCAATCTAAAAACTATACCAATTCTGGTTAGACGCACAAGATGCTCGACAGAATGCCATGGGCATCTAGATAGGTTTTATGGCCACAAAATTTACTAGGTAGGGGTCTCTTTGGATGCAAACAAATATGGCATAGCTGGATTTGGCAAAACAAAAACTTCCCAGTGCAATATTAGCCAAAGTACATTCCTGGACAGAAACAAAATGAGGTTGTAACCTGATCTCAAACAATGCCACTTGAGCTGAAATTCTGGACATAAGGGTTTTGTAGGGTCCTTTGTAAGTAGTAAAATTTTCAAAAGCTTTGGGTAAGAAACTAATATGGTTCCGGTGCAAATTGCAAATCTGGTCGAGAGTAGAAAATAAGAAGTAATGCTCAAAATTTTCAAAAGACCAATATATGTTTTTGCATAAAACTCCTTTGTATGAACCCATTGGCCACTCCAAATATTTGTAGAATTTCTTAAGAAATATACTAAGGGGTTGTAGTACAAAACACAAAATTGGATCACAGTAGAAAGGAAGATAATGAGCTCAAATTTTCCAAAACACTTAGCTAGATTTTTGCATAAAAGTGATCCAAAAACATATTAGGTTATTACCAAGTTTTGGTGAAATATTTAAAAGAAGTTATCAAATGGTTGAAATTCTAATCAGGCCTTTACAGAATTTAGAGGTGATTTTTTGAATAAATGAACCCTAAATAAATATTTATAAATATGCCTTCATTTCATTTGGAAATAATTGGAAAAATATCTGAGGCAACACCCAAGTCAATAATATCTTTCAAAAACTCCTACTTAAGAAAGAATTCTTTTTAAAAGATAAACAAGGAAGGGGTCTGAAAATATCAGAAAACCCAAAAAAAAGTTACAATTGCCAATTTTATATAAATGAAAATCATGGCCAACATTTTGGGGTCTTACAATTTCCTTTTAATGATCCTTCCGCTATGTTCTCTTCTGTACTCTAAGTTCATCATTTTTCATGTGAAGATTGATGTGAAGATTTTCAGGAGATCTAAGTTCATCATTTTTCATTCTTGTTCTCTTTTCCGATGGGTTAAATTCAAGCTTTTAGTGTTCAGCATATCCTTTTCATTTGTTAAATGCTCCCCATGTTGGTAATTCTTATCAAGTCTTTCTTGTTTTTCATATCTCTCTATTATATCTAGAGTGTTCAAGATATCTTAGAGTTTCTTGTTTTCAATCCTTTCAATTATTTTGAGGTTCTCACCTCATCAAGTTTTCATTTGTACCGGTGAAATCTCTCTTTTCTATCAATTGTTTCAACGATGGTTTCTTTCCAGTGGGCTCAGAATCCACAGGTTTTTCCCAGGATCTTACCAGGCTATTATAATCCTTCTTGGAGATCTCTAATTATTTTAAAGTGTTACATAAGTATGATTTCCATCACTCATATTTCTTCTTCAAGATAATGTCCTTCGTTGGCTAAACTTTTCCTTATTCATTATTCCAGAGTGTCTCAGTAATTTTGGTGGTGTCCCTTCTCATCATTCTCAGCTTGGAAGACCGAAGGAGTGTTTTTATTAAATCTTTGTCCATTCTTTTGAAGATTTGTTAATTCAGCTTGTTGCTACCATTTCAATTGTTTCCAGTCATGATAATTCCTTCAATATCTATCCGGTGCATTTCAGATTTGTTTTTCTTTTCTTGATCATCCGAAGGCCATCATTTTAGAAGATTTCTTCGTTCTCAGCTTTGAGGTTCGTTCTCAAATTCTTCTCAATTGTTGTCTCTTCGTTTGTATCTCAGTTATTCTAGCGCCTTGTCCAAGTTTTCCATCAGGTGGATCATGATATCTTCACTATCTTATATCTCCATTCATTCTTGGTATCATTATTCATTTGTGAATTCTTATCAATGGTTCTTTCAAGACCTCTTCAAGGTTGTGCTCATATCTCCCCTCAATCTTTCAGGAAGAATAAGTGCTATGCAAAATCTGTTGCTTGTCTTCAATTTAACTTGATGAAGGATGAACATAACATAATTCTTGTTCTTCTTTATTCAAAATGATTTTAATTATTTTTCGGAGTGGCTCATGATATCAAATTCTCGATTTCAAGTGTTCTATACTTTTCTTTTCTGGAGTTCCAAGTTTTCTCAAGTATCTCTTCGCGAAGCTTCATCTAAATCTTGCAAGGCTTCAATCTTATTCTTTTCAACATTCAACTCTTTATATCATCCTTTCATCTCGGTGTTCTCCAAGTGGTGCTTCATGGTGATTCGTCAAGGTTTCAATTCTTTCTCAAGTTGTTCTTCAATATTCTTGTTGGATACGTCAAGTTTTCTCTCTCTTGCATTCCAAAAGGAAATTCTTCCTCATTTATCCTTTGAGGTGGTATTATAGCATTCTTGTTAGTGGAGGAGTCTCGAAGATAATTTGTTTCAAGAATGAGATATTTAAACCCAACGAATTCTTCAATCATGAGATATTTTCAACCCATGATTTCTTCATTGAGCTATCTTGGTTTAGATTTCACCTGAAGCTTTGTCTAAGGATTGTTGCTATTATGGTGATTATTGTTGACCCAAGTTCTCAATGTTTCCTATTGGTGTAAGAGATTCTACATATTTCGTAACTCCCAAACAATCCTTGTCTCCTTTACTGGCTGGTTGTCACCTCTTTATTTTGAAATGGTTTGCGTAAGCCCACTACAAGCTTGTTCTTTCCGTGGTTGGTTTGCCAACAATTGTGTTCAATTCTTCTTGCAAGAATGCTTGCCATATTCAATTGTGGTAGAAGTTTTTATTTTCTTCTCCATTCTTTCTTCCCAAATGTCTAGTTTCTATTCTCTTGTTCTCGAGTTGTTGTGATGTTGCTCTCTTTTATCCGTTATCTAGTTTTGTCAAGATCATGTTCCTTTCTTTATTACTCATTTAACTAGAGTGTTGTGTATTCTTTCCTGTTTTTTCCTTCCTTATCAATTTACTTGGTTTTTTGTGAATCTTGTCAAGATCTTTCCATCTTATAAAATTTGCCTCCTCAATTTCCTACCGAAGTGCTGTCGAAATTTTGTGTGAATTCTTGCTTGTTTCTCATATCATTCTTCATGTCTTTGAAACCTTCAAGGATCGTCGGTTTCACTCGTCTGTCAAAGAATAAACTACATTTTTCCTCTTCTTTCTCATCCTCTTCCCCTTCTCATTCTTTGATCTCGTGGCAAGATCTCTCGTTAGTGTAGCAGAGTTGTAACAGCCCGAGACCGAAGCTCCAAAAGATTCCCCTTTTATTCCATTGTCGTCGGGGGATTATTTGTTGGTCGCATTCATCATCGCATCATTTGAATCATCCGCATTGCATTAGCACTCTGTTGTCATCAATTTTTAAAACTTGCATCCGTTATTAGTTGCCGATTCTCTCTGTTTTCACCGTTGACCGTTTCGAGACCAACCACACATGCACCCGCCAGCGGCATCATTAAAATATTGTTTTTAAAAGTGTGTATAAAATATTCTTAGATTGTATTGAAACTTGTCGTGCGGTCTAATCTTAATGTAGGTAGGTCGCGTGCCAAATTACGTCGCAATCGGATTTCGTTTAATACACATATCGTTAATTATATAGTGGCAATATAGTCGGTTTAATATTTGGATGTTTCGGTGTTTTAAAACTCTCTCATGGGCTGCACCATTTTCCTCTCTTCCCGAGTTAGCCTATTATACATAGCCCAATACCATCTACCGAGCCTACCCCTCCGTTTCGGACCGTCCGATCGAGATCCGATGGCCCGAAAATTTTGCAAAACTGCTAACCCTAGCCCCAGCTCCACCCACCTCCAGCCACGCGGGCCCGTTAGCTTGGATCTGGCCCGCTCGAGCCCATATGGAGCCCGAGCAAGCCAACCGCACCGCCGCTCGAGCTCCTGAGCCCCCGTCTTCGGACAGCTTTGTCGCCCGCGTTGGTCGTCGGAGCACCGACCTCGCCAGAGCAGCTCGCTGGACTGCCTCCTCTCCCACTCCTCCTCATCTCCTTCTTCTCCCTCTCCCTCTAACATCTCTCCCTGAAGGTAAGACCCCCCTCGTGCGTGAGGAGCTCGAGCCCTGAGCTTGGAGCCTGCCTCTAGCCACCGCGCCGGCCACCGGGGCCACAACCTCACCGGATGTGGTCGGATCCAAGGCCGGCCTTGCCGGATCTACCGCCTCCAAATTCCGTCGTGGCGCCCCTCTCCTCCACACCGATCGACCAACACCTCATGTGGCCATAGCCTCGCCCCTCTGCATCGAGGACGAGCAGCAGCGCGTGCCCGCTCGTGCTAGCCATGCTGGGCCTCGCCCCCCCCCCCCCCCACCCCCCACGCGGCTGAGCCGGCCCATGAGGCCATCTAGTGAGCTGCCCCTATCCCTCGCCTAGGCGTAGTTTTGCTATCCAACACCCACCAATTCGGCACGTAGTCGTTATATTGTTTAACCTACGAATTTAGTATTTTCAGAAAATAGTGCATATATTAAAACGGTCGTATCTTTTAAACCATGCGTCGGATCGAGGCTAGTTCTATATGTAAAATGTGTAGAATTCCATGTATATTAATATTTTACAACTTGCATACATATTTAAAGCGGTTTAATCTGCTGTTTGCATAGATGTCCATGATATTACATTAAGAGGTTTTATTCCATGGATATTTAGGCGTGCATCCGAATTGATCAAACTCCGTATGTAAAATGTTCATGTTGTTTGCAACCCCTTGACATGCATATTAAAAATATTTTTCTTGTTGTTTTCATATAGGTGGCATAAATTGTTTGTTATGTCATGTTTAGGACATATTCTCACATATATGTGGTGGCATTAGTTTTATTCGTAACCGCACATATTATACATGTTTTTGGGGTAGAAAAATCCATAGGATTTATCTGTGCTTTTAGTTTTATCTGTTGATCAAGTTAGCGTGCATAATATTTTGCCATGTTGCCATTTTGTTTACTTTGTGTGATTTATTCCGTGCATGATATGAATTACTTGTGAACATGAGGTATGCCCTTGGACATGTATGCTAGCCTCTGGTTATTTTAGTTGCTATATAATCCATGTTAGGTGTCTTTTCGTGTAGCCAACATGCTAGAAAATAGTGGTGATTTGAGATGCCAAAATATTCTAAGTGTGGAATCTGTAGCATTTTGTTGTTGTCTTGCCATGAGATTTGCTAGTGATCTACAACCCCTTTGGGGTTGGTGCAATGGAGTTATTTGTAGTCCTTAAGATTCTCTAGCATGCTGTAAATTTTGAATGACATTCTATACCTTGTAGAATATAGTTTTACTGCTGCCAATATGACTTCTAGTTGAAAACTGCATTGTCCAAAACTGTTATTTTCACTGAGTATGAAACTTTGTGCAACATGCCATTTTGTGAGTTCTTTTCCTAGTGATCCATGCTACCATGCTAGTTGTATTTAGTAGGGTGTTGTTGTGCATCTTGACCACTACTGCCTCATGTCTTGTTTGAGCATTTTAGAATTATGTAGCTTGTTGTTTTAGGGTGTACAAAATGCCATGTTGCTGTTTATGGCAGATTGTAGCTATTTCTAGTTTTCTTTATAATTGTTGAACTGTTGCTCCGTTTTGAATATGTCATATATGAAACTTGCTGAGAATCTCATGTACTTTCGTTACATCTTGTTGCCTTCATGGTTTGGGATGCTTGTGGTTGCCATTTCCATACATATTGCTTTCATGGCATTATATCTTATGGTGATCATATCTTTTGAACCGTAGCACCATTTGCAATGATCTCTATAGGTAAGTTGACTAGAACTATGTGTAGAATCACGTGAACCACTTTATGTTGATGTTTCACAAATATTAATATATATTAGTTCAGATTTGGACAGATTCTAAATTAACGTATGGGGTCATTTCGGAGATGTTATATGTCATTTCCGACCTCATTTAAAATGCGTTGATAGGTAGTTTATTTGTGCCGCACCTCTCGCCATGTTTAAATTATATTTAATATTGACGTGCATCTAAATGGGAGTGAACTAAATAATTTGTATGTGGAGTTTCGTAAAGATGCAACTCTTTGCATATTCAGCTTCACTTAATATGTAGTGTTTGATTGTTGTGAATTACCATGCCATGCCTTGCATAATTGAAATGGTCTTGCATCATATGTGTTCTTCATCTGGTCGTGCATATGTTGCAGTGTTATTGTGTTGATTCTTGTATATTGTTGCTTCTTCTCGATAGAGTTCCGAACTGCTTCGGAGTGTGAGGATCCGTTCGACTACGTCGGTTCGTCTCCTTCATGGAGTCGTTCTTCTTCCAAGCGGGATCTCGGACAAGATACCATTACTATCAATGCCATGACTGTTGTCTCGTTTCTTTCATTATGTCTCGCTGCCTACCACCTGTTAAATGTCAGCCCCTCAACATTGCCATGAAAACCTTTAACCTTTCTACAACCTAGCAAACCATTGTTTGGCTATGTTACTGCTTGTTGAGACTTTTGATAGTGTTGCTAGTTGCAGGTCCAGTTGCTTCCATGTGAAAACATGGTTTCTTTCGTATATCACCATATAATTGTTAATTAATTTAATGCACCTATATACTTGGTAAAAGTTGGAAGGCTCGGCTTTCTAGCCTGATGTTTGTTCCACCTTTGTCGCCGTAGTTTCGGCTACGGTATTATATTCCATAATTGAGCGCTCCTAAGATGTTCGGGGTTGTTGTGGGGACCCCCTTGACAATTCTCTTTAGTCTAAAACTGGTCTCGCAATGCCCAACTTTGGTACTAAATTTTCCTAATAACTAATGAACCACATATGGACTAATTATCACGAGTAAATTTAATCAACCCCCGGGCCAGTGCTCCTCATGAGTGTTGGTCCAACCTAGAGCAGCTTAATAACGTCCCTCGAGCAACCCGGTGCTTCGGCATCGTAACCATGGCGGCCTTCCTAGATTAGTTTTACCTGTGAAGAAATATCTTGTGCATCGGGATTCCGGTGATGCTTTGGGCTATCTCAGAGTTGAGGTTTTCCACTAAGGAATCCGAGGAGATCATGAGTTTCGTGATCGAGGCTTTCTATGCAGATTGTGGTAATTTGTGATGGACTAGTTGGAGCACACCTACATGGTTAAATCTTTCGGAAAGCCATGCACGTGGTTATGTGGCAATGTGGAAACTTTTTTAACATCCGGTTCTAGATAACTTTGAGTAATCTTAATTAAAAGAATCCAACTGTGTGCGTAACCATGACTCTCTCATTCGTGAGTTCCTTCTCCGACTGAGGACATGATGGGGTTATGTTTGACGTAAGTAGGTGTTGAGGATCATTCTTTTTTATCATTATTAGTTTACGTCTGTTTATCCATAGATCATCCCCCTCTTATTCTTGTATTCATAAGTTAGCCACCTCAAATAAATGCTTAGTCTCTTAGCGCAGCCTCACCACTTAACCATGCCTCACCCATTAAGCTTTGCTAGTCTTGATATCTTTGGAAACGAGATTGCTGAGTCCCTGTGGTTCACAGATTACTACAACACTAGTTGCAGGTACATGTAAAGTGATATTAAGACGTGAGTGTGCTTATCATGCTTTTGGAGTTTCTATTTATTCTTCATCGTCGATCTAGGATGGGTACCATGCCGGCAGCCTGGGATAGCAAGGATGGACGTCGTTCTTTTATCATTTTTTTGTCCATAGTCGGAACCTTCTCTTCTTCATGATGATTGATTATGTTGTTGTAGTGACGTGAAGTTGATGAAGCTTGTGGCGAGTGTAAGCCAATTACATATACTCACCTCTTCAGTACATGTACTTGTAATGATATCCATTCTTGCAAAACGACGAGATGCGCTTCTATCCCTGTCAAGGCCCTCGCGCCAATATAAGGATAGGATCGCATCTTGGGCGTTACAAGCGAACTATTGGAACTGCAATTCCCTCACGACCCTCTTCTTCTAGATCTCCACACACTTCATCAAGTGCAACTGTCGTGGTTTTGTCACGGCAGATGTCCTCCAGGAAGGACTTAGTGATGGGGCCATCGCAACCATGTGGCGACTCAAAGGGGTTAGTGGGGAGCGAGAGACGATTTTACCCAGATTCGGCCCCTTTGATCAATGTAAGAATCTACGTCATGCTCTGTGTATATTGATGTGGAAATCGATTACAAGGGTGCGGATTCGCCTGACCTAGCTTTCGATTGATGATAACTTAAGTCTATCAGCCCTAGAGACTCGCTTTTATATACAGGTCAAGGTCCTAGGCTTACAAGAGTCCGGGTCACGTATGATTCATGACTTGACATATCTCTAACTTGCCATACCTCTATCACAAGGAAACTTCTCGCGGCCCTTCTTTGATATGTGCCATAAGTCGCCATCTTTGTGTCTTGGGCTACGGCCGACTCTTCTCACTCCGCCTTGTGCCTTTTGATTCTTAAGTCATTGCCCCTCTTGAACATGAATGTTGAGCCGCCATCATCTTGACCCGACCTCTTGGGGCGGGTCTCATGGCGGGATAATATCCCCAACATTAGGCCCCAGATTGACTTGAACTCATTCACGTCAATAAACATTTCTCGTACTCTTGGTGGCACACACATACTCCAAACTTGTCCTCCAATGGAAGAAACGTCGGCTTGTAGTATTCGTCTGAACTTCTGTTCCATTTGTTAATGATGTCAGCTACCCCAAGATTTTAGGGATCTTTATGACGTAACTCCAACAGCTCCCTTAGCTTTTCCATTCAGCCCGACAATCGACGCGCCATCAACTCCAAAATTTATTACGCCTCCTAGGTTCCCGCGCCCATCGTTTCCATTTCTGATCCAGCCTTTAAATATCGACGGGGATACCTCTTTTAATTTTACCCTGCTCCTCTTCTTTGTCTTCTACCTCGAGCCCGAGCCTGCATCACGCCACTGCTGTGCGTCCCATCATCAAGAACTCTGGTACGAGGGCTCCACCACTACGCATCTTCTACTCTAAACCACGAACCTTCTTCGCCTCCGTCAACGCCATCAGGTAAGGTTTTTGTTTCTTGTAGTGGATCTGCTTAGGTCATTCATTGTAGTTCAACGGAGTTCATAGGGTTCGTCTTGTGTTCATCGCCATGACAGGTCTGTTTGATTCCTCGATGAAAACCTTCTCCGGCGATAGGTTGCGGGAAAAGTAGGGATCTGAATCTCGCATAACCTCCCTGGTTGTTCTGTGAAAACCTTATGAACACTAGGTGTTGTTGCCCCATATTTTACTATCGTCCAGGAATGTTAAAATCCCTTTTTGTGTACCATTGGTAGATCCATCTTTCCTTGCACTTTGATAGAAAACCGTTTGTCTAGTACTTAGTGGAATCTGATATCACAGTTCCTTCGTAAGTCATTTTCACCCTCACGCTAGCCTGTTGGATATTTTGCAACTCGCCATCTTTGTGAAGCACCTTTTCATTAAGGCGACTCAAGTATTGTGAACTTCCTCATTATTTGTATCTTGAACTCCTCTCTTTCTCAAACAATTTTTGTCCATTAGAATAACCCGCCAATAATAATTATGCAGCCTGTTTCCTTCGTGGACGTGCCGGTATGTCGAAAACATCAAAATGCGACTAGTTGCCCTCAGAAATTGGTGATGCCGCCCTCCAGCGATGTGTGTTAGTAGGAACTTTGTCTTCCAAGGAGAAGATTGGTTGGAGAGCGACCGCTGGAGAGGTACGACCTCAACCCGCCGAAGGAGAGGTTGTGGTTTTCACTGATCATCTAGAACGAGGCTTCTCTCCCCCTGGTTCAAAATTCTTTCGAGACGCTCTCAACTTCTACAACCTTCACCCCGAGGATCTAGGTCCCAACTCAATCAATAATTTATGCGAGTTTCAAGTCTTCTGCAAGGCGTACCTGGGGATAGAACCCACTATCCCTTTATTTAGGGAGTTCTTCCATTTGAACCGCCAGACGGAATGGGCTCATTGTCCCATCTTAGAGCTCATCAGATTCACAATTCACAGGCGGAGTGAGTGTGTTTTTTCTGCTACCACCTTGCCCAGTCACCCCAATGGCTGGGGGAAAACTTGGTTTTATTTAAAGAATACCGCACCTCCTCATGAAAATCCTCTACCGGGTTTTAGAGAAGAGCCTCTTCCAATGGATTTCTATATTCCCGGTGCATTGACCCTAGAAGAACAAGCCGCCCACACTTTTGTCTGGTCAAAACTTAGAGCTTTTAACGCCAATGGCTTGACCGGAGTTGACTTGATCCGATGCTGGGTGGAATGGCGCATCATGCCCTTAAGCCGCCGAGATGGACTGGTGTGCCATTACAACAACGACTTAAACAATGCTCAACGCTTCACAAATGTAATGCTTGACTGTGAAGAAGTTAATAGCATTGTGAAGAACCTATGAGGTGAACCCAAAGAAGTATGTTCAAAGATTGGGTTGAAACCATTCTGCATCCAGAATCCGGCTCGTGAGGTAAATATATTTAATCATCACTTGCCTTACTTGGTATTTCATTTATTCCTTGGAGGACTAACTTCCCTATTTTTTATTCTGTTGTAGAAAAACGCGCCCTTCTGGAAACGTAGACCAGTGAAGCTGCCCTTTAAAAAGGTCAAAACCGCCGTGAAAAAGAAGAAGAAAAACAAAACAGTTGTAAGCATGTCATTTGTTGTAGGTGAGTCACAGAATATTGAAGAACTATCTGAGGTAAATGTCGAGTCTATCCCTTTAGTGTGTCACGTGCTGTTCTAACCTTTCAATTTAATCTCAGGGGGATGACGTCGAAAGTTATGGTGAAGATGCTGAGGTGATTTCAATATCTTCTGACTCAAATATTTCTTTAGAAAGACCTCCAAGGCGGGTCTGTAGGAAAGTTCCTATGAATCATCCAAATGCTCATTTGGATCCTAACTTCCATTTGAAGAAGGCTTTGTATACTC
The DNA here is from genome assembly GCF_904849725.1 of Hordeum vulgare subsp. vulgare. Lineage (NCBI taxonomy): Eukaryota > Viridiplantae > Streptophyta > Magnoliopsida > Poales > Poaceae > Hordeum > Hordeum vulgare. The sequence continues at coordinate 226,512,469 of NC_058520.1, read as the reverse complement.
CAAAGCGCCACACGCGCAGCTCCTCGGATGATCTTATGGCGAGTCTGCCTGAGAAAACATCCAGTGATAAACACCGCACTGAGGTGCCTCTTCTTTCTTTATCAACTATACCATGTTCGTTAATTTCTCAAACTCACAATATTTTCCTTCTTAATAGGTGTCTCCTCCTTCATCTGGCGATTCAGCGTCTTTGAAATTACCACGTCTTTTTCGTCTCCCAGGGTAGATCATTATTCGTCTATCCAACACTTTTTTTAGTATTTTATATTTCATTATATATACTTCAACCTTTCGTTCTTTAGGGCTCAAGCAAAGAAAAGGAAAACCGGCAGGTGAGTCCCCAATAGTGAAGCGCCTGAAATGGGAGAAACATGTGCTTCTAACCCTGATACTCTAGTTGAACCAGCTGAACCTCATGAGAGTAGTGCTATGGATGGTATCCCTGATGTTCCAGTTGACCCAGCAGAAGCTTACAATACGGCCATGGAGGCAAGTCAGAGAAAAAATCTCAACCCGTCAAATCCTCTGAAGACAACCAAAGATGCCATGCTTGAAGAAGAAGATGTTGTCATTACTCGGATGGGTCATTCAACGCCCATCTTCAATGTGCTGGCTAAACATACTGCCAAGGATGTCTCAACCGAAATAGAAAAAGGGAAAGCTAAACTTGATCTTTTCAATATTGAGAAACTAAACTTTGAAGAACTGCATCCGCGATATCTGAGTCGCATCTCCATGAGTCGGGGCATGGAAGCCGGCCTAGTAAATATGATGAAGATAAGATACGATGTATGGTGTTCTATAATAAATTACCCCATATATCCCCTGTAGCCCCCAAGGGCCGGGTCATATTCTTGAAGATGAGGTGGGTCTTGTAAGTAATCTTGAAAACATCAACGTGTAGCCCCCAAGGGTCGGGCCATCTTCTTGAAGATGAGCCGGGTCTTGTAAGTAATCTTGAAAATTTCAACCTGTAGCCCCCAAGGGCCCGGTCATCTTCTTGAAGATAAGCCGGGTCTTGTAAATATTCTTGAAAACTTCAACCTGTAGCCCCCAAGGACCCGGTCATCTTCTTGAAGATGAGCCGGGTCTTGTTTAATAATTTTGAAGCTAGTGCATTAGCCCCCAAGTGTCAAGGATATTTCTTGCAATCTTCTTGAGACTTGATACCAAATGATCAATCTGTCCGGGAGCTTCCAGCTGAACTCATTCGCCTTGTTTGATTATCTAGGAAACTATAAGCTAGGACGACTCATCTTTAAGTGGCATGAACAAAAGCTTGGTATGTCAATAGGATACTAAGACTGCTGCTGAGGAAAAAATTAGAGTCTCTCTTGCAGAACTCGAAAAAGCCAAGGCTGAGCACATATTATACAGAGAGTCGGTTGAAGCTGACAAAGCTGCTCTGTTGAAACATGCTGAAAACACCGAGGGTCAACTGAAACTGGGCGAAAGAAGTGATTGGTCTACGGTGACACATCTCCAAGATGACCAGTGCTTTCTTTGGTAAGTATTATGTGTATTGTCCATTGCAACCATTGGAAAGGACACAAAGCGTCAAGCGACTTATGTTTCATTTGTTCCTTGCAGGCCCTCGATCCGCCAACCTTCAAGATGACTGTGTCTTGAAGTTAAAAGCGCTATATACCCTGACAGAGCAACTCTATGTTGGCGGCTTATTCACCATCAAGGTTGTCTGGGGTGACAAAGAGTCGTTAAAATTCATCATTGACATGCTGAGGCGATTCTCAACCATACCCAAGCATATAGAAGAAATAAAGAAATCAGCAGCACGGAAAGGGCTAATCACAGCTATGAGCCTGTCTTTAGCGTATGCTCCAGAACTCAAGCCGGACAAAATAGTAGGCGGGTTTCCTGAGTATAAAGATGATAGCTTAGAATTTTCTCAAGAAGACTACACCCGGTGCGTAAGGGATGTTCGTCCTATAGCAAGCCTGATTGACGAGAGTCTTGAACTGTCCAAGTATCAGGCGGCTTATGATGATAACCATAAGTGTGTGGCACCTCCCAGCTTTGCACCAATGGACCTTACTCCTCAGGGTCATAAGCACCTTTTTGCCCTTGATGCTGATCCATCAACCATCTTGAAAGGGGAAGCTGAATTTCATGCTTTTATCAATTGCACCTAGGATATGGACAACTTCCAGATCCAAGACCCCGAAAGCTCGGCACATGGTAACCCGAAGGCGTCTTCAACGAGGTGACTCCCGAAGCTTCAACCTGGAGAAAAAGACTGAACCCGGAGGAAACTTGCCACCGGGTTAATTCAGAAAAACTTTGGCCTTCATGAGCCATGTAACTTTTTTAAGTATACTTAAACTGCTATACTGTTTGCATGAGTATGGGTGCCAACACTTTCTGGCATTATATTTTAATACAAGTCACATGTTTAAGTTGTCATTGTCTAGGAAATGTGTTTTCCTCCCCTCTTTGAGAAAAAAGAATTTTGAATAACCAAACATTGGATGAGTCCGTAAAGCTATTGGATCTCTTCCTGAAAAAAAGATAACACTTTATACGGTGACAAATAGCGGCTCAATGAGTCGTGGTAGGTAGACGGTCTTGCAAGGCTCTAGTCGTACCCTAAGAGGTTTTTGCAAAAACCTTTATGTTTTTAGACTGGCGGATCAGGCTCAAGTCAATCTTCAGTGAAGCAGGTTCTGTGAACTCATGGTTTGTCTATTTTCCATATGCTGGCTCTCGCAAGCTCCTCAACGTTTTAACTTTGGGAAGTTCAGGGACCAAGAATGGATTGACTTGCCAAGAGTACACGGGGCTTATAAGGCGAGTCACAAAACATACAATCCAATATAACCGTTGTAACGTGTTAATTTTTTGCTAGCCAAGAGGATGTTAAGGTGGAACTCAGTGAGTTAGAAGCCCCCAAGTGACCTATGATCAAGGAAAAACATTCGTAGGATTCCAGAAGACAATGCTATTAATGCTAAACAACCTTGGGACTAATAGCCCCAAAAGTAAGCCGTTTTTTATCGTTCATGATCATACATTGGCGCCTATGTGTGAACCGTGCATCATGGCACTTGGTCCTCTTTGGCTTATTAGTATCTATGTTTGAACAATAACAACAGGGCGACTCGTCCTCTTTAATACTAATAGCGTCCATGTTTGGATGGCCTCCTTGCCAGTGACTCATCCTCTTGGGCGGCTTATGTAAACAATAAAGAGTCATGCTCAATATATAGTATGAAATGATAGAGACCCTGAATTTCGTGGGCGCCGGCTTTATTGTTGTGATATAAGTAGTACAAAGATACTAATCTATGTACATGCATAAGGAGTTGATGGCTCTAAGTGTAATAAGGTCGCAGATGAGCAATGTTCCACGGGCGAGTCGTCTCTTCCTCCGAGGTTGGCCTATCAGGGCGAAGATTGATCAAGTATTAAGAGCCATTGCGAAGGCTTTTGCTGATGGGAAAAGGTCCTTCCCACAGATGTGATAGCCTGTGCATGCCTGTGTGATCTTGAAGCAGTCGGAGCACTAAGTCGCCCTCCTGGAACACCCGGCTCTTGACTCGTCGATAGTGATAGAAATGCAGGTCTTTTTGGTAGATAGCCGATTGCGGTGCGGCGAAATCATGCTCTTCTTCCAAAGCATCCAAGGAATGTTGACGTGCTTGTTCATTATCTGCTTCTACGTACGCGGTGACTCTGGGAGAATCATGCCTTATATCGCTGGGAAGAACCGCCTCGGCCCCATAGATGAGGAAAAAGGGAGTATAACCAGTGGATCTGTTTGTTGTTGTTCTAATGCTCCGAAGCATTGTGGGGAGTTCTTCAACCCAACAACCTGGAGTGCACGGTAGAGGAAACATGAGCCGGGCTTGATCCCACGTAAGATCTCCTCGTTAGCTCGCTCAGCATGACCATTGCACTTTGGATGGGCCACCGCAGACACGTCAAGACAAATATGCTCCCGCTGAAAAAACTCCTTCATTGCCCCTTTAGACAAATTAGTACCATTACCATATTAAGCTCTGGGGATAAACAAAACGAAAGATTAGCTTCTTGAAGAACTTGACTGTTGTATCTGCCTCACAATTGCTGACCAGCTCTGCTTCAACCCACTTGGTACACTTGTTAACCGCCACCAACAGATGAGTCTTTTTATCAAAAAACATCTTGAACGGGCCAACCATATCAAGCTTCCAAACTGCGAAAGGAGATGTGATTGGGATCATGCACAACTCCTGAGCCGGCACGTGCACTTGACGTCCAAACTTCTGACACCCATCACACAAGCGCACTATGTCCTCTGCATCGGCATGAGCCATCAACCAGTGCAAACCATTGCGAATAGCCTTCGACACCAAATATTGTGACCTGGCGTGATGTCCACAATCACCAGCATGTATCTCATTGAGAATATCTCGCGCTTCTTCTGGGGAAACACAACGCTGAAAGACCACACAGGTGCTTCGTTTGTGTTACTCGCCTTTATGGATAACCATGGACTTGCACCTCCGCACGATGTGTCGAGTAAAAAATTCATCAGTTGGCAACACGCCGCGGGCCAGATAAGGCATGTAAGGAACTGTTGAGTCAGGAATCGCTCGGAGAGCCGATACCAATTGTGATTCTGGGTCAGGAACTGTTATGTCTTCTTTAGAAAGCAACCTCACCGAAGGGTTCTGCAAGACATCCAAGAACACATTGGGGGGAAGAGGATTGCGTTGTGATCCAAGTCATGATAAAGCATCAGCCGCCTCATTCTATCGATGATCAATATGATCAACCTGGTAGCTGTGAAAATGACCCGCCACATTGGTTACCGCACGCTTATAAGCCGCCATCAATGGGTCTTTAGAATCCCAACTTCCTGATAGTTGTTGAGCCCATGGAGCAGTGCCTCATACTTAGCCGCATTGTTGGTGCAAGGAAACATGAGTCGCAAAACATAGAAAAATTTGTCGCCTCGTGGGAAGATAACACAAAACCAGTTCCCGAGCCCTCCAACTGCGTAGAACCATCAAAATGAATAGTCAGGTATGTTTTATCAGGCCTATCTTCCGGAATTTAAAACTCGGTCCAATCATTGATGACATCCAGCTGCGCTGAGACTTGAAGGATGTGCGAGGCATATACTTCACATGGTGAGGACCAAGCTCTATCGCCCACTTAGCAATCCCCCTAGTGGCTTCACGGTTCTGTATAATGTCCCCAATTGGCGCAGAACTGACCACGGTGATTGGATGCTCCAAGAAGTAGTGCTTCAATTTCCGGCTTGCCATAAAAATCCCAAAGACCAGCTTTTGCCAATGTGGATATCATTGTTTGGACAAAGTCAATACCTCACTAACAAAATATACTAGCCCCTGAACCGTATATTCTTTCCCTTCTTCCTTGCATTCAACAACCACCACTACACTTACAGCTTTAGAGTTAGAAGTAATGTACACGAGCATCGGTTTCTTATCAACCGGGGCTGCTAACACAGGCAGCTCAGCAAGTTGCTTCTTAAGGGCTTCGAAAGCCTCGTTAGCCGCATCGGTCCAAACAAAGTGATATGTTTTTTGAGCAACTGATAAAGAGGGATGGCCTTCTCACCAAGGGGACTTTTGAAACGACTCAGTGCTGCAATACGACCTGCCATGCACTGGACCTGATTAATGCTAGCCAGCTTGCCTAGCGAGGTTATCGCCTTGATCTTGTCCGGTATAGCATCAATGCCACGCTCTGACACCAGGAACCCCAAATACGCACTTGGTCGAGTTAAGATTCATATTATACACCCAAAGGTTGTGGAATGTCTCCTTGAGATCGCCTAAAAGTATCTCGTTCTTCTATGATTTCACCATGATGTCATCGACATAAGCATGAACGTTACGTCCAATTTGACTGTGCAAAAAATTCTGAATGCAACGTTGATAAGTCGCCCCGGCACTCATAAGTCCAAAGGGCATTGGAACATAGCAAAAGGCACCAAAGGGAGTTATAAACACCATCTTCTCTTGGTCATCCTTGGCCATCTTGATCTGGTGATAACCAGAGTATGCATCCAGAAAGCAAAAATGCTCACAACCCGCCGTAGAGTCAATGATTTGATCGATACGGGGAAGGTCAAATAGATCCTTCGGACAAGGTTTGGTGAGGTATGTATAGTCAATGCACATGCAAAAGATTCCATTCTTCTTGAGAACAAAGACCGGGTTAGCCAACCACTCAGGATGAAACACCTCGACGACGAACCTGGAGTCCAAGAGTCGGGCAACTTCTTCCCCAATTGCTTTACGCCTCTACTCGTTGAAACGACGGAGGTTTTGTCGAACCGGCTTCATCTTGGGATCTACATTGAGATGGTGCTCAACGAATTCTCTCGGTACTCCTGGCATGTCATAAGGTTTCCATGCAAAGATGTCCCGATTCTCACGGATGAATTCGATGAGTGTGCTTTTGAATTTGGGATCCAAACCGGTCCAAATAGTAAACTACTTAGAAGAGTCACCTGGGGTGAAATCAACTTGTTTGGTATCATCTGTCGGCTTGAATTTAAGGGGCGGCTCCGAATCAATGGTTGGTTTTTTAAGCGGGCTCATGTTAGTTGGGTCCACATTGGCCTTGTGGAACTTCAACTCTTCGGCAGCGCACGCCGACTCAGCATATGCGGCGTCTCCTTCTTCGCATTCCTGTGCTATCGTTTGGTCTCCATAGACTGTGATGGTGCCCTTAAGACCAGGCATCTTAAGCTTAAGGTATACATAGCAAGGACGGGCCATGAAGCGGGCATAAGCCAGCCGCCCGAACAGAGCATGCTAAGGACTCTTAATTTTGACCACCTCAAACATCAATGACTCACACCTGTAATTGGACTCATCACCAAAAGCCACATCCAACTTGATCCGCCCAACGGGATACGCCGACTTGCCCGGTATAATGCCATGAAAAACCGTGGTTGAAGGCATCAAGTCGTTCTCAGCAAAGTTCATCCGCCGGAAGGTATCATAGTACCGGATGTTGATACTGCTACCTCCATCCATAAGGACCTTGGATAGTGTGTATCCCCCAACCTGAGGCGCCACCACCAATGCCAAGTCACCAGGATTATCAATCTACGGCGGGTGATCGGCTCTACTCGATGTGATAGGTTGTTCAGACAAGTTGAGGTACCTGGAAACCACTGGTTCAGCCATGTTGATTTCCCTCTGCTTTATTTTCTTATACCTTTTATAGGTGCTAGTGGTGAAAACATTGTATTGACCGCCGTTCAACTGCGTAGGATTGCTCTGAAAGCCGCACTGGTTGCTTGGGTGCTGAAGACTAACCTGGTCATCATATTGTCGACTACCTTGGCCAGACGACTGTCCACCATTGTTATGTGAGCCGCCTCGCCCGTGAGGACCCAGATTAGGAAAGTCAACAAACGAGCCACCTCATGATCCGCCTGGTCCAAATTGACCCAGTTGGGAACCTTCTTTACCTCCTTGGTGATCTTTGGACGCCCGAAGACGGAATTCTTGCATTAGAAAACAGTTTTCCCAAGAGTGAGCGGATGGGACGCTCGGGGTACTATGTTTAGGGCAAGGTCCCTAAAGCAGATCTTCGTAATTGCATGGTTTTCTCCCACTAAAACCCCGATCCTAACTGGTGTTTGGACTCTGGATTCTGGGCCCTGCGCTGGGCTTAGCAACAAAATCAGACACACCATCTTGCTACCTCCTCTTTCCTTGACCTCCCTGGTTATTGTTGCGCCCATGAGTCTGGAAGTGACCCTTAGCTCCATCTCTCCTTTTAACTTCACCGGCCTTATCATCATTAGAGCCTGCATCCTTCGTGTCGTCTGACTCGGCGTACGTGGTGAGGGTGTCCATCATATCGCCCATATCCTGCACCTTTCGGTTAAGACGGCCGAGCTTCAACACTAGAGGATGAAAATGGCAGTTCTATTCTCCAAGATCAGCACGGCCTGAGCCTCCGTGATATCATCCGAAGAATGGATGATCTCCGCGACCCCCTCATCCAGTTATGGGCTGATTCATCCCCCCGCTGAACACAATGTTGAAGATCTACAATCGATATTGGACTCTTGCAAGTCCCTCGAAAGTTCTTGAGGAAACGCTCCTTGAGTTCTGCCCAAGTGTTGATGGAATTGGGTGGTAAATTCCTCAACCACGTGTGAGCCGGCCCTTCTAACATCATGGTGAAATACTTGGTGCAGACTGCATCACTGACATCAAGCATGTCCATAGCCAGCTCGTAGCTCTCAACCCGTGCCCCAGCTCACTATCGGGTGCGTAATTGGGCACCTTACGAGGGTCCTTGAAGTCTCTGGGCATGTGCTCGTTGTGTAGAGGAAATGATAGGCAGGGGACACCTACGTTCCTTCCTCCCGATCCACTGTACCCGGGAGCCAGCTGGGCATAAGGTGGAACTCCTTGACCCGCCAGTGCCGTCGTTGCATCTGCTTCTGCCTGTCGAGTGACTAGTGTAGCGCTGACAAGCGCCTGGGCATTTAATGCTGGCCGCTCGGGCGGGTTGACTTGAGGTTGGTGTCGATGTCCGCTGCTGGCAACCGCCGGGGATCATCTGGGCAACTCTTCGTGTGGCTTGCCTGTGGCGTGGAGTGCAGTCGATCACGACTATATGAAAATTGCGCCTGCTGGGCCACCGCAGTGTTTAGCATCTCAATGGCGTTCCTTGCTTTTTTCGCCGCGTTTGTCTGATTTTGAGCCGTCGTTTCCCCTTCCATGTAGATGGCGACTTGGCGTGGTGGTTCCTGTGTCCCTTCAGAGACTGCCGCCTCAGGAAAGCCCCAATCCTTCCCTCGTAAAGAGGACAAATTGAATCATTATCTCCGATGGATGACTCGCCGTCTCAGTTGATGGGGTTATCTCCACCAGCTTCCGGTTCATCCGGGAGGCTAACCCCCTGTGCAAAGTCGACGAAGACATGACGCCGCCCGATCCGAGGCTCGGTGGGTGCCGATGTCCTGCTCAGGGACCGATGTTTCGATCTTGCCGATGATGACGTGAATCTTGCCGAAGGGCACCCAGTAACCTAATTCGATTGAACCGGCCTCGGGACACTATCTTGAATTGTCGATGTAGTGTCTTCCGCTGCGGCTCTTAGTCATGAGACCGACCACATAGCTCCCGAACCCTGGAAGGGCGCCCTTTGAGAAATCAACTCTACCATGTGCAAGCCCCAAGGTGGGCGCCAACTATCGTGGTTTTGTCACGGTTGATGTCCTAATGGAAGGACTTAGTGATGGGGCCATCGCAACCATGTGGCGACTCAAAGGGGTTAATGGGGAGCGAGAGACGATTTTACCCAGGTTCGGCCCCTTTTATCAAGGTAAAAGCCTAAGTCTTGCTCTGTGTATATTGATGTGGAAATCAATTACAAGGGTGTGGATTCGCCTCACCAAGCTTTCGATTGATGATAACTTAAGTCTATCAGCCCTAGAGACTCGCCTTTATATACAAGTCGAATCCCTAGGGTTACAAGAGTCCGGGTCATGTATGATTCATGACTTGACATATCTCTAACTCTCCTTACTTCTATCACAAGGAAACTTCTCGTGGCCCTTCTTCTATATGGGCCATAAGTCGCCATCTTTTTGTCTTGGGCTAAGGCCGGCTCTTCTTGCTCCGCCTTGTGCCTTCTGCTTCTTAAGTCATTGCCCATCTTGAACATGAATGTTGAGCCGCCATCATCTTGACCCGGCCTCTTGGGCCGGGTCTCGTGGCGGGATAATATCCCCAACAACAACCATGAAGAAAAAGATGACCGCTGGGCGAGGGAAAATACCAAGCCCTAACAAGGTGGTCTTCAACATTCCATCTGGATCTGAGGAAGATGATGTTAATGATGAGAAATTATCTCAAATCATCAGAAACAAAAAAGAGGGTTGCTTAAGCTAAAGGCACAACTATTCCTATGGTACTGGATCCCAGGGTGGTGTTAGAGTTCATCAACCTCTGGTATCAAAATCCTCACACTCGAGTTGATGATTTCCATCTTCCACCTGGGCCAAGCCATGTGTTAGCTACATTCATTTCTCAAAAGAAATGGAAAGTTGAGAAGTCAAAGAGGGCCAGGATGGAACAAACTCGGAAGCAGAGGTTTCCGCAGAACAACATCCTCTCTTTGACCCCTGAACAACTTGTTTCGACACAGAATGAGATAGAAATATAAGTGAAGAATACAGTCACTATCATTCTGACTGGAAAGAAGAAAAGGTCAAATTCGTTAACATGACGACCAAAGCCATCACGGATGCTAATGCCAAGGTTGGAGCCCCACCGCAACCACAAATTCCTCATGCTAGCTCCTCCGCACATCATGCTGAAGAAATTGTCAAGCCTGAAAAAATCCATGCGGTTGGTGACTTTGCACCTGAAGAACCTGCCAGGCCAGCTGAAGAAACTGCTACGTCTGGAGAAAATGCTCCTGCCGGGATGACTGCATGTGTCACTCGTGAAGAATCTGCTCCAACAATAAAATATTCAAAAGTGAAGAATCGGACACTTCCTTCTGCATCTGAAGTGAAGAAAACAAAGGCTGCTGAAAAGGAAACCACTAAGAAGCGGAAGGCGTGAATAAGCATAGATACCCAAGAAGCCAAACGCTTGAGGACTTTGTCAAGTTCCTCAAATCCACGAATTGACACTGCTCCAATCAGCAAAGTACCCTCTTATGAGATAGTGCCATCCGGTGTAGAACATGTCATCCCAGAAGGGGATGAAGAAATTCAAGATGATCGATATGTTGCTTCCATAGAGCCAGTTGATGAAGAAATTCAAGTGGGACCAAATACTTCAATTCATCAAGCACCATTACCTCCACCTCGGCAGCGAACAAAGGCGGGTATTGAAGAAATGGATGAAGACGTGGATATTGGCTTCCACACACCTATTATCAATGATGATTATTTGGAAGAAGCTCGTTCAAACTCAAAATCCTCAGTCCCTAGTTGGTACTGAAGAAATTCACACTTGTTCTAATGACGGGCACACTCCGGTGAAATCAATTCCGAAGGAATAAGCGACTGCATCAGCTGAATAAACTATGAATCAAATCGCCACTTAGGATATTGTTGCACCTGTCATTGATGAATCTGCAAAGCATTTTTATTGACAAGCTACTGTAGGGAAAACACCCCACAACTTTTCTTTTATTCCAGTAAGAGCTTATATGTACAAGAGAGGGTTAGGATATACATGTGGGGTGGGGATGATGAGATACAAACCTCAAGGAGGTAAAAAAGAAATTGTGGTTGAATAAACTGCTCCTCAAGGTGAGGGTGCCGTTGATGAGCCTCATGTTCAAAATCCTCCATCAGCGGTAGTTGTGGCTCAAGTTCCTCATACTGAAGACGAACTTCGAAGACTTGTGGGAAGATATAAGCCAAATCTTCAAACCAAGACTCTTCAGCCATTCAGAGGTACAAATAGGCTCAAATACCTGTAAGAGGAATTTTTTGATGAACATCATTGCATCATCGGTCTAAATCCATATGACTATGCGAGAATAAGGCTCAAGAGGTTCTGGACTGCCACTCGAATGAATTTCTATGGCATTGTGCTCTTTCTGTAGAACAAGCTTTTTCAGCATCAACAAATTCCTGATGTAGATAAGGAATTCATTCCCTGCTTCACGCTAATCCTCAATGTTATCCATGATGGTGGCCTACTGCCGTTCTGCATGGATATATGCAACTGCAATGAAGAGCTAATTCTTCAATTCTATGCCACTTTGCATCTATTTGGTGAAGCACAAGACGTAAACACTTGGGTTCTCTATTGGGGACCAAAGACACACATTACACTTCTCCTACAAACGGAGTTGCTTTGTGCGGTCCTAGTTGGAATTCCCTCAGAAGGAGGGAGACACATCTATGATGAACCTGAGCTACCCAATCACGTGATGCAAGTGTTGATGAAGCCTTTGGCTACTCGCAAGCCACCATAGACCACTTTCCTTGTCAAGGATCAAATATATGTGCGAAGGACCGTGTAATGCATCTTGACCAAAACCCTCAGCTCCATCAAGGGTCACAACTATGAAGAAGAAGACGTGGTGTGAATCATGAAGAATTTTCTATTCAACATCATTCATGGGATTACCATAAATCTTCACGAGTTTTTCATGAAGACTTTGGCCAATATTTCTATGTCACGTTTTGAAATAAAGCCTTATGCGCCATGGATCATGAAATTCGTGACGGCCACATCCTCAATTCCTAACAAAGCTGATTTTCAGAATCGCTTCAGCTATCTACCCCCACCCGAAGTCCTCAAGTAATCATTTGAGCTGATTGAAGGCAAGGGAAGAACTATTATTGAAGAAGGATATCATCCCCTTGATGGACAATTTTGCAAAGCAGCATCCGATTGGACAAATGATGACACTTAGTCACAAGACTCTGCTGCAAAAGCCTCAGCTAAAATTCCTCGTGAGTCTACCCTACTCGTGATGGTTGATCATAAACTTCTGCTAAGTCCTCATCAAAAGGCCGATCATAATCACAAGTGGGTAAAGCATCAATTTGGTGACATTGTGTGTCATATGACTATGACGCATAATGTTGTGCGGAAGAATCACTACTATGCTCATGAAATCTTCGATCGCTCATGGGCCATTCTGTCTCATGTCAAGACTCCTGAACAACTCAAGGAGATGGAATTTTAGCATGACTTTGATTGGTTGTGGCCGCCCAAGAAGAAATTCAAGAAAGTTCAAGTTCCTCTGCTGGTGGCTAGTTCCTCCATCGCCTTCAACAGATGAAGCTGGGGATCTTGATCACAGTGCTGTCGGCCCTTCAACGACAAACGACCCCGACAAGATGACATTCTTCAGGGGCGTTAGTCCTCAGTTTTGTCCCTTTTCTTTACTTGATGACAAAGGGTTGGAAATATGAGTTAGTCTTAAAGTGGGTTTACCTTATGGGCTATTTGTTTTTGTTAAGTTGCAAATCTCGTTCTTCTGATGTGTTTGGTCGTATCAGTTGTAAACTTATGCCGTGTGGTGGTCTAACACTTTTGAACCGTCTTCATTGCATGCTTATTCCTCATGTTGTTTAATGCACACATGTTGAAATTCGTCTGACACCACTTTCCATCACGCATTTTAATTTCCTCGTGATATGTGTTAAATGCTTGCATGGATTACAATATATAGGGGAGATCTCCATGGTATAAACCTACATTTTGCATTTGCAGTCCAAATCAAATTCCTCAAATATGCACATCTTTAGGGGGAGTTTATCTATATCTTCCAATCAAATTCCTCAAATTTTGAACTTAAAGTTTATATATTTATCCACATTGAAAACTTAACCTATTTGTCATAAATCACCAAAAAGGGGGATATTGTAAGTGCATCTAGTGCCCCTTAGTGATTTTGGTGTATTGAAGACTTATAGGTTAAGGGACTAACATGTTTGTGAGTGTGTATAGCCTCTATAAGTCACTGAGGAGTTTGAGTTATTCGAAGAATATCGACCCCTAAAAATGAATGTCTTCGGCTGAAGACTTTGATAATTCCTCGAAGACTCTAAATGTGAGGAAATTGGTGTGGCCTTGAAGAAATTGATGTCAGGACTTTGAAGCGTGAAGACCTTTGTTTTTGTAGTTTCATTTCCTTTCTTTTGATTCATAGGAACACCGTACTGTTAAAGGGGGTCGAGGTAAAACTAAGGAAAAGTTTCCAAGTGATGCTCATCTCAAAACCTACACATACCCATTCCCTCGAGTGAAGTCATTGGAAATATTTTACAGTTTAGTCAATTTCTTCACTTACACATACGAAGATCTACTCCTTTCCGAAGAAATTTCTCTAATTGAGGAGTTAGGAATTCGCCAGTGCGAATTACCTACATGTGAGGAATATGACAGACATGAGGACTTTCACAGCTTGAAAGTTCCGACCGTTGCTGCGCCACGCGCCAGCTATCTCCAAACCTTATCCACATAACGGTCATATCATTGGGGCATTTATGTCAAATCATGTTGGGATTGCTCCCGGGCTATAAATATCCGGCCCCATAACCACTAGCTGGTTGGCTGCTCCGCGAGAGAAACTGACACTTGCCATTTGCGAGTAACCCATTCCTTGAAGACTTTGAGAGAAAATCATCAGTGAGGAAAAACCCCAAACACCCAAACCAAAACCCGAAAACTCAAAGTGATTGAGCATCATTGAAGAGATTGTTTGTGTGTGGAACCAACGCTTGTTACCTTATAAGACTCTGTATCTTCCAGACGGTTAGGTGTCACTGGTCAAGAGCATCGAGTACTAAATTGTGGATTGTCGGGTGATCAAGTTTGTGATGGTTTGGAAGTCTGCCTTGAAGACTGGCCACAAGTATTGGACGAGGACTGTGTGTCCTGAGCGCAAGGAGAATATAGTAAGGACTTAGTGTCCTGGGACTGTGTGTCCTTTGGTTTAAATACCAAGCCGCTCCAAACCAGACGTACGACTGTCACAACAGTTGGAACTAGGTCATCAAATCTCTGTCTTCACCGAGCACCTGGTTCTGTTTCCTTAGCCCTTCTATTTCCTCATTTATGTGTTTATGAAATTGATAATTACTGTTTGAAGAGTCTGAACTGAAGACTTCCACAATTTCCTCATCTCAAATTCTTCACTTCACTTGTTCTTCACCTATGTATCCTGATCACGCTACTCACTCTAAGTATAAGTTTATTTCATCATGAAGACTATGCTTTTGTTGTGTTGCGCTTACGCCCGAGAACTTATTCCTGTGCATTGTGTTCGTGACTGAGAAATTTCCTCACAACGAAATTCCTCAGTGACAGATTCATAAAAATCGCCTATTCACCCCCCCCCCTCTAGTTGACATAACACACTTTCAATAATTAATAACATGCTTTAATACGGATATTTGTACTAACAAACAATCATGTATTCAAGAACTTTCATATTCTTACATAAATATAATTAACCCACTATTCTTATTTTAGTGCGCTACATGAAAGTTCTTATTATATCTTCCTTGAATACATATCATTTCTGCACTAGTCTTACAACCTATACATATTGCCATTAATCCCTTTTTAGACACTCAATAATATTTAAGTGAAGCTTGAGAGTACTATTATTTCTATAAAATCTACACCGTGCTAGGCTCTAAAAGATATAAGTGAAGCACTAGAGCAACTACCTAGCTCAAAAGATATAAGTGGAGCACATAGATTCTAACAAATTATGATGAACATGTGTATCTCTAGAATAGGTGTGTCTAGCAAAATGATTGTGGCAAACTAAAATAAAACCAAACTATATAGACGACAATCCAAGCAAAACACATATCATGTGATGAATAAAAATATAACTTCAAGTTACATATCGATAGAATGGAGACGAACGAGGGGATGTCTTCCAGGGCATCGTTGAACACCCAAGATGCGATCATATCCTTATTTTGGCATGAGGATCTCCATAAGGATAGAAGATTATCTCGTTGTTTTGCAAGAATGGATATTGTTACAAGTCCATGTAAAAAATAGATGAGCATATGGAATTGGCCTACACTTGTCACAGGCTAATCATGATCATCTCAATACAAACATACATTCAATCACCAATCAGAGAGCAGGGTCTGACTACGCACGAAATCAAACGTTAAAAATGATATCCATCAGTGCTATCCCAGGCTGCCGGCATGGAACCCATCCTATGATCGATGATGAACAACAACAGGAAGAACTCCAAATAGAACAATCATCACGCTCACCTCAAAGTATTGCTTTACCTATACCTGCAACTATTGTTGTAGTAATCTATGAGCCACACGGACTCTACAATCTCATTTCCAAAGGTATCAAGACTAGAAAAGCTTAATGGGTAAGGTATGTTTAAGTGGTTAGACTGCAACACGAAACTAAGCATTCATTTGAGTGGCTAACTTAAGAGTACAAGAATTAAAGGGGGTGATCTACACATAAATGTACATGAATAAGAATGATCACAAAGTGATCCTGAACACCTACTTACGTCCAACATAACCCCACTGTGTCCTATCTTGGAAGCAGAACTTGTGAGAAGAGATAGTCACGGTTACACACACATTTGGCATATTTTAGTGAAGTTTACTTCAAGTTTGCTATGACCGGGTGTTAAACAAAGTTTCCAAGTTGCCATGTAACCGCGTGCACGACTCTTAGAAACATTTAACCCTGCATGGGTGCTCCAACTACTCCATCATAAACTACCACATGTTGCGTGGAAGAACCTCAACCACGGAAGACTCGTAGTGTACTCGGAAATTCCGATGGAAATCCTCAACCTTGAGATAGCCCAAAGTACCCTCGGAATTCCGCGCACAAGAGGTTCGAGAAGGTTAAACAAATCCAGCAAGACCGCCCGATATGGCGATGACCCTGATAAGAGCCACATATGTCGTTCTTAGGACACGTCGGATAAGCTAGTGCACAATGGCCTGATAGAATTCATCCAAGTTGCCATGGGTTGGCCCTGCACAATGATGTGGGTTGAACCAACACTCATGAGGAGCACTAGCCCGGGGGTTTGATTAATTATCCATGGGGTGATAAGTGCCCTATGCAAATTTTATTACTTGTTATTAAGAAAATAGTACCAATGTTGGGCCTTGCGAGAAGAGTTTTATCCCATAACAAAAATCAAGGGGGTCCCCACAACAACCCCAAGCATGTTAGGAGCACTCAATAAGGAACATAACACCGATACACAAATAACTAGGGCGGCAAAGAAGGAACAAATCAACGAGCTATAAGGCCAATCTTTCCATCTTTTACCAAGTATATAGGTGTATTAAATTAAATAGCAATAATATGGTTATATATCAAGGAACCCATGTTTTCAAATGGAAGCAACTTGCACCTGCAAATAGCAACGCTATAAGAAGGATGAGCAAGCGATAACATAGCCAAACAAAGGTTTGCTGCGATTTCGAGGGGTTAGAGGCTTTTCATGGAAATGTTGGGAGGCTTGACATAACAAGTGGTATGCAGCAAGACATATCGATAGAAACAAGACTACTAGAATAGCAATGATAGTAGTGTTATCTAGGGAAATGATCATCTTGCCTGAGATCTTGCTTGTAAGAGGAACGAATCCGTGAAGTAGTCGAACCAACGTAGTCGAAAGAATCCTCACACTCTGAAGTAGTTTTGGAACTCCATCGATAAGAAAAAAATCTGAAAACAAACAATCAACACACGACAAACACCACAGAATATTCGTGACATGATGTGCAAGAAATTATGATGCATGTCCATTTGATT
Organism: Hordeum vulgare subsp. vulgare; assembly: GCF_904849725.1. Classification (NCBI taxonomy): domain Eukaryota; kingdom Viridiplantae; phylum Streptophyta; class Magnoliopsida; order Poales; family Poaceae; genus Hordeum; species Hordeum vulgare. Next base: position 226,495,202 of record NC_058520.1, on the reverse strand, counting down.
ACATGGCAAAGCACAACAATCAATATTCTACACATTAAGTGAAGCTCAATATGCAATGATTGCATATGGACGAAACTCCATGTTTATTGGGACCCCTATCCTAAGCCATAAGAATCTAGCATGTAACACATCACATCACTTTGTTGTCTCACGCACGGTTATCCCCACGGCTGCCACCTTACCTTAGCCGGGACCATTTGCGCCTTTTGACTCACGTATGTGAGTATGTCGCTAGCATTAAAATGTCAAAGAACATGGGTGGACATAACTAGTTAATAACCCAAGTGGCACACACGTACAGGGACATGCATACATAACCTAGCAATGCAAGTGTCGGTCAGGAATTGCGTGTGGTTGAGTCGTAGAAAGCTACATGGACTACATTACTGAAAAGGACGTAGATGTCGCCTAGAGGGGGGTGAATAGGCGCTTTAGAATAGTTAAGGTTTAGGCTTGAACAAATGCGGAATAAAACTAACGTTTAATATGTCAAGCACAAAACCTACAAACAACTAGGCTCACCTATGTGCACCAACAACTTATGCTAAGCAAGATAAACAACTAAGTGATAGCAAGATAGATTATAATAAATAATATGTCTATCACAAAGTAAAGTGCATAAGTAAAGGGTTCGGGTAAGAGATAACCGAGGCACGGGGAGACGATGATGTATCCCGAAGTTCACACCCTTGCGGATGCTAATCTCCGTTAGAGCGGTGTGGAGGCACAATGCTCCCCAAGATGCCACTAAGGCCACCGTAATCTCCTCACGCCCTTGCACAATACAAGATGCCGTGATTCCACTAAGGGACCCTTGAGGGCGGTCACCGAACCCGTACAAATGGCAACCCTAGGGGGCGGTCACCGAACCCGTACACGTGGCAACCCTTGGGGGCGGTTACCGGTACCCGTACAAATTGCTCGGGGCAATCTCCACAACCTAATTGGAGACCCCGACGCTTCCCGGAGCTTCACACCACAATGATTGAACTCCGAGACACCACCAAGCTTCTAGGACGCCAAAGCATCCACGAAGAACAATATCAAGGGTACTAAGTACCAAAGGTAGTAAGCTTCTCAACTTGTCACTTCCACGTATCACCGTGGAGAACTCAAACCGAAGCAACTAATGCAACGGCAAGAACACACGAGGTGGTCAAGTCCCTCACACTCAAATCCCTCCACAACAACAAAAGCTGTGGAGAAATACGAGAGGAAGAACAAGGAGCTCACAAAGAACTCCAAGATCAAGATCCAAGGGGTTCCCCTCACATAGAGGAGAAAGTGATTGGTGGAGATGTGGATCTAGATCTCCTCTCTCTTTTCCCTCAAGAACAAGCAAGAATCATTGGAGGGATTGAGAGTAATCAAGCTCTAAGAATGTCAACAATGGAGGTAGAATAAGAGCTCAACGGATGCATAAGGCCAAGGGGGAAGAAGACCCCCTTTATATAGTGGGGGAAGGAATCAGACCGTTACCCCCACTCTCTGCCCGAGCTCCAGCGGTACTACCGCTGGCTGCAGCGGTACTACCGCTAGCACTCCAGCGGTACTACCGCCAGCTAGCGGTACTACCGCTGGCTGCAGCGGTACTACCGCTGGCACTCCAGCGGTACTACCGTTGGGCCCCTGGTAGTGCAAAGGCACTACCACCGCCAAGAAAGTCTTCGCAAAAAGGTCCGTCCACGAACAACCACTAGGCAGGCGGTACTAAGCTCCTGGAGCGGTACTAACGCTGACCAGGGTCGGTACTACCGCCAATTCTAGCGGTACTACCGCTAGGTCCAGCGGTACTACCGCTCGCCACTGAAACAGCCATAACTTTCGCATACGAGCTCCGAATCGAGCAAACCCAAGCTTGTTGGAAATCTTAAGACCATGCGGTTATGAATATGCCAAAGATATAGAGATGTGAGTCCTCTATGAATGAAGAACCGGCAAACACTCCAACATCAAAAACATCATAGTAGATGCATATGGACTCCGTTTTCGATGAACTCGAGCTTGTCACGAAGATGACCATAAGCTCTAAAACTCACAAAGAGAAACACCAAACAAGAACCAAGAAGTATCATGCAAGGATGCAAATGGTTTGAGCTCTCAACGAATGATACGATCAAGCTACTCACTTGAGAGCCCCCTTGATAATACAGCAATCTATCCTAAACAGAAAACCTATCAAGGGAAAACCTATACCTTGCACCTCGTCCTCTTGAGCTAGATGATGATGATCTTGGCTTCCTCAAGATGAACCACCTTTCTTGATTGTGTTGGCTTGATGAAGACTAGTTGATTGCTCCCCATACTCACTATGGGTGAGCCACTCTTCAGCATATCTTCACAAGTCCATTGCCACCACAATGGACGGCAAGCTTCAAGCATGATATCTTCGTGCTGATCCACTTGAACTTGCACACCGCAATCTTGATGACTATCACAACTTGACGTCATACTTCATGTGTTGTATGAGATCTTCCCTTTGACGCAAGCCCATGGAAACACACCTAACCCCCACATAGAACTCTCACGAAGACCATGGGTTAGTACACAAATACGTAATGGACAATGCTTACCATACCATGGGATCACTTGATCCCTCTCGGTACATCTTGTACGCTTTGTGTGTTGATCATCTTTATTTACTCTTTGTCTGAGATCTTGATCAACCATGTGTCTCTATGACCATTCTTTGGATAATACCTTGAATACCATCTTGGTCATCATATAAACTCCTTGAACCCAACAGATGGACTTCAAGAAGTGCCTATGGACAAATCCTATAAATGTAACTTAAGGCAACCATTAGTCCATAGGAATTGTCATCAATTACCAAAACCACATATGGAGATATATGCTCTAGCAATTACACCGTGTGATATTTTCCCGAGGGGACAGACACATCAGCAAAGAATGATACATGTCGGTCAAGTAATGTGTCCGGGGCAGTAGCAAGCTACCAAGGCTCAGTGAAAGCACAAAGAGGCATTTCCCTGTAAAGAGTAGTACTAAAGGCACACAACTAGGTGTTAAATCCCATACATACCGTTCCACGTGACACGCACGCACGCCATGCCCGATATGTATAGATACAACAATGGCATCACCACATAACCATACAACATCACAACATTTATTCAGACGGATCAGAAGAGCCTTGCATAATATGTTCATACACGTAAGAGTCTCATGACCCGACGCACAAGTCATACAAATAAATCTTACAAACCAAGCGGAAGCATAAAGTTGTCTGAGTACACACAGGTGAAAACATAAAAAGATGCACAACCTGACTATCTACAACCCTTCCCAAGGGTGTTGGACCGTAGTTGGTATACCAGCTACTCAGCTTCATTGACGTCTAGATAAAACCCACCTGAAGAATCGTGGGTGTCTTCTGCAACAATTATTAGGCAAACATGAGTACAAAAGTACTCAGCAAGTCTTTAAATCAGATCTAACTATTCATGCATATGTATCAACAAAGAGTAATTGTGGGGTTTTATGCAACATGCCAGCTTTGACTCTTGGCTAACAAGTACTACGACTACCACTACTTTGAACAAGTTTGAGAAAGCATACACGAGTCCACTAACAACACAACAATACACTACCATGGATCCTTTCTCGTCTTACTACGAGAATGCCATCCACGGTACTCACACTTGTCTTGATACTTTTATGAGTAACCATTAAAGTTATCTATGAACAACATATGTTTCCAAGTATTCCATATCCGAGGACGCGACTATTTGAAAAGATCATAACCCTGCAGGGGTGTAATTCTTCACACATGCTCTCACCACTTATCACCATGTGCACGTCGTGGACCTGAGCAACGTTCAACAGAAGTCCGGCAAGGGAGTCGGACATGACTGCTAACTACACAAGCACCTAGTCCACGTCTATCGCCTATTTGAGCTGACCCCGCACGGAAGTCCGGCCGAAGTTTATGCTACGACCTCAAACGATGTGCACAGGGTTCCCAAGCCCACCGTTCAGGTGCCACTTGATACACCGTGTCACGTGCCTACCGCGTCATAGCCCACCACTAAGGTCAACGCTATGCATGGCCCCCAGCATAAACTATAAACACCAGAAACTACTTGAAACTCCTCGAGAGAGTATGATGCGATTAATAAGTTGAGATTGTCAATTAAGTATCCCAACATGTGTTAGTAGTTAGGCTTGGATCACATACACGGAACTCAGTTCCTAAGAGCGGTTCCAATGAGACAACCCGCTATGTACTCTTACACAGACTCTCATCAATACCTTTACCAAATTAGTCTCAACACTTAACTCTTGTCACCAGAACACATTCATTTAACTCCGGATCATCACCCAGATGAATCAAACCTAACACTACTCTAGGCATTGAAAGCCTAGCAGAGTAAAGGCACATCATGGCTCAAGCCTCTAGCAGGTATGCTAGGTTGCTTGGGGTTAGCTATTTACTATGACAATGACATGTCATGCAGAGGAGTGGGTTCAACTAACAAAGCAAGTTATAGTTGAAACGTTGTATCATAATGCAACAAATGAGAGTAGGAGAGAGAGTATGGGATTGTATCAGATTGTTCAAAAGGGGTGCTTTCCTTGCTGATCAACAGTGGGAATATCTCCTTTGTTTGGATACTCGTCGGTATCCTGCGGAGCAGAGCCTACCGCAAAAGAAGTAAAGTAACAATCAGTACACAACAAGTGCAACAATATTATGCATGATCATCTCATGACAATATGAGTTGGATGATTTAATGCCACTAGATTTAGATTTAAATGAAGTTGGTTTGAACCTAGGGTTCAAATTCAAACTCCACATGTGGCATTTCAAATAGCTTTTAATTGATTAGACCTGATGAGAAGCTATAACTTGTTATAACATGCATGATGACAGCACCAATGGATTCCTTGATTTTTCTGATAATTTTTCAAATATAATTTATTTCAATTTGAGTTACAGATTAATTTCTACGATTTTTCAAAGTTTTACCTATTTTATAGAATTTCTTGAATTCTTTAAAATTATAAAATAAATTAATGTGTCAACACTGCATTAGTATTGTGTCAGGAGGCCAGCTGATCGTTGCCAGGTCAAACCTGACTAGTGGGGTCCACTGGTCAGTGACTCGTGGCTGGTTAGTGTAGCTGACACGTGGGACCATGGTGTGAGTGACCCAGGGTTAATTCCCGAGTTGGCCCCTACTTTCACGAGAGTTAGGGCCCACTTATAGCGGTTGTTGATTGTTTTCATTAGCTAAACTAGCTCCTAATGGCAGTCACGGCATGGCGTCACTGGAGTCTCACTGGTGGTGAACAAACCGATGACGTCATCTCGTCATAAACAATCTACACGAAGTGAGTGGTCGCACGGAGACCACCAGAGCCAAGCCCTGGCATGACCGCATCGATCTGGCGGGTCGGGTGGCTGCGGGGGCGTCAGAATCCTCACTAGTGTCGAGGTTCACGGCGGCCGGTGATCGGGGGTCGTCGAGATCGACGACACATCATGCAAACGAACCCTAGCTAAGCACCTAAAACACCTACACAATTCCATGAATGGAACGGCAGCATTGACTAGACCAGAGGAGCACCAGAGCATCACCGGCCATGAGCTCCCATGGTGGAGCTCCTCGGACCTCAGAGGGATCCGAGCGTACAGCTCGAGATTGACCTCCGCGAGAGAGGAATTGGGTTTAGAGGTCACGGCAGTTGCAGCAACGTCGATAGCTTGCTCGAGGACGGCCTGGAGTGGTCAGACGGCGACGGCGATCTGCAGCGGCTAAAGTTTAAAGAAGAGGCGGGGTCGATGTTGTGGAACTCCCTGTGATGATTGACTTGGCCAGGATAAGCGGCAGCTCAACGCAGAGCTCGAAAAAATCTCAGGTGTGAGGAAGAGATGATGCAGCTACACATGCAACAACGGCGAGCTCAAGCAGCAAGCGGCCATGGCAATTGAGCGAGGGATAGAGGGAGCAGGGGAAGTGGGGAGAGAGCCCGATCCAGGCGGCAGTAGGGAGGTTATACCGGTACATTGCACTAGCTCGAGGGAGCGAGGCAGGCTGGCAGGTGCGTGCCGGTGGATGTGTGTGCGGTGGCCAGCATATCCTATGCCTACTAGCAGGAGGAAGAAGATGGCCTTGCCCATGGTGGGCTGGGTTGGGCCGGCCAGGTAAGCCCCTCTCCCTCTCTTTATTATTTTTTGTTCTTTTTTCTATAAAATGCCTTCTTTTTATTTATTTGCGCAAAAAATACTTAGCAAAAATCCTGAAATTATTTCTAGGATATATTTGGAATATTTCCAAGCTCCACAAAAAGTTTGAACATTTTTGAAATAAGGAGAATAATTATAGTCATTTATTTCGTGGTTTACAACAACTTTTCTTGATTATGTAAAATGCCAAATTGTTGTGAAAGTAAAAAAAGTAACTCTACTATGTTGTTGCCAACATTTATCACACTTGGTGGACATTTTTGAAGGCCATTTTGGATTCGTTGAAAATCACAAGTGTTTGGACTGGTTTATCAAATGAAGTACTAGGGTTTGTTAGTCCCCATTCCAAGTTTAACAAAAATTTAAACATGATGCATGACTCTAGCTAGCACAAAGCAAATGAAGAAACTACAGATGTGACAACTCAACCCCACTCAAAAGAATCTCATCCCAAGATTTAGAAGTCATTGGGAAGAGACGGTCCTCCCTTTCCCAAGTTGCTTCTTTTCAGAAAGATTTGACCACTGAACCTTGAGAAACATGATGTTTCAATGTCGAGTGGTACACTTGGCTTGATCAAGAATACGAACAAGGTATTCACAATATGTAAAGTTATCCTGCGGATCAAGCGTTTCGTGGTCCCTTCGCGGATAGGATCCGAGAAGAGACGCGTGAGTTGCGAGACGTGTAAGACATCATGAACCTTGGAAAGATGCGGAGGTTGTTCCAATTGGTAGGCAACCTCTCCTTGTTTGGAAAGAATGCGAAAGGGGCCAATGTAACAAGGAGACAGCTTGCCCTTGATACCAAATCAATGGGTACCCTTCAAAGGTGTAACCGGAATGTAAGACTTCTCGTAAACTTCATAGGTTACACCCTTATGATGGCGATCATATTGGCTCTTTTGACGAGATTGGGATGTTTTCAACTTTTCACGAATAATGCGAACTTGCTATTCTACCTCCTGCTTCTCTCCGGTTTCTGACCAGCTAAGAGGTGTTTGGCACCTTCATCCATAGAGAACTTCAAAATGAGCCTTGCCCAAGCTTGATTGATGACTATTGTTATAAGCAAATTTGGCGAACGGAAGACATTTCTCCAATTCATGCCTAAAGAGATAACACAAGCTTTAAGCATGTCTTCCGAGATTTGATTAACTCATTCTACTTAACCACTTGACTGTGGATGGAAAGCAGTACTAAAGGACAATAGAGTCCCGATAGCATTTTGCAAGCTTTCCCAGAAACGAAAAGTAAGGATACTTCCATGATTTGAGTTAATCTCCAAAGGAATATCTCGGATTTCGGGCTCCGCAAAACCCTAAAGATTCGAACTCAGGGGCGTGTACAAGGATCTCTCATGGGATCGCCTCACCTAGCTAGCTACTCGTCGGAGATAGCAAAGAACTAACTTTATGGCGAGGAAGACACATAACACGACGGTTTACCCAGGTTTGGGCCACTGGGATGCGTAATACCCTACTCCTGCTTTGGTGGATTGCCTCTCGTGGAGGTTGGTGGATGAACTAGTACAGTGTTCAAGGCCCTCCGGAGGCTGGCTTGGCCTTGTGTGATACCGGTGGTCAAATGAATTAATTGGCTTCGCCTCTACGAAGTAACCGATCATCTATATATTGTGGAGGCCCCGGTCCCCTTCCCTTATCGTTTTGGCGGCATGGGATCCCACAATGGCCAATTTTGAAGGGGAGCAGGGGAACATGCTCTCTTTCCCAAAGGCGGTATTCGCCTGCAAAGTGGTTGTTAGCGCAGCGAGGGCGGGTCCAGGGATGACGTCCGTCCTGCTGGTGGGTGGTGGTGGCCTTGTTTCACCAGAATGGAAACCTTTGGGAGATCCCTTGGGAACCCGCGTACACCCTTACCTCCTTTCCCCAGAAGGAGAAACTGCACCGTCCTGCACTCCGTTGCTCGCATGTCCTTCCTACACATGATCCTTGACCCCTAAGGCTGGATCTTGTCTCGGAATCTCCTCCGCTCCTGAGGGGCCCTGAGGAGCCCCCACCCCCCCCCCCCTCGCGAGGGATTGTCTTCCATGGTGCCGGGCCCGTTGGTTTTGGTCGATGAAGTGCCAGCCCTGGGCCGCAGGCTGGCAGCTCTGGGTACCCCCATTCCCAGAATGCTGATAGTAGCCACCAGGCCCACGACACACTCGGTTTGGCTTCTTGGCGAAGCCTCGGGGGCGGCCCGAGACGTCTTGAGCTAGGCCCTATGAACAACAAACTGAAAGCTTATCTTCTCGTCTTCTCCGTGCCAGACCAGCCTCGGTGGGACTCGTCGAACCACTAGATTCGCATCCGCGAGCCGTCTTCGTCTCCCGTTGATTTCGTCGTCGGTTCTTCTACCTGTGCGGTCCCGGCTCCCTCCTCCGAGCCCCCGCGTGCTGCATCGCTTTTCTCCTCATTCTCCTCACCCGATCTGTAGATGAAGCAGAAGCAGGCAAAAGGCGAGCGCACAGCGTGCCTTTGAAAGGGGGGAAAAGCGGAGGCTCGCGGGGTCCGACTGCCTCGACCGAGCCTCTACCCGCGTTGGGCCAATCGATAGTGGCGCACTTCGAGGGGTTGTAGAAGATCCGACTGGTAGTTGCGGCTAGCTCCAATGAGTGGGGAGCCAGCAAAATCTGGCCAGGTTCAAGGCCCCGGGGCAAAATGGCGACCCCCACGGTCCCCCTTCATATCCACACTCTTCTTTCTGGTGTACTGTCGTCGTTCCCGAGCTTCGTAAAGGAAGTGCTTTCACATAACTAGATCCATGCGCTCCACCTTGACCCCAGCTCCTTGGTTCTCCTCTCGGCCTTCTCGTTCTTGTGCGAGGCCTTTTTTTGTGTTACCCCTTCCGTGGAATTACTTTGCCACTTCTTCTCCCTCGAATTGGTCTCTGAGGAGCAGTTCTCCGGGTGTGTGTCCTTGAGAGCGCCCTACGCCTTGCTCTAGGACCCCTTGACGCCGAGCTCCTCCCCGAAGCAAAGGGGTTGTGGTGGCAGTGGGTGCAGGTCGAAACTGCCGAGGCTGGAGCCTATTCCAACCCCCTTCTACCCCGGCAACGCCAAACCGGGGGTGGAAGCGCGAGTAGCTTAATGAGCCCCGGCTCACGCCGGTCCTGATCCGGCTGGAGAAACGAAGTGGGCGGGGGTGACAAGGGCGATAGTGGTGCGGGAGTTTATTCATCGGCGGATCGCTCCTCTCTAGCGTCACTGTCGTACGATGTGGGCCAACGCGGGACCTCACGACCCGATGAGGATCCAGGTCTTGTCTCTCCTGAGTTGCTCCGTCAGCTGATTGGTGGCGATCCCGACGAGGTTCCCCAGAATGGGCTCCCAATGTATAACTTCAAGGCCCCGGAAGCTCTCGTCGAAGGAATGCTACTCTTCGATGAGTGGGGGTTCCTCCCTGGGGGACGCGCGCCCCCAGGGGGCCTCGACCCTCGCGGTTCAGGCCCACAAAAACTCGGGTCGTGCCGCCCTTCCCACAGCCGGGGTGGGCGGCGCATCGACGCCTGCTCCCCCGGCTCTTGCCCCGGGTTGATCCGGTGTTGGTGGTGAAAGTCGCCGCCCCCGCCCCCAAGCTCCTATCGAGGGTCGTCGGGTCTCCATACCGAGCCACCTGTGTCGGCTGGAAGAGGAGGTCTCCTGAGGGTGGTCGACCCTCGATGCGGTGGGCCCCGGTGAAGAAGAAGAAGTGGGTCCCTGTGGAAGAGTAAGTGCTCGTACCCTCCTTCGTCCTTTCTTTCCGTGCCTCCCTTTTGAGCCTTTGTTCTACAGGCTCTACACCGGCAGCAGTGGAGGCGGGTCAGTGCTGCCCGCCCCTGAGATCACCGAACACCTTATGGGTTCTTCCCTCGCACCTCGCGAGGTTTAACCTCCCGAGTCCCCCGTGTGTGAGCCTCTCGCGGTTCTTCCAAAGGTCGTGCTACGCCTCCCTTTCGGACCCCTTCTACTTGGTGACGTGGGGCCTGAGGGGGCGCTTCCTTCTGACGAAGCACCTGCGCGTGAGCCCCCAGCCCCCGGGTATGGATTCGAGCTACGAGGTGCTATCCCACAGACAACAGCGCCAGAAATTGACACGTTAATAGAGGTTGGGCTTGCGTTGGTTCTTCCCTTGAAGAGGAAAGGGTAATGCAGCACATGAGCTTGCATTAGTTTGAGAACCAAGGTATCGATCCAGAAGGAGGGTTGATCCCACATAAGTATTTCCCTTAGTTTGAGAACCAAGGTATCGATCCAGAAGGAGGGTCTCGTCAAGTCCAGAGTACCTGCGCAAACACAAAGAAGCTTGCACCCAACGCTTCAAAGGGGTTGTCAATCCCTTCAAGATTGTTTGCAAAGTGAGATCTGAAGGCGGAAAGTCCAACAAAGTAAAAAGTGTAAGGCTGAAAATATGGTGTGGAGTAGACCCTGGGGGCCATAGTGCTCACTAGAGGCTTCTCTCAAAATAGCAAGTATTACGGTGGGTGGACAAATTACTCTCGAGCAATTGATAGAACTGTGCAAAGTCATGACGATATCTAAGGCAATGATCATGCATATATGCATCACGTCCGAGACAAGTAGACCGATACTTTCTGCATCTACTACTATTACTCCACACATCGACCGCTATCCAGCATGCATCAAGTGTATTGAGTTCATGACGAACAGAGTAACGCTTTAAGCAAGATGACATGATGTAGAGGGATAATCTCAAACCAATGATGAAAACCGCAACTTTTTACCCTTGATGGGAACAACACGATGCATGCCTTGCTACCCCTTCTGTCACTGGGTGAGGTCACCGCATGGTATCAACCCAAAACCAAGCACTTCTCCCATTGCAAGAATCATAGATCTAGTTGGCCAGACAAAACCCACAACTCGAAGAGAATTACAACGATATGAAATCATGCATAAGAGAGATCAGAAGAAACCCAAATAAGATTCATAGATAATCTTATCATAAATCCACAATTCATTGGATCTCGACAAACACACCGCAAAATAAGATTACATCGGATAGATCTCCATGAAGATCATGGAGAACTGTGTATTTAAGATCCAAGAGAGAGAAGAAGCCATCTAGCTACTAGCTATGGACCCGTAGGTCTATGGTGAACTACTCACGCATCATCGGAGAGGTCATGGTATTGATGAACAAGCCCTCTGTGTCCGAATCCCCCCTATGGCAGGGTACCAGAACGTGCCCTAGATGGGATCTTGCGGAGACAGAAGCTTGCGGCGACGGAAAAGTACTTTCGATGATCTCCTAATTTTTTTGGGAATTTTTGGGAATATATAGGCGCAACCCCTAGGTCAGGGGACGCTCAGGGGGCCCACAAGCTTGGATGACGCGGCCTCCCCCTTGGCCGTGGGGTGGGGGCTTGTGGGGCCTCTAGGGCTCCGCTGCCTTGGCTCCCAAGCTCTCCGATCTTCTTCCGTTCCAGAAAAAATCTTTTTGGGGATTTTCTTCCGATTGGACTCCGTTTCAAAATCTCCTCTGAAAGGGGTGAAAAACATGGAAAAAAGATGAACTAGCACTTGGCACTGAGTTAATAAGTTAGTCTCAAAAAATAAATAAAAGGCATGCAAAACATCCAAAGTTTGACAAGATAATAGCATGAAACCATCAAAAATTATGGATACGTTGGAGACGTAGCAAGCATCCCCAAGCTTAACTCCTGCTCGTCCTCGAGTAGGGAAGTGATAAAGAATTAATTTTTGATGTGGAATGCTACCTAGCATAGTTGTCCTTTGGAACTTCTTTCACGTGACATGAATGTTCAGATCCGTAAGATTCAAAGCAATAGTTTGCTATTGACATGAGAACAATAATATTACAAGCTAACTAGCAAAGTAATCATGAACTTTCAAAATAACAAGGCCAAAGAAATTTATCCCTACAAAATCATATAGTCTAGCTATGCTCCATCATCCTCACACAACTAATGTAAATCATGCACAACCCCGGAATTGGCCAAGTAATTGTTTTTGCACTCTTACTTTCTAAAACTTTTCATAACTATCACGCAATATATGAGTGCGAGCCATGGATATAGCACTATAGGTGGAATAGAGTGTGGTGGTGGTTGTGAGACAAAAAGGAGGAGATTGTCACACTGACTCGGCCTATCAATAGGCTATGGAGATGCCCATTAATAGATATCAATGTGAATGAGTAGGGATTGCCATACAAGAGATGCACTAGAGCTATAAGTATATGAAAGCTCAAAAGGAAAACTAGTGGGTGTGCATCCAACTTGCTTCCTCATGAAGACCTAAGGCAATTTTGAGGAAGCCCATCATTGGACTATACAAGCCAAGTTATAAAACGAACATTCCCACTAGCATATTCTAGTGACAAAGCAAGAAGCTCTCAATCATGAAGAACATGGTGCTAACATGAAGCGCAAGTGTGGAAAAGATAGTAGCATTGTCCCTTCTCTCTTTTTCTCTCTTTTCTTTATTTTTTTCACTTGGGCTCTTAGGCCTCTTTTTTTTCATTTCTCTCTTTTTTTGGGCTCTTTGGCCTCTTTTATTTTTATTTTATTTCCTCACATGGGACAATGCTCAAATAATGATGATCATCACACTTTTATTTACTCACAGCTCAAACATCACAATGATGATAATTCCATAGGGAATGCCTCCGGTAGTATGCTGGGATGTGCAACGATATAGCTTACGATCATGCAATGGCAATATGAGAGTGACGGCACAAGTCATTAGACGGAACGGTGGGAGTTGCATGACAATATATCTCGGAATGTCTATGAAAATGCCATAGTAGGTAGATATGGTGGCTGTTTTGAGGAAGGAATTTGTTGGGTTTGTGCATCGGCGAGAATTGCGCGGTACTAGAGAGGCTAGCAATGGTGGAAGGTGAAAGTGCATCTATACCATGGGCTCACATTAGTCATGAAGAACTCACATACTTATTGCGAAAGTTTTTTATTAGAAATCGAAACAAAGTGCTAAACGCATACTCCAAGGGGAAGGGTTGGTAGGTATAAACCATCGCGCGATCCCGACCTCAACACAAAGGATGACAATCAATAGATCAATTATGCTCCGACTTCCTAACATAGTGGTTCACCATACGTGCATGCTACGGGAATCACTAACTTCAACACAAGTATTTCTAGATTCAAAACACCCTACTAAAATGACTTTTAATATTACCAAATCCATGTATTAAAACTATTTGAGAAGAATCAAGACTTCTCTTTCTACTCAATGCACATGATGATGGAGGTTTTTGCATCCTATTTGGGTACCTATCACATTTGGGACTACTTTCATAGCATAAGCCAACTACCAAATCATGAACCGCCGTGCTCTAAAGATATAAGTGAAGCACAAGATCAAAAGTATCTAGCTCAAAAGATATAAGTGAAGCACTAGAGCAAAAGTATCTAGCTCAAAAGATATAAGTGAAGCACTAGAGAAAAAGTATCTAGCTCAAAAGATATAAGTGAAGCACTAGAGCAAAAGTATCTAGCTCAAAAGAAATAAGTGAAGCACTATGAGCATTCTAGAAAAATCACGATGAGTGCTTGTCTCTCTCTCTAAAAAAGGTGTGAAGCAAGGATGATTGTGACACAACAAAAATAAAAGACTCCTAAGATACGAGACGCTCAAAGCAAAACACATATCATGTCGTGAATAAAAATATAGCTCCAAGTAATGTTACCGATAGATTGAAGACGAAAGAGGGGATGCCTTTCCGGGGCATCCCCAAGCTTAGGCTTTTTGGTGTCCTCGAATTTGGCTTCGGATGCCTTGCGCATCCCCAAGCTTGAGCTCTTTCCACTCCTTATCTCTTTGTCCATGAGAACATCACCCAAAACTTGAAAACTTCACAACACAAAACTTAAACACACACTTGTGATAACATTAGTACAAGAAAACAAACTACCACTTCTTTTGGTACTATAGAAAACTTGAATTCCATCTATATTGATGATGAGATACTATATTCTCACTTTTCCATGGCTAGTACCCCCCGATACTAACCATAGTTTCGTCAAAACAAGCAACCAACTCAACAAGAACAGAATCTGTCAAAAACAGACCAGTTTGTAGCAATCTGTATACTTCGTATATTTATGTTACCTCAAAAAATCTGAAAACTTTCGACGGCCTGGGAAAAACCACATCAATCAGCATAAAAAAGAATCAACTCAAAAGCTCTTTGTGAATAAAAATGAAAAATCATCTCGTGGGCGAAAAGTTTCTATCTTTTTCCAGCAGGATCAAACAACCATTACCAAGACTAGTCATAAATGCTTTGCTTGGCTCAAACACAAAAAGAAACACAAAAAACACAATCACAACAGAATTACGAAAGTGTGTATGCAACAAAACAGAAAGAAAAAGATAAATTCATTTGGTTGCCTCCCAACAAGCGCTATTGTTTAACGCCCTTAGCTAGGCATAGAAGCGATAGAATCACGTATCGTCGTCTTTGGTGCTCAGACCATAAGTGGCCCTCATCATGGATTCATAAGGCAAACTTATTTTCTTTCTAGGAAAGAGTTCCATGCCCTTCCTTAAAGGAAATTCAAATCTAATATTCCCTTCCTTCATATCGATGATAACACCGATAGTCCTTAGGAAAGGTCTACCAAGAATAATGGGGAATGTAGGATTGCAATAAATGTCAAGCACAATGAAATCCATGGGTACATAGTTCCTATTTGAAATAATAAGAACATCATTGATCCTTCCCATGGGTTTCTTGATCGTAGAATCAGCAAGATGCAAATTAAGAGAACACTCTTCAATCTCATTAAAACCCAGAACATCACATAAAGACTTTGGAATCGCAGAAACACTAGCACCCAAATCACGCAAAGCATTGCACTCATAGTTTTTGATTTTGATTTTGATGGTAGGTTCCCACTCATCATGAAGCTTTCTAGGGATAGAGACTTCCAATTTAAGTTTCTCTTCAAGAGATTTTATCATAGCTTCGATGATATGATCTGTAGAGGCTTTGTTTTGGCTATAAGCGTAAGGAGAGTTAAACATGGATTGCATCAAAGAAATGCATTCAATCAATAAGAAACTATCATAATTGAATTCCTTGAAATCCACGGTCGTAATTTCATTACTACTCAAAGTTTTAACGTCTTCTACTCCACTTTTAATGCTTTTACCATCAAGATAGATGGACTCCGAATCATTGGGGCACTTTTCAACCAAAGTGGATTCATATCCAGCCCCATAATCATTAGGTTTGACACAAGAAAACAAAGATTCAATGGGAGTCACACCAAGCACTTTAAGATCTTCGTCATTCTCATCACGAGAACACGCCTTTTTAAGCCATTCAGGTCTAGCACGAATTTGGGCGGTTCTTTCTTGGCTCTCAATCATGGAAACATGCATAGCTTGCAAAGTTTCATCCATGTTGATTTTGGGAGGCGCACATCTAACTTTCAAAGAATCAACATCACAAGGAATTCTATCCACGCTCTTAGCTAAATCGTCGATTTTGAGTAGTTTTTCCTCTATGGACGCATTGAAAATATTTTGAGAGTTGATGAACTCTTTGATATTACTCTCTAGATCAGAGGGTAATCTATTGTAATTTCAATGAGTATAGTTGTAGGAGTTGCCAAAGTTATTAGAGGAGTTACTAGGAAAAGGCCTAGGAACATAGTTTCCTCTAAAGGCATTGTTGTTGGCAAATTTATTCCTACAAACAAAATTAACGTCCAAGCTAGCGTTGCTACTCTCAATCAAAGAAGACAAAGGCATATCATTAGGACCCAAAGTAGCACTTCTACTAGCAACCAAATTCTTTAACTCATGCATCTTAGCACTCAACGAGTTAATTTCTTCTATAGCGTGTACCTTCTTAATAGTAGGTGACCTTTCAGTGTGCCACTGAGAGTAGTTCTTCATGATGTTGTCTAAGAGCTTTGTGGCTTCCCCTAACGTGATTTCCTTGAACGTTCAACCTGAGGCGGAGTCCAATATATTTCTAGAATCGAAATTCAAGCCAGCGTAAAAGATTTGAATAATCATCCAAAGGCTCAAGCCATGAGCGGGACAATTTCTAATCATTAATTTCATTCTCTCCCAAGCTTGTGCAACATGTTCATGATCAAGTTGCTTGAAATTCATTATATCATTACGAAGAGAGATGATCTTAGCCGGCGGAAAATACTTGGATATATAAGTATCTTCGCACTTATCCCAAGAATCGATACTATTTTTGGGCAAAGAAGAAAACCAAGTTTTTGCGCGATCTCGCAACGAGAAAGGAAAAAAGCTTCAATTTAATCACGCCATTAGCCACATCTTTTTTCTTTTGCATATCGCAAAGCTCAATGAAGGTATTGAGATGGGATGCGGCATCTTCACTAGGAAGGCCAGAGAATTGCTCTTTCATAACAAGTTTCGGCGAAGCGGCATTGATTTCGTATGACTCCGCACTAGTGGCGGGAGCAATCGGAGTACTAATAAAATCATTATTATTAGTATTTTATAAATCGCAAAGTTTGGTGTTTTCGTTCATGGTGACTTCAGCAAGCAAGCAAGCACACAAGCAAATAAAGAGAAGGCGAGAAAAAGGGCGAACGAAAAGGCGAATGAAAAAGGAAAATTGGTGAAGTGGGGGAGAGGAAAACGAGAGGCAAATGGCAAACAAAGTAAATGCAAGAGATGAGTTTGCGACACCTACTTGGACGAGATCTTGAATTGATTTTCCTACCCGGCAACGGTGCGAGAAATTCTTCTGCTATCCTACAAACAACTGTGCCAGAAATTGACACGTTGACAGAGGCTGGGCTTGCGTTGGTTCTTCCCTTGAAGAGGAAAGGGTGATGCAACACACGAGCAGTAAGTATTTCCCTTAGTTTGAGAACCAAGGTATCGATCCAGAAGGAGGGTCTCGTCAAGTCCAGAGTACTTGTGCAAACACAAACAAGCTTGCACCCAACGCTTCAAAGGGGTAGTCAATCCCTTCAAGATTATTTGCAAAGTGAGATCTGAAGGCGGAAAGTGCAATGAAGTAAAAAGTGTAAGGCTGAAAATATGGTGTGGATTAGACCCTATGGGCCATAGTGTTCACTAGAGGCTTCTCTCAAAATAGCAAGTATTACGGTGGGTGAACAAATTACGGTCGAGCAATTGATAGAACCGCGCAAAGTCATGACGATATCTAAGGCAATGATCATGCATATAGGCATCACGTCCGAGACAAGTAGACCGGTACTTTATGCATCTACTACTATTACTCCACACATCAACCGCTATCCAGCATGCACCTAGTGTATTGAGTTCATGACAAACAGAGTAACGCTTTAAGCAAGATGACATGATGTAGAGTGATAATTTCAAACCAATGATGAAAACCCCATCTTTTTACCCTTGATGGCAACAACATGATGCGTGCCTCACTACACCTTCTGTCACTGGGTGAGGTCACCGCATGGTATGAACCCAAAACCAAGCACTTCTCCCATTGTAAGAATCATAGATCTAGTTGGCGAGACAAAACCCACAACTCGAAGAGAATTACAAGGATATGAAATCATGCATAAGAGAGATCAGAAGAAACTCAAATAAGATTCATAGATAATCTGATCATAAATCCACAATTTATCGGATCTCGACAAACACACCGCAAAAGAAGATTACATCGGATAGATCTCCATGAAGATCATGGAGAACTTTGTATAGAAGATCCAAGAGAGAGAAGAAGCCATCTAGTTACTAGTTATGGACCCGTAGGTCTATGGTGAAGCACTCACGCATCATCGGGGAGGTCATGTTGTTGATGAAGAAGCCCTCCATGTCCGAATCCCTCCTCTGGCTGGGCACCAGAACATGCCCCAGATGGGATCTTGCAGAGACAGAAGCTTGCGGCGGCGGAAAAGTACTTTCGATGATCTCTTGTTTTTCTTTTGGTAATTTTTTAGAATATATAGGCGCAACCCCTAGGTCAGGGGACGCTCAGGGGGCCCACAAGCCTGGATGGCGCGGCCTCCCCCCTGGCCGCGGGGTGGGGGCTTGTGGTGCCCCTAGGGTGCCCCTCCCTTGGCTCCCAACCTCTCCGATCTTCTTCCGTTCCAGAAAAAATCTTTTCGGGGATTTTCTTTCGTTTGGACTCCGTTTCAAAATCTCCTTTGAAAGGGGTCAAAAACATGGAAAAAACAGGAACTAGCACTTGGCATTGAGTTAATAAGTTAGTCTCAAGAAATAAATAAAATTCACGCAAAACGTCCAAAGTTTGACAAGATAATAGCATGAAACCATCAAAAATTATAGATACGTTGGAGACGTATCACGAGGCTCCTCGCGCGCCTCACACGTCTGACATGTAGAAAGTGAGAGCTCTCGTTGGCCACTGGGCCTGTTGAAGGTGTGTGTGCCGCGCCGTGGGGCTTGCTCCACACTGCGGTGGACGCACATCAACATCTGGGAGCAGGCTTGGCCAGCAATGAAATCCGCCTGAAGGATGATCGTCGGCACCTTGCATCGGGGTGGCGCCAGCTTGGAGTCGCCGTGAACCTTAGCAGCCTACTGCGCGAGCGCGCCCGCGCGGATGCAGAGAGGTCTCTTGCCGCGGAGGCGGAAGCCCGCGAGCCTTCTCTCTCCGAGGATTAAGAAGCTGATTTTAGGTGGAGGGCCTCTGAGGATCGCCACAGGGAGCTTTGCGCCCTCAACGCCGATCTTGAAGAACAGGCTCGGCTAAAGGCCACCCGAGGTGGTCTGCCCGCTGAGTTCTTCCCTGTCGGCGTGGGTTTTCGAGCGTCCTCCGACTCGCTGGCGCTAGTAGAGGTGGAGCAGAGCCTGGAGAGGGAGCGTCTGGAGGTGAAGGAGTGCCAGGTGTCGCTTGCTGAGGAATCCCTTGCCTCTCGCGAGGCGAAGCTTCAGGAGGAGATCGACAGGGGGGTGACGAAGGATCAACGTTCCCTTCTTCTTGACTATCATGCATAGCTGAGGCTCCAGGAATCCCGCTTCTGCGAGCGCCGCGACCAACTGCCCTTTAGAAAAGGTTGGATTAGGAAGTGAAACGTTGACACGTCGCGCTAGACGCCCAGGCTACTGCCGAAGGTAAACTATCTCTTCTTTACAAACATGTGAAAGGTGCGGCTTCCCTGGTTGGAGAGACCTCCGGAGAGGTGATCCATGCTCGGGCCTCCAACTTGAACGCTCCCGGATGTTCCAATCCCTCGAGGGGAAAGCCTCCCGGGGTTTGAGCGACATCTACGACGAGGGTGTCTCAAGCCCTATGGTCCCCGATGATGGTGGGTACCTGGGCTTTTTCCTCCATGTTGTAGAGCGTCTTGAGCCGGGTTCCGAGAAGGCCCACACGCGCGCAGAGGAGAAGAACCATGACCTCTTAGGCCAAGGGGCCTCGGACGTATTCAGCCACCTCCTTCGCCTCGACCCAGACTTTGACTTCGTCGCCGTACTGGATCCGGTGCCAGAGACGATCTGCGCCGCCCTGGCCGAATGGGTCGATGTCTATGTGGAAGACCTCTTGACAAGGCTCACTCCCGAAGACTGCGGCATGAACTTCGGCGAGGATGCGTCCTCCTAACCTGCCGCCTTTTCCTCCTCATATGATTATGTACTAGGTTTAATAGAAAATTTGATGTAACGGGAGGGTACCTTTCAACGCGTCCTTTGAGGACGAGGTGTGGGCGATGTTTTCCTCCTGGCCATGGCCGCTGCCAGCCCCATGTTGTCGTGACACTGACGGTCTAATCCCGTGAGCATGGCTCCGTTTGTGACGGTTCCTCCCTGCGTGTGGGCTGGTTTGAGGACCCTTTCGGCACTCTATGTCTTCAGGTCCCGGTGCCGCGCATTTCCCTGCCGCTGTGAGACGCAACCCGTTACCAAGGGTTTTCCTCACGGGGCAAAGCCCCGACGCCCTGGGTGCCGATGTGAGCGACACCTGGGTGGTCGAGTGGCCTTGCGACTAGTAAGGCTCCTGAGGCATGTTGCTCAGGAGTCTCCTTTGACACTAAAACCGCTCTACGTCGACAGGTCCTAGTCCCACACATTTCCCCAGCACCATTAGGTATGGCCATTAAGGGCGCATCTAACGGGCGGGGCCCCGCCTCCCCTGATACCGACAGGAATTCTAGGACGGCATCAAGGAGGGAAGTGGCCTTATGACCGGTTAGGCTCCTCAAGGGCGCCTCCCATGGTTTCCGTGAAACACCAACTAAAACGAAAGGAGAAAAATGACCTGAGTTTGGTAAAACGAGAGAAACATAGAGAAGTAATCCCCGCCCTTCTTTTCTTTTCAAAACATTTACACAAACAGATCTTCGAGCCTTTGACAGCTCAAAATACAAAAGGGAGGTTCTTGAGGGTCGCAACTTGAAATGCGAGAAAAGAACGAGAAAACGGCCGCGTCCGGCACCTAAGCTATTCACCGCATCCGTCTCCCACCAGCGCGGAGCAAAAGCCTCCACTAGGCGTGGGATGGACCCCTCCGCGTCCTAGGGGGGCCTGGGCGTATACAGCTGATACGTCTCCGTCGTATCTATTTTTCCGAACTCTTTTGCCCTTGTTTTGGACTCTAATTTGCATGATTTGAATGGAACTAACCCGGACTGACGCTGTTTTCAGTAGAATTACCATCGTGTTGTTTTTGTGCAGAAATGAAAGTTCTCGGAACGTCCTGAAAATTTGCGGAGATTTTTTCTGGAATAAAAGAAAAATACCTGCGCAAAGATCCACTCGAGGGAGCGTGTTAGTGGGCCACAAGCCCACAGGCTGCGGCCACCCCCTATGGTCGCGCCTTGAGGGCTTGTGGGGCCCACGTGGCACCACCGCCCCAAATCTCAGCTCCATATCTTCCATTTCGCCTGGAAAAAAATCAGAGAGAAGGTTTCATCGCGTTTTGCGATACGGACGCGCCGCCACATCCTGTTCTTCATCTCGAGGGTAGATCTGGAGCCCGTTTCGTGCTCCGGGGAGGGGAAATCGTCGCCATCGTCATCATCAACCATTCTCCATCGACAATTCCATGATGCTCTTCATCGTTCGTGAGTCATCTCATCGTAGGCTCGTTGGACGGTGATGAGTTGGATGAGATCTATCATGTAATCGAGTTAGTTCTTGACGGGGATTGATCCCTAGTATCCACTATGTTCTAGATTGATGTTGCTACTACTTGGCTATGCTTAATGCTTGTCACTAGGGCCCGAGTGCCATGATTTCAGATCTGAACCTATTATGTTAACGCCAATATATGTGTGTTTTAGATCCTCTCTTGCAAGTTGTAGTCACCTACTATGTGTTATGACCCCGCAACCCCGGAGTGACAATAGTAGGAACCACTCCCGGAGATGACCATAGTATGAGGATTTCATGTATTCACCGCGTGTTAATGCGTTGCTCTAGTTCTTTATTAAAAGGAGAACCTTAATATCCAGTAGTTTCCATTAGGACCCCGCTGCGACGGGAGGGATGGACAATAGATGTCATGCAAGTTCTTTTCCCTAAGCACGTATGACTACATACGGAATACATGCCTACATTAGATTGAAGAATGGGAGCTAGTTACATATCTCTCCGTGTTATAGCTATTACATGATGAATCACATCCGTCACACTCATCTATCACCGATCCACTGCCTACGAGTCTCTTACTACTGGTCCTCGCTACGTTACTTTGCCTAGGCTTGTCCCTTGCTACAAGAGGGATTGGGCCACTTTGCTGCTCCTGTCACTACTGTTGGTACTTGTCACTTTGCTGCTGCTGTCACTACTATTGTTACTTGCTACTCTGATGTTACTTGTTGCAAGACTTTGTTGGCGCTAACATCCCATCATCAAGGCTTTTTCTAGCGCCGTTGCCAGGGATTGTCAAAGCTTCTTCTTATGTCGTTGCTATCATACTACGTTGGTAGTGATACTTTGCTTGCAGACACTAATCTTTCAGGTGTGGTTGAATTGACAACTCAGCTGCTAATACTTGAGATTATTCTTTAGCTTCCCCTTGTGAGCGAATCAATAAATTTGGGTTTAATACTCTACCCTCGAAAACTGCTGCGATCCCATGTGCTTGTGGGACATCAAGGCTTTTTCTGGCGCCGTTGCCGGGGAAGCACAACTATATTCTCTGAGTCACTTGGGATTGACGTCTGTTGATCACTATGAGGATTCCGAAAGATCCAAGAACTAAAATCTTGCCTTCACTACGAGGAGAGGTAAGGAACTGCCATCTAGCTGTGCACTTGATTCACCTTCAGTTCTGTGCAAGTTTGCGACTTCACCTCCTGCTAGAAATCTTTATATGTCGCGTGTGCTTGATGATGCTACTTATGCTGCCCATGATGCTTATGATGCTATGCTTAATACTATGCCTGATGATGCTATGCTTGATACTATGCCTGATGATGCTATGCTTGATACTATGCTTGATGATGCTATCCTTGATACTATGCCTGCTCTGCCCGATACTGCTTTGCCACTTGGTGCATTCCTTGATGCACATATTGCTAGAGCCGCTGCTAGATGTGATGATGCTTCTGAAACTGCTGATACTATTGAAGTAGAACCTGCTACTATGGCTGAATTGCATGTTACGTGCTATGTTATGGAGGGAGAGATAGCTGAGAACTTTCTTGTGTGTAAGGATAGTTATGATGTTGAGAAACTTCTGCGCAAGTGGAAAGAAAAATCTCTGAACGGTAGGATGAAATACGATCCAAAGTTTGCCACTTCACCTATCTTTGTAACCGATAAGGATTGTGAATTCTCTGTCGACCCTAAGTTAATCACTCTTGTCGATTCTGATCCCTTTCACGGTTACGAGTCTGAAACGGTTGTAGCCCATCTTACCAAACTGCACGATATAGCCACCCTATTCAGTAGTGAGGAAAAGATCCGCCACTACTATATGCTCAAGCTGTTTCCTTTCTCGCTAAAGGATGATGCTAAGACCGGGTTCACTTCTCTTGCTCCTGGTTGTGTGCGTACACGCCAAGATATGGTCTACTACTTCTCTGAGAAATATTTCCCTGCCCATAAGAGGAAAGCTGGCTTGCAGGAAATATACAACTTTGCTCAGGCTGAAGATGAGAGTCTCCCACAAGATTGGGGGAGGCTCATGCAGCTATTGAATGCTTTGCCTGATCACCCTCTTGAGAAGAATGAGATACTTGATATCTTCTATAATGGACTTATCGATGCTTCCAAAGACCACCTAGATAGTTGTGCCGGTAGTGTTTTTAGGGAACGAACCGTAGAACTAGTTGAGATTCTGTTGAATAACATCTTGTGCAATGACAATGCTTGGACTATTCCCGAAGCACCTCCTAAGCCAACTCCAAAGAAAAGAGGTATTCTATTCCACAGTCCCAAAGATATGCAAGAAGCCAATAAATCTATGCGAGAGAAAGGCATTTAATCTGAAGATGTCAAAAATCTACCACCTATCGAAGAGATCCATGGTCTCGATAACCCGATACAGGTAGTAGAAGTAAATTCTCTACGTAGGTTTGATGAGAGTGATATTCCTTTTGATAAACCTGCTAGCTTATGCATGGGTGAATTTGATAACTTTGTTGCCAAACAACAGAGTTTCAATGATTATATTAGCAGACAATTGGAAAAGAATGCTCGTATGCTTAGTCATTTAAGTGCTTGTGTGGACAGAAATGTCAATGATCTTAACCTTCTGAGTAAACATGCCTCTAAGGTTACTACTCAGGTAGAACAAGTACTTAAATCTCAGAATGACTTGCTCTATTAGTTGAATGACAATTCCGTCAGAGTCGTTACTAGAGGCGGTAGAATGACCCAGGAACCTTTGTATCCTGCGGGTCATCCGAAGAGAGTTGAACAAGAGTCTGAAGGAGTTAGCACTGATGCACCTAGTCAACCTAGAAAGAAGAAGAAAGATGATAGGAACCTGCACGCTAGCAAACCTGTTGCTGCTACCCCTGAGAGTCCAAACAATGCCTCTATCTCTGGTGCTGAAACACAATCTGGTGATGAACATGAGCCTAATGATACTATCAATAGTGATGTTCATGAAGATGCTCAACCTAGCAATGATAAGGATGTGGAGATTGAACCTAGTGTTGATCTTGATAACCCACAGCCTAAGAATTAGAGATACGATAAGAATGACTTCACTGCTAGGAAGCACGGTAAAGAAAGGGAACCATGGGTTCCGAAACCCATGCCTTTCCTCCCAAACCATCCAAGAAAAAGGATGATGAGGATTTTGAGCGATTCGTTGAAATGCTCAGACCTGTCTTTCTGCAGATGCGTTTGACTGATTTGCTCAAGATGTCTCCATATGCTAAGTACATGAAAGATATTGTGACTAATAAGAGGAGGATACTTGATCTTGAGATCTCCGCCATGCTTGCTAACTATACCTTCAAGGGTGGAACTCCTAAGAAACTAGGTGATCCCGGTGTGCCCACTATACCTTGCTCCATTAAAGGCAACTACGTTAGAACTGCGTTGTGCGACCTTGGAGCTGGTGTTAGTGTTATGCCTCTCTCTCTTTATCGTACACTTGAACTGGATAAGTTGACACCCACTGAAATCTCTCTGCAAATGGACGACAAATCAACTACTTTCCCTATCGGCATTTGCGAGGATGTGCCTATTGTGGTTGCTAACACCACTATCTTAACAGACTTTGTTATCTTGGATATTCCCGAGGACGATGCCATGGCTGTCATCCTTGGAAGACACTTTTTAAACACCGCATGGGCTGTTATAGATTGCAACAAAGGCAATGTCACTTTCCATGTCAAGGGTAATGAGCATAAAGTGCACTATCCGAAGAAACAATGTCGAGTACATTGCATTAATGCTAACGAAAAGACTTCATCGGTTCTTATAGGGAGCGTTGAATGCCCTATTCCTCGTGTCAAGATGAAGTATGATTTTCTTGTTGGGAGATACACATCCCCATTGAGGTGACTTAGTGACTATTTGAAAATTCTCCGTTCTCTTTTGCGATTCGAAAAAGTGTTGAGGGGATTTGATGAACCCCATTGACGGATTTCTTTCGATGACCATGAGATGGATGAATCAAGGAGTCACAAACCTCTGTTCCAAGCTTTCACTTTAGGTTGCTTAGAAGAAAAATCATAGATTTAGTTTAGTTTTCCCTGTTTTCTGTTTTCGTGTCCGGTGGAAAAGTACCCCGAAAATAAAAGTTCTCCGAACGCTGTGAATATCTAGTATGATTTTTTCTGGATTTTTTGAAAAATACTGGTACACAGGGTCTGTCTGGGTGCCACACCAGTGAGCCACGAGCCCTAGGGGCGCGGGCACCCCCCTCGCCGCGCCACCCAGGCTTGTGGGGCCCACAGGCACCCCCTCCAGTCATTCTTGCTCCCATCTGCTTCTCCTACCTCCAGAAAAAATCGTTTCGCAGCTCAAACCCGTGTTCTTGCTCCTCTTTTTTGGATTTTTGATCTCTTCGCTCAAATCACCATTCTCCGAACTATTTTGGGGAAATTACTCCTTGGTAAGTGACTCCTCCATTGGTCCAATTAGTTTTTGCTCTAGTGCCGTATACTCCGCGTATTTTTGCTGCCTTGGTGACCATGTTCTTGAGATTTGCATGTTGATTCTAGCTGGTCCCAAGTGGTTTTGATGCGTAATATGGTCTCTAGGCACTTGTGGGAGTAGTTGCTACGAGTTTCGTTGAGCATTATTCACTTTTCCTTAGAATTAGTAAAATATTCAGAAATTTTCAGAGATAGAAAAGGGAAAATATGAGGAGGTTCTTGGGAGGCTCGTCAAGCCGTAACCCCAAGGATAATGGGAGTGAGAAGAAGCCCAAGTATCCGGTCCCTCGAGTCTCGGAAGTTCGAGCGTGCGAGTGGCCAAGCGATGTGTTCTTACGCGCCGTTGGAATTTATGAGGACTTTTATCACTTGGTGGAGAATGCAGGCCTTACCGCCTTCGTTGAACATAAGTGTTCGCAATACCTCCTCCTCACTAATATCTTCGTACAAAGCTTTAACTTCTATCCAAAGAAGAATCCTCCTATGGTTGAGTTTAAACTTTATGATGTCACCCAGCGCATGTCACTCCAGGATTTTTGCAATGTTTGCAAATTACCTTACATAGGGGATATTCATGAACCTCGTCCATGGGACTTGGAAGCTTTTATCGGTACAATTTCTGTAGGAGAGGAGAGAGGAGTATCTTGTGCTAGAGCTAATAACATTCATTTTCACGTGCTTCGGTACTTCTCATTATTTGTGGGAAAATATTTGATTGGCCGTGGGAAAGCTGGGTCACTTAGTTCCCCAGATCTTGCGGTCTTGCGCGAAGCCCTTTATAATGATAAAACTTATAGCTTGGGCGCTATAGTAGCTCAACGGTTGAACCTGAACCGTTCTAAAGGTTTTGTCTATGGAGGTATCTGTGCTACCGTCTTGCCTGGCACTTTGAGATACCCATTAGACTTGAGGAGGAAGAAGAGATGCTTCTTCCCGAGAGATATCTAGATTACGATAGCATGGTTCGCCATGACTTTCTTGATAGAGATATAGGTGGAAGGATGATTTATAACCTGGTATTTAGTCAGGGTACTCGTAAGACTATTACTTTGCCTGCTCCTTCTTTATTCAATCTTCATGCAGGCAGGTATACTATTATGCCCTCGGACATCTACGCATATTGGGGCCTAGCCCAACCACAGGTGCCCGTGCCCGAGCCGCCAGTCGAGTATCGGACACGAGTTTATCAGTGGGAGCTAGAGGAGCTCACACAGCAGTGGCATCCATAGTCCACTCCGGAGTACCCAGGAGCTGGTTATTTCCCACCTTGGGAGTCGACCAAGTTAGACCAAAAGCCTAAGCTTGGGGAGTACGTGTTCTCACCGAGTTTACATTCTTGCTTATGCTTTCACTTTGTTAGCCGGTGTTCACACCTTGCCACTGTATCATCCATGTTAGTTTATTTTATTTTTCTCGTTTTCTTTTCGTGTGTCTGTCTAGTTTGAGAAAACCCAAAAAGATTTTCTTTTCTTCTTTTGCTTGTTGGGAGCTTTCCCGTGTAGATAGTTTTCTTTTTCTTTGGGTCAAGGTAAAAATATTGGTTACAATGTTTAGTGGCTCTTGCATGCATACCTGTTTAGCTTTCAAAGCTCCATATTACTTTGTCTTCTCCTTTGTGTTTGCCTGCAGATTCCGGCGTAGTCCTTTGCACGAGCACGCTTATTATTGTTCACATCGTTCGGTCGTGCAATTGAAAGGCAATAATGACGATATATGATGAAGTGACTGAGCCTGGAAAAGCTGGTATGAACTCGATCTATTTTGTTTTTGTAAATATGACTAGCTCATCATGCCTGATTCAGCTTTGTTGTGAGAGAAACATGTTTGCAATGACAACTTAGAGATCATAGTTGTTTATGCCATGCTTAATTAGCTAGGAGCTTATAATGGTTTAGCTTGGTTGCCAACATGAATGTTGAGATGACTATGATGTAGTATGATAGGATTGTATCCTCCTTTGAATGTTTCAAGTGGCTTAACTTGGCACATGTTCATGCATGTAGTTGAAACAAAATCAACATAGCCTCTATGATGTTCATGTTCATGGTGATTTATGTCCTACTCATGCTTGCATTCCATGTTAGTTAATCTCAATGTATTTTGATGACTGTTGTCGCTGTCTAGTTGGTCGCTTCCCAGTCCTTTGCTAGCCTTCACTTGTACTAAGCGGGAATACTTCTTGTGCATCCACCTCCATAAACCCAAAGTTGTGCCATATGAGTCCACCATACCTACCTATGTGCGGTATCTACTTGCCGTTCCAATTAAATTTGCATGTGCCACTCTCTAAATCTTCAAGAAATAATCTGTTTTGCATGCCCGAACCGCTCATGTGGTGACAGGGGGCTATTGGTATCTTCCATGCTAGGCATGTTATCCTCGATATGTGTTTATTCACTATCATCCACGAGAAAGGGGGCGGTAATTGGAATTCCAAGTTCCATGCTCAAATCGAAAAGATAATTGCAAACAAAACTCCCCCAAGATTGATGTTGGTTTGGACGGTACCCGAGGATTCGGCTAGTCGTGGAGGGTGTTTGTTTGGTGGTGGGGGAGTAAAAACTTTACTTTCTGTTTGGGAACCGCCTATAGCATGTGTAGCGTGGAAGATGTTGAGAACTCTTAGTCATTGTGTTGACAATGAGAGCATGCCACCCAAAATTATTATCTCTGTCTTCAAAGCTTGAGCTCTGGCACCTCTGCAAATCAATGCTTCCCTCTGCGAAGGGCATGTCTATTTATGTTCCTCTTGAGTCATCCTCCTCTTATAAAAGCACCAATTAGAGAGCACCTCTGTCATTTTTATTCTTTGCTTTTAATTGTGTTGAGTGTGACTGTGACTGGATCTTCATTGCCATGAATTACAATGTTTAGTCAGCCCTTGGTCTTTGAAGGTGCTCTGCATTTATGTTTTGCGGTCTCAGAAACAGCTAGCGAGATACCATCTATTCGTAGTGCTTCATGTTGTTTTGATTGAAGTGTTGACATTTGAGGCTTATTATTATTTTCTCGCTAGTTGATTATGCCATTGATATGAGTTTACCGTGAGACCTAGATGTCATTTGCTTATGTGGTTTGATTGTGATGTTGCTGAAATTCTGGTTGTGAGTTAGACATGGTTACAACAACAAGATCAAACAGAGTTCCTCAAAGTTTTTCTTTTGTCTCTCTCGGTTTGTCAACTGAGTTGCTTGAGGACAAGCAAGGCTTTAAGCTTGGGCGAGTTGATACGTCTCCGTCTTATCTACTTTTCCAAACTCTTTTGCCCTTGTTTTGGACTCTAATTTGCATGATTTGAATGGAACTAACCCGGACTGACGTTGTTTTCAGCAGAACTGCCATGGTGTTGTGTTTGTGCAGAAATGAAAGTTCTCGAAACGTCCTAAAATTTTACGGAGATTTTTTCTGGAATAAAAGAAAAATACATGCGCAAAGATCCACCGGAGGGGACGTGCCAGTGGGCCACAATCCCATAGGCCGCGGCCACCCCCTATTGTCGCGCCGTGAGGTCTTGTGGGGCCCACGTGGAATGACCGCCCCCAATCTCACCTCTATATCTTCTGTTTCGCCTAGAAAAATCAGAGAGAAGGTTTCATCGCATTTTGCGATACGGACGAGCCGCCACATCCTGTTCTTCATCTAGAGGGCAGATCTCGAGTCCGTTTTGGGCTCCGGGGAGGGGAAATCGTCGCCATCGTCATCATCAACCTTTCTCAATCGACAATTCCATGATGCTCTTCATTGTTCATGAGTAATCTCATCGTAGGCTTGCTGGACGGTGATGAGTTGGATGATATCTATCATGTAATCGAGTTAGTTCTTGGCGGGGATTGATCCCTAGTACCCACTATGTTGTAGATTGATGTTGCTACTACTTGGCTATGCTTAATGCTTGTCACTAGGGCCCGAGTGCCATGATTTCAGATCTGAACCTATTATGTTGTCGCCAATATATGTGTGTTTTAGATCCTATCTTGCAAGTTGTAGTCACCTACTATGTCTTATGACCCGGCAACCCCGGAGAGACAATAGCCGGAACCACTCCCGGAGATGACCATAGTATGAGGAGTTCATCTATTCACTGCGTGTTAATGCGTTGGTCCGGTTCTTTGTTAAAGGGAGAACCTTAATATCCCGTAGTTTCCATTAGGACCCCGTTGCCACGGGAGGGATGGACAATAGATGCCATGCAAGTTCTTTTCCCTAAGTACGTATGACTACATACGGAATACACGCCTACATTAGATTGACGAACGGGAGCTAGTTACATATCTCTCCGTGTTATAGCTCTTACATGATGAATCACATCCGTCACACTCATCTATCACCGATCCACTGCCTACGAGTCTCTTACTACTGGTCCTCGCTATGTTACTTTGCCTAGGCTTGTCCCTTGCTACAAGAGGGATTGGGCCACTTTGTTGCTGCTCTCACTACTGCTGTTACTTGTCACTTTGCTGCTGTTGTCACTACTGATGTTACTTGCTACTCTGCTGTTACTTGTTACAAGACATTGTTGGCGCTAACATCCCGTCAACAAGGCTTTTTCTAGCGCCGTTGCCAGGGATTGTCAAAGCTTTTTCTGGTGCCATTGCTATCATACTACCTTGCTACTGATACTTTGCTTGCAGACACTAATCTTTCAGGTGTGTTTGAATTGACAACCCATCTGCTAATACTTGAGAATATTCGTTAGCTTCCGCTTGTGAGCGAAACAACAAATTTGGGTTGAATATTCTACCCTCGAAAACTGTTGCGATCCCATACGCTTGTGGGACATCAAGGCTTTTTCTAGCGCCGTTGCCGGGGAAGCACAATTATATTCTCTGAGTCACTTGGGATTGACGTCTGCTGATCACTATGAGGAATCCGAAAGATCCAAGAACTAGAATCTTGCCTTCCACTACGAGGAGAGGTAAGGACCTGCCATCTAGCTCTGCACTTGATTCACCTTCAGTTCTGAGTAAGTTTGCTACTTCGCCTCCTGCTAGAAATCTTGATATGTTGCGTGTTCTTGATGATGCTACTTCTGTTGCCCATGATGCTTATGATGCTATGCTTGATACTATGCCTGATGATGCTATGCTTGATACTATGACTGATGATGCTATGCTTGATACTATGCTTGATGATGCTATGCTTGATACTATGCCTGTTATGCCTGATACTGCTTTGTTACTTGGTGCATTCCTTGATGCACATATTGCTAGAGCCGCTGCTAGATGTGATGATGCTTCTGAAACTGCTGATACTATTGAAGTAGAACCTGCTACTATGCTTGAATTGCCTGTTATGCCTGATACGTGCTATCTTATGGAGGGCGACATAGCTGAGGACTTTCTTGCTATGATGTTGAGAAATTTCTGCGCAATTGGAAAGAAAAATCTCTGAACGCTAGGATGAAATATGACTCGAAGTTTGCTACTGATACTTTGCTTGGAGACAGTAATCTTTCAGGTGTGGTTGAATTAACAACTCAGCTGCTAATACTTGAGAATATTCTTTAGCTTCCCCTTGTGAGCGAATCAATAAATTTGGGTTGAATACACTAACCTCGAAAACTGCTGCGATCCCATACGCTTGTGGGACATCAACGGCCTTGGCTCGTTATTACGTGAGAGTGTCATGGTGGGGGTGTATCTCGGAGGTCGCGAGGATGCTTTCGCCTCGCGTGTGTCCCTACCCCCGAGGCAGAGGCGCCTGAATCCGGAAGTCATTGGTGGACTATGTTAATTGCCTCCATCTTCTCCCTAGCGCGGAGCGTAGACTGCCACTAGGCGTGGGATGGACCCGTTCCGCATCCTCGGGGGGCCCTGGGCGTACACAACCTCGGCTTGTTATTATGTGAGAGTGTCACGGTTTTAGAGCATATTTCTCCATATGTGGTTTTGGTAATTGATGACAAATCCTATGGACTAATGGTTGACTTAAGTTATATTTATAGGATTTGTCCATAGGCACTTTTTGAAGTCCATATGTTGGGTTCAAGGAGTTTATATGATGACCAAGATGTTATTCAAGGTATTATCCAAAGAATGGTCATAGAGACACAAGGTTGATCAAGATCATCAGACAAAGAGTAAATCAAGATGATCAACAAACAAAGCGTACAAGATGTACCGAGAGGGATCAAGTGATCCCATGGTATGGTAAGCATTGTCCATTACGTGTTTTGTGTACTAACCCATGGTCTTCATGAGAGTTCTATGAGGGGGTTAGGTGTGTCTCCATGGGCTTGCGTCAAAAGGAAGATCTCATACAACCCATGAAGGATGACGTCAAGTGGTGATCGTCATCAAGATTGCGGTCTACAAGTTCAAGTGGATCAGCATGAATAAATCATGCTTAAAACTTGCCGTCAATTGTGGTGGCAATGAACTTGTGAAGATATGCTGAAAAGTGTCTCACCCATAGTGAGTATGGGGGAGCAATCAACTAGTCTTCATCAAGCCAACGCAATCAAGAAAGGTGGTCCATCTTGAGGAAGCCAAGATCATCATCATCTAGCTCAAAAGGACGAGGTGAAAGGTATAGGTTTGCCCTTGATAGGTTTTCTGTTTTAGGATAGATTGTTGTACTGTCAAGGGGGGCTCTCAAGTGAGTAGCTTGATCGTATCGTTCGTTGAGAGCTCAAACCATTTGCATCCTTGCATCAAACTTCTTGGTTCTTGTTTTGTGTTTGTCCTTGTGTGTTTTGGAGCTTACAGTCATCTTCATGACATGCTCGACTTCATCGAAAACGGAGTTCGTATGCATCTTCTATGATGTTTTCGATGTTGGGAGTTTTTACCGGTCTTATTCGAAGAATGTTTCTCACCATTTTCTTATGTGCCTTTTCTCACTTGCATCTTACTGATATTTCTATCAAGATTTTGTTACCCCATGTCGTTAGCTTTCCAACAAACTTGGTTTCATTGAATTCGGAGTCCGTATGCGAAAGTTAGAGCAGTTTCAGTATCCTGCGGTAGTACCGCTCATGGTGCTAGCGGTAGTACCGCTCCTGTAGCGTAGTACCGCCCCGGAGCGGTAGTAATTTTTTACTACCGCTCCCTAGTGGTAGTACCGCTCTAGGAGCGGTAGTACCGCTCCGGGTGGGCGGTAGTACCTCTCTCTGAGCAGTTGTTCTTCGTCAGACTTTTTGCGAACACTTTCTCTAGAGGTAGTACCGCCAGGGCTAGAGGTAGTACCGCCAGGGTCTAGCGATAGTACCTCCAGGGGCTACTGGTGGTACCGCCAAGGCTAGCGGTAGTACCGCTGTGCTCGGGCTGTAAGTGGGGGTAACAGTCTGATTTCTACCCCCAGTATATAAAGGGGGTCTTCTTCCCCCTTGGACATATCTATCCGTTGAGCTTGTGTGCTTCCCCCATTGTTGACCTTCTTAGAGCTAGGTCTGTCTTTATTAGGTTTAACCGCCTAGAGTGTAAGAATTTCTACAAGGGGTTTAGGATTCTCTAACACTCTTAGTTTCAATGGCACAAATTTTGATGTTTGGGTAATTCGCATGCTTAATCACTTTAGGGTCATGGACCCAAACTTGGAGCGAATTGTAGATATGGGTTTTTCTCCTCCAAAGTATTCTCAAAATATATCTTTAGAGGATGAGAAAGACTCTTATCTCAATGCTCAAGCTTCTAATGTGCTTTTTCATGCTTTGAGCAATGTAGTTACATTTCAACTCATGCCATTTCGGGATGCTCATGAGTAGTGGACAAAGCTTCAAGATAAATATGGTATATCCAAGATTTGTGGGAATGATTGTTCTCCCTCCACCTCCAGTCGTCAGTTGTTCTCAACTTCATCTACTTCACCTACATGTGGATTGCCACAAGGTAATGATATGGTGAGTAGAGGAGATCATTGCACTGATGATAGTGGGCATATTGTTGATGATCCTTCATCACTATATTATTGCAATGATTCATCTTTGGGCATTAACACTTCGAGCACTCTAAATGTTTTACATGCTTGTGTTGATAGTTTTTGCATATCATGTAAAAACTGCTTGACTAAATCTCATGATGATATGCTTCCTATATCTTGTTGCCATGATAAAAATGTATATATTTCCTCGAGTTATTGTGCTAACAATGTAGAGGAAATTCATCACTCCATGGAATAAGATGTGGCCTTGAATGATGCTTCAAGCGATCCTACATCATCATCTCTTGTTACTCACTTTTGCCTTCTGGCTAAGGCTTCAAAGGTATCTCCTACTTTGAATCTGAATGTATCTCATGATGATGATGTTGATGATAATGAGGATGGTAATAATGATGAAGAGAGTG
This sequence comes from Hordeum vulgare subsp. vulgare, assembly GCF_904849725.1. Taxonomy (NCBI): domain Eukaryota; kingdom Viridiplantae; phylum Streptophyta; class Magnoliopsida; order Poales; family Poaceae; genus Hordeum; species Hordeum vulgare. Next base: position 226,461,204 of record NC_058520.1, on the reverse strand, counting down.
ATATTATTGCATCCTTAAAAATTAAGGCTGAAATGTTTTTTAAATCTCTTTATAAAAATAAACTTGCTTGTTCCAACTTCTTGGAAATCATGTCTATTGCCACTGAGGGCAAGAAATACATTGAGGAGTTGGGAGCTCATCTCGAGGAGCATGAGGCCACCATTGAGACAATGGAAGGTCATGAGCGTGATTACGCTAACAAGATCGCGGAGCTATCTCAAGCTCTTGAAAATGAACAAACCACCAAGGAATCTCTTGAGGAAACCTTTGCTATAGAATTATCTAGATTAAAGGAATCCCATGATAGAGCTCTCGAGGTGGCTAATGATTTTAGAACTAAAAACGATAAGCTTGGAGTTGCACATGCTAAACTCATTGAGGACTATGAGAACCTCGAAAATGGCTCAAGGGCTATTAATAGTTCGCTCATCAAACTCACCGAGTCTCATGCTCAACTTGAAGCTTCATATGCTAAAGAGCTTGCCAAGTTCCTTCTCCTATTATTGTTAATAATGATGCTCGTTCTACTAACTCTACTTCTTGTGAAGCATCCATTTTAAAGGAGAATGTTGAGCTAAGGGCTGAACTTGAGTTGCTATGTAGAAACTATGGGAAATTGGAAGAAAGTCATGTAATGCTCACAAGCTCTCATGATGATATTCTAGTATCCCATAATGTGCTAAAATGAGCTCATGAGGCTATTACTACCAAGGTAACATGGAGTGAGCCTCATGTGGACATTAGCACTACTTCTAGTCAAAAAGCTATATTGCCATGTGCTAGTCCTCGTAATTCATCTACTCATAATGTTGCTACATCTTGTGATGAATTACTTTCCATGCCTTGTTGCTCTAACAATGAAGCTTATACTTCCTCTAGTACTTGTGTTGATACTAACCATGTAGAGGAAATCAAAGAGCTCAAGGCCCAAGTCACTTCCTTGATGAAAGACTTGGAAAAGAGTCATGAAGGAATGTCCACACTCAACAATGTCTTGTGTGGGCAAAAACCCCAAATGACAAAGATGGACTTGGATTCAACTCCAACAACAAGAATAAGTCCGAAAGCTTCAAGAAGAAGGGCCAAGAACAAGTCAAGAATTTGGCCAAGATTATTTGCTTCAAGTGCAATATTGAAGGTCATCATGTTAGATCTTGCCCACTAAAGAAGAAGCCCCAAAGTCACAAGCAACAAGGGAAGCGGCCCCAATTTCAATCACATACTCAACTACAAGTTGAAAAAGGCCCCTTCCCAATAAGACACAAGCCAACACTCCTCATGTTGAGAAATCAATAGGGAATAAATTGAAGGGTAGATGTTGCTACTTATGTCGTGAGAAGGGTCACTTCGGTTCTTCTTGCACGAGAGGTAATTTATCCAACCCAATCATTATTGATGATATCTATTCTCTTGGGAAGGATAAGGTTGGCAATGTGTTTGCCAAGTTTTTTGGTACTCAAAGTGGTGTCAAGAAAAGTACCATTTGGGTTGCCAAGCCTATTGTGACTAACCTCTTAGGACCCAACGTGGTTGGGGACCAACAAGCTCAAACTTGATCAATAGGTGAATGTGGAGGACATTAGAGACTTGGATACACAATGAAGAATTAAGGGCTCTTCATCATTCATATTATCTCAAGCCAAGTCATTTGGATTATCGAGTTTCTATCTTGTATCCAATGTGCCTCCTTACGGTAACTTGTACTTAAACTATTTACATTGTTAGTGGCTTGCCCCTTTGCATGTTGTGGTTTTGTACCTTGCATGTGTTTGTATATGTTGTGCTTCCAACTTGCTTATCTTGAGTTATCTTATATGTGTATGTTGGTTTGCATATCATGTACATGTGAGTCTTGTATTGAGCCTTTTTGCATCTTGTTTGTATCTTTGTTGGCTCTTGTGAGAGATTAATGGATTATCCCATTGTGGGGGAGTGATGTGCTTTGCACACCTCACAATCATATAAATGTGTATACATGGGTAATACCACTTAGTATTGATATTCCAAGATTATCTAGTTTCTATGTGGTATGTCTTATTCATGAGAAATTCAAATTCTCTATGGTCCATTAATTATCTCTTGTTGGTTTTAATTTTCCACTTGTTAATATTGTTGGGTTATCACATTATGGGGGAGTAATATGCTATGTGCATATTACAAGCCTAGAAAATGTGTACATTTGAGGTATTGCCACGTAGTGTTGATATTGTAAAATATCTTGTTCCTAGATGGCATGTTAGCTCTACAAGTGTCATTTGCTTGAGTTTTATGGGTAAAGATGGTGTTGGATATATTCGGATCTACCAATGAATATTATTTCCAAAATACATCTTGTCCTTGACAATTGGTATTCCCATCATGTGGTAGGAATTGCTAATCGTCTTTACATTAGATTTTGTGTTTCGTTTTTCTTCCTTGCCTCTTGTGGATCTATTTTAACATGTCTAGTGTTTTTATAGATATAGAGAAAGTGATGATCCCATCTTGTTCATTTTGTATTTAAATACAAATTCTATATAATGCACATCCCTCGGGGGAGCTATCCTATTTTCTGTAGAACACTCTCTTTATTCGCCCATCATTAATATTTTGATTCCCATCAAGTGTGTGTTGATGGGAGGCATGTCTTGCTCTTTATGATGCTTTGTGCCATCATGAAAAATTGTCGAGGGTTTGGTTTGTTGGAACCTAGCTCTCTTTTGTAAATTAGATGCCTCGTGTTTGTTTTCCTTCAATTGGTATCTTGTTTCCTTTTATTTGGCATGTGTCAATGGATATCTCATTCCTTGACGTATCTTTTAATTGATATCCTTCAAGTGATAGTTTTTCGTTTGGTATCTTATTATCACTTGATACCTTGTCATTTGGTGTATTATCAACTTTGTGTTGAGTTGATTCTTGAAAGCCTTGAGCATGCATATTTAATATATATAGCTTCTTTTGCTTGCTTTCTTTCTTTGACCCAATATATAGGGGAAACTCCACCTTGTCATAAATTGGCTAAAGTGTGCATGAAATTCAAATTCATATCTATGTGCACATATGTATGTGGAGTTTGTCCTATGTATTGTTAGTTTTCTAACTCTTTGGTCCCAATGAGCTTGGGCACCATTTTGTTTGTTTTGTTGTTCCAGGAACAATTGGAGATGCATTGGATGCTCGGCTCACCTATAAGGAAGGTGTTGAGACCATGTGATTATTGGAGCCAAGTTAGGATGATCAACCAACAACTATCACTACATGAATCAGCTTCTTTGCCGTCTTCCATCACAAACGACACAGAGGACTCCACCGACAGCAAAGGTCTTTGCCGCCTGCCACCTGTCGGCAAAAATTCTGCGTCAGCCTACGACAACATTGTCGCTTCTTTGCCGTCAGCCTCACCGAAGCGGACGGCAAAGAGCTTTGCCGTCAGATTTTCATAAGAGCTGTTGGCAAAGAGGTCGAGACGGCAGCCGATAGACGTTGCCTCCGTTAGGGGCTAACGGAGGCTTTGTCGTCTGCCTCGCCCTCTTCTTTGTCGTCTGCCTCCACCTCCTCCCCCCCTCCACTCTTTGTCGTCTGCCTCGCCCTCTTCTTTGCCGTCTGCCTCCACCTCCACTCTTTTCCATCTACCTCCACCTCCTCCCCACCTCCACTCTTTGCCGTCTGCCTACCCCTCCCCCCCTCCTCTGTGCCCTCTTCTTTGCCGTCTGCCCCCCAGGAAGCAGACGGCAAAGAGACTATATGGACACCAAGGGAGCACAGTTGGGTGCCATGTGGCACCTTTGCCGTCGGTCAGCTGATGGAAAAGGCCTTTGCCATCAGCTGGCAGACGGCAAAGAGCCTATATTGTCACATTTTTGTTTATTTTTTCTATTTCACAGCACATATATATATAATTCATAGCACATATATGATAAATAGGTCACAACACATATATGATATACATATAAAGCTCATCAATGCCATTTGTTCATCAACGTACATCCCATATATCAAAAGAACCAACACATACAAAGTTTCATCCATATATACATACATATAGTTGCACATATATTGTTCATCCATATATACATATACATATAGTTCCACATTGTTCATCAACTCAAATAAAAACGGGAACTAAAGCACAACAATGCCAGCTTCCATGCATGTAGTACATCCAATCTGCAAAATGGGAATAAGGAAGTCAGAAGAAGAACAACAACAACATATATATGACCAATAAGCTAAATTGAAGAAAAAAGAGAAGAAGCAAGAAGATAAGAAGGAGAAGACAAAACGAAAATAAGGAGGAGGAGGAGGAGGAGGATGAGGAGAAGGAGAAGGAGAAGGAGGCGGAGAATAGGAGAAGAAGAAGGACAAGAAGAGGAGAAGAAGGAGGGAAGAAGAAGGAGAATAAGGAGGGCTCCTTCTCCTTCTTCTCTTCTTCTTCTCCTCCTCCTTATTCTCCTTCTACTTATCTTCTCTTTCTCTTCTTCTTTTTGTTCTTCCTTTTCATTTCTCCTCTTCTCCTCTTCTTGGAGCTAAATTACCTAACTATGTCTTTTTGGAGCTAAATGGGCTAATTATGTCATTATAGAGGAAAACAAGCTAAGTATATAATATTAATGAGCTAACCAAGGTTCTTATGCCATTTTGAGCTTATAATGTCTTTTTGGAGCTAAATGGGCTAATTATGTCATTGTTGGGGAAATTAAGGTAAGGAGAATATGAAAGAGCAGAAGAAAGAGGAGGAGGAGAAGAAGCAGAAATAAATAAGGAGGGGAAGGAGGAGGAGGAGGAGAAGGACTAGAAGGTCCTTGGCCTTCTCCTCCTTCTCCTCCTCCTTCTCCTTCTTCTCTTCTTCTTCTTCTTCTTCTTTCTTTTCATTTTTCCTATTTCTTCTCCTTTTCTCCTCTTCTTGGAGCTCAATTAGCTAACTATGTATTTTTGGAGCTAAATGGGCTAATTATCCCATTTTGGACGAAAACAAGCTAAGTATATAATATTAATGAGCTAACCAAGGTTCTTATGCCATTTTTAGCTTATAATGTCTTTTTGGAGCTAAATTGGCTAATTATGTCATTTTTTGGGAAATTAAGGCAAGCAGAATATGAAAGAGGAGGAGGAGAAGAAGATGAAGAACTAAAGAAGAAGGAGGCGAAGGAGGAGGAGGTGGAGACAGACTAGAAGGTCCTTGGCCTTCCCCTCCTTCTCTTCCTCCTCCTCCTCCTTCTCCTTCTTCTCTTCCTCTTCTTCTTTCGTCTTCCTTTTCATTTTTCCTATTTCTTCTCCTCTTCTTGGAGCTCAATTAGCTAACTATGTCTTTTTGGAGCTAAAAGGGCCAATTATCTCATTTTAGAGGAAAACAAGATAAGTATATAATATTAATGAGCTAACCAAGGTTATTATGCCATTTTGAGGTTACAATGTCTTTTTGGAGCTAAATGGGCTAATTATGTCATTATTTGGGAAATTAAGGCAAGGAGAATATGAAACAGGAGAAGAAAGAGGAGGAGGAGAAGAATAAGAAGGAATAAAGAAGCAGGAGAAGGAGGAGGAAGAGGAGGAGAAGGACTAGAAGGTCCTTGGCCTTCTCCTCCTCCTCCTCCTCCTTGTCCTTCTTCTCTTCTTCTTCTTCTTCTTTCATTTCATTTTTCCTATTTCTTCTCCTCTTCTCCTCTTCTTGGAGCTCAATTAGCTAACTATGTCTTTTTGGAGCTATATGGGCTAATTATCCCATTTTAGAGGAAAACAAGCTAAGTATATAATATTAATGAGCTAACCAAGGTTCTTATGTCATTTTGAGCTTATAATGTCTTTTTGGAGCTAAATGGGCTAATTATGTCATTGTTGGGGAAATTAAGGCAAGGATAATATGAAAGAGGAGAAGAAAGAGGAGGAAGAGAAGAAGAAGAAGAAATAAAGAAGAAGGAGGATAAGGAGGAGGAGGAGGAGAAGGACTAGAGGGTCCTTGGCCTTCTCCTCCTTCTCCTCCTCCTCCTTCTCCTTCTTCTCTTCTTCTTCTTCTTCTTCTTCTTCTTTCTTTTCATTTTTCCTATTTCTTATCCTCTTCTCCTCTTCTTGGAGCTCAATTAGCTAACTATGTCTTTTTGGATCTAAATGGGCTAATTATCCCATTTTAGAGGAAAACAAGCTGAGTATATAATATTTATGAGGTAACCAAGGTTCTTATGCCATTTTGAGCTTATAATGTCTTTTTGGAGGTAAATGGGCTAATTATGTCATTGTTGGGGAAATTAAGGCAAGTAGAATATGAAAGAGGAGAAGAAAGAGGAGGAGGAGAAGAATAAGAAGAAATAAAGAAGAATGAGGAGAAGGAGGAGGAGGAGGAGAAGGACTAGAAGGTCCTTGGCCTTCTCCTCCTTCTCCTCCTCCTCCTTCTCCTTCTTCTCTTCTTCTTCTTCTTCTTCTTCTTTCTTTTCATTTTTCCTATTTCTTCTCCTCTTCTCCTCTTCTTGGAGCTCAATTAGCTAACTATGTCTTTTTGGAGCTAAATGGGCTAATTATCCCATTTTAGAGGAAAACGAGCTGAGTATATAATATTTATGAGCTAACCAAGGTTCTTATGCCATTTTGAGCTTATAACGTCTTTTTGGAGGTGATGGGCTAATTATGTCATTGTTGGGGAAATTAAGGCAAGGATAATATGAAAGAGGAGAAGAAATAGGAGGAGGAGAAGAATAAGAAGAAATAAAGAAGAATGAGGAGAAGGAGGAGGAGGAGGAGAAGGACTAGAAAGTCCTTGGCCTTCTCCTCCTCCTCCTTGTCATTCTTCTCTTCTTCTTCTTCTACTTCTTCTTCTTCTTGTTTCTTTTCATTTTTCCTATTTCTTCTCCTCTTCTCCTCTTTTTGGAGCTCAATTAGCTAACTATGTATTTTTGGAGCTAAATAGGATAATTATCCCATTTTAGAGGAAAACAAGATAAGTATATAATATTAATGAGCTAACCAAGGTTCTTATGTCATTTTGAGCTTATAATGTCTCTTTGGAGCTAAATGGGCTAATTATGTCATCGTTGGGGAAATTAAGGCAAGGAGAATATGAAAGAGGAGAAGAAAGAGGAGGAGGAGAAGAAGAAGAAGAAATAAAGAAGGAGGAGAAGGAGGAGGAGGAGAAGGACTAGAAGGTCCTTGGCCTTCTCCTCCTCCTCCTCCTCCTCCTCCTTCTTCTCTTCTTCTTCTTCTTCTTCTTCTTTCTTTTCATTTTTCCTATTTCTTCTCCTCTTCTCCTCTTCTTGGAGCTCAATTAGCTAACTATGTCTTTTTGGAGCTAAATGGGCTAATTTTCCCATTTTAGAGGAAAACAAGCTAAGTATATAATATTAATGAGCTAACCAAGGTTCTTATGCCATTTTGAGCTTATAATGTCTTTTTGGAGTTAAATGGGCTAATTATGTCATTGTTGGGGAAATTAAGGCAAGGAGAATATGAAAGAGGAGAAGAAAGAGAAGGAGGAGAAGAATAAGAAGAAATAAAGAAGAAGGAGGAGAAGGAGGAGGAGGAGGAGAACGACTAGAAGGTCCTTGGCCTTCTCCTCCTTCTCCTCCTCCTCCTCCTCCCCCTTCTCCTTCTTCTCTTCTTCTTCTTCTTCTTCTTCTTTCTTTTCATTTTTCCTATTTATTCTACTCTTCTCCTCTTCTTGGAGCTCAATTAGCTAACTATGTCTTTTTGGAGCTATTTGGGTAATTATCCCATTTTAGAGGAAAACAAGCTAAGTATATAATATTAATGAGCTAACCAAGGTTCTTATGCCATTTTGAGCTTATAATGTCTTTTTGGAGCTAAATGGGCTAATTATGTCATTGTTGGGGAAATTAAGGCAAGGAGAATACGAAAGAGGAGAAGAAAGAGGAGCAGGAAAAGAAGAAGAAGAAGAAATAAAGAAGAAGGAGGAGAAGGAGGAGGAGGAGGAGAAGGACTAGAAGGTCCGTTCATGAGTCCTTCTAGTCTCCTTCGGCTGGAACCAATAACATTTGAAGACTACGACGTTCGGTGGGTTCTCACCATAGAATTGAAGTTCATAAATTGCTTCAACTCTTCCATAATACTCGATAACACCTTCACGGATAGCAGAGACACCACAATTTGTAGTCAAAACCATTAGCGACTTGTCTCAATTCGGCGTCCATAGACTCTGAATTAGCCTACAAGTTTAATACAAAACGATTGTTGCATTAGCCGCAAGTTAGACCGAGAAATGAAATGGTCCATTATTGATAATTACCGTTTGTTTGAACCAAGAGATGAAACCAGGATAGCCGCCTCCTGTCTTTGACAGAAGCTCATACTCTTGGACAGAATCATTTTCGATCACCGCTCCATCCGAGAATTTGTCGACGTAACTTTTGTTTGAAATATCCGGGAATAAGAGCAGTTCAAAGGAATTAGAAGTTACGGAAAAATGTGCCGAGAACTCACTCGATGTACGGCCGCACTTCTATTAGGTTGTTGAAGATATACAACGAAATGTTCCGCCATTCTTTGACATCCAACGTTATTGGTTTCGAAGCACCTGCTGGTGTGAGTTTCCCTTTGAATAGGCTGAGCTTGGACCCACCTTTTTTAGGGTATGCATCATTGTGTCGAGACTTCGGATTATGCAAATTATGATATTTGGCTTCGTAGTGTGATGTCACAAAGTTTGCCACCTCCTCAGTAATGAATGCCTCAGCCATCGATGCTTCAATTCTACGCTTATTTTTACATTTAGCTCGAAGGGTCTTCTGCATCCTCTCAGTTGCATAGCACCAACGATTTTGCACGGGCCCACCCAATCTTGCCTCGGTCGGTAGATGTAAAATCAAATGCTGCATTGGATTAAAGAAGCCCGGTGGAAAGATCTTCTCTAACTTGCACAGCAACTCTGCTGCAAACTCCTCCATGTCTTCTACCACGCCAGGCGACAATTCTTTCGCACAAAGAACACGGAAGAAATAGCTCAGCTCCGCCCGTACTAGCCATTTATCCTCAGGAATAAAGCCACGTAATATCACAGGCATTACCCGCTCTAGCCATATGTGCCAATCATGACTCTTGAGACCAAAGATTTTTAATTTTTCAAGACTCGTTCCCCTCTTTAGATTCGCTGCATACCCATCGGGGAACATCAAGTGCGTTTTGACCCACAAGATAATTTCCCTCATAGCTAGCCTTCCAAGATTGAACCAGGCCTTTGGCTTCGACCACTTATGCTTTCCTTTCCCTTCTCACATGTTTTGTAACGGTCTATGACATAGTGTCTCTTGATCGACTCTAGCCTTAGTATTATCCTTTGTCTTCCCATCTATGTCGAACAATGTACCAAAAATAGCCTCTCCGATATTCTTTTCAGTGTGCATCATGTCGATATTGTGTGGAAAAAGGAGGTCTTTGAAGTAAGGCAGATCCCAGAAGCATGGCTTGTGAGTCCAGGCGTGTTTTGAATTATACTCCTTGAAATACCCTGGATGCTCTGGATCAGGCTCGAGGGCGTTTAACTGATCCAGGATCTGTTGGCCTGTCAACGCAGGTGGTGCCAAGTTTTTGACAACTTTACCTTTGGTAAAGTTCTTCTTGTCTTTTCTAAACTGATGGCCAGGATCCAGGAATTGTCTATGCAAGTCAAAGCAAGAATACTTCCGACCCTCCTGCAACCAATGAAACTGAAGAGCTGCCTTGCATTGGGGGCACGGGAACCTTCCATGCACACACCATCCAGAGAATGGTGCATACGCCGGCAAGTCATGCATACAGTACATGTACCACACATGCATTTCGAAGTTTTGTTTTCTAGCGGCATCATATGTCTTGACCCAATTATCCTAAGCTTCTTCCAATTCATCTTTAAGAGGCTGCAGGTACACATTCATATTCTTCCCCGGATAATTGGGCCTTGGAATTATCAACGTCAGAAATGTGTTCTTTCTTTGCATAATCTGTCCGGGGGGGAGATTGAGTGGAATGACAAATACAGGCCAACGACTATATTTGGTTGCCGTCATGCCGAAGGGATTAAAACCATCCGTGGCGATTCAGACTCGAGGATTCCTTGGATCTGCCACTTTATCCTGATGTAATCCATCGAAATGTTTCCACGCTTCCCCATCCGATGTGTGTACCACCATCTTATTACCATCCGCATCTAGTTCGATTCTTTTGCCCAATTTGTCCCATGTCATCTGTCTGGTTGTCTCTTCGACCATGAAAAGACGTTGAAGTCTTGGTATGATTGGCATAAACCGAAGAACACTAACTGCGATTTTGGTCTGCCTCTTCTCACCCATACCGTTGTCTACCACAAGATACCTGCAACAATCGCAATTGGGACAATAGTCCAAGTGTGCATACTCATTCCTAAATAAGACACATCCTTTCTCACATGCATCTATCTTCTCATAGGTCATCTTAAGTACACGAAGTATTTGGTCCGACTGGTACAGGTTTGCAGGCATGACATGGCCTTTGGGTAGGAAGCGTCCAAATAGTGTCATCATCGCGTCGTAGCATTCTCTTCCCAAGTTGAACTGAGCCTTCATAGCCATTACTTGTGCAATTGCATCCAGCTGACAGAGCTCAGTGTGCTCATGGAGAGGACGTTTTGAAGACTCCAACATTTCATAAAAGGCCTTTGCAGATTCCTCCATCTCATCTTCCGAATACCGAGCATCATCAAAGTCTTGCACCATGTCTTCGATCCCGGTACCATGCTCGTCGGTGCGACGACGGACCAACTCAGCTCTTGTGCGTTCTATAGACTCACCATGAAATGTCCACACCGTATACTTAGGCTTAAAACCCCTCCTCTGCAGGTATTTAATCATTACAGCCTCCGTCGTCTTTTTATTGTTGTCGCATCCAGGACAGGGCAATAGTTTCTTTCCTTGCCATTTGCGAATGCGGCTTTCACAAATCCGTTTGTTTTTACAAACCATTCTTTCGTCATCTCTTTCTGACTAGGGTGACCGGTATACATCCACGCACGATCACTCATCTTGCCTAGCTACTAAAGAGAGAAGAAATATATTTATATATAATTTAGCATTTATATTCATCGGTTAATTAGGTTTGCCATTTTTATTACGTCCAGGCAACCTACACGCTAATAGGTAAAGATAGGTCCTAATCCCACCCGAGTATGTGTAGATTGGGTTCGTTTCCCATGCTCTGCTCCGGATCCAACACAAAATTTCGGCAGCACCTCCCCGTTGTTCTCCTGATACACGTCTTCAGAATAAACAAAGAGGATGTGCATCTGGAGAACTACAGGGAGGCACTAACGAAATTCCGCGTCGGATCCAGAGCATAGCATACGGGAAAACGAACCCAATCTACACATACTCGGGCTGTCCATGGATAATGTTGGACAATTCGAAAGGATGGCGGTTATAAATATGCAAAGACATGCATATTTATAGATGTCGCCCTTTCGAACGGGAGAAGCATACTGGTCACGCATACTGATAAATTAATTTAATTAACTAAATCTAGAAAGTTTCATCCGGAAACCGAGCCACAGTAAATGAAGGGGAGAGGAGGAGATGAAATTTGTACTGACCAACGAATGCAGGGGCGGAGCTCGTACAATGTACGGGGAGGTCTTCGCACAGCAGACCTCACAGCGACGAGACAACTATTACATGTAAATCCACCCGATCAACACAAATATTCTAATTATGTCTAATTATGTCATTTTTTAGGAAAACAAGCTAAGAATATAATATTCATGAGCTAACCAAGGTTTTGAGCTTATTATGTCATTTTGGAGGATAATTAGCTAAACGAGCTAAAAAATAAGAAGGAGGAGAGATGAAGGAGAAGAAGGAGGGCTCGTTCTCCTCCTCCTCCTTCTCCTTCTCCTTCTCTTCTTCTTCTTTTCATTTTTCCTCTTTCTTCTCCTCTCTTCTTCTTCTTCTTCTTCTTCCTCTTATTTCTATTTCTATTTTTCTTTATCCTCTTCTTCTACTTATTCTTTTTTTCTCTCTTCTTCTCCTTCTTATTTTTTTTCTTCTTCTCTTCTTCCCTTCTTCTCTTATCTTCTTCCCTTCTTCTTCCTCTTCTTTCTATTAAGATAACTAACTAGTTGCAAATGGTCTTTATATGAAAAGCTAATAATATAGGGCTCATCAACCGGTACACCAACTACTACATCAACTACAATAACAACAACAACTACAATAACAACAACTACTACAACAACTACAATAACAACTACAACTACAACAACTACAATAACAAGAACAATTACTACAACAACAATAAAAAATCAACTTTGTAGTTATTATCTAATTCCAAAAGACTAAATACCAAATAGTTAATTTTCCCGTGCGGGGGGGGGGGGTGGGGGGCTCACCGGGAGGGGCGGCTGTGGCGTCGTGGGTGGAGGGGCCGGGGGTGTTGGGGGTGGCGGGGCGGCGCCGGGGGCGGTGGGGCAGCGGCGCCAGGGGGCCGTGGGGCACCGGGGCGGCGACGAATGCGGTGGGACGGCGGCGGGGTTGTGAGGCACCAGGGCGGAACCGGTGGCGCTAGGGGTGGCGGTGTGACGGTGGTGGCGGCGGTAGGCATTGGGGAGAGGAGTGGGAGAGAGAGACGGGCGGGGTGTGGAGCCGTTATAGAGTGGCCGACGTAAGGGAGTAAGAGAGAGAGGGGTGGGGTGGGGGAAAAGAGTCGTTACAGAGTTAGCTCTTTGCCATCTGCCGGCGGATGGCAAAGAGTGTAGACTCTTTGCCGTCTGCCTCCACACTCTTTGTCGTCCGCTAGCAGACGACAAAGAAGGGACTCCAGTTTGACCTAACGTCCCCGCGGTCAGGTGGGCCCCACCTATATATTTGTCGTCTGTTGTGCGACTCTTTGCCGTCCGCTAGGAGACGACAAAGAAGGGACTCCATTTTGACCTAACGTCCCCGCGGTCAGGTGGGCCCCACCTATATATTTGTCGTCTGCTGTGCGACTCTTTGCCGTCTGTGGCTGACGGCAAAGATGTGACTGATGGCAAAGACATTCTATGCCATCAGCCAGTTCTTTGCCGTCTGCTTTGTGGCAGCTGACGGCAAAGACAATCTTTGCCATCAGCCAGCATACGGAAAATATATGGTAGACGGCAAAAAACTGAATTCAAGTAGTGTATCTACTACATCAATCCAATGTTGTCTCGGTAACAAGTATCTACTTCATGCATTCATTTCTTGCAAAGTCCCAAACCTGTCTTTTCTTTTCCAGGTTGCATCATGGCATGATCTCTTGATTTGTTCTTGTAGTACTTGTTTCCTTTCTCAAAGCATCCGAACGATGATGTCTTATTGCTAGTTTGGATGTCTTTGATGTTCGTATGTTGGAAGTTCATATTGTACAATAAGAAAATATTAAGCCATGTGCTATGCTTCCAAGCAAAGATCTTATTGATATATTTATGACTTCCTTTTGGATATCTTGTTTGTTCCTTCTTGTAACCATTTCGTGTGTACATCCTTCTTTGTGGATATATATCATCATGATTGTCTTCTACTTAGAATCTTTTACACACGAGAGAAGTTACATCTCTAATTGATATCCTCTTTTCTTTCACGTCCACCGTTGCATTTCCTTTTTTCAATTTTGGTGGCTTCATGAAAGGATTTGTCTGGAGTGCGTGTCTTATCTTCCTACATCTTGATACACTCTTTGGCCGTGAATATTATTTTTCCTCATGCTTGTCTTGATGAGGGTTTTGCCATTTTGATTGGTATCCCTCCTCTTGACAAGGTTCTTATTTCCTATCTTCACCATGGGTTGTGGCAAGCATTGGTTCTTATTTTGTTTATTAGTAAGCTTGTGAACGCATTTTCTAGTATGTGTGTGTGGGAATGATATGTCTTGCACTTTGTTTCTCATTTCATCAAGACTATGTTGATGATTAATGCTCATCCTTATCTTAGTCTCATCAAGTGCTTTGCCATGACTCACACACATTATTTTGGTTGAGCCTATTCTTAAGTTGCTTCTTTTACATGTTGCTGAACCAATTGTTTTGTGCAAGTGATATGCTTATTGTCTCATCTATATTCTTGCACTCGTTGTGTGTTTTTATTAATTTTGGCGGAGCAACGATTCTATTTTGTGCACTTGTATCAAATACAAATAATCTCTTATTAGTGCACAAATCATGGGGAGCTTCTCTAGTTTTGATAAAACATTCCGTTGCCTTTATCATAATATCTTTTATTCATATGGTTCGAAGGACCATATGATTGTTTGTTCCATCTGGTATCTTTTGATTGCTTGCCTCTATTTTTGTATGTCCTTGTGGCATACGATCCTTTTATTTGCAATCTTTGGGTCCTCGATATAGTTCGTTTTCCTCCAACTTATTATCATTGTATATGTGTATTTCTCTGCACTCGTTTGTTGAGAAGTACACAATTTTTGGAGGACCACCTACTATATTGGCTTTCTAAACTTTTTGTCTATCTTGGCAATCGATGCCAATGGGGGACAAGTTTAGAGAGTTTAGTTTGGTTATGTTTAGAGGGTTTTTCTTTTATTGCATAAGTATTTACATCATGTACGCATGCATTATTGCTTTGCATGTGTGTGTTTGGTTATGCTTATTTCCTTATATAAACTCTCTTTAAGTGGTTGTCATCAATTACCAAAATGGGGGAGATTGTTAGAGCATATTTCTCCATATGTGGTTTTGGTAATTGATGACAATTCCTATGGACTAATGGTTGCCTTAGGTTATATTTATAGGATTTATCCATAGGCACTTCTTGAAGTCCATCTGTTGGGTTCAAGGAGTTTATATGATGACCAAGATGGTATTCAAGGTATTATCCAAAGAATGGTCATAGAGACACAAGGTTGATCAAGATCGTCAGACAAAGAGTAAATCAAGATGATCAACACACAAAGCGTACAAGATGTACCGAGAGGGATCAACTAATCCCATGGTATGGTAAGCATTGTCCATTACGTGTTTTGTGTACTAACCCATGGTCTTCGTGAGAGTTCTATGTGGGGGTTAGGTGTATTTCCATGGGCGTGCGTCAAAAGGAAGATCTCATACAACCCATGAAGGATGACGTCAAGTGGTGATCATCATCAATATTGCGGTGTGCAAGTTCAAGTGGATCAGCACGAATATATCATGCTTGAAACTTGCCGTCCATTGTGGTGGTAATGGACTTGTGAAGATATGTTGAAGAGTGGCTCACCCATAGTGAGTACGGGGGAGCAATCAACTAGTATTCGTCAAGCCAACGCAATCAATAAAGGTGGTCCATCTTGAGGAAGCGAAGATCATCATCATCTAGCTCAAGAGGACGAGGTGTAAGGTATAGGTTTCCCTTGATAGGTTTTCTGTTTTAGGACAGATTGTCGTACTGTCAAGGGGGGCTCTCAAGTGAGTAGCTTGATTGTATTGTTCGTTGAGAGCTCAAACCATTTGCATCCTTGCATCATAATTCTTGGTTCTTGTTTGGTGTTTCTCTTTGTGTGTTTTAGATCTTACAGTCATCTTCATGACAAGCTCGAGTTCATCGAAAACGAAGTCCATATGCATCTTCTATGATGTTTTCGATGTTGGGAGTTTTGACCGGTCTTATTCGAAGAAGGCTTCTCACCATTTTCTTATGGGCGATTTCTCACTTCCTTCTTATTGATATTCCTATCAAGATTGTGTCAGCCCATGTCATTAGCTTTCCAACAAACTTGGTTTCGTTGAATTCGGAGTCCGTGTGCGAAAGTTAAAGCAGTTTCAGTATCAAGCGGTTATACCGCTCCTGGTGCAAGCGGTAGTACCGCTCCTGTAGCTGTAGTACCGCCCCCTAGCGGTATTACTGCTCTAGGAGCGGTAGTACCGCTCCGGGTGGGCGGTAGTACCGCTTCGGGACGGTAGTACCTCTCTCTGAGCGGTTGTTCTTTGTCGGACTTTTTGCGAAGACTTTCTCTAGAGGTAGTACCGCCAGGGTCTACGGTAGAACCGCGAGGGCTAGCGGTACTATCGCCACGGGCTAGCGGTAGTACCGCAAGGGCTAGCGGTAGTACCGATGTGCTTGGGTTGTAAGTGGGGGTAACGTCTGATTTCTTCCCCACTATATAAAGGGGGTCTTCTTCCCCCTTGGACGTATCTATCCGTTGAGCCTGTGTTCTTCCCCCATTGTTGACCTTCTAAGAGCTTGCTAACTCTCAATCCCTCCAATGATTCTTGCTAGTTCTTGAGGGAAAAGAGAGAGGAGATCTAGATCCACATCTCCACCAATCACTTTCTCCTCTATGTGAGGGGAACCCCTTGGATCTAGATCTTGGAGTTCTTTGAGAGCTCCTTGTTCTTCCTCTCATATTTCTCCATAACTTTTGTTGTTGTGGAGGGATTTGAGTGTGAGGGACTTGACCACTTTGTGTGTTCTTGCCATTGCATTAGTTGCATCAGTTTGAGTTCTCCACGGTGATACATGGAAGTGAGAAGTTTTGAAGCTTTTTACCCTTTGGTACTTAGTACCCTAGAGATTGTTCTTTGTGGATGCTTTGGCGTCCTAGAAGCTTGGTGGTGTCTCGGAGCTCAATCATTCTGGTGTAATGCTCCGGGCAAGCGTCGGGGTCTCCAATTAGGTTGTGGAGATTGCCCCAAGCAATTTGTACGGGTACCGTTGACCGCCCCCAAGGGTTGCCATTTGTACGGGTTCAGTGACCGCCCTCAAGGGTCCCTTAGTGGAATCACGACATCTTGAATTGTGCCGTGATATGTCGGCACCTGAGCTCAAGGCGGCGAACAACGTGTCGGCACCTGAGCTCATACGCCACTAGGAGCGTGACATGTCTGTGCGTCGGGTGCGGACAGACTCGAAAGAGGGAAGGGACAGCCTGGACGCGTGGGGGGGTCGGGGCGATGGGGGAATGTCGCGTGGTTTGTGAGGGCGGAAGGCACCGGCACTTGTTGGAAGCCTATTTGGGGTGGACGCCAACCCCTGGGAGAGACCTTGACAGACCCCCTACCTGGCGCGTCAAATGTCGGATTTAGGGCTCCGCAAAACCATAAAGATTTGAACTCAGGGGCGTGTACAAGGATCTCTCATGGGTTCGCCTCACCTAGCTCGCTACTTGTCGGAGATGGCCAAGAACTCACTCAATGGTGAGGAAGACATAGAACACGACAGTTTACCAAGTTTCAGGCCACTGGGAAGCGTAATACCCTACTCCTGCTTTGGTGGATTGCCTCTCGTGGAGGTTGGTGGATGAACTAGTATAGTGTCCGAGGGCCTCCGGAGGCTGGCTTGGCCTTGTGTGGTACCGGTGGTCGAAGGAATGAATTGGCTCCACCTCTATGAAGTAATGGATCCTCTATATATAGTGGACGCACTAGTCCCCTTCCCATATTGTTTCGGTGGGAAGGATCCCACAATGTCTAGTTTTGAAGGGGAACAGGGGAACATGCGCTCCTGCCCAAATATGGTCTTCGCCTGCAGAGTGGTTGTCAGCGCAATGGGGGAGTGTCCAGGGATGACGTCCGTCCTGCTGGCGGGCGGTGGTGGCCTCGTTGCACGAGAATGGAAACCTTTGGGAGATGCCTTGGGAACCCGTGTATGCCCTTCCCTCATTTGCCCAAAAGGGGAAACTGCACCGTCCTGTAGTCCGCTGCTCGCGTGTCCTTCCTACATGTCAACCTTGACCCCTAAGGCTGGGTCTTGCCTCGGAATCTCCGCCACTCTGGAGGGCCCTTAGGAGCCCCCCACGGGTATTGAAGCTGCCCCTCCTCGTGAGGCTTGGCCCCTCGCGAGGGCCATGCCTTGAGTGGTGTCGGGCCTGTTGGTTTTGGTCGATGAAGTGGGCGAGCCCTGGGCCACAGGCAGGCAGGTCCGGGTACCCCCATTCCCATAACACCGACAGAATACCATGAAGAGACACTATTCAGGAAATATATATAACTCTGCTAGCTAGCAATTATACTCTCTCGAACAGGAACAAAATGATCCACTTTGGAAATATGGTGAACGACCACAAAGATAACATTATTCCATTTCTTGGTCCTGGGAAATCTGATGATGAAATCCATACTGACTTTATCCCATTTCCATTCAATAATAGCTAAAGGTTGAAGGGTGCCAGCATGCCTTTGATGTTCTGCTTTAACACTACGAAAAATTTCTTAGTTAGCAACGAACTCAACAATTTCTCTCTTCATCCTAGTCCACCAGAACCTCTAGCGTAGGTCCTGATACATCTTGGTACTACCAGGATGAATCATGAGAGGGGATTCATGGGCCTCCCTAAGGATCAACTGTCGTAGATGTTTTTTTTGACCGGCTACTGTAGGGAATCACCCAGCAGTCTTTTCTATTGATTCTATAAAGAGTTTATATGTACAACGGAGGTTAAAGAATATACAAGAGATAGATGTGAGGAGAGATACAGACCTCAAGGAGGTAAAAATGCTATCCATCTTAGGAGATCATCCCTAAAACTAGGTTTAATCCTGTGAGCTAGGAGTGAAATATCCTGAATAAAGCTAGCCCTCCATTTTCTGAACCTGGGTTGTTGATGATGAAAAACTTTGGCATTTCTCACAGTCCAGATGTTCCAGCAAGCAATGAAAACCACTTCATGGAAGAATGGGTGATGAAAGTCTCTTATTGCAGCTAAAGAAGTAGTCCACATAGAACTTCCCTGCCATGATATCTGAAGATAATTCCAAATCATGGTACTAATAAGACAGTTAAAAAACAAATGATCTCTGTCCTCCTTGATCCTGCATGGCAAAGAACACATAGATTTGAATCCGACACATTCAAGTGACCCCTCTCTAGCATATCTTGAGTTTTGAGTATGTGCATGATCAACAACCAGGCAAACATCTTAATTTTCATGGTGCAGCAGCTCTTCCATATCCAGCTAAGCAAGGGGTTTGGTGTGATGGGTTGGTGAATAATACTTCTTGGCAGTGTATGGTTTAGAGTCCTTACTCCAGAGCCGTATATCATCAATATTCTGGTTTATATGAATGTCTTGAAGCAGAGTGTTTATAGTATCCAACTCTTGGTAAGCTTGTTCAGAGAGAGGTAAGTGGAACATGGAGAGCATATTGTTCTCTTGGAATGCATGGAAAACTTCCTCAGCAGTGCAAAAATAATCCATAACAAAAGAGAACAGTCTCTGGAACCTAGAAGCCGGTGGTGTGATATAGTCTCCAATCAACCAGGAATCAGACCAAAACAAGAATGTATCACCTCTAATTGGTTTAACATAAGTCACAGTTCTGAAATTATCTAGACGTTTGCAGATGTCCTTCCACAAAAAGGAACCACAAAGTGAGGTACCTTCAGGAACTATGTTATGATAGTATGTGTTCCAAATCAGCTTGACCTAGGGAATATCAGCTTTATTCAAAAACTTGTCTACATGTTTGAGGAGCAGGGCCTCATTCTGGACAGCAAGGTTCATGATCTCCAACCCACCCTTCCTCTTAGGTCTGCATACAAGGTCCCAGGGAGCAAGAGAGGGGGCATGATCTTGACCATTCTTTCTCCATAAACATTGTCGTTGGATTCGTTCTAGCTTCTTAAGGATCCCTAGAGGAATATCTAGGCTGCAGAGAACGAAGATTGGGACCGAAGACAGAGCTGAGTTCAAATATTGCAAACGGTCCCCCTAAGCCAGGAAGGATGAACTAGCACTGAGTCTTCTTTCCATGTTATCTACTAAAGGCATGAGATCAATTATCCTTGGTTTAGTTGTTCCTACAGGTAAACTAAGATAGGTGAATGGCAAGGAACCCACCTTGCAACAAATAACATCTGCTAACCTTTGGAGTTGTCCCTGATCTATCTTGATGGGGAGCAGAGCAGACTTGTGATAGTTCACCTGAAGACCAGTAGATTGGCAGAACAGAAGTAGCATTTTTTTGTACTGAAGCAACTAAGATTCTTCTGCAGGTAGAATGATGAGAGTATCATCAGCATATTGTACCATGCGGAAGTCTCTGTCATGAAAAGGAATTGGCAATTGAAGGAGGCCATCCTCCAATAACTTATTGACCAAAGTTTGCAAAAAATCTGCAGCAATTGCAAAAAGAAGAGGGGACATGGGGTCTCCCTGTCTGGCCCCTTTGCTACACATGAAATTTCTTCCAGGAACTCCATTATAGAAGTACAGAGGAGGAGCCAGAAGTGAGCAGCTGTAGCACCCATAGGAGCCATCTATCATTAAAACCCTTAAATTTGAGAATCTCAAATATGAACTCATGTTCTACAGAATCAAAAGCCTTTTCAAAATCCAGTTTGAGGATGACAATAGGTTTTTTGGACTGATGACATTCGTGTAAGTACTCTAGTGTCCAGCCCACACAATCTTGGATGGTTCTGGATTTGATAAAGCCATACTAATTTTTATGTATTCATTTCATAACTTGCAGTTGCAGTCTGTTGGCCACCATTTTGGACAGAAACTTAAGTCCCATTCCTGTGAGAGAGATAGGCCTATAGTCACCAACCTTCTCAGGGGAGCTCTTTTTGGGTATCAAAGCTATATAGGATGAGTTCGTGTTTTCAAGCTTGGCAATGCCACCATGGAAATCAGCTGCAAGTCGATAAAAATCAGGGCAGATAATAGACCAGCATTTCTTGAAGAAAAGGCCATTGAAACCATCAGGACTAGGGGCCTTATCAGTGGGCATTTCTTTCACAGTCTAATCCATTTCAGCCTTGGTAAAAGGTTCTGTGAGCACATCCAGCCCATCCACCTTCTAAATTAGGGACTTTGGGTCGAAAGCCATATTAATACCCTGAGAGGAACCCATTCTATCCTTGAAAGAAGTCCAGAAACATCCAGCAATCTGCTCATGATCAGAGATGACAGAGCCATCATTGAGCTTAATAGATGAAATGGAATTTTTCCTATATCTTTCAGTTGCCATGGCATGGAAAAATTTAGTGTTCTCTTATCCAACTCTGATGAAACGAATTGTAGCTCTTTTTTCCAGTAAAGGAATTGCAGATGCAAGAGATGATCCAAATGCAACTTTACAATCACCCTGAAATTAGCTTCAGGCCTGTATAGGGGTCTTAGCTCTTCCAGATCATCAAGGAAAAGTACAACCTGGTTGCCCCTATCAATAAGAAGCTTGAGGTGAGAGAGGTTAGTTTACCATTTCTTTAGGGCCTGCCTTAGGTGCTTGAACTTGTCCATGATGATGGCAGTGATATGCCCTTTCCTGGAAGGAATCTTCCAAGAGTCTCTAACACAATCCATGAAGCCATCCATTTCAACCTAGTAGTTTTCAAATCGAAAGAGATTACATTTTGGGATGGAAGTGTTGACTGTAACTACACAAGGGACATGGTCAGATGCAGTTTTAGCCAAAGGGAGGACTTGTGTCACAGGATATGATGAGATCCAAGAAGCAGATGTAAAAAACCAATCCAGTTGCTCTAGCAGGGGTGAGTCTTGCATATTGGACCAGTTGAAAGATCCTCCCTTAATAGGCAATTCAAGTAGACCTAGATGACCAATGATCTCATTGAAGATGAACATGTCATTTACATCAGCCCCAGGAAGGTTTCTATTTGATGGTGATCTAATAAAATTAAAATCCCCAAGTAGTAACCAGTTGTCATCAGCAGGGATGTTGATATTGTATAACCAGCTGACAAAAAGATCTCTAGCCTCACCCTGACAAAGTCCATAGACATTTACCACGGTCCAAGATTCTACAGACTGATTGGATGTAAAAGAGATAACAAGACCAAAAGGTTGACACTCAACTAAGGTTCCAGTAAGAACACATGAGTTCCACAGAGTGATCGGCCCACGAGAGGCACCATGGGAGGGTGAGTATGCAAACTGGTCAAATCTTTTAGGACAAAACTTCTTACTGATCGAAAGTCAATGTGTTGCATTTTTGTTTCCTGTAAACATCGAAGGCCAAGCTCTCATCGATTTTGTTAGGAACAGCTCTCTGTCTATGATCAAAATTGAGGCCACGCACATTCCAGCAGGGGACACGCCAACTTCGCGTAGATCTACTATCCATAAGAACTAATAGATATACAAAAGTGGAGTTACATAATAACTCACACAACCAAGGTTCAGAACACTGTAACAAAGCACAAACAGTAGTCTGACAAACCGAACAACCAACGAAACAGAGCAATAACAACATTGTTTTAAACATCAGAAGGTGGGGTCTTGGAGTCAGCAGGATCCTCCATAAGACAATCCACAAAGAGCTTCTCAGCAGCAATCCCAAGCTCCTGACCAAATGCTTGTAGTATAGGGATTGGCGTTGCTGGTGGTACCTCCTCCTGAGCTTGTTCCCCCTCCGGGTTGTCCATAGGTTTGGCCTTGGGCTTCCTCTTCTTGGGGACGTGCATTGGGAGTTCCTGCAACACTGGTTTGAAGCCGTCACACTTGATCGAACCTCTCGTGCAGCGGCGAACCAAAGAGTCGACGACGGGAGTGGCATGCTTGCGAGACACTTTCTTGTTGACAACACGTGAACTAAAAGCGAACTCCACTGTTGTTGGAAGAGAGTTGTCAAATGTTACCTCAGAGGAAGGAGCAGGGGGGATCTCGATGGGCGCCAAGCTTGATCCTGCAGCCCCGTCATCAAAAGAAGATGACCATAATCGCTTGGGGATCATGATCGGCAACACTGGTGGCATCTGAATATGGCGAGGGACATGCATAATACAAGTCGCGCCCATCACAGATTCAAAAGACCTGGCCCAGGATAGCACAGGTGGCAGTGGTGGACCATAGAAAACCCTTGTTGCGCCAACAAGCAGGTATGTTTGTTGCATCACAGGTCTCTGGTATGGGATGATCGCGAAGGGGTTCAACACAGGCGCCTCTTCAGCATGATCTGCTCCCACATGCTCTCGTCTTCGACATTGTCGGCTGCTGCTGCATCACCACCATTGGGAGGGGCAGCATCAGGAGTAGCTGCCTCATCTTCCGCAGGTTGGACAACACGCATGTCCACATCATCATCATCAGCGGCAGTAGGCTGAGGGTCAAGAACCACCAACTCCTGAACAGAATCAGAGGAGGTTGGTTGATCAATAACCATTGATTCGTGATCTTGTACAGGTGCATCAGGTTGTGGCTCTGGCTCAGGGGCTTCAGGTTCCCAACCCCATCCTCCACCGACTGGGCTTGTGGCTCTGGCTCTAGGGGAGGTGGTAGCACCGCGTTCAATCCCAGAGCTGGGTATGGTGGCAATGCAAATAACAGATTGTCATTGACCAGTTGACCAGGAAGTGGGTGTGTGTTGCCACTGAGGGGCATGGGACCTTCGTCGTTGGGCATCTGTTCACCAAAATTTGCGCCTAGGATGTAGACTGGCACAGACCATGACACCTTGGCCCCTCCCTAGGTATCATATTCAGAGAAAGTGACGCTCCTTGGCACCAGATTATCTTCAAGGAAAGATGCAAACACAATGGATCGAACCAAATATGGGTCATCGCTGACCCAATGATGGAACTCTCCAAAAGTGTTAAGAGCCGCCCGAAGATCATTGGTATTGCGGAAGTCTAGAGGAACTCCAAGCAGCATCAAGCAGCCCTGATGAAAACCTGTTTGTCCCCTAAAACCTGCACCGTCACTATGACACATGTAACGAACAAATGTGTCATTCCTATTGCTTGAGGGACCATCTGGACTATAGCAAAGCTTTCCGCAGCATCTCTCAGCTCAAACAAACCAACCCCCTCAATCCACGGCTGGGCTGAGCGAACATGAAAACCCCTATTGAGTAGTAGGGCGGTAACTTCCTGTCGTACTTGGGCCACCAACTCGGCAGGAGGGGCGGGCATTACTTCGGCGGTGATGAACTGTTCATGCCGGCGGTTGATGGGGTTGGTCGGCGTGATGAAGGTCCTTGGGAGGCGATCAGGGCCTTCATCAATGATGTTGTGACCCTGTGGAACGAAGCTCGGGGGATCAAGCTCGAAGTTGGCCATTGTAGTCAAAGAAGCAGGAGGGGGCGGCATCAATGGCGGGTCTCAGAGGGAGTCCGGGGAGACGATGGGCTTGAAAAGACAGGGGGGACGAACTGCTCGACAGGCCGCAGGTAGAGCAAATCAGCATGGCGGTGCAGTTGGAGGCGAGGTGCCCTTGAGACAAACAAATCGTTCAAGAATAAATCTCTTCAACCATGCCATTAATCCACTCATCGAAGAGTTGGTGGGTTTCCTGCGAAGATGGAATATTAGACTGAGAACAAGATTTTGGCCCGGCAGTAGATGCCGTTGCCGAAGACACATTAATGGGTTCGGAGGGAGGCCCATTGTCTGGGAATCCAACGAAACAGATTCAAATTGATTTGAAACCCCGCATAGCGCGGTGAGATTAGCCGAAACTGCACCGGCTGAGGAGGAGATCCCGTTAATATCCCCACTTTCCATTAGGTTACCGGATGATCCGGGATGAGATACATGCTGATGAACTGAACCAAAGGTGATGTGTGGCGAGGCTGACGTCCACCGGAGCTCTGCCGGTGGTGGAGGACTAATAATAACACGTTCTTGTGGAGGGATCGAATAACCAGCCTTGGACAGAGTAATAAGCTCATCTTGAGAAATAGGGCATCGGTAACCTTTGCAAACGTCATATTGTTGTAGTGTTGCAAACGTTAATTTCTTGCGAGCAGAAGATCCCGACTTAATAGAGGACTTAAGAGGTCTAGAATGCATTGCCATCAGACCTAGTGTTGCTCTTCGTTTGGTCGGGCTAACAATGATCCATTATGCATCACATTGCTTCTTCCATAACTTGAATTCTCGACGCCATTTAGGGCCACCATAACCCCATAGATGAAAGTAGCACTTAAAGCTTGAACATTTGTAAGAGCGTAAATCTAGAATGTAAAATCCAACTTGCTGGCAAGAAACCTTGAAGTTGAAAACCGAGTCCGCAACTTGGGAAACCCTTAGTTCAATGGCGGAACCTCCAATAGTTGATTCAATCGCAGCAACGACAGATTCCTCAGAAAGGCGGAAAGCATGGCATCCAAAGGAGGTGACCATTGTGAAAGATCGACGATGTTTCATTGGATGCACCAGAGAGCCAGAGATACAATAAACCTCATCCGTGAAGGCCAAACCAGGAGAAAAATCCAGATCCAACGTGGAACCAGCCATGCAAGCCAAGCACAATCACGTAAAAGAGTGTTGGGGTTCACCTGAATTGACGAGCGGAGGGCCAGGATAAAACACCTGCTAGAAATCCAGATCGCCATGGGGTCGCCGAGGTGGGAGCTGGGAGGTGGGAGTCGCCATCCTAAAAAATCTCTATTGTAACTGTCGTAGATGTTTGCTCTTACGAACCTTTAAATGGTTCTGAAAGAACACAACACCTTGAGCATCCATGGAGAACTCTTTAGCATTTTCACTAATGATGTTATCCTTGATTCGGGATATACCCTTATCATAACTATGGACAGCTGCAATTTGATCCCTAAGAGTAGGTTTCACCACCAAGGTAGAAAGGAATCCTTGAGGAACAATGTGAAGTTTTAGCTTTCGAAACACCTCATGGAGAAGGGGTTAACTTTGTTGTAACATCAGATTGTCATAATAGGACTTATGTTTTAGTGCATCAGCCATGGCACTGGATTCCCTGGGGTGTAAGTTATCCCTAAGTCGTAATATGTAATCAACTCAACTCACCGTCTTTGTCTGAGATTCAAGTACGGTTGGGTGAAGATATATTTCATACTTTGCTGATGAGTGTAAATTTTGCAATCACTACCTAGAATTAATGTCGTCGGGTTTTCAGTGCATGGACTACAACTGCGAGCTCCAGATCATGTGTTGGATAATTATCCTTATGTGGACACAACTGTGGAGATGCGCAGGCAATCACATGACAACCATGCATGAGAATGTGACCTAATCCTTGTCCCGAGGCGTCGCAATAGATAACAAAGTCCTTAGAAAAATGTGGTGGCAACAATACTGGGCAGAAGTCAGGTGTCTTTTCAGTTCCTGAAAACTATGCTCGCATTGTGGGGTCCACTCGAACTTTTTATCTTTCTTGAGGAGTTCGGTTAGAGGCTTTGCAACCTTGAAGAAGTTCCCGACAAAGCGGCGACAATAGCTTGCTAGACCAAGAAAACTCCTAACTTGCATAGCCGATTCAGGTTTAGTCCAATCAAGGACAGCTTGAACTCTCTCGGGATTGACAGCAATACCCTTACGAGAGATTATGCGGCCGAGATAGGTCGCTTCTGGCAACCCGAATTCACATTTGGATAATTTGGCATAAAGGTGGTGCTCTCAAAGTTTCGCCAATACCAGCCTTAGATGCGTAGCATGTTCAAGTTTGTTCTTCGAGTATATGAGTATATCATCGAGGTAAACCACGACGAATTTATCAAGGTATTCCATGAAGATCGAATTCATCAAGCGAGAGAAGGTGGTTGGGTCATTGATTACACCGTAGGACATGATGGTGTACTCGTATTGGCAATAACGAGTGACAAAGCCCGTTTTTGGAATGTCCCCATTCTCGATTTTGATTTGATGGTAGCCCAAAATGAAATATTTTAGAAAAGACTGAGGTACAGCGAGCTGATCATACAGGTCGTTGATACTCGGGAGCTGATCCTTCTTTATGATGACCAGGTTGACTCATCGGTAATCTACAACCATCCGATCCGTTCCAGCCTTTTTCTTGATGAAGAGGACGAGACAAGCCCAAGGAGAAGAACTAGGATGAATGAAACCCTTATTCAAGGCCTCATCGAGTTGTTTCTTAAGTTCGGCTAGATGTAAGGGTGCCATCTTATAGGGTCTTCTGGCTATTGGGGCAGCTCATGGGACAAGATCTATCAGAAACTCTACATCTCTGTCAGGTGGAATACCTCGCAGTTCTTCTAGAAATACATCGGGAAAGTAATGGACTACCGGATTATCTTCAAGCTCTGGAATAGGACTAGCATTGAGAGAATAGGGTTGGCACTTGGCCACTCGAGTTAAGACATTAACTATCTCACCCGATGGTTGTTTAAGCTGAGCATTCCTAGTGTGAGTATCAATCTTGGCATAATGAGCTGACATCCAGTCCATACCCAAGATTATATTGATATCAGAAGACTTAAGGGCTATCAAAGAAGCTAGGAAGACTACCCTGTCCACAAGAATTTCATTGTCATGGTTCACTCTTGAAGTTTGCCATTTGGATCCACGAGTCTGAACTACTAATGGAGTGGGCATATCAACAAATGATATGTTATGCAACTGTGCATAACTTTCAGAAATGAATGAATGAGATGACCCAGTATCAAAAACAACAGATGTTAGATGACTATTGACAAGAAGCGTACCCAGAATGACATCAGGATCATAAAAAGCTTCTTCGACTGAGACGTGATTCACATCTCCACGTGCAGGAGTTGGCTTCACATAGAATGCTTTGCCTGGTTTCCCATGGCCAGCATACTTCCCAGGTTGGTTGGAAGCATTATTCTATGGGCACTCACTAGAGTAGTGACCTCGCTCTCCACATTTGTAATAGATCACTGGATTGGTACGTGGTGCAGCATTCGCAGTTGGACCACCATAAGTTTTGGCCGGGGGTTGGGCTGATTTTCATGAGGCACCTCATAGGATGGCCTCGTAGTATACCTTGACGGGAGAGCAGTGCTCAGGACCCACACCTGACGCTTTTGAGATCTAGAGCCGGATGCGGTGCTGAAGTCATGAGAGTGCTTCTTGGTTGCTTCGTAATTAGTTTTTCCAGTCTCAGAATTGATAGCTTTGTTGACCAGAGCTTGGAAATTGGTACACTCATGCAGACGCAAGTCATGATGGAGCTTAGGGCATAGTCCCTTGCGAAACCTTTCTTGCTTCTTGGAGTCAGTTGACACCTCTTCAGGTGCATAGGGGGCGAGGTTTCCAAACTCTCGGTTGTAAGCATTCACTGTTAACTTTCCCTGGGTGAAAGCACAAAACTCCTCTATTTTACGGTCCATCAGTCCTTCTGGAATATGGTGAGTGCAGAAGGCTTCACTAAAATCAGCCCAGGTGGCAGGTGGACCAACAGGATGCATGGCCTCATATTTCTCCCACCATAGGTTGGCGGGGCCTTCAAGGAAATATGCAGCAGAGGTCACCTTATCAGCGTCAGTTACATTAGCAAAACAAATCGTGCGAGCCATGCTAGATAGCGAGTCGTCTGCGTCGAGAGGATCGACGGAGTGGTAGAAATTTGACGGATACAGCTTCACAAAGTCATTCAGATACACTGCATCGTTGCACTGCTGAAGTGCCATATTTTGCTCAATATGCTCCAATAGACGGTTGGTCTATCTCTTGTTCCTTCCTGCCTCACGCATCACTTCCGCCAAAAATGGCGGGTGAGGCAGGTTAGCATGTCTTGCTTGGCTACTCTCCCTCCTCACGAGCAGGAGCAGGGTTGTTCCTAGTGAACACCATCCTGATAAAAAAAACTCATGTCTTAGACAAGGAAGACCTATACTCTAACAAAGGAGTTACGAAATGCACTAAACAATGTGAAATGTAGGGGTAAACATCCGAACAACATGGTAACAAGCAAACTGCCATATATTCACTATGGTTTGTACACACCATAATATAGTTTAGTACAAGCCCAAGATAAAGAACAAAATACTAAAAATATGATACAACTCATCACATGCATTCCAAGCTTCCTATACATTATTTAACTACACCTTCGGAACTCAACACACACCTCAGTCAAATTCCACAAGGCATGCAGGACTCTGGAAAATACAACTCCTACAATACTACTACGACCACTCATGAAATCAAGCATCTGCGTAGAACATCTCATACAGTTTTCCCCCGTGACCTGGGAGCTAAACTTGAGAGTCTGGAAACAACTTAGCCTGAGATCCTTGGGAACCATAAGGACACGGATGTGGCCTAGGTCCCCTGGCTGGCGGCAATAGAGGTCCACGAAGAGGGGTTATACCTCCAACATCGGGCCAGTCTACACGAGCTGGCAGATGAGTCTGCAATGGGTTCAAGATCTCCATAGCTCCATAAAGTGTCTGGATGACACGTGCTAGCTACATTAGTTTTGTCCAAAGATGGGCACGGGTCACATAAAGCTCCGAACGAAGTGCTCGGACATCACGGACCCTGTTCTCCAACATCTGAGTAATAACATGCAGTCTCGGATCCTCCTGATTAGAATCATAGTAGCCTCCACTAAGATATCCTTCTTCTCGTGGGAAAGATGTTGAAATATAACAAAACTTTGTGTTCTACAGCAATCCATGGTTGGCTCTCATAATGATCAGCATCGAATAAGCGACATCATGAACTGGCATGTCGATGGTAACCCCCAATGCAGACAAACAATGAAGCGGATCCGAAGCTCCAGGGCACGATGGATATATCCTAAAAGTACAAAGGTACTACCTTTGGTTGA
This sequence comes from Hordeum vulgare subsp. vulgare, assembly GCF_904849725.1. Lineage (NCBI taxonomy): Eukaryota > Viridiplantae > Streptophyta > Magnoliopsida > Poales > Poaceae > Hordeum > Hordeum vulgare. The sequence goes on along the minus strand of NC_058520.1, from coordinate 226,431,849 downwards.
AGTCCCGGTACTGCTCCTCCACTGTGTACTCGGGGTACCAGCGGTAACCAGTCTCCAATATCACTCTGACCAACATAGATGTGTTACCCGGTACATCAATGGACCTGGTTAGACGGACCACTTGACGGGACGAACGAGGAGGCATCTGAAATAGAGAATAATGCAAATGCATTAGAGCTCCTAGCAAAAATCGGGCAGCATAATGACTGAAAATGCTCAAAAACAATTTTGGGAAATCCTCCAAAATATTGGATACATAACCACTCAACTTTCTAGTTTCAAGGTTCCATGGCCAACTATTTTTTCAGACACATAGATACTTGAAAACTTAAGGTGACTCTCAAACAATTTTTCCTACAAGTCTACAGAGTAGTAACTCGTGATCCTAAGAGATAGATAAGAAGCCGAGTTCTTAATCCCCAGAGAAAAGATGAGGGTGACGCAGAATAGAATGACTTGAGAATAGAAGTAAAAAAGAACCTTACGTTCCCTTCCACAATCAATTCCCTTACATAACTAAATCATATCTAGACTCGTCTTCGACCAGTTTGGCTTGGTAATCTTACATTCAATCAGGCTCTCATACCAACGATGTCGGGACCCCGTTCATAAACCATAAGAATCTAGCATGTAACACATCACATCACTTTGCGGTGTCATGCATGGCTATCCCCACGACTGCCACCTTACTTTCGTCGGGACCATTTGCTTCTTTTGAAACACGGATGTGAATATGTCACTAGCATTCAAATGTCAAAGAACCTGGGTTGACATAACTAGTTATAAACCAAAGTGGCACATCCGTACAGGGACATGCATACATAACCGAGCAATGTAGGTGTCGGTCAGCAACTGCGTGTAGACGAGTCTTAGTAAGCTACATGTAGTCCATTACAGCATGTGACATTTCCTTGAGGGGACTGACAAATCAGCAAACAAGGATACATGTCGGTTAATTAATGAGACTAGAGCAGTAGCAAGCTACCAAGGCTTCGTGGAAGCACGAAGAGGCATTTCCCTATGAACAGTACTAATAACGGCACACAACTAGGTGTCAGATCCCATACATACCGTTGCATGTCATACGTACGCATGACATGCCCGATATGCATATATAAAACAATGGCCTCACGACATAACCATAGAACATCACAGTATTTATTTAGAAGACTCAAAAGAGCCTTGCATAATATGTTCATACAGGTAGGGGTCTCATCACCCGGCATACAAGTCATACAAACAAATCTTACAAACCAAGCGAAAGCATAAAGCTATCTAACTACAGAATGGTGAAAACATAAAAAAACGTGCATAGCCCGACCATCTACAACCGTCCCAAGCATGCCGGACCGCAGTTGGGATACCGACTACACACCTTCATCGCGTCTAGGTAAAACCCACATGAAGGATCGTGGGTGTCTTCTACAACAATTATTAAGAAAACATGAGTATGAAATTACTCAGCAAGTCTTTAAATAAGATCTAACTACTCATGCATATGTATCAACAAAGAGAAATTGTGGGGTTTCATGTAGCATGCCAGCTTTGACTCTTGGCTAACCAATACTACGATTACTAGTATTTTGAACAAGTTTGAGAAAGCATACACGAGTCCACTAACACCACAACAATATACTACCATGGATCCTTTCCTATCTTCCTATGAGAATGCCATCCACGGTACTCAGAGTTGTCTTGATACTTTTATGAGTAAGCATCAAAGTTATCTACGAACAACATATGTTCCAAGTAGTCTATATCCAAGGACGCAGCTATTCGAGCACATGATAACCATGGAGGGGTGTACTTCTTCACACATGCTATCACCACTTATCGCCACGTGCATTTCATGCACCTCGACAACCTTCAAGAGGAAGCCCACCGAGGGAGTCGGCCACAGCCGTTAACCACACGAGCACCTAGTGTAGGTTTATCGCCTATTTGAGACTGAATCCGCACGGAAGTCTGGCCGAAGTTCCCGCTACGCCTTCAAACATTGTGCGCAGGGTGAACCTTTTAAGGCCATTTTGGATTCGTTGAAAATCACAAGTTTTTGGATTGGTCTATCAAATGAAATGATAGGGGTTGTTAGTCCCCATTTCAAGTTTAACAAAAATTTAAACATGATGCATCACTCAAGCTAGCACAAAGCAAAGGAAGAAACTATGGATGTGACAATCTTCGAATTATTTAGTTCACTCTCATTTATTTACTCAGCAATTTAAATGTTGTTGACATGGCAAGAGGTAAAGCATAAACAACTACAACATATGGGCATTTTAAATGAGGTTGGAAGCAACAAATAACAATTCTGAAAAGTCCCCATATGTAATTTTCGAATTTGCTAGCCTAAAACACAATTTTAGAGTTGTTAAACAGTAAAATAAATGTCACCAGGTTATTCTACACATTTTTCTAGTCATGTTACGTATATAAACATTTGAATCAGAGTTACGATTAATTAGTTATGAAATAAATCACTTTAATAGACATTAATGCAAATTAAATGAAAAAAAACAAGTTAAACATTTTTAAATATAGATGATAGTTGAAAATTCTAAAACTAGACATAAATCTGAACAAAATTCATATATAGCATGTCCTTATATGATGCATGATTAATTATTTTTGAGCAGTGCAAAAAAACATGACATTTTGTACATATAAAAGTCCTAGGCAGTTGAATTAATCAGGTAGACCAAAAGAAAAACCTATGGGCCGAATGCACTGCTCTGGGAAAGCCCAGCAACACATCTGTCCCGAAATATGGTGAGTGTGCGTGTGTGCAAAATAAAAGGAAAACACATGGCAAAATTGGGGTACATGAGAATCAAACCCAGCACCTCTTTGTTGCGAGCGACAGCGCTGACCAAAAGGCAAGTAAGGGGGTTTGGCAATAAACAGGGGAACAACCAGATGTAGTGAAGCAAGTACATGCCTTCTCTCTCGAAACATGCTTTCGCCCCGCTTTATATATAAAGCAAATATCCCATCATCCAGACAACCACAGCCGACCATAGTGATAAAACATAAAATAGTTGGGGCCACAACACACACGCGCGCCCAAGATAAACAAGAAAGGATACAAACACTGCCAGCAGGCTAAGATGCAGGCGAGCAGACGGAGAGCCATCGGGCGGACGTCAGAAGCGCGTCCATATATCGCTGAAGCCGGTCTCGGTCTCGGGTTCTATGGAGCGGATGCCAGTGCTACAAGAAGGCAAGGAATTTGAAGAACGAGTCAAAAGTGCGGCGCTGAAACACACGCTCAATCACCATTTTGTTGCGATTAGTCCAAAGAGTCCACATCATAGCTGCGAAGACCAGCCAGAACAGTCGGCGCTTATGGCCAACTTGGGTAGCCCGTACCTGCAGAAACTCTGCAAGGTCATGAGCTTCCCACTCCGGTCCCAGAGCCTCACGTACAAAGCACCAAAGGGGTTGGACATGACACAGGGGACATGGCATAGGGGACAGGTACCGTTACCCGGAGCATGGTGTTTCAGCAGCTCGGTCCCCGAAGGTAGACGGTCGCGGAGGAGCTGCCAAATGAAGATCTTGATCTTCAGGGGCAGCGGTGCCTTCCAAAGTGGGGATAACCACGGATGGACCGGCACCCGACGGAGCACTAGATAAGCCGAGCTAACGGAGAAATCTCCTGAGGTGGAGAGACTCCAAGAGAAACTGTCATGGAGCGACGAGTCCGGGAGAGGAGCCACTGCCTTCAAGTCCTCCCAATCTGGACCTCGGCCGGTCCGAGGGAGCGGCGGAACGCAACATGCCATCCGTCCTCCAAAGCCGCCGCAGAGACAAGGACAGTTGGGTCAGCGCAAATAGCAAAGAGCCTCGGAAACGGGAGGCGAAGCGGTTCTCCATCTAGCCAAGGGTCCAACCAAAACTGGGTCCCAGACCCATTGCCCACCGAGAACCGTAGACCTAGCATAATCTCGTCCTTGATACCCTGGATAGATTTCCAAAACCGTGACCCAGACGATTGTGAGCATGCCAAGAGGGGTTTACCCTGCAAGTACTTGGCCTCAATCAGTTGTATCCACAGACCCCCCCCCATCTCCCTGAAGGATCCGCCACACCCAACGAAGCATTAGGGCAACGTTCATGCGATAAGACGCAGGGATGCCCAAGCCCCCTCGGTCCTTCAGCAAGCAGATATCGGCCCACTTCACCATGTGGTATTTGGGTCGACCATCCCCTTCCTGCCAGAAGAACCTAGCCAGCTCCTTGTCAAAGGCGCTATGAACACCTTCGGGCAAGATATACATCCCCATCATATACATGGGGAGACTCGCAAGGTTTTTGCTAATGAGGACGGTCTTGGTGCCCTTAGACGTGAACCTGCCACACCAGGGCTCCGCACGAGATGCTACTCGTCCCACAAGCGGATCAAACCCGCTAACCAAGATCCTGGACTCAGCCAGGGGCATCCCCAAATATGAAGTGAGGAGGGAAGCCAGCTTGCAATTAAGGTTGTCCGTGATCCTATGTTGCTCAGCCTGAGTGTAGCCAAGGGCCACAACCTCACTCTTATCAAAGTTAATCTTAATTCCAGACATTTCCTCAAAGCAGAGCAAAAGGAACTTAAGGTTAGCAATGTCCGAGTTGGAGCCTGCGACGGTGTCGTCCGCATATTGGAGGTGGGAAACACCACCCCCGGGATGAGGTGGCCCACCACCCCCTGGATATAGACGGCTAGCTTGGTCTTATCCAGGATGCCAGCGAGAGCGTTGACATCGAGGTTAAAAAGCAAGGGGGAAACAGGGTCCCCTTGCTTTACCCCCTAGAGGCCCTGAAAAAGGGGCCTACTTTGCCGTTGATGTTGATCGCCGTGTTACCAGATCTAACCAGTTGCATGATCCAGGAACACCACCTCTCGTAAAAACCGCGACGCTGCATCACCAACCTCAAAAAGGACCAATCAAGATGGTTATACGCCTTCTGGAAGTCCAATTTGAGGAAGACCCCCTTAAGCCCCCTGGATGCCACCTCATGGACAATCTCATGGAGGGAAAGAATCCCATCATGGATCCGCCTGCCCTTCAGAAAAACGGTCTGAAGGGGATGAGCAATCCGTGCGGCCACAGGGGACAAACGAGTGGCACAAACCTTTGCGAAGATTTGCACCAACACGTTGATCACCGTGATGGGACGGAATTGTCGGATCTCTGAAGCCCTAACTACTTTGGGGATTAGAGAAATGATGCCATAGTAGATCCTTCCCATGTCCAGGGTGCCAAAATAAAACTCATGTAACATGAGCATGATGACCGGGCGCAGGACCTCCCAGAATCTCTAAAAGAAAACTACCGGGAGACCATCCGGCCCCGGGGCTGAGCAGGCCTTCATAGAGGCAATCGCCTGACCAACCTCCTCCAGGGAGAATGGGAGAGTAAGCTCCGCATTTTCCGTGTCGGACACCTGATAAGCAAGCGGCCAGAAGTCCTCACATAGGGAGGAGCCTCCACACGGCTCAGCCGAGAACAGCTCCTTATAGAAGGAGTAAATATGGGATGAGAAGTCCTCTGGGCTTTCCAGGAGAACATCCCCATCCCAGAGGAAAGGAATGGCACATTTTCGCCTACGGCCACTAGCAATGGCCTGGAAGTAGGTGGTGTTTGCATCACCCTTTGGGAGCCAGTTCTGCCCCCTCGACGCTGCCAGAACAGTTCTTCGCTCGTGAAGATGTCCATGAGTGAGGTCTCGAGGGAGTATCTCCGGACCCAGTCGTCCGGGTACAGACTAGGCCAGTCTGTCAGTTCATCCAAAATCTTAATTTGGCCCGGCAAGACCCCTTTACGGGCCCGGAGGTCAGCACCCAAGTTTGTTCCCCAGCCCTGCATGGCCTGTCGGGCCAACTTAGCACAGTCGTTCCATACATCGACCGCTCATAAGACACGAGGTGGGGATGAGACCGCCAACCGCCAACGGTCACAAACGAGCTCGCAGAAACCAGGCTCCTCCAACCAGAACGTCTCGAAGTGGAAGCGACGGGACCTAGGTGGGGAGCCCTCCCCCGACGAGAAAATCAGGGGCATATGATCGGAGCCAATCCGTGTGACCGCCTTAAGGCCGCAAAGAGGGAACATCACTTCCCATTGAGCCGACAGAAAGACCGATCCAAGACACTCCGGATGGGGTCCGCGTGCCTATTGGACCACGTGAACCTAGCCCCAACGCGGGCTATCTCACGGAGCACGAGGTCCGCAATGAAGTCATTGAATAGACGCATTCGGGGCCGATCCACATTAGGGGAGCTTTTATCAGAAGGCCACCTAATGAGGTTAAACTAGTCAGCCACCACGACCGGAGTGGTGCACCTCTCCACCTTGTTTTTCAACTCAGCGAGGAAGTAAGCAGAGCGACCGTGGTCCACCAGACCATAAACGATAATCACCTCCCAACTTAGGTGAGCTCGTCGGTGAGTGACGTACAAGCTAACGAAGAATTCCCCACGGTCCATGTCCTCAACCGAGAATGCATCCTCCCTAACACCGAGCAAGATGCCCCCAGAGTGTCCCGCAGCATGCAGCCACTGCCAAGCAAACTGGTGACGGGAAAGCCTCTGGAGCTCGTGCAAGCTAAAGTCCTGGCGAATCGTCTCCTGTAGACCCACAATGTCAATCTCTTCCTGTCGCATATACTCGATGAGCTGCCGCCGCCGGCCAGTGAGGCCGAAGCCCCTGATGTTCCAACATAGGAGCTTCATTTAGTAACCTCAGATGGGTTCCAAGGCCCCGCAAGGGGGACCGAGCTAGCCCGCCTGTCAGTCACTGGACGGGGGATAATCTTAGCCTGGCGGCCACGACGCCCCAGCGTAGAGGGGGCAGCCGTGGCCCCCTGTCCTAGGGAGGCGTACCGGGAGCTAGACCCACGCACCTCGAGGCGGTGCTCCGTGGGGTTGAGACATGTGGGGGGGGGGGGCAGCCGCGTGACTCCCTCAGCGAGGAGGGAGCCAACCGGGAAGTCCCAGCCACAGTCTCCGACGAGGGGGCCGCACCTCCTCTGGTCTCTCTATGACCAGGGTCGGTGGTCGCTTGGTAGCTGGGATCACCACGCGCCGCATTGGCACGGGATTCCGCTAGCACCCCTCAAGCTTCTCCTTGGCACAAATGGCGTAAATATGCTCCAGGATCGGCCCCTTCTCACCCCGGAACACAATGCCACTATTGGTAGCCACTTTAGCCAGATGAGACAACGACTCACAACCAAGAATAGAGAACCGAGAGGCCGTGCGGGAGGGAGGGAGGAGTTACTTGGGCACAGATCACGGGCAGCCGCGCGCAGGGTGGCCTTCTCCTGGATCGTAGGGACCCGACCATCCAGGAGGAGGCGCGACTGGCTGAGCCGTGCACTCTGACGCATGGACACCATCGGAGAGTCCACACCCCTAGCCTTGGAGACAGCAGCCTCAGGGGTCACAGCCGAAATGACCAAGTCCAGGGGTGGCGGCGGCACCCGATCCGGGGATCCCAAGGCTGGAGAAGGGGACCCCGGCGAGCATGAGTTGCAGACCACCCCCGGCGAGCGCGGCGAAGACGAAGGGCACACCTCCATCCCCACACTCAGAATATCCGCCTCCGTGAACTCCAAGTCATCCGCCGTGGTAGCGACAGGGGAAGAGTCGCCCAGGACCTCCACCCCGTTGTGGACCACCAGGTTAGTAACGACACGGGAAGGCCCGACAATGATCACCGGCTCAATCCCTGACGCCACCCGGGAGGCCACCCCCGCAGAGCTGGAGGGGCTAGAAGAAGTGGAGCCCGGGGTATGAGGACCATCAGACGCGACCGGCGGGACCCCACCATTACCATCATCGTCCTCACAGAAGGAGCTCTCCTCAGACGAGCCTCCATCCCCCTCTCTCCCGTCATCACCAGGGGCGGAGGCACCAGGGGCCGGGCTATGAAGGTCAACCGCGGCCGGGGACTCGAGCTCGAAGGTGAGGCGCCTCACCCTGGACTCAAAGAAGAAGATTAGGGACAGACCATCAATCTCTGCCGTGGCAGGGCAGAGGATCTCAATGTGGGCAGGGCCATCATCCTCGAAGGAGGCCAAATCTGCGGTGACCAACTTGCCCACCGGAGATTGCCTTGAGGATATGCGTAAGCTTGCCTCCCCGCGGTGCCGCTGAGCCACCCCTAGGCAGGCCTTAGACAAGTACCCACACCTTCTCAAGAGGTGGAACAAGCTCAGCCTCCGCCGTCGCAGCACGGACGGAGATCAAGAACCTGTTGATCAGGCAGCGGATGAAGTCATGGGAGCACAACCGGATCAGCTCGGCCGAAGGGAAGGGGACCGAAAAGACGAGGGGGGCCGTCTGAGTCACCTCTCATGTGAACTCGGAATCACGGAAGTCACCAATGTACGCGGCGAGATCGGCCTGAATGATGTCAGCCAAGGTCACCAACCCTGGCGGTAGGCCCTGCTCGGGGGCCACGGTGACCGAAGCCAGGTGTGGCTGCTGCACCTCCTCCTCGATCTCTGCATCTACAAATTAGAAGCTCCCCCTCTCAGTCCCGTACCCAAGGTAGGCAAGGGTCATGGGGCACCGCGGGGGTGCTTCACACTCCGAGCGGAAGTGGCCTGCGCACCCAAAGTTGATGCACATCATGTCTTCGCGGGAGCGCTGAGGCCCGACCCGCGCGGGGGGTTCCGTAGCCACCTGCTCAGGATCGCCCACCGGATCTGGACAGCCAGCCACTCCAGGTGCCCTCTTCTTCTTAGGTATTCTTCTTATTGGCCAGAGCCGGCACCTCGGGCAGCTCAGCGGACCGATGCCCCGGGGACCTCCGCCCGGGAGACATGTCATCTCGGCGCCAGTCCGGGCCATCCGCCCTAGATGAGCGCTGATACGTCTCCATCGTATCTACTTTTCCAAACTCTTTTGCCCTTGTTTTGGACTCTAATTTGCATGATTTGAATGGAACTAACGTGGACTGACGCTGTTTTCAGCAGAATTGCCTTGGTGTTATTTTTGTGCAGAAACCAAAGTTCTCCAAACGTCCTGAAAATTTACGGGGAGCAGTTTTGGAAAGTAAGAAAAATATCTGCGCCAAGTTCCACCTGAGGGGGTGGGCCAGTGGGCCACAAGAGCTAGCTCCGCCACCACCCCCCTTGGTGGCGGCGGGCAGGCTTGTGGGGCCCACACGGCTCTGCCGCCCCCAATTCCAGCTCTATAAGATCCCTTTCGTCCTAGAAAAAATAAAAAGAGAAGTTTTCATCGCGTTTTCGATACGGAGGCGCCGCCACCACCTGTTCTTCGTCTCGAGGGCAGATCTAGAGTCCGTCTTGGGCTCTGGAGAGGGGAAATTGTCACCATCGTCATCATCAACCTTCTTCCCTCTCCAATTCCATGAAGCTCTTTGTTGTTTGTGAGTAATCTATTCGTAGGCTCAATGGGCAGTGATGAGTAGGATGAGATCTATCATGTAATCGAGTTAGTTTTGATGGGGATTGATCCCTAGTATCCACTATGTTCTGAGATTGATGTTGCTACTACTTTAACATGCTTAATGCTTGTCATTAGGGCCCGAGTGCCATGATTTCAGATCTGAAATTATTATGTTTTCACCAATATATATGTGTTTTAGATCCGATCTTGCAAGTTGTAGTTACCTACTATGTGTTATGATCCGGCAACCCCGGAGTGACAATAACCGGAACCACTCCCGGTGATGACCATAGTTTGAGGAGATCATGTATTCACCAAGTGCTAATGCGTTGATCCGGTTCTTTATTAAAAGGAGAACCTTAATATCCCGTAGTTTCCTTGTGGACCCCGCTGCCACGGGAGGGATGGACAATAGATGTCACGCAAGTTCTTTTCCCTAAGCACGTATGACGACACACATAATGCATGCCTAAATCACATTGACGAACGGGAGCTAGCCATATATCTCTCTGTGTTATAGCTGTTGCATGATGAATATCATCCAAACAAATCACCGACCCATTGCCTACGAGTTTGTCCTACTGTTGTTACTTATCTTGGTCTACTGCTGCTGCTACTACTGTTGCTACTACTGTTACGTGTTTTGCTCTATTGCTGCTGCTACTATTGCTACTACTGTCTCTTGCTACTATTGCTACTTGCTGCTGCTGTCACTACTGTTGTTCCTTGCCGCTGCTATTGCTCGTTACACTGCTGCTACCTGCTACAATCTTTATTCGCTGATTGTTGACGGGAACTGATAATTTCCGTCAACGAGGCAACTAGGCGCCATTGATACAATTGTTAGGAATAGTCTGCCGTCAACAGATCGTTTTTGACACCGTTGTTATCATACTACTTTGCTACTGATACTTTGCTTGCAGATACTAATCTTTGAGATGTGGTTGAATCTGACATATTCAGCTGCTAATACTTGAGAGTATTCTCTCACCACCTGTCTGGCGTGCCAACAAATTTGGGTCGAATACTCTACCCTCGAAAACTGTTGCGAACCCACGCGCTGGTGGGCCATCAACAACATTCTTCTAGTTCCGTTGCCGGGGAGTGCAAGCAGCATTCTTCTAGTGCCGTTGTAGGGGAAGATTTGTTGTCATCAGCATTCGTCTAGCCATCGCCAGAGATTGCAATCAAGCACCAATCAGACCGACGGCTAGCCGCGTATACCGGCCTCCGGTGCTCATCACGAAGCGGACCAGGAGCACTCCGGCGATCCTCGCGGGCGGAGCCGCCACGTCCCCGGCGCCATTCCTGCTTAGAGGGCATAGTGGCCGTCACCCAAGAGGCCGGCTCCCGAGGGTCCTGGGTGTCTTGGGCCCGAGCGACCGACAGCGGGTGAGCCACCAACTCGGCCCGAAGTGTATCCTCCCTGTCAACGTCCTCACGCCGCAGGCGGGCAGCCTTTCGGCGACAGACATCCCCCGATGAGCCCAGAAGCGGCAGGCGGGGGTCTATGGCCGGATCCCGGGGAGGCGGGGGCGGCGTAGAGAGGTGCCGAAGTAGAACTCCGGACACCTCTCCGGTCGATCAGCCCCGCCCCGTCCAGAACGTGAAGAGGCCGCCGCGGACACCACCTCTGAGGCTGCCACAGAAGCGTCGGACCCCGGCCGGGCCGCCGAGCTTGCTGGCAAGGGCTGCTTCGGCCTTGCCACCCCGTCCCCAAGCAGCCGAGTCATTAGCGCTTCCCTGTAGGTGAGGCGTGGCCCCTGGGCACAAGGGCACAGGGCCTCGGCAGAGGGAGGCAGAGGCAATACCGCAGGAAGGACGGCGGGCGATGGCACGAGCAAGGCCGAGACCGGTGAAGGCGACGGGGGGTGGCGTAGGGACGAGGGCACAGGCAGCGGCGCCACCAGGAGAGTGGGGCACGCGGCGGCGTGGGTTGGGGCTCGGGAGCAGGGAATGGCGCGAGAAGTGAACGAGGGACCGAGTGGGAAACCCTACCCCAACGTGCTACATCCTCTTAGAGTTGTGTCGAATATTGTGTACACGGTAGGTTATAGTTGGACTCTGAGTAGTATTGTGTTTAGACAGGATATGGAGTTGTGTCCTGATAGGACACTTGTATCCTAGGCCTCTCATATATAGCGGGGGTAGACACACGATGTAACCTGAGCCAACATAATAGCACAGGCACACGGGGGAGCCGGCGGCGTGTGCCGGCGCCTGGGCGGCCGCCGTGCGGTATTGTGACGGTGTCACGGGGAGGAGCGCCCGTAGTCAGGCCCCGGGGATGTAGCCATATCGGTGAACCTCGTTAACAAATCTCGTCATCGTGCTGTGATTGCTTGGTCCTCGGTAGATCGACGGATTGCCTCGGATTTATTCTAACAAGTGGTATCATGTGCAAGGTTCGAAGAGGCTATGGAAGTTGATTTAGAGGTGGAGCAGAATTCATCGAATCGATTGGTGGTCGGACCTGCGACCGAAAAAATTGATGGAAGCGATGGGAGTTCTGTTTGCATCGGGAGCAATCGAGAAGTAGCAGATCGGTTTGAGCGGGCAGCGGCGCACGTGTGCGGCAGGAGTCCCAATCGGATTTGATGGTGGAAGTGCAACATGAAGCGATTGAAGTCCAGACGTTGTCAAGCCTACGTACAATCGGCGGCGTCGGCGGCAGTGTCAGCAAGCATGTGCGGTCAACACTAGCAGGTGGAGCGGCGCGGTATGGTGGAGACTGGGCAGGCGAGGCGGGCAGGCGAGGCGGGCATCGAGCGCTGCCTAAAGCGGCTAAGCTGGTTCACGTGGCAAGGGAGTAGTATGCACAGGGAGACTTGTCGTGGTGAGTGGCATTCCAGAAGCTGAGCAGATCGATGTGTTGCCTGAGATTTGTTAAAGCAAAAAAAAAGGGCGTCAGGTACCGTATGTGTAGTTGTCCATTGGGAGCAAGGAAAAGAAACAAGATGGAGAAGGTTCGGGGCTGCACGTGAGCAAGATAAACAAACTTGATCTTGTTTACCGGAAGGCTACTAGAGTTCTTGGGTTGGCTTTCTTTGCTTGGTACATATACATGTATGTACAGGATGGCAACGGTACACGTTACGAAAAAGGCGCGGTCGCAAGTCCATGAAATGAAGATGGACGTGTGCGACGAGGGCAGCGTGCGTATAAGGCTCGGGTGGAGTCTGGAGCGCGCCGTGTCAGGATCATGCATACACAGGGCGTCAAGCAATACACGGAGATGTGCGGGGCGGACAAGATGCAGGGTGGAGCATGATTGCAGTCGCATATTTTCGGCTGGGTCGGACTGAACAGTCTGACGGATCGATAGGAATATCTGTCAAAGCAGAAGACGGCGGTAATTTCAGCGACGACGACATAGGAGCGTGATGCTGATGGTGGCCAACTTCTGGGGCGTGGAAACACGTGGTGCAGGTCTGAGGGCTGGTGCGTCTTCAACAAGACTATGGCGCAGGGTTGATTCAAGGCAGTGTACACATGAGAGCTTGAAGTAAATGAGCCGCGGGATAGCACGGCCAGCTACATGGAGTCATGTTGAAGGTGGAGCTGGAGTCTAGTAGAATATTTCACTCTGTGTTGATGGAGGGGCTACGGCGTAAATGCATGGAGAGTCGAAGCCTATTTCAACGGATAGCGAGAGACACGTGGATCGGACTGGGTACCAGTAGTCTGAAGACATGATACTCGGCACCGGTCGGTGATGATCGGTGGTACTCTGCAGTGGGGACTGAGTGGTGTGGGTTCGCGACCCTTGAGACTCGACCGGGACAGCGGAGGCTCGACGCGGTAATAGCGGCGAGGCGTGCGGTACGCACGTGACATGGAGACGGGCCAGGACTCTGGCGGTCATACATGTGGTGAGACAAACTGCGAATTTGACTCGAGATGACTACAAGCAATAGTGAAATTCCTTCAACTTTCAGACAGGCGATCAAGGAAGAGCGGTGATGTTGAGTTCAGGTAACTCTTATGTGTGACATCCAATATGAGTTATTCACTTTCACGCAGGTCAGTGATCAGTGTGTGATAGTGATGGATACTCTGGAAGTTGGGAGCATAATTAGAGTAATGTGGAGCTTAATTTTGCTCGAGGGTTGACTGTGAAGAAGACGAGAAGGGACTACAGTTGCAGGTGGAGCCACATGGAGTCTGGAAGTAGCAGTGATGGTCATGGATAAGCTCACGTCCAATGTACATGGAAGTTTGACGCACAGATGAATTCAAGGTGGTGGAGAATATTCGCCAAGGTGGAGTTTGTTAGAGTTGTGTCGAATATTGTGTACACGGTAGGTTACAGTTGAACTCTGAGTAGTATTGTGTTTAGACAGGATATGGAGTTGTGTCCTGATAGGACACTTGTATCCTAGGCCTCTCATATATAGCGGGGGTAGACACACGATGTAACCTGAGCCAACATAATAGCACAGGCACACGGGGGAGCCGGCGGCGTGTGTCGGCGCCCGGGCGTGCGGTATTGTGACGGTGTCACGGGGAGGAGCGCCCGTAGTCAGGCCCCGGGGATGTAGCCATATCGGTGAACCTCGTTAACAAATCTCATCATCGTGCTGTGATTGCTTGGTCCTCGGTAGATCGACGGATTGCCTCGAATTTATTCTAACACATCCGCACGTGAGGCAGACCACCCCGTACGTGGGCCTGGGCTACCACGTAGGACCCAAAGCCAACGGTCGGGTTAGCGGGAGCCAGCATCCACAGCCGGTTGGCCCATTCCAGGATCCGCTCCGCACGGTGGGCCGCAGCCTTAGCCTGCTGGGCCGCAACCCCCCAAGGCCCAAGCCTAGCCGGCCCACCCGGGCGACAGTCGGCCCAGCCGCCGACTGACCGCGCCGCGGCGCTAGGGCACAAGCCCTGCAGCGTCGCTGCGCGAGCCGGCCCCGACCACGGCTCCAGCGCCGCCGGCGCGAGGGGGCAAGGGGTCCCGGCGACAGGGCGACCAACGCCGGCACAGGGAACGGGCGCCGCCACGGGGATAACCCAGGCAACTCGTCGGACCCCGCCAAGACAGAGGTGGGACGGGCCCTACTGGCAAACGTAGGCAACCGCCGCCGGGAAGCCGCCGGCCGAGCCCGTGGCCGAGCCTGCCGCGCCGCCTCCAAGAACACCCCCAGCTGAGGCCGTGCGAGGGAGACCGGGAGCTCCACCAGGTCACCATCCTCTGCCCAGTCGGCCCAGGCCTTCGGCGAGCGCCTGAAGGAGAGGGTGGGAACCCGGTGAACGCCGGCCGCCGCCACCAGCGCAGAGACCCGCCCTAGCGAAGGAAGGGGAACCACCATCAGCTCACCGCCGGAAACCCCCTGGCTCAGATGGGCTTCAGAATCGCCAGGAGAGATACATGCCTTCTTCTTCGTGGTTACTCGGATCTGCGTGAGAAAATTGGACCTCGCAGCTGAGGCGTGCTGCAGTGCTGCGCCGACTCGAGGTCGTAGCATCCATATACGGGCACGAGCAAGGCTGGGGAGGCATCTTCCATTGGCGGGCTAGATGCAGCGAGAATAGAGAAGAACTGAGAGAGAACCGAGAGGGAGGGAGAAATTGAGAGATGGGAGGAGCCAGAGGATGAGCACATGGCGACCTGCTGCTGGTCTCGTGACCGATGGAGATGGGCGGGACCTGGGGTTGCTGCTCGTCGGTAGCAAGCTTAGATGGGACAATGGAGCCTTGGGGCGTGCGGGAAGCGGCTGGTCAACGGGACGGGCACTTGTTGTGGTCTCGTTCTCCCGTTTGTAGAGCAGCAACGCAGCAATGGTCGGTTCAATCTTCGGCGAGGCGGCGGCCGGCAGGTCAGCGAGAGGTCGGGGGCCGACGCTGGAGGCCAGATCCGGCCGGAACGACTCCATTCCTGCGGCGGTTGGAGGCTACAAGTCGTGGCGGACCAGATCGGCGTGGCGGCCATGGCGCTCGGACGCGGGTGAGGCTGGGGTCTCCAGACAACGGTCATAGTGGCGCAGAGCTAGGCTACATGGCCTAGGGGGCGGCGATGGCTTGCGCGGAGCTCGCCGACGGCGGCTCCGACGGTCGGGCAAGAAGGCCCCTGCTGGCTGGAGGAAAAGGAGGTCGGGCTCCTCCGTGATGCACATCGGGATCAAGGAAGGGAGCTGCGGGCGGCGACGGTTGGGCCCAGGCGAGACGTGCTCTGGCTCACCCGTGCGGGTGGTGGAGGCAAGCTGCGGTGCCACTTGGCGGCAGGGCTGAGGTGCAGCATGGAAAACAAGGACGACGGCTAGGGTTCTAGATT
This sequence comes from Hordeum vulgare subsp. vulgare, assembly GCF_904849725.1. Lineage (NCBI taxonomy): Eukaryota > Viridiplantae > Streptophyta > Magnoliopsida > Poales > Poaceae > Hordeum > Hordeum vulgare. The sequence goes on along the minus strand of NC_058520.1, from coordinate 226,416,172 downwards.
AGGAAGGGGCGGGACGTCTATTTATAGCAGGGAGACTAGAGTTTGAGGCCTTTCTTCGATTTCAGATGATACGGTAGCGATCAAACGGCTCTTGACGGAGAGGGGGCTAGATTGGGCTAGTGGGATGTGTAGAGTGTGTGGGCTGAGAGAAGAGAGGGTAGTTTGATGGCCCGGCGACAATTGAAAACACCGAAACATCCGACGTTTGACAGTTATAGTGTCGCTAAAGGTTTAACGTTACATGTATCAAACAACCTCTGAATGTGACGAAATTTTGTAGACGGTTTACCTACATTAAAATAAAATCGCACACCAACTTTCGACACATTACGAGAATGTTTTGTACACACTTTTAAAAATAAAATATTTACGGATGCCGCTGACGCGTGCGTGTGTGGTTCTTCCCGAAACGGTTTCTACTTGTAAAATGCATTGGATTTTATCCCCGGAGAGTAGAGGATAATGTAGCACAATAGAGTAGGTATTTTTCTCAGTTAATAAACCAAGGTTATCAATCCAGTAGGAGAACCAAGCAACACCGGCACGTGTGCACACAACGCAAACCTTCACACCCAACACAGGTGAGAGGTTGTCAATCTCTCGGCGGCCAAGATGCGAGATTAAATGATATATGATAGATTTGATATTTTTGGTATTTTTGTATAAGTAAACGAGATTGATCTTATAATAAAAGTAGACCCGGGGGCTTTAGAATTCACCGCTATCCAACATGCATCTAGTGTATTCAGTTCATAAGAACAATGTAATGCATGAACTCAAATAAAACAGGGATAGATCTAATCATAAACTTATAATTCATCATATCCCAATAAAACACCGCACAAAGTCATTACATTGAATGGATCTCCATGAAGATCATGGAGACTGTTGTAATGAGATACAAAGAGAGAGAGCGCCATCTAGCTACTACCTACGGACCCATAGGTCTGTGGTGAACTACTCACGCATCATCGAAGAGGTGGCAAGGTTGATGTAGAGCCCCTTCGTGATGAGTTCCCCCTTTGGCGGAGTACCGGAAAAGCCCTCCAAATGGAACCTTGCGAGAACACAGGCTTGCGGCAGCGGAAAAAGTATTTCCTAGAATCCCTTGAGGGTTTTGGAATATTGTTGAATTTATAGTGGAGGAGGTAGGGAAAATGGAGCGTGGATGGGACCACACAACATCAAGGAGCCCCCCTTGGGCGCGCCCTGGTGTTGTGTGGGGCCCTCTGGCAAGATCTTCCTTAGCCTCCAAGTTCCAGGTGATCTTTATCTTCAATAAAAAATCTTCAAAATGTTTCGGGACAATTTTATCCTATTTGATATTGATTTCCTGCGAAACGAAAACAGGGTAGAAAATAGGAACTCGCACTTGGCACCAAGTTAATAGTTTAGTCCCCAAAAATGATATAAAAAGATATAAAATGATAATAAAAACATCCAAGAATAATAATATCATAGCATGAAACAAGGAAAACTAATAGATACGTTGGAGACGTATCAAGCATCCCCAAGCTTAACTCCTGCTTGTCCTTGAGTAGTAAAGCAATAAAACGTATTTTTTATTGTAGAATGCTACCGAGCATACTTGAAGTAATTTTCATAGCATAGTCATGAGGGCTTAGATGATTCAAATAAATAGTCTCTATTTGACATGAAGACATAGATACTCAAGTGATGCTAATAAGCAACCATGCCTTTTCCAAATAACAATGCTAAATTAAATGATCCCTAGCCCATTATGCTCAATCATTGATCCATTCATGATGCACACTCGAATACCAATCATACTCCATGCACACACATAACCACATGACCCCCTAGTTGGTGCTTCTAAGGAGAAGGATGAGACTCAACATAAAAATTAAATAGATAGGCCCTTCGCAGAGGGAAGCATTGATTTGCAGAGGTGCGAGAGCTCAAGTTTTAAAAGAGATGAAAAAATTATTTTGGGTGGCATGATTTTCTCGTCAACGAGAATGACTTAAGGTTCCCAACACTTCTCATATTGGGTACATCATAGGCGGTTCCTAAACAGAAAGTAAATATTTTTCGTATCTCTATTCCCTCATCATCGTTTCACTGTCATCAAGACTTTGGTCTTTCTACTGTCACATCCAAGAGAATATTTTTTTTTCTTTGTTTCCACTTTACATTCACAATTCATGGCTCACCGAATTCACGGGTGCCATCCATACCATTAGATTCCATTTATCTTTGGGACTGGGCTTCCCTTTTACCGCCACACTCTCGTGCAATGACAAGTGAATAAACACTCATCTTGAGAATGACATATCCAACACAAAAAATATTGGCCAGCCCTCACCGCTTCATGAGCGATACAGGCATACAAAAGAGAAAATATTTTGATGTTTTTTAGAGATGGCACATGCAAATTTACTTGGAACGACATCGAAATACCGCATATAGGTAGGTATGGTGGACACAAGTGGCAAAACAAGGTTTAAGGATAATGGATGCACAAGTAGTATTCCTACTTAGTACAAATGAATGCTAGCAAAAAGATTGAGAAGCGCCCAACTAGAAAATCGTAGTGATGTACATGCATACATAAAACATAACCAACATCGAACAATACGCCACAAGTAGGATATAACTTCATCGCATAACTATTGAATTTTCATGCTTGCATAGGGAATCATAAACCTTAACATCAATATTCATACTAGAGCATAATTGACTCACTAACATAACTCACATATCATCATCTACATATGTCAAAACTATTACAAAGAATCAATTTTTTCCTGTCCCATAAAAAAATTGTATGCTACTTTTCATTATTCTACTTGAATATTCATCACAAAGGGACCAAACATCATATCTTGTACCAATTACCAAGACTATTTTCACACTCTCAAAAAGAAATAAGTGAAGCAAGAGAGTGGATTTCTTCAAAATTTTCTATCATTCTCAAAAATATATAAGTGAAGCGAGAGAACAAGTTTATTCAAAACATATAATATTCTCAAAAAGATATAAGTGATGCATGAGAACAAGTTTCTTCAAAACATTCGCACCACCGTGCTCAAAAATATATAAGTGAAGCACTAGGGCAACCACCTAGCTTAACAAATTTAAATGAAGCACAACAAGCAACTCTAAAAAATTGTGATATATCAATCTTTACCCCCGCACCATTCCGGAGCTCCTTCTGACATCCAGGATCTCATCCGGGACTCTGAACAACCTTCGGTCACCAACACCTATAACTCAACTATACCGAAACGTCACCGAATCTTAATTGTGCAGATCATGCGGGTACGAGAACTATGCAGACATGACCTGAGACACTCCCCAGTCAATAACCGATAGCGGGACCTGGATGTCCATAATGGCTCCTACATATTCTACCAAGATCTCTATCAGTTGAACCTCTATGTCAAGGATTCAGTTAATCTTGTATGTTGTTCCCTTTGTCCTTCGGTATGTTACTTTCCCGAGATTCTATCGTCGGTATCTCCATACCTAGTTCAATCTCGTTACTGGAAAGTCTCTTTACTCGTTACATAATACAAGATACATGTGCGGATACATAGTCACATTGCTTGCAAGGCTTGTTCTGTTGTTGTATTACCGAGTGGGCCCCGAGATACCTCTCCGCACATGGAGCGACAAATCCCAGTCTTGATCCATGCCAACCCAATAGACACATTCGGAGATACTTGTAGAGCACCTTTATAGCCACCTAGTAATGTTGCGATTCTTGATACACACAAGGTATTCCTCCGGTGTCGGGCAGTTGCATGATCTCACGGTCATAGGAACCGATACATTGACATGCAGAAAATAGTAGCAATAAACTGACACGATCATATGCTACGTTTATAGTTTGGGTCTTGTCCATCAAAGCATGGATAATAAACGATTATCATGAATAAGGAAATAAAATAATAACCAATTTATTATTGCCTCTAGGGCATATTTCCAACAGTCTCCCATTTGCACTAGAGTCAATAATCTAGTTCACATTACTATATGATTGTAATGAATCTAACACCCATATAGTTCTGGGGCTTGATCATGTCTTGTTTGTGAGAGAGGTTTTAGTCAACGGGTCTGAACCTTTCAGATTCGTGTGTGCTTCATATATCTCTATGTCATCCTATAGATGTTGCTACCACGCACTATTTGGAACTATTCCAAATGGCTCCTCCACTAAACGAATTCGATTTACTACTAAGAGTTATTTGTATTAGTGTCAAAACTTGCATCGACGTAACTCTTTACGACGAAAACTTCAATCACTTCCATAATCGAGAAAATTCCTTGGTCCACTGGTTACTAAGGATAACTTTGACCGCTATTCAGCGATTCAATCTTGGATCACTCTTTATACCCCTTTACATACTCATGGCAAGGCACACATCAGGTGTTGTACACAGCATGGCGTACTTTAGAGCCTACGGCTAATGCATAGTGGACGACCTTCGTCCTTTCTCTTTCTTCTGCCGTGGTCAGGTTTTGAGTCTTACTCAATACTCACACCTTATAACACAACCAAGAAATCTTTCTTTGACTGATCTATTTTGAACTCCTTCAAAATGTTATCACGGTATGTATTCATTTGAAAGTTCTATCTAGCGTTTGGATCTATCTCTATAGATCTTGCTGCTCAATGTTCAAGTAGCTCAATCCAAGTTTCCTTTGAAAAACACTTTCAAACATGCCTATATGCTTTTCAGAAATTCTACAGCATTTCCGATCAACTCATCATAAATTATATAGTGCTCCCACTCACTTCTTTGGAAATACAAGTTTCTCATAGACATTGTATAAAATCAAAAACTTTGATCATCTCATGAGAGCATATATCCCAACTCCAAGATGCTTGCTCCAGTACATAAAAGGATTTCTGGAGCTTGCATACTTGTTAGCATCCTTAGGATCGACATAACCTTATGGTTGTATCACATACAACCTTTCCTCAAGGAAACCGTCGAGGAAACAATGTTTTGACATCCTATCTGCAAGATTTTACAAATAATACAGAAAAAGCTAACAAAATTCCAACATACTCTTAGCATCGCTACGAGCGAGAAAGTCTCATCATAGTCAACTCTTTGAACTTGTCGGAAACATCTCTGCGACAAGTCGAGCTTCCTTAATGGTGACATTCACCTTCATCGTCCATCTTCCTCTTAAAGATCCATCTATACCTAACAGCCTTACGACCATTAAGTAGTTCTTCCAAAGTCTACACTTTGTCTTCATATACGGATCCTACCTCGGATTGCTTCTCCATGGCTCGTAGGTTCATTGTTGTCCAGCAACATGACCTCCAAGACAGGATTACCGTACTACCCTGGAGTAGTACATTTCCTTGTCGACCTACGAGGTTTGGTAGTAACTTGATCCGAAGCTTCATGACCACCATCATTTAGCTATCCACTTGAACTAGTGTAGGCGCCACAGGAACATTTTCCTGCGCCCTTCTACTCATTGGTTGAAGTGTCGGTTCAACAACCTCATCAAGTTTCCACCATCCTCCCACTCAAATCTTTCGTGAGAAACTTTTTCTCGAGAAAAGGCCCGTTTCTAGAAACAAACACTTTGCTTTCGGATCTGAGGTAGGAGGTATTCTCAACTGTTTTGGGTATCCTATGAAGATGTATTTACCCGCTTTGGGTTCGAGCTTATCGGGCTGAAACATTTTCACATAAGCGTCGCAACCTCAATTTTTTTAAGAAATGACAACTTAGGTTTCTCTAAACCATAGTTCATATGGTGTCATCTCAACGGAATTACTTGGTGCCCTATTTAAAGTGAATGTGGTTGTCTCTAATGCCTAACCCAAAAATGATAGTGGTAATTTCATAAGAGACATCATAGTATGCACCATATCCAATAGGGCGCGGCTATGACGTTTGGACACACCATCACACTATGGTGTTCCAGGTGGCATGAGTTGTGAAACAATTTCCACGTTGTCTTAATTGTGTACCAAACTCACAACTCAAATATTCATCTCTATGATCATATCGTAGACATTTTATCCTCTTGTCACGACGATCTTCAACTTCACTCTGAAATTAATTGAACCTTTCAATAATTCAGACGTGTGTTTCATGAAGCAAATACACTAGTATCTACTCAAATCATCTATGAAGTAAGTACATAACGATATCCACAGCGTGCCACAACACTCATTGGACTACATACATCAAAATGTATTACTTCCAATAAGTTACTTTCTTGTTCCATCTCACTAGAAAACGAGGCTTTCAGTCATCTTGCCTGAGTGGCATGATTTGAATGTCTTAAGTGATTCAAAATCAAGTGAGTCTAAACAATCCATCTGCATGGAGTTTCTTCATGCGTTTACACTAATAGGTATGGTCCACATATCTCAAACGATTCAAAAACGAGTGAGTCCAAAGATCCATCGGTATGGAACTTCTTCATGCGTTTTACACCAACATGACTCAAGCGGCAGTGCCACAAGTAAGTGGTACTATGATTACTACTTTGTATCTTTTGGCAACAATATTATGAACATGTGTATCACTACGATTGAGATTCAATAAACCATTGAAGGTATTTATTCAAGCAAATAGAATAACCATTATTCTCTTTAAGTGAATAATCGAATTGCAATAAACATGATCTAATCATGTTCATGCTCAACGCAAACACCAAACAACATTTACTTAGGTTCAACACTAAACCTAGAGCGTGTGATGTTTTGATCACATCAACCTTGAAAACACAGATCATCGCCTCACCCTTGCTAGTATCTGTTTCTTCCGTAGCTTTTCTTTCGAGTTACTAACACTTCAACAACTGAACCGGTATCTAATACCCTGGTGCTATTAGGAGTACTAGTAAAGTACACATCAATATCATGTAGATCCAATATAATTTTGTCGACTTTGCCACCCTTCTCATCTACCAAGTATCTAGGGTACTTCTGCTTCAGTGACCGTTCCCCTCATTACAGAAGCACTTAGTCTCGGGTTTGGGTTCAACCTCGGGCTTCTTCACTAGAGCCGCAACTGGTTTGTCGTTTCATGAAGTATCCCTTATTGCTCTTGCCCTTCTTGAAACTACTGGTTTTACTAACCATCAACAATTGATGCTGCTACTTGATTTCTACTTTCGCGGTGTCAAACATCGTGAATAGCTCAAGGATCATCATATCCATCCCTGATATGTTATAGTTCATCATGAAGCTCTGTTGCTTGGTGGCACTAACTTTGTAGAACTATGTCAATCACTATCTTATCTGGAAGATGAACTCCCACTCGATTCAAGTGATTGTACTACTCAGACAATCTGAGCACATGCTCAACGATTGAGCTTTTCTCCCTTTGTAGACAAAGAATCTTGTCACAGGTCTTATACCTCTCAACACGAGCACGAGCCTGAAATCCGAATTTCATCTCTTGGAACATCTCACATGTTTCGTGACGTTCAAAACATCTTTGGCACTTCAATTTTAAGCCGTTTAAGCACTACTCACCAAACTATCACATAGTCATAAAAACGTGTATGTCAGATGTTCACAACATCCACACATGACGCTCGGGGTTAGGGATGGCAATGGGTCGGGTTTGGAGCGGGTGGAGCTGGTCCAAATCCAACCCATGACCCATATTCCTACCCTTTGCCCATCCACCAAAGTATCCATGGGCACAAATTGTGCCCATGCCCAAACCCATTGGATATCCAGATATCCATGGAGCTCCATGGGCATAGAAAAATCAACATGAAGCCTTCCCAAAGATCAAATTAACTCGTCATCGTTCGTTAACTAAGATTAGGTTTATTAATTACGTTAGTGGAGTTGTGGGGGATTAGGGAACATGGGTCACACTTTGACCTTCTCTGACTGCGAGTGACTTGGGGTTGGACATTTTCTTAGTTTAATGTGACTACCATAGGGGACCATTTGTCATATGGGTATCCATTGGATATCCATGGAGTAAAATTAAAACTGTGTCCAACTCGGCTGGTCATGGGTATCCATATCCATGGATCCATGGGCAGAAATGCGCTCTATACCCTTGCCCAACCGGGTCGGGTATCCACGGGTATCCAGATCCATGGATAAAATTGCCATCCCTACTCGGGGTTCAGCACACAAAGCGGTGCATTAGGGACATAAGCCTTATGTGCAACAATGAGGACAATCCTCAGTTTACGGACCCAGTCCGCATAATTGCTACTATCATCTTTCAACTAAGTTTTCTCTAGTAACATATCAAAAACAGTAGAGCTACAACGCAAGCTACAACATAATTTGCAAAGACCATTTGACTATGTTCATGATAATGAGTTCAATTAATCATATTACATAAGAGCTCCAACTCAAATTGACATCCATCTAGTCATTCGAGTGTCGCATGATCCAAATTCACTAACTCAAGTCCGATCATCACGTGAGTTGAGTTTAGATTCAATGGAGAACATCTCCATGTTGATCATATCAACTATATGATTCATGCTCGACCTTTCGGTCTCTTGTGTTCCGAGGCCATGTCTGTACATGATAGGCTCGTCAAGTTTAACCCGAGTGTTCCCCGTGTGCAACTGTTTTGCATCTGTTGTATGTGAGCGTTGAGTCTATCACACCTGATCATCACGTGGTGTATTGAAACGACGAACTATCGCAACGGTGCATAGTCGGGGAGAACACAATTCTATCTTGAAATTTTAGTGAGGGGTCACCTTATAATTCTACTGTCGTCTTAACCAAAACAAGGTGCACAAAAGGATTAACATCACATGCAAATCATAAGTGACATGATATGGCCATGAACTTGTGCTTCTTGATCTCCATCTTAAAGCACTAGCATGATCTCCATTGTCACCGGCACCACACCATGATCTCCATCACTGTGTTGCCATCGAGGTTGTCATGCTATCTATGATTTTAGTACTGAAGCTACTGCCTAGCGATATAGCAAGAGCATCTGAGAGCGCAAAATAAATTTAAAGACAACCCTATGGCTCCTGCCGGTTGTCGTAGCATCGACGTGCAAGTCGATATTTAACTATTACAACATGATCATATCATACATCCAATATATCATGTCATCGGCCATATCACATCACAAGCATACCCTGCAAATACAAGTTAGATGTCCTCTAATTTGTTGTTTCATGTTTTATGTGGCTGCTAGCTGTATCTAGTATGATCGCATCTTACTTACGCAAAGCCACAAAAGTGATATGCAAATTGCTATTTAACCTTCTCCAAGGACCGCCTCGGTCAAATCTGATGCAACTAAAGTTGAAGAAACAAACACCCGCCAGTCATCTTCATGCAACAAGTTGCATGTTAGTCAATGAAACCGGTCTCTCGTAAGCGTACGAGTAATGTTGGTCCGGGTCGCGTCAATCCAACAATGTCGTAAAATCAAGAAAAGACTAAGGAGGGCAGCAAATTTAACATCAATGATCACAAACTCTTTTGTGTTCTACTGAAGATATCATCTACGCATGAACCTGGCTGTCATACCACCGTTGGGGAACGTTGCATGGGAAACAAAAAAATTCCTACGCACACGTAATACCTATCCATGGTGATGATCATCTACGAGAGGGGAGAGTGAATCTACATACCCTTGTAGATCGCTAAACGAAAGCGTATATAACACGGTTGATGTAGTGGAACATCTTCGCGATCCAAATCGCAGCCCATCCCGCGATCTCATCACGAACCGTCCCGCGATCCCATCACGATCCATCCCGATCTAGTGCCGAACGGACGACACCTCCACGTTCAGCACACGTACAACTCGATGACGATCCCCACCTTCTTGATCCAGCAAGAGGGGCGGAGAGGTAGATGAGTTCTCCAGCACGGCGGCGTGGTGGTGGTGGTGGTGAACTAATCTAGGAGGGCTTCGCCTAAGCACCGCCGAACTAGACTAGAGGAGAAACATATCTAGAGAGAAGTAGAGGGAGCATGTGGCAATTAGAGTTTGGGTTGACTCTAATTCCTCTAGTATATATAGGAGGGAGGGAGGGGAGGAGGCAACCTCAAACCCTCAAGGTTTGGCCCAAATTGGAGGTGGAGGAGTCCTACTCCAATCCTACTAGGAGTAGGATTCCTCCTCTCCACTTGGAAACCCTTTCCTCCTCTTCCACCTTTAGGTTTTTTCCTTCTCAAACCACATGGGCCTTGGCGGGGCTTAGGCCAGCCCACTAGGGGCTGGTTTGTCTCCTCCCACAGCCCATGAGGACCCTCAGGGCGTGACACCCCTCCCAATAGACCCCGGTACCCTCCCGGCACTCCCGGTACACTACCGAAGTACCCGAAACTTTTCCGGTGACAATAACAGGACTTCCTATATATCAATCTTTACCTTTGGACCATTCCCGAGCTCCTCGTGACGTCCAAGATCTCATCCGGGACTCCTAACAACCTTAGGCCACCAACACCTATAACTCAACTATACCGAAACGTCACCGAACCTTAAGTGTGCAGTTCCTGCGAGTTCGAGAACTATGTAGACATGACCTGAGACACTCCTCGATCAATAACCAATAGCGGGACCTGGATGTCCATATTTTCTCTACATATTCTACGAAGATCCCTATTGGTTTAACCACTATGTCAAGGATTCAGTTAATCCCGTATGATGTTCCCTTTGTCCTTCGGTATGTTACTTGCCTGAGATTCGATCATAGGTATCTCCATACCTAGTTCAATCTCGTTACCGGTAAGTCTCTTTACTCGTTCCGTAATACAAGATCCCGTGACTAACTCCTTAGTCACATAGCTTGCAAGGCTTGTTGTGATGTTGTATTACCGGGTGGGCCCCGAGATACCTCTCCGTCACACAGAGTGAGAAATCCCAGTCTTGATCCATGCCAACCTAACAGACACCTTCAGAGATACATGTAGAGAACATTTATGGTCACCCATTAATGTTGCGACGTTTGATACACACAAGGTATTCCTCCGTTGTCCGGGAGTTGCATGATCTGATGGTCATAGGAACTGATACATTGACATGCAGAAAATAGTAGCAATAAACTGACACGATCATATGCTACGTTTATAGTTTGGGTCTCGTCCATCACATCATTCTCCTAATGATGTGATCCCGTTATCAAGTGACAACACTAGGGACACTAAGGACAATGTGTTGTTTATGTATCCACACATGTATTTGAGTTTCCATTCAATACAATTATAGCATGGATAATAAACGATTATCATGAATAAGGAAATATAATAATAACCAATTCATTATTGCCTCTAGGGCATATTTCCAATATTACTTTCCCGAGATTCAATCATCGGTATCTCTATACCTATCTCTATACCTAGTTCAATCTTGTTACCGGCAAGTCTCTTTACTCTTTCCGTAATAAACGATCCCGTGACTAACTCTTTAGACACATTGCTTGCAAGGCTTGTGGTGATGTTGCATTATCAAGTGGGCCCCGAGATAGCTCCCCATCAAACGGAGTGACAAATCCCAGTCTTGATCCATGCCAACCCAACACACACCTTCGGAGTTACCTATAGAGCACCTTTATAGTCACCCAGTTACGTTGCGACGTTTGATACACACAAGATATTCTTATGGTGTCTGGGATTTGTATGATCTCATGGTCATAGGAACATATACATTGACATGCAGAAAATAGTAGAAATAAACTAACACGATCATATGCTATGTTCAAAGTTTGGGTCTTGTCCATCACATCATTCTCCTAATGATGTGATCATGTTATCAAGTGATGATACGTCTCCAACTTATCTATATTTTTTTATTGTTCCATGCTATTATATTATCTATTTTGGATGTTTTATATGCATTAATATGCTATTTTATATTATTGTTGGGATTAACCTATTAATCTAGAGCCTAGTGCCAGTTTATGTTTTTTCCATGTTTTTTAGTATTGCAAATAAGTAATAATAAACAGAGTCAAACAGAATAAAGACTCCGGAATGATTTTTATTGGACATGAAGAAACCTGCCAGACTTGGAGAAGGCGGTAGGACAACTGCCGGGAGCCGACAAGCCTGTAGGGTGCACCCTAGGGGGGGCGCGCACCCTGGCTTGTGGGCCCCCTATAGGCCTTCTAACCCTAACCTTCGTCCTATAAATTCCCAAATATGCCCCTAATACCAGAACGAGACCAAAAAATACTTTTCCGCCACTGGGAGCCTCTGTTCCCATGAGATCCAATCTGGGAGTCTTTTCCGGTAATGTGCCGGAGGGGGAATTGATCATAGAGGGCATCTACATCAACTGCATTGCCCCTCCGATGATGCGTAAGTAGTTCAACATAGACCTACGGGTCCATATCTAGTAGCTAGATGGCTTCTTCTCTCTCATTGTTCTTCAATACCATGTTCTTCAGGATCTTCATGGAGATCTATCTAATGTAATACTCTTTTGCAGTGTGTTTGTCTAGATCCGATGAATTGTGGGTTTATGTTCATATTATCTATGAATATTATTTGAATCTTCTCTGAATTCCTATATGCATGATTTCATAACTTAGCAAGTCTGTTCGAGTTATTGGTTTGGTTTGGCCAACTAGATTGGTAATTCTTGCAACGAGAGAAATGCCTAGTTTTGGGTTCAATCTTGCGGTGTTCTCACCCAGTGACAAAGTAGGGGTAGCGAGGCATGTATGGCATTGTTGCCATCGAGGATAAAAATATGGGGTTTTCATCATATTGCTTGAGTTTATCCCTCTACATCATGCCATCTTACCTAATGTGTTACTCTGATCTTCATGAACTTAATACTGTAGATGCACATGGGAGTCGGTCGATGTATGGAGTAATAGTAGTAGATGCAGAATCGTTTCGGACTACTTGACACGGACGTGATGCCTATATGCATAATCATTGCGTTGGATATCTTCATAATTATTCGCTTTTCTATCAATTGCTCGATAGTAATTTGTTCACCCATCGTATTATTTTCCTTCATGAGGGAAACTCTAGGGAAACCTATGCCCCCTGGTCTATTTCCCATATTATACTTTCAGATCTATAAACCAAAAATACCAAAAATGTATTTCTGCCATTTATTTACTTTTGTTTTACTTTTAGTTCTAGCAATCTTTTATCTATCTCTATCAGATCTCATCCTAGCAAATAACTATGAAGGGATTGACAAGCCCTTTTTAGCGTTGGCTGCAAGTGTTTGATTGTTTGTGTAGGTGCTATGATTGGGGCCTTGCTTGTTCCTCCAACTAGATTGATACCTTGGTTCTCACCAAACTGAGGGAAATACTTATCTCGTTTGCTTCATCACCCTTTCCTCTTTAAGGGAAAACCAACGCAAGCTCAAGAAGTAGCAAGAAGGATTTCTGGTGCCGTTGTCGGGAAGGATACATAGAAAGATCAAGCTTTCCAAGTACCCATCACAAACTCATCTCTTGCATTTCCTTTATTTGCCATTTGCCTCTCGTTTTCCTCTCCCCCACTTCTAAAACAATTTTCAAAAAAAACCAAAAAGATTTGCCTTTTTATTCGCCCTCTTTTCAGTTAGCCTCTTTGCTTGATTGCTATATTTGCTTGTGTTGCCATGTTACTTCTATTTGCTTACATCTTCGCTTGCTAAAAAAATAATGTTATGGATCCTCATCCACTTGCTAATCTTTTTAAAAGGAAAAATTATGATGAATCAATTGCTAGTGAGTTTAGTGCACTTGATTATCTCTATGAAGTTTTGTTTGAAAATCATGAATCTCAATAAATTTATGAAGTACGCTGAAAAAAGAACTTTATAAGAAGATTCATGATAGCTCCTTGATAGAAAAGCATGATTTGAGTGACATTATTGTAAGTTCTATTAATGTCAGTTTTGTTAATGATATGCAAGATTACAATCTTGGGGATGATAATTTTGTCATGTCCACTACCCATTGTAATGATTATGATTGGGGTGACGCTTCTTATGATCTTGAAAATTTATTTAATTCTCATGATGAATACGTTATTCATAATAAGGTTTGCAATAGTATCGAAAGTGGGTTTGGAAGAATGTCAACTTTAGGTACAAATAATCCCACATATTTGGAGAGTGTTCAATTTTATGAATTTTTTGATAAAAGTGGGTTGGAGAGGTCATGGCTTTAGTTAATGTTAATCCCACTACCTTGGAAGATTGTAAGACTTTGATGCTTGTGGATCATGAAAATAATGCTACTGAAAATTACTATGAGAGAGGAGCATATGCTTTTACATATTAAAATAATATCAAGTTTCTTCTCTACGTGTTGGAAATTTTGAAGTTATACTTGTTTTGCCTTCCTATGCTAATTGATTCTTGTTCCCAAATTTGTTTGCTCATAAAATCCCCATGCATAGGAAGTGGATTAGACTTGAATATGCTTGCCATGTGATTCATGATGTTCTCTTTGTGTTTCAGTTCTTTACCTTTATGCGAGCATCATTGAAATCATCATGCCTAGCTAGGGGCTTTAAACAATAGCGCTTGTTGGGAGGCAACCCAATTTTATTTTTTCTTCTCTTTTTGGGCGCTGCACACATTATTACCTCCGTAATAGTTCCGTTTTCTTTTTTTAATTAGTGTTTGATCCAAGTAAGACCTTTGGGATGGTCTACGGTGTTTGCAAGTTGATTTTGCTGAAAAAAGAAACTTTCGCTCTCAGTGGATGAATTTTGTAAATTCACTCGAACGTGCTTTTGATCTGAATGTTTTACATAAGATTGATATGCAAATTTCCCTAATTCTCCTAATTTTTCTAATTTTTGGAGTTATACAACTATTCAAAGTTTATAAATTGCTACAGACTGTTCTGTTTTGACAGACTCTGTTTTCTGTGTGTTGTTTGCTTATTTTGATGAATCTATGGGTTGTATCAGGGGGTATGAACCATGGAGAAGTTGGAATACAGTAAATATTTCACAAATATAAATAAAGAATGAGTTCACAACAATACCTAAAATGGTGATTTATTTTTCTTATACTAACGGATCTCATGAGTTTTCTGTTGAGTTTTGTGTTGTGAAGTTTTCAAGTTTGGGGTAAAGATTTGATGGACTATGGAATAAGGAGTGGCAAGAGCCTAAGATTGGGGATTCCCAAGGCACCCCAAGCCATATTCGAGGATACCAAAGAGCCTAAGCTTGGGGATGCCCCGGAAGGCATCTCCTCTTTCGTCTTCAATCCATATGTAAATTTACTTGAGGCTCTATTTTTATTCACCACATGATATGTGTTTTGCTTGGAGCGTCTTGTATGATATGAGTATTTAGTTTTTAGTTTTCCACAATCATCCTTGCTGCACACATCTTTTGAGAGAGACACGCTGAATTGTGAATTTATTAGAATACTCTATGTGCTTCTCTTATATCTTTTGAGCCACGCAATGTTGCTCTAGTACTTCACTTTTATCTTTTAGAGCACAACAATGTTTTAATTTATAGAAATTATTAAGCTCTAGTACCTAACTTATATTATTTTTAGAGTCCTTGAACAGCATGGTAATTGGTTTAGGTTATCAAATTAGTCCTAATATAATGGGCATCCAAGAGGGATATAATAAAAACTTTCATATTAAGTGCATTGAATATGATGAGAAGTTTGATTCCTTGCATATAGTTTTGAGATATGAAGATGGTAATATGAGAGTCATGCTAGTAATTAATTGTGAATTGGAAGAAATACTTGTGTTAAATCTTTTGATTCTCGTAGCATGCACGTATGGTGAACCGTTATGTGATGAAGTCGGAACATGATTTGTTTAATGATTGTCAACCTTTGTGTGGAGGTCGGGATCGCGCGATGGTTAATTCCTACCAACCCTTCCCCTAGGACCATGCATCTAATACTTTTCTTCGGTAACTAACAGGCTTTTGCAATAAGTATGTGAGTTCTTTATGACTAATGTTGAGTTCGTGGATTATACGCACTCTCACCCTTCCACCTTTGCTAGCCTCTCTAGTACCGCGTAACATTCGCTCGTACATTAAACCCACCTTCGTCAAAACAGCCACCATATACTTTCCTCAAAACAGCCACCATATCTACCTAATATGGCATTTTCATAGCCATTCCAAGATATATTGCCATGCAACACCACCGTCCCATTTTTTTATGACACACACCATCACTTCCATATTGCTTATGGAGTCATATTTTGTTCTAGATGTCGAGTTGTAATTTTTGAGTTGTAATTAAATAAAAGTGTGATGATTTGCATTATTAGAGCATTGTGCTGTGTGAGAAAAGGATGATGGAAGCAATGATTCCCTCACAAGTTGGGATGAGTCTCGGGACATTACAAAAAATAAAAGAGGCCAACGAAGCCCATAAAAAAATAAAAGAGGCCAAAGATGCCCACCAAAAAAGAGAAAGAGAGAAGGGACAACTCTACTATCTTTTGCCACACTTGTCCTTCAATCTAGCATCATGTTCTTATAGATAGTCTCCTATTCTGACACTTTCATATAACTAGTGGAATTTCATTTTTTGCATAACCACTTAGTTTTCTTTTTGAGCTTCCATACACTTATAGCTCTAGTGCATTTGTTGCATGGCAATCCCTACTGACCATATCTATTGATGGGTATCTCCATAGCCCGTTGATATGCCTAGTTGATGTGAGACTATCTTATCCTCTTTCTTTTTGCAACCTCCACCATATTCTATTTTCACCTATAGTGCTATATACATGGCTCACGCTCATGTATTCCGTCAGAGTTGAAAATGTTTGAGAACATAAAAAGTGTGAAACAATTTCTTGACTTTCATCGAGGTTGTGCATGATTTAGATACTTTGTGTGGGGAAGATGGAGCATAGCCAGCCCGTATAATTTTGTTGGGATAACTTTCTAAGACCATGTTATTTAGAAAGGACACAGTTGCCTTGTTAGTATGCTTTAAGTTTTATTGTTTTTATGTCAATATTAGACTTTTTTTTGAATCTTATGGATCTGAATATTCATGCCACAATAAAGAATATTACAAGGATAAATATGTTAGGTAGCATTCCACATCAAAAATTCTGTTTTTATCATTTACCTACTCGAGGACGAGCAGGAATTAAGCTTGGCGATGCTTGATACGTCTCCAACGTATCTATATTTTTTTGTTGTTCCATGCTATTATATTATCTATTTTGGATGTTTTATATGCATTTATATGCTATTTTATATCATTTTTAGCACTAACCTATTAATCTAGAGACTAGTGTCAGTTTTTGGTTTTTTTCATGTTTTTGAGTATTGTAGATAAAGAATATTAAACAGAGCCCAAACGGAATAAAATCTCCGGAATGATTTTTCTTGGACCGGATGAAACCTGTCACATTGGAGAAGGGGCCACGAGACCTACCAGGAGGCAAAAAGCCTGCATGGCGCGCCCTAGGGGGCACACCCCCTGGCTTGTGGGCCCCTTGTAGGCCTCCTAACCCTAAGCTTCGTCCTATAAATTCTCAAATATTCCCCCAATACCAGAACGAGACCAAAAAATAATTTTCCGCCACCGGGAGCCTCTGTTCCCGTGAGATCCAATGTAGGAGCCTTTTCCGGTAATCTGCCGGAGGGGGAATTGATCGCGGAGTAGTTCACCTCAGACCTACGGGTCCATAGCTAGTAGCTAGATGGATTCTTCTCTCTCTTTGTTCTTCAATAGCATGTTATTCATGATATTCATGGAGATCTATCAGATGCAATACTCTATTGTGGTGTGTTTGTCGAGATTTGGTGAATTGTGGGTTTATGTTCATATTATCTATGTATATTATTTGAATCTTCTCTTAATTCTTATACGCATCATTTCATATCGTAACAAGTATCTCGAGTTATTCGTTTGGTTTGGCCAACTAGATTGGTAATTCTTGCAATGGGAGAAGTGCTTAGTTTGGGGTCCAATCTTGCGATGTCCTCACCTAGTGACAAAGTAGGGGTATAGAGGCACGTATTGCATTGTTTCCATCGAGGATAAAAAGATGGGGTTTTCATCATATTGCTTGAGTTTATCCCTCTACATCATGTCATCTTACCTAATGCGTTACTCTGTTCTTCATGAACTTAATACTCTAGATGCAGGCAGGAGTCGGTCGATGTGTGTAGCAATAGTAGTAGATGCATAATCGTTTTGGTCTACTTAACACGGAAGTGATGCTTATATGCATAATCATTGCCTTGGATATCTTCATAATTATTCGCTTTTCTATCAATTGCTACATAGTAATTTGTTCACCCACCGTATTATGTTCCTTCATGACAGAATCCTCTAGTGAATCCTATGGACCCCGGGTCTATTTTCCATATTATACTTTCAGAACAATAAACCAAAAATACCAAAAATATATTGCTGCCATTTATTTACTTTTGTTTTACTTTTAGTTCTAGCAATCTTTTATCTATCTCTATCAGATCTCATCCTTGCAAATAACTATGAAGGGATTAACAACCCCTTTTTAGTGTTGGGTGGAAGTGTTTGATTGTTTCTGCAGGTGCTAAGACTGGGGCCTTCCTTGTTCCTCCTATTGGATTGATACCTTGGTTCTCAACAAACTGAGAGAAATTCTTCTTCTTCTTCGTATTCCTCCTCCTCCTCCTCCTCATCCTCCTCCTCCTCTTCTTCTTCTTCTTCTTCTTCTTTTTATTATTATTCTTCTTCTTTTCTTTTTCTTCTTCTTCTTCATCATCATCATCTTCTTCTTCTTCTTCTTCTTCTTCGTATTCTTCTTCTTTGTATTCTACTTCTTGTTCGTATTCTTATTCTTCTTCTTCTTCTTCTTCTTCTTCTTCTTCTTCTTATTCTTATTCTTCTTCTTCTTCTTCTTCTTCTTCTTCTTCTTATTCTTCTTCTTCTTCGTCTACTTCTTCTTCTTCTTCTTCTTCTTCTTTATATTCTTCTTCTTATTCTTCATCATCTTCTTCTTCTTCTTCTTGTTAGGGCATATTTATGCCTAAGTAATTTTGGTGATTGATGATAGTACCTCAATGGACTAATTGTGTGCATTGAGCATTTGAGATAATACATGACAAAGGCACAAGACGATTAGCCACCCTCCATTGAATAGAAGCATAGTGTCTTCTACGATTCTCTTTGGTGGTTTTTGAGTCATAGGAACGCCATACTATTAAGAGGGAATCCGTATTGGGAAGGTTTGGGTGGAATCAATCTTGCACGCACAAACTTTTTCTCCATCCCTTTTCCCTGCAACTTTGGAGCTTTTCCCATCTCTGGTATTTTTCCTCTTGCAAAAAGGTCACCTAGCGGTAGTACCGCTGGCCCTAGCGGTAGTACCGCTAGAGCTGGAGGTAGTACCTCTGGCCCAGCGGTAGAACCGCCCTTGGTGAGCGGTAGTACCGCTCCAGGACTTTAGTACCGTCATCCTTGTGGCTGTACTACGTCGGACTTTTTTCCAAGACTTTCTTGGTGGTGGTTGGCCTGGTATTATCTTTGCGCTACCATGGGCTCAACGGTAGTATCGCTACAGCCAGCGGTAGTACCGCTGGAGGGTCAGCGGTAGTACCGCTAGAGTGCCAGTGGTAGTATCACTTCAGCCAGCGGTAGTACCGCTGGGCTCGTGTTGTGAGTGGGAAAATGGATGGATTCCCCCCGCTATATAAAGGGTTCTTCTTGCTCAAGAACCCTACCTTCAACCCTCCCAAGCTCCATTGTTTCTCCCTAAGCTCAAAAGTGCCCGATCTCTCTCCGTAGACAATCAAACTTGTTGATTTCCTAGGGATTGGTTGAGAAGACCTAGATCTACACTTCCACCAAGAGAAAATTGATTCCCCCCACTAATCCCTTGCTGATCTTGTTACTCTTGGGTGTTTGAGCACCCTAGACGGTTGAGTTCACCTCGGAGCCAAATTCTATTGTGGTGAAGCTCTGTGGTCTTGTTGGGAGCCTCCAAGCTTTGTGTGGAGTTTGCCCCAACATTGTTTGTAAAGGTTCGGTCGCCGCCTCCAAGAGCACCTATAGTGGAATCATGGCACCTTGCATTGTGTGAGGGCGTGAGGAGAATACGGTGACCCTAGTGGCTTATTGGGGAGCATTGTGCCTCCACACCGCTCCAACGGAGACGTACTTCCTGTCAAAGGGAAGGAACTTTGGTAACACATCCTCGTCTTCATTGGTTCCACTTGCGGTTATCTCTAATGTTTACATTGTATTTGTTTTTGTTGTAGACTATTTTTTACTTGCCTTAGTGATTATAGTTGGTAGCATCATATAGGTTCATCACCTAGTTGTCATTTTAGAGAACCTTTATGTTGCTAACCCTAACTTGTTAAGAATTATTAAAAAGTGGTTGTTGCTTATTCACACCCCCCTCTAGTCAACCATATCGATCCTTTTAATTGGTATCAGAGCCACATCTCTTTATTAAGGGTTTCACCACCCAAACAGTATGGAGCATGATGAGGGAGGACTCCATGGGAATCCCGAGGCCATGGGCTTGACTTCGGTCACAAGGGACGAATTGAATGCGGCTATGGCCCACCTCAAGACGTCCTTGACGAACAAAGTCAAGACCATGCTTAAAGAGTTATAGCAAAAGGGCCCGTGCGTTGCAACGGGAGAAAAAATACCACACGCTTTTAATCTTTTGATAATCATTTTGATATATTAAAATAATAAGCTAACTAACTAACGTAGTTAGTCCTATCATATTTTGTTGAGAAATCAACCCGTCCATTGTTAATTCCACCATGATGAGAAATTGAGCGGGACAAGCAAATCAAAACAAAGAGGCTACGTGAATTGATCAATGGACTGTTATCTTATTTCACTCATGGGGTAGAAAATGTGGGATCAGATGACAAACTGAAGGTGGTGTTCCATTCTCTCTCTCTACAACAATGCAATCTTATATTCAATACATTCATTCATCAGCAAACAAATTCCCATAAAACAAAATTTCTTGTCGGTGCTTGGCACACGGTTGGAGGCATGGGGAGGGGATCTCACGAGATGATGAGTTCCACCAGAGGAGGGGATACAATGAGGGGAGCAAGGGTTAGGCGCCTCTATCTGGCCATAAGGAGTCGTCGTTGCCGCGCCATAACCTCGGAGTTCCCCGTGTGAGGCACGGAGGCCTGCCTCCACCTACAAGTACTTCTCTCTGCCATGCCTTATTCGCGCGCCGCCGCCGTTCTGCATTGAGCAGACACATCATCCCAAGTCGCTGTAGCTGTCGCATTGATTTGATCCAGAAGCTGTGCTCGAGCGCCAAAACAGGGGCAGCAAGCGGGCAGAGGTACGACCGCGGAGGCGGGTGGGTTGAGCTCGACATCAATGGTGGTTGAGGTCTGGGCACAGGCCAAGGTGGACCAGGGTCGACACGATGCGCTCGAGCGCCGCAACGGGGGCAGTGAGCGGGGAGAGGTACAGCCGCAGAGGCGGGTGGGTTGAGATCGGCAGCGGTGGCGGTTGAGGTCGGCCACGGCGACGAGTGGTGTGGCGGCGGCCTGTGCACAAGCCAGGGTGGCCCAGGGTCGACGGGAGGAGGCGATGTGTACAGGTATAATTTTTGCAGCGAATCGTTTTTTCCTTTTGCGTTGCAGATAAATGATGGAGCACGGTTGAATAACAAAAGTTACAGGGGCTTTTTTATAAAAATGTCGTGCTGGGTTTTCCGATGGAAGCAATAGCCGCTTTATTATTGGGTATAGAAAGCCAGGATGGCCCAGGGTCGACGGGAGGAGGCGATGCGTACGGGTATAATTTTTGCAGCGAATCGTTTTTTCCTTTTGCGTTGCAGATAAATGATGGAGCGCGGGTTGAATAATAAAAGTTACAGGGGCTTTTTTATAAAAATGTCGTGGTGGGTTTTCCAACGGAAGCAATAGCCGCTTTATTATTAGGTATAGAATTGAGGGAATTAAAAGTTCTCCCGAACCGGCGTTGGTGGTTAAACCCGCCAACACTGATTCAGAGGCCAATTCCTCTCGGGAAGTGGCTAAAGGTATGCGACCTTCTTTGCCTCTCGAAAATAATGGGACTGGAACCTATGTCTCAGTTCCACCTCCCATGGTCTATGGAGGACCAGTTCCTACACCGCGCCTTAAACCTGTTGGTGTTGGGGAACGTCGCATGGGAAAAATAATTCCTACGCGCACGAAGACCTATCATGGTGATGTCCATCTGCGAGGGGAGATTTGGATCTACGTACCCTTGTAGACCGCACAGTAGGAAGCGTTAAGAAACACGGTTATTGTAGTGGAACGTCTTCACGTCCCTCGATCCGCCTGATGCACCGTCCCACGAACCGTCCCGCGATCCGTCCCACGATCCGTCCCGCGATCCGTCCCACGAACCATCTCGTGATCCGTTGCATGAACCGTCTTGCGATCCGTCTCATGATCCGCTCCGATCTAGTGCCGAACGGACGACACCTCCACGTTCAGCACATGTACAACTCGATGCCGATATCCACCTTTTTGATCCAGCAAGAGGGGGTGGAGAGGTAGAAGAGTTCTCCGGCAGCGTTACGGCGCTCCGGTGGTGGTGACGATCTAATCCTGCAAGGCTCCGCCCGAGCTCCTCAGAAATACGATCTACAGGAAAAACTGCGTGGTATAGGGTCGAGCAGGACGTGGCAAAGTTGTGTCTCAAAAACCCTCAATACCTCTAGTATATACAGGAGGGAGGGAGGGGAGGAGGCAGCCTCAAACCCTCAAGGTTTGGCCGAAATTGTAGGTGGAGGAGTCCTACTGCAATCCTACTTGGAGTAGGATTCCACGTTCCCACCTGGAAACTCTTTCCACCTTGTTTTTTCCTTCTCAAACCTTATGGGCCTTAGTGGGAACTTATTCCAGCCCACTAGGGGCTGGTTTATCTCTTCCCGTAGCCCATGAGACCCCTTGGGGCGTGACACCCCTCCCGATGGTCCCCGGCACCCCTCCCGGCACTCCTGGTACACTACCGATGAGCCCGAAACTTTTCCGGTGACCAAAACAGGACTTCCTATATATCAATCTTTACCTCCAGGACATTCTGGAGCTCCTCGTGACATCCTGGGTCTCATTTGGGACTCCGAACAACTTTTGGTTACCAACACCTATAACTCAACTATACCGAAACGTCAACGAACCGTAAGTGTGCAGACTCTGTGGGTTCGAGAACTATGTAGACATGACCCGAGACACTCCTCGGTCAATATCCAATAGCGGGACCTGGATGTCCATATTGGATCCTACATATTCTCCGAAGATCTTATCGGTTGAACCTCAGTGTCAAGGATTCATATAATCCCGTATGTCATTCTGTTTGTCCTTCGGTATGTTACTTGCCCGAGATTTGATCGTTGGTATCCGCATACCTATTTCAATCTCGTTATCGGCAAGTCTCTTTACTCATCCCGTAATACAAGATCCTGTGACTTACACTTAGTCACATTGCTTGCAAGGCTTGTGTGTGATGTTGTATTACCGAGTGGGCCCCGAGATACCTCGCCGTCACACGGAGTGAAAATCACAGTCTTGATCCATACTAACTCAACAGACACCTTCGGAGATACCTATAGAACACCTTTATAGTCACCCAGTTACGTTGTGACGTTTGATGCACACAAGGTATTCCTCATGTGCTAGTGAGTTATATGATCTGATGGTCATAGGAACAAATACTTGACACGCAGAAAACAATAGCAATAAAACGACACGATCAATATGCGACGTTCATAGTTTGGGTCTTGTCCATCACATGATTCTCCTAATGATGTGATCCCGTTATCAAGTGACAACACTTGCCTATGGCCAGGAAACCTTGACCATCTTTGATCAACGTACTAGTCAACTAGAGGCTCACTAGGGACATTGTGTTGTCTATGTATCCACACATGTATTTGAGTTTCCAATCAATACAATTCTAGCATGGATAATAAACGATTATTATGAACAAGGAAATATAATAATAATTAATTTATTATTGCCTCTAGGGCATATTTCCAAGAGTCTCCCACTTGCACTAGAGGCAATAATTTAGTTCACATCACCATGTGATTTCAACGAATCCAACACCCATATAGTTCTGGGGTCTGATCACGTCTTGCTCGTGATAGAGGTTTTAGTCAACGGTTCTGAAACTTTCTGATCCGTGTGTTCTTTACAATTCTTTATGTCATCTTATAGATGTTGCTACTATGTGCTATTCGGAAATACTCCAAATATCTACTCTACTATACGAATCTGTTTCACTACTCATAGTTATTCGGATTAGTGTCAAAGCTTGCATCGATGTAACCCTTTACGACGAACTCTTTAACCACCTCCATAATCGAGAAAAAAAAAATCCTTAGTCCATTAGTCACTAAGGATAACTTTGACCGATGTTCAGTGATTCAATCCTGGATCACTCTCTGTACCTCTTAACAGACTTGTGGCAAGGCACATATCAGGTGCGGTATACAACATGGCATACTGTAGAGTCTACGGCTAAGGCATAGGGGACGACCTTCGTCCTTTCTCTTTCTTCTGCCGTGGTCGGGCTTTTGAGTCTTACTCATATTCACACCTTACAATACAACCAAGAACTCCTTCTTTGTTGATCTATTTTGAACTCCTTCAAAAACTTGTCAGGGCATGCATTTCATTTGAAAGTTCTATTAAGAGTATTGATCTATCTCTATAGATCTTGATGCTCAATGTTCAAATAGCTCTATCCAGGTCTTCCTTTGAAAAAATCCTTTCAAACAACCTTTTATGCTTCACATGAATTCTATATTACTTTTGATCAACAATATGTCAACCACATATACTTATCAGAAATTCTATAGTGCTCCCACTCACTTCTTTGGAAATACAAGTTTCTCATAAACCTTGTACAAACCCAAAACCTTTGATCATCTCATCAAAGCGTATATTCCAACTCCGAGATGCTTGCACCAGTCCATAAAAGGATCGCTGGAGCTTGCATACTTGCTAGTATCCTTAGGATCGACAAAACCTTCTAATTGTATCACATACAATCTTTCCTCAAGGAAACCATCGAGGAAACAATGTTTTGTCTTCCTATCTGCAGTATTTCATAAATAATGCAGCAACTACTAACATAATTCTAACAGACTTTTAGCATCGCTACGAGTGAGAAAGTCTCATCATAGTCAACTGTTTGATCTTTTCGGAAACATCTTTGCGACAAGTCGAGCTTTCTTAATAGTGACTTATCACCATCATCGTTTGTCTTCCTTTTAAAGATCCATCTTTACTTAATAGTCCTACGACCATCAAGTAGTTCTTCCAAAGTATACACTTCGTTCTCACACATGGATTCTCTCTCGGATTTCATGGCCTCCAACCATTTCTCGGAAACCGGGCCCACCATTGCTTCTCCATAGCTCGCAGGTTCATTGTTGTTCAACAACATGACCTCCAAGACAGGGTCACCGTACCACTCTGCAGCAGTACGCGACCTTGTTGACCTACGAGGTTTGTAGTAACTTGATCCAAAGCTCAATGATCACCATCATCGGTTTTCTACTTCAATTGGTGTAAACGCCACAGGAACAACTTCCTGCGCCCTGCTACACTCTCGTTGAAGTGACGGTTCAACAACCTCATCAAGTTCCACCACCCTCCCACTCAATTCTTTCGAGAGAAACCTTTCCTCGAGAAAGGATCCGTTTCTAGAAACAAACATTTTGCTTCCGGATCTGAGATAGGAGATGTATCCAACTGTTTTGGATATCCTATGAATACTCATTTATCCGCTTTGGGTTCGAGCTTATCAGACTGAAACCTTTTCACATAAGCGTCGCAGCCCCAAACTTTCAAGAAACGACAACTTAGGTTTCTCCAAACCATAGTCTATACTGTGTCATCTCAACGGAAATATGCGGTGCCCTATTCAAAGTGAATGCGGTTGTCTCTAATGCATAACCCATAAACGATAGTGGTAATTCGATAAGAGACATCATATTTTGCACCATATCAAATATGTCGCGGCTTATGACGTTCGAACACACCATCACACTATGGTGTTCTTGGTGGCATGAATTGCGAAACAACTTCCACATTGTCTTAACTGTGTACCAAAACTCGCAACTCAGATATTCATCTCTACGATCACATCGTAGACAGTTTATGCTCTTGTTACGATGAACTTCACTCTGAAACAGAATTGAACTTTTCAATATTTCAGACTTGTGATTCATTAAGTGAATACTTCTGTATCTAGTCAAATCGTCATTGATGTAAGAACATAATGATATCCACTGCGTGCCTGAGCACTTACTGGACTGAACACGTCATAAATGTATTACTTCCAACAAGTTACCTTCTTGTTTCATCTGAATGAAAACAAGGCCTTGCTCGTGTGGTATGATTTGCATGTCACAAGTGATTCAAAATCAAGTGAGTATAAAGATCCATCAGCATGGAGCCTCTTCATGCAATTTATACCAACATGACTCAAGCGGAAGTGCCACAAGTAAGTGATACTATCATCATTACCTTGTATCTTTTGGCACCAATATCATGAACATGTGTAACACTACGATCGAGATTCAGTAAACCATTTAAGGTGATTATTCAAGCAAATAGAGTAACCATTATTCTCTTTAAATGAATAATCGTATTGCAATAAACACGATCCAATCATGTTCATTCTTAACGCAAGCACTAAATAACAATAATTTAGGTTTAACACCAATCCTGATGGTAGAGGGAGCGTGCGACGTTTGATCATATCAACCTTGGAAACACTTCCAACACGTATCGTCACCTCACCTTTAGCTAGTCTCCGTTTATTCTGTAGCTTTTATTTCGTGTTACTAATCACTTAGCAACCGAACCGGTATCCAATTCCCTCGCGCTACTATGAGTACTAGTAAAGTACACATCAACATCATGTATATCAAATATACTTCTTTCGACTTTGCCAGCCTTCTTATCTACCAAGCATCTAGGGTAGCTCCGCCTCAGTGACCGTTCCCCTCATAACAGGAGCACTTAGTCTCGGGTTTGGGTTTAATCTTGGGTCTCTTCATTAGTGCAGAAACTATTTTGCCGTTTCATGAAGTATCCCTTCTCGCCCTTGCATTTCTTGAAACTTAGTGGTTTTACTAACCATCAACTATTGATGCTCCTTCTTGATTTCTACTTTCGTAGTGTCAAACATCGCGAATTGTTCAAGGATCATTGTATCTATCCTTGATATGTTATAGTTCATCACGAAGCTTTCACAGCTTGGTGGCAGTGACTTTGGAGAACCATCACTATCTCATTTGGAAGAGTAACTCCCACTTGATTCAAGCGATTGTCGTACTCAGACAATCTGAGCACACGCTCAACGATTGAGCTTTTCTCCTTTACTTCGTGGACAAAGAATCTTGTCGGAGGTCTCATACCTCTTAACAAGGGCACGAGCATGAAATCACAATTTCATCTCTTTAGAACATCTCTCATGTTCCGTGACGTTTCAAAACGTCTTCGGCGCCTTGCTTCTAAGCCATTAAGTATTTTGCACTGAACTATCGTGTAGTCATCAGAAACGTGTATGTCGGATGTTCACAACATCCACAGACGGCGCTCGAGGTGCAACACACCGAGTGGTGCATTATGGACATAAGACTTCTGCGCAGCAACGAGGACAATCCTCAGTTTTACACACTCAGTCCGCAAAGTTTGCTACTATCAACTTTCAACTAAATTTTCTCTAGGAACATATAAAAACAGTGGAGCTATAGACTATGTTCATGACAATTAGTTCAATTAATCATATTACTTAAGAAATCCAACTCAAAAAGTACATCTCTCTAGTCATTTGAGTGGTACATGATCCAAATCCACTATCTCAAGTCCGATCATCACGTGAGTCGAGAATAGTTTCGGTGGTAAGCATCTCTATACTAATCATATCAACTATACGTTTCATGCTCGACCTTTCGGTCTCATGTGTTCCGAGGCCATGTCTGAACATGCTAGGCTCGTCAAGCTTAACCCGAGTCTTCCGCGTGTGCAACTGTTTTGCACCCGTTCTATGTGAACGTTGAGTCTATCACACCCGATCATCGCGTGGTGTCTTGAAACGACGAACTGTCGCAACGGTGCACAGTCGGGGAGAACACAATTTCGTATTGAAGTTTTATTGAGAGATCACCTCATAATGCTACCGTCATTCTAAGCAAGATAAGGTGCATAAAGGATTAACATCACATGCAATTCATAAGTGACATGATATGGCCATCATCAAGTGCTCCTTGATCTCCATCACCAAAGCACCGGTATGATCTTCTTGTCACCGGCGCCACACCATGATCCCCATCATCATGATCTCCATCATCGTGCCGCTATCGAGGTTGTCGTGTATGCCATGCTATTACTACTAAAGATACGTCCTAGAAATATAGTAAGCGCATCTGCAAACACAAACGTTAGTTTAAAGACAACCCTATGGCTCCTGCCGGTTGCCATAGCATCGACGTGCAAGTCGATATTAACTATTACAACATGATCATCTCATACATCCAATATATCACATCACGTTGTTGGCCGTATCACATCACAAGCATACCTAGCAAAAACAAGTTAGACGTCCTCTAATTGTTGTTGCATGTTTTACGTGGTTGCCATGGGTATCTAGTAGGATCACATCTTACTTACGCAAACACCACAACGGAGATGTATGAATTGCTATTTAACCTCTCTCCAAGGACCTCCTCGGTCAAATCCGATTCAACTAAAGTTGTAGAAACCGACACTCGCCAGTCATGTTTGAGCAACGGGGTTGCTCGTAGAGATGAAACCAGTCTCTCGTAAGCGTACGAGTAATGTCGGTCTGAGCCGCTTCGATCCAACAATACCGTGGAATCAAGAAAACACTAAGTAGAGCAGCAAATCGCACTTCACCGCCCACAAAAACTTTTGTTTTCTACTCGAGATAACATCTATGCATGAACCTAGCTCATGATGCCACTGTTGGGGAACGTCGCATGGGAAACAAAAATATTTCCTACGCGCACGAAGACCTATCATGGTGATGTCCATCTACGAGAGGAGATTTGGATCTACTTACCCCTGTAGATCGCACAGCAGGAAGCGTTAAGAAACGCAGTTGATGTAGTGGAACGTCTTCACGTCCCTCGAACCGCCTCACGCACCGTCCCACGAACCGTCCCGCGATCCATGCCACGATCCGTCGTGTGATCCGTCCCACGAACCATCTCGCGATCCGTTGCACGAACCGTCTTGCGATCTGTCTCATGATCTGCTCCGATCTAGTGCCGAACGAACGTCACCTCCGCGTTCATCACACATACAGCTCGATGCCGATCTCCACCTTCTTGATCCAGCAAGAGGGGGCGGTGAGGTAGAAGAGTTCTCCGGCAGTGTGACGGCGCTCCGGTGGTGGTGACGATCTAATCCTGCAGGGCTCCGCCCGGGCTCCGTAGAAATACGATCTAGAGGAAAAACTGCGTGGTATTGGGTCGAGCAGCACGTGGCAAAGGTGTGTCTCAAAAACCCTCAATACCGCTAGTATATATAGGAGGGAAGGAGGAGAGGAGGCAGCCTCAAACACTCAAGGTTTGGCCGAAATTGGAGGTGGAGGAGTCCTACTCCAATCCTACTTGGAGTAGGATTCCGCCTTCCCCCGTGGAAACTCTTTCCACCCTGTTTTTTCCTTCTCAAACCTTATGGGCCTTAGTGGGAACTTATTCCAGCCTACTAGGGGATGGTTTTTCTCTTCACATAGCCCATGAGACCCCTTGGGGCGTGACACCCCTCCTGATGGTCCTCGGCACCCCTCCCGGCACTCCGGTACACTACCGATGAGCCCGAAAGTTTTCCGGTGACCAAAACAGGACTTCCTATATATCAATCTTTTCCTCCGGACCATTCCGGAGCTCCTCGTGATGTCCTGGATCTCATCTAGGACTCCGAACAACTTTCGGTTACCAACACCTACAAGTCAACTATACCGAAACGTCACCGAACCTTAAGTGTGCAAACCCTGCGGGTTCGAGAACTATGTAGACATGACCCGAGACACTCCTCGGTCAATATCCAATAGTGGGACCTGGATGCCCATATTGGATGCTACATATTCTACGAAGATCTTATCGGTTGAACCTCAGTGTCAAGGATTCATATAATCCCGTATCTCATTCCCTTTGTCCTTCGGTATGTTACTTGCCCGAGATTTGATCGTCGGTATCCGGTTACCTATTTCAATCTCATTACCGGCAAGTCTCTTTACTCGTTCCGTAATACAAGATCCCATGACTTACACTTAGTCACATTGCTTGCAAGGCTTGTGTGTGATGTTGTATTACCGAGTGGGCCCCGAGATACCTCTCTGTCACACGGAGTGACAAATCCCAGTCTTGATCCATACTAACTCAACGGACACCTTCGGAGATACCTATAGAACACCTTTATAGTCACCCAGTTACGTTGTGACGTTTCATGCACACAAGGTATTCCTCCGGTGCCAGTGAGTTATATGATCTCATGGTCATAGGAACAAATACTTGACATGCAGAAAACAATAGCAATAAAACGACATGATCAATATGCTATGTTCATAGTTTGGGTCTTGTCCATCACATGATTCTGCTAATGATGTGATCCCGTTATCAAGTGACAACACTTGGCTATGGACAGGAAACTTTGACCATCTTTGATCAACGAACTTGTCAACTAGAGGCTCACTAGGGACAGTGTGTTGTCTATGTATCCACACATGTATTTGAGTTTCCAATCAATACAATTCTAGCATGGATAATAAATGATTATTATGAACATGGAAATATAATAATAACTAATTTATTATTGCCTCTAGGGCATATTTCCAACAGTTGGTCCTCCTCCTAAGCTTGTTAAGGGCGATTTTGCTAACTGGGTGTTTTCTATTAAGTCGCATTTGAATCACAGCTCAACAAATTTATGGAGAATCATCGAGCAAGGCTACTATCATCATGACCCATGCAACCTCACTCCAAGAGAAGAAGCGGACAGTCAATATAATCACTCTGCATTGTTTATTCTCCAGTCCGCAGTACCTCCTGAAGATCTTCCTCACATGCGCCCCTTCACTCTGGCTAAGGACTGTTGGGAGCACATTATGGTGCTGTACAAGGGAAGCTCAAGCTATCAATGGTCCAACTATGAAGTGGTGCTTGATAAGGCCGATGAGTTTGTGATGAAGGAAGACGAGGACCCTCGTGGTCTCTATCGAAGGGTGACTGCTATTGCTGTTGCTCTCAAGGATCATGGGAGCAAGGATGTAGATGACACATGGATCCAGCGCAAGTTTCTCAAGGCCATCATGCCATTCAGCAAAATCATGTCATCAGTCATTCGCCAATGACCAGATTTCCACTCCTTGTCTTCCAGTGAGGTGTTGGATGAATTCATTGCAATGTCAATCATGAACGAGACCACTGACAATGCACTTGCTCGCATTCGGTCAAAGACAGCTTCGCACAACCTTGCTTTAAAGGCAAAGGCTGCTTCTGAAGAAGAAGAGGATGAGGAAGAGGAGAGTTGCCTTGAAGACACTAAGTATGCTTATCACGAGCACATGGCTCTTGCGGCAATGCAATTCTGGGGCAACAAGAGGAACTCAAGACCCAAATTTTCCAAGAACAACTCAAGTGGGTTCAAATCCAAGCAACATGTGAGGACATGCTATAACTGCGGTAATGTGAGTCACTTCGTGGTAGAATGTCCCTATGAGAAGAGGGAAGACAACAGGGGCAAGCTCATTCGCAAAGACAAATCCAAGTCATTCCCAAACAAGAACAACTTTGTCAAGAAACCCCACCCAAAGGGTATGGTGGCACTTGAAGAGTACCCCTCCGATGATGATGACGATTACGATATGGTGGCAACTGCGACTATCGCCATTGTCACCCCTTCTCCCAAGAATGTGTCTCTCTTCAACACCCCCAACGATAACCACATCGCCAAGTGCCTCATGGCCAAAGGTATCGATCAGGTAGCACCCATCATTATGACCAACATCACTACTGCTCCTTCATTGTTGAATTGTGTTGATGATAGTGAAGTTATGGAACTTAATGAGCATGATCTTGACAAATTTCTGTGTATGATCAAAGGAGAACCCAAGAAGAACTTTGTTGCTCTTTTGGAACAATTGGGTGAGTCTGATGACCTCATCGAGTCTCATGAGGAGACCATCTCCGAGCTGCAAGGACATAGTCGTGACTATGCCGATGAGATTGCTGAATTATCTATTGCAATAGAAAAGGAGCGCACTCTTCGTTTGGCTCTTCAGGAGTCATACAACGATGACTTTGCTAAATTGCAAAAGGAATTAGATCATGCTATTGCTCTTACTCGTGTTCTTAAGTCTGAAAAGGCTACACTTGGGGTTGGCCATGACAGACTCAAAGTGGAGTTTGACACACTTGACAAGGCTCACAAGGTCTTGAAAGGTGCTCATTTCTCCCTGAAAGAGTCTCATGATCAACTCCAAGCAAATCTTACCAAGGACATCTCTACTTGTCCTCCTTTCGTTATAATTGATAATGCTTGTACAACTAACCCTTGTTGTGAGCATGTACATCTTGTGGAGGAAAATGCCAAGTTGAAGGATCAACATGAGAAGGGCCTTGTGTCATGCATCCAAGGCGAGAAGAACCTGAACAACCTCTTGAGAAATCAAAAGGGTGTTGTAGGAAAGGAGGGACTTGGACTTACATCCAAGTCGAAAAGAAAAAGGAAGAACAGGAAAAACGATCCCCTACCCTCATGGACATATTTGTCAAAGAGGGCGAAGGGACTGAGAAGGAGAACAGGAACAAGGTAGAGAATGGTAGCGGCAAGAAGGGCAAAACCATTCCTACCAACATAGCCGGCAGACTCAATCCATCCTATGTTTTATATCGTGCTGGTGATGGGCATATTTATGCCAGATTTGTTGGTTCTTACTATGAGTCCATTGAATGGGCTATTTGGGTTCCTAAGACCCTTGTCTCTAACATTAAAGGACCCATTCAAAAATGGGTACCTAAAACCAAACCTTGATCTATTGCAGGAGTTTGCTTCCGGTGGGGTGTCATGGTTGCTCGATAGTGGAGCAACAAATCATATGACCGGAAGCAAGGACTTAGTGGTGGATGTGCATCCTTCCCCATCTATGCCCACCGATGTCCAATTCACCGATGCATCATCGTCAAAGGTATTGGGATTTGGTAAGGTGGTCATCTCTCAAGAGTTATCTATTGCGAAGGTCATGCTTGTTGAGTCCCTTGCTTACAATTTACTTTCGGTTCGTCAACTTGCAATTATGGGCTTTTCCACATTCTTTAGTCTTGATACCGTGGTCCTTTTGTGGAGCAAGACTCTTAAAGTAGCCTATGTTGGATATGTCGAAAATGGTCTCTATGTGGTGAACTTTTCAAAGCGACCCACTAAGACTGTGACTAATGGCTAAAGTTGATGTGGGCTGGCTTTGGCATCGCCAAACTAGCTCATGTCAATATGAGATATTTGCAAAGTATCCTCAAAGGGGACCATATTCGTGGACTAACGAATGTGAATTTTGCCAGAGATCGTGCTTGCAGTGCCTGCATTGAAGGGAATATTCATGAAACTGCTCATCGTCCAACGACTCTCATTTACACTAAGAGTCCATTGGAGCTCCTTCATCTGTATCTCTTTGGTCCTCCATCATTTGATACTCTTGGGTGTAGAAAGTACTGCTTGGTGATTGTTGATGACTACTCAAGATACACGTGGGTATATTTCTTCAAGAGGAAGAGTGAGACTCAACAAACTATCATCAACTTTGCTAATGAAGCTCAACGTCAACATGAAGCAAAGATTTTGATGATTAGAAGTGACAATGGCACCGAGTTCAAGAACTGCACCTTGGATGAGTTTCTAGGTGATGAGGGAATAAAACATCAATATTCAGCACCATACAACCCTCAAGAAAATGGTGTGGCGGAAAGGAATAACTGGACGTTGATGCACGCGACAAGAACAATGATGGCGGAATTCAAATCTCCATATAACTTTTGGGCCGAAGCCATGAACACAACATGTCATGCATCCAATCGGCTCTATATCCGCAAAGTCTTGAACAAGACCCCATATGAGATTCTCACCGGAAACAAACCTAATTTCAAGTACTTCCTATAAGTGGATCTAGTGCCCCTTAGTGATTTTGGTGGTTTGAAGACTTATAGGTTAAGTATCTAATGTGTTCATGAGTGTACACATGATCTATAAGTCGCCGAGGAGTTTGAAATATTCGATGAATATCGACCCCTAAAAATGTATATCTTCGGTTGAAGGAATTGGTCTGAAGCTGAAGAACTGAATCGCGAAGAAATTGCGATGAAATTGATATTCCTCATGAAGATATTGAAAATGAAGAATTCGGTGTATCCTGAAGAAAATCAATCTGAAGACTTTAAAGCATGAAGATTTATCCTTTCTGTTTTATTTTCTTCATACTTGAGTAGTAGGAACACCGTACTGTTAAAGGGGTCGAGGTAACACTTCGGAATGTATTTCCTCATGATGCTCAACCCAAGCCTAATCCTACCAAAAGCCTCAAGTGAGGAATATGAGAGACATGAGGACTCTCATAGTTGAGGGTCCCGACCGTTACCGCAAGTCGCGCCACATCGATGATCTTATCCACACCAACGGTCATATTATTTAAGGGCATTAATGTCAAATCATGTCGGGATGCTCCCAGGCTATAAATAGCCGTCCCCCACAACCATTAGCTGGTTGGCTGCTCATTGGAAACTAACATTTGTCATAAGAGCAACCCAAATTCCTCAGAGTTTTTGAGAGTAATTCATCAGTGAGGAAATACCCCAAACACCAAACCACAAACCGAAAACCAAGTGATTGAGCATCATTGAAGAATTTGTTCCTGCGTGGGACTGAAGCCTTTTACCTTTGAGGACTGTGCATCCTCCAGCCGGTTAGGCGTCATGGTCTAGAACAATCCTGCAGTCAATTGTGGATCGCCAGGTGACCAAATTTGTGAGGGTTTGGAAGTCTGCCCTGAAGACTTACCACGAGTGTTGAGCGAGGACTGTGTGTTCTTAGCTCACGGAGAATATGGTAGGGATTGTGTGTCCCGGGACTGTGTGTCTTTTGGTTTCAATACCAAGCCGCTCCAAACCAGATGTACAACTGTCACAGTAGTTGGAACTGGGTCATCAACCACTGTCTTCGCTGTGAAACGGGTTCTATTTCTTCAACTCTTTCAATTCCTCACATTGTATGTTGAAGATTTTCATTGTCATTGTTTGAAGAATTTGCTGAAGGCTTTCTCTGAAATTCCTCAACCCCAAATTCTTCACACAAGTTATTCTTCACCCACTGTCTCTGTGCCTGCATTATGTGCAAACTGATTTTCATATTCTTCACCTTAAAAAACTGTTGTACTTATAATTTGCACTCCTGATCCTTTGTTGTTTCCGCTGCAAGTTAGTCAGCAGTGTGGAATTTCCTCAGTGATGAAATTCTAAAAATCTCCTATTCACCCCCCTCTAGTCGATATAACGCACTTTCAATTGGTATCAGATCAAGGTACTCCCTTGTTCTGTGTGATTTTGGTTTAACCACCTGGGGTTTTAGTTATGTCGACTGCACGCATGATCAAGGTTACTGCTGGATGTCCTACTTTCGAAGGAAAGGACTTTCCCTTCTTGAAGACCAAGATAAAGATGCATCTACAAGCTATTGACAATGATCTATGGTATATTGTGGAACATGGTGTCCCTATCGTCACTGCTACTGTCTCTACCGCTGATGTGAAGAAATTCAAGCAACTTGATTCTCAAGAGAAGAATATGATTTGTGGCCATCTGAGCAAAGGTCATTATGGCAGAGTTAGTGCTTTGGGCTCGGCAAAACTTATCTGGGAAAGGCTGTCCAAAGTTAATGAAGGAGTATCAACCCAGCGTGATTCTCGTGTTGATGTTCTTTGCAATCTTTTCAATCGCTTCAAGAGGCTTGACAATGAAAGCTGCCAAGATACCTTTGATCGCCTCACTGACATATCGAATGAACTGCAAGCACTGGGAGCTCGAGACATTACTTATCATGAAGTTGTGAAGAAACTGCTAAGATCTTTGGATTCTTCATTTGATACTTTAGTTCTGTTGATTCAAGAAAGACCAGACTACAAGATGCTTGATCCTGCTGATATACTCGAAAGACTCAATACTCATGAATTCCAACAAGAGGAAAAGAATGATCTATATGGACCAAGCAATTCTCGAACTCGTGCATTGAAAGCCAAAGCAATTTACTCATCTGAAGAAGAAGACTCGGATGGTAGCATTGGTGATCATGAAGAATTTCGACAGGAGCTTCCAATGCTCGTGAGGAAATTCCAGAAGTTTACGAGACGTGGCCAGTTTGGTAAATCTTCAAGATGAGATATGAGTAAATCAGAATCTTCATCTGAGGACTACAAGAAAAGAACCTGCCACCAATGCAAGAAGTCGGGTCAATACATTGCTGATTGTCCTCGTTGGGGAAACGAATCAAAGAAGAAGAAATACAAGGACGAAAGTTCTGATGACTCGAAGAAAAGGAAGAAATCTTCAAAATCCTCATCCTCAAAGTCCTCATCGCACAAGAAGACTAGTTTCAGAAAGGCTCGGGCACTTATTGGCAAGGAAATGGATTCTGAGGCAGAATCCAAGGAATGTGATGAAGAGGAGAGTTCTGATGAAGACTCAGAATCTGGACAGGCTAGCCTTGCACTTGCAACCACATTCGTCGGCAAGTCAATCTTCAACCTTGAAGAAAATGATAACACCATCCACATTGATGACCATGCTGATGACTTCGCTCCAACCTATTGCTTCATGGCAAAAGGTTCAAAGGTACCGAATGATGCTTCCTCTTCTGATTCAAGTGACTGTGAACCTGATGATTATAAAAAACCCAGTTACAGTAAACTTGCTATCATTGCCACTAAACAACAAAGTGCCCTAGAAAAGCTTCAGAAACTGCTAGACAGAAGCGATGATCTGTTGAATGATGAAATGAATCTTACCCAAATCCTCACTGAAGATATGAAAAGTCTTCGGTCCAGATTTTATAATCTTCAATATCGTCATGTTACACTCCTCGCTGATCATGAGGAACTTTCCTATGAATTTCTTCAAAGGAAACTTGATCTTGAGAAGCTGAGGATTTCTCATGATGATCTTCGTATTGAAAATGATTCATTACTAGCTCAACAGATCAATGCCGCTTAGGCTAAATTCATTCCTCCATGTCTTAAATGCATCAAACATGAAACTGCTAATTATTCACCAGAAACATGAAATGCTTCTATTGCTACAAATTCTTCAACTGCTCCTTTAGTGTCAAATTCCTCACTTGAGGAAACCAAAAATGTCACTAATGAAAATGCAGGTGTGGGGACCCCGACTTACTAGTCGTGACCGCCGTGCTCAGTGATCCCAGAGATCAATGCTCACCGAACATAGATACCGAATAAAAGAGTCTTACATCCAAGTACCGATTAATACAACAGATGATCGAAGGGTCAAGTTCACAAGACAGGGCCTAAGGCCAAATCACTCAGATACACTAGTAGCGGAAAACATGAGGGCTAAGCGGGTGCCCATGCCATCAAGCCTACTCCGACACGCATTCTGACTCGAAAGCGTCCTAGTTCGCAGGGGCGTCTCCGAAGACGTACTCATCTCCAAACTCCAGTTCTCCCAGTCTGGTCAATAATATAACCAGTGGCAAGCCAATGAGTACTTTGAATGTACTCGCAAACAGCCCATGACATGAACAATGAAAGTGAAGGATAACAATATCATGCATCTTTGGTGTAACTCATCTTGGTGGAAATGATCATGAATATGCATCATGTTAAAGAATTGCTTTTGAAGAACAGGTTATAGAAATCAATATATCTGTTGATGGTTGAACCATCCGGGTTCTCCCTATATGCCAAGTCATCGAACTTGGTCATATCATTACTTTCATAGCAACACCTTTTTCAACACCACACACACACACACACTCACACACTTGGTTTATGCGGAAACAACTGGACGTAGTTTAAGCAGGATTACCCAACTGTCCTTGACCATGGACACGGCTATTCGAATAGTTTACGCTCTGCAGAGGTACTATGCTGGACCCACGAGATCTGAGAAACTTCCGTGTCATCCACGGCTCGCGGTATATAACATACCCGAGGTAAGTACCCGATCAATGCCTTTCCCCTGACGATATTAGACAAAGAGGTCCACTCGATTGGTACCCAGCCCACATGTTGTACGTCTTACGAGCACCAACTCTGGATAGTACCAAAAATGTGGGGACCAACGGTTTGACTAGAACTCATAAAAATGGCATAGTCGTCCTACCTGGCACGACCCCATCACGAGAGTGACCACACATCACTGCCTCCACTAGTAATGTGGCTTTTGCTAGCACAACCAAAGAAATTAACATAGCCCCGTCCCACGAGGGGTAACGTGGTCGTACTAGTAAGGTTAGGACGGTCGACACATCATAAATCTAATCTCGTTTCCGAAACCATACTCACACAAATACCGGGTGCATCAGTTCACCAAAAGTGACCACCTAATTTATCATCACCCTCGGGCATTAGTGGCACCCGACGGGGTTTTAGTAAACTCTTGCTTTATGTCAACAACATGCTCATGATAATACTACTTCTATCTTTACTTTCAATATGGTATTAGCATGACCCTCAAGGGGTAGGGTCAAGCTCAACGCATGTGCTCCGGGGGAGCCTTCGGTAAAATCATATCAAATGATTACCGGCACTTATGATCATATAAACAGGAATACTTGCTATTTTAACATGCAAAGTAACATATGCTCAGTCATGGTCAAAGGGCTGCTTGCCTTGGTCAGCTAAGTATCCAGGGTCTTCGAGGTCTTCCCCTCCGATTCCCTCGTCACACGATTTTTCTAGCGTCGATAAAACAACAAATAAGAAAATAGCTCACACAGAAATAGATCACAAAGTCATTTAAAAAATGTTCTTTATTGCTGATAAATCTAAGGTATCATTTTAAAAATATTTGTCTTAATTTTCCTTGAACGAATATTTTTGAAATCAACCAAACAGAAGCAAAACTATTTTAGTCCTTTTTGTTAATGAAAAATAGAATAGTTGTTGAAGAATTTCATCCAAGTGTATCATTAAATACTACATATTTTTAGAAGAATAAAAGTGGAAAATTTATATTTTTACACTGGTTAAATGTTTTTATAAAAATCTTAGAAACCAGGGTTTTAAAAGTAAAAGAAAACCGGCTAAAACTCCCGGCCTGACTCGGCCCAGAGCTGGGCTGGCCCATGGCCAGCCGGCAGCCTGCCCAGGCGCGCGCGCCGTCAGGTTTGGACATGATGTGCGGGGCCCTGCGGTCAGTGGCTAGGGACAGCGCGGGTAGGAGGCTGGGCCACCAATAGGTGGGGCACACCTATCGGGGTCGTCTCCTAGCTCTGGCCAGAGAGGAGGAGGAGGACGCCGGCGTGGTTGCCGACGCTCTCATGCCCCAATGAGGACTGGAATGGGTTCGCCTTTCTGTCGCTTACCTGTTGGTGGTCGGAACAACGACGGGGAGAGAGGGGTTCGCCGGCGACGAGGAGGCCGTGGCGGAGGAGTTTCGGGAGGTGGTCGAGGGGTTTGCGAGAGGCACGGAAATGCTCGGGTGAGTTGGGGGAAAGCTTCCTGGGGTTGATAGGGTTAGTTTGATGGGTCGAGGGGCGCAGAAGCCGTCGTGTAGCCGGAGGTCGACCGGAGCTCCGAGGCGGAGGGTCCTCGGTCGACCTCGAGCACGAGGGCTCTACTGGTTTGCTCGGGTGGCTAGGGAGGTACTAGTGATCGTGGTGAAGCTATCTGAGCGGTGGTGGAGCGAGGGGGAGGGCTATTTATAGGCCCGCGACGGTGAGAAGATTTGGGAGCGCCGGTGACTCACCGTGGCGCGCATGGGGGTGCAGAGAGAGGCTGGGGTCGAAACCACGTTCTCAGGACGTGGTTTTGGATTGCCCGAACTATCTGCAGCAGACGGAGAGAGAGAGAGGTGTCGAGCATTCACGGCCGCGCAACCTTGGCCGGTTCTGGTGCGCGCAGGCACGCGTCGCACGAGCTCTAGCGCGGGAGATGAGGGGCCATGAGGTTTGCTCGACGCATGAGGGTTGTCCGGGAGGAGGTTGGACATCTCGGGGGAGGTTGGAACTGGCCGAGAATGTCGCCCCCACCTCGGTTGGCCCAGAGCGCAGTTTTGGCATGCCACGGCATGCTGGCGCGCTTTGAGGCACTTTGGAAGTGTCTAGCATGTCCTGGCACTGGTTGGGAGTGTAGCTAGCCATTTGGTCCTTGTGGGAGCTTCGGCTGGCAAGGGAGGCAAGAAATACTGGTGCTGTCAGTCATGAACTAAAATGTAAATTGGGGTTTTTGGTCTTTCCACTTTGAACCAGTGAGGGGCCAGTTGACTGGGGTTAGACATAGATGCTGGCCACTTAATCTATGAGTTTGAAGCAAAGGGGTTCGGTTTAGCTGTGGCTAAGGTGGCTTTTTCCTAACTGTCAGAAGGTGTTCGACAGTGGGCTAAGGGGGTTGCACCCCACCACTGGTGCTGCAACTTAACAGGTTTGGGTTTGGTGGTAAACCATGGGGTTTCACCAAATTGGAGCTCCAAAGGACAAGTTTAGCTTTGTAAACTTGAAAATACTCCAATGTGACAAGATCTGTCCCTTCCAAAGGGAGTGTGGGCAAACTAAGTCTCACAAATCCCATTTTTCGTGTGGAAACCTCATTTGAGGTATTAGGCACTCCTGCAAAGTTTTAGCATCATAGGACAAACCTTGCTATGTAGAGTTGCTCTAACTTGATTCTGGACAGGAAGGGTTTTTCGGTTATTTGGGGTCCTTATTCACCTTGGATCAAGGTGAAACTTTATGTGGACACCAAATAGAGCTTAGGGAGATTGCTGGAATTTTCTAGGAATTTATTGAGAATATTTCCTTTGGAAATATTTTAAAATGCCAAAACAGACAGAAATCGCTTTCATAGTTTTAATCAATAATTATAATATAAAACGGGGTTTAAAATCCTATGTATGGAAAATATATGTCCGTCTGATCATCTCCAAATTTAATCAGATTTTTCTAAGGCATAA
The DNA here is from genome assembly GCF_904849725.1 of Hordeum vulgare subsp. vulgare. Classification (NCBI taxonomy): domain Eukaryota; kingdom Viridiplantae; phylum Streptophyta; class Magnoliopsida; order Poales; family Poaceae; genus Hordeum; species Hordeum vulgare. The sequence goes on along the minus strand of NC_058520.1, from coordinate 226,375,105 downwards.
AAGTATTTTTCCACGTTGGAATACCATTTCTGGCCTCAGAAATGGACATGCTATTAAATCAGAAAAATAATTGCAAAAATAATTATCCAAGTGGTGTTGAAATATAAATATAGGTTAAAATCAGATTACCAACTATGAGTAGAAGCACTGCTTGCTATCAAGGGCATGTAGTGCAACTTAAGGTAGGCTTTTACCTTGATCAGAAATAAGCAAAGGTTTTTGGAAATTAGTGTTATGAAAAAAGAATTTAGGGTTTTATCCTCACATGGTCAAGCATACATGCATACAATGCCAATCATGGCATTCACAACATTAGTTTTTGAAAAAGTTTTAACAAGCTCAGAATTTCACAATACAGACAGCTGATAGCAAAAACTGGGTGTGACAGATCTATCCCCCTTACAAGAATCTCGTCCCCGAGATTCCTAAGCTAGGTGCTAAAAAGGTTTGGAAACTCAGATCGGAGATAGTCTTGACGCTCCCGTGTAGCTTCAGCTTAGGTGTGGTTGCTCCATTGAAACTTTAAATACTTGATAGTGCGGTTCCTGGTGCATCGCTCTGCTTCGTCCAGAACGCGGATTGGCCTCTCGCGGTAGGTGAGATCAAACTGAAGGTCAATGTCCTGGTAGTCAATGCCTTTGGAAGGATCGGGATGATTTGGTGCTTGAAGATACTTCCGAAGTTGTGACACGTGGAAGACGTTGTGCACACCCGAAAGTTCCGGAGGTAACTCCAACTGATAAGCGACCTCTCCACGCCTTGTCGTGATCTTAAGTGGTCCAATGAACCTTGGAGCGAGTTTCCCCTTCACGTGGAAACGCTTGGTTCCCTTGAGAGGTGTGACCCGGAGGAACACTAGGTCTCCGGGATTGAACTCCACATTCCCACGGCGAGAGTCTGCATAACTCTTTTGTCGTGACTTGGCTGCTTCCAGATTTTCTTGGACTAGTTGCACCTCCTCTTCTTCCTTGTGCAAGACTTCTGGACCGAAAATCAGCCCGTCTCCGGTCTCCGACCAGTTGAGCGGGGTGCGGCACTTCCGTCTATATAATACTTCGAACGGGGCCATCTGGATACTGGACTGGTAGCTGTTATTGTATGAAAACTCAGCGAACGTCAGACAGTCTTCCCATTTGGCTCCGTGCGCTAGGACGCATGCGCAGAGCATACCTTCGAGTATCTGATTCACCCTTTCTGTTTGTCCTCCCGTTTGTGGGTGGAAGGCGGTGCTAAAAGAGAGCTTGCTACCGAGGGCATCTTGAAGTTTCCTCCAAAACCTTTAGGTCAACTGCGTGCCTCGATCAGATACAATCTCCTTGGGAACTCCCTGAAGGCTTACTATACGCTCAATATAGAGACTAGCCAACTTGTTCCCATCATTAGTGTTGTTGAGAGGGATGAAATGGGCCACCTTGGTCAAATGGTCGACAACAACCCATATCAAGTTATGGCCCCTGCTAGACCTTGGTAAACCGGTAAAAAAATCCATGCCTACCTTGTCCCACTTCCATTCTGGCACCTTGAGAGGTTGTATCAGCCCTGCCGGTCGCTGATGCTCAGCATTAACTTGCTGGGACACAACGCACTTGGCCACAGACGACGCGATTTCCCTCTTCATGTCGTGCCACCAGAATCTTCCTCGTAGATCTTGATACATCTTGGTACCACCGGGGTGAATCGAGTAGGGTGTATCATGTGCTTCTCGTAGGATTAAATCCCTGAGTTCAGCCTTGTTGGGTATGCATAAACGTTCCCCAAACCACACCACTCCTTGATCATCCTCAAAGAATCCTGGGGCCTTGCCTTCTTGCATCTTCTTCTTGATACCTTCAATACTCATGTGACCCTTCTGGGCTTCCTTGATGTTGTCTACCAACGTTGGTTTAACTTCGAGGTTGTCTAGGAATCCAGATTCCACTAGTTCCAACCCAAAGTTCTCCAATTCTTCATATAAGGCGGGCTGACTTTCCTTAAGCATGACGTTTAAGGTGTTGGTCTTCCGGCTCAAGGCATCATCCACTACATTAGCCTTACCGGGGTGATATTGAATGTTTAGGTCGTTGTCCTTGATTAACTCTAACCATCTTCGTGGCCTCATATTCAATTCCCTTTGGGTGAAGGTATACTTTAGACTCTTGTGGTTAGTGTATATTTCACATCGCTTCCCCGGAAGGTAATGTCGCCATGTCTTCAGAGCATGCACTACTGCTGCCAATTCAAGATCATGGGTGGCATAGTTCTCTTCATGCAGGCGGAGCTGCCGTGACAAGTATGCCACGACTCTGCCATCCTACATTAGAACCCCACCTAGCCCGGTCCTTGAGGCATCGCAAAATATCACGAACTCCTTGTTGATATCTAGAGTGGCCAAAACCGGGGCCGTGGTTAGCCTCTTCTTCAACTCTTGGAAGCTTGCATCACATTGTGGCTTCCATTCGGACTTCTTGCCTTTCTTAAAGAGCTGAGTCATAGTTCGCACGATGTGGGAGAATCCTTCTACGAACTTGAGGTAATATACCGCGAGTCCGAGGAAGCTCCTGACTTCCTTCACGTCGATTGGCGATTCCCAGTTGGTTACCATGGTAATCTTAGAGGGATCAACTGCCAATCCACTTGCTATCATGGTATGACCCAAGAATCCAACTTCGTTCAGCCAAAACTCACATTTGCTGAACTTGGCATATAGTTGGTGGTCTCAAAGCTTCTCCAATACTAACCTCAAGTGTTGCCCATGCTCTTCTTCAGACTTGGAAAAGATTGATATGTCATCAATGAATACGACAACAAACTTGTCCAGGTATTCCATGAAGACCTTATTCATGAGGTACATGAAGTAAGCTGGGGCATTAGTCCATCCAAAAGACATGACAGTGCATTCGTACAGACCGTACCGGGTCACAAATGTTGTCTTCGGTATGTCTTTGGGTCGGATCTTTAGTTGGTAATATCCATATCGGAGGTCGATCTTGGAGAATACCTTAGCTCCATTTAGCTGGTCGAACAAGTCTTCGATCTTGGGGAGTGGGTACTTGTTCTTGATCGTGACCTCATTGAGAGAACGGTAATCGACACAAAGTCTGACTGTCCCATCCTTCTTGGACACGAAGAGAACAGGTGATCCCCAAGGTGAAGCACTCGGACGAATAAACCCTTTCCTGAGTTGCTCATCCAGTTGCTTCTTCAACTCCGCTAGCTCTTCGGATCCCATCCTATAAGGCTTCTTATAGATAGGCCCTTATCCGGGCATGAGTTCGATGATGAACTCGATGTCTCAGTCAGGAGGCATCCCTGGTAGCTCATTAGGAAAGACGTCCAGGTATTCACAGACTATTGGCACTTGGTCGAGTCCTTCTTTTGACAAGCTGTTAACTCGTGGTACTCGAACGGGTACTGGCTCAGAGACATACTTGACTTTGACCCCTTGGTCACTTGTCATGGTAATGACCCTGTTCGCACAATCCAAGATGCTTTGATGCTTGGCCAACTAGTCCATGCCGAGAATTACTTCTAGGCCTTGCGACTTAAGCACGATGAGATCCGTTGAGAAGCTCGTCCCATTGATAACTATTCCGACCTTCCTACACCCTAGGTTGGTCCTCAAAACTGCTCCCGGGGTTTGAATTGCCATATGCCCACGAAGCAAGGTAGGTTCTAGACCACACTTTTCCGCAAACTTTTGCGTAACGAAAGAATGCGAAGCACCACAATCAAACAATACTGTTGCTGGAGTAGAGTTGACGAGGAATGTACCCAGAATGCAGTCCGGGTCTTCCTGTGCCTCTTCTGTGAAAAAGTGATTAATCCACCCCTTGTTGTGATACTGCTGATTGCGGGGAGCCTGGTTCCTGCCTGGCGCTCCTTGGCCTAGGTTTGGCGCATTGGGGCACAGAGCATCGGGTTTCTTGTTGGGGCACTACCTGGAATAGTGCCCTGTTTGTCCACAACCGAAACAGGTAACTTGCGCTGGAAGATTGGTCTTGCCCCCACCGTTGTTTGGCGGAGTGCTTGCTCGCTTGCGTTGACTTGCTGCTGAGGGTGGTAATTCTAGCGAAATGCAAGATACTTGTATTGTTTCTGCTGATAGTTGAGTCTTGCCGGGGCTGACTGCCATGGTCGTGGTTTCGTGCTACTCGGTCCTCCACTACCCATTAGCGTGCTCTTACGGGTGTCATCCATTGCACGACGCTTGTCTTCCAACATAAGAGCCTTATTAACCAGGTCGCTGAAGGTCCGATATTCACAAACAACCAGCTGATACTGGAGTGACTGCGGCAGTCCTTCCATAAAGCGTTCCACTTTGGCAGCCTCAGTGCTGACGTCTTCAGGTGCTTATCTTGATAGGAGGTTGAACTTCTGCAAATACTCCTTGACAGATCCACTGCCTTGCCTTAAGGCTCGGAATTATCGCTTCATAATGGTCATCATTCTCGGAGGAATGTGAGCAGCACGGAATCCATCCTTGAACAAGGCCCAAGTGATGACTTGCCCTGCTCGCATGATCTGAAATCCATCCCACCAAGCTCTGGTTGTGCCTCCGAGATAGTAAGTTGCATAGAGGACTTTCTCGCGGTCATCAGTGCATTTCACCAGCACGAGAAGGTCTTCAATAGTGTGGATCCAGTCATCGACATCCAATGGTTCAGTCGTCTCCGAGAATATGGGTGGCGTCGTTCGCATAAACTCACAGAGAGTTGAGAGACCGTTGCCAATACCGTTCTGCGGTAGGTTGTTCACCAAGGTTTGAGCCAGCTGCTAGATAGCGGCATTGTTGTCTTGACACTCCTCTCGAAGAGCTTGAAGGAACTGAGCCATGGTCAAGCTTTGAGGAGGGGGTGGTGGCGGTGGAACGTCGTCTTGCTGGTCGTGGTGATCTCCAACTTGAGCTTCCCCTCCGGTTCCCTGCTACTGTCCTGAAGAGGCAGAGCCGGGGTTGCCGAAAGTGCTATTGCGAGTTGCATTCACCATCCTGTCAGAGGATTCGACAGGTCAATTTGCCGAACTGGTTGCACTCGAAAGGGATGATGTTCTAGTAAAGAGGGGGTCTAGTGTCATGCTAGCGTGCAAGATTTTTGTGACAATGGTTTTGAAAAGAACTACTACATTAAATTTGAAACAAGCGATGTAGTCGCTCACAAGCTGCCTAAGGCAGAGTGCGACTTGCATCCAACATGCTTACACAACATCCGGGGTCATACGATCCTGATACAAGAACTCCTACGCTCAGTACATTCTTAGTTGCCTACGCTGCTAAGCGATTGACTGGGCGGTCTCATAAGCCGGCTCCATGGGATCTTCGTCTTCATCTTCATCTCTATCTCCATCTTCATTTGTTCTTCCCTTCCTTGAAGGAACAGGGGAAGGAAGTGGACCGTCTCGACGTTTCTTGGTTGGCGAGGTGGCGAAGAGTTCGGTGTACTCTTCTGCGGTTAAGCGATGACTCTGGAGAGGAACGGCGTGAAGCGGGGGTATTCCTCCTCGGAAGGCAAATCCAGGTGATATTATGGGTGCTCCTTCTTTCTTCACCTTGTGGTTCTTCATCTTCTCCATGCAAAGTACGTCCTTGACTTGGTGCAGCTCTTAGTGGATCCTAGTCGACTCCTTGATCAAAATATGCGTCAAGGTATCTGAGGAGAGACTGAAGTACGTCTGAAACCTCAATGGCGTTCCGTCCTCGGATGAGGGGTTGAGTGTCCAACTCCCGTCTTTCTTATCTTTAACAAAAGTTAGGTGGCGAGTAGCTGGCTCGCCAGCCATCTCAGGGCAGATGTCGCGGAGTCGCACGAGTGCCTCTCGCGCCGCAGTCTCCACGGCCTACATCAGATCCTCCATCGGTGGCCCTTCAAAGAACCAGCTAGTTGGGGAGTCGTTAGCCTTCACTATCACGTACACGTGATACTCCTTGGTGTCGGCATTGACCCAGTGTTTGTGGTAGAGGAAGATGGGTGTGCGACATACTTGACACTTCTCAAGGCTATCGCTCAAAAGCAGAGGAAAGCCCTCTCCAGAAGCATCTCAGGTACGGCGGCCATCTACAAGGTGTAGAGGAGAGGGTTAGAAATTTTTAGTGGGTGCAGGTTCTCGGGTCAGGCTTATGTGCACTAATTGTCTGGCCATCGTCCATGCTACCTAAGGCTTCCTATAGTCAGGATGGCTCTGATACCAGCTCTGTGGGGACCCCGACTTACTAGTCGAGACCACCGTGCTCAGTGATCCTAGAGATCAATGCTCACCGAACAGAGATACCGAATAAAAGAGTCTTACATCCAAGTACCGATTAATAAAACACATGACCGAAGGGTCAAGTTCACAAGACAGAGCCTAAGGCCAAATCACTCAGATACACTAGTAGCGGAAAACATAAGGGCTAAGCGGGTGCCCATGCCATCAAGCCTACTCCGACACGCATTCTGACTCGGAAGCGTCCTAGTTCGCAGGGGCGTCTCCGAACACGTACTCATCTCCAAACTCCGGTTCTCCCATGTCTGGTCAATAACATAACCAGTGGCAAGCCAATGAGTACTTTGAATGTACTCGCAAACAACCCATGACATGAACAATGAAAGTGATGGATAACAATATCATGCATCTTTGGTATAACTCATCTTGGTGGAAATGATCATGAATATGCATCAAGTTAAAGTATTACTTTTGAAGAACAGGTTACACATATCAATATATTTGTTGAGGGCTGAACTATCCGGGTTCTCCATATATGCCAAGTCATCGAACTTGGTCATATCATTACTTTCATAGCAACACCTTTTTCAACACCACACACACACACACACTCTCACACACTTGGTTTATGCGGAAACAACTGGACGTAGTTTAAGCAGGATTACCCAACTGTCCTTGACCGTGGACACGGCTATTTGAATAGTTTACACTCTGCAGAGGTAGTACGTTGGACCCACGAGATCCGGGAAACTTCCGTGTCATCCATGACTCGCGGTATATGACATACCCAAGGTAAGTACCCGATCAATGCATTTCCCCTGACGATACTAGACAAAGAGGTCCACTCGATTGGTACCCAGCCCACATGTTGTACGTCTTACGAGGACCAACTCTGGATAGTACCAACAATGCGGGGACCAATGGTTTGACTGGAACTCATAAAAATGGCATAGTCATCCTACCTGGAACGACCCCATCACGAGAGTGACCACACATCACTCCTGCCACCAGTAATGTGGCTCTTTGCTAGCACCGACTAGAGTAATTAACATAGCCCCGTCCCACGAGGGGTAACGTGGTCGTACTTGTAAGTTTGGGACGGTCGACACATCATAAATCTAATCTCATTTCCAAAACCATACTCACACAAATACCGGCGCATCACTTCACCAAAAGTGACCACCTAATTTATCATCAACCTCGGGCCTTAGTGGCACCCGACGGGGTTTTAGTAAACTCTTGCTTTATGTCAACAACATCCCCATGATAATACTGCTTCTATCTTTACTTGTCAATATGGTATTAGCATGACCTTCAAGGGGTAGGGTCAAGCTCAATGCATGTGCTCCGGGGGAGCCTTTGGTAAAATCATATCAAATGATTACCGGCACTTATGATCATATGCAACGGGAATACTTGCTATTTTAACATGCAAAGTAACATATGCTCAGTCATGGTCAAAGGGTTGCTTGCCTTGGTCAGCTAAGTATCCAGGGTCTTCGAGGTCTTCCGCTCCGATTCCCTCGTCAAACGGATTTTCTATCGTCGATAAAACAATAAATAAGAAAATAGCTCACACAAAAACAGATCACAAAGTCATTTTAAAAATGTTTTTTATTGCTGATAAATCTAAGGTATCATTTAAAAAAAATCTCTTAATTTTCCTTGAAGGAATATTTTCGAAATCAACCAAACACAAGCAAAACTATTTTATTTTAGTCCTTTTTGTTAATGAAAAATAGAATAGTTGTTGAAGAATTTCATCCAAGCATATCATTAAATACTAATTATTTTTAGAAGAATAACAGTGGAAAAATTATATTTTTACGCTGGTAAATGTTTTTATCAGGGTTTTAAAAATAAAAGAGAATCGGCTGAAACTCTGAGCTTGCCCAGGCGCGCGCGCCGTCAGGTTCGCGGGGCCCTACGGTCAGTGGCTGAGGACAGCGCGGGGGAGGAGGCTGGGCCACCGACAGGTGGGGCACACCTGTCGGGGCCATCTCCTACCTCTGGCCAGAGAGGAGGAGTAGGACGCCGGCGTGGTTGCCGACGCTCTCATGAACGAACGAGGACTGGAAAGGGTTCGCCTTACTGTCGCCTACTTGCTGGTGGTCGGAACACCGACTGGGAGGCAGGGGTTCGCCGGCGACGAGGAGGCCGTGGCGGAGGAGTTTTGGGAGGTGGTCGAGGGGTTGCCTAGAGGCACGGAAATGCTTGGGCGAGTTGGGGAAAGCTTCCTGGGGCTGAGAGGGTTAGTTTGATGGGTCGAGGGGCGCAGGAGCCGTCGTGTAGCCAGAGATGGACCGGAGCTCCGAGGCAGAGGGGCCTCAGTCGATCTCGAGCACCGGGGCTCTACTGGTTTGCTGGGGTGGCTAGGGAGGTATTAGTGATCGTGGTGAAGCTATCTGAGGGGTATTGGAGCGAGGGGGAGGGCTATTTATAGGCCCGCGACGGTGAGCAGATTCGGGATTGCCGGTGACTCACCGTGGCGCGCATGGGGGTGTAGAGAGAGGCTGGGGTCGAAACCACGGTCTCAGGACGTGGTTTTGGACTTCCCGAACTATCTGCAGTAGAGGGAGAGAGAGGAGTCAAGCATTTGTGGCCGCGCAACCTTGGCCGATTTTGGTGCGCGCGGGCACGTGTCACGCGAGATCTAGCGCGGGAGAGGAGGGGCCCTCAGGCTTGCTCGACGCAGGATGGTTGTCGGGGAGGAGGTTGGACATCTCGGGGGAGCCTGGAACTGGCCGAGAATGTCGTCCCCACCTCGGTGACTCCCTGTAGCGCACCCAGAGTGCAGTTTTGGCATGCCACGGCATGGTGGCGTGCTCTGAGGCACTTTGGACGTGTCTAGCATGTCCTGACACTGGCTGGGAGTGTAGCTAGCCGTTTGGTCCTTGTGGGAGCTTCGACTGGTCAAGGGAGGAAAGAAATACTGGTGCTCTCAGTCATGAACTGAAATCTAAATTGGGGTTTTTGGCCTTTCCACTATGAACCAGTGAGGGGCCAGTTGACTGGGGTTAGACACAGATGCTGGCCACTTAATCTATGAGTTTGAAGCAAAGGGTTTTGGTTTAGCTGTGGCTAAGGTGGCTTTTTCCTAACTATCACAAGGCGTTCGACAGTGGGTTAAGGGGGTTGCACCCCACCACTGGTGCTGCAACTTAACAGGTTTGGGTTTGGTGGTAAACCATGGGGTTTCACCAAATTTGAGCTCCAAACGATAAGTTTAGCTTTGTAAACTTGAAAATACTCCAATGTGACCAGATCTGTCCCTTCCAAAGGGAGTGTCGGCAAACTAAGTCCCACAAATCCCATTTTTGGTGTGGAACCCTCATTTGAGGTATTAGGCACTCCTGCAAAGTTTTAGCATCATAGGACAAACCTTGCTATATAGAGTTGCTCTAACTTAGTTCTAGACAGGAAGGGTTTTTGGGTTATTTGGGGTCCGTATTCACGTTGGATCCAGGTGAAACTTTATGTGGACACCAAATAGAGATTAGGGAGATTACTGGAATTTTCTAGGAATTTATTGAGAATATTTCCTTTGGAAATATTTCAAAATGCCAAAACAGACAAAAATAGCTTTCATAATTTTAATCAATAATTATAATATAAAATGGGGTTTAAAATCCTATGTATGGAAAATATATGTCCTTCTGATCATCTCCAAATTTAATTAGATTTGTCTAAGGCAGAAAAGTATTTTTCCATGTTGGAATACCATTACTGGCCTCAGAATCGGACATGCTATTTAATCAGGAAAATAATTGCAAAAATAATTATCTTAGTGGTTTTGAAATATAAAGATAGGTTAAAATCAGAGTACCAACTATGAGTAGAAGCACTGCTTGCTATCAAGGGCGTGTAGTGCAACTTAAGGTGGGGTTTTAACTTGATCAGAAATAAGCAAAGTTTTTTGGAAATCAGTGTTATGCAAAAAGAATTTAGGGGTTTATCCTCACATGGTCAAGCATACAGGCATACAATGCCAATCATGGCATTCACAACATTAGTTTTTGAAAAAGTTTTACCAATCTCAGAATTTCACAATACAGACAGGTGATAGCAAAAACTGGGTGCGACAGCAGGGCTGAAGGAATTGTATGTGATAGGCACATACAAAAGTCTCAAAGGACACCAAACCCTTTGTGATGTGCTAAAAAATAAGATCTTGAACACGAACCCGAGGAAAGAAGGAATTTCTTTTGAGGAAATTGAATGTTGATGGATCATATTGGGAACCTGAGGAGTATCCCAAAACCTCATGGGTTGCTGCTAAAGGGCCTCCTTTTGATCCATCCAATCTAACCGGCTTTCCATCTGAATTATCCTATTCCTCAGATGAGTCATTTGACTCCAACTATAAACTGTTCAAAAATCAATCTGGTGAAGTATTTGCTCGATATGTTGGAACTAACTGCAGGAATGGGCCTCCCCTGAGGAAAATCTAGGTTCCCAAAAGTTGTCTTCAAAATCTTCAGGTGAATGTCCTCATGACACAACCTATGAAGAATTTGAACCCCAGATCAAATTCCTTAGAAGGCCCAAAGTCTTCAAGAGGATCAAAATCCTCAACTGGTCAAAACTATGCTCGTACCCGTGATAATTCTTCTAACATGCAGGGAAATACAAGGAATATGAATATGAGCTTTATTCTTCAAATCATTATGTTCATAAATCCTCAAAGAAATTCTCTGCATATTGATTTGAGTACTTTAACCCCCTAATTTTAAGAGAAGTGCATTAGCTTCACTGCCTCCTTTCTCATATGGTGCTCACAGGATGATGAATGCTTTACCACCCCTTTAGATGTGGGTGGTGAAGAAATTGAACTAATCACTTCTGGAGGTCAGGTCTCCAGATGAAAATCATCATCTGAAGAATTTGCTGGGGACCTGAGGAAAATGCTTGATAGGAAGCAAGCTAATATAGATGAAATGAAATTATTTCACACGTCCCTATAATTACTGTTTATGATGAAATTGATATCATATTCTTCAAGTCTGAAGCATATGAGATGGTAAGCTGTACTAATTCATTTGCAGGATGAAAAACCCAAGAGTACTGAGTGGTTTCTTGATAGTGGATGCACACATCACATGAGTGGTGACAAAAGCTTGCCAATGAATATGCCACTAACTCCATCACCCCTGAAGCAAATCACATATGCTAACAAAGGTAAAAGCAAGGTACTGCGACTTGGCAAAGTGGCTATTTCCAAGGATTGGCACATGGACAAAGTGATGCTTGTTGAATCCCTTGGATTTAACCTCATGTCAGTCTCAATGCTTTGTGATCTTGGTATGATTATTATCTTTGGAAGATATAGATGTGTTGTCATCATGGAATCTGACAGATCCAAAGTCTTCGAAGGTGTTAGAAGAGGGGATTTGTACATTGTTGATTTCTCTACTTGTCCTCAACCAGCTACTTGCTTACTAGCAAAAACCTCAGAAGGGTGGCTATGGCATCGAAGACTTGGTAATGCAGGCATGAGGAATTTGCACACGCTCGCGAAGAAGAAGCATGTCATCGGCATCGAATCAGTCAAATTCCTCAAGGACCACCTCTGCGGTGCTTGTGAGTCTCGGAAAATGACCAGATCCAAGCACCCCTCGAAGACTATCATGACCACTACTCGTCCATTTTAATTGCTTCACATAGATCTATTTGGACCTACACATTATGCAACTCTAGCAAATGCAGCATCTTTATATGGCTTTGTCATAGTTGATGATTATTCCAGATACACATGGGTGCATATCATTTTGTATAAAACTGAAGTGCAGGAAGTCTTCAAACGATTTTCCTCAAGGGCCTCGATGAACTTCGGTGTCAAGATCAAACACCTCAGGAGTGATAATGGAACAGAGTTCAAAAACACTGGTCTTGGTAATTATGTTGATGAACTTGGTATTAGTCACGAATTGTCTGCTCCTTATACTCCTCAACAAAATGGTGTCATCGAAAGGAAGAACAGGACTCTGGGTGAGATGGCAAGAACCATGCTTGAAGAATATCACACTCCTCGTCGCTTTTGGCCTGAAGCAATTAACACTGCCTGCCATATCATCAACAGGGTATATCTTCACAAATTCCTCAAGAAAACCTCATATGAACTCCTCATTGACAAGAAACCCAATGTAAGTTATTACAAAGTCTTCGGTGCAAAATGTTGTATTAGAGATCCTCACCATAGCTCAAAGTTTGCACCTAAGGCACATGAGGGTTTTATGCTCGGTTATGGAAAGGACTCGCACACCTATAGAGTCGTCAACACCTATCACAACAAGGTTGTTGAGACTGTAGATATGCGGTTCGATGAAACTAATGGCTCGCAAAGAGAGCAATTGCCTCCTGATCCAAATAAGTTGTCTCCGGAGGAAAAGCAATAAAGCTCAAAGCTACTGAAGACATTGTTCCCACTGAGGAAATTGGTGAAGAGATCATTCCAAGCACTGATGAAAATCAAGAAGATGGTCCTGAGGAAATTGGTCCAGAACCAATTCCTCAGCCGAGACGAAATCCTCAACCAGCTCATCCGAGGATTGCAAATGAAGTAGAATTTGATAAAATCCTCGATGACATCAACGCGCCAGGTCCTCTCACTCGCTCAAAAGCTTCACACTTGGTTAAATTTTGTGGGCATTTCTCCTTTGTGTCTATCACAGAACCTTCAAAGTTGCTGAGGCTTTCATGGAACTAGAGTGGATCCAAGCCATGCAAGACGAACTTCTTCAATTCAAGCTGAATGACGTATGGGAGCTCGTCAAACGACCAGATCCTCGCAAGCACAATATCATCGGCACTAAGTGGATTTTCCAAAACAAGCAAGATGAGGATGGTCAAGTGGTGAGGAATAAGGCACGACTTGTAGCCCAAGGCTACACACAGGTTGAAGGAATTGATTTCGATGAAACTTTTGCACCTGTTGCTAGACTTGAAGCTATTCGAATACAACTTGCTTATGCTAATCAGCATAACATTATCTTATATCAAATGGATGTGAAAAGTGCATTCCTCAATGGTAAGCTTGAGGAAGAAGTATATGTTGCTCAGCCCCTAGGTTTTGAGGATCAAAAGAATCCACTCATAGTCTTCACACTTAAAAAGGTGCTCTATGGTCCCAAGCAAGCCCCTCGGGCGTGGTAAGACACATTGAAGGAATTCCTCATGAAGAAAGTCTTCAAACCTGGTTCACTCGATCCAACTCTTTTCACTAAATCCTATGATAATGAACTATTTGTGTGCCAGATATATGTCGATGACATCATATTTGGCTGTACTGACAAACGTTATAGTGATGAATTTGCTTACATGATGAGTGAAGAATATCAGATGTCTATGATGGGGGAGCTGAAATCTTGTTAGGTCTTCAAATTCGTCAACAACGCAATGGAATCTTCATATCACAGGAGAAATACCTCAAGGATGTTCTGAGGAAATTTGACATGCATGAATGCAAAGATTCCAAGACTCCAATGCCTACCAACGGCCACCTCTGCACTGACGAAAATGGTAAAGAATTCGATCAACACATATATCGCTCCATGATTGGCTATTTACTGTATTTGTGTGCATTTAGGCCAGATATAATGCTTAGTGTTTGCATGTGTGCATGGTTTCAAGCAAAACCGAAGGAATCACACCGTAAGGCTATGAAGCATATTCTTCGATACTTAGCTCACACACCAACACTAGGATTATGGTGCCCTCAGGGCTAAAATCTTCATCTTGTGGGATATTCTGATTCTGACTATGTTGGTTGCCGTGTGGATCGCAAGTCAACCTGTGGCACATGTCATTTCCTTGGAAGATAACTAGTCTGCTGGTCCTCAAAGAAGTAGAACTGTGTTTCACTCTCCACTACCGAAGCTGAGTACATTTCTACTGGTTCATGTTGTGCTCAATTGCTATGGATGAAGAAAACCCTCAAGGACTACGGCATCAACGTGAAGAATGTGCCACTCTACTACGACAATGAGAGAGTGATCAAGATTGCATACAACCCAGTACAACACTCGAAAACCAAGCACATCCAGATTCAACATCATTTTCTTTGAGACCATGTCCTCAAGGGCAATATCCTCATCGACCATGTGAATACTGACGATCAACTAGCAGATATCTTCACTAAGCCCTTGGATGAGAAAAGGTTTTGCAAGTTGCGGTGTGAGCTAAATATCTTAGAATCTTCAAATGTTTTGTAAAAACATGCACACATCCTAACATTATGCAAAATTGATGAGTTAGATGTGCAACAGACGAAGAATCTATTTTCTTCAACCAATGAATAATATCACTCTTAGTGTGCGGAAATCAACGAAGAAATTGATTCTCAGGGCCCTACGACAATTGTACGTGGCGTCTGAAATCAACATTCTTATATGGTGGGTCACGCCACCACCCATCTTGAATTTCCTCAAGTTGAATTTCTTCAAAGCTGAATTTCTTCAAAGTTGTTGTTCTTCAAACGTGTCTTTCTTGAAAACTGAAATTCATCAACATGACGCTTTGCCACAAAATCCTCAAGTTAATCAAAATCCTCAAAAACACTTGATGACTTTCATTTCCCTAGATATATATATATATAAACTGTGATTTCAAAGTCCTCAACAACATTCACTTATAGCTATTTCTTCAATTTGATATTTCATCTAAGTGAATGTGATCAGACCCTACTTCCCCTCTATGCTATTCTCACCTAGTCTCTTCAATTCTTCATATGCGTTCTACTTGAAACTTTGTTCAAAATCTTCACTGCGTCCTTGTCAGCTGATGATTTTGTAACAAAAACCTCAAATCTTCAAAAATGATTTTTTTACACAGTAACTGAACCCCACTTCCCACGATCACATAAGCACGATCTCCACCGCTTTAAACGGTTGCTAAATGTGTCCTGCGGAGACGAAACGGCAGGGGTAGTTCGGTCCGAAAGAATCGGCCGGACAATTTTCACCTGGGCTATAAATATGTCCTTACCCCTCCTGTAAAAACTCTTCGTTCTCTCTCTCGACCTTCTCTCCTCTACAACAAAAGCTCTAGCGCCACCGCTAGAAGTTTTGCCACCGGCGAGGAAAAGCTACACTGCCTCGACCTCTCCGTCGTCGAAATCACGCCGGAACCGGAACGTCATCGTCCGCCGCCGCCGTAGCTGTCGTCTGGTGCCAAGTTAGGGCGCAGTGGACTCACACCGAAGAGCATCTACTGCTGCTTCTTCCTCTGTTCTTCGTGCACGCTATATAGGGTAAATAAAAACCCTATTTTTACAGCCCCTTTTGATCTACTATTTTACCGCAGATTTGTGAAACCTGTTTTTCCTCAAGTGTCTATCAGTCTCTATTCCTCAAACACTTCTTATTTCTCAATTGTTGATGAATTTCACTAAGCATCTAAAAGTCTTTACGAGATTCCTCAATTGTGCAAATTTTCGAATATGTACAACTCTGGAACCCAAGATCACAGTGCTTAGACAAATTCCTCAACCCACTAGTCAAATTCCTCAACTTTAAAATTTACAATTTCATCAAATCTGAGAACGCATATGACCTCTCCAAATTCCTCGCAACTATACTCTGTTCACAGGTACAAAAATGCCAGCTGATTAATCTTTAGGTTCTCATCAACTTAACTCATTTGCAGCGTTTCTTGAAGAAAATCTGCAAGTTTCATCAGAATCCTCAAGAGTTCAATTTCCTCAGCTAAAGCCTCAGCTGAAGAAAATGGAAGATGAAAGGAAGCAAAAGGGTGGCAAGAACCTTGAACAGAACACTGCCATCGATATTCCTGATGACATATACCTGGAATACTGCACACCTGATGAGCAAGAAACCATGCCCAATAGGAAGATAAGGCTTCAAAAGATAGAACGCCGGTGGGCTAAGGAGTGGAAAGAATAGAGATTTTTCACTCCAAAGTATGCGAAGAAATTCTCTCTTAAGCCTCCTGGCAAAAGGCCTCCTCTCGAGGATTATCAGGATGCACATCCCTCAAGCATCAAGACAATTGATGACTATCCTGAGGAAAAGACAAAACACTTGTCAAAGCTTCAGAAGCAGGCATAAGCTGCCGTGAGGAAATTTAATGAAGAATCTGGTGCTGCTGCTACTGCCGCCACCTCCTCTACAGCTGAAACTTCTGGCACGACCATTCTCAATTGAAGTCTGTCCCGCCAAAACCAAAGGCTTCCAAGCCTCACGAGAAAATGCTTCAGAAGGCTGCACCTGCATCCGCACCAAAACCCTCAGCACCACCAAAGGCTTCAAAGCCTGAACATAAGAAGATTGTGAAGCAACTGCCTACTGTCTCCAGCTCCTTTTATCCTTCCGCAACAAGCTCTAAGACAAAGTCTTCACCAACTCCAATGAAGACTAAGATGACTGCTGGGAGAGGAACCAGACCAAGCCCAGGCAAAATCATCAAAGTCCCTTCTGCATCAGAAGGCAGTGATGAATATGATGATGAAACTCTACACGCTATCATCAGAAACAAGCAGGAGAGGGTAGCACAAGCTTCAGGCAGCGCCATTCCTCTAGACATGGACCCAAAAGTCCTTTTGGACTAAATAAATGTATGGTATGATGACCCCAACACCCCTATCGATGACTTGAAGCTCCCCCAGGCATCAGCCACATGGTGGCCACTTTCATCAACGAGGTCAAGTGGAAGGAGATGCAAGCCAAACAAGCTAAGGCTGCGACGCTCAAAAAGGAGAAATTCCTCGCACAAAATCTCATTAGTTTGACGCCTCATGCACTTGTGTCCACTCAGGCAGAATTGAAGACTTTGACTCACAAGTACACCAAGCTATCTGATCGTCAAAGTCTCAAGAACAATTTCATCAAGTTTGTTGCTAATGCAGTTGATGATTACAACAAAAAGGTTGCCCCTCCAGCAACACCTCAGCAGACTAAGATTGAGGAAGAACAAACTGCCCCTGCTAAGGAAATGCCTCAAGAAAGCCGTGGTGATGAACCGGCTATTGAGGAAATCACCAAGGAAACTCCAGCTGATGACTCTGCTCCAGCTGATGAAACTGCTCCAGCTGATGACTCTGCTCCAGCTGATGCGTCTAAGCCAGCTGATGACTCTCCTCCAGCTGAAGAAACTGTTTCAGCTGAGGAAACTGCCAGGACGGATATGACTCTGCCTCCTGAAGAGAAAATGCCTTCACCAAAATCTTCAAAGGTGAACAAAATGACTCTGTCTGCATCAGACATGAATAAAACAAGGGCTGCTGAAAAGGAAGCTAAGAAGAGAAAAGCTTCCTCAACAGAAGAATCAACTGAGGCCAAGCGTCTCAAATCTCTTGATGAAAATGCTCCGCTGGATCCTGTGCCTCTAAACATTGCTCCATCCTATGAAATGACTCCATTCGAAACCAAAGACAAGGAGCATATGACTGATGAGGAAATGAAGAATGTTGAGTCTAAGGAACACACTGGTGAAGAAATTCAGATTGATGACAGTCCTCAGACTTTCATTCGTCTTGAAGAACCTGCTCAAGGATCAGCTACACCAGCTGAAAATTTTGGCTCCCCCACCAAGCAAACTCCTCAAGCTGAGGAAAAATCAAGGAGAAAATCCTCAGCCCGAAGAAAATCCAAATCCTGAGCAAAACCCTCAACCTGAGGCTCGGGATGAAGAGATTCCTCCTCCTGAGCAAAATCCTCAACCAGAGGCTCAAGTTGATGACATTCCTCACCCGGAGCAAGATCCTCATCCTGAGGCACATGCAGATGAAATTCCTCATCATGAGGAACATGCTGAAGAAAATTCCCCTGCGCCAAATCTAGAGAATGCTCTTGTAGTTATCAATCCAGAAACTGCAATGATTGTACCCCCTCAAGGGAAGAAGCAAAACCTTCAGCCGATGCAGCGTCAACCCTTTTCCAAGTGGACAAAGTTTCAGAAGGAAGTATTCTTTGAGGAACGCAGGTATATCATCGGAGAAAATCCTTATGACAAGCCTCGCATCAGGCATATGAAGTTTTGGACCAGGACTCAGCTCAACTACTATGCATCTGTGCTTTGTGGAAGGAACAAAAATTTTCAGCACACGCATATTCCTCATGTTGAGCTTGAAGAAATTCCTTACTTTGCCCCAGTCCTCAAAGTTCTTCATGAAGCAGGACTGCTCCCTCTGTGCTCTGATATCTGCGATTGGAACAATGACATTGTTCTTCAATTCTATGCAACTCTGCACATCTCTGGAGATCCAACGGATATCAACACTTGGGTGCTGGATTGGATGACACAGCACCCACACTTCAAGGCCCCTGCAAATGAGCTGCTGCGATAACTTCCTGTGTCAATTCCTTCACAGCAGGCCGTGAAGATGTATAATGAACAGGAGCTACTGAATAAGCTCATGGAAGTCCTCATGAAGCCTTTGGCCAAGGGGCAACCACCAAGAACAACCTTCCTGCTCCATGAGCTGAAGTATGAACCCAGGACTGTTTACAGAATCTTCTGCAGTGTTCTTGCGCCAATCAAGGGCCATGATGAAGAGGAAGATGTCGTAGGCATCATGAAGAATATCCTCTTCAACATCATGCATGGCATTCCCATCAACACTCACGATTTCTTCTTGAGTACTCTGGCGGAAAATGTTATGTCCCCTTTTGACCTGAAGATTTACGCTCCATGGATCATGAGATTCATCAGACGCAGGTTAGGCATCAACTATCATGCTGATTTCAATAATCACCTTGGATATATGCCTCCAATAAGGGTCAACAAGAAGAGTTTCGAGCCTGTTGAAGGAAAAGGAAAGTATGTGATCGATGAAGGCAGTCGACCCCTTGATGGCCAGTTCCGAGAGCCGGATGCATATTCTTCATGGGATGACACTGAAACCCAGCCGCCAAGTCATGTTGCTCCAAGGGTGATGAATATCAGAGAGCTTCTCCTCGGTCTTCATCAAAAGGTAGATCGAAATCACAAGTGGGTCAAACGCTAGTTCGGTGCCATTGTGAAAACCCTCAATGAGACTCAGAATGCCATGAAGCTTAATCATCATTATCTTCATGAGGTTTTTGATCGCACCTGGGCCACACTAGCTCATTTCAAGACTCCAGCAGAACTTGAAGAATTAGAGTTTACGCAGGACTTCGACTGGTCATGCCCACCAAAGAAGAAATTCAGGACAATTCCAGTTCCAGACCTTGAGGACAGTTTGTTTTCTTCATTCCGCACTGCTGAATCAAATGAAGACCAACAAGACACTGCCACTGGTCCAAGGAGGAAGCCTGCTCCCAAGAATCCTCACGCGTCTTCCTCAACTGCCAAGAAGTGAAAGTCTTCACGGGGCGTTAGTCCTTAGTTTGTCCCTTTTTGTCACTTGATGACAAAGGGGGAGAAACCTGAGAGTTAGTCTTCACACGGGATATATTTTGGGGGCTTATGAACTTTATTTAAGTTATAAACTATTGGCTCTTCTGAAGTGTTTTATGTAATGAGTTGTAACTTAAGCCCGATGGTACTCTGACGCTTTTGAACGTTTTTCTTCGCATGCTTATTCCTCAAAATATTAGTGCACGTATGCTAGAATTCGGCAGATTCCATTTCTCAATCATGCATTCTCAATTAGTTCATACTATATGTCATATGTATGCATGATTTACAAGACTCAGGGGGAGAACTCTGTGTTATAAATCATCAATGTGCATTTGCTGTGAAAAGAAAAATCCTCAAGATATGCACATCTTCAGGGGGGTCTCTCTGAATCTTGATTTCAAATTCCTCAAATGAGTATTTACACTTCATATTTTTATCCCTGTTGTAGACTTAACCTAATTGTCATCAACCACCAAAAAGGGGGAGATTCTAAGTGCATCTAGTGCGCCTTAGTGATTTTGGTGGTTTGAAGACTTATAGGTTAAGCATCTAATGTGTTCATGAGTGTACACAGGATCTATAAGTCAGTGGGGAGTTTGAAATATTCGATGAATATCGACCCCTAAAAATGTATATCTTCGGCTGAAGAAATTGGTCTGAAGCTGAAGAATTGAATCGTGAAGAAATTGCGATGAAATTGATATTCTTCATGAAGATATTGAAAATGAAGAATTCGGTGTGTCCTGAAGAAAATCAATCTGAAGACTTTGAAGCATGAAAATTTACCCTCTCTGTTTTATTTTCTCCACACTTGAGTAATAGGAACACCGAACTGTTAAAGGGGGTCGAGGTAACACTTTGGAATGAATTTCCTCATGATGCTCAACCCAAGCCTAATCACACCAATAGCCTCAAGTGAGGAATATGAGAGACATGAGGACTCTCACAGTTGAGGGTGCCGACCGTTACCGCAAGTCGCACCACATCATTGATCTTATCCACACCAACGATCATATTATTTAAGGGCATTAATGTCAAATCATGTCGGGATGCTCCCAGGCTATAAATAGCCGTCCCCCACAACCATTAGCTGGTTGGCTGCTCCGTTGGAAACTGACACTTGTCATAAGAGCAACCCAAATTCCTCACAGACTTCGAGAGTAATTCATCAGTGAGGAAATACCCCAAACCAAAAACTGAAAGCCAAGTGATTGAGCATCACTGAAGAAGTCGTTCATGTGTGGGACTGAAGCCTTTTACCTTTGGGACTGTGCATCCTCCAAACGGTTAGGCGACATGGTCTAGAGAAATCCAGCTGCCTCGAGTGAAGCCTTTTACCTTTGGATTGCCAGGTGACCAAGTTTGTGAGGGTTTGGAAGTCTGCCCTGAAGACTTACCACGAGTATTGAGCGAGGACTATGTGTTCTTAGCTCAAGGAGAATACGGTAGGGACTGTGTGTCTTTTGGTTTTAATACCAAGCCGCTCCAAACCAGATATACAACTATCATAGCAGTTGGAACTGGGTCATCAACCACTGTCTTCGCTGTGAAACGGGTTCTATTTCTTCAACTCTTTCAATTCCTCACATTGTATGTTGAAGACTTTCATTGTCATTGTTTGAAGAATTTGCTGAAGACTTCGTATGAAATTCCTCAACCCCAAATTCTTCACACAAGTTATTCTTCACCCGCTGTCTCCATGCCTGCATTCTATGCAAACTAATTTTCATATTCTTCACCGTGAGAAACTGCTCTAGTGATACTTTGCACTCCTGGTCCTTTGTTGTTTTCGCTGCAAGTTAGTCATCAGTGAGGAATTTCCTCAAAAGGAATTTCCTCAGTGATGAAATTCTAAAAATCTCCTATTCACCCCCCTCTAGTCGATATAACGCACTTTCACTTCTGGGTATTCGGGTGTAAGTGTTTCATTCTCAAAAAAGGTGCACGTTTAGCTAAATTTAATTCTAGAGCTCAAGAGGGCATCTTTGCTGGTTATGCTACAAACCATCATGCTTACTGTGTCCTCAACAAGCCACCGGGCTCATTGAGGAAACGTGTAATGTGGAGTTTGATGAAAATAATGGCTCCCAAGTGGAGCAAAGTGGTCTCTGTGATGTAGGTGATGAAATTCCTCCCCAAGCCATAATAAGAATGGGGATTGAGGAACCCCTTGTGGCCGAAGGAGAAGGACAATGCTCCACTCAAGTGGAGCCATCATCCTCACAAGCCCCACACACTTCCGATGAACAAAGAGAAAACCCTCAACCAGTTGAACAAGTTCAAGGACAAGATCAATTGCTCAACGATGGTGATGTGCCCCATGATGTCCAAGTGCTTACACAAGGTTCCGAATCTGCTCAAGATCAAGATCAAGTGCAACTACAAGATCCAGACCAAATAGAAGCACAAGCTCAAGATCAAGAGCAAGCACAAGATCAAGGACAAACCAGTGAGCCTGCTAAAGTCGAACATCAAGTTGATCAGGATGTTGTCTCTCAATTCCTCTCTGCAGCACCTAAGAGGGCTACTGGTGCCAATGGAGGATCAAAACACAAGGCCAAGCAAAGTAATCAAGTCGATGCTCCCTAGTTATCCAATGCAGAACTCTTGGAGCATCGCGCAGCCAAGATTGGAAACAAGCTGAGAGTCAAGTCACATCTTATGAAGAATGTGCTTGGTAGTTTGAAAAGGGGAGTATCCACTCGTCAACAAATTTGGAATTATTGTGAGCATCCCACGTTTGTTTCGTATTGTGAACCTCAACAGGTACAGGAAGCGCTCGATGATGAGGATTGGCTTATGGCCATGAATGAAGAACTCAACAACTTCGAGCGTAATCAAGTATGGAATTTAGTGCCAAGACCAAAGGAGGAACATAATGTCATTGGGACCAAATGGATCTTCAAAAACAAGCAAGATGCCAATGGGATTGTGGTTCGAAACAAGGCAAGATTGGTGGCTCAAGGCTACTCCCAAGTCGAGGGTATCGACTATGGTGAAACCTTTGCCCCTCTTGCTCGTCTAGAATCTATTCGCATGCTGCTTGCATTTGCTTCTCATCATAATTTCAAATTACAACAAATGGATCTGAAAAGTGCTTTTCTTAATGATCCTTTAAATGAGTTGGTCTATGTCAAACAACCCACGGGGTTCGAACATCCCAAGATCCCCAATCATGTATACAAACTTAATAAGGCACTCTATGTCCTTAAACAAGCCCCACGTGCGTGGTATGAGTTCTTTACTGAGTTGTTACAAGATCGTGGGTTTGAAATTCGGAAGATAGATCCCACTCTTTTTACCAAGAAGGTCAAAGGGGATTTGTTCATATGACAACTATAAGTTGATGATATCATTTTTTGTTCCCCTAACAAATCTTTCAACGAAGAATTTGCTGCACTAATGATCGAGAAATTTGAGATGTCTATGATGGGTGAGTTGAAGCTCTTCCTCGGGTTCGAGATCAAACAAGGCTTAGAAGGGAGCTTCATCAAACAAGCTAAGTACACTCAAGACATGCTCATGTGGTTTGAGCTAGAGCATGTCAAGCCGGTCAAGTTTCCCAGACCAACGAGATGCAAGCTTGACAGTGATCCCAATGGTAAAGCAGTGGATCAAAAGGTATATCACTCCATGATTGGATCCCTTCTTTAGCTTTGTGCATCTAGACCGGATATCATGTTGAGTGTAGGGATTTGTGCACGGTTTCAATCTGCACCAAAATAAAGCCACTATATGGTCGTTAAGAGAATCTTTCGATATTTGGCTCATACCCCAAACTTTGGTCTATGGTATCCCAAAGGAGCAAACTTCAACCTAGTGGGCTATTCTGAGTCAGATTGGGTGGGTTACTGTGTGGAGAGGAAGTCAACTTCTGGAGGATGTCAGTTCCTTGGTCGTTCACTGGTAAGTTGGTCTTCAAAGAAGCAGAATAGTGTCTCACTATCTTCCACCGAAGCTGAGTATGTGGCAGCTGCAAGTTGTTGTGCACAGTTGCTATGGATGAGGAAAACTTTAAAGGATTACGGTGTCACTTGTGACAAAGTGCCTCTTCTATATGACAATCGAAGTGCTATCAAGATTTCCCTCAATCCGGTTCAACATAGCAAGACCAAGAACATTGATATTCGCCATCACTTCATTCGTGAAAATATCAAGCGAGGTGATATTGAGGTTCACTTCATCAACACTGAACAGCAACATGCAGATATTTTCACTAAGCCCCTAGATGAAGCAAGGTTTTGGGAGTTAAGGCATGAGCTAAATATCATTGATTCAAGTAATGTGGATTGAAACCAGGCACTTTGCACCACATTATGCATTATATATTGTTCTAGGTGTAGGCATGGACATAGGGGGAGTGTTGTTCTCTCAATGAACTTTCCCTCCCCTCATTATGCATACATTGATCAAGTCTTTCAGTTTGGCCATTATTAAATGGCACTTGTGCTTCAAAGAGGAGCCTTGGTCATGAACCCAAGGATAATTCTTCGCGGTGTCATACCTTTGTCTCAAACATAGGTGGTTCCGGCCACCGCCCACCTTTCTCTCTTGTTGAAGAAAGGATACAAAATGACTACTCAGTATATCTTGCTGGTGTTACCTTTTGTCTACAGTGACTAGTCGTTGCCCACATCATTTCCATGAAGTCCTATGTCTCATTATGCTTTTTGGAGCGGTACTACCGCCAGGGGTAGCGGTACTACCGCCAGGACCCCAAGGTTACTACCGCCAGGACCCCAGCGATACTATCGCCAGGGGGAGCGGTACTACCGCCAGGACCACAGTGGTACTACCGCCAGGACCCCAGCCTATTGTGGCTTGACTAGGGCTTTTAGGGTTGTCTCAGGGGCGAGCGGTACTACCGCCAGGACGGTGGTACTACCGCTAGGACCCCAGCGGTACTACCGCCAAGGGGAGTGGTACTACCGCGAGGGTAGCGGTACTACCACTATGACCCAGCGGTACTACCACTGGGCCCGTACCCCTTGACTATATAAAGGGAGGGGGAGGCGTTTTTTTCTTGCCCTGCTTCTTCTTCCTCGTGGCTCTCTCTCCCTCTACACTGAATCCCCCCCATTTAGATCTCTCTCTGCGGAGCCCCTCCTCTCCTTTCAGTTGGAGGGTTTGCTCCCCTCCTCCTTCCTCCGTCAAGTTCCATGGACTCCGGTAAAGCTCCGCCCCTTCTTCTCTTGGTTGGTGTATTTGTTTCTAGGGTTAGGACCTTGTTGATTTGGATCCATGGATATGCTTTGTGCTTAGTTTTTGGATGGAACGAGGGAGAAATCATAGGGGATTTTAGGTCTAATGTTCTTCATTGCAAATATCTTGATATTCCCTAGTTCTCCATGTTTTAGATCTAGTAGCCATTATCATACATCTCATGGATTGGTCTAAACTTGGATCCCATTGACTAGGTTTTTCTCCATCTAGATGATCTGGAGTTCCACATGTTCTTGGGCTATGGTGATTCATGTGATAAGGTTTTTGTTAGCCGTGGATCTCTTGAAATGATTCTAGTAATTTTAGTTGGTTCCAATCTGTTCAGATCTGAAAGTCAACTCCTAGCGGTACTACCACCAGGACCCCGAGCGGTACTACCGCTAGGGGGAGCGGTACTACCTCCAGGGCCCCAGCGGTACTACCGCAAGTGCGAGCGGTACTACTGATAACCCACAAGTATCAGGGATCGCAACAGTTTTCGAGGGTAGAGTATTCAACCCAAATTCGTTGACTCGACACAAGGGGAAGCAAAAGAATATTCTCGAGTATTAGCAGTTGAGTTGTCAATTCAACCACACCTGAAAGACTTAGTATCTGCAGCAAAGTTTTAGTAGCAAAGTAGTGTGATAGCAACAGTAGCAACGGTAACAGTAGCAGTAGTGATAGCAGTAGCGACAAAGTAACGTAGCAAGGACCAGTAGGAAAAAGCTCGTAGGCATTGGATCGGTGATGGATAATTATGTCGGATGACATTCATCATGTAATAGTTATAACATGGGGAGATATATAACTAGCTCCATTCCGTCAATGTAATGTAGGCATGCATTCCGTATATAGTCATACGTGCTTAGGGAGAAGAACTTGCATGACATCAATTGTCCAGCCCTCCCGTGGCACCGGGGTCCTAATGGAAACTAAGGGATATTAAGGTTCTCCTTTTAATAGAGAACCAGAACAAAGCATTAGCACTTAGTGAATACATGAACTCCTCATACTATGGTCATCCCCGGGAGTGGTTCCGGCTATTGTCAGTCTGGGGTTGCCGGGTCATAACACATAGTAGGTGACTACAACTTGCAAGATAGGATCAAGAACACACATATATTGACGAGAACATAATAGGCTCAGATCTGAAATCATGGCACTCGGGCCCTAGTGACAAGCATTAAGCATAGCAAAGTAGTAGCAACATCAATCTCAGAACATAGTGGATACTAGGGATCAATCCCCATCAAAACTAACTTGATTACATGATAGATCTCATCCAACCCATCACCGTCTAGCAAGCCTACGATGAGATTACTCACGAACGGTGAAGAGCATCATGGAATTGGCGATGAAGGAAGGTTGGTGGTGACGATGGCGACGATATCACCTCTCCGGAGCCCAAAACGGTCTCCAGATCTGCCCTCCAGAGGAAGAACACGTGGTGGCGGCGCCTCCGTATCGTAAAACGCGATGAACTCTTCTCCTTGATTTTATTCCAGCCGAAGGAGGATATATAGAGCTGGAATTGGAGGCGGCGGAGCCCCGAGGGGCTCACAAGCCTGCCAGGCCCGGCTAGGGGGGGCTGGTGGGCTTGTGAGCTCCTGGCTCCGTCCCTCCAGTTGATTCTTGCGCCAGTATTTTTTATATATTCCACAAAAAATCCTCGTAGATTTCCAGGTCATTCCGAGAACTTTTATTTATGCGCAAAAACAACACCATGGCAATTCTGTTGAAAACAGCGTCAGTCCGGGTTAGTTCCATTAAAATCATGCAAATTAGAGACCAAAACAAGGGCAGAAGAGTTTGGAAAAGTAGATACGATGGAGACGTATCAACTCCCCCAAGCTTAAAGCTTTGCTTGTCCTCAAGCATTTCAGTTGACAAACTGAAAGAGACAAAAGAAAAACTTTTACGAACTCTGTTTGATCTTGTTGTTGTAATTATGTCTAACTCATATTCAGATTTTTAGCAAGATCATAAGCTAACCACATAAGCAATGAATGTTAGGTCTCAAGGTGTGCTCATATCAATGGCATAATCAACTAGCGAGCAATAATAATAAGTTTCAAACATCAACACTTCAATCAAAACAATCATGAAGCAATATGAACAGGTGGTATCTCGCTAGCTCTTTCTGAGACCGCAAAACATAAATGCAGAGGACCTTCAAAGACCAAGGGGTAAATGAACATTGTAATTCATGGCAAGGAAGATCCAGTCACAGTCATACTCAATATCAATTAATAACAAAGCATGAAAATGACAGAGGTGCTCTCTAATTGGTGCCTTTTATAAGAAGAGGATGACTCAACAGAAACCTAAATAGATAGGCCCTTCGCAGAGGGAAGCATTGATTTGCAGAGGTGCCAGAGCTCGAGATTTTAAAAGAGAGACAAATAATTTTGGGTGGCATGCTTTCATTGTCAATGCGATGACTGATACGTCTCCACCGTATCTACTTTTCCAAACTCTTTTGCCCTTGTTTTGGAATCTAATTTGCATGATTTGAATGGAACTAACCTGGACTGACGCTTTTGAGCAGAATTGCCTTGGTGTTATTTTTGTGCAGAACTCAAAGTTCTCCAAACGTCCTGAAAATTTACGGGGAGCATTTTTGGAAAATATGAAAAATACTTGCGCCAAGATCCACCTGAGGGGGTAGGCCAGTGGGCCACAAGCCCTGCCTCCGCCACCCCCCTGGTGGCGGTGGGTAAGCTTGTGGGGCCCACACGGCTCTGCCACCCCCAACCTCATCTCTATAAGTTCACTTTCGTACCAGAAAAAATAAAGAGAGAAGTTTTCGTCGCATTTGCGATATGGAGGCGCCGCCACAACCTGTTCTCCATCTGGAGGGCAGATCTGGAGTCCGTCTTGGGCTCCGGAGAGGGGAAATCGTCGCCATCGTCATCATCAACCTTCTTCCCTCTCCAATTCCATGAAGCTCTTCGTCGTTCGTCAGTAATCTATTCATAGGCTCGCTGGGTGGTGATGAGTAGGATGAGACCTATCATGTAATCGAGTTAGTTTTGATGGGGATTGATCCCTAGTATCCACTATGTTCTGAGACTGATGTTGCTACTACTTTGCCATGCTTAATGCTTGTCACTAGGGCCCGAGTGCCATGATTTCAGATATGAAATTTTTATGTTGTCACCAATATATGTGTGTTTTAGATCTGATCTTGCAAGTTGTAGTTACCTACTATGTGTTATGATCCCGCAACCCCGGAGTGACAATAACAGGAACCACTCCCGGTGATGACCATAGTTTGAGGAGTTCATGTGTTCACCAAGTGCTAATGTGTTGGTCCGGTTCTTTATTAAAAGGAGAACCTTAATATCCCGTAGATTCCTTTTGGACCCCGTTGCCACGGGAGGGATGGACAATAGATGTCATGCAAGTTCTTTTCCCTAAGCACGTATGACGACACACGGAATGCATGTCGACATCACATTGACGAACGGGAGCTAGCCACATATCTCTCCGTGTTATAACTGTTGCATGATGAATATCATCCAAACAAATCACCGACCCATTGCCTACGAGTTTGTCCTACCACTGCTCTTACTTATCTTGCTCTGCTGCTGTTACTACTGTTGCTACTGTTGTTACTTGTCTTGCTCTGCTGCTACTGTTGCTACTACTGTCGCTTGCTACTATTGCTACTTGCTACTGCTGTCATTACTGTTGTTCCTTGCCACTGCTATTGTTCGTTACACTGCTGCTACCTGCTACAATCTTGATTCGCTGGTCATTGATGGGAACTGACTATATCCGTCAACGAGGCAACTTGGCGCCATTGACACAGTCGTTAGGAATAGTCTGCCGTCAACAGATCGTTTCTGACACCGTTGTTATCATACTACTTTGCTGTTACTACTTTGCTGGCAGATACTAATCTTTCAGGTGTGGTTGAATCTGACGCATTCAGCTGCTAATACTTGAGAGTATCCTCTCACCTCCTATTGGCGTACCAACAAATTTGTGTTGAATACTCTACCCTCGAAAACTGCTATGATCCCACGCGCTAGTGGGCCGTCAACAACATTCTTCTAGTTTTGATTGCCGGAGAGTTCTAGCAGCATTCTTCTGGTGTCGTTGCAAGGGAAGGTCCGCTGTTACGGAGTCAACACTTTTCTGGTGCCGTTGCCGGGGAGGTATTGCTTTATTCTCTGAGTTACTTGGGACTTATATCTGCTGATCACTATGAAGAATCTGAAGGATCCAAAAACCAAAGTCTTTCCCTCAACTACGAGGGGAGGTAAGGAACTGCCATCTAGCTCTGCACTTGATTCACCTTCAGTTATAAGTAAGTTTGCAACATCACCTCCTTCTAGAAATCTTGATATGTCGCCTGTACTTGATGATGCTTATGATGCTACTGGTAGAGATGCTATGCTTGATACTATGCCAGATACTGCTTTGCTTGATACTGCTAGAGATGCTATGCTTGATACTATGCCTAATGATGCTATACTTGATACTGCTAGAGATGCTATGCCTGATACTGCTTTGCCTGATATTGCTAGAGATGTTATGCCTGATGATGCTATGCTTGATACTGCTAGAGATACTACTTTGCCTGATGTTCCACTAGGGGTATTCCTTGATGCTCATATTGCTAGAGTTACTGCCAATGCTCGTGATTCTTCTGAAACTGCCGATACTATTGAGATAGAACCTGCTTTTGCTCCTGTTAGATCTAGCTCTCCTAGATATGAATTGCCTAATGTACCTGAGGGTTACGTTTTGGAGGGAGAGATAGCTGAGGATTTTCTTGCGTGTAAGGATGCCTATGACACTGAGAAATTACTTCTCAAGTGGAAGGAAAAATCTCTGAAAGCTAGGATGAAATACGACCCGAAGTTTGCCACTTCACCTATCTTTATCACCGATAAGGATTATGAATTATCTGTGGATCCTGAGATAATCTCTCTAGTCGAATCTGATCCTTTTCACGGTTATGAGTCTGAGACGGTCGTAGCCCATCTTGCCAAACTACACGATATAGCCACCCTTTTCACTAATGAGGAGAAGATCCGCCACTACTATATCCTTAAGCTGTTTCCTTTCTCTCTAAAGGATGACGCTAAAGCCTGGTTCACCTCTCTTGCTCCTAGATGTGAGAGTAGTCCCCAGGATATGGTCTATTACTTCTGTGAGAAATATTTCCCTGCCCATAAGAAACAAGTTGCCTTGCAGGAAATATACAACTTTTCTCAACTCCAAGAAGAGAGTCTTCCACAAGCTTGGGGGAGGCTCGTCCAGCTACAAAATGCTTTGCCTGATCACCCTCTTAAGAAGAACGAGATACTTGATATCCTCTATAACAGACTTACTGATGCCTCTAGAGACCACCTAGATAGTTGTGCCGGTTGTGTTTTTAGGGAACGAACTGTAGAACAAGCTGAGACCCTACTGAATAACATCCTGATCAACGATAATGCTTGGACTATTCCCGAACCACATCCTAAGACAACTCATAATAAAAGAGGTATTCTATTCCTCAGTCCCTAAGATATGCAAGAAGCCAAGAAATCTATGCAAGAGAAAGGCATTAGATTTGAAGATGTAAAAAATCTACCACCTATCGAAGAGATCCATGGTCTCGATAACCCGATGCAGGTAGTAGAAGTGAATTTTCTGCGTAGGTTTGATGAGAGTGATATTCCTTTTGACAAACCTGCTAGCCTATGCTTTGATGAATTTGACAACTTTGTTGCCAAACAACAGAGTTTCAATGATTACGTTAACAGACACTTGGAACAAAGTACTCGTATGCTTAGCCATTTAAGTGCTCGTGTAGATAGAAATGTCAATGATCTGAAGCTTTTGAGTAAACATGCCTCTACGATTACTACTCAGGTAGAACAAGTACTTAAAGCTCAGAATTACTTGCTCAATGAATTAAATGACAACTCTGTCAGAGTCGTTACTAGAGGAGTCAAAATGACTCAGGAACTTTTGTATCATGAAGGTCATCCTAAGAGAATTGATCAAGATTCTCAAGGAATCAATGTTGATACACCTAGCCATCCTAAGGAGAAGAAGAAGGATGATAGAAACCTACATGCCAGTTCACCTAATACTGTCACACCTGAAGAACCTAATGATATTTCTGCGTCTGATGCAGAAACACAATCTGGTGATGAACATGAACCTCGTGACAATATGGACAGTGATGTTCATAATAATGCTCAACCTAGCAATGATGAGGATGTGGATATTGAACCTACGGTTAATCCTGATCACCCACAACCTAACAGATACGATAAGAATGACTTTACTGCTAGGAAGCATGCTAAAGAAAGGGAACCATGGGTTCAGAGATATATGCCCTTTCCTCCTAAGTCATCCAAGAAAAAGGATGATGAGGATTTTGAGCGTTTCATTGAGATGATAAGACCCATCTTTCTGAAGATGCGGTTAGCTGATATGCTCAAGATGTCTCCATATGCCAAGTACATGAAATATATCGTGACTAATAAACGGAAGATACCAGATCTTGAGATCTCCACCATGCTTGCCAATTACACTTTCAAAGGTGGAACTCCTAAGAAACTTGGTGATCCCGGAGTGCCCACTATACCTTGCTCCATTAAAGGAAACTACGTAAGAACTGCCTTATGTGACCTTGGAGCCGGTGTTAGTATTATACCGCTCTCTCTTTATCGTAGACTTGAATTGGATAAGTTGACACCCACTGAAACTTCTATGCAAATGGCCGACAAATCAACTGCTTTCCCTATCGGCATTTGCGAGGATGTGCCTGTTGTGCTTGCTAACACCACTATCTTACCAGACTTTGTTATCTTGGTTATTCTCGAGGACGATGCCATGGTTGTCATCCTCGGAAGACCCTTTTTAAACACTGCAGGGGCTGTTATAGATTGCAACAAAGGCAATGTCACTTTCCATGTCAACGGTAATGAGCACACAGTGCACTTTCCGAAGAAACGATATCAAGTACATTGCATCAATGCTATCGAAAAAACTTCATCGATTCTTATTGGGAGCTTTGAATGCCCTATTCCTCGTGTCAAGATGAAGTATGATTTGCTTGTTGGGGAGATACATATCCCCATTGAGGTGACTTAGTGGCTATTTGAAAATTCTCCATTCAATCTTGCGATTCGAGAAGGTTTTGTCATGAGGACTTGATCAACCCCATTGAAGGATTTCTTTCGATGACCATGAAATGGATGAATCGAAGAGTCACATACCTCTGTTTTGAGCTTTCATTTTCTTTTGCTTAGAAGAAAAATGATAAAATTAGTTTAGTTTTCCTATCTTCTGTTTTAGCGTCCCACAGAAAGATACCTCGAAAATAAAAGTTCTCCGATGGTCCTGAAAATTTAGTATGATTTTTTCTGGAATTTTAGAAAATTACTCGGCCTAAGAGCTGGCCTGGGGGCCTGACCAGTCGGCCACAAGCCCTACCACCGCCACCCCCCTTGGTGGCGGAGGGCAAGCTTGTGGGGCCCACTGGGACCCCCTCCACTCATTCCAGCTCCGAGCCTCTTCTTCCACCTCCAGAAAAAATTGTTTCGCAGCTCAAACCCGTGTTCTTGCTCATTTGGCTGTGATTTTCGATCTCCTTGCTCAAAGCACCATTCTCCAAACCGTTTTGGGGAAATTACTCCCTGGTAAGTGACTCTTCCATTGGTCAAATTAGTTTTTTCTCTAGTGCTTTATCCTTCGCGTATTCTTGCTACCTTGGTGACCCTATTCTTGAGCTGGAAATGTTGATTTTAGCTGGTCCCAAGTAGTTTTAGCGCGTGATACGGTCTCTAGGCACTAGTAGGAGTAGTTTCTACAAGTTGGGTTAATCTTTATTCACTTTCCTTTCGAAGTCTCTAAACATTTCAGAATTGTTCAGAGCTAGAAAAAAGAAAAGATGAGGAGGTTTTTGAGAGGCTCTTCAAGCCGTAACCACAAGGAGGATGAGAAGAACCACCCCAAGTACGTAGTCCCTCGAGTCACAGAAGTTCGAGCGTGCGAGTGGCCAAGTGATGCATTCTTGCGCGCCGCTGGGCTTTATGAAGACTTCTATTACTTGGTGGAGAACACAGGTCTTACTGCGTTCGTTGGAGATAAGTGCTCACAATACCTCCTCCTCACCAATATTTTCGGTCAAAGCTTCAACTTTTATCCGAGGAAGAATCCTCCCATGGTTGAGTTCATGATATACGATGTTCCCTAGTGCATGACACTACAGAATTTTTGCAATGTATGGAAATTACCTTATGTTGGGGATAACCGTGACCCTCGTCCACGGGACTTGGAGGATTTCATTGGTACTATTGCTGAAAGGAGAGAGGAGTGTCTCGCGCTAGAATTGCTAGCATACATTTTCCTGTGCTTTGGTACTTCTCACTATTTGTGGGAAAATGTTTGATTGGCCGTGGGGAGGCTGGATCACTTTGTTCTCCAGACATTGTGGTTTTGCGCGAAGGCCTTTATAACGATAAGACTTACGACCTAGGTGCTATAGTGACCCAGAGATTCAACATCAACCGTTCCAAGGGTGTCGCCTATGGAGGTATCTATGCTACTCGTCTTGCCAGACACTTTGAGATGCCCATTAGACTGGGAGAGGAAGGAGAGATGCTTCTCCCTAAGAAATATCTGGATTATGACAGCATAGTTCGCCATGATTTTCTGGATAGAGATGCTAGTCGATGGATGATTTATAACCTGGTATTTAGTCAGGGTACTCGCGAGACTATTACTTTGCCTGCTCCTTCTTTGTTTGATCTTCATGCAGGCACGTACACTATTATGCCCTCGGACATCTACGCATATTGGGGCTTGGCCCAACCACAGGCGCCCGTGCCCGAGCCGCCAGTCGAGTACCAGACGCCAGTTTATCAGTGGGAGCCAGAGGAGCTTACACAGCAGTGGCATCCACAGTCTGCTCCGGAGTATCCCGGAGCTGGTGATTTTCCACCATGGGAGTAGACCAAGCTAGGCCAAAAGCCTAAGCTTGGGGGAGTACGTGTTCTCACCGACTTTACAGTCATTATTATGCTTTCACTTTGTTAGCCGGTGTTTACACTTTGCCACTATATTATCCATGCTAGATTATTTTTGTTTTCTTGTTTTGTGTCCTTTTGAGAAAACCCAAAAAGATTTTTCTTTCTTCTTTTGCTTGTTGGGAGCTTTCCCGTGTAAATAGTTTTCTTTTTCTTTGGGTCAAGGTAGAAGATATTGGTTTCAATGTTTAGTGGTTCTTGCATGCTTACCTGTTTAGCTTTCAAAGAGCCATATTACTTTGTCTTCTCCTTTGTGTTTGCCTGCAGATTCAGCTTAGTCCAATGCACGAGCACTCTTATTTTTGTTCACATCGTTCGATCATGCAAATGAAAGGCAATAATGATGATATATGATGAAGTGACTGAGACTGAAAAGCTGGTATGAACTCTATCTATTTTTTTTGTAAATATGACTAGCTCGTCGACCCTGATTTAGCTTTGTTGTGAGATAACCATGCTTATTTACCTGAGAGCTTATAATGGTTTGTCTTGAATGCCAACATAGATTTTGAAATGACTATGATGTAGTATTATAGGATGGTATTCTCCTTTGAATGTTTCAAGTGGCTTGACTTGGCGCATGTTCATGCATGTAGTTGAAACAAAATCAACATAGCCTCTATGATGTTCGTGTTCATGGTGATTTATATCATGTTCATGCTTGCATTTAATGTTAGTCAAACTCATTGCATCTTGATGACTGTTGTCGCTCTCTAGTTAGTCGCTTCCCAGTCTTTTGCTAGCCTTCACTTGTACTAAGTGGAATACTGCTTGTGCATCCACTTCCATAAACCCAAAAGTTTTTCCATGTGAGTCCACCATACCTACCTATTTGCGGTATCTACCTGCCGTTCCAAGTAAATTTGCATGTGCCACTCTCTAAACCTTCAAGAAATAATCTGTTTTGCATGCCCGAACCGCTCATGTGGTGACAGGGGGCTATTGGTATCTTCCATGCTAGGAGTGTTATCCTCGACATGTGTTTATTCACTGTCATTCACGAGAATGGGGCCGGTAATTGGAATGCCCAGTTCCACGCTTAAATCGAAAACATAAGTGTAAAACAAGACTCCCCCCGGATTGATGTTAGTATGGATGGTACCCGAGGATTCGGCTAGCCATGGAGTGTTATTGATTGGTGGTGGGGGAGTTAAAACTTTACTTTTCTGCTTGGGAACCGCCTATAGCATGAGTAGCATGGAAGATATTGAGAACTCTTGGTCATTGCATTGACAATGAAAGCATGACACCCAAAATTATTATCTCTGTTTTCAAAGCTTGAGCTCTGGCACCTCTGCAAAGGGCCTGTCTATTTATTTTCCTGTCGAGTCATCCTCCTCTTTTATAAGCACCAATTAGAGAGCACATCTGTCATTTTTTATGCTTTGCTTTTGATTGATATTGAGTATGACTATGACTGGATCTTCGTTGCTATGAATTACAATGTTTAGTCAGCCCTTGATCTTTGAAAGTGCTCTGCATTTATGTTTTGCGGTCTCAGAAAGAGCTAGCGAGATACCACCTATTCATATTGCTTCATGCTTGTTTTGATTGAAGTGTTGGTATTTGAAACTCATTATTATTTGCTCGTTAGCTGATTATGCCATTGATATTAGTTTACCGTGAGACCTTTGTGTCATTTGCTTATGTGGTTAACTTGTGATCTTGTTGAAATTCTGGTTATGAGTTAGACATAGTTGCAACAACATGATCAAACAGAGTTTGTGAAAGTTTTTCTTTCTCTCTCAGTTTGTCAACTTAGTTGCTTGAGGACAAGCAAGGTTTTAAGCTTGGGTGAGTTGATACGTCTCGATCGTATGTACTTTTCCAAACTCTTTTGCCCTTGTTTTGGACTCTAATTTGCATGATTTGAATGGAACTAACCTGGACTAACGCTGTTTTCAGCAGAATTGCCTTGGTGTTATTTTTGTGCAGAAATCAAAGTTCTCCAAACGTCCTGAAAATTTACGGGGAGCATTTTTGGAAAATATGAAAAATACATGCGCCAAGATCCACCTGAGGGTGTGGGCCACTGGGCCACAAGCCCTGCCTCCGCCACCGCCCCCTGGTGGCGGTGGGCAAGCTTGTGGGGCCCACACGGCTCTGCCGCCCCCAACCTCAGCTCTGTAAGTTCAGTTTCGTCCCAGAAAAAATAAAGAGGGAAGTCTTCGTCGTGTTTGCGATATGGAGGCGCCGCCACAACCTGTTCTTCATCTAGAGGGCAGATCTGGAGTCCGTCTTGGGCTTTGGAGAGGGGAAATCATCGCCATCGTCATCATCAACCTTCTTCCCTCTCCAATTCCATGAAGCTCTTCGTCGTTCATCAGTAATCTATTCGTAGGCTCGCTGGGCGGTGATGAGTAGGATGAGATCTATCATGTAATCTAGTTAGTTTTGATGGGGATTCATCCTTAGTATCCACTATGTTCTGAGATTAATGTAGCTACTACTTTGCCATGCTTAATGCTTGTCACTAGGGCCCGAGTGCCATTATTTCAGATCTGAAATTATTATGTTGTCACCAATATATGTGTGTTTTAGATCCGATCTTACAAGTTGTAGTTACCTACTATGTGTTATGATCCGGCAACCCCGGAGTGACAATAACCGGAACCACTCCCGGTGGTGACCATAGTTTGAGGAGTTCATGTGTTCACCATGTGCTAATGCGTTGGTCCGGTTCTTTATTAAAAGGAGAACCTTAATATCCCATAGTTTCCTTTTGGACCCCGCTGCCACGGGAGGGATGGACAATAGATGTCATGCAAGTTCTTTTCCCTAAGCACGTATAACGACACACGGAATGCATGCCTACATCACATTGACGAACGGGAGCTAGCCACATATCTCTCCGTGTTATAACTGTTGCATGATGAATATCACCTAAACAAATCACCGACCCATTGCCTACGAGTTTGTCCTACCGCTGCTGTTACTTGTCTTGCTGTGCTTCTGTTACTACTGTTGCTACTGCTGTTACTTGTCTTGCTCTGCTGCTACTGTTGCTACTACTGTCACTTGCTACTGTTGCTACTTGCTACTGCTGTCATTACTGATGTTCCTTGCCACTGCTATTGCTCGTTACACTGATTCTACCTGCTACAATCTTGATTCGCTGGTCGTTGACGGGAACTGACAATATCCGTCAACGAGGCAACTTGGCGCCATTGATACAATCGTTAGGAATAGTCTGTCATCAACAGATTGTTTCTGACACCCTTGTTATCATACTACTTTGTTGTTACTACTTTGCTTGCAGATACCAATCTTTCAGGTGTGGTTGAATCTGACGGATTCAGCTGCTAATACTTGAGAGTATCCTCTCACTTCCTATAGGCGTACCAACAAATTTGGGTTGAATACTCTACCCTCGAAAACTTCTAGGATCCCACGCGCTGGTGGGCCATCAACAACATTCTTCTAGTTTCGATTGCCTGAGAGTGCTAGCAGCATTCTTCTGGTGCCATTGCAAGGGAAGGTCTGCTGTTACGGAGTCAATGACCAAGAGTTTTCACCATCTCCCAAGCTACACATACTATAGGCGGTTCCCAAACAGAAAAGTAAAGTTTTGAGACCCCCACCACCGATCAATCACACTCCACGACTAGTCGTATCCTCGGGTGCCGTCCATACCAACAACAATCCAGGGGGAGTTTCGTTTGCAATTATCTTTTCGATTTGAGCATGGAACTGGGCAATCCAATTACCGGCCCCTTTCTTGTGAGTGATAGTGAACAAACACATATTGAGGATAACACGCTTAGCATGGAAGATACTGATCACCCCTTGTCACCACATGAGCAGTTCGGGCATACAAA
Organism: Hordeum vulgare subsp. vulgare; assembly: GCF_904849725.1. Classification (NCBI taxonomy): domain Eukaryota; kingdom Viridiplantae; phylum Streptophyta; class Magnoliopsida; order Poales; family Poaceae; genus Hordeum; species Hordeum vulgare. The sequence goes on along the minus strand of NC_058520.1, from coordinate 226,337,526 downwards.
AAA